>NW_023425551.1:2620000-3836502 GCF_014108245.1 Pipistrellus kuhlii | reverse complement strand
TTTCCAAACTGTATAAAGGATTCATAAAACTGAACAATAAACAAGACAATCCAATCATAAAGTGGGAAGAGTACCTGAACATACACCTCTACCAAAAGACATACAAACAGCCAGTATATATATATGAAAAGTTATTCAACCTCACTGGCAATTAGGGAAATGCCAATCAAACTACCACCACGTACTTGTTAAAGTGGCCATTATGAAGAAGACAAGAAATATCAAGTATTGGAAAGGTTGTGGGGAAAAAGGAAGCCTCCTCCAACCGCTGGTAGGAATGTATATTGATACAACCACTATGGAAAGTAGTCAGGAGATTCCTCAAAAATTTAAGAATAAAACTATCATATGACCCAGAAACATCTCCCTCTCCTGGGTATATACCCAAACACCTTGATATCTTGTATTCGCAAAGATATATGCACCCCTATGTTCATTGCAGTATTATTCATGGTGGCCAAGACATGAAACAATCAATGTGTCCCCAGATAAGAGGACTGGATATAGAAGATGTGATGTATGCACACAATAGAATACTACTCAGTCATAAGAAAGGATGAAATAGTGTGATTTGCAACAACATGGATGAACCTTGAGAACATTATGCTAAGTGAAATAAGTCAGTTAGAAAAAGCTAAGAACTGTATGATTTTACTCATATCCTACCTAATTAAAGAGTAATATGCAAATTAATGATCATTCCACTTCACAAGACACACCCACGAGCCACGCCCGTCAGCCAATCAGAGCAAGAATGCAAATACTCGCCAACAAAGATGGCTACAGCCACAGAGAGCAGGAAGGAGGCTTTTCCCCAGCAATGGAGGAAGCCAAGCTTTCAGCCTGCCCTTGCTGGCCTAAACCTCCCCTCAAGGCTACAAAGTTTCAATTATACAAGGTAAACAAATCCAAACAGAAATGGCTGCCACGATGGAGCAGAACCCTTGGCTGTGCTCCAGGCTACATAGTTTCAATTGTAGAAAGTAAATATATCCCAGATACCAGGGCCTCCACTTGGGTCGCTTGGTGGCCTGCAAACCACCACAGGCCCCTCTCTCAGGCCATCCCACACCCTAAAGGAACCTCCAACCTCATCTGAGACAACTTTCATGGCAAACTAGCTGGCCCCCATCCATGCACCAGGCCTCTATCCTATCTAATTAAAGAGTAATATGCAGATTGACCATCACTCCAACACACAATATGTGAGTTAAGACTGAAGAGGGACAACCCACTCTCTCCACAGTTCCAGGCATCTGTGACTGCATCCTGGAGAAACCCCCCACCAACAGTCTCCAGTGTCTGTGGCTGGCCCTGACAAAGTTGGCCCAGGATCTCACTGTCTGTGGTTGGCCAGAGGGAGGAAAGCCGGGGTCCAAGGGTCCTGCAAATGGCAAGAGCTGGGAATCCATGGTCCTGGATGTGGTGCGAGGCAGAGGTTGTTAGGGACAATTAGGCAGGCAGGCAGGCAGAGATGTTAGGGACAATCAGACAGGCAGACAGAGATGGTTAGGAACAATCAGGCAGGCAGAAGAGTTAGGGGCAATTAAACAGGCAGTCAGATATCCCCGAAGGGGCTCCAGATTAGAGAGGGTGCAGGCCAAGTTGAGTGACTGCCCCCTTCCCCATGCACGAATTTCATGTACCAGGCCTCTAATTATATATATTACATGAATTAGTTTCTACATGAATCCCATAAAATTTTAAAAAGTGAATTGATGCTTTGTAATAAGAGAGAATTATATATTTACAACCAAAAGAAACAGGTTTGTTGCATTTCAAATCTATTCTTGCACATGATATTTTTATTTTCTGAAGAAAACTCAATGGTTTTGGCTATCACATTAATCATTTGCTTGTACATTTGCTACTAAATAGAGATCAAAATATTTCTCATTAAACTTGGTACCGTTTTTTATCTAATGAACAGGACGTTTTCTCTTGACCTATTACATCCTGAACTCACTCACTATAGATTTATATGAATCAGATATAATGACAAGAACTCCCAGACCTATTCACCCTGTGGGAGAGCTGCTGTGACCTTTTTCAGAGATCTGTGATGGCTCAGCCCTGAGTACAGGCCTATAAAATGGTGGGCTTTGATCTGCTGGTCAAAGTAGAGGAAAAGCAGCTCCTGGCAATAATACCCAACCCTTAGCCAGTCCCAAGTTCTAGTTCAGCTGTAAGAGTGAGAACTGGTGGAGACAAAGAGAAGACTTCCACACACCGCGTAAGTATATGTATATGCCACAAATGCTCATGTAAATGAAGTTTCTGAATTCTTCTGTTTGAAAGATGCTTTTCCTGTTTGCTCTTTGACTCAACACTGTTTTGTTTTGTTTGTTTTTAATTTTGCATGCAAGTAGGGTTATTTTTTGTTCTTTACTTTATATAAGTTTTTGGCTGAAGGGTTCAGTGGATATATTTGTTTTTTACTTTTAAACTTGTTTTTATAAAGTTGATCTCTCTATGTCATCTATCAGTTATATAAACATAGGAAATATATATTTTCCTCATTATTTTAAGTTAAATGCCTTAATATTTTATAGGAAAAAGAGAAAGACAACATGTACTCCCAAGTTTCTATCTAAAAACTACTTAGAAAAATAACGTTTGTGGAATAGATGTAAAAATCACAAGCTTTGTTTGTGAAATATTTTTACAGCAAAATATCTCAATGAAGATATGTGCTTTGAATGATATTGAAAAATTAATTTTTACTCTTAATCAAGATGTTATTCAAATCCAGGCATTAAAGAAATAAAGTTTCTGTAATATCTACAATTAAGAGCCAAAAAGTGTACATACAAACCAATTTTGTATATACATATAGATAGATAGATGTATAGGTATATACATAAACATACACAGATTATTAAACAGATGATACCCCAGTTTTATATTATTCAGAAGTTAAAACTAAATACAGAAAGAATAATCAGGTGTTTTTCTTAACGGTTAGAAAAAACACTAAACCTGTATGTCACAACTCAGTTATAAGCAGCTGATCCCCAGGGTTCATTTCAGGACTGTAAGAGTATGGCATTCAATATATACTTGGGCTGACTATGTGCCTGGTGGGAGGTGGGCAGCAGTTGAAGGGGATTCTAATTCAAGGCGCACCTGCCAGAGAGAAATCCTCTTGAGTAGAAAGAATTTATAGAGCAGTTGAACTTTTCTAATGACGTGAAAATTATTTTTCAAACTCTGCAAGGACCTTCAGAAACATCCACTACACACTCAGAATTACTGGGTATCATTCTGAAAATTATGAAAGCACTTATTTGTTAAGATATGTTTACTTCTTTGTTCATTACAGTATTTTTCACTGTGTTCAAGACACGGAAATAGCCTGTATGTCCTTTGATGAACAATTGGATAAATATATAGTTGTACATATGTACAATATAGTATTCCATCACATAAATGATATAATATTGCCATTTTGAATAAGGTGGATAAATCTGACAGTATCATGCTAAGTGAAGTGTCAGACAGCAATTCAGAGCCGTATAGTTTCACTCACACAAGGTGTAACAAACACTTTAACAGCTGATAGCTCCACTTTGAAAATGAAATGAATTTTAATGAACATTAACATTATAATTATTCAAATTGTGGGACACCTTATGTGTGGCATACAAAACAAAGCAACAAATGAACAAGCAAAACAAAAAACAAATTCATAGACACAGACAGTAGGATGGTGATTGCCAGAGGAGTAACGGGGTTGGGAGGAGATGAAGAGTTTAAGCGGGTTAAATATATGTTGTTGGGAGGAGACTAGACTTTGAACTCTGAGCACACAATGCAATATGCAGATGACGTGTTATACAATTTTACACCTGAAACATATGTAATCTTATTAAGAAATGTTACCCCATTAAATTTTTAAAGAAAAGAATGGCCTGGCTGGTGAGGTCTGTGGGTGAACAATCTGATGTGACCTCTCCCGTTTGACATACAGAATTGGGAACCAAAAGAATTCCCAGATCCTCCTGCCCCTGATCCTTCTCAGCATGTTCTTCTCACAAACATGGACCTTGCCTGAGTTGGAAGCAGAAGTGCTGAGGTAAGATCCCTTTCATTTCAGACCATTAAACCTTCTGTCTTCATCTAAATGAAAATCTCCTACCCAATGGCCACTATCAGTCTGCGTCTATGAATCTATATCTTGTGTGGTCCTTTATTTTGTCCTTTAAATTCCACAGACAAGTGAAATCATAAGGTATTTGAGTCTTTCTGATGGTCATTTAAAAACAAAATTCAAATTAAAAGAATTTTCCTTCTGTTATTTTGGACAACTTAGTTTCCCCCCATTCTATATATGAATTTATTGAAATGTAAGTTTGATATGCTAAGCAAGATTTTTTAACATCACGTCAACATGAGTAGTCCTTTGCATAATTCCTTACTGCTACTGTATACAAATTGAATGTTAGTGAGTAATGAGCCATGGGGCCATTCTTTGCACTTGATCAGTACAGAGAAACATTACACGAAGGTGAATCTTTGAAGTTGAGTTTCAGGATTTAGATAAATAAAAATATGTGAGGAATGTTTCAATCAAGTGCCACTAAACATGAACAAATATTCAAAGTTTCATATTGAATATTACAACTTTTTCAGTTTCTATTTTGTGAAGTTTAACTTCCCTGCAGGAAGATATTGCAAAGAAGCAGTACATGGCTTAATACTTTGTTCAGATTGAACTGAGTAGGTCTTATATTTATTACCTGCAGGTCATCAGCATTGTATGGCATCAATTTCTGGGGTAAAAACATTTTACACTTTATACTCTCATAAACCATAGAAGCCATTGTCAATACTGCTACCCATCTTTTCTAATTGGGTGGTATTTCCCAAGATACTGAGTGTCCTTATTTCAAATAATTGTAAAACTGTAAGTATTATATTCTGAGGAAGACATTTATTATACTTGGTGACTATACCATTTGAAGGAGAAAATTAACTTGATCAGCTTTCAGAGGGGCTGACATGTTGCAAATTGCATTATCTGAAAATGGCAGGTGGGTTCATTTTTAAGGAGTAGTATTTAAGAAAATGTACTTTTGAAATATAAATGTTTTATTTTTGGGTTTCCATGAAGCCATTTCTGCAGTGTAACACTGCATGTTTCCACATGTCATGGCCTCATCCAGCCTCATTTATGGCAGCTTGGGCCCCTGTCCATGACTTGCATGCAGAGGTTATAACATGGAACAAGCCAGGGTGAACTAACCACTCACTTGCATTCTGTTGCACAAAATGTCAACATCAGAAATTGCACCAATTCTAGGAAAACTTTCAGCTTTAGGACTCCACGTTAGAGGCAGTGTCATGTCTGTGTAAAGAAAAGATACCTAATGAGAAAAGCTGTTCATTCACAGAGGAATGGGTCAAGAGCAGCATTGAAGTATAGACACAGTCACTCTCTCCTGATGACAAAGAATATAAGCTTTCTCATAAGGACAGAAAACTTGGTCGCTAGACCCCAAGATCTTTTCTATGCTAAGAGATTTTGATTCCATAATAGATTGGAGAATAAATAGCAAAAGGTGTAAATAAAGTTTGCTAAAAATCACAGTAGATTCTTTTTGGAATATGTTTTAATTCTAAGTAGAAAATGAAGTACTAAAATTCAGTTATTAAAAGAGAAACTAATTTAAATATATTTTTTCCATCAATGTGTCTCAGAGAAGCATTAGTTTTATAGATTCTGTCAGGAAGCATTATTTAACTGTCTATTATTTCTAAAAGATATTTGTTAGTATTGCAATATTTGGACCTTATCATATAAATGATAAGGAACACTTTTAATAGGTTGTTAGGGAATCTTTTTTTGAATTGAAATTTGTATGAATGGCTTTCAATAAGCTAATGAATTTCTTTCTTACTCATTTAGAGAAAATTACATTTAAAAAATCTTTTTTATAATAATGGGTATTCTGTCTTCCTAGTTTTAGGAATGCCAGACATGCAGATGGAGTTTCTACCAGTGACATTAGCAGTCTCTTGGATCATCCTTCTCCAAAGATTACCCAAATTCCCTTATTGAAAAACAAATGAGATAAAGAGAATTTATTATTTTTATCAAACACATCATGGATAATTAATTTTTAAAATTATATTTTCACTGTTATTAATTCATTTACTTTGTTGCAATTTGATAACTCTTGATAATGTTCAATTTAGTTAGATACACCAGGCCCATGCATTAGGAAATAAGACTTTCTAAGTAATACAACCCTCACTTGCTTCTGACACACATAGTTTTTGGTAGCAATTATTTGTAAATCTACAATCAAGTTGAAGTAGACTCTGTAAGAAATGAATAAGATATGGTATAAAGTGAAGCACATTTTAAGATACACCATGGTACTTGTTTTTAATATTCTATCAATCCAAGCATTGGAAGATTCTTTCTTTCAACAGCCAAGAGCCGAATATAGACATGGCACCATTCAGGAGTACAGCTCCTACTGGAGCATCTGTTTTTAATCTTTATAGTTGAAAGTAGTACATATGTCCCTCTTTTCTCACTGACCTTTTATTTCCTCCCAGTGGCAGAACACCACTGACTTACGTATTTTCTATGAAACATTTGCTCCCTTACTGAATGTGTTGGAGTATTCCTCATTTCCATATTGTAGGTGCAGGTGTATTTTCCTTTTAAAGTGTTTGTGTAAGAAAATGAGTGGGATATTGGAATTCCTTTTTAGTTGACACCAAGAAATCTAGAACTTTAGGCATATATATCTTTTTTTTTTTTAAGAAAGCCTTTGTTTGCTTTTCCTCCCATTTCATAGCAATGACATCTCAGAAGACCAGCAACCAGTCAAGCGCCCTTCAAATACAGAAGTCACTTTGTCTTTTGCCATACACTTTGAAGTGAACACTGACGGGGGAAAAATGAAGAATTTGTTTATAGACAAGAGGTAAAGAAACAGTAAACTTGCTAAATTGAGAAATTATAAATTATGTTCAAAATACAAACTACATATCTAGATGTACCTCTCTCTCTACTATACTATGTACACTCTGAAGCTGTAATTCTCAACCTTGGTTGCCATTACAAAACCCTGGGGAAATTTTAAAATACCATACCATGTTTGGGCCCTACCCACGACCCTTTGCCTCTAAGGATATGGCACTTGACTTGGGTACTTCTTAAGCCTTCCCAGTTGATTCTATTGAGTCTCTAGGGTTAAAAAAAGACATCTGTTGAGGCATCTGCTCTGAACTTGGAAGCAAGTTTTATCAAAAGAGCTGGGTTTTAACCATGGAAAGCCCAACGAACTAGCAACTCGGTATCACATGGAACTCCCTATATGAGCATTTCAACTCCCTTGTTTTACCAAATTAAGCTCTGAGTTATTTTTTCTCCTGAGACTCAGTAAAGGCCTGAGTCTGTCTGGGTTGTGTAAACATTGGAGCCCAATAAACAGAAAGTGGATGCTCTCTCTTTTTATTGTGATTATTATTGTGTACATGGTGAGTGTTAGGGACAATTCTCATTGGGTGAGAACAGACAAAATGACTCTCTCTGCTGACTAAATTATAATTCCATAAGGATAATTTAATGTTTTTTTTCATATTTTTATTGATTTCAGAGAGGAAGGTAAGAGAGAGATGGAAACATCAATGATGAGAAAAAATCATTGATCAGCTGCCTCCTTCACGCAACATACTGGGGATTGAGCGTGGCACCCAGGCATGTGCCCTTGACCCAAAATGAACCTGGGACTCTTCAGTCCACAGGCCAATGCTCTATCCACTGAGCCAAACCCAGCTAGGGCTGTAAGGATAATTTACATTTCCTTATCAATTCATACACACACACACACACACACACACACACACACACACACACACACACAAATATATATATTTAAAAGGCTGTGTGACCTTCTGACTGTCTGACCAGCCGGTAACTATGACACGCACGAACTGACCACCACAGGCAGAAGCTCAACACAGGAGCTGTCAAGCTGCAGTGACTTGGCAGTGGTGCTTCTCAGGTGACACACCCTGGGACCAGAGAAGAGGGAGCCTTATCCCTCGCAAGGCCAGGCAATTCCACCTTTGGCCTTTGGGCACCGTCAGCCGTGAATCCGGTTTACTGCACACTTGTGTTTGCCTTCCACACCCTGTATGACAGCAGTTTTTCAGAGTGCCCTCTCACACTCCAGGACCCCTAAAGGGATGTCAGTGAGCCAGTTTCACCAAGATTCCCAACAAGCTAGGCAGAGGGATCCCACCTGCCAGAGAGACCTTGCTCCCTTTGCAGATGCCCTTAGAGCCACCGGGCTGCCCAGCTATGGACAGACACGGAGGGACCATGGGAGGTTGGCATAAGGACATGTCTGGCCTGTCTCACCAATCCTGCCACAAAGGCTACCACACAAGAATGCCTGCATTAGTCACTGCAAACCAGAAGACGCACATGTGTGTTTTCTTTCTTTTTTCCCAACACACCCCACCTCCCCCCCACTGCTCGTGCCCCAAACTCCGAAGACACCCTTCAAGCTATAGCACTGTCTAAGGAATTCTAATTAATTCATTTCAATGTGCACAATTCTGTGCACCAGGATTCGAGTAGATAATAATTAGCATCATAGATCATGATTTAGCCCCTTGAGGAACACATAGCACAGATAATAGCATACGTTACACATCATCATTGCTTTAGATACTTTCTCATCTAAGAAACTTAATATGCACAATTTTCTCTTCCCGGTCTGCAGCCTGGATAATGGGAGTCAGAGAGATGAATCAAAGAAACTTTGGAACCAAGATCAGCTGTGAGTATATCTGTGCATTCTTATCATATTCTTAGAGCCATCATCCAGCTTTTTCAATAGGTAAGAAATATAATTCATGGTAAGATATTTAATCGTAAGATATTAAATACATTTAATGGTGGGTAAAAATATATTTGATGATAAGAAATATCTTAGACTTGTCCTAGTGAGGCCTCATGTAAGAATGGCACTCCTACTGGAAGTGAACTGTAAACCGACTTCAAAGTATTCATGCAGGACTCTGATTACATAAAGGAGAAAACCACAGTGAACAGTGTTTCACCTACAAGTTTACTCACACATATTCCTCCCTCTATCCAGATATAAAATGGAAGAGACTGACCCACTCTATATGGTTTCTGCTATTAATATTCAAATATGCTATTGTAATATGAAAAACAGACACAAATAATATGTAAAAGGAATGGAAGTAGCTATCAATAATAATAAAAGAGTAATACGCTAATTAGACTGGACGTCCTTTCCAGCGTCATACTGAATGTCCTTCTGGATGAAGCCAGGGCCAGAGGGAAGGAGCCCGGGTCACAGATGCTGGAAGGAAGACAGTATGGACAGCCAGGGGAAGGAAGGCCTACTCCTGCATGAAAGTTCGTGCATCAGGCCTCTAGTGTTACAATTAAACTTTATTTCTAAAACATGAAGGTTGGTTAGACTCCAGAAGAGGTCAAGGAGATTAAAGAAGACCAAAGTTCTAAATAAGTGTAATTCGTTGCCCAATGTTCTGTCCTGGTGTTCTTGAGAGTCCTCAGTAGTGGGCAGGGTGTCTGCGAAGACACCTGCACAACTGGTGACTTGTGTCCACTGATTACCCTTCATTTCCAAGGGACATGCATGGTGAGTGTTGTGGCAATGACCATGCAAGGTGATAAGTGGGTAGTACAGAGAAATGAGTCCCTTTGCTCAAAAATAAAAGGTAATCCCATGTAGCTTCTTAAAACACTGTTTATAAGAAGAAAACCTCTCCATGACATTATACAGCCCAGCAGACACTAAAACATAGAAGAGGACTAACACGCAGGCTAACACTCAAGAATGCCTGCATTAGTCACTGCAAGCCAGAAGACCCACATGTGTGTTTTCTTTCTTTTTTCCCAACCCTCTGCTCCCATCACTCCTGTCCCAAACTCTGCAGACACCCTTCAAGCTGTAGCGCTGTTTCAGGAATTCTAATTAATTCATTATGTGCACAAATCTGTGCACCAGGATTCTAGTATTATAGATAATAATTACATCCTAGATCATGATTTAGCCCCTTGAGGAACACAGAGCACAGATAATAGCATAGGTTACACATCATCATTTATTTAGATGCTTTCTCATCTAAGAACCTTAACATGCACAATTTTCTTTTCCTGGTCTGCAGCCCGGATAGTGAGAGTCAGAGAGATGATTCAAAGAAACTTTGGAACCAAGATCAGCCGTGAGTATATCTTTGCATTCTTATCATATTCTAGAGCCATCATCCAGCTTTTTCAATAGGTAAGAAATATAATTCATGGTAAGATATTTAATCGTAAGATATTAAATACATTTAATGGTGGGTAAAAATATATTTGATGATAAGAAATATCTTAGACTTGTCCTAGTGAGGCCTCATGTAAGAATGGCACTTCTACCAGAAGTGAACTGTAAACCGACTTCAAAGTATTCATGCAGGGTTCTCATTACATAAAGGAGAAAACCACAGTGAACAAACAGTGTTTCACCTACTAGTTTACTCACATATTCCTCCTCTCTGTCCAGATATAAAATGGAAGAGACTGACCTACTCTATATGGTTTCTGCTATAAATATTCAAATATCCTATTGTAATATGAAAAGCAGCCACAAATAATATGTAAAAGGAATGGAAGTAGCTATCAATAATAATAAAAGAGTAATACGCTAATTAGACTGGACGTCCTTTCCAGTGTCATACTGAATGTCCTTCTGGATGAAGCCAGGGCCAGAGGGAAGGAGCCCGGGTCACAGATGCTGGAAGGAAGACAGTATGGACAGCCAGGGGAAGGAAGGCCTACTCCTGCATGAAAGTTCGTGCATCAGGCCTCTAGTGTTACAATTAAACTTTATTTCTAAAACATGAAGGTTGGTTAGACTCCAGAAGAGGTCAAGGAGATTAAAGAAGACCAAAGTTCTAAATAAGTGTAATTCGTTGCCCAATGTTCTGTCCTGGTGTTCTTGAGAGTCCTCAGTAGTGGGCAGGGTGTCTGCGAAGACACCTGCACAACTGGTGACTTGTGTCCACTGATTACCCTTCATTTCCAAGGGACATGCATGGTGAGTGTTGTGGCAATGACCATGCAAGGTGATAAGTGGGTAGTACAGAGAAATGAGTCCCTTTGCTCAAAAATAAAAGGTAATCCCATGTAGCTTCTTAAAACACTGTTTATAAGAAGAAAGCCTCTCCATGACATTATACAGCCCAGCAGACACTAAAACATAGAAGAGGACTAACACACAGGCTAACACTCAAGAATGCCTGCATTAGTCACTGCAAGCCAGAAGACCCACATGAGTGTTTTCTTTCTTTTTTCCCAACCCTCTGCTCCCATCACTCCTGTCCCAAACTCTGCAGACACCCTTCAAGCTGTAGCGCTGTTTCAAGAATTCTAATTAATTCATTATGTGCACAAATCTGTGCACCAGGATTCTAGTATTATAGATAATAATTACATCCTAGATCATGATTTAGCCCCTTGAGGAACACAGAGCACAGATAATAGCATAGGTTACACATCATCATTTATTTAGATGCTTTCTCATCTAAGAACCTTAACATGCACAATTTTCTTTTCCTGGTCTGCAGCCCGGATAGTGAGAGTCAGAGAGATGATTCAAAGGAACTTTGGAACCAAGATCAGCCGTGAGTATATCTTTGCATTCTTATCATATTCTAGAGCCATCATCCAGCTTTTTCAATAGGTAAGAAATATAATTCATGGTAAGATATTTAATCGTAAGATATTAAATACATTTAATGGTGGGTAAAAATATATTTGATGATAAGAAATATCTTAGACTTGTCCTAGTGAGGCCTCATGTAAGAATGGCACTCCTACTGGAAGTGAACTGTAAACCGACTTCAAAGTATTCATGCAGGACTCTGATTACATAAAGGAGAAAACCACAGTGAACAGTGTTTCACCTACAAGTTTACTCACACATATTCCTCCCTCTATCCAGATATAAAATGGAAGAGACTGACCCACTCTATATGGTTTCTGCTATTAATATTCAAATATGCTATTGTAATATGAAAAACAGACACAAATAATATGTAAAAGGAATGGAAGTAGCTATCAATAATAATAAAAGAGTAATACGCTAATTAGACTGGACGTCCTTTCCAGCGTCATACTGAATGTCCTTCTGGATGAAGCCAGGGCCAGAGGGAAGGAGCCCGGGTCACAGATGCTGGAAGGAAGACAGTATGGACAGCCAGGGGAAGGAAGGCCTACTCCTGCATGAAAGTTCGTGCATCAGGCCGCTAGTGTTACAATTAAACTTTATTTCTAAAATATGAAGGTTGGCTAGACTCTAGAAGAGTTCAAGGAGATTAAAGAAGACCAAAGTTCTAAATAAGTGTAATTCGTTGCCCAATGTTCTGTCCTGGTGTTCTTGAAAGTCCTCAGAAGTGGCTAGGGTGTCTGCGAAGACACCTGCACAACTGGTGACTTGTGTCCACTGATTATCCTTCATTTCCAAGGGACATGCATGGTGAGTGTTGTGGCAATGACCATGCAAGGTGATAAGTGGGTAGTGCAGAGTAATGAGTCCCTTTGCTCAAAAATAAAAGGTAATCCCATGTAGCTTCTTAAAACACTGTTTATAAGAAGAAAGCCTCTACATGACATTATACAGCCCAGCAGACACTAAAACATAGAAGAGGACTAACACGCAGGCTAACACTCAAGAATGCCTGCATTAGTCACTGCAAGCCTGAAGACCCACATGTGTGTTTTCTTTCTTTTTTCCCAACCCTCTGCTCCCATCACTCCTGCCCCAAACTCTGCAGACACCCTTCAAGCTGTAGCGCTGTTTCAAGAATTCTAATTAATTCATTATGTGCACAAATCTGTGCACCAGGATTCTAGTATTATAGATAATAATTACATCCTAGATCATGATTTAGCCCCTTGAGGAACACAGAGCACAGATAATAGCATAGGTTACACATCATCATTTATTTAGATGCTTTCTCATCTAAGAACCTTAACATGCACAATTTTCTTTTCCTGGTCTGCAGCCAGGATAGTGAGAGTCAGAGAGATGATTCAAAGGAACTTTGGAACCAAGATCAGCCGTGAGTATATCTTTGCATTCTTATCATATTCTAGAGCCATCATCCAGCTTTTTCAATAGGTAAGAAATATAATTCATGGTAAGATATTTAATCGTAAGATATTAAATACATTTAATGGTGGGTAAAAATATATTTGATGATAAGAAATATCTTAGACTTGTCCTAGTGAGGCCTCATGTAAGAATGGCACTTCTACCAGAAGTGAACTGTAAACCGACTTCAAAGTATTCATGCAGGGTTCTCATTACATAAAGGAGAAAACCACAGTGAACAAACAGTGTTTCACCTACTAGTTTACTCACATATTCCTCAACTCTGTCCAGATATAAAATGGAAGAGACTGAGCTACTCTATATGGTTTCTGCTATAAATATTCAAATATCCTATTGTAATATGAAAAGCAGCCACAAATAATATGTAAAAGGAATGGAAGTAGCTATCAATAATAATAATAAAAGAGTAATACGCTAATTAGACTGGATGTCCTTTTGGGCGTCATACTGGATGTCCTTCTGGATGAAGCCGGGGCCAGAGGGAAGCAGCCTGGCTCCCAGATGCTGGAAGGAAGACAGTATGGACAGCCAGGGGAAGTAAGGCCTACTCCTGCATGAAAGTTCGTGCATCAGGCCGCTAGTGTTACAATTAAACTTTATTTCTAAAATATGAAGGTTGGCTAGACTCCAGAAGAGGTCAAGGAGATTAAAGAAGACCAAAGTTCTAAATAAGTGTAATTCGTTGCCCAATGTTCTGTCCTGGTGTTCTTGAGAGTCCTCAGTAGTGGGCAGGGTGTCTGCGAAGACACCTGCACAACTGGTGACTTGTGTCCACTGATTACCCTTCATTTCCAAGGGACATGCATAGTGAGTGTTGTGGCAATGACCGTGCAAGGTGATAAGTGGGTAGTACAGAGAAATGAGTCCCTTTGCTCAAAAATAAAAGGTAACCCCATGTAGCTTCTTAAAACACCGTTTATAAGAAGAAAGCCTCTCCATGACATTATACAGCCCAGCAGACACTAAAACATAGAAGAGGACTAACCCGCGGGCTAACACTCAAGAATGCCTGCATTAGTCACTGCAAGCCAGAGACCCACATGTGTGTTTTCTTTCTTTTTTCCCAACCTTCTGCTCCCATCACTCCTGCCCCAAACTCTGCAGACACCCTTCAAGCTGTAGCGCTGTTTCAGGAATTCTAATTAATTCATTATGTGCACAAATCTGTGCACCAGGATTCTAGTATTATAGATAATAATTACATCATAGATCATGATTTAGCCCCTTGAGGAACAAAAAGCACAGATAATAGCGTAAGTTACAAATCATCATTTCTTTATATGCTTTCTCATCTAAGAACCTTAACATGCACAATTTTCTCTTCCTCGTCTGCAGCTTGGATAATTGGAGTCAGAGGGATTATTCAAAGAAACTTTGGAAGAAAGCTCAGCGGTGAGTATATCTGTGTACTCTTATCATATTCTTAGAGCCATCATCCAGCTTTTTCAATAGGTAAGAAATATAATTAATGGTAAGATATTAAATCGTAAGGTATTAAATACATTAATATTTAATGGTGGGTAAAAATATATTTGATGATAAGAAATATCTTAGACTTGTCCTAGTGAGGCCTCATGTAAGAATGGCACTCCTATCAGAAGTGAAGTGTAAACCGACTTCAAAGTATTCGTGCAGGGTTCTGATTACATAAAGGAGAAAACCACAGTGAACAAACAGTGTTTCACCTACTAGATTACTCACACATGTTCCTTCCCTCTGTCCAGATATAAAATGGAGGAGACTGACCCACCACATAATGTGAAACCTGGCTTTTCTATTCAGATCAAGCAAGGCTGCTCGTATTGATTTAAGGATTTATTTGATGATCAACTGCTAGCACCTTATTTAAGTGCAGGAAAATGCACCAAATTTCAGCAAGGATTGCTATTGTGAAAATACCAAGGCACACAGGGTCTAATTGTGTTCCTCAAAACCTACCAAGCTTCATACAGCAAAAGTCAAGTTCAGTTTCTTTTACCTATAATGTTGAGTATAGGTACTATGACTCCAATAGCATTCAGTGTAAATGAGTTTTTGAATGGAGACAACAGGGTTGTTTTTTCTTTTGTTAAGTGTTAAACTTATCAAACTTGCTTTTACATATGCAAGTCATTTTTCTGTTCTTGAGTATATTAATTTTACATTAACCCATAAAATATGTTTGTGATACTTGGCATGTTATCACTATATCAGAGATTGGCAAATATTTCTCTAATGGCTCCTGAGGATATATTTTTGGTTTTGTGGTCTATGTGGTTTCTGCTATAAATACTCTAATATGCTACTGTAATATGAAAAGCAGCCACAAATAATATGTAAAAGGAATAGAAGTAGCTATCAATAATAATAAAAGAGTAATACGCTAATTAGACTGGACGTCTTTTCTGGCGTCATACTGGATGTCCTTCTGGATGAAGCCGGGGCCAGAGGGAAGCAGCCTGGCTCCCAGATGCTGGAAGGAAGACAGTATGGACAGCCAGGGGAAGGAAGGCCTACTCCTGCATGAAAGTTTGTGCATCAGGCCTCTAGTGTTACAATTAAACTTTATTTCTAAAACATGAAGGTTGGCTAGACTCCAGAAGAGGTCAAGGAGATTAAAGAAGACCAAAGTTTGAAATGAGTGTAATTCGTAGCCCAATGTTCTGTCCTGGTGTTCTTGAGAGTCCTCAGTAGTGGGCAGGGTGTCTGCGAAGTCGCCTGCACAACTGTGTCCACTGAATACCCGTCACTTCCAAGGGACATGCATGGTGAGTGTTGTGGCAATGACCATGCAAGGTGATAAGTAGGTAGTGCAGAGAAATGAGTCCCTTTGCTCAAAATAAAAGGTAAACCCATGTAGCTTCTTAAAACACTGTTTATAAGAAGAAAGCCTCTCCATGACATTATACAGCCAGCAGACACTAAAATATAGAGGAGGACTAACCTGCAGGCTAACACTCAAAAATGCCTGTGTTTCAGAAACCGGTTTGGCTCAGTGGTAGAGCATCGGTCTGTGGACTGAAAGGTCCCAGGTTCGATTCTGGTCAAGGGCATGTACATTGGTTGCGGGCACATCCCTGTTATGGGGTGTGCAAGAGACAGCTGGTCAATGTTTCTCTCTCATTGATGTTTCTAGCTCTCTATCTCTCTTCCTTCCTCTCTGTAAAAAATCAATAAAATATATATTAAAAAAAAAAAAAAAGAATGCCTGCATTAGTCACTGCAAGCCAGAAGACCCACATGTGTGTTTTCTTTCTTTTTTCCCACCCCCCCCACCCCCATCACTCCTGCCCCAAACTCTGCAAACACCATTCAAGCTGTAGCACTGTCTAAGGAATTCTAATTAATTCATTTCAATGTGCACAATTCTGTGCACCAGGATTCTAGTAGATAATAATTAGCATCATAGATCATGATTTAGCCCCTTGAGGAACACAGAGCACAGATAATAGCATACATTACACATCATCATTGCTTTAGATGCTTTCTCATCTAAGAACCAAACATGCACAATTTTCTCTTCCTGGTCTGCAGCCTGGATAATGGGAGTCAGAAAGATTATTCAAAGAAACTTTGGAACAAAGATCAGCTGTGAGTATATCTGTGCATTCTTATCATATTCTTAGAGCCATCATCCAGCTTTTTCAATAGGTAAGAAATATAATTAATGGTAAGATATTTAATCGTAAGATATTACCGTATTTTTCGGACCATAAGACGCACTTTTTTTCCCCCAGAAGTGGGGGGGGGAAAGTCCCTGCGTCTTATGGTCCAAATATAGCCTACACATATACTTTTAAAAAAAAAGTTTTTTTACTTGCCCGGCTCTGTGTGGTCTCTGTGTGCTTGACGCCTCTAAAATGGTTCTAAATGCTGCTGTTTACTTTACAGGGTTGATTACATGTGTTTATGACTGTGATGTTGGGTTTTAATGCACATAAAATATTTTAGGACACTATTTGTTTCAGAATCTTTTTTTCTTCATTTCCCTTCTCTAAAAACTGGTTCGTCTTATGGTCCGGTGCATCTTATGGTCCGAAAAATACCGTAAATATATTTAATGGTGGGTAAAAATATATTTGATAAGAAATATCTCAGACTTGTCCTAGTGAGGCCTCATGTAAGAATGGCACTCCTACCGGAAGTGAACTGTAAACCGACTTCAAAGTATTCCTGCAGGGTTCTGATTACATAAAGGAGAAAACCACACTGAACAAACAATGTTTTACCTACTAGTTTACTCAGACATATTCCTTCCCTCTGTCCAGATATAACATGGAGGAGACTGACCCACCACATATTTCTATTCAGATCAAGCCAGGCTGCTCATATTGATTTAAGGATTTATTTGATGATCAATTGCTAGCACCTTATTTAAGTGCAGGAACATTCACCAAATTTCAGCAAGGATTGCTATTGTGAAAATACCAAGGCACACAGGGTCTAATTGTGTTCCTCAAAACATACCAAGCTTCATGCAGCAAAAGTCAAGTTCAGTTTCTTTTACCTGTAATGTTGAGTTTAGGTACTATGACTCCAATAGCATTCAGTGCAAATGAGTTTTTGAATAGAGCCATCAGGATTGTTTTTTCTTTTGTTAATTGATAAACTTATCAAAATTGCTTTTACATATGGAAGTCATTTTTCTGTTCTTGAGTACATTAATTTTACATTAGCCCATAAAATATGTTTGTGATACTTGGCTTAGTAAAATATTATGTTATCACTATATCAGAGATTGGCAAATATTTCTCTGATGGCTCCAGAGGAAATATTTGTGGTTTTGTGGTCTATGTGGTTTCTGCTATAAATACTCAAATATGCTATTGTAATATGAAAAGTAGCCACAAATAATATGTAAAAGGAATGGAAGTAGCTATCAATAATAATAAAATAGTAATACGCTAGTTAGACTGGATGTCCTTCTGGATAAAGCCTGGGCCAGAGGGAAGCAGCCCAGGACCCAGATGCTGCAAGGAAGACAGTATGGACAGCCAAGAGAAGGAAGGCCTACTCTTGCATGAAAGTTCATGCATCAGGCTTCTGGTTTTACAATTAAACTTTATTTCTAACACATGAAGGTTGGCTAGACTCCAGAACAGGTCTATGAGATTAAAGGAGACCAAAGTTGTAAATGAGTGTAATTCGTTGCCCAATGTTCTGTCCTGGTATTCTTGAGAGTCCTCAATAGTGAGCAAGGTGTCTGCAAAGATACCTGCCCAAATGATGACTTGTGTCCACTGATTACCCTTCACTTTCAAGGGGCATGCATGGTGAGTGTTGTGGCAATGACCATGCAAGGTGATAAGTGGGTAGTGCAGAGAAATGAGTCCCTTTGCTCAAAAATAAAAGGTAATCCCATGTTGCTTCTTAAAAAACTGTTTATAAGAAGAAAGCCTCTCCATGGCATTATACAGCCCAGCAGACACTAAAACATAGAAGAGGACTAACCACTGTGTCTTTTGTAAATTTTAAGATTATCCACGTGATTCTGTCCTTCATTCTTTTCATTTCCATTTGGAATGGGTAACTTTGCACACATTTTTTAAATAGAAAAACCAATGGCCAACCATTTATGAAAATTACATATCAGTAGTTATTATCTGTTCAGAGAGCCCCTTCCCATCCCCATCCCAGTGCCTTTCTGTCTATCAGTCCTTTGGAAGATGCACTCCTGATTTCCCACAGCATTATCTCATATCACAGGCTGTGGACAAGGGACAAAGAGAAATAGGTGTTTATCACATGCGTGGATAAGGGGATGAAATTAAGTTCATGTCAATGAAAATATTTATATACTTATATGCCATTTCTTTCTCTTTTTTTTTCAGATTCCCAAAGAAATGATTATGTAATTCTAGGTTGATTTCTATAGAATTAATTCAAAAAAGCATCTTCAATTAAAGTAAAATCAGATAAAATTCTGTGTTGTGCATGTTATTATTATATCTGTTATATTTACATTGAAAATAATATCTGTGGATTATTAAATTTTTCTTTAACTCCAGAAAATCCTGGAACTTCATATGCTGTGTCCACTTTCTTTCAAAAATATATTTAATGATAAAAATACTAAGTTAATTTTAATTGTAGAAGGCTTTTTGAAATTATAGTAATAGTGTAAAACCAACGTGTTTACTTATAGAGCTTCCTTAACTATACAGATAGTAAAGCAAATAATCAGTGCGTATAAAGTGAATGTTAAATGGTTAGAATACTGTGCTACATAAATCTCAATGTATAAAAGAATACCAACATAGATAAAAAGTCATTCTACAAAACTTTTACTTGTCATGCATTTCTTTTTTTTTAATGAAATACATTTTTATTGATTTTTAGAGAGAGAGGAAGAGAAAGATAGAAACATCAATGTAAGAGAAACATCATCTATTGGCTGCTCCTACATTCCCCTACTGGGGATCGAGCTTAGAAACCTGGGGATGTGCCTTAACCTGGAATCAAACCAGTGACCTCATGGTTCATGGGTTGATGCACAAACACTGAGCTACACTGACCGAGCTAAATAACAAATTTCTCAAATTTGAGTCTCTAAATGCCAAAGGCTCTCTTTCAAAGCAGTGTTTCAATGAAAGGGAGTGGCCTCTACTTGTGACATTGAGACTTGCCTACATGTTGGTGCTAAGTATGTTTAGAATGTAAACTGAGAGGGACATTTGTGTTTCAGAGACAATTTTTTTTCTAAATAATACTTTGGTGATACCAAGTTTCATCAGTGAAAGTGGTTCCAGCCATCATAGCCCATTCTAGGCACTTAGATAGAAGAGGTAACATAGAAAACAAGGGAAGGAAAGAACACATGCTGGTTCTCTTCTAGCTGATAACAATGCTTGATTGGAGCTCAGTTGTTTGGTCACAGTCATTTGCAAAAGGAGCTGGGGCATGTTCTGTCTGTATTTGCTGTTTTCATATGCCCTGCTAAAAACTAGTGTCCTGTTAATATAAAACAGAGCCCTAGCCAGTTCGGCTCAGTGAATAGAGCATCGGCATGTTGACCAAAGGGTCCTGGGTTTGATTCTGATCAAGGGCATGTAGCTCTGTTGCAGACACTTCTCTAGCCCAAGTCCTAGACAGGGCTCCTGTACGAGGCAACCAATTGATGTGGTTCTCTCACATTGATATTTCTATCTTTCCCTCTCTCTTTACTCTCTCTAAAAATCAATGGAAAAATATCTTCTGCCCTGCCAGCATATAAAGAATATAAAAATATATTTTTAAAGAAATAATTTCAATTTATCCTCTATCCTTTCAAGGAATATTTATCAAATGACTGATGTTTAGTGTAGAAATCTGAGTGTTTGGGTAGAGGGCACAGCTAGTTCCAGCGAGGAAACAGTCCTGGTGTATCTGGACAGCAATGAAGTCAGTGTGGTGTGGCCTAGTAGTGTGCACTAATGAGGTCAGAGTTGAGGGTGAGCTCAGAGAGGTTACCATGTTCTGGATCTTGAGAGGTCTCATAGACCCCCAGGAGGACTTGAGGACTGAGAAAAGAAGGTGATGCAGAGTTTGGGACAATGGTGGTAAATAGCTGAACTACATGGGATAGGATCATTCTGGCTGCTATATTGGGAATAGAGGGAAGGGTATAAAAGCAGGAAGCAGGGAGACAAAGAAAGAGCTCCAGCTGTAAACCAGGTGAAAGATGGTGATGGCTACCAGGGGAAGGACTGTACCTGGTGGTAAGTAAAATGTAAATACGTCAAAAATTGCTGATAGATTAAAGATATGAACAAAAAAGTCCTGCAGGTTTTCAAGGTAGATCAGCTGAGCAACTTACAGAGAGCCATTGCAGATAAGTGAGAGGGAAAAGATGGGAGGAAGGAGGTTCCAGCGCACAGTGAGCTCAGATTTGGATGTTTTAAAGCTGATGTTGAGTGTAGTTGGAGATGTATATGGGAATTTCTGAGGTGTGCTGGCTGGAGGTAAGCAGTTGGTAGAACTCAGTATAATTTAAAGGCACAAGTCATGAGATCACTAAGAGATGGAGTGTAGCTAAAGAAGAATCTGAACCCCTGCTCCCTGAGTATGTTCATTACTCAAAACTGCCATAACAATATACCATTGACTCACAGGTGAAACAACAGAAATGTATTGTTTCACAGATCTAGAGGTAGAAGTCTGAGCTCAGGGTTGCTTCCTTCTGAAGACTGGGAGGGAAATTCAGATCCATGCCTCTCTTGGACTCTGATACTTTGCTGGCAACTCTGGGCTTGTAAAAGTACAACCTCGATTTCTTCTTGAGCTTACCACCATGTTGTCCCTGTTTGTATGTGTGTGTGTCTCCAAAATTCCCCTTTGTAGAAGGCATGGGACATATTGGATTAGCCCTCATGCTAATGACCTCACTTTAACTGGCTATGGCTCTAAGAACCCTATCTCCAAATAAGGTTACTATCTGATGTAATGGGATTAGGACCACAGCATATAAATTGAGGGTAGGGAGTGACACAATTCATCCCACAACACTGAGACACTCCAACATCAATAATCTGGCATGTTGAGAAACAAATGGTATACAATGAAGAGAAAGAAGAAGCTAATGGAGTAGGAGAAATATAGGCCTCTTGATTTACTAATGCCTTGAATTAGAAAAGATGTGTTTTAAAGTATTCTACAGCATTCCTCTCAGTGCTTTGCTCATCGGGTCAAGTGCTTCATATTCAATACATGATTAGCAATACCATATCTCTCTGCAATTGAATTATTTCTAAGGCACGTTTAGTACCAAAGTTATTAGCGAAACAAACCTATTTTGGTTTTCTTTGAAAAAAAAACTATTATTATGAATATATTGCTAAATGCTATTTTAATATTAAACTAACACACAAACTATGCAGTTTCTGGTTTTCAGATACAGAGTCCATTCTACAGGCTTTCTTGAAGTCAGAAAGTAAGACTTCTCCAATAATGTCTATGAATAACTGAGAACGCTTGGAGATGAACATTTTATTAGATCTAGATTTTAGAAAAATGCTCTCCCTTGTTTTATTTGCCTGTTTGCTCGGTGCTCCATACTGCGGTTCACTGATAGCGGCTGCCATTGTCTGACGGAGAGAGGGGAACAGGCACCTTTAAAGCATCTGCCTTGTCACCATCCTGCCCACAGCTTTCTCTCCTGACTATTGGGAGGAAACATGCACTCGGTCCTTCTCTTTTGCTTCCTGTAATTGCAGGTCTCCTGCAAGATGAGTCTCCTTTCACACTTGAACCTTTCTCATTTCCCCCACACAATTGTGCTCTTTCTATTCCTCTTCCTTGGAAACTCGCCTTGGCTTCCTGATGTTGCTTCTTTCTCTTTGGCTCTTCTGTTTTCTACACAGTCTTGGCATCATGCACTGGGGCCACTTGCTCTGCTTTCTGTCTTACCCACATGTTAACCTCATTTGTTCCAGTGATGGAAAATGTATGTAAATCTCCCAAGATTTTCTTTTGTTTCTTAGACTTCAGAACTCAGAATTAATCAAAGGCATGAAACAGTCTGAGAAGGATATATTCAAAAAATGGCCCCAAAACTCTGTATTGGAGAAACAGGGAAAACCCAGTGGTCTTCCTTGGTACTCTAAATGCAAAATAATTATTAAATGGCATTCATTTGTTCTTTCATTTATTCACAACTGGAATCCCAACTTATATATAAGTATGTTTTTTCTGGAGTGCAGGACATTCCAAGAACAAAATAGAAGATAGGAACCAAGTAGATAACTAAAAAGGAGCAGAAAAAAAATAAATAAAAAGGAGGTAAAACCAAAAGAGTGGAATCTCAAAAGCTGAGAGAGTTTCAAAAGACAGAAGTATAATGCTGAGAATAAAATAAAGTAATTATTAAATACATGTGCATTGGATTTGGCAACATGGAAGCAATTCTTGGTCTTACAGGAAAGCTTATATAAATGTTTTTAGGCAGAAACCTAACTGCAATGGATAAAGGAGCATATGGATTGTATAATACTAGAGTCCTAGTGCATGAAATTTGTGCACTCTCGAGGGATGTGGGGAGTCCCTCAGCCTGGCCTGCACCCTCTCTCAGTCCAGGAGCTCTCAAGAAAGTCCTGGGGGCACAGGCCTAAGCTCTCAATTAGACATCCTTAGCACTGCTGCAGAGGTGGGAGAGACTCCCACCCTTAGAGGGCCTCTTAGGAAGGCACATGGGCAATTTTCTTTAATTATCATCAGTTGGACTCAGGGTGTAGGCAGAGCCACACCCTGGGAACATGCTTCCCCAATAAGGCTGAACATGTTAATCAGATCTGACTTCATAGCAGCCCAGGTGTCAGTGGGGGCAGGACTAGATATGTAAATCTAGGCCTATAAAATAAATGCACTGTGTGGCTTGGGTAGTTGTCATTGCAGCCTCTCCATCAGAGAGAATGGATGATGTCCCACCCAGCTCCCAGCTTTAAATCTATTTCTGCGTCTTCTTTCTTTATTTCTATTATTTCTCAATCTCTGGCCACCTCCACTTAGAACCGGTTCATTCTTCTCTCTTTCTGCACTGGACAGAAAAAGGGGATCCCCACCATGTTTGGCCCCCGCCGTTGTCAGGCCCCGCACCCACCACTGTGGCTGTGCTCACCAGTGGTGAGTCCAGCTCAGGAGTTTTGGCTGAGTGGTGCTCCCCCTGTGGGAGTGCACTGACCACCGGGGAGAAGCTCCTGCATTGAGTGCTTTGCTCCCAGGTAGTGTATATTATAGTGACTGGTCGTTCCACCCGTCATTCTGCTATTATGCCATTCGGTCAATTTGCAGATTAGGGTTTTATTACATAGGATAATGTACAACTAAAATAGTAGCTAAATTTGTTTTGAAAACTATTCTAATGTCTTTTACTTACAAATATTATATCTTTAGGTGGAAAAAGTACGACTATGTTGGAAGAGGGAAATCCTACTGAAATATTAATGGGAAGTGAGGAGAAGGTGACACTTTGATTCTCCCAAGAAAAGAACCAGGAAAGGGAAAAACATAGTCATTGAGAAAACAAAGAATTTGAGTGGGATTGAGAATTTAGGGGAAAGGAATCGCTTCACAGAGAGAGGTGTCTACTTCTGGAGAAGGAGAAAGGGGAGAAGACTCATCCATGAACACTCAGTTTTGGGGAGAGGAAGGAGTTCAAGTACTTCACCATGTATAACCTTGAGAGGGTACAGGCAAGGAGTAAAAGGCATAATGGTGACGTTGGGTTTGAAAAAAGATTTAGAAAAGCTGCTATAGGAGATGCAACAGACAGACATGTGGAGAGAAAAATGTCCATAGTAGAAAAGGCCCCACACAAGCATTTGTAGCATCATGTTCCCACTAGACTGTAGTTTGAGTGTTAGGATAATATGCAAAAATTATCTTTATTGGAACATAAAACTAGTCATTTTTAAGCTAAAACATGGGATTTAAAAGTTTTTTTTCACCCATTTCATGACCTTGTGTGGTGTTCTCAGCCTTCCTAAGATAAGTATTTGGTTGAGAAATGGAAAAGCACTACTTTTCAAAAAAGGTATGTGTAGCAAATTCAACTAGGATTTAAGGAGTAAACAAATGCCACCGTTAGGAAGAATACCTTAGGAGCCACAAACAATTTGAAAACATATGGAGGCCATTCATGGTTTCTTTATCTCTGCTTCTTGGTGGTTAAAATAATCCACAAATTGGAAGGACTTCAACTTGCATTATAGGGAAGACAGTGCCCAGGCCAGATCATTGTAATAATTCATTTGCCATCACTACTCTGTACCAAGACTACAAATGCAGAAAGAGAAGTTAAGACACAATTGCTGACAAATATGCTGCATGTATTGAAAACCAGAAAATTTGCAGCTGCCTCCCAGACTCCATTGTGCATGCTGACAATGAGCCACAAAAGGGACATGAGGTAAATGTGGGGTTGATGCCGCAAGGCATTCTGATGAAATATCTGGAGGACAATTTAATATGAAATATCAGCTGGTAAAAGAGACCAGCTGCCTGTTTAGAAGGATGACTCAAGCTAAAAACTCTAGCTTATATTTTATCATGAAAGATTTCCAACAGATAAGCCTTCATTTGGGAGAAAACAGTGCTGGGTTTGCATGTGTACTGGGTATGCCTGCAAACTTCCCAAGATCTGATGGAACCATTTTCCTCAGTCTAGTCAAAAGTCAAGAAATTGAAAATGCAGAAATCTTTTTAAATTTAATTTGATTTTTAAAAATCAATTTCAGAAAGGGATAGAGAGACAGAATCATCAATGATGAGAGAGAATTATTGATTGACTGTCTCCTGCACACCCTACACTGGGGATTGAGCCGCAGCCCAGGCATGTACCCTGTCTGGGAATCATACCTTGATCTCTTGGTTAATAGGTCAACTCTCAACCACTGAGCCGCGCCAGCTGGGCCAGACCTAATAAAACATATATGTCTAAATTTTCTATATTCCATGGAATCTCAGAAACAGAAATATAATTTTTCTTATGTAGCCAACTGACCAATCCTCCTATTTCAACCTCACATGAATCTCCTTTTTAGAGTTACCAGATGTACCCAGTTCCTGGGGTCCTGCAGTATTGCAATGTAATGTAAATCACTTTCCTCTGGGTAGCACACACTACCAGCTTAGCTTTGAGCTTTCTTCATCCTGTAAAGTCAATCACCACAAGTCCATCCCCTTCCAGCTTCCAGGATGTTGTTGCTGTCATCTCCTCTTGTGTTCTCTATGTTCCGGTACCAAAATCTGTCTCACCATCCCCTGACGCAGGGTTTGTTGTTCTCACAGGACTGACTTATCTTTGCAGCCAAAGTTAACATCCCTGTTAAGCTAACATTCTATTGCAAGCTCTAAAGGGATCCTTTAGCCACAACGGTCATGAGAACACTTCAGTCTATTCTTTCTCCTTCTTCAGTTAGGTCTCCTTAGTTTAATCCAATGAAGGAATATAAGTACATTTTACCAAAATAGATCACCTCTCCATCCTAAGACAAACCCTGTGAAAATTCCTAGAAATGAAAACACCCTGATGGTTATGGCCAACCTAACTGGGCTATGCTTTTAACAGGATCTGCCTGCAAATGAAATTCTGTGACTATAAAATAAAGTACAGTATGTAGTAAAAGGTTTTTGCCCAGGTGTTTTATCATTGTAAGTAAAAGTGTGAGCACCTAGGTCTTAGGAGCTTGTCTGAGAAAAGAAAGCAAGACGAGTTTAAAGGAATCTATCTGAGAGAAGTAAAACCATATATTCATACAAGGACATGTCCATTAATGTTCATAGAAACATTATTCATAATAGCTCAAAATAGAAATCACTCAAAAGCCTGTCAACTGGTACACAAATAAACAAAATATAGATACTCATACAATGAAATCTATATAGGATTTAAAAAGAGAGGTAGTGATACATATCATAACATAGATGAACCCCCAAAATAGTACGCTAGGTAAAAGAAGCCAGATGTAACATTACATATTTTATAACTTCATCTATATAAAATGTCTAGAAAGGGCAAATTTATAGAGACAAAATGGATTGGTGGTTGCCAAGAGCTGAGGGTAGAGGGTATTGCTATTGTCATATCTCAGAAGATGTTTTAGATACACAGAGCAGAAATTGAGTTATTAAATACAGGGAAGAAGATATAATCTGTTTTACTTAGTTGTGAATCTACCTTTTTGCCTCATGGGCAAGAAATTACTTAATTACAAACTTTAAGAGTCAGAAAAATGATTCATTAAGTGTCCACAAGTGACATATTCTTTCAAGTGGAAAATAATTTCATATCAATCTCTCTCATCTCTGCTTATACACAAAGGAGACAAAATCAACATTTGCATTTTGGTTGATTATGAAAGAACATGACATTTAAGTATGAAATAATGGGTACAGAGAACACTTCCTTTTGATTTAGGATTAACATTTTGTTGTTGTTGCACCATTCCAACCCATAAATCAGCTGATTCACGCAAATGTCACAGAACTATTCTGCATATTGTCAGAAAATAAATATTCTATCAACATCTGCAGCCAGGATTCTCTCCCTGTAATTAGCTTCTCATTATGTAGCTCACCCTTCAATTCACTCTAATAGTCCTTTATACTAATTGCATAATATTTCATTGTTAGCAGAATGTGCAATAGTGCTCTCACCATGTAACAAAAGTTGGATACTTAATCTAGACCTTTTGTAAATTAAAGTAAATTGCATGACACATAGTACTTACAAAGTTTTGGTTTAGTTATTGAACATTATTATATTTAAAATATGGATAGATACATTTATTTTTATTTTTCTATTTGATTTCAGAGAGAGAAAAAAGAAACAGAGACAGAGAAAGTGAAAGAGAGAGAGAGAGAGACGAGAGAGAGAGAGAGAGAGAGAGAGAGAGAGAGAGAGAGAGAGAGAGATCAATGGTGATAGAAATCATTGATCGGGGCCTCCCGCACAACCTACACTGGGGGTCAAGCTCACCACCTTGGCTGTGTCCAGACTGGGAATCAAACTGTGACTTTCTGGTTCATAGGTTGATGCTCAACCACTGAGCCACGCCAGTATAGTACATTTTAAGTGGTGTGTTTTATAATTGTGATGTATTACTCAATAGTTCATCTCCTGAATAGCTCAGTATTTCCTTGGATTTCTCATTCTTACATTTAAAATGACAAATTCACCCCTACAGCTAGGATAAAGGAGACAGACTGGGATTGTTAAATTTAGAGATTAATAAGAGAGCTTTGTGGTGTTGGGACCCACGCTCATGAGGAAGGAGCTTCCCAGCTGCAATTACTCCCGGGAACTGAGAAGAAGGAACCATGGAACTTGTGAGGCTGAGAGCTACAGGGTGAGCTTTCTTCCTGCAGTTGGACCTCTGTGAATCACTAGTTGCGACTATTTGAATTTTAATTTCCCTAGTACTAATTGACAGTCATTCGTAGCCAATCTTATTAAATTAACTGGTGTGGTTTCTCTTCCTTGACAAGATCCTAACTCATAGAGGAGAGAAAATTGCAATAATGTCCAGAAGACCGAAAGAGGAAGAAAGCCAATAAGAAAGAACAAATGAAAGCTCAAACTTTTCAAGTATTCTAGGTAACTGTATCCTGGGAACTGGAAAACATACCTAGGATTTATTTAGGGACTAGAAATAGGGGACAAGGTGAGAAAGGCAGAGGCCTGGTGATTAGAAGTAAGACCAGGAGCACGTTTTCTTTAGTGAGTTTTTAGTTCTGGCTCATTATAAAATTCACTTAAAGAATCTTATAGTAATGTCTGTGCCTATGCCCCACAATGGACCTGCAAAGTCACAATCTCTTGGCATAGAGTCAGGGATATGAATTTACTATAATAAAAGCTCTTCTAGGTAATTCTGATATTCTTCAGGTTTAAGAAGCACTAAACAAGGACTCCTTATACGTCTCTTCCTTGACCATTGCCATCATGACAACTACAGCCAACCCAAGATCATGACTGAGCCTATCACTGGAATCCAGGGGAAGAGGCTGAGAACACAAGAATCCGTGGACAAGCTGGCTGCATAACAACTTCACAGCAGAACAAATTTTACCTTCAAAGTTCTCCAAGTCTTGTAGCCAACAAAAGATGTCCAACACAAAGAGGCCTTGAGGTTTGTTGTTGTTTTGTTTTGTAAGAGTATTTAAAATAGTTATCTCATGCCAAGACTAGTTTGGCTCAGTGGATAGAGCGTCAGCCTGCGGACTGAAGGGTCCCAGGTTCAATTCCAGTTGGAGGCATGTGCCTTGGTTGCGGGCATATCCCCAGTGGGGGGTGTGCAGGAGGCAGCTGATTGATGTTTCTCTCTCATCAATGTTTCTAATACTCTATCTCTTCCTCTCTGTAAAAAAAATCAATAAAAAATATATTTAATAAAATAGTTATCTGGCATACCGATAAAAATCCCTCTTACCCATTCCCTTGCTTCAGTTCAAAGTCTTTTTGGCCCTGTTCTCTTACTCCATCTCAACAAATAAATATAAATTTCACTTATCACTGAGATTTCTCCCTATTTGAGAATTTTTTTTCATGCAGTGACTATTAGCACACAGCAGTGTTGAATAGGATGTTAATTTATTTTATTTTTTAAAATCAGGTTAGATTTTATTCCTTTAACTATTCTGATATTTTAAAGGTTGTTAATTTAAACCAAACAGAATTGGCAGTATTAGTTGTTCCATGGCTTCATGCCACGTTATGCTATTTTTCAAACAAATTTTTCCTATAATGTTAGTTTTAATTGTATCTTTATCTGATAAATCACACCAAAGCAAATGTGATCTAGAATTATAAGTTTTATAGCAGATGAAACCTCCTTTATAAAGAAAAAACAGGAGAATCACAAGATAATCTGTTTCAAAAATCAGCTAATTGGTGCTAAGTACTGTCCAATTGCAGGGGGTGCCATCCAGTTGAAACTGAGCCAGGCCACCTGATTCCTGCTTCCCCTGGGGAAGCCCACGCCGTAAGCACCAGCTGCCATGGATGTGGTTCAGAAAACTGTCCCTAAACGGGACTCTGGGCCTTCTGTGCTTGCAGTTCTATTCATAAAATGTTCTCCAAATTACAGGCTTTCATCCGGTAACCTCACATCAAGACCTTCTCCAAAAGATTTTGAGATCATCACTCATTGCCATTCCTTGTTTCAGTAGGAGGTTGCCAGGATTTGAAGGGAAGGGGAACCAGGGTCTGGTTGAAATCTATATTTTCATTTTTCTAGAGCCAGGCACTGTCTGACAAAAACAAGTAAATGAAAAAACTTGTTTGCTGAATTGTACTGAAGAATCTTGTAAAGTGCTGAGCACATGCACATGCTAGGACTTTAACAATATCATCTCAGAATGGAAATAATAGTTTGTATTATCCTAGAGAAAGGTGAGGAAACTTTAAACTTAGATTCATCAGTTACTGAGTGGCAGATTCGAGATTTAGATATAGAAGTAGTGACCCACACCTCTATTTGGCAATTTTCATTATCTCACATTCTTTCTGTCTTTCTGATTGTCCTTTAGAACTTCAGCTTTGATTGTGATTTTTTTTTTTCTTTCTTGAGCAAACCTTTGACACAAGTTTTTTATGTCTCCTGAGAGAAAGGTGAAATGATTAAGACAGTGAGGGTAACGTAGCTGTGAAATTATTTTAAAATTTTATGTTTAGAAGATAAGGAGTTTTTTAAACATGTAGACATATCAACAGAGGACTTAGTCACAACGTAGAGCCAAGCCAGGCAAAAGATATACGTTCAATAAACTTAAGAAAAAAATGCACTAAAGAAGTGAAAAGAATATTTATATTTAGTGTTTTTTTAATGTATGTTTATTGGTTCCAGAGAGGAAGGAAAGGGGAGAGAGAGGGAGAAATATCAATGATGAGAGAGAATCATTAATCAGTTGCCTCCTACATGCCCTACACTGGGGAAAAGCCAGCAACCTGAGCATATGTCTTGACTGAGAATCAAACCACAATCTCCTGGTTCATAGGTCAACGACATTTAACCACTGGTCATGCAGACCAGCTATATTTAGTTATTTTTACTTTTGTTAATTTTTTTTTGTTGTTGATTTCAGAGAGGAAGGGAGAGGTAGAGAAAGAAAGAAACATCAATGATGAGAGAGAATCATTGATCGGCTGTCTCCTACACACCCCACCTTGAGCCCAAAACTTAGCCATGTGCCCTGACTGGGAATTGAACTGTGACCTCCTGGTTCCTAGGTTAATGCTCAATCACTGAAACACACTGGCTGGGCTATATTTAGTTCTTTCTTAAAAAAGAAAACTTTTGCGAAAGCCATCATTTACTCTTCAAGATCATTCAGTTAGTGGATGCCAGAAACATTGTAAAGATACATAAATATATTGATGTGAAATATAGCAGTCCCATACTTAATGCACTGGTGAGGAAAGAAAAATAACTAAGCCATGCCCTTTATGGTATTTGTCTACCATGGCCCCATTCCTAAGAACAGTTCCAGATAACATAAATGTGAAGATGACAAAGATAATTTGAAATGCAGCCTGAATTCAAGCATATGGCAGATGACATAGAATCAACATAAAATAAAATGGAGACCAGACTTGAAAATCTCCCAAGCAGACAAATCCATTTAGTCCATGTAAAGAAAACTAAATATAGTTTATTTCATGAACATAAGAGAAAATTAACTTGGATTATTTCTTGTAAACATCTGATCATCATAAATAAGTCTCTCTGTTCATGAACAGCTTTCCATTCAATAAAATATTCATAATAAGTAAAGCTCTCTAAATTTTCTTTTGAATAATTAACATAATAATATTGATAATACATCATATATATTTTATGTATTATATTTATAACATATAACAACTGCCAAGAACTGAAGTGAGGAAGAATTATGTAAATATGTTTTAAAAATCTGACATAGAAATTGGAATACAAGTCAACAAGTCATCTAAGAAAAATTGTAAGACAGTTTGTTCAATCGTTCATGCATGTGCTAGAAAGTGTTACATGTTAGAGGTTATATGATTTTCAATACCTAGTCAACATATCTAGATAGAGTCCTAATTTAGTGAAGATTAAAATGTATTTAATATTTTTATATTGGGCAAAGAATTGGAAAAGACTTCTAAGAATATGTAAAAGACAGAAATTAGGGGAGGGGGAAAGAGAAAATACAGAGTTAAAAGTTTGTTTTAATACATAGGATAAGGAGCTAATTCAAGCTGTTCCCGGGGCCAAATTTATAGTTAGTAGCCATTATTACCACAACACGATGAGAAATTGCCTGTGTAAAAAAAAATTAGTTTCCAAAATGTGTTGTTTTGCTACTCAAAATGAAGCTTCACGTGCTCTATTGCACTTGCACTCAAAAGACTACTTTAAAATCGCCTTTTCATAATTACTATTTTTTCCTCCTTCATCAATCACTAGAGGCCTGGTGCACGAATTCATGCATAGATGGGGTCCCTAGGCCTACCCAGAGACCAGGGCTGATCAGGGCCAGGCCATTCAGGGCCTGCCTGCCGCTGAGGAGGAGGGACAAAGGGAGGGACCATGGGCCAATCAGGGCCTGCTAGCCAGTGGGGAGAAACAGGGTGTGGCAGGTAGGCACCAAACCCAAGGAGGGAGCCAGCCCTCGGCCCCCCTGGGAGAGGGGTTGTGTCCACTGCCATCCACCCCCAGTTCTCTGTCCCAGCCTGGGGCCCAAAAGCTCCAGTGGAGTTGGGAGAGAAGGTGACCGTCACTGGACACCAATACCACCAGCCAGCTGTGGGAGGTTCGCAGTGGGAGCACACTGACCACCAGGGGGCAACTCCTGCATTGAGCATCTGCCCTCTGGTGGTCAGTGTGCATCATAGCAACTGGTTGACTGAATTCTGGTCATTTGGTTGCAATGGTTATTTAGGCTTTTATATAATATATAGATGGGGCCCTGTTCTAGAGGTTGTCTTCCCATTCACATGCAAAGACAGTGGTGGCCTGATCTTTCATGAGAAATATTTTATTTAATTTGAATCCAATAAAGTTGGTTATGCCCAGCTGGTATGGCTCAGTGGTTGAGGATTAACCTAGGAACTAGAGGATCATGGTTTGATTCCTGGCTAGGGTACATGCCGAGGTTACAGGCTGGATCCTCAGTGGGTTCTATGCAGGAGGCAGCCAATCAAAGATTCTCTCTCATCATTGATGTTTCTATATCTCTCTCCCTGTCCTTTCCTCTATAAAATAAATAAAAATATATTTTTAAAAAATACTCTTGAAGTTGGTTTAACAGTTGGCTTCAGGCAGATGAAGATGACTTTTCAGGAGAAAATTTGAGAAAAATTTCTCTGTTACCATGTTATATTTTTATCCTATATCAAGTAGCAAGGTTATATTATTTACTTTTAAATAATACAGGAGTAATCTGGAGCTTTTCCCTAATTAATGACATGTAAGAAGAATACCTAAATAGGTCAGTTAAAATGTTCATATATTTCTCTCTGTATATAAATTGCATCCCTCAAGATCCATCTGAAATACCCACTCTGTGAAAGCTTTGCAAATTTCAAAGCATTCTCATCACAATGGGGAGAGGGTTTCTTCCCTGAACCTGAACCTCAGTGGAGGCATCCAAGCCTATCCTGTCACATTTAGTTTGTAGCATGCCACATTTCGGACACATATCAATAACAAATGCTGGAATCCTACAGACCAGAGGGTCAAAGTTGCACCTGACCTATCTACCACTTAGCAGCTACTAGCACAGGACTTGAATATCCTAGGAGCTCAATCTTTTCTAAATGAAGCAAAGAATCTTAAATTTGTGAATTAGCATTAGATACAATTGTTTACTTTTTTATGTAACACCCGGTGATGATGAAGTCTCAAATTCTTGAGAAACTTAATCTAATGGATTATTTATTGAATAAAATATGGAGAATTTTATGAGTTTTTAAAATCAGTGTTCAAGTAAAGAGTAAAGAGAAAGTTATATGCCTGAGGAAAACGTTACTGAGGAGCTTCTTAAAAGCTTTGTCTCCCTCTTAGATCTCCCAGAATTCTCATGACAATGAAATGTGTGCTCCACTAGTTCCATTAGAGTTAATAGAACATTGTACTGGGATTGATGAGAAACAACTTCATAGAACACTGTGGACTATAAAGTAAAATTCAAAATATTACTGTACTCAGGGAAGTGTGAATTATATTATTGATCCTTTCCTGAATCAACTCTAGCTTATGGTATGTTATATATCTAAAACGTTGGTATTCATGAGACTGTCAGCTGATAATTTATATTAATACATGCATTGTTTGCATCAAGTACAAGGACAAAAGCATTTTCACTGTCTTTTGCTCACACGGGCAATAAATACATCAAGCAAATCATGGGGTTATCAGCATTGCTCCAAATTGTTCATATGTGTAGAAAATAATTTTTTAAATTATTCTGAACATTTTACTAATATTTACTTCTGCATAATAAAAAAATAATGTTTTCAATTATTCCTGTTCTTTTAATCATATTCTCTCATTCTGACCAGGTTGAGAAAAGCAATCATCTTTCTTACTTTAATTAGTCCCACAGAACTCATTTCACCAATGAAAATTCCCAAATGATTTAAAGCTACGTCTAATAGAAACAAAGACAAGTTAGTGGAACAAGAGCCAAACCTATGATATAACGTTTTCTTTCACCCTTTGATACCGCTTTATTAAGTGAATTGTTCTGCTGTGAATGAAGGTATCATTTTAACCTCTAAATCTATTTAGAAAGAAGCTTGGGATTTTACCTTAATGAACGGACTAATTAGATGTTACATAATGTAATAGAAACTATTACAACCAGGGCATCTGAAAACAACGTGTATGCCTTTGTAAGGATCTTTTTCTTTGTAATAGAGGCAAAGATGCTACAGCTGTGAAAGGAAAAAATGGCATTCTGCTCTGTGTTCTTCGACCAACCAAAATATGCAGTAAGAAGTAATAGATGGCAGAGAGCACAGCTAACCTCACCAAAGACTTCGCCACTGAATATTATCCCCAAACTATGAGTGTGTATAGTGTCATAGAACAGAAGGAAAATTGGACTTTGCCTCACCCAAATCATAAAGTAGATTTATTCTCGAAGGCCAAAAAGTTCCTTTACATTCCATACTGAGGAGCGTCTGCCACCTAGTGTTCATGCATAAGACTACAGGAGTTGGAAATCCAGTCCTGCCCCTCCACAAGTTAGCTCATTCACCAAGTATTCAATGGCCCTCCACATTCCTCTCAAGTCTCTTCCATCTTATTAAAAATAGAAAATAGTTGAGATTATGAATCTTTGTGAACTATGTTAGCTATAATAAACATCTTTCTAAATGTGAAAAAGAGAAGTAATGGTGAATAAAAGAAAGGACTACATGAAAAAAAAGGTTCTATCACCTTGTTAGAGTTACATAGTCTTCACATAGAGTTAAGACTATTAAGTATGTTGCTTGCTAAGAAACTGAAGTCTAGAATGGATAAGCTTGTTTAATTTTAGACTTCTATAGGTATTATTATTTTTTAAGTTATTTTTTATTGATTTCAGAGAGGAAGGACAAGGAAGTGATAGAAACATCAATGATGAGAGAGAATCATTGATCCAGCTGCTTCCTGGAATACAAGCCCGCAACTCAGGCGTGTGTCCTGACCCGGAATAGAACTATGACCTCCTGGTTCATAGGTCGATGCTCAACCACTGAGCAACACTGGTTGGACTCACGGTATTATTTTGACACATCTTGGAAAAGGTGACTATAAATCCTAACTCAACTGTTAAAAAAAATAATAATAAATAAACAAACAAAAAACATCAAATTTACAAGTCACTACTGTAGGAAACATGAGTAGTCACATCTCTGTTAAAGTTCTCTTTGTTTCTCTTACTGCCAAATGGAAGGACAGAACATAAGACATTCTAGGCCAAAAAGTAGTCCTCTGTAGGAATCACAGCTGAACAGGGGGAAATGAAGTTTCCAAAGGGCATTTAATTGAAGAAAAGAGCCCAGGCACATAGAAGCACAGAGCTAACATAATGGCTGCTTTGGTCCAGTGAGTACTGACCATGGAGAAAGGGGTTCACATTGTCACTCTTGCTCCTATCTGACAAAGTCTAAAGGTTTCCAGGTCACCATGTACCCAGTTTTATCAGAGTGACTTTTAGATGTCACATAACTATATAATGTATCTTCTGGCTGAAGTTAATCAAATAAACTAGGAGTTCTTTGAGGGCCAGGTTGACCCTGACCTGCACATATTCATTCTTCATAGCTTTTTCAATGAGGAAACTATTTCTGTCTTAGGCAGTCTTAAAAATAACAAGGAGCGTTTTCACAAGAACCTATACATGAGGCGGGGGGGAAATAACCATTTTCAGGTAGCTTTTCTTTCCAACACACGATGACGTTCACTCTTTATGTTTTGACTTTCAGGCTGGACATGCACTTATAGGGAAAAGAAAAGAAAGGCTATAGAGACTGCTCAAATGCCACTGATTGGAATGGGAAAATGCCGTGTAAAAACATTGATGGAACCCACACAGCTAGAGAATGGTTTTAGGGATATCCACCTTGTCCTGAGTGTCAAGATGTAGAGCAAGCACCTCACCAGACTACAGCAAATGATGACGTCTGAAAAAATCATTCTCCGCATAATCAGACTAAAAAAAAAAATGATGGATGACTTAACAAACAAGTTCCTTCTTTTCTGGTGTCATTTACACATTATTAATGATTCATTCTAAAAGTACTGAGTTTAAAATAAATACCACTTAGATTAAATTATGTGAAGTATAATGTACTTGATTTTAATTATCGACTCATTTATCATGGTTTGTGGTTAATTTCCTAAAACCTCATTTAGGCTTGATCAGAAATGTTTAATTATTCATGAATAAGTTGTGTATTTTATAAACTTTTATCAGTGCTATCCATGCACACATTCAAACAGTTCTATGAAGTTCAAGCACTTATTTTAAGGACTCGATTAGTTCTACATGACTTGCCAAGGAAAGCATAGCTTCCTTAGACCTCTCACCTCCACCTTACCCTCCAGGCAAGAATTTTAATTCTATGGGGTGTCACCCTTGCATAAAATATTTAGACTGCCAGACCCTAACTTTTCAACCTTAGGCATAATCTATGCATTTGTACTTCTTTTCCTTCACCTCTATGTACTCCATAGGCTCAGTTCTTATTTCCCTTTCTCTTTAATATTGTAGATTATTATTGTGAGTTAGGTTATCAGATCATATAGAAATAGAACAAAAAGCTGAGAGTTTTGCACAAAACTGGAGATTTGGGCCCTAACCAGTTTGGCTCAGTGGATAGAGCATCGGACTGCGGACTGAAGGTACCCCCAGTTTGATTCTGGTCAAGGGCATGTTCCTTGGTTGCGAGCACATCCCCAGTAGGGAGTGTGCAGGAGGCAGCTGATCAATGTTTCTCTCTCATCAGTTTCTAACTCTCTATCCTTCTCCTTCCTCTCTGAAAAAAAATTAATAAAATATATTTTTTAAAAATGGAGCTTTCATTTGTGGATTTTACTCAGATCTGTGTGGTGGTGGAGGTAGACCTTGAAGGGAATCAGAAGACAGCTACCTTGCAGGAGGCCATGGTAGTTTCTACAGGCAGGGAACAGGAACTCTCTAAGACTGCAGAGAACAGATGCTTCTACTGGCAAAGGAGGCTTGGCATCATTTAGGGCTTGATTTTCTCAGCTTTGTCAGAATCTGCTCAGATTTTATTATCTCAATTTTTCACAATCCATCTTTCACAATTAATGTCTTAAATGTAATTTAAGAAATCCAAAAATGCTCAGCCTGACAACATTTCTTTATTTCCTGTGGGACTGTGCTCATGAAGGTATAGTATAGAACTGTATCATCAGCTATTATCAAATACTGATGTAAGAAGAAGACACTAAAAGTTCTCCATGTTTGTATAACTATATCAGTGGTGCCGATTTTGTTTCTCATTGTGCTCATATCAAAACAAACATGATAAATTCAGTGTCATAATAATAAGATTATTCTCTTAAGAAAGTCTATTGTTTCCCCTTACTAGATGAGAGCTCAATTATAATAGTTTTTTTCTTAACCTGGGTTTCCTTTTTATATCTGCCTCCATCCAATGCAGGACTCTTATTCTTATATCAGAATTGCAATGGTTCTGTGGCTTTATTGCATTTGCCTTTTCTTATTGTATTAGAGCACTTTGCTCAGATTATCACTGTAGTATTCACTTCATATGTTATTGCTAATTGCTGGCCTGCCCGAGGCAGTGAACTTCTTGGGTGCAGAGAACACAGGATATCCACTTTGACATATGCTATGCCAGGCACATAGAAGACGGTAACACATTTTTATTGATTTGCACCATTGAATTATTGACAAGCTGCCTCAAATCCTTTTTGGTAGCAGGCAAAGTAAAACATAAATAATAATTCAAGTAAGATGTCACAAAGTGTGTTTGGACCTCTTGACATTGGAATAAAATATTTTACTGTTATTCTTCTAGGAAAAGATCATTTCTATGCTATTTTTATATAATAAATAAGAATGTCACAAAAGATACTAAAAGTTGTCAGTACTGGTTATTTCTCTCAACACAATGTGCTGAAAATCTCTGATGTATAAATCACTATTTTTAAGCACTGGAAAATAATGCTGAATATAACAGAAGTGTAAACAATAGTAAGAAAATATACTTTATCATATCAGGTTTCTATTAATGGGATCCAACTTTCTTATACTTCTTAAGAGTATGATAATCAGAAAAATGGTAACAAAATATAGCAATGTCCTTAGTTTGTCCTTTAACAGAATATCTGTAAGCACCAAAAGGAAACCTTGAAATAAGTGTCATTTAGGTAAATAAAGGTGGAAGTGGAAGAGAAACACAAATCTATTTCCTATAATGTTCCTTTCAAACAAACTCATTTTGACAGTAACAGGCCTATGGAACAAAAGCTAAAGTTTATCATGGGGTCTTAAGTGCTGCATTCTATAATAATCTTTTAGTCAGGTTTTCTTAAAAATATATATTTGTATTTATTTCAGAGAGGTAGGGAGATGGAGAGAGAGATAGAAACATAAATGATGAGAGAGAATCATTGTTTATCTGCCTCCTTCACACCTCTAACTGGGATGGAGCCCACAACCCAGGCATGTGCCCTTGACTGGAATCGAACCCCCAAGCTGATGCTCTCTCCACTGAACCAAATGAGTTAAGGCCAGACACCAGGTTTGACTTAACTCTAGTAAGTTGTAGAAAAGTAATAGGGAATTCAGGATCCCAGGGTTCTAGTCCATAGCCCCTGTGACCTCAGGAGAGTCACCCTTTCTTGATATTTCATTTGTAGCTCTAGGTAGAGTAGAAGTGACATAGTAAGTACTAATATTTGCTAATACTTATTAATATTTTTTTTCTTTCTCTACCTTACTAGATATTACTAAATGATTATTCCTCATATATACTTCCCTGTCTATGAAGTATGGATTCTATAAGCTAGTAAACAAATTTATACTGAAAATAAAATAAAAACTATAATTTTAGTTGTTTAATGGTTAGTATTATTCATACGGGCAAATTTAATGTTAAACTAACACTCTTTCTTATTTCAGAGCAATGGAAAATAGGTGAGGAATGCTTGGCAGATAGTCAGCAGAAATTTCACAGTTCTGAAGCTGGTGTCTGGTGAGAGCCCACTTCCTTTCCACAGAGGCCATCCTCTCCCTGTGCTCTCACATGGTGGAAGAGTGGAACAAGGGCCTGGGGCCATTTTCATAGCTATCTTTTCATATTCACAAGGGCTCTGACCTCATGACCTAATCACCTCCCAAAGGCCCCTTCTCCAAATACATCACACCGGGGATTAGATTCCAATATCTGAATTTTGGAGCAACAGAAATAGTCAGTCTATAGCAGTCTCCCTGGTGTATGGTAGGGTAAGGTGGGGATATAAAGATCTATAAAACCCATCACACTTGGTTATTATTATTTAATACTGGGACTGCATTTTCCAACCTTCATTCCGTCAACGTTTTCCATAGCTCTTGGTATTTTGAAGCCAAATATTTTATGAAGTTTAATTTGCATCAAGTTGGTAATCACCCTGATTATCATCTAACCAGCCAATGCCATCTAATGCTTATAAATAAAAGGAGTCTTCTATGGCTCTTATCTTTTAAATTCAATTTAATGTAACATTTTAAAACAGAAATATAGTATATAGTAGCTTCTAATAATTGGAAATGCATATTTTAAAAGTAAATGTATACTTAAAATTCAGAAAGAAAGAAGGAATATATTTTGGCAGATTATCAGATGTTTCCATCTATGTTGTATCATGTCTACATATAATATTTTTATTTATTTACCTATTTATTATTTTTCAGTTCTTTTTTTTAAGTTATGTGATTTCAGTGAGCACATGAAAAATAGTAATTAAAATTATTTAACTAATGTGGTTTGATATTACATTACTAGAGGTCCAGTGCACAAAATTTGTGCACTCAGGGTGGCGGGGGGGAGGGGGTCTCTCAGTCCAGCCTGCATCCTCTCACAGTCTGTGTGCCCTTAGGGGATGTCCAACTGAAGGCTTACGCCTGCGCACCCTAAGCCATCAGTCGGACATCCTTAGCGCTGCCATGGAGACAAGAGAGGTTCCTGCCACTGCTGCTGTACTCACCACCCGTGAGCCCGGCTTCTAGTGTATTGACCACCAGCAGGCAGCTCCTACGTTGAGTGTCTGCCCTCTGGTGGTCAGTGCACATCATAGCAACCAGGCATTCCACCATTTGGTTGATTTGGATATTAGCCTCTTATTATATAGGATAATCATAAAAGAAAAAATAGGCTAATTGAGAGAATTGGGGGACTTTAAAATTATTTCTTTTTCAACTCTAATGATAACTGAGGTTTGAATTATTTCAAGTTAGGTTATCTGATGATAATACACAGATCTCACTCATGCTTGCATTATTCAATCTTCTTGAATACATCTGTCACTTTTAATAAATGCTCAAAATTTCAACATCATCAATTATTTCCCCCTCAAAGTGTTTTTCCTATAAAAATTACTAAATCAGTAGTCACAGAACAAAAGATTATACTAAGCACATTTTGAGTAAATTTAAAGAACAGTTGGTATAGCATTTAAAATATAAGATAAACTGCTGAAACCAGTTTGGCTCAGTGGATAGAGCATCGGTCTGCGGACTGAAAGGTCCCAGGTTCGATTCCAGTCAAGGGCATATACATTGGTTGAGGGCACATCACCAGTGGGGCGTGTGCAGGAAGCAGCTGATTGATGTTTCTCTCTCATCGATGTTTCTGGCTATCTATTCTTTTCCCTTTCTCTCTGTGAAAAATCAATAAAATATATTAAAATAAATAAAATATAAGATAAACTTGGTATAAAAATGAAAACTAAAGGAAAAAAATGAAAAATAGACATTGCCTCTCCTAACTTGACACATATTGTTTATGTGTAAACCTGCAAAAGGGAAATACCCATATGAAAGCCAGTTACATAATGTTAAATCACATTTAAAATATAATTTTATGCCAGACATGTTTATCTTATAATGTTATTAAAATGCTATCTTAAGATGTTTGAAGTATGTTGAAGTATTTTGAAAAGGAATAAGAAGAATAACTCTCTCCATTCCCTGGAATTGATGGAAGATATATAATTCTAAATAGAATTGTTATCCGGGGATAGATACATTATCACATTATCGCTTTTTTCTTATGATTCATTTCTACTTCATTTTTTCCTTTTCATCTAAGATAGCAATCATAGCTCCAGGAGTTGAGAGCAACAAACCAATTGTCCCTCTAAAGGTCAGTCTTAGTCATAGATAAGGCGGCGGACATCTGGGGGGGTATGACTTCAGAAGCACAAACCAAGTTCCGGTTCCTAACATACCTACTCCTCCATGCCCAAATTCATCCTGCAGGATATATTCTTCTACTTTAGTTAGGGATAAGACCAAAAATATGAGCTCTTCAAACACATGCCACTTTGACTTAACTTTACAATGAGGACTACTATCCAAGTAAACCCTTCTAGCTGTAAGGGTTTTGTAATAGAAAGATAGAGAAGAGGGATTAAGAAACAAGGTTCCTAAGTATCCAACACGGGTGGAGTTAAAGGAAAGGGAACAGTTTCATGAGTCAGATATACCTGGACTTCCCTCGCCTCTGTAAGTACCAAGGTAAGCATTTGTAATGCAAGACTCAGAAAAGTATCAATTGGGGGACAGAGATTGAAGGGAAGAAGGGAGTTATATGGGTCAAATGAGTTGGTACCACCAAAGATGTTAGCTTAGAGTTTAACACAGAGAGTACTACTCAGTGATGGTAGTTACCGTAATTATCTCTTAAAATAGAAAATTTTTTGTGGCAGATAAATCAGGTGTGCATGGCTGTGTGCCTGGAAAGGACACGAAGGAACGTTAATCAGGTCACAGAGCATCGCAGACTGCATCCTGCCCCAAGACTCTGGTCTCATGGTTGTTCAGCCAGGCATTCACCTACTGATAAGGCTGTTCGCAGAGCCAGTCTGTGGTATTGCGGGGAGAAAGAGAAAGGCATTTTGTTCTGATGCCTCATGGAAACCTGCAGAAGGTCTTATTCTCACAGCAATCCAATTCAATAAAAGTTATATGCGGTCTAAAATAGGATGCAAATTATGCTGGATTTTGATACAGTGGTGCTTTTGTTAATGCACCTGTAGGAATAAAGCTTTTAATTAAATAAACCATAAACTCTGGTTAGAATATGGGGGAGTGAGTCCTCAGACAACATAGAAACAGGGCACTCTTAGAGATGCCAGTTCATGTGGAACTGGGTACAGAAGCCCCTCAGAGGTTCTCTATGGGGGTAATAAGCGTAAGATAAATTGTGACATGTAAGAAACTGGCTGGAGAGATTACAGATAAATGTCCAAACAATAAGGAATTGGACAATTCGGTATTTTCACCAAATCCATTAAAAAGGAACCCTACTTCCCAAGAGTAGAAAAGTGTGAATTATGCTCTCACAGCTTAATAACCAACAAAATAATCACAAGAACCCCTTTGAAAACAATTTGGTTTCTCTAGAAGGTTTTCCTTACCCTGAAGGAACTATTGGTTAAGGAAAAAGACGATGTATTTCAGTTAACAAGTTATTTTTTAGGTGAAGTAAAATATTCACACTCAACATATCTCAAGAAACTGAAAGGAAAGCAAACCAGAGTTTGCCTTCAGTTGAGTTCTGAGTCCCTAGACCCAGTACGCAAATCTAAGTTAGCTTAGACCAAATGGAAAATAAATTATTGCTATGTTTAGAAAGCCTACATAACAATGCCAAAACAGACAGAAAAAGTCTGTGCCATGTCTCACTCCAATCCTCAGCCCAAATTCCAAACCCAAGTCTTGGAATTACCTCTTGCCTCCATAAATAAACAGGAGTGTGTGTGTGTGTGGGGGGGGGGGGGGGGGCGCCAAGAGAAAAAATTGTAGTTTACATAGAATTTTTGGTGAACTCTAATGTAAGCAAGACTACGGTAATCATTTGATAGCCAGCTTTTTGCTATATTTCCCTTGGGTACAACTTAATTTGATCATATGACACCGAAGACTATAGCAATATCTCACATACATGTTTTCATTGGATTTTGGTTTCTTGGCCATCAGATTCTAAAGGCAGGCATTTCAGAGTCTCTTTCTTGTCCTTCTCACCCAGCCTTTCCTGTATAGTTCAGGTCCCTCTACTTGTGTCCTGTACTTATCCCAAATTAAGGAGAGATATCCTTAAGAACAATATGGCAGGGACTAACTTTAATAGAGCTATCCCTCCATGTGAAGGGGCAAGAAAACTGCTTAGCAGATCAGATATGTGGCAGGAAAGCTTTTCCATGCTTGGGTCTTGTGGCATAAGGGGAACCAAAACAGCAAAGTAAAATTTTTGTTTATGTCACTCAAAACCCTAGTCCTGAATATGAATGAAAGGACAGCAGGAATTTAAAGTATTGTATGGGGTAGGAATCCAAGGTGAAACATTTCGCCTAAACCTGGTGCAAATAAAGCAGACCTCTGGGCACTTGGCAGAAGTCAATGCAAAAGGGCTCTAAAGAAACTTTTCAAGACGAGTTCATAGGAGTTACACATTTAAAAAAATGCAATCTCAGCCAGATATTAATCCACACTTAAAAATTGCGTATTGTAATAAAGAAATTACATGATGAAGTAAAAAAAAATAAATATATACTATAAAGGAAGTACTTACATTTAGAGCAGGAATACCTAAAGTGGAATGTCATCAAAAGGTCACAAGTAGTGAGATAGAACTAGATATGTCAGGCAAATGTTAAGAAAGGAAATCAAGCTTATCAGTTGCTAGGGCTGTCAGAACAATATCCCATAGCCTGGGTAGCCTAAGATATAGAAATTAATTTGCTCACAGTTCTGGAGACTAAAGTCCAAGGTCAAGGTGTTTTCAGCTATGATGTCCTCTGAGGATGCTCGAAGATGTGTGTCTTCTTGCTCCTTCATCCCAGTATTGTCTCCCTGTGCATGCACATCCCTGAGTCCCCTCTTCTTCCTTTATATAATAGAAAACAGTCACCTCATATTAGGGCTCCATCCTAATGGCCTCACTTTTAGCTTAATTGTCTCTTTAAAGAATTTATCTTCAAATATGATTCTGAGGTACTGGTCTTGGGACTTTAGTATATGAATTTGGGGGCAACACAACCCAGCCCATAGTATCTGATATAGTATAGTATACAGCTATACTTCCATCAGATAATATGGTATTTAATATTAAAATGCATGAATAGGAATTGTCCAGCCTGGTTGAGCATCGACCTATGAACCAAGAGGTCAAGGTTAGATTCCTTGTCAGGGCACAGACCTGGGTTACAGGCTCCATCCCCAGGGTGGTGAGTGCAGGAGGCAGTTGAACAATAATTCTCTCTCATCATTGATGTTTCTATCTCTCTCTTTCTCCCTTCCTCTCTGAAATCAATAGTAGGTATGAACGCACTAATAGGTATGAATTCACTACACTGATAGAAGAGATGATTTTCAAGGAAGTTCCAAAAGCCCTGAAACTGTATACACAAAACAACTTAGCCTCAAAACTTAGAAATCAAATATTATAAAGAAATGGACATATTCCTAATCTAAACAAGGGGTGTTAATGTACCTATATGAGAATTGAGAGATCAAAGTATCAAAAAGAGTAAGGATTTAGGTTTGGATAATACAATTAACAGGCAGGGATATACAGTCTATACCTACCAATTGCAGAATACACATAGTTTGAAACCGAACACTAAACATTTATAAAATTAGACTACATACCGGTCCCCAAAGAAAATCTCAGAAAATCAATATCATATTATGGGTGGGGGGAAAAAAGCCACAAGCTAACCTGACTAATTCAGGGAAGGCCTGCTTGGCGGTTTTGCAAACTCAAAGACCTAAAGCAACCACAAAGGATGATCTAAAATTAAAAATTTAACAAAAAGCAGTTTATAGTAGGTAGTCATTTCCTAGGCCAGTATTTTCCCTGACAAAGATCAACTTCTGACCTTTACCCAGCCTCCAGTCTTCCTGCATCTAAAATAACACCCCTGTGAAATGTCTGGGTAACTTCTAACATCCCTTTTTCAGGACCCCTCAGGATCAATGAATGGGACCAGAGTGGAGACCACAGAACCCTCATTGTTATTGTTATCATGTAAATTGTCGGCTGTTAACTATCCTGTATCCCCCTGTGTAAAAGAAGCATGTGTCCATCATTTCACTTTTTATCCAACCCATTACCTTGAGGTTTTGCTTCCTGGCAATTGTCGACAATTTGGTTCAAATAAACTCACAAAAATTCTTTACAGATTTGAATGATTTTTTTTACACTAACAATATTTACTACCTTCTCACTGTATTTTCCAGTTAAATTAGGTTAAAAATCTAAAGCAAAACGGTGCACCTAAAATTCTACTTATGTAGAAATTTCAGTTTATTTACAAATAATTTCTGGATTGAAACTAAAGAGTAATGGTAAAAATAAAAATGAAAACATTTGTAATAACAGTGAAGATAATACATATTAAAACTTGAGGCCTACAACTGATACAGTACTGAAAAAGAAATGCATTGCCCTAATTGTAAATGTTTAAAAAATAACCACATTGAAAATTATTTATTAATTTCTTTACCCCCAAAAGAATAGAACCAGATAATGACAAGAATACAAAGAACAAAAAGGAAAAAAAAAATTTGAAAAACATTGTCAGAATTAATAATATAGAAGGCAAAGGGAAGCTCCCCCAAAAAAGTTAAATGCTAAAATTGCCATCTAAAAATGGAAGAGAACCATAGATAAAGCTCGAAAGAATTAAAAGGACAAGTTACCTACCGGTGAGATTATGAGGCCTCGGTTCTTGTCTTCTTGAAGGCAAGATTTCAGTCAAGAGACAAAGTGTAGCAAAGTGAGAATTTATTGGCCACAGCAAAGATATTCTTAGGACAGTGACACAAGGGAGGTGAGCCTGGGCTGGGCTGCCTTAGCTCACTGGGAAGTCAGAGGAGAGGGGCCCTGGAGACAGGTTCAGGCAGTTAGCCCAGGATGGGCTGTGCTGCCCACTGCTCCCCTGGTTACAAGTCTCATGGGGTTCCACAGAGGAAAGAAGGAGGAAGAGAATGGCCCAGGGTGTGCCCCCCTTGGGGAGAGCCATTGCTGGGCCTTTGTCCTGAGCAGACTGAGTTCTCTCTTGCAGATGGAAATCACAGGGGAGGTGTAGGGAAGGCTCTCAGTAGGATGACTATATACCATCTTTCCAGGTGTGCTCTTTCAGGTCATGGTCTCCACTGATTGGTCAGCACAAGGGCAGGGGGTCATTAGTCAATGCAGCTGGTCCTGAGGCAGCCACAGCAGCACCTGTCTGGTGTTGCTGCCATTTGGGGGCTCGGGGCTGAAATACAGCTGAGGCCTACAAGTTATCCTTAGGGAGGAAAAGGTCAGGGGGTCCCACATGGCATGATCAGCCAGGGAGGAGAGGTTACCCTGGGGGCAAGGTCCTTGCTTTCCCAGTTTTGTCCCTTACCAGGCATCTGGGCTTTCTGCCTGGTGAGTTCCTGAATCTGGCCCATTGAGCTTGCTCTGCTCCTGTCTGTCTCACTGCTGATAACTCCCCTCTTAATGATAAACTTAAAAAAAAAAAAAAAAATGAAATACAGCCTGACCAGTGTGGCTCAGTTGCTTGAGCATCATTCCATGCATCAGGTGGTCAGTTTGATTCCCAGATTTGGGGTTCGATCCCCAGAAGGGAGTATGCAAGAGGCAGCTAAGTGATGTTTCTCTCTTATTGATGTTTCTATGTCTATCTCCCTCTCCTATCCTCTCCCTCTTAAAAAAAAAAAATAAATAAAATATATTTTTAAAAGTGAAATGCATTTAAAAAAATGGTTTTAAAAAAATAGACTATCTGGTTTAGCTTAATGGAGAGTCAGCCTGCAGACTGAAGGGTCCCAGGTTCGATTCCGGTCAAGGGCATGTACCTTGGTTGTGGGCACATCCCCAGTAGGGGGTATGCAAGAGGCAGCTGATCGATGATTCTCTCTCATCGATGTTTCTAACTCTCTATCCCTCTCTCTTCCTCTCTGTAAAAAAAATCAATAAAATATATTAAAAAATAAAGAGTGTGTGAGCAGAGCAGTAAGCCATTCTAGACCTGCTGAGCGCAGAACACAATGTGACTACACAGGTCAAGGCTCATGAGATGGGCCCTGACTAGGTCATTCCAGAAGCTACAGGTGAATTGAAACTCCTTGGAGATGGGATAGCTTTCTTCTAAAATGTTTGTGTCTCAGGAGCTCCTAGCACATAATCAGATTTACTTTTTATAAAAATCACTCTTATAGAGGAGTCAAGGTAAGAAGTCTTGAAGTAGTTTTGCTATTAGTGAAAATACTCATTCTCCACTCATCTCTTTGAGCATTGTGAAAACCTGGTCACTTGAAAATGCTTTGTTTATTAATCCTCAGAGATCCAATTTCCATGGAATATATTTAACTGGCACAAAAATTCAGTATATGCCTATGCTTCTATTTGGTGTTCCCTTTCCTTGTGAATAGTGAATCATAAGACTGGAATCTTGACAGTGAATTCCATAATATTCTGACACCTACACCGTCTTCCACAAAAATAAACTAGGAATGTATATTTAAATAGAACGGAAATTATGCTTCAAACATGCTTTTTTATGCTAATGACCTAAACTATTGTTACTGAGGACATCCTTCAATTTGGCTACATTTCCAAATAGCTTCAATAATCGCTAAAGCACTGCCAAAGCCCTTTGAGTTTCCATGAACTCGTTGCCTATAATAGTATGCAAGAGGGAGAGAGAAAGAGGACATGGCACAGCTGTCTTCACAAACAGGAACAAACTGGCTTTCAGAGAAGAAAGCCCTTGTTTGCCGAAATAAATGATGAGAGCCAATGTCTTCCTGGTGAGCACTCTGGAGCAGCCCACCGTGTCGTTTTGTTTCCTCCTCTTCTCTCTCTCTCTCTCTCTCAAGTATTTTATTTTTTTAATATATTTTGATTTGTTACAGAGAGGAAGAGAGAGAGATAGAAAGTTAGAAACATCAATCAGCTGCCTCCTGCACACCCCCTACTGGGGATGTGCCTGCAACCAAGGTACATGCCCTTGGTCGGAATCAAATCTGGGACCCTTTAGTCCACATGCTGATGCTCAATCCACTGAGCCAAACCAGTTTCGGCTCCTTCTCTTCTCTTTAGGACGAAAGGAAAGAGTCCTCCAGTGAACAGGGAGCTAAGGCTGCTGTTTCATTCAATTAGATTTTGAAGTAAAGACAAACACTAGAGATACAGAATCTATGATTCTAAGAATCAGAGAGATTCAAAAAGAAAGAATCACTTTGATGTTGGGTTCAAACTTGAGGTGATTTCAGAGATAACCTAATTCAAATATTCTATATTGCATATGAGTTGGTGAGTATGTTCATATTTTGAAAAGAACAAATCCAGCCCTTGCCTTTTCATAGGTAGAAAAGAGAGGAGGCATCTGTCACAGAGAAGGAGACAGTTCCATAAATTTTCACTTGACTATTGGATTTAAGAAACAAGTTGGATTTAAGAAACACATTTTGGTGATTCATAGATAGAGCATAAAGACAATATCGACAATAAAATAGACCCATAAATAAAGGGAAATCAAACCTTTCATGCAAGTAATCCGTGTAAGAAATCATTTTGTAAAATTAGAGAAACTTGTTCTAAATTGACATGGTACTTGCAAGTCTCTAAAAGGAAAAAAATAAATGTTTGTAGTCTTCATCTTTTAACATACAGAGTTCCTATTCACCCCTCAAAAGCATGTTTTGTAGTTTTATAGTGCCTAGCATTGTTTTTTTCTCAGTCCCTTGCTTTCTAAAACATGTTCAATAAAAAAGTGGTTAACTAACTAGTTAATGGAAACCCATCATGTATTTTCCTTAATTAACCATACTGAAGAGGAGAGCAGCACTTCTCAAACCTTAACATGCATACAAATCACCTGGAGATCTTATTGAAATGTTGATTCTGATTCAGTAGGTCTGGGCAGAGACTCAGAGAAGGCATTTACATACTGAGTGTGAACCAGCCATGGTGTTCCAAAAAGTAGATTTCAATGTAAGAAGGCTTCTGACGTTCTTTTTTCTTTATTACTTGCTTCCATTTTAGTTATAGGAAATAGGTCGCAAAGTGCCTTAGGGAAACGTGTTAGGGATATTTGCAAGACCTGCTTGAGAATAGTTAAGTAATTTTTCCCTGAATTAATGTGTTGCTAAGCATCATCCAGACGCTGGGAAAAGAGTCCTCAAAAGGCATTAGCAAAGGAATACCTTCTGTTCTCCCCACTAACCATGTAAAATGCAGCCAGACAGTTCAGTTATGAAAGTCAACCGAAAGTTCACTTTCTTCAACCCTTTAACCTTCTCAACCTTTCTCCAAGGTGGCAAAGGCCCCTGGAAAGAAGACAGGTTTTTGATAGGATTTAGTTGTGTATGTGGTTGGTTTTTTTTTAAATCCTCCCCTGAGGATATTTTTCCATCGATTTTTAGAGAGAGTGGAAGAGAGAGGGAAAGACAGTGAGAATTATCAATGAGAGCAATATCAATTGGTTGCCTCCTGCAGGCAGCCTCACCATGAGTTGGGTAGGAGCCTGCACCAAGGTACATGCCCTTGACCAGAATCAAACCTGAGACCCTTAAATTAGCGGGCCTACACTCCATCCACGGAGACAAACTGGCTAGGGCAGGATTTAGGTGCAGTTAAAGCAGAATCCAGTTACTTGTGTGATCCTAGGCAACTTACCTCCACGTCCAAAGCCTCTGGTCTCTTACCTGTAAATAGAGTAAAAATCCTCTTACTTTCATTGAAGTAACGCCTCCAGTGCACCAGACGCTGTTGTAGCCCTTGAGGTGGATCCATAAACAAAGAGACATAGACTTCTCCCTCCTGTGTTTGTTGGGTGGAAATGTGTATAAGTAGGCCTGACACACTCCTGACTCTCAGGAGGGTAATCATGAGCTGTATTTGTGGCTTCCAACTCGGACTCTTTCCAGCCACGTAACTCCTAGGGAAGGAGAACTGCCACTTTCATCCATTCCTGGCAGCCCCCACTGACTAGCGCTCACTGTAGTCCGGGCACAGGTCTGAGTGCTTTACCAGGTGTCTACACTCATTCAATCCCCAGAACAAGCCTCTGAAGCAGTTTATTAGTCTCATTTTACAAGGCTGAGACACAGGGAGGACATGAAGGAGTTTCTGGGCCACAGAGCTGGTGGATAACAGACCCGGCATCTGGATTTAGACTCCAAAGACCCTACTCTTAACTATAGCACCTCGGAGTAATGAAATTAGAGCCCATTTTTCTTCAATTTTACTTTTATTGTTGAGAGTATAACAGATGTCCAACCAAGTGCAAAAAAATTCATGTATTAAAAATGTCTGTGCCTAAGTATGTATTAGATGGGCTTGTTGTGCCCTCTGGTGGAAAACCAAAGCAGGGAAAGAAAAGGAAGTTAGATGCACAAGGAAGAAAAGCCCTGTTTGCTGACATTCTGGGCTCTTCAAAAGTTTGCTCTTAATCTCGAGAAAATGGCTGGGAAATCTCTCAGGGATAAAATGTGAGACTGCTGAGGATGATTCAAGATGGTTAACATTGTAAACACACAGCAAAGCCTGCAGAGTGACGTTGGTGTGGAGGGATCTTTTGGTAAAATCTCAAGGGATAAATATCAGATTACAATGTTATTAGAAACAATCTTGATAAAAAAAAAAAAAAAAAAAAAATTTGCCAGAATGTAAAAAAAACCCAAAAACATGATCATGACACATACATCTCATAGGACAATAGAAAGTAAGGAGAAAATAAACAAGTGGGGCTACAAAATAAAAAGCTTCTACACAGCAAAAGAAACCTTCAACAAAGTGACAGGAAAGCCCACTACATACATGGGAAAACATATTTGCCAATGATACATCCAATAAGGGTTTAATCTCCAAAATTGATAGGGAACTCATGCAACTTAGCAAAAGGAAGATAAACTATCCAATCAAAAATGGGCAAAGAAAGGACCTAAACAGATATATAAAAAGTGCTCAAAGTCACTAATCATCTGAGAGATGCAAATCAAAACAACGGCGAATTACCATTTCACACCTGTCAGAATGGTTTTCATCAACAAATGAACAAATGACAAGTGCTGACTTGGATGTGGAGAAAAAGGAACCCTAGTGCACTGCTGGTGGGAATGCAGACTGGTGCAGCCTCTGTGGAAAACAGTATGGAGTTTGCTCAAAAAACTAAAAATGGAGCTCTCATTTGACCCAGTAATCCCATTTCTAGGAATATATCCTAAGAAATCAGAAACACCAATCAGGAAGAATATATGTTTCCCCATGTCCATAGCAGCACAATTTACAGTAACTTCACAAACTCAAAAATATGGTGTTATGAGAGCACCATCTTGTGGCATGTTGTTTACATTGTAGGAAAGGGGGAATATTCGCAATCAGGGTCAGATTATGAATGCAAGAAATTACTTTAATAGAGGAACTATCATTGTTTTTTGTTATATGCTGTCTGTTTTGGCAGGTCCTCAAGCTGTGTGAATAGGCATGACAATTTCCCAGCCACCGGATATGGACATGCTCAACTCTGGGCACCAGATAATACTCCAATGTGAATCTTGACTGATGGCAAGTCAGGCCAAGTTAGTACATGTGTGTGTAGTCCTGGGGAAGTCCTAATCATATTAAGACTAGTGGCCTGGTGCACAAATTTGTACACATTGAAAGGAAATTAATTAGAAGAAATATTTTAATATCACTATTTGCCTTTCTCTATAAAAGAAGTGTCAGAGATGAAAGAAAATTATAAAATGTACATGAACATAATATATAAATTGATTAATAAAAAACAATAATATGATATAACAATGAATATTTTCCATGAAATATTTACTGTCAGAATCTTCGTTTATCATTAAATTTTTGAAATATGCTGGGTATTCTGGAAAATTTATATAATTTGGACAAACTTTGCTTTTGCTACCACATCGAGTAAATTCTCTATCAGGTGGTTTTTCATTGGAGAAATTTAGGGATAGGCAAATTGACATGTAACAGTCATTCCACCATAACTGTGTTTGCTATGAAGGCAGTTTCTACCAGTAATGGTAGTACTTGTTGATGACTGTTCTTCAGCCATATTCTGTTGATGACATGGCTTTCTTCTGGCTTCAGAGGTACATTGTGGCAATAGCTGGTCTTCAGACATACTCTGTCCACAATTTTGACTTCAGAATGTCAAGAAAAAACGTGACATCATCACCCGATGCCCACAGCCACCTTTTGTGGGCTGGGCTGGGCTGTGGGCCACCTTTTGGCTGATTTGGTGGGCTATAGCTCTGGGGTGGTGGCAGGGCCTGTGTCCTACATAGGGGAAGCCAAGTGTTGCTTTGTGGGTGCCAGGTCCATGGTGCTATTTTTCTGTGCATGTCATGGCAGCTCCTGCATTGAACGTTTGCCCCCTGATGGTCAGTGCACATTATAGCAACCGGTCAGACTGGACACTTAGCATATTAGCCTTTTTATATATGTATGGATTAATGCAGCTAATCAAAGGGTGCAAGGAAAGATTTCTACTCATCTTTCTCCTGCCCAATGCCCCAAGAAGGGTGTGCTCACTTTGCATTCGTTATTTATTGTCTAACAAACTTAGAGGATTAAAACATGTTTGGGGAGGGATGAGGAATTCATTCAGCAGTAGCTTATATGGGTGACTCAGTTTGTACTCAGGATGTCCACAGAGATTATAGTTATTTAAGAGCTTGACTGGAAGACGCCTTACAAGACTCCCAGTTATCATTTGGCTGGAAGCATCAATTATTTGGGGGGGACTTTCCAAAGACCTAGGTTTTTAATTTGGGCCTCTGTATAGGCTGCTCCCAATAGACCTTTCCCTAGTGATTAACCTGAGATAGAAATCAATGTCTTCTAGAACCTAGTCTCAGAAATGACATGCCATCACTTTCTCTGTATTCTCTTACTCACACAGACCAAACCTAATACAGCATGGGGTTTACATAAAGGTATGAATACTGAGGTTGGGATCATTGGAAGACATTTTAAAGGCTAACACTGTGCCCAGACTCCCATAATTCACATCCCTCTCACATGAAAATTAGATTTAGCCTCTCCTTAAACTCTTGAAAACCTCATTACATTATAGCTTCAGCTCAAAACCCAGAATCTCATCACAGAAATCTGACCCTGGTACAGGTGAGGTTTTTGAGGTATGTTCCTGAAATACAATTAAAGTATGGCTTCTTTCAAGCTAAGGACTTGTACACTAAAGGGGAAATTGGTGTCTCCCAAACACCCAATTCACAATGGCTGCACAGGTAGAGGAGTGTCCCAAGTTTAGGAACAGTCAGAGGCTCACTCTTAATATTTCTTTTCACCATGGAGGTTCTAGACAATACTAAAATAATGCAGCTGCTGTGAAGTTTGGAAGCTCCTCAAAAAAATTATATAGAATTATCATGCCATTCAGCAATTCACTCCTTGGTAAATCCAAATTAATAAAACATAATATTCAGACAGAAACTTACATGAACTTTCATATAAGCATCATTCAAATGTCTAACAACAAAAAAAGTGCTATATCTGTGTAGTGGAATAGCAGTTACAAAAAAAAGGAAATACTTACACATGCTACAATATGGATGAACCTTGAACACATTATGCTAAGTGTATATTTTCATCTATATAATATGCTCAGAATAGGTAACTATAGATAGAAAGTTGATTAATGAATGCCAGAAGCTAGGGATATTAGGGAATGGAATTTCAGGGATTTTTACTTGGGTCAGTTGATTAAAAAACAAAACAAAACATACCATTTGGCACATAATAAATTCTACATATCAAAAAAGATTAAATGTTTTTAGACATGTAAAGGATTAAAGACCAGCAAATCTGCATCCTGAAAAAAATTTAAATCCCTTCTACCAGGTAAGATATATAAATAAAAGTTCACAGTATTTATTAAATTTGTGGTAATTTTATTTATAATAGGAACAAAATTTATTTTTACATATATGTACAAGGCATTTATTTTCTTTACATAAAAATAGAAATATTTATATATTTACAAAAATATTAAAACATATAGACTTTACAAATAAAGCAAACATACAGACTTTACAAATAAAGGATTTCACAAAGGACACTTAGAAAAATACACACTGAAAAAGACATCAAAGAAATGTGACAAAACATTTAAATTAAGACTCCAGAGTTGTTATTTCAAAGGATATTAATTTGATAAGGCAAATAAAATGTCTCAAATACTAATAGATGGTAAACAAAATTTAGCTAAGATTGTATAGGTAAAATTACATAAGCTTCTTTACTAAAAAATTCAATTTTATTTTACCTCTAAAACAAAAATCGGATGACTTAATTTTTTAAAAAATATTTAAATTTCCTGATTTATACTGAGAACTTTGAACTTTTTCACATTAAATTTTAAAATATTTTAAGAGGTTTACATCCTCTACTTAGAAGGAGGGCAGAAATCCCTTGCAGGATAGTCATTTCAACATTAGACTGAAAATCACAATATATATTCTTAATTTTTAAGATTAAAACCTAACTTTTCTGACTAACCTTCATGATCGGCTATAACAGATATTAATAAGATATCACAATCGTCGTAAGTTCTTCTTGCTTTTCACAGTACCAGGCAGAGGACACATTTTATAATTGGCTTTTAGAGGCTTGCCATTCAAACAGTCTTTGGTGGTATGATAATCACACAGACATCTGGTACAGTAATCAAACCCACAGCCTTCTCGTTTGCAGACTGCCCTTTGCAAATAGCAATCATATTTTGCAGGTGAGTTACAGCGAATACAGGCTTTGAGGCTTTCATTATTCTTCAAAGTCGTGGCAACCTAGTAAGAAAATCCATAAAAGAATTTTAGTGAAGACTGACTTGAATGTAACTTTGGAAGAACAAGAGTGGCACATCTGGACTCTCCACAATACAAGCATAAGAAAGTCAATGTCACACATAAAGAGAACTCCTTTCCCAAAGCACCCTCGCCCTGGTGTTGTCAACGAGAGAGAGTATCAGCTGGCTCAGTAGCAATTTCCTAATGCTATTTCTAAATATGTTCTTTTCTTTCACGAATGCTACTCAAATATCAAGGCCTAAATTAAATAGGCACCTTTTCTGTGAAGTGTTCCTAGTATCACTCAGGAGCTGGCTGCACTTTTACCTCTAGTTTTATGTTTTCTTAAAGTGCCTATCATATTACATATCTTTTCTTTAATGCCTTATCTTTCATTCTAGATTTTAAGGCTATGGAGGTTACTACCATGTTTTCTTCTCTATGCAGTACCCAGTAAGATAGCAGATATTCAAAAAGTGCTTTGGAATAAACTTACATTTTACCAGGCATCAGAGTATAAAGAGAGAATACTAAATTTCTTTACATACAATTTATATTTATTGACCAACAAATGAAGTCAGTATTTTATTTCAAAACATATCCTCTTTTAATTATGATTTTTAAATTAAGTTAGCATAATTATCCATGTGAGAACTTTTGTAATGTGTATTATAAAAGTTCTCACATGGATAATTATGAAGTGAAGTTTTAATAGGAGGCCAGGAATTTCTGAAAGTTGGCCCTGTTTTTCTTAGATAGCAGTGTTTTAAAATTAAGAGTCTCCATTATTTTCTTAGCATTCCTTAATTAAATTTCAACATCACTAAACTGTCTAATAATGCCAAGTATATATTATTTTTATCATAGAAAGTAACTCTGTACTTTCCCAAAATATTAGTTGAGTTTCTAAAGTTCTCCCTTTCTCACTATAAGTCCTCTTAACAATAAGTACCCGTTATGACTAATTAACCAATAAACAAAAGAATTACCTCAGAGAATTCTTTGTGCCAACTATAAGTAGAACCTTTCTGATCAGCTGGATCAGATAACTTGTCTCGAGGATCATTTTTGAGAGGAGTTTGGCTTGCTGATTTCTGAACAGAGGCCAATGCAGTTCTACACATAACATGTTCTCTGGTTGAAGCATGTGATGAAAACTTAACGTTCTTTTCCTAATTAAAAAAAAAAAAAAATGTTTTAATAGGATTTCAATTTATCTACACGTTTAAAAAAAAAAAGCCACACAAAAGTATCCACACAAACATTTCAAGGCTAACTAACTTATTGACAGAAAATATAAACCAAATTGTGAGTACTTGACATGCTTAGTCTATATAGCATTGAATACATGATTTATCAAGTTCTGCCAGAAGAGTAATTCTTCCTACCAACAGCAGAGGGCTATAGTCATGTTTAGGTGTCACTCCAGTGTCACGAAAAGATTCAATATCACCTTTTACATTAGAAAATTTTCCATTAACACCAACTTATTGATAAAGAAATTAAACTTGAAGAATGAAAGCAATACTAATCTAGAGCAACACAGCTAGTAAGTATTGATAGCAGCACCAAAATTTGGACTTAACTCTGCCAACGAAATTTTCAATACACATTGATCTTGAAGTATTTCTGAAAGTAAATTCTTTTCTACGTTAAAAATCTTCAATAAATAAATATTTTACTATATATCTGGTAACTGAAAAAATACACACAAAATGGCAACCTATATTAGCTGTATCACAAACATACACTGAGAACTGAGTAATTTTCCCTTTGGACATTCCATTTATGGGACTAAACAATTGAAGTGGGATTCCTTCGCCTTTCCCTATAAATTTTATAATGAGTTCTAGTCAAGTTTGAAATGCTTTTTGAATGTAACAGATTTCCAGATTACCTGTTATCTTCTCTATTTCCCCCTTCTAATTCTAATGGTAAAGGTCACTAGCTACTGTTTATTAAGCTGAAAACATCAACTCAAAGACTTACAGTAATTCTTTGTATTGCTTTATTGTACAGCTGCAATGCCCGCTTATCATCTTCTAGAATCTTCTTCCAAGTTATGCTCACTTTAGACACACTGGAAAAATAAATGATTATGAAATACACAAAGCATCACAAAGAGCTCAGATGAATATACTACAGAAACATTAATAGTGCAAAAAAGAAATTTTTATTAGCACTGTTCCTTTTTTAAAAAAAATATATTTTATTGATTTTTTACAGAGAGGGATAGAGAGTTAGAAACATTGATGGAATCATCGATCAGCTGCCTCTTGCATACCCCCTACTGGGGATGTGCCCGCAACCAAGGTACATGCCCTTGACTGGAATCGAACCTGGGACCTTTCAGTCCGCAGGCCAATGCTCTATCCACTGAGCCAAACGGGTTTCAGCAGCACTGTTTCTTAAACTTAACTTTACGTTAGAATTGTCCAGGACACTTAAAATGGGATACAAAGTTCTGTATTTTTTAAAAAGTTCCCTCTCAAGTAATTCTAAGTGCATTCAGGCTTAAGAACTACTGATTTATATTTCAATAGAGGGCAAGTGCATGCATTTGTGCACCAGTGGGTCCCTTGGCCTGGCCTGTGGAATCAGGCTGAAATGGCTCTCCAACATCCCTGGAGGGGTCCCAGGTTGCGAGATGGCACAAGCTAAGCTGAGGGACTTCACCGATGTACAATTTGGGTACGGGAGGTTGGCCAGCCAGGGAGGGACCATGGGAGGGCTCCAGGGTGTGTCCCCAACTTACTCACTGTCCCAATCAGCCAGACCCCAGCAGCAAGCTAATCAACCAACCATAGTGTCTCCCCCCGTTGGTCAGTGCATATCATAGCAACTGGTCCATTGGTCAAGTTCCTGCCCCCTAGTGGTCAGTATATGTCATAGTGAGTGGTTGAGCAGCCTTATCATATTACACTTTGATTGGTTGAACAGCTGACTGGTCGACCAGACACTTAGCATATTAGGCTTTTATTATATAGGATTTCCCCCCCACATTATCTGCAAACATCAAATAAGTAGCCACTGCTTACTATTTGTTAGCTATTTGTTAAAAGTTGTAGTCAGATTTCAAAGTACTTTAGGGCACACTGTTATTAGGAGAAATCAACTTGTGATGTTGGTTATCCTTAAGAAGATAGCCAACAATAAAAATCAATATGTTTATCTGTTTTGCTTTAGCTACATAAAGACCAGTGTAAAAACATTTGCAAAGAGTACTTCTGAAAACTTAAAAAGACCCCAGTTGGGCTGAATTCAACCTAACTCAGCAGTCTGTGTAATCATCTTAATTCTCACAGTCACCTCATCCTGATTTTATTTGGTGGAATAGGAAAGGGTAGTTAGTTAGCTTAAGGTTTCTAAAAAATAGTCACAATCAGATCCATTTGAGGGTAGTCATATTTTCATTATCAAACCTAGAAGAGCCCTACATTAAAAATGGCCTAAAAGACAGAAATCATTTCCTATTTCAAGTGCACCAAAAGTCACAATGCTTATTAGATGTGTACACTAGAACTAGACATTGTTTTATACTTAAGCCAGAAAAGATGCAGCTTACATAACAAAAATTTCAGAACCCAGAGAAATAAAGATACCAATCTAACTTAACTTGCATTAGTGTATTATACGGATACGCTCAAAGCAACAACACTTACTTGATTAAGTCCATATCGCTGAGCTGTGTTAAAATATTTGCTAAGAGATGTCTGAGTCCCCTTCGAAAGAGTTCACTGAGAATATCTACATATTCTAGGCCCATTTTTCTGCCAATTATAGTCTGTAGCCTAAAATCTACATTATACTCCTTTAGCTTCTCCCAATCTACTTTATGATTTCGTCTGGCATTCTTTTTTAATGTTGAACAAACCACTTTTGCGAAATGAAGAGCTGGCATTAAGTTTTTGTTGGGATATTGGCCTGGGCTTTGAGTCTGAGGTAGGCAAAACTGTGGACTGTCATTGCAATTTTCTTCCAGGGAAAGGCTAGCTTCTTCCTGTTCACCCAGGACACTCTTTTGGGAAAATGAAAAATAGCCACTGTCTTCGTAAGGTCCACTGGTTTCTAGTTCTTCTATTTCATTTGAACTAGTAAGTGTTTGTTGCACATGTTGATTTTCCTTGTTATGCAAGGGCTTGTTCTCAGTTTCAAGTTCTACAATCCTGGGGCTCACAATCGGTGACCCGATATCTGATAGCTTTTCATAGTCTTTAATGCAGTCTTTATTAGAACTTTTCAGACATGGAGAAGTGTAGGAACCTAGCCTTCCACTGTCATCAGGTTTTACCGGCTTAACTCCAGAATGAACGTGGTTATGGTTAAAATCACACTTCATTTTGATAGAAAGAGAAGTTTCTCTGCAACCTATAAAAAGAACATATTTACTTCTTAATAACATAATTTCAACACATCCTTACTACTTGAATTGGGATATAAAATTTGATTACTTTGCATCTCTTAGCAATTTATATTGTCTAAGTGGCTGTGAAGTTATCAAAGTTTAATTATATGGAGATGTGACAATATGAGGAAATATTATTTTATATATACATATCTTATTCTTAAAAAGGTACTTCAAAACAGATTGCTCTTAGATGTGTATAGCTAACCACATTTGACTTTTAGAATCCATATTGACGGAGTAAAAAACAGTGAAAGGGGGACTATTTAACTAATATCTGTGCTGATGGAAAAAATAAGGAGATGTGAGGCATCAAGAGTGGGGTCTCGGGTCAGATACCCTTACAGCAATCCAACACTTCTAGAACCAGTGTTTATACCATGGACTTGAAATGACACTAGTCAGCTTTACTTGAGCACAGCTCCAAAAAGCAAACACTTGTTTAAGGTTGTACTATCAGCCAAAGGCCTTAGAAACCAGTTAAATTATCTTTAAAATAGGTATTCTCAAAGGTGTACACCAAAGACCGTTGGACAAGATAATTCAATCATTGTGAGGGCTGTCCCATGCACTGCAAGATACTTAGTAGCTTTTATGCCATTCGCAGGCCCTACCCCTTAGGTAGGATAATGAAAAATGTCTCGTCACCAGTTATTGCCAAATGTTGAGAATGGTGGGAAGATAGTGGCAGCGAAGTCTCCCCCATCATCCAGTTGAGAACCACTGCTTGAAAAGATTAGGATTTTTTCGGGCAGTAGAGGCTGGAAATAGCACTCAGAGACAGCGTGAGCAAGGGCACTACAGTGGGAAGGAATATAGTAATGGGTTCAGAAAAAACTGCTTAGCATTATTGAGGGCAGATGAAGAGTAGATGCTTCATGTTTACTTCCCACCTACTCTCCCCAACGCAAGCCAATCGTAAGTAGCTAACCACTTATCCTTGTTCAGTGTGCCGCGAGATGTTGCCTGGTGTGCCGTAGGTGCAGACAAGACAAGAATTTTATAATTTTTCACTATTTTGTTTACTTAATATTTCATAATAAAGTAATTATTATAAAATACTTTCTTTGTGTTTATTTGATTCCTATTCAAGAGAATTACTTTATATATAGTCAATATAGGCACAGAGTTAAATTTTTTAACATTTTCTAATGGTGGTGTGCCTCGTGATTTTTTTCATGAAACAAGTGTGCCTTTGCCCAAAAAAGGTTGAAAAACACTGCTATAACTAAGTGAATAAACCAGTATGTCTAATCTACACTAAATATTGGTAAGATTGTCATAACAATTTTACCATCTTTATTTAGAGCAAAACCTTTAAGTCAAAGCACCAAAGGACATGTTGATAGAGAGTAACATTATAGGTAAGGACTCTTTAAATTCCAAATGATTAACGCACTGGAAGACATAGTATGTGCTCTAAGACCCCATAAAACTTGTACTAAATCCTAAAATTTAGCCAAAACCAGTTTGGCTCAGTGGATAGATCCCAGGTTTCATTCCGGTCAAGGGCATGTACATTGGTTGCAGGCACATCCCCAGTGGGGGGTATGCAGGAGGCAGCTGATCGATGTTTCTCTCTTATCAATGTTTCTAGCTCTATCCCTCTTCCTCTCTGTAAAAAAAAAAAAATCAATAAAATATATTTTTAAAAAACAACAAATAAATCAATCAATCCTAAAGCAACACCCACCTACCCAAATTAACACTAACTTGAATCCTTCTCTCCCACCCAGAAAAAGAAAAATATTCCAAGAAGGGTATTTTGTCTCAAGTAAAAAATTGGGTATAATTACACATGGCCATATTTAATCTATAGAAGTCACCTATAAAGCCAATTTTTACTTTGCTTAGCTGCCTAAAGTGAAGAGGCCTGAAATTGTACTTCAGAAACTCTTACCTCTTTTCAAAGGCATTGTTACTCTGCTTGTCTTTAGAACCCAATAATTGGGGTTGTTCCAGCTTTGCCACTGCAAGTTCATGTCCATTTGACACACTTCCACTGTTTTTGTAACTTTCCTTACTTTCTAGCCCTAGAATCCGTTATTTCTAAGAAGCTCGTTCATTTATTAGTTCCAGAATCTAGATGCTAGTTGTAGATTTAGTTTTAAAATGTGAAATTATGTAATATACTTTAACAATACTACAAAATAAAGGGTAAGTATCACTCTTTTATATGAAGGGAACCTGAAAGCAGACTTTGTAAAAAGCTAGTTCCTGGTCTTTCAACTAATTCAGTGCTTTCCAATGACCAAGACAAATATCCCTACTAAACAATATGGGGAAATTTATGTATTTCTATAATTGATATAATTGATCTGAGTATTCAAAAAGGAGAAACATATCACAAGATCTTGAAATCAGACGGATGAAGGTTCCAAGTCTAGTTCTGTCACTTCGTTCATTCATCCAATCCTACTTAGTGACCTGGTGTGGAGAGGAACCTTTTTGAGGTGACATTCTGAAATCTGAAAGCCTTGTTAAGATCTGTGAGCTACAGACAGAGGTAAGTACTAGAAGCAAGGACAAGTGTTGAGTATCAAGTAATAGAAAGTTCTGTAAGACTGCAACTTGGTGAGGTAGGTGGTTGAAAAGGCAGAATGATCTATAGGATTTTTAGGGTAGGATGGATTATATTCTTATGTAGTTAGTAAAGAGGCTTTGAAGAGTTCTAAGTAGAAACATTTTGGTTTGCATTATTAAAAAATCATGGCAGCTGCCCTGGCTGGGTGGCTTAGTTGGTTGGAGTGTCATCCCATACACCTAAAGGTTGTGGGTTCGATTCCCAGTCAGGGCACATCCCTAGGTTATGGGTTCAGTCCCTGATCAGGGTGGGAACAGGAGGCACCGATGGCTGTTTCTCTCTCTCCAAAATCAAATTCTCAGATGAGGATAAATAAATAAATAAATAAATAAATGTAAAAAATCATAGCAGCCGTGGAAAATGGATTGTAGGAAGGTACAAGTGAGTGAAAGCTAGTTAGAAATGTATATCAGAAAATTTCACACTGGATGGCCATTGTGGAAATGAAGATAACTGAACAGGTAAGAGATCTATTGAGGAGGTTAAGTAAAGTCAAAAGTGCTTGCTGATGTGTTAGATGTGGATCATGAAGGAAAACTGGAGTAAAAAATACACTAGGGTTTAAAGTTTTAAGATCTAAGTTATAAAGTGTCATTTGTCAAATTGGGAGAAAACTAAGGTTAACTCTTTCCCGATCTATAAAACAGGGGTGAGAAAATAAAACTGAATTAAATTTAGGACACAGTTCCTGTCATGTGCAGTCTAATCAACAGAATCTACAGAAGTCTAATTATTACATTCTAAGTCAAATCCCTTCATACTCTTTCAGCTGTATATCATGAACATTTTATAAGTAGTAAACTATTCCCCAGACAGAGAGATAGATGTATGCATTCCACATTATATATTTGTTCTAGGAATGGGATCCAGTTTCAAATGAAAATCCTTGCTCAGCCTTTTGACTAGCTTTTGTGACCTAGAACATTCAATTAATCTTTCATTTTCTCTTAAATAGAGCTATTATTATCTACCTCGTGGAGTTGGTAGATTCAACATATTGCATTTTTTAAACCTTTCCTTTAGAGTACAATCATGAAAAAGACATTCTTAATTAACTTTCATAAGGTAACCTATTTAACTTTTCAATATAGATCTGACACTCCTTATTAGGTAAATAGACTACAGTGCTTAAAAACCTTTGTTATTCCAATGTTAAGTAACTATTCCAAGGTTAAATAACTAAGTTCTACAATCTCCAGTACCCATAAGACCACCACCATGTGCTCCACACTAGGCTGGGCTAATCCAAAAATTTAAGAGGCCCAAACTTTGCTACCATTTACCTGCCTATTAGCCATTGTCCATAAGAGGAAATTTAAAAAACTTTGGAACTCAATAAATTTTAAAATTTCATTTCCCCAAATTTATAAACAGGAAAAGAATTCAAGAGGAGTGCAAATATCCTCTTTAGGAATAAGATGGTAAAGAGACAACGGGAATTAAACAACCCAACAACTTAAAGCCATCAAGCTTCAGAATTTCACAATGGAGACATCTAAAAAGTATATTTCCTCTATTTCATATTCCTTTTCTAGAGAAATGGGGATCTCCCAGGGATTACCAAATATCACACTATCAAATTGCTACTTAAAAAACGTAGATCATTTCTAAGTTAAAATAAATGCGTTTACATCTCTTTTGGAGACAGCAACAAAGAGAATAAAAATAAGCGTTTATCTGGGCGCCTCTCATCCTATCCAAGTTTGGAATAAAAACCCACTGTTTCAGGAGTACAGGTTAAAAAAAACACACACACACCACGATTCCTCATTTCTCATAAAATCATCTCAAAATGGCCAAATTCATGGTTTTGTCCTAAAAACTAGTATCCCTTAAAAATCGATCCCTTGGATTCCAGGCCTTGAGACTGAGCTGCTGGGTAAAGGAAAAAAGGAGAGAAACTGGACGTTTTTGTTTGGTCACCCCTGGAGACCTCGGTTCCATGAGGGGGGGTCCCTGCATTTGGCGGGAGTGGCAGGGGGAGACCCTGGGAATGCTGATTTAGGGGCCGGCGGGGTGGCCCCGAGGGCGCGGGCGGGTGCAGGAGGCGGGAGATAAGGGAGCGGGATCTCCCGCGCCCGGCAGCGAGGCCCAGGCGGCCCCAGCCCGAGGCGATGGGCCTGGGGCCTGCGGGTGCGGGTCCCCCAGGGGGAAGGGGCTCAGGGAGTGGGAGTCAGGCACCTGGCCAGGCCCCGGGGGCCGCCCCGCAGAGCCCGCGCCCCGGATCCGGTGGGGGAGGGGAGGGGCATTTGGCGCCCATTCCAAGCGGGTGGGGAGGCAAGTCATCCGAGGGCAGAAGGGCGCCCCAGGAGGCCTCCACCCGCACCTCCCTCGGAGCCGGCTGCAGGTTCGGCGTGGCAGGCGGGATCCGGGCCCGCCATCCCGCATCAGCACATCTGGCTCCCCTTCCCGGAAAGCCGCATTCTTTTTGCCTCCTGGTCCCCGGGACCCCCTCCAGCGACCCCCGCACCCAGCCCCCGCGGTCCAGCGTGGGGCCGCACGTCCGGATGGCGGGGTAAGATCCCCTCTCCCCTCCGCATGCCCTCACTCCTGAGACCCGCACCCTCTCCTGGGACCCGCACCCTCTCCTGGGACCCGCATCCCCCTCACTCACTATTCAAGGAAGCGGGGCGCCTGGGAGCTGTCACCGCGCTGCAGCTGCAGGAGCTGGAGCAGGAGCTGGAGGGGGAGCAGCTGCAGGCGCGCCGGCTCATGGCAGTGCGAGCCGGGTGGGTCCTCCTCAGGTGAGCGACCTGCTGGCGCACGAGAGGGGCGGGCTGCGGCCGCACCGAGCTCTGCCTCCTAAAAGGCGCCGGCTGGTACTTTTAAAATCTTTGAATTTGGTGCCCAAATCCTCACCGCCCAATGGGACGCGCCGCTCGCACGCGCGTCCCAATTGGAAGGCGGTGGGAGGGGACGCCCTCGCCCGAGTCCAATGGGAGGCTTCGGAGGCGGGGCCAGCCGCGAGGCCGCCCCGCCCTCCTCCGGGCCGGCTCTCCGCGCCCGGAAGGATGCTGAGGCCGGGGGCGGGGCCTGGGCGGGGCCTCGGAGCGCGGGGAGGCCGCGGCCCAGCCACACGTGGAGGGAGCCTACCACGCATGCGCCCACGCGCCCAGCTTCCCTCGGCGGCGGTGGGAACCGGCCTCCGGCGAGTCCCGTTTTCATCCTCAAGGCGGCGCGGGCCCCTCTCTGAGGATCTCCGATGCGGACACAGGGCAGCCGGCTTTCTGCGGCCATCTCCTGGGCGGGAGGCTGGTGAGCGGCACCTCCGGTCGTCTGGGAACGCAGGCTTTCCGGAAGACGAGCCCTCCTCGGCCCGCCTCTCTAGGATTTGGGCGCGCTCCTCTCCACTCCTACCTCCGCCCCTCCTCCCGGCCCAGTGCTTCTGCGCAGGCGCTTTTGGCGGGAGGTGGCGGCGGCGTTGGCGGGTTGACGCCTGCGCGCTGGGGTCCCTCGCGCTTCTCCGGGGGAAGGAGCGGAGCGTGCGCCTTGGGTGCGTCCTCCTGGCGCGCGCACCTGCTCAGCTCCCGCCGGCGCGGGGGCGGAAGGCGGGGAGCCCCGACCCCCTGCGTCCTTCCGGCGAGTGTAGGGTTGAGACCGGGACTTCTTTCTTGTAAGCGTGGCACTAGGGTATTTTGGGCGGGCCTTCAGCTTTTTAAATTTGTATCTAGTTTGTTTGTTTGTTTCCTTCCTTCTAGGGCCGAGCGCGCGACAGTAACCCTGCTCCCAAACAGTAACTCCCTGGAGTTCTGGGCTTCCGGCCCAGGAGTGGTTTGCTAGCGATGGAGGGATGGGTGAACGCTGATTGTTAAGGCTTAGATGACAAGTTGCACTGTTATCATTTTTTTTGCACTTTTGTTATTAATCGTGCTGAACCTTTTGTCACTTTTTATTGGGGACTTAAGCAGGGACAATGCAGTCCCTGGTCTGCGCTCCCGCTACAGCGCAGTGCAGCCACATCATATAAATTCCAAGTCCGAATCCTTGTGTTTGGCAGTGTCAGTGGGTTTTTGTTTTTTGCTTTTCTGCAGCCTCAAGGAGAGTTAACAGTTGGCTTATAGTTAGCGCTCCGTTAAAGCCTTGGCTAGTCCTGTGAGGCCTGCGGGATCTGGATGAGTCATGCCATTGCAGGGTGGAGCCGTTTTTATGTAAAGTTGTGATGAGTTCATCTTAGTTCTTTGCATGCATTTTTTTTTAGAATGTTAGTTTTTTGTTTTGTTTTGGTTTTTTTTTTGGTTACTGAAAATTTGGCATCTCCTTAGTTTGCCTTTTAATTTAAAGTGAGGGTTTATTAGTGAGACAAAGTGAAGGCAGAGCAGTTAGCCTCTTAAATTTTGCCCCTTTAATCATGGGTCTCCCATTACAGAGCCTGGGTTGAAAAGAAGTTCTGGCCTTAGAGAGTTTACATAATCTGTGTCAGTCAGGACTGTAGTTCTAGGTGCAAAATGAGGTGAAGAGGAACTGCCTTTGTTCTTCCAGCAAATTATTAACGTCTACAACTTCTGAGACTTCAGGGATTCTATGAAAATAATTGGGTCATGGTACCTGTCACCTCATACACATGAAATGCTCAGTAGATATTCTTCGAGTAAAAGCATCATGGGATACAAGGGGATAGCAATATATAAGATATAGCTATAATGGAACATTGAGTAGTCAAATACATCAAAAAGTCAAAAACTTTTTATAGAACGGTGGAGTTACTTGTATTTGACAGGGTTTCTCAACCTCAATATCTTTGACATTTTAGGCCAGATGCTCCTCTGTTGTCACATGTTCCTTATGGGGTAAGACTGCCTGTTGAGAAGAGCCACGAGTGTAGGGGATGTGTTTTGAGAGAATGGAAAGGAAGGAAGCCTTCCATGGCATAAAAAAACAAAATCAGGGAAAGCATAAATCAGGTTCATTTATTTGTAAAACAAAAATAAGCTATTTGATAAGACATAAGGGGGTGGTGTGTAAAACGGGCTAATTTGAAATGATGCTGGATACAGATGTGGACCTCTGCACACTTAAGAATCAGTTTTATTTGGGAGGCAGTTGGAACCTACCAGCTCTAACCCAGGGAAAATTTCTGCCATCTCCTGAGCTGAAGCCACACCCTCTCCCCTAGGCCTGCCTTGACCTTGGGGGAAGGGGAGCCCCTCCCAAGGATGTTCTTTCCTTGGATAACCTCAGTCCTAGTGTATTAGAGTTGTCCCCAAGAGCTAATCCCACTATCAGTTAAAACATTTTATCAAAATCACCCCCATTAAAAGTAATGGGACTGCCCTGCCAGTGTGGCTTAGTGCGGGAGCTTCATCCCACTCCCAGAGGTTACAGGTTTCCCAGTCAAGTCAGGGCTCACTGACTGGTTGTCTGCTCAACTCCCAGTAGGGGGTGTGCAGGAGGCAGCCAGTGGTTTATTTGTATCTCATTGATGTTTCTCTCTCTCTTCCCTTCCCTTCTCCTCTCCTCTCTAAAATCAGTAAAAGCCCTCAAAAAAATTTTAATGGTATGGTTTCTGTTTCCTGACTAGACCTTAACTACAAATACAGTATTTACTGTTTTATTTCTGCTATATGTTTGAAGTGTTTTATAATAAACTAATTTTTGATCAGTCTAAATTAAATATTTTACATAAAACAATAACTTTCCTTTGTCTATTTCTTTTTAAGATGTCTAAAATGCATAACCAGAGCCATGATTGTATTATATGTATGTTTTTACTTATACATTTATTTATATAAACCGTCCTAAAAATATGTATATTGCTTCTGTGTTAACTCATGTTTTTCAAGTATTGGTGATTACACACAACCTGATTTGCTGTAGTAGAAGTTTTCATTAGTTGTAAAAGTCTCTGATAACAAATCAATTTAAAGTTTTTTTGGAAATAACTTCTACTAACGATTCATAATCCGCATAGTCTTTCAATGACTGTACAAGTTCATCCAGTAGGTACTCTCCTTGCATAAACGTTTCAAGATCATGAACTGACGTGTTTATCCTGTGATCTGTGACACGATTCTGTGGGAAATTATATGTCCTTATTTTCTCTGACCTTCCTTTGGTTCCAATCTGTATATACAGAAAAAAAAGATGAGATAGTTAAATTCAGGGCAACCAAACCTACAAATTTCACATAACTGGAGATTAAACTCTTGCTTTATAATATGAAACATAAAGTAAGAACCAAGTTTTAACATGATTCCTCCAGTAACGTGGGAGGGAGCATGTTAGAGGAAAACGGGCAGGGGCTGTCAAGGCTGACAGATTAGTTCTGAATCCTCTCTGCCACTTCAGTGCGCCAGGACTTCAGACAATTTATTTCAACTCTACACTTTAGTTTCCCTGTGTGTAAAGTACAAATAATACCTACTACACAGTGATGATGTGTACATAAAGGGTGGCACAGTATTCACATGTAACTATGTAGAATCTGTGAGTTAATTTACATAGTTATCTTCCGTGATGACCAAGTGATGTATTTCCCATTAATATAGTATGAATAAAATGTCTCTATAGTTAAAAATTAAATAATAGGAAGAAAGTTCAGTTGGCTTTCCATCTCATTATATTCAGAATGGAGATGCCATGCATCTTTAGTAAGTGATTAAAAGTCTGAGAAAAACGTCCTGCATAGGTATAAGATTACTATAAAAACAGAATTAAGTGTTTATCCTTTAGAAGTATTTTCACTGCAGTTTTACCTGAATCTTTCTAGCATTGTATCTTTTACTTGTTTCTTCTTCAAGCTGCATGCTGTATAGTTTTGCACGTAACTTTTTCATAGCCATCTCTCTATTTTTCAGTTGAGATCGCTCTTGTTGGCATTCAGAAACAACACCTGAATAGTGTTATGAGAATTGAAAGAGTTTTAATTAAAAAAAATTACCTAGGAATACTCCTTTTCCTTCTCATCCTTTTTTGTCTTCCTTTATGAGACAAACAGGATTCTAAGACTTAATTTTTAGTTATGAGAAAACTCAAAATTTAAGTGCGAACTACAGCACAAAGTACTTCCATATCGAAGGCATACATACTACACAATAAAAATTAAGACCCCGAGACATGTCTCTCCACTCCAACTGCTCTGAAGCTGGCAATGGAGGCAACCATGAAGAATGGACCTTTACATTTTGCCTGTCAGGAGCTGGGACACCTGCTAACATACAGAATTATTCTATTCATTTTGGGAAAAAAGTCATAGATGGGACCTTTCTACATGGGGACCCCCTGTCTGGGACAAGGATGCCAGGATGTTTTCTCTAAAGGTTCTGCAATAACTTCCTGTGGTGAATATGGTTTTTTTACCAGGTGTTATAGTTATTGTCTTTAAGTATCTAGTAACTACAGTATGAATTGTTCTGAGAATTTCACCCTCCCTTACAGTAAGGACATACTACCAGCTGCTAACTAGTTAGTTTCTGATACATGAAGAAGTGTTTATTCATATAGTCCTGCAAAGGACGCTGAGGAGTGGGGGAGAGGGGAGAGGGAGAGACTTGTTTCTTAGGACGAATGACCATCTTTATGCCCCAGAAACATCACATGGTCCAAATCAAGTGTCCTTCTCACAGCCATGGCACCAGACTGCAACAGAGATCTCCTGGCTTGTAGCATGGTAAAAGCTCTGAAAGCCACTTCTAGACTTATACATGGGATAAATCAAGAACTGAGCCAGATTAGGGAGGCAGTTCCAGAGAATCAGGCAGCAATAATTTGTTCTTGTGACGTAAATGTTAGGGGCAAACATAGAATATTGGGGACTAGCTATGGTTATAGGAAATATTAATCATGATCTGTTAAGTCTGATTGCCTTGTTCTGATGAAAGAAGGATATTCTAGCCTGGCTGGGAGTTAGAAACCCAGGGAGTCAACCTTGGGATGAGGTCCCTTCTCATTAAAGAACTGCCTGTTATGGAAAGACTAAAGGCGCGGTGCAAAAAATTTGTGCATTGGGGTGTGTGTGTGTGTGTGTGTGTGTGTGTGTGTCCCTCAGTTCCGCATGTACCCTCTCCAATCCAGGACCCCTGGCACCTGCCTGCCTGCTTGATCGGCCCTAACTGCTCCCCTATTGGCCTGATCGCTCTTAACTGCCTCTCCCTCAGCCCTGCACCCAGGACCCAGGATTCCCTCCTCCAGCTGGCCACAGGTACCTGGGCTTCCCTCCCTCTGGTCAGCCATAGGCACCTGGACCCAGGCTGGCTTCTCCCCAGGCTAGCCACAGCCTCAGGGGATCATGAATGGGTGGCTTTGCATGGGCCACAACTGCAGGCACCTGGGACCATGGGCGAGCAGCTTCTCTCTCTCCTGGGCCACAGGCGCTGGCGCCTGGGACTGCAGTCAGGTGGCTTCACCCAGGCCTTGCTTTGTCAGGAATGCTCAAATATGATTTAAAAAACTAATAATTTAATATGAATTGCTTCTTTATACCCTCAAGGAGGTATCATAATTTAAAAAATTTCAACATATTGAATAGAAACATATATTAAAAAGTTAATCCTATTAATTACCAGAGATCATCACTCTTAATGGTTTTCAATATTTCCATCCATTTTTTTTTGTTCTAGTCCTATGTATAAATAAGACATCATCTTAAAGTTTAACAGAAGTTCCTCATATTTAAGAATATAAAAGTACATCAAACTATCCTTCCCATAACCACTACTGGTCAATGGGATTTATACCTGTTAGAGAAAGGTCACTGTAAGAGAGTCTTGTATTCTCTTTCTAGATAACTCGGGTTTGCTCTCCATCTGCTTTTTATTACAAGTGAATCATTGCAGTTCTACCTAACAGGATACTGCAGGCTCAGGAAGTATTTATATAGCTCCAATGCTAAACTATTAGAACCCCTGACGGTCTGTTCATGGACTTAATGGAAAGAAGACCCTGAAATTATATGGAAAACTTTGCATAAATGCATGTTTCTGGGTAAGGGATCCAAGCTCTCATTTCCTCAAAAGAATCTAAAACTAAAGAAAGCTAAAAACTAGTGATTTAGCAGGGGTCTTCAAACTACGGCCCGCGGGCCACATGCGGCCTGCAGACGAGTCTGATCCGGCCCGCCAGGTTATTTGGGCAGTGAGCGCAGCCGAGGTGTTACAGTAGGAATTAGTAGTTCATATAGTCTGGCCCTCCAGCTCTCTGAGGGACCGTGATCTGGCCCCCACTTTAAAAAGTTTGAGGACCCCTGATTAGAGCATCTATACTAATAAAAGGTTAATATGCGAATTAGGCCAGACATCTTCTGGACAAAGCCACGGTAATGGGGGCTGAGGCAGAGGCGGTTAGGGGCAATCAGGCTGGCAGGGGAGAGTGGTTAGGGGTGATCAGGCAGGCAGGTGAATGGTTAGGAGCTAGCAGTCCTGAAATACGAGAGGGATGTCTATGACTGCCAGTTTAGGCCTGATCCATATGGGACTGGGCCTAAACTGGCAGTCTGACATCCCCTGATTTCTTTCTTCAATATTCTGTGTTGAAGAAGTGAGTACATACCTGTTGGAAGATGAACTATCCGGACAGCACTGTCAGTGGTATTTACATGCTGCCCCCCAGCTCCACTGGCTCGCTTAGTATCAATTCTCAAGTCTTTAGGATTAATCACTAGATTAATCTGTACATAAGAGGAAAATCTGGTGTTAAAAGTATTACATATATGAACTCTTCAAAAGAATGAAATAGCCATTTAGAAATACATGTTATGTATAGAACTTATGAAATTTAGAAGATTTAATAGAAGGTAGTTAGAAGGATACAATTTTTTAAACTTTTCATTTTGGAAGAGTAGCAGATCAAAATATACTATAAAACAAACCTAATACTCAGAAACTGGACTTCTCTATAAATTATCCTCTTCTAACCATAAGAACAGCAGAACTTATGTTACTATTAGAAATGTAAATTAGAAATCTCATTTGAGCTGAAATGAGATTTTGCCAAATATTTCTGAGTTCAAGACTTTGGCAGATGGGAAAAACAACGCTAGCTTAAGAACTATGGGAAAGGCATATTTTGTTTACTTTTAATTAAAGGAGGACTTAAATATTTTTGGAGGCAGAGGCAAAGGAAAATTGCCAAGCCAAGACTCAATTCATAAAAACACTGAAATCCAATGCCAGGCTAATGCTCTGTCCTGGGAATCACCATCAGAAGCACTGGATTAAAAAAACTTTCATGAATTACCGTGGACCACTCTGTACCATGTCTACAATCTACCAGTAAGAATCCTGCCATCCACAAGCCCTCCCTTCCTCTCTACAAGGTGCTAGAAGAATTAGATGATTCATGGACCTCACTTTACACCTTTTCTGGAAAACTCTCTTCTTCCATCCTCAAGATGCTTGAACCAAAGTGATTAGTATCTACATATGGCTCCTGTTACATAGTCAAATAGCACTTTCATCCCCAATTAATAAAGAGAAACCCTTAATTAAACTTCCTTCTCAAATCATATCATTTTGAAAGACAAGTCAAATATTTCTTATCACTTTTCAGCAGAAGAGATGTGATACAGAACATCCCCACTATTTTATAAATATTATAAAAACTGAGATTTTTCTTTGTGAGAAGAAAGTATACTCATTGTGAACATTAAGAATATGTTTCCATTTTAATGTGAGTGGGTTATGAAGTAGTAATTGTCACCTTGTTGAAACAGGATTCCTGCTATTGATACTCTTGAGAACCAATCAACACAAAGCAAAAGTCATACAGTCTTAATCTCTAATTAAATTAGGTTAATACTATTTCTCCTGAAGAGATGATCTCAATATAACTGCTTTAAACTTCACAGTAGAGAAAACTTAATAGACAGTGCACAAATTGATGATTTACATATCCTTAATTCTTCCCATCTATAAAAATAAAAGTGTAATATTCTAATTAGACGGATGATCTTCCAGACAAAGCCAGGGCTGCGAGGGAAGCCTGGGTCCCGGGTGCCTGCTGGTGGCCAGAGGGAAGCCAGTGCCGGCAGCCAAGGGCAGGAAGGCCTCCTATTGTGTGAATTTTGTGCATCAGGCTCCTGGTCCTATCTTATATAATAAAAAGCTAACATGCAAATCGACCGAAAGGCAGAATGACCGGTTGCTTTGATGCACACTGACCACCTGGGGGCACATGCTCAATGCCGGCACTAACCCCTGGAGGTCAGTGAGCTCCCACAGGGAGAGCACCGCTCAGAAACCCTCAGCCGAGTCCACGGCTGGTGAGTGCAGCAGTAGTGGCAGGAGCACTAACAATGTCTGACTGACGGCCTAGGGCCCTAGGCTCACTCCCCGTGCACTGGGTCTCTGGTCTGTTACAAAGCCATCCTTATTGGACTGATATACATTTCCAGAACTAACCCAAAGTCTGTGATGAAGGCCAAATATGACCAGGAGACACACAATTCAGTCAAGTGAGTGTCACTCTGGGACAAAGCGCTGTGCTAGGCCCATGGTTCCCAGGAGAGGGGACTGTGATCCTTACCTCGGTGGGCAGGGGCAGTATCGCCACGGTCATGGTGCTGGTGTGAATGCGGCCCTGCTTCTCTGTCTTGGGCACTCGCTGCACTCTGTGCACACCTCCTTCAAACTTCATGTGCCGATAGGCCTCTGCACCCCCAATGCTGGCAGACGCGTGTCTAAGCCCCCCTTCAAAGCATGGGGAAAACAGAATCCTTTCTTTATTCTTATCATTTATTAACATCTGACCATCACTTCTACCATTTTGAGACATATTTTAAAAAGCTACAAAACAACCTATAGATGGTAAAATATGCTGAAAAACTTGAACAAGTCTATGATGGTGTTTTAATACGTAATATATTTATTGCTACCCTAAAGCATTTATGGTGTTTACTGGCTCAATAACACATCTAAAATACCACTTTTAAAAGACAGTCATTCAGTGGTTAGTACTGACTAACATTTTTTAGGCTCTTGACATATTTGCATTCAAACTTATTTAAGTAAATGATGAGCATAAAACTACTTAAGCATCCTTACAAATACATTCGAAAGCCTAGACTTCCCAACTCTTTTCTTAGGTCACACGTAGATAAAGCTACACTTTCCCCAAAACAAATTAAACAGTTCACTGACCTATTTCACTTGGAAAATATTCCAGGGTTTCAAAATGCCATCTTTTAAAAGCAGCATATTGCTGATACATATCAAACATCTCTGACGTAAACAACATTGCCTCCTGACCCCCAACGCCTGCAGTTACCTCCAGGATCAAATCATTTTCATCTGTTTCTTCTGAGGGAACCAAAAGTGAGATAATCTGTAAATAAAATAAAAAAACCACCCCTTCTGTAATAAATCATTACTTAAAACTTTGAAAAGGAGGTAAATGGTTAAATGCAGGATTTTAATATTACCATCTATGTTATAAATGTTTTAAGTTCAGCTAAAACTTACAGGGTTTTTTTTTTTTTTTTGGTGTTCACGTATACTTTAGTTTTTTATTCAGTGAATGATGAAGTACTTGCTGTGAGTAGAACACTATTGTGTGAAGAAAGCAAAAGAATCTATCCTTTTGAAATGTCCAACCTAGTATGATAGAAAAAAACTGCATTTAAAAAAAAATCTTTAAGTGGAAAAGAAACTTGCAATTTTGGAAGTGAAAAGGCCCTTGGAAAACCTGGTACAATTCCCTCATTTTACACCTGTAAAATGAGGTTAACAAAAGTCAATGATTGGTTAAATATTCTACTCACTGTCTATTTTATATAAACAAGAGAGAGGATATAGAATAACAATATTACCTTGCCTTTTTGGCAAATTCTATTCATGAACATTTATCTTTCTGCCAGAGTTTTATAATTCTTTTAGAATGATAAAAATACCTTTTTCCAACTTTAAAAAACAGCTTATATTTCTAAATACCAATAAACTATTTAAGTCCTAAGTTGTTTTTATTAACATCTAATAAAAGTCTTTAGAAATAACATTACTAATGCTACTTTATTCTTTGTATAAATACTATACCTGATGCTTCAATTGAGCTATTTCTTTTTGACAGGAAGCTATTTCATTCTCTGCAAGTTTCCTTAGGTCTTCATTTTCATCTAAGAGATAAAGGCAATAGTAGGTTAAGTTTTCTTTAATTATTGCTAAATTGCCAACAGAATTTAAGGAAATAATTTTATTGTTGTTGTAGCTGAATGGAAAAAATAAAATACCTTTCTTATCCTTTTAATAACTGCAATGACAAATAGCATTTTATGCGTTTGTTTTCATAAACTTGTAGCTTTAAAAATATTTTGCTGATAAAGCATTAAATAAAATGAAAAAATAAAAGGTAATCTAGCCAAAACCGGTTTGGCTCAGTGGTAGAGCGTCGGTCTGCGGACTGAAAGGTCCCGGGTTCGATTACGGTCAAGGGAATGTACCTTGGTTGTGGGCACATCCCCGGTGGGGTGTGCAGGAGGCAGCTGGTCAATGTTTCTCGCTCATCGACGTTTCTAACTCTCTCTCCCTTTCCCTTCCTCTCTGTAAAAAATCAATAAAATATATTTTAAAAAAAAAAGGTAATCTATATAAAGAAGCTTTTGAACTATCTTTAATTCTACCTACATGGAATGTTCATATTAACAAATATTCTTTGAGTTTCTCCTAAATCGCTGAATTGGACTCTGCTTAACCCTGACCTTGACTGTTGCACTAGCCTTCACGTCACCTTCACCCTCTCCAGGCTGGCTTGTAAACCGCCACTTCCAGCTTCCTGAGCCACCAATTTATTCTGAACATCCACTCCCCAATCTAAAAACTTCTGCTGGCTCCCTTCAGCCAACAGGACAAACCAACCTTTTTGCATTAGTGTTTGATGCTTCCCTTGCAATCCTCCAGCCCCCACAGCCTCGCCTCTCCCGCGGTTTAAGGAAGAGTCCGGTGATTAAAAGCACAGGATCTGGAGTCATTCCAAGCCAAACTCTGTTCCTTAAAAAGCTGTGTAATCTCCGTGGCTACTTTCCCTCCATGCTGCAGGCTCCTCTTCTCTCACAGAGGCCAACAGTACCGACCTTCTGGTTTGTTATATGAACCGGATGAATGAATAGCTCAGGAAAGCTAAGCCAAGCCTGGAGTATGTATGGTAAAGGATCCATAAGGGTTAAACTACATTATGTCCTCTAAGGATGGGCCTTTATTCTTTTTTTTTTTTTAATTGATTTTCATTGTGAAAGTTTTACAGACGTCCCCGTTTTCCCCCTTGAACCCCTCCACCTCACACACACACTCCCCAGGCCTTTACCGCACATAGTCTGTGTCCATGGATTATGCATACAGGCCTTCCCAAGAAGTTCTCCTTGCTCTAGGTCTATTCCGATACCTGTTCTCATTTTTAGCTGTGTTATACTTAATTCTCTTTCCCCAAATAACACGGTGACCCCCTCGAGAGCCCTGCTACCCAGTGAACTGTCCATGAACCAGACAATAGTTTGGCAGCCCTGAGAGCTTATCGAAAGGCAGACACTTAAGCTCCATCCAGATCTGAATGCATGCTAGCCACTTGAGAAACTTGTGAAAAACACACATGTCTCAGATTCCGAGTCACATGTCTGGTTTTACCAGGCGCCTGTCCCGAAACCACTGCAGGGGCTCCTCTGACCACACCGTGGGCGGCGCCGCGGGGGGCTGTGTCCGCGGCACACAAGGGTGAGGCTCAGAATGCACTCATCGGTGCCGAGGCCTCTGATCCAAAACCCAAAAGGGCTGCAACCCCGGGGACCGTGCAGACACCTGACCGGAGCTCAGCGGGAAATGCCAACGCCGCGTCAGGGGCCTGTTCTGCACCCCGATCCCCGGGGCGGCCTCACCGTGCAGCAGGGGCTCGGTCTCCCGCAGCTCCCGCTCCTTCTCGCTCAGCCGCCGGGCTGCGGCCGCCAGCTCGGGGCCGCGGGCCTGCACCGGGGCCGGAGCCTCCGCCTGGCGCTCCAGGAAGCTGCGCAGCGGCCCGCCGCGGGCGAACAGCTCCTCCACCGGCAGACACCCTCCGCTCCGGTGCCGGCGGCCCGGGGCCGCTGCCGGGCGCGCCCAGAGGCCCCGCACGGCGCCCCGCAGAAGACCGGGCCGCATCGCTAAAGCACACCCGGCCACGGCGGACCGACGCCGGAAGTGCCCTCCGGAGCGAGTCTCGCGACACCGCGCGGGGTTTGGAACTAGGGGCGAGAGCTGACGGAGCCCGGCCCAGTACACGCGCCGCCGCCCGGTTTAAAGGGCCTCCCGGAACTTCCGGCCAAGCCTTTAAACGCCGCCATGGTCGCACAGGCCGGAAGTTGGGGGCGCAGAGCGGAAATCGGTGGTGGCGGGTCCGGGAGGCCTCGGGCCCCTCCTCTAAACGCCGGGTAGTGAACGCCTCCTGGAACTTCACCGACTGGGAAAGCCTGAGGCCGCAGCTCGGTCTTCAGACGTGGAGGGTTGTTTCCCAGGCGTCGCGCGAGGGCTTCCGGGCACCGCGTGGGGCGCAGTCTGCCGTCCGCTCCGAGGCCGAGGTCCCCGCGAAGGAACTGCCGGGGCCGGGCCGGCCTTGCGTTCCAAAGATCGGATTGTTTGGAAACTGGGCGAAAGCGGACCGTTTCTTTTTCCATCGGCGCCTGAGGCTCATGCTAATTAGGACATGACTGGTGTGCTTCGAAGGCCACCCAGGAGCGATTTCACGACACCTTCCTTCCGGTCCCCTATCTGCCAGGGAACTTGCTCCCAAAGGCCTTCCTCCCTCACCCGATCTCCTGCGGGTCCCTTCAAATTCCTCCTTAGCGACTTTGTAAGGAGGCTGCGATGCCGCCTTCCAGTAACCCACAGGGAGCAAAGCCTTCAGAGCCTGACCCTGCGGCCTGTTCCCCCAAACCTCCCCCCAAAATTCTGCAAAGCGGATTGGGGCCGCAGTGCTGAATGTTCATGGACATAATGCTTTTCATTATTCAAAAGTTCCTTTCTCACCGACCAGAGGAGTGGATATAAGGAGTGAAATACCTGGCTTGCAAGGACTCAATCTGGGAAGCTCCACTATCTTATTCTTACGAAATGGGCTTGCGATGCCTCGATTCCTTCTCTAGCTCTACTACAAATGCACAGTGAATGGGAGAGGTAGATGCATCTCAAGTGCAAGGCAAAAATAGGTGTTGCCACTTCAAAGCTCCAACTAATCACCTTAATTGTGTGTCTCGGTTTGGATGTGTATTCAAGCCACAGGATAAAGTTGTGTTCCTTTAAGATAGTGGTGGAAGCCCATAGTAATTCTGGTCCGATGTACAGCAGGACTGACACAATTGCTCATATCTGTATTAAAACTTTGAGTTTTGTGTTTTTTTTAACCATAGAAATGGGAGTCATTTGAACTCAACATGATAAATCTCTCAGCTAAATTCTCAGTCATTTTGAGAGATTTATATTAATAAAAGGTGCAAAAATTCAATCAACCTTAAGGAACAATGTAAAGAATCTAGTCAAATTATTTTCCCAAGGATGTGTAAGCAATTTAAGTAATATAAATAAGTGTACCTTGTACCCTATAATGTTACACCAATGAGGAAACAGTAACTTGTTAAGGATATATTGGTGGATTCTTTATTGATTCAAGACATTTTAAAGTCAGTGTAATGCATGTGCATTTTACAATAATATCCATAGGTTCACACAATATGGTCCAATGAAAACAGCTGTAATTTGATTTACTTTGAAAACTCAAATATACATAGTTTGAGACTTATAAGTTTTCTTACATTATTGTCATGCTCAAATTCTATTACATTTGAAAATGCTAGCATTTTCAGTGTCTATTGTACATAGGTAAAATGATAAAATAGACCCAAGAAAAAGGGAACAAAACCCAAAAGTTAAATGGGAGGAAAATAATCTGGATTATCTGTTCAGTTTGTAGATACCTACAGTTACTCTGGCATTACAAAATAGCCAAGCATGGTATCTCTTCAATTGTATTCATGCATTCACAATTGATTTATGGCCAACTAATATTGGTGGGGTCCAAAATAACGGTATAGATTACTAAGTACAGTGAACATAGTAGTAAAAAATGACATGTTCAATATGATAAATTTTACAGAACGAATCACATTTAAATTATTTTTTATACTCAGCAGATATACTAAAATCATATACAGGAAACTGTATTTATGTCAAATAAGTTAAAGCAAGGGAAACGATCAAGTTTTTTTTACCTTATTTCAATATTCAGTGTTTATTGTTCATTGGAGGGCAGTATAGAAAAAACTCAGCAAAATAATTATCAGTTTAAATTAGCTACTCTGACAATTAGTAAGACTAAAGTCTTTACTATCAGGGAGATGTAGAGGATTAAGGTAATTATACTATTTTAAAGGAAAAAATTCCCCTCCATTAAATGAATATTCAAGCTAACACTGTTTTGGAATTTTTCCATTTCACTTTTCAGTTCATTGCATTTTTTTCATCGTACTTGTTAGCAATCATTTAATGGAAACTAACAGCACTGCTGAGGAATCTGTTCATATTTTTTTTTTAGCCCAGTATAAATGTCCAGTAAATTTACATGCAATAATACCTCTTAAAAATCTATCACTTTACAGTAAAGAAACCTGAAAAACACTATCTCAGCCCGATGATCAAGTCGGTGTTTACCTCTTCTGACATGTGATATATATGCCACTTTACTTCTGGGGTCTTCCTTCCCAAAATGGTAACACCTCTCTAATCATGGGGAAAACATCAGACAAATTCCAACTGAGGAACATTTTGCAAAACATTAAGCCATCATGCTCCTTAAGTCTGTCGAAGTCATCAAAAGCAAGAAAAGTTTGAGAAACTGTCACAGCTAAGAGGGGCTGAAGGACACAAGATGACTAAATGTAATGTGGTATCTTGAATGGGATCCTGGAACAGAGAAAGGTAAAAGCTAAGGGAACTTGAAACATAGACTTAATGCGCTGATACTGGTTCATCAGGTGACAGCTATCTCACGGGTGTGCTGCACATGGAAACTCTCTGTGCTATCTTTGCTGTTTTTCTGTAAACTTGAAATTATTCAAAAATAAAATGTTAATCCTAAATTTTATGAGCAAATATATTTATTCTTTTATTTTCATAGTAAAAATTAATTTTAAAATCATACTACTCTAATATTAAAAATGCTTTCTAGTCCCTGTTGATAGCAATGTTTGCTAATGGCCAATCTCATAACAATTTTAGTTCTACACCCCCATATTTATTTGGCAAATTATTTAATATTCATATTTAATATTACACACACACATCTAGCCATATATAGATCCATGTGTGTGATTTTTTTCTTAATTGTAGATTCAGAGTGATGTTAGTGAACTGAAAACAGTGATTTTGAATTACATTATTGAACAAAGCATGACATTCATACATTCTTCCATCTAAAAATAATCTTGGTTGTATTTTTTGGATGAATAACTAAATAATACTTTTAAAGTATGATTTGAAAAAATATATAGAAGTGCATTAAAATGACATTTAATGTATACATTCTTGAAAAATGGGAATTACTATTGAGCTGGAGAATTTGTTAAAATAACACTTTATCCATTTCATTTCTTTCTATGATCATCTGATAGAGAACATTCCTCTTTTGAAAATGAGGAAACATGCTCAGGATACATGGTTTGCCCAGTCATACAGGACAGAAATGTAGCTAGAAACCAACTTTGTAATTAAAGCTTCATATTTGTAAATAAAACTCAACAACCTATAGTGTGTTGCAAGGATAATATTAAGAATATTTCAGGGAAGATCTGAAACAAGTTTTTGGTATCAGTTTCATTGATAAATATTTTCAGTTGTGGCAAGTGAGGAACAACTAAAATTTTTACGGATTTAATGTTATTTTCTCAGGAGAACTAACATTGTATATTGGTCAGAAATTTATAAAGAACTGAAAAGAGGACATAAATAGGAGCATTTGCAAAAGTATTCTTTGAAAATTAACCCTTATAACTATCAATAGAAATACACATGCCGGAAAATTTTCTGGAAATAGCTTGACCACCTTTCACAATAATTTGCCACTGTACACAGTGCAAAGTTTTCAAAATTCATGTTTTATAGGGTCCTAGTTAAAGGCATTATACCTAGGAAATTGAGGTGGCACTCAAAAGGTTCTTATTTTATTTTCTGATTGTACATTTTTTCCCCTCAATGCATCTGATATACTGTATTTTTTGAAAATGTAATTTGCCGCAATTATCATGACTTATAAGTTGAAAAATGCATAGGAAAATAGATAAAATTAAAAACTAAGAATCAGATACTATTTTAAATCAGCTTAATATGGTGAAAATGTATTTTTGCCCCTAATAAGTAAACATCAGCTACCTTTTTCCATAGTCCTTTTGCAAAACTGAATTATTGGGTAAAAATATGATATACATTTCATTCTTTTAGTAAGAATCTAGGCAACATTAAAGGATACTTACTATTAAACACCCCATGCACCATAACCAAATATCAGAACTGGTCATCCTATGTACAGATTTTAAGATTTAAAAAAAGCAAAAAAAAAAAAAAAGCATATTATGGTCTTGATTTTTCCATTGAATAACATTGACATCAACATTGTGTTTTGCTATAGTTGTTCATAGGCCAGTGCACTTACTACGCTTACAGCTGCCTTGTAACACTGTTGGGGTATCGATCTTACCTTTGGATAACTTAATAATTCTCTATAGTAAGGAAGAAGTGTCATCCATCCATTATTAGTGTGATCTATGTACAAGACCCACGTCTGGCTCTCCAATTTATTTCTATATATTTATATATAATCTAGATCCTCTACTTTTCTTTCCATCATAGGCACTATAGAAAAAGCATTACTCTCTCTGTGTGTGCATTAGCAGATTCTAACAGTATACAAAGCTCTTGGCAATCTGAAACACGTGTGTACCTTCTAAAGTGCTCATTTTTCCTCCAGAAGGAATTCACTCACTAAGAAAGCCTAATTCTACCAAAACAAATATTGTGCTCTTGGAATGGTAGCATAGACACCATTTGAGGGCATTTATTTTATTATTATTATTATTATTATTATTATTATTTGCTTATTATAGCTCTGTAATTAAAGCAAATCTGTAGAGTTGCAAATATACAGACATACTCTTAGAAACTTTAAAATTAAATGAGAAACCCTCCCCTCCCCCCAAAGTAGAAATTTAGCACAGAAATGCTACTTAGCATGGTTAGCAATATCTGATGTGTAAAAGCTACTCTAGAATCATTTGCAAAACAACTTCCTAATCAGGTTTCAAAAGGATATACTAACTTCAAAATCTGTATTCTACAAATGCCCAGGTTATAGATCAGGACTCTTTATAAAGACCCTTATCTTTTACATTTGGTAAAATATTAAAAGTATTGTCAAACAGACAATTCATCTAAGAACCCAAAGTATCTTATAAAGATAACTTACGACTAGCAGGTCACCATAATATATAGTAACAACAAGAATATAAAGTGTACATTTAAAAGATTGATGCATGCAATATATCATAATATAGTACATATTTTCTAGTCATGTGCACCAATTTATTGTGCTTCAAACACAGCAACAAGTATGATATTACAACATATATGTGTATACATCATAGTAGCATAATAAACTCAATTCTAACAAAAAAATTAAATAATTCAGGAACAATAGAACTTCACAATAGAAGTGATGATTCTTTTAGGTTTTTCTTCACTCTTTAGGAAAAAATATGACTTTTTGTAAACATCTTTATCATTTTTCAACATATTACTGAAAACCATTATTCAAATAGCAAATATCTAATTGACAAGGATAAAGTATGTCTAAACACACTAACACTTTCAGACAAAAACAGGCATTTGTTAAAAGAAATTATCATTATAAATATTTCCTATCTTGTATTTTAAGTACATTTTCATAAATAATGTGTTTAAAAGTGCTGAATACGGTAGGATAGTCAGCAACGCCAGTGTAAACAGAACATTTTTGTTTTCTACTCTTCAAACATTTTTTTAAATCCCATTTTGTTAAACACTGCAACAGTTAAAATATTTGCATAGGGAATAGATAATAGCCCTTTTAAACTTATCTCCTGAATCCTATATAAATTAGAAAATTAAATTCACTTAAAAAAACAATTCTTAAAATGTGTTAAGTTTATGGAAAAAGAAACTTACAATGCCAACCGTTCAAGTAAAATAAAATTTAAAAAGAAACCCCAAAGTTGTTTTTTAAATGTTTAATAAATTAAAAAATGAGAGGTAGTTAAAAATGACAATGAAAACCTACAATTTTAATATCATCCTTAATATAAGGCCAGTATTTTCATTGGATATAAATATTTTTAAAACTTTCATTTTAGGTTACTCAATATTATATTTAATAAGTGTAACATTAAAAAAATAGCCTCCAGGGTATATTAATATTCAAATGTAATGTCTTGATATAAATCTGACTCTGACTTTTTTGTGTTGGTGCACAATAGGATACTGTTTCTTGAATGTCAAAAGTGCATGCCAATGTCAGGCAAGTATTTTGTCTTAAAGATTTAGTGATACTTTAAAAAATAATATGGCAGCTAGAAGATTTGAGCACTGTACTGCCTTTCAATTATGGATGAGAATTAATAGTTTGGTTCCAACATTTTTAAATTAAGTAATTCTTAAGAGACTATGTGAAAACAGTTAAGGTCTGAAATAGAGAATTACTAGTATCTTCTTTATAACCCTTATAAAACTTGTGTTGGTTAAAAACTTAGATTTTCACTTTCAAGGAAACTATGCCATGGGGATAGATGTTTTTCATCAACATTTTTGGTTATGCTACATGTAGGCATTCCTTTCCTTATATTTCAAAACTAAGTTATCAAGCTTATCTTTTTTTCCTGCTAAAGTACATACATTACACAACTGTTTTAGAACTGGAGAGCCAGCCTTTAATAAATTAATTACAGTATTGGACATGTGATATATACATAGATTCATTTTCTTCTGTTACAATTAAAAACAATATCACTCTTTGATTTGTCATTGAGATAGAAGATCTTCAAATTATTTTGTGCTTTTTTTCTCTTTTCATCTTATTATTTTTTTTACACAACAAATGCTTCTGTAATAAAAATGCCACAGTTTTGGCAGTGAACAACCAGAGGAATGCCCCATTGGGATTTCCCAACAAACAGAGATAAATAGCTCTTTTTTCATGTACAGATATATTGGCTTCAAAATGAGTGTACTGAACACAGTAGATAGCATGTTGAATACTATTGTTTACAATTTTAAAATTGGCTTTGTCTGTCTTAGGTTATATTTAAAAACGCAAACTACAGCCAACTTTTTTGGCAATTATTTCTGTAAGACCATATTGCACAAAAGTCCTTAAATACAGATATAAGTTATGTCATTGGATTAAATATTACAACAACTACATGGCAAATGAAGCAGTTTGACTTTGCACATGCAGTCTCTGGAAATACACTAGGAGACTGTTCATAGGACTACAAATACAGTTTGCTTGCAAGTAGAATGAGTGTTGAGTAAAACAAACTTAATTTGGCAATTTGTTGTCTTATGTGGCATTTTCTCCAAAGTTAACCGTGGATAACCTTGGTAAAAATGGAGACAAAGACCATATGGTTTTATTTTCACAGTAGCCCGAGGAATGCTAAACTGTCGTCCTCCAGGAACTCCGTGTCTGGTGTTATATGACAACTTTTATTTCCCATCCCAGCCCTCCAAAATGATTTCTTTAAATGAAAATTAAGATTCAGAAGTAGAACTGGCAGTACTTTCAACAAATGACTTATATATTTGAGAGTTCAAAAACCTTGGAAAAGAATCTCTGTGCATTAAGGTATATATCTGAAGTTGGGCATCTTCATACATGTGAGGATTGGGATCCAACAGATTTCTATTGATCACCTCTCTAACTCGAGAATCAAGACTGACCTAAAAAGAAATAAGAGCAATACATTAAATCATATTTTTTTCAAATTTTCTCAAATAGCTAGAGGTTCATGACACATTAGAGAAATTCCAAAGAGTAAACCCAGCTACCTAAATCTAAATCTTAAGGTTATCTTTTTTAAGGCTATATAACCTTGCATACTATTCTCCTTCAAAAATTAAACTAAAAAACAAAAATCAAACAAATAAACAAAAACAAAACAAAACATCATTTTTGACAATTTATATTTATTGTTGGGGTAGCAGAGAATTCCCTCCTACTAGTATGTGACATTGGGAGAGACCCTCTATATGGAACAAGGTAGATACCTTGCAAAGCATAGTTCTCTGGAAAACATTGACATCTGTACCCAATGCTTATAGTTTCATATTCCAAGTTATTCTTTGTCAAGAGTAGAAAACCAGGAATGTGGAAGTTCCTAATATAGCAGAAGCACAACAGAGATTCTTTATGCCTTAGGTCTACTTGGCAAGGCCTAGGAAACTATCATACAGTTCTCCCATCAGAATACAAGCAAAGATCTCTGTACTAAACATTAAGCAGAGGCAGCTGCCGATTGCACATCCACTCACGGTCTCCTTGACAAATCAAAATCCTGAAGTGACCTCAGGGTCTTTAAAATGTCAACTATAAAAATGGGCAGAATTTTCCTTGGTCATATTGGTGGTACCCATCTGGGTTTTTTGGTGTTTTTTTTTCCAAACTGACACTCAGAACTCATTTCCACTCAGTTCCCAGGGGTCAGTGGGCAGAGCATTTCTTTTTAACAAGTTCGTTAGGGAATTAGCCTTCAGTACAGGAAAGTTCAAGACTAGGTAATGCTCACTGGCTATCATAGAGTTCCAGATATGAGCTGTAAAAACTGCAAGAGCAAACCGAGCTGGATCTGTGAGTTTGCCACTGAAGGCAACCAGCTTATAAGGAAGGCCCTGTGGTCCTACAGCGTGCTCTAGTTTGAGACAGTGAGGGTCTTCGGGAGCAGGTGCCATCTGATAACTCTTGAAGAAAAAGAGATAACTTCCTCTCTGCCCTAGTCTCCTTCCCTGAAAACAAAAATTTCATCTATACACTGTCACCTTAGCATCAGAGTTGGATTCATGAACTATGAAACAAGAGGTTATGAGAACCTAAAAAGGAACATTTCTTCCTTTCTTTTTAAAATTTTCTATTTTCCACCCAACAACAGTGTGTAGAGAGAATATTATGCAGATGCTATTAGTTTTTCCCCCTACTTTTCCATCTTGAGGCAGAATAGTCTATCTGCACCTACCTGGTGGACTACATGAGGGGGAAAAATAGTCTATTAGAGTGGGAAAGTATGTCTTATGTAAATTTTGAAAGGAAAATGTGTCAAGAGCATGGTTTTTAATCTTATCTAGGCTTCATCTTAAAATGTTTTTTAAGCCCCACTATTTCACTTGATTTACTAGCTTCAGAGAAGCGATCCGAATTTGTGATCAGGGTGAAAGGTTGAGTGTCAGGATGGCTTGTGCTGGTCATTGTGCTATATTCTTCTTGGAGATGAACCAGAGCACCAAAGCCCATTCTCCCTTGTTCTGGACTCAAAGCTGTCACCATTCCGTGATATCTGCCACCATGTACTTGGTGTTGATGGATAACTTTTCCTGAAACGGGGCAGAACTGCTTGGTTGTCCTTTCATGTAACTTAAACGCAGTAATATGAGTAAAGTAACAGTTAAATGTTAAAAACAAAAAGGCAGGATAATTGCTTAAAGTGGAATCTTTGAAAGGAGAAACATAAATATTGATAGGAATTCAGAAAACTCATTAATCAATATAATGTCATTTGAAAAATATACAGAAATTCTGTAAGTGATTCTGTTATCATTTTTCCTCACAAATGCTAATCTTGTTGGAACTGGTAAGGCATGTTGGTAAGGTAAGTGGAGAAAAATTAATCTCAATAAGTGAAACAGAACTAAGCTCTGCCCTGAAAGGATATATTAGCAAAACCCTAAAAGAGGCAAACCATCACTGAGTCCTGACTGATTTCCTCAGTCCTTACTGTTTTTACAAGTAGTAGGGCACCCTGATCCATAGTTCTATGTTTCATGATGTACTCAAGTCTATACAAACCTTTCATATTTATACCTAAATGTCTCATCACAGTTATCTTTCACAAGCTTTTTTGTTCTGACTTCTTGTCCCATCCACTGTTTCAATTATACCCAGAGCTGGATTCAGTCCAAATGATGGACCTCACATTCTGGTGTCCCCAGATCTCTGAGCTCTATAGTCCACATGGAACTAGGTTGACTGATACACCCTTGGGATGCTATTACGGGAGGATTTGTTAGGAAACAGTTGATGTGTTTTTGCACAGAAAGGTCAGAGAGATGTAAGATTGGAAAGGGCTCCAGGATAGCTACAAAGGGCATGCTATACTGAAAGTGTATCAGTGAGTTAAGCCATTGGACATGGCTATACTATGTCTACACTTTGGCTCAACACATAACTTGTTAACAATTGTCTTTTATAATGGCAAATATCTAGTGGTTTTGGTTTATTTGATTTTGCTGCAAAACAATAATCAAATACAAGAGTGGGCAAAAATAGATTTACAATAATTAATAAATTATTCATACAAGAATAAACCCTGTGTTTCCTGAACTCACAACTGTAAACCTCCTTGGGACTATCCCTGTATGATTAGCATGTTGATAGGAAAGCAATCAACTGGCTAAACAAAGGCTGTTCATACAGTCCCAAACTTAGATTCTATGTTATATTCTTTACAAATCAGCATATTTGCAAGTAACAGTAATAAAAATTTGAATTTTACCTTTCTCTCTGTAGTATTTTCAGGATATTAGAGAGTGAGTATGGCCCAATTACAGGTGTTAAAAAAATAAAGGAGAACATAGATATGACTATTACATTAAATACTAGTCTATTTAATTTAGCAAAGATTGTGTTTGTGATCAGAAAATATTATTTTAATGACCGCTATGGGAAACTAAAATTCAAGTCTAAATTGGGCTGGAACAAAACTCCATTTCTTTCACAAAGAGAATGAAAATCCTATAGTTTATCTTTCAATAATCAATAACTATGATTTCCCTAAACTATGGCCCAAAGAAGAAGTAATTTTGTGAAAATTAAGTATTTTGCGAAGCTCCATCAGTGACACATGGGAATCAGGAGCTGTGAGGACAATGGGAAAGTGTTTCCCATAAAAAACTAAAAATTAGAAAATGTTGACTAAAGTAGAAGAACTATATATACTTAATACAGAAACTATGTGTGTGTTTTTTTTCCTACTAACATTATTTTAAAATGGAATAGTCATCATTTTAAGATGACATCTAGATAAGACGAAGGAATGGACTGATAATCTAGGCAATTACCACTTTAAGATGACACATATTTTGGGAAGAGAAATGGACTGGGTAAGGCTCTGTAATTATGTATAATATAACTAGAAGGAACAATTGGTGTGCGTGTGTGTGTGTGTGTGTGTGTGTGTGTGTGTTTGTGTGTGTGTGTTGGGGGGGTGGGGAGGGGCGGGGAGATCAGCCCAGCCTGTGCCCACTTGCAATCCGGGAACCCTCACTCCTAACTGCCCATCTTCTCTCTCCTTACCGCTTGTCTCCAGCTCCTTAGCGCTGCAGTGGAGGCGGGAGAGGCTCCCACCATTGCCTCTGTGCTCACCAGCAGTGAGCCCAGCTTCTGGCTAAGCGCACTGATTACCAGGGGACAGCTCCTGCATTGAGCGTCTGCCCCCTAGTGGTAAGTGCATGTCATAGCGACCAGTCATTCTACCATAAGGATAGGTAGGCTTTACTACATAGATTGTGGGTAAGAGAAGCATGCCTCTGGGCTCATTTTAATTATTTGATATATTTGCCATGCAATGAAATATTAAATTAAAAACGAGAAAAAAAAGTTATTGTGCTAATAAAATCCAAGCAGTATTGATTAAATGCTAAAGTTCTGGGTAGACCGGAAGCCTGAAGAATGTATTTTTAGGATGCAGAATTATAATGTCATTAGAAATACAAAGGCACCTGGAATAAATGTATCAAGGCTACAGAAATAACTCTCCCCACCTTGTTGCTATGAATACCTTTCTCATGTTAATACAGGAAATAATTTTATAAACAACAACAACAATCTTTTTGTATGTAGTTCAAGGTTTCTCATCTTTAAGACACAATATGATTGGAGTACTCTGGACTATCAATGACACTTATAATCTAATAAAACAGTGAATTCTTTAGGTATACATTAGAGTTGAAGTAGTTGATACAGACTTTCAAGCATAGAGATTGCTAGAGTAGACACTGATCCATTCTATAGATTTCAAGGTAAGAGTGTAAGGCAGCTGGGGCCCCATCAAGTGTTGAAGGCTAAACTCTGGGAGCAGGAAAGTATGAGGTCAGGACATTTCAGTGCTCAGGTGAAAACCAGTGGCCTAAGAGGGTGGAGTGGAGAAGACAAGGCCTTCTAGGAACCTCTGAGTTCAGATCTGGAAAGTCCCTCTGGAGCTCAGCATGGGAGGCAGAGCATTCACTCCTCCCTCCCCAACAGCCTTGAACTCTAACAGCAGGAACATTTCTCAGGGGCAAATTAATTTTCATAAAGGTAATGGAAAAAGTGTTCATCTGTTTGCTTGAAATGCTCCTAATATCTTAGGTATGCTGTGGCAATGGGAAAAATAGCTTGTGCTTTTAATAGCTGCAAAACTAGGTAAGTACAATTACCATCCCCATCTCTGCTCAAGAACATTAATGGATCACTCTTCAGTTCTGTAAATATTGTATCATAAGTATCATCAAACGTGGTATGTTTGTGTGTGTTTTTGAGCCCCTCTACCAGAGGTTTCCAAATTCATCGTTATGTGGAAATAAAAATCCAAGTGTGGACTGACAAAAGTGCAGATTCCTGGCTATTTCAAGCGTGTCGGATTCAGAAGTCGTGGGTAGGCCTCAAGAATTTGCTTTTCAAACAAATGCTCCCGGTGATTGACAGGTGATGTGGGGATCGCACTTTGAGAAACACTGCCCCTAAGCAAACTCCTTTCCACTTTAGCTCAAGTCACAGCAAGTTGTCTTTTCAACTGGCTTCCTAGTGTTAGTTCTGAGGAGCAATGAGACTACCACAGAGTCAGCCAGAGACAAATGACCAAAGCATAGTGAGGAAGTCTAGCCTTCAAACACAAACGCAGGGAGATCCTCACAACGAACTGCCCATTCTCTCCCCAGAGAAGCCTCCTCACCTGCCCACACCCCATGCACTCACTACCTGACCTGGACAGAAGGGCCTTTAGGTTCACCCTGGGTGTTAGGAAACTCAGGTCAGTATTTGCCAGTTTGGGGTTTTTTATTTACCTCTTTTGGTGATAGTATCGAAATGTAATCGTCATATATCGTTCTGGCCTTTTCTTCAATGACTTTTTTGTTCTGCTCTTTCTTTAAGTCTTCACAGGCAAGCCAGAAAAGCAGGTTCTCTTCGCTGTATTCTGTTCGGAGGAACTCTCGGAAAAGGTTTCTCCCCGCCGGGGCCTTCATCATCTTGTCAAAATTCTGAGACCAGGACAAGACTTCATCTGTCGTGGGGTTTTGGCTGCAGAGAAAGAATGGGCCCATAATCAAAGGTGACTGTCACCCAGATGGGGGGAGAGGAGCAAATAGAACAACTAGTCAGTTGCTGCCATCTAGTGGTCATTGTCACTCAGTTCGGTCTTCTCAGGCAAATCAGCCACCAGAACCAGGTGAGTTATTTCTGGGTGAGTGTGAGGCACCAACCAGCTGCATGTCAGGGAGCCTCGTGTTCCAACAGCCAGTGGCTCTACACACTGTGCACGTGGTCATAGCAGATTCCTCATGGAGATTGGAAATGTTTAACCTTATTATAGGATGCCCTTCAAAATGTATACACACTTTGAATGATTATAAAGCCAGTATTTATGAACATACAGTTTGTTTATTTTCAATACTTAAAAGAATCAACAGAAATGAATGGCTTTTTTTTTTTTTTTTGTCAATGCCTGTTTTCACACTGATGACCGCTCTGGTCCAGGCACTGCTGATAACTTGAAGCAATGGAATTGCAAATATCAAGCATCATTTCATTCAGTATTTGTCGACTGTTGCCGGTTTTGTACAGTAAACTATCATTTATGCATCCCCATAAAAAGTCTAGTGGATTCATTTTCTTTGTTGAAAGCTTAGTCAGGCTTAATACATTATTTCAAATCAGTTAAACCTGAGAAGGAATGAAAATTAGGTGAGCTATCAGCTATTAACGTGTATACACACTTTCAATAATTATAAAGGTAGTGTCTGTACTTCAACTGCTTTTGTGAACTTCCAGTAGCATTTTAGGATACATTTATTTTGTTTCAAGCTTAGTCTGGCTGAAAAGAAAGAAGTACCAATTGAGTTGTCAGCTGTTGAGGTGTGCAGACACATTTTTGGGGACTCCCTGTATATTGCAAGTTGGTAAAAACAGTCCATTTTCATTTTGAGGCCACAAGACAGTTTCTCTTTTCATTTCTAGTAGGGTTTTTTTTCTTTCCATTTATCACTGGATCTAAAATATATTGTGTGCTCTTGTTACATATTTTCCTAAACTTAAGTGATTATACTATTAAGTACAGGGTGGGTCAAAAGTAGGTTTACAGTTGTTCCTATGGAAAACAATACAATCTATGATAATAAAAGCATAATATGCTAATTAGAACAAACAACCAAACAACTTTCTGGATGTCATTCTGGACATCCTTCAGGATGAAGCTCTGGTGGCAGGGGCTGAGGCAGAAGCAGTTAGGGGCGATCAGGCAGGCAGCTGAGTCATTAGAGATGATCAGAGAGGCAGGTTAGTGGTTAGGGACAATCAGGTAGACAGGCAGAATGGTTAGGGGTGGTCAGCAAGACAGGCAAGTGGTTAGGCACAATCATGCAGGCAGGCAAGCAGTTAGGGGCATCTGGCAGGCAGGCAGAGTAGTTGGGGCAATCAGGCAAGCAAGCAGAGGCAGTTAGGGGTGATCAGGCAGGCAGGCGAGTGGTTAGGGGAGACCAGGTAGACAGGCAGAGTGGTTAGGGATGATCAGGCAGTCAGGCAGATGAGCGGTTAGGAGCCAGCGGACCCAGATTGCAAGAGGGTGCAGGTTGGGCCAAGGGACCCTCTCCCGTCCCCAGTGCATGAATTTCATGCACCAGGCCTCTAGGATTCTACCTAATAAAAGAGTAACATGCTAATTGACCATAATTGGATGGCCAACAGCCAATCAGGAGCAAGTATGCAAATCAACCCAACAAAGATGGTGCTTTAATTTGCATACACTGGCGCCAAGCGGCTGGGGATGGGGCGGATGCACCACCCCAGCTGCTCTGGGACTCTGGGCAGTGAGGGAAGGTGGAAAGGCAGCTCTGACCAGAGAGAAGATGCTGCTGGCAGCCAGGGGAAAGAAGGCCCATTCTGGCACAAATATTTGTGCATCGGGCCTCTAGTTAATAAATATTAGTAATACAAGAATAAACTCCATGTTTTTCATACTCACAACTGTAAACCTACTTTTGCTTAGCTTGTATTATAAATGCATTGTTACCCATGAATGGAGATATCACAGCGACAGAGCACAGGGCCCTTACAATGACAATGAGAACTTTTTAGAGATCTACATTCAGGTTTTCAGTGACTACTTCCCTGCAGAAACCACCAGTTATTACTCCCTTTGCTTATACATCTAAGAAGTGAAAGAAATGAACTGGAGATTCTTATGGTTAAACTAGAGGCCTGGTGCACCGAATTCATACACTTGGGGGTCCCTAATCACGGCCTGAGCCCTCGGGGGATGTCTGGGAGCCCATGGGGAGGGGGCCTGAGCCAGCAGTTGGACATCCTTAGCACTGCTGTGGAGGTGGGAGAGGCCCCTGCCACCACCAATACACTCGCCAGCAGCACTCTCCCCGGGGGAGTGCATTGACCACCAGGAGACAGCTCCTGTGTTGAACATATTCCCCCTGTGGTCAGTGCATGTCATAGTGACTGGTCATTCTGTTCAGTCAATTTAAATATTAGCCTTTTAGTATATAGGATTGGTCTTGCTTTCTCATTCATTGATCTATTTAATAAGTTTCCAAAGAAGGTATACATACATTTTTTAGCAAGTATTTTAAAGATTTTTGCTATTCAAACCGGTCTGAACTTCTTCAATCATTAAAACAAATTTAAAAGAAGAAAAAATCCCTATGCAGCAGCAACGTTAAAACCTTCTCATAAGTAGAGAAAAGCACCATAATTTTACGAATATTTTACTTGTGTTTTGATTTAATTTTATAGATTCAGTTCTGCATTCAACTTCTCATTTTGGATAAAATACTTGGGTAAAGTCTATTCTGAAGGACATGGTACCAGATGCCAGATGGGTGCCCTTCCTGACAGACTTAGGTAATTCCATATTGTGTGTGTGTGTGTGTGTGTGTGTGTATGTGTGTTACATTCTTACCACATAAAGAGAACAACTTAAAGAAAGATTTTCAGAAAAGGGAAGTCAGAAAATAGGGCAACTTGGGGAGCTAACTAATGAAACAATCATTATTTTTGAAAGAGAAAGTCAGGCAATATTTAACTGATAGCTTCACATAGCTAATAGAAAGTACATGAAAAGCAATTGCAATCACAGAGTAAGATCTCCCAGCTTGTAGATTCATTTCACCAAACCATTTTGAGGAGTAACAGGAAGCGAGAACTGATACCTAAGCACTGAGTTGAGGTAATCAGTATCTGAATACAAGACACAATTATAATGTGAGTCACTCACCCTTCCTCTAGGACCTGGATACTCTCCATTTTGGTGGTGAGCGTGGGTCTTCCCGCAGTTTCTGCTCTCTCTTCGTTCCTAACAGTGAGGCTGTAATGTAGCACAACACTTTATTTTGTCTAGGGAAAACCAAGTATTGAAAGAAAGGGAAAAAAAATGCAAGAAAATATTTCATGGAAGAATTTTACTTTTGACTATGTGAGACTATTTAGTGTACAAAAAAGAGCAATACCATTTTTAAATGACAGGATACGCCCCTTTCAACTAAGGAAAAGAGAATCACAATTTAATCAAATTATAAAATAAATCAGAACTCAAAAATGGATACTGCTATACATTCTGACTTCATCCTTACATAATTTAAATTACCTGAAATCCCTGACATACCTACATGATTATATGCTTTGATAGTATCTGATATACATTTTATGCCACTCTTTGTAATAACTCCATTTTGAGTTTTTGTTAGTGCTATTCATAGTTTGTTTTCCCTTTATCCCCCCCCCCCCCCCCCTGATATGAACCTTCCTCAATCCACTCAAGTTGGAACTGCTGGATTTATATTTGATTCTGTCTTTGTCCTTTCATCCTAGTTAATCAATTTCCGATGTCTCCAGAGGTTCTGAATAGGAGAGCATTGGATGAGAGGAATCTATGTCTCTGGACATAAATTCAGGAATTCTATAGGATTACAGGAGCCAGGGCAATCCCATGCACAGTAATAGTTCAGAATAAGACTAAGAATTATTGGATTCAGGCTCTCTAGCTGAATAGCGCCTTGGGGTGGAAGGCCCAAGGTTCCAGATGCAGACTAGACATATGAGGGAGACTTGGGGCCGATAGGAAGAAGCAGGTGGGGAGGAAGACTTGGAAAAGTCAAGCTACTGGATTAGCAAACTGATCCCTTTATGCAGAAGCTGAGGAGCTTCATGGGAGCCTGTCAGACAACAAAAGTTCAGACAGCATTTCTTTCTTTTATTTACTCGTTCATTTTTCAAACGAGAAGGAATGGGAACCATTATTTTCTAGTGCCTATTATATGCCAGGCACTGTCTTTTTACCTTCAGTTTTATTATCCTCATTTTAAAGATGAGCAGTGAATCACAGAGCTGTGTGTTACCTCGGCCAAAAGTCAGATACTTACTATGGGTATGGTTGAAATTTGAACCTAATTCTGGCAAGTGACCTTGCTGATTTTATTGAGTAACCATCATACTCCCTGATAGGTACTGACCCAACAAACTATTCACAACGTGAATGAAGAAAAGGGTCACTCAATCTGGTTGTGGTAGACAGAAGGAGTTTAGTGGGAGAAAGCTTCCAACAAGGAGTTCTTCTTAATCTGCAAAGTTTGGCATTTGGCAAGGGAAGCAGAGACAATGTCTCATGGATTCCTCCTTTCATGATCAGGTGCAGGGGTGAGGGTGGAGAGAATGGAGCAACGGGGAGAATTTAAGGAAGAGAGGTCCCTCTACAACGGAAGTGAGACCAGCCAAGGACATTTAGTTGAGAAAGTTGACTACCAGGAGAAAAGTGAACCCAGTAAGAATTGGAAAGGATTCTTTATTCAGAAAAAGGGACACATCAATGAAAAAACAAAACAAAACAAAAAAAGTGAATAAAACTAAGTTCTCTTTTAACAATTTCTAGGGAGAGTGACAGATTTATTGGTGCAGGACCATGGCGAGAAAAGAGTAACCCTCCACAAAAGTGGTGTGGCCCCAAGAATTCTGGGAAGCAGTAATGACAGCTGCTTGTTGCTCAGACAACCAGCAAACGGAGTTGTGCCCCTGGGAAGGCAGCCATTCCAGAGCCTTCGGGGTACTTCCAGAGCCATTCCAGAGCCATGGGGATACAGCAAAGCGGATTCAGAGAGGGCAGTACAGTTGTCTGTGTGCCCGCGTGTGGGGACGGGAATGTGTTTGCAGATGGAAGTAGCCTAGGAGACCTCAGTCTTCCGTGGCCCTGACACTTAGGTCAGGGATGTGTTTAGAAGAGTCACTGACTTCTCAAAGTGTCTTTGACGCAGTGCTTCTCTGGAATTTGATGTCTTTCCAAAACTTATGAAAAATGGGTGGGAGGAGGTTGGCATTATTCTGTGAAACTTCCTGGGAGAAATTAATGATGTCAAATGTATAAAATATGAAAATGTTTGATACATTCTAGGAAGATCATATTTAAATAGGAAATGAATGCTCATTCTGCCAAGCTTTACTGAGCTTATATGGGCGTGCACACATAGTAAGGTACTATAAAAAGTAGAGGAAAGAAAGCTTGCTTTTGTTGATTAAACAATACATTTAAAAATTATTTTTGTTACATTTCCACACAAGTGCAGAGTGACACACAAATGCAAGAATCCTCCACTTTATGCAACATCTTAAAATCATTTTTTCTCTTTGGTGTCTTTGCTGTGGAATATTTAATCTGGAATCCACACGCATGATTGACACGTTTCTGAACATGAATTCTGGCTCTCCTATTTGTTTTCGTGATATTTACAAACACCCCAAATGCCACCATTTTAGAGTGATCATTATGAAATATTGGGTTGTGTTTATATCTTCCATTTCTTACAGATGGTAAAATATGGACACACATATGTACCAAAGTGACTTAAAATAGACATTTAATAAGTGCTTAACCGCCCACTGCTCAATTTCTTGATATAATATTGGATACAAAATTGTCCTGTAGAGAGAAACTGACAAGTGTCCTGTTAATCAACTTGCCAATTCTTTTTTCTTTATTTAAAAAAATATATATTTTATTGATTTTTTTACAGAGAGATAGAGTTAGAAACATCAATAAGAGAGAAACATTGATCACTGCCTCCTGCACACCCCCCAGTGGGGATGTGCCTGCAACCAAGGTACACACACGCCCTTGACCTGAATTGAACCTGGGACCTTTCAGTCTGCAGGCTGACGCTCTATCCACTGAGCCAAACCAATTTCGGTGTCTTGCCAATTCTTGAAAAACCAGTTTCAAATTTTTATTTGTCAAGAACCACTGATAGTGCCATTTTAGGGTAAAAAGAAATGGAGAAAATGATAGGAGAGCTGCTACTAGAGTGCCATTTATGTCTTGGGAATGACGAATATCTGTCCCCAATTTCACTTGGTCTTGTTCTAAGTAGTATAGTGGGTTTTGTTAAGATAAATTTGCTTTAGATCAACATATACATGCTGTATGTGCTCCAGAAAAGCTCTAAAAGGAAAACATGAAATTTAACAGTAATGAGAAATCATGTGGAGACATTTTACTTTAACAGTGTTTGTAACATTTTAAATGGACTTTCTATGTTTTAAACAACTAAACCCATAAATAGAGCAGAATGCATACGCAGTGCTCATGGTGGGAGTCTTGATGGAGCTTAAATATTTATGGAAGACGATGCCAATAACCCAGGCTAAATATGCACAAATAAGCACTTACAATCCCATTAGACATTTAGGAGGATGGTGACTCTGAGAAGGGAGAAATGCAGTTGGTATGTTTCTGAAAAATCAGGAAATAATGCCTTCTTTGTGCATAGATGGACTTTTTGATTTGTTGTCAGGGAGTTTGGAGAGTGGGGTGAGGCTAACATCGCTGACTGCCCATTATACCATTTACCTACTGATTTGTCATCATGGATACATGTAGGGCCTATTTTGGAAGAGAAAACAACTGGTTCTTAGAGAGAACCCCTGAAATGGGCAAATAAGTGAAGACAGTGAAGTAGCCATGGTAACTCTGGCATAGAGGCTGAGCGCAAAACTACATGTTCATACAAAAACTCAACTGGGGAATCAATAAGATGCCTACATTTAATGCACAATGCAATGAAGGTTCAAGAAGGAACCCCTGCCATTGCTAAGGCATATATTCTAGAAGGCTCACATCATGATTTCAGTGTTTCCTTTTTTATTTAACAGGTTCTGCCTCAAATTTCCCAATGCAAAAACAGGATCAACACCCTTCAGCTTCTGAAAGAGAATCGGTAGGTTATCCTTGAAATGTTGCATTTTCCTCAATCAAAATATCATGGTGAAATAATACAACAGCTTTGTTTAGTGGTTGACAACAATTTATAAATACGTCTGAGACACCTGGTTTATGCAACAATGCCTGGGTTGGAAATTCAAGATCAATGAAGCCATGGCTGGGTAGGTCGGTTAATTAGAGGATCATCCTGGTACGCCACGGTTGAGGGTTTGATCGCTAGTTCGGGCACATAAAAGCAAGCAATGAATGCATAAATAAGTGGAACAACATATTGATGCTTCTTTCTCGCTCTCAACTCAATAAAGAAAGATCAATAAGACAGACTGTGAAATCGAGGAGCTCTAGCAGGTGAGTAAGCATCACATGGCATTGCACTGACAGCTAAGACAGTGGTTTGCATGGGGTATTTTGCAGACACAGGTGCAGTGGCTACAATTTTGCATGAGAGAACTGAGAAAAGCTTTCCAGAGGAGGTAATGATTAAACTGGATTGAACAATGAATGGGCATTTGCCGGATAGAGACTTGGACAAAGGGAGTTCCAAGTAGAGGGGGGAATGTATGGAGGCTGGGAGTTGCAAAAGAAAAAGAAATGTTATAAATGTAGGACAAAATGGAGAGATCAGGTGTTTCAGGGTGGAAGCAATAAATTAGAATAGACAGTGAGGTGTAGAACACAAGGAGGATACTCTAAATACACACTGAGTGACCAGATTATTATGATCTCTGAATGCATAATAATCTGGCCACTCAGTGTGTGTGTGTGTGTGTGTGTGTGTGTGTGTGTGTGTGTGTGTGTGTCTATATATATATTTCTTTTTTTAGAGGCCCAGGGCATGAATTTGTGCATGGTTGGGTCTGGCCAGCCTGGCCAGGGGGAGGGAGTGTGAGCTGTTGGCTGAACTCCTGGTCTAGGGAACAATTTGCATATTAGCATTTTATTATATAGAATATACACTGAGTGCCCAGATTATTATATATTCAGAGATCATAATAATCTGGCCACTCAGTGTAGACTATACCTCTCTTAAGATGATTTAGGCTTTCCATGCTTTATTTCCCTCGTTTATAATGAGGACCATTGGAGTGCCCTACTACACAAGGCTACAAAGTAAAGACTAAAAACTGTGACAAAAGGGCAAATGATTACACACACTTAACTGAATGGGAGGGCCAACTATCTGCATATTAAAATTCCAATTTTACCAAAGAACTTTTTTTCCTCTAAAGCACTTTTTACCTCAACCTGAGGAAATAGAAGCTGACACCTTGCCATTATTATACAATACTTCCTCATATATTGCCTTGCTACTTCTCACAACTGTCCTGTTAGGTAGGCAGGGGTTTGTTATTCATAATTCCTATTTTATTTAGTAGGAAACAGTTCCCAAGGTTGACGTACATGCTAGTAATGCACACACCAACCTATGTCAGTGTTGGCATTAGCATTTGTGTCTTCTGGCTTCTTTGTCTCATGCTTATTTTCGCTATGCAATGCTGCTTCCCTTTATAGAAAACATTAACTATGGAATTTTACCTCTTCGGTTATATACAAAAATCAGTTGCTTTGAAATGTTTGGGTAGGTTAAACCTATCACAAACCAGTGTATTAAGGGCAAATGTCCCCTCTATCAGTGTTTTCCCACAGCCATCAGTCTAGGGGAGTTAGTGCCCAGAGGACCCTCTATACAATAGACATTGGAGATGTTTTGTTTGTGTGCTTTTTAAAAGTATGTTTTTATTGATTTCAGAGAAGAATGGAGAGGGAGAGAGAGAGAGAAACATCCATGATGAGAGAGAATTATTAATTGGCTGCCTCTTGCACATTCAATATTGGGGATCGAGCCTGCAAACAGGACATATGCCCTTGATAAGTATCAAACCCAGGACCCTTTGGTCCACAGGCCAATGCTCTATCCACTGAGTCAAGCCAGCGAGGGCTGTTAGAGAAGGTTTAGACAAGTGTCATAAAACAAGTATTTCAACCGGCTTAAGCTTTTGTGTCATAAACTTGAACCTCTCTCAAAATTAAAATATCTGCTATTGAAAAATCTGTCCACTAGATGGCTGTGTTGCCCTTATAAATATAATGTTTTACTTAGAATAAAATTGAAAAAAAAATATTTCTGGGAGTAATTACCCTTATTTGGGGAAGGGAGAAAATCTATTCTTATGTGTGTGAAGTTTTGATAATTATATGTTTTAAAGCATTTGAAAAAAGTCATTCAATTTTTCTGAGAGTGAAATCAAACTAGAAGGAGACAAATTTAATCTTGAGAGGTGTGCATAATAGCATCCATTTCCCTTTTTGGTATTTAGAGAATGTTCTGGATATTCCATGGCCCCAAATCATTTGATTTAGAAGTAATACTTCAGTTTTGTTTTGTTTTTTAAAAGGCAGGCATAATCCTATTAACATAGTAATTATTTGTTACAATAATAAATTGTTTTGAATTCTAATGTCTCTTGCTGGGTAACATGAATCTTAGGTCATACATTCTTGGAGCAAATTAATTTAAAAAGGTTAATTACCAACAGGCAGAAAGCATTTGTTTTATTAAAATGTTTTTGAAAAGCAATTTCAGTTCCCGTTCGGTTTGCATGTAAATGTTTGTGTGTGTTTGTTTTACTTGTTTATTAAATGCATTGGGGTGACATCCTATCTAATAAAGAGGGAATATGCTAACTGACTCTCACACCATCACAAAGATGGTGGTGCACACAGCCAGTAAGGAGGGAATACGCTAATTAACCACCCCGCCTTCAAAGATGGCAGTGCCCATAGCCACAAGATGGCAGCACCCAGACCCCTCAGCCCTGCCAGGGCAGCAGGGATGCAGCAGGGCCAGAGGCCCCCAGTCTCCTCAGCCCCCCAGCCACCTAGGGCTGGCCTGAGGTGCAGGTAAGCCTCAGACTGAAGCTGCCCAGCCACCCAGGGCCAGCCCGAGGTGCAGGTCACCGGGGCTGGCCGAGGCTTGCACTACCAGCAGTAGCAGCAGCACAGGTGTGTTGGGGCATCACCATCCCTTAATTGCCGGGCCACCTCTTTCCCCTGAGGGCTCTCAGAATGTGAGAGGGGGCAGGCCAGGCTGAAAGACCACCCCTCAGTGCATGAATTTTCATGCACCAGGCTTCTAGTTGGTTAATAAAACTATATAGGTTTCAGGTGCATATATTACAACCCCAAGTCTAGTCTCCTTCCATCACCATTGATCCTCCTTTCCCTCTGGTAATCACCATGCTATTTGTCCCTTAACCCTTTTCACCACCACCACCCAGTCCCCTTTCTCAGCTGTTAGTCTGTTCTCTGTATCTATAAATCTGTTTCTATTTTGCTTATTTTCTTCATTAAATTCCACATATGAGTGAAATCATCTGGTATTTGTCTTTCTCTGGCTGGTTGTCCAGGTTGTATATAAATGTTGTTTTTTAAAAATATATATATATATTTTTTATTGATTTCAGAGAGGAAGGGAGAAGAAGAGATAGAAACATCAATTCTGAGAGAGAATCATTGATTGGCTGCCTCCTGCCTGCCCCTCACCCCCCATCCTCCCCACTGGGAATTAAGCCTGAAACCAAGCATGTGTCCTAAGCAGGAATCAAACAATTACCTTTTGGTTCATAAGTTGACAGTCAACCACTGAACCACAGGGGCAAGGCTGTATGTAAATGTTATTATTATTTTTTTAATGTGTAGAAACGGAAAAGAATTCTCTTCATTTTCTCATACTCTCTCTTTGCTACCAACTACCTTTTTATACTTGCTTCTGTTTAAAAAGATGGGTTTCAAACATTCCCTTTTTCTACTGATATTAAATTTTTAATTTAAACCCCAAGCTGTGTATTTCAGGTTCATCGACACATTGATTTGATGCCAACTGCATTTAAGGCTTTCCCCCCTTTAAATTTAAGAGAATTATAGGACTGATATTTAGATGTACTTCATATAACACACACCAATCATCAGAATCTATTTCAGTTCTCAGGTTGATTGAAATCCTATTTTGAGCTCTTCCTTCAACCCACTGTAATTTTCCCTGTAAGTCATAATTACGTTAGAGGATGCTTTTGTGGGAAAGAAAATATCTTGGATGTGAAAAGGCCAGAGGGACTTCTATTTAGTTAGTAGACACTGTTATTAAAATGGCATGGGCTCATCCAAGTCCTTAAAGACATCTGTGAAGTTGGAGCTCAAGTTTCTGGTTTTAGTTAACATGAGTCCCTAACATAAGAACCAGAATGAAAACTTTAGGACTGTAGTAGCTGATGCTCAGGAAAAAATCTGACAGTTACAAGAGTCACCTCTCCATCCAGCCATTCATTTCTCTCCTGGCATTTTCTAGTTCCTGTGAGTGTGAATATGCATGGGCTTGAGGGCAATGATCCCAGGAAAGGCCTCAGTATCTAATGACCTTACAATGCTCTGGGGATCCTGGGGCTGTGTGGTGCCTGCTCTGAAGATGCTGAGTGGTGATACCTGTGCTTGTTGACCTGAGAGTTGGGGAAAAAGGGCCAGGGATACAGAATGCAGAAACAGATTCTGTTACATTCACTGGCAACATCCTATATAATAAAAGGCTAATATGCAAATCAACTGAACAGCAGGATGACTGGTTGCTATGATGCGCACTGACCTCCAGGGGTCAGAGCTCAATGCAGGAGCTGCCCCCTGGTGGTCAGTGTGCTCCTACAGGGGGAGCAACCCTCAGTCAGAAGCTGGGCTCATGGCTGGCGAGTGCAGTGGAGGTGGTGTGCCCAAGCCATCAGTCAGCCATCCCCCAGGGCTCCTGGACTGCAAGAGGGTGCAGGCTGGGCTGAGGGACTCCTTCCCCTGAATGCACAAATTCATATGCTGGGCCTCTTGTATAAATAGAATATGCTAAGCATATAGTAGTCAAATCCTATAAAGTCTGCTAATTTCCTTCCAGCCTGAGATTTTTGAGGAGGTCAAAAATAATACATATCAATTATAGCATTTTTGGAGCCCTGACAATGTACTGAACCTCAAATTAACTGATGTATATATGTTCTTAATTCCATGTTACAAGTAAAGAAACTGAGGCTTAGAGAGGTTGAGTTTTCAAAGTGTATATCATGAAACAAGGATGCATCTGTGTAATGCCAATATCACCCTCTTCCCTACCCCATGCTGCCTCTGGAAATAGGCTTTATATGAGGAAGACATGTTATTAGAATTTGTGTCTCATCTTCAAATATGGCAAGATTACATCTATTTAGAATGGATCACATGGAATTATCATTCCGCTATTAGAAAGTGGGTTAATTAAAATGGTTCTGTACTTTTATATAATCTACTAGAGGCCTGGTGCACAAAATTCTGTACTTTTATATAATCTACGATAAGGTTCCTAGGCCTGGCAAATGATCAGGGCCAATCTGTAGGACAACCAGCAGGGTGATTGGGGAGCCCCCACTGGCACCCACCTTGGCCAGCCTGGTGCCACCCACTCGCTGGCCCCACCCCCTGCCTATGTCACCAGTCACTCCCAGTGGGGTGACTGGCAGGGTGATGGGGGGGGGCCCTGCTGACACTCACCTTGGAGGCAACCAGCAGGGCAATCAGGGGGCCCCACTGGCACCTGCCTTGGCTGGCCTGGGACCTGTGGGCTGGGGGCAGCTCATTCATTGAGCATCTGCCCCCTGGTGGTCAGTGCACATCATAGTGACTGATTGTTCTGCTGTTTGGTTGATTTGCATATTAGGCTTTTATTATATAGGATATTGCTTTATACAAAAAGCAGCAATGGCAGAAACTTGCTCTCTACTTAGGAACTCATGTTCCTGTACATGAGATGTACCTTAATATATAGTAGTATATGGATAGCTTAAACAAAAATATGAATTTCACAGCACCAGATTTTATAATATTTATCAAACCCAATGACGCAGATTATTAAAAAATCAACTCCATATTCAAGAGAAGTGGATTTCTTCATCGCTCTGACAAGAAAACAAATCACTCTTGAGGGACATCCTAAAATAGCAGGCTTTTTAATGGGTCTACCAGGCTTACACCGTGCAAGAGTGTAAGCTAGGCCTAAAACAAATTATGAAGAGTTTTATGAGAGGGACACAAGTAAAATGCTAGTGTTCTCTTCAATCAGATAGTACAACCATGACATCTTATTAACAGGAAAGCGGTGGCACCAGATCATAACTTCATCTTTTGTATCATTATTGATTCAGAGAGGCTGTGGGGACATTCTTAAATGCCATCCAGATAGCTAGTAAATTTGGCCTGGATTTGGAAGGACTGAACTTCGCATTATTTTAAAAATGAAATAATTTGCTTCGATTTAAGTCAAGAAGGGAACCTCAGCTTCCCCAAAATTGAACTTTCACCCTGAAAGGCCAGGACGTCCCCAGACCTTTGAAGGGGGGACACTCATTTTCTCTGTCTGCAGCTTTTCTTTCTAGACTATCCCTCCCTATACACTTTAAGGAGAAGCTTGATTCTCTCTGAGTTCATTGCTTACCTCCCGTTTGGTCAGATGTTGTCAGTCCTCACCCCAGTGGGCCTCCCTGGTGTATGCACCATATTGGTCCTTCCGGTCTTTGTGAGACTGGACTCTGATGCTGTGCTTGTACTTCTCCAACTACCTCTCCTCTGAGTCCCATGTTACAGTGCTTCCACGGTTCTCTCATTAAAAGCTGCTATTTCCTGAGGGGTCAGTTCATCACTCTCATCCCCTGTATACTGCATACCGATGACTCCAGAGGGATACATCTAATCAAAACTTGCCTGGCGAGCTTCAAATCCATTTCTACAACTGACTCTTGGGTACTTCCAACAGAGCAAGTCCAACGCATCCCCTTATGCTAAGTGACCTCCTATTTCAGCATTTTCCCATTTGATGGAATCACTGTCAACTGGCCACTTGAGCAAGCAATGTGGTGTTATGCTTCCCTCCTCTTTCTCACCTATTGCAAATTCTTAATGGCACACCCTATGCTTTTCTTGAATCTGTAATCTCTCCACTCCCACTTATATGAAAATATTATGCCATATGTATATTGTAATATTTATAAAACCCAAGTATTATATTTTAATCTATCCTTTTGTTTTCTTCTCATCTATTTTTCTATTCATGATCATTCTAAACACTGCAATATGACACTTGGAAAAATAAAAAAATAAAAAAACGAGCATTTACAGCAAACACAGTCAAAAGTACCAGTTGCCTTAATGGAAAATGGTCAAGGAGTTCTTCTAGATCCACCAGTCTCCGAATAGGAAGCACTCTGGTCATATGTAACACAGACTTGGCAAGAGGCAGCTTGAATACTATGCTTTTCTAGAGAATAACCTGGGGAGTAATACCCAATAATCATGTCAACATCCCATTACTTATTGAGAATCTGTTACCTATCCCTATAAGAGGCAGGGAGAATCTGGTGAAATCTAAAGAAATACAACAGTACCAGGCAATACATTGTAATGAGTGAATTCACAAATTCTAGACACACAGGCCTATAGTCTTAATGTCTACTTTTTGGCTTTGTGTACACGGCCTGGGAAACCTGGGTTCATTTTGGTAGATGTCATTGTGTGAGTTATAGAAACTATTAAGGAAACTTATCTATGCAATGGTGAAATGGCGTTTCAAAATAACTTGATTGTGTAAGTTCCATAAGCTATTGAGGAGATCTGGCTGGGTTAGCTCAGTTGGTTAGAGTGTCATCCTGATATGCCAAGGTTGCAAATTCAATCCCCAGTAGGGCACATATAAAAATCAAGCAATGAATGCATAATTGGAGAGAGGGACAACCTCCATTTACTGAGTCGGGCCTATCCATGGTCTGGGAACTCTGGGAACCAATGTGGAACAACTAATCTCTGGGTCTCTCTCTAACAATCTTTATAAAAATTTATAAAGAACCTATTAAGAAAATGTATCTAGCCTGGCTGGTTTGGGTCAGTGGTTGAGTGTCGACCTCTGAACCAGTAGGTCACGGTTCGATTCCTGGTTCGGGCACATGCACAGGTTGCAGCCTTGACCCCCAGTGTGTGGTGTGCAGGAGGCAGCCCATCAGTGAGTCTCTCTCATCAATGAGGTTTCTATCTCTCCCTCTCCATTCTTCTTTAAAATCAATAAAATATATACTTAAAAAAAGAAAATTTATCTAGGCCACGCAAGATAGCGTTTCAAAACTGAATTTTTTTGTAAATGGCATTTACGGTGATCTGGTTACAAGTGCTGTGGAGTCCTATGCAGCTACGTTCTGCTCCTGTGTGGGACGGATCGGGTCTCTGAGGAGGACAGGTATGGGAAGAGACTCCGTCCACTAGTGCTTTGGACGGAATGACTCATCGTGCCTGTGTGAGCAGATTTATTTCCAGAGGGTGGTTTCTTTACCATGGAGCAGACGTGGGATTTGTTTTTCCTTTCAAAAAATATCCTCTGGCTTTTAAAGCATGCATCGTCGTGTTTCCATTGGCAGGGAGCTAAAATGTGACAGCGTCAGAGGATAAAATAGGACGTTATTTTTGCAGATTTGAATTATAGAGGCTGCGGTGATTGTTATAAATGGAGAGAGGGACAACCAAACGCATGTTTATGAAGAGTTTAACATTTGCGGAGTCGGGCCTATCCACGGTCTGGGAACTCTGGGAACCAATGTGTTCAAAGGGGGATGGATGCCTGGAGCTTTCACAGGGATCCTTTACTAAACTAAGCTTGTGACCAACTTCTCCTGAGAAGGATGAAGGTGATCTGATGTGGGCCAAATAGCACAGGAATGGTACATTAGTGCATGTGATAGTGAATTCGATTGGAAAAGCTGTTATTTGATGTCCGTCTTGAAGAGTTTGCTAGGGGCATGGTTCAGATAAAATCTGGAAATGAAAAATGTGGAAGTGTCATCTTCAAGTGGACAAAACAAGGGATGGGTATTCAGGGACTTGCATTTCAGCCCCACTTCTCTCATGGACAGGCCTGGGGACAGGAGGCAAGCCTTCCGTTTCCTTCTCTGTGAAGGTTGATGTAGCATTTTCCAGCTTTTTAATGAGGGTATTTTTTTCTTCCAAACAAAAGCTCACAGCTAAGTCTAATATGTAAAATAGTTACAGACAGAACAATTCCCTTGGAAACTGCACGAAGGCGGGGGTGGGGGGGGGTGAGGGGGGTGGGGGGGGGAAAGCCCAGGACTGTGGTCAGCCAAGGGGTGGGTCTCCCCACCCCCACTCCCCCAGAACTTTCTCTTCACCCCCAGGAAGCAGCTTGAGAGTCAGTGGGAGAGATAGTAGCTGAAACCTCTTGAATGTGAATTTTTTATTGCTTGATCAAACATCACTAGGAGCCACAAGGAATTAAAACAGGGATGGGTTGGCACCTAAAGCGTTATTTTAAAAAAAAGAATAGTCTGGATTATTTTAATGTATCCTCTGATATTTGGAGAGGACCTGGGGACAATTTGGAAATTAGCGTTAAGCTCATAATTTATTTTGAAAGCTCCACCTCTCATGTCCTACCGGAGGCACCTTATTTTGTGAGCACACAGCAGTTTCTGGTTTGCAAGGTGCTTTCACACTGTTCTCCATGTGCGACTATCTGAATGACTTCCCAATTCACACTGTCCCCGTGATGATCCCGTCATCCTGCAAATGTTCCTTTCTCATGAAGAAGGGGAAAAGCATTAACCACCTGAAGAGGAGGTGTCATGTTGTTTGAATCCTGATGTAAGAGGAACATTAGGTTTTGACAATGAACCTTGAATCTGTAGACAAGTCCTGACTAAACTACCTCGTCTCCAGGAAAAGCTTGGTCTATCGTATAGAATTTGCAAATGTACAATAGAGTCTTCATTTTGTGGCCAAGACTCAGGCTCCCATAACCCATGTATGTAACACAGGTAAAATGGTCTACACCTCATTCCCTTGTTTTTTTCTTCCAGAAACAAGGGCTGTGAGGAGAAGAAGGAGACAGAGAGACCAATCTGGTGAAGGAAGCGGCCCCTGGACAGGGGCAGAGAGCAGATCAACTTAATCAGTCACTGTGACCAGAATCCCAACTTTTTACAGTTTTGAAGGAAACTGGAAATATTCAGCAGCTATGCACTTTCTCTCTGTATATATCTTCCCCTTCTCCCCCCAATAAAGTGTGGTGGTAATTTTATAAAGAAAGGGATAACTTTAAACATAGGAGAAGAGTTGACTACTTAAGAGAAATGCAATTTGAGGGAAATGCTGTATTGTTTCAAATGTAACATGTGAGCCTAGGTTGAGGTATTTATATTTATTACTAGATATAGACATTTATTTTCCTAGCACTCTCTTTCCTTAAAAGGAGGAAAAGCCAGCTACATGACAACTGCTTCTATTTACAAATGACAGTTACTCATATTTTGATTTCTAACTTTTTTTTTTGGTCCGTAAATTACATTTTTTAGTGTTTCTTTTTGTTCTGTTCCTTTGACCTAGCCTGGAAAATTTGAAGAGCATTTCTTTCTTTCTTGTTCCTTCTCACTCTAATAAGCCTTTGCGAGTTTCCCCCCCCCCCCCCTCAACTCAAAGTATAAAAAAAATAATTTTTTGAAAATGCATGTGTAAAGGACATTTTCTTTTTTTTTCTTTTTTTAATATATTTTATTGATTTTACACAGAGAGGAATTGAGAGGGATAGAGAGTTAGAAACGTCAACGAGAGAGAAACATCGACCAGCTAGCTGCCTCTTGCACACCCCCTACTGGGGATGCTCCCGCAACCAAGGTACGTGCCCTTGACTAGAACCGAACCTGGGACCTTTCAGTCCACAGGCCGACACTCTATCCACTGAGCCAAACTGGTTTCGGCTAAAGGACATTTTCTTTTCTTTTTTTTTAAATTGATTTTTCACAGAGAGGGAGAGGGATAGAGAGTTAGAAACATCGATGAGAGAGAATCGTCGATCAGCTACCTCTTGCACACCCCCTACTGGGGATGTGCCCACAACCAAGGTACATGCCCTTGACTGGAATCGAACCTGGGACCTTTCAGTCCCCAGGCCGATGCTCTATCCACTGAGCCAAACTGGTCCCGGCCTAAAGGACATTTTCATTTGCAATGAGATAACAGCCATAGTTCAAGACAGTTTAACTTTCATTTTCTTCATCAAGTTGTTTACTGTAGAAATTACCTCTCTTTATCATATACTAGAGGCCCGGTGCATGAATTTGTGTACAGGTGGGGTCCCTTGGACTGGCCAGCGATGGGGCCAATTGGGCATCTTGCCCATTCCCAATCAGGGCCAGCTGGTGGTGGTAATAAGAAAGGAGCCAGCCGGTGGGAGATTCTGATCTGGGTAATCGAGGCTGGCTGGTGGAGGGGGGGGAAGGAGGGTCTGCGGGAGGTTCTGATTGGGGCAATCGGGGCCAGCCAGGAGGTTGGCTGTGGGAGTGCACTGACCACCAGGGGGTAGCTCCTGCAGTGAGTGTCTGCCCCCTGGAAGTCAGTGCATGTCACAGCAACAGGTCAACCAGTTGTTCCGGTCATTGGGTCATTATGGTTGCTTAGACTTTAGATAGACAGATAGATAGATAGACAGACAGACAGACAGATAGATAGATAGATAGATAGATAGATGATAGATAGATAGAAGATTTATAAATGTATAGATTATACATCTCATAGCCTACGCTCACATGCTTATGGTTCCTGGCTAACAAACACAGTTCTTGACAATGACTCTCTAGAACTAATAGAACTCACCTAATGCACCATGTGTTTGGGGTTTACATACATCTCACCATAGAGGTATGCAGAGTTAATGCAATTTCCAAAAGCTGCTCTAGATCCATAGTCTGTGCTCTACGGCAATCTTATGTTCACAGATTCATGTTGAATATTTTGTTATTTAATGTGCATGTTTAAAATTAATAAAAGCAAGTCTTGCTAAATATCTGTTTGACGGCAAATGAATACAGTGCAATGAATTTTCAGTACTTGATCTGTTTTGGTGGTGTTGTTTTTTGTTTGTATTTTGTGTGTGTTTATTGATTTCAGAAAGGGAGAGAGTAAGGGAGAGAGAGAGAGAGAGAGAGAGAGATCAATGATAAGAGAATTATTGATTGGCTGCCTTCTTTATTGATTATGCCCTCTACTGGGGATCAAGCCCACAACCTGAGTATGTGCCCCTGATTGGAAAAGAACCCACGACCCTTCAGTCCAAAGGCCGACAACTCTATCCACTGAGCCAAATCAGCTAGGGCTGTTTTGGTGTATTAAACATGAAGCAATTCAGAATTGAATTTGGCAAGTAAAATCAGATACTAATTATTGGAACATGGTCTGGTACAAGTGAGAAATAGAAGTATAATTTTCAGAAATGTGTAGCAATGTATTTGAGATGTTTATATAGAATTTAAATAAAATAGCTTTCCTTTTCAATGTATTTTTGTATTATAACTACGAGCTGATGTTTTTTGTTTTTAAAAAATATATATATATTTTACTGATTTCTTACAGAGAGGAAGAGAGAGGGATAGAGAAGTAGAAACATTGATGACAGAGAAACATTGATCAGCAGCCTCCTGCACACTTCCTACTGGGGATGTGCCCGAAACCAAGGTACATGCCTTTGACCAGAATTGAACCTGGGACCTTTCAGTCCACAGGCTGATGCTCTATCCACTGAGCCAAACCGGTTAGGGCCAAGCTGATGTTTTTTCAAACCAACTCCTCTTTAAAGAGATTTTATGTTTCCAATATGAAGTGTTCAATAGCCCAGTGAGCTAACTCTTATTAAATGCATGCTTAAATGTGTCAAGCACTGTTCTCCGCTACTAAGTGCTTTATTTCATTTAATGTTTAAGGAACCTTATGAGGTAGGGATTCTTACTGCTGTCATTTGACAGATGAGGAATCTGAGGACATTAAGGAACTTGCTGAAGGTCAAGCAGAATGATGGATGAGGATGCGTTTTGAACCCAGGCAGTTCAAGTTCAGAGCCACCATATTAAGTCTCATTTGCACCAGGCCATAATCCCCTGCATTTCATGGGTTAAGACCAGAGGTTGGTGATCTCTTTTAGGAGTGATACAGAAATAAAAATTACGTTTTTATTGAAATATTTCTCTCCTCTAGAACTCTATTTCCTCCATCTGAAATAGTCAAGGCTTAAGAATGGAATAAAAGGAATAATTTTTTTACTTTCCCTAACAAAGAATCATCATCTGGGCAGCAACTTAGATATTTATAACACCTACTTTAAATCTTCCAAATCACAATATCTGATGGTTTTCTGCAACAAAATTTTCTCGATGGCCAGAGCTTGTTCTACACCAAGTTTACCACTGCACTGGGACACATTTCATCTTCTACTTTGGCCACAATGCTAGAACAACAGGCTACTACATCATAACAATAACCTGAATGGATGCTGGGAACCAGTGGAGATCATACAGACATTTGGCCCTTTCTCTAGTGTTTGAAATAGTTCGGGGGAAGGGGAGAGGGATGGTTCCAGAAAACCACTGCTCACCCAGAAGGTCGCCTGGTGAGTTGGGTCTTAGAGGACTTCGAAACCTATAGTTCTTTGGAAAGTTCTGTTAGTCTCACCTCTCCTTGAGAAGACGCATCTGCACAAATCTGGGGACTCGGGGTCTTACTGCTTTTCTTTTCTTTTCTTTTCTTTTCTTTTTTTTTAAATATATTTTATTGGTTTTTCACAGAGAGAAAGAGAGAGGGATAGAGAGTTAGAAACATCAATGAGAGAGAATATCGATCAACCGCCTCCTGCACACACCCCCACTGGGGATGTGCCCGCAACCACGGCACATGCCCTTGACTGGAATCGAACCCGGGACCCTTCAGTCTGCAGGCCAATGCTCTATCCACTGAGCCAAACCGGTCCTGGCTGCTTTTCTTATTTAAAGAACCTTTGGGAATTTGGAACTGGAGCAGGTTTTTTGAAGTGCCTGAATCATGGACTAGACAGAATCTTGGGGTTCAACTTGTGTAACTCTTCATCATTTTGCCAACAAGGAAGCCAAGGAGCAGAGATTACACCTTGAATGTCACAGAGCCAGTCAGTGATAAAATCACAACGGAAAGCAGATTCTCTGGCTCTGAGTGCAGAGTTTCTAATTAACCGATGTGGCCTCCGTGCCCATCATCGCCCCTGGCCTGTAGAGCTGTCAGCACGCGTCTGCGACACTCCTTTTCCTGCCTTTGTCAGGCCTCTGAGGCTGAGGCGGCCACCCGAACTCAGTTTTCTGACTCTGGGACTGAATGAGCAACACCCTGTACAATCACATAAAACTAAAACACACACATCCAATACTACTAGATAGCAACTCAATGTTCTTGCACCTTCTGTAACATTAAAGAACACCGTTTATTGTTAAATAAATATACCACCAAAATCTTACTTTCACACATGATATAAGATACATTTTTCATTCCTTACTATCAACTTAAGGATAGATTCTAAGGAAATGCATTCTGCATATAGAAAGGTTAGCATTAAAGTAAAGATGTTCTCTATTACTTTTTACTTTTAAAGGAAGAAGACAGATTGAGATGTTTGTATGACCCTCAGAACTGACATGACGTTATGACCGCACACAGCTAGGGTATCTCACAGATAACAGGACGTACCAGGAGCAGCTGCAACAGCAGCACCAGCAGAAGCAACACGTGTTGTTGGGCCTCTGGTTTCCAGGTGCTTGAGATACGGAAGGTGCTCCCTCATTCTGTGACTGCTGCCTCTTTCGCATTTCAGCTACGGTAGTCCCGGATTGGCTGAAAGAGAGAGAAAACATAAGGTAGGGAGGAAAAAAATCACAATAAAGATAAGGAAGTAAGGAAGCACAATTTGATTAAAAGGTGAGGGAGGGAAGAAAAGGTGAAAACACATAGGCCTGGGCTGTCAAGTTAAAATTTCTCCAGAAGAGTTTTAAGAGGATATCCTAAAAGCTTTTGGGGACCAACTTCTATCATGACCTGCTTGCATAAAACCATAGCAACAATATCGCCACTTAATCAGAATCAGTTGGGAAGGTAAATATGAGGCTTGAAAGTGTATTTTTAACTTCCTTCTTTGCTCAATGATTACATCTGCTTTCCAGCGTGAACACCTTTAAGTGATTGAAGGGGGTGTGTACTTCTCATGTCTCCACTGATGTTTACAGTAAGGTTAATGGAGTTCCATAAACCACTATACAAGGTTTTCAACGACATAACATTGTGTGGAAGATCAAGTGTGTTTTTGGTGTACTCTCACATTTTTTTTTAAACATTCAGTCTCCTATCTGGCACTTCCGGTGCACCTTCCCGGGCTAATCTTAATAATATTGGCCACGTACCTTATGCTCTGTTACATAACCTTGTTGCAAACACATCACCTCCTTCCCCTTCACCACCCAGATATATTTTCATTTTGTAGAGAATTGTGAAAAGATAAAATGGGATCCAATCAAGAATTGCTCTGGTGGAACTTATATTACATATCATGGCAAACAAGAAAACCATTGGGGTACCGAGTACCATACCTGTGACCTTAAATAGTAGATCATGTGAGTTGATTTGTATGTATAAGCCCAACCCTGATCTGGGACTTAGTTGAGGATAAAAAAAAATTTGTTTTAGTACAATAATATCAAATTTACTATGACCTCTTTGGAAAAGGGATGAATTCTATTGAATGGTGTTTCAGTATATTCAGATATATGCAATGTATGTAAATCACATTACACACATGGTCATGTGTGTAACTGAGAGCAACACATGTGGAGAATGTAAAGCACTTCAGGTTATTTTGGCATTGCGACCTCATACTTTATACATTACATCTTTAGTTCTAAATGCAATGATAGATACTTTTTAAAACTACTGTATTCTAGAAAACAAGATAGGATCTCTTTAGTCCAGAAAACTTACAAAATGGTCAGTAAATGAGGGCTAAAGCCACAGACATTTTGCAGTTCAGGTGTGGGAACAAAAGGATGCAGAGGCCCCTTACCCCAGGTGGTATCAAGTGCTCCACTGTAAGCTCTCCACTGGGAGACCAGATTCTAGTGCACCTGCATAGTCAGGGGCTGTGGGTCTGCCACTCACAAAAAGATGCTGAAAACACTATCCAGTGTCAGGCTGCAGGAGGGAGAGGATACAGACAAATGCATCCAGCCCTGCCCTGGGCAGAGTAGCCCACAGGCTCAGTGACATGGGTTAGATACCTGTCCAGAACCACTGATGGATGGGGGGTGGAGAGCAGGGATCCTGAGATGCTGATGAAAGAAGCTTCTGAGGGACTAGTGGGGACAAGAGAAAAGCATCACATTATGAAGAGCGAGTAAGAGTGAAAAATATACCTCTCACTTGATGTGTTTCTTAAAAATAAAAAATCTAAACAACACTGAAAAACAGAGAGCCAACTCAACAACCAGGAGATGGCTGCATCTCCAATCAAATTCAAAAACAGAATCATCTAAAACTAGTTTAATATGCGTACATTTAACATAAACAATGTGATAAAGGAAAGACTATGAGAACATTGGTGCTACTCATGCAAGAGAACAATGAATTATAAAAACAAGTATAGACAAGCAGGAAAACAAAAGGAGAGAATGAAAAACAAAGGTAAAAACAAAAACACATAGTCATCAAAAATATTCAAAGGGAATAATATCTTCCCAGGGAGAATAGGAGACAGTGCTGTGCCCAGAATCCAGGGAAAGATAAAGAGATAAAACGCAAGGAAGACAAGTACAGTGTAGCATTGTCCAAGGCTCCAACATATGCCCAATAAGATTTTTATCATAAGCAGGAAATTCACGGATTACCAAAGAAGTGTTATTTTCAGGGAATTCGGCTGAGAACTTTCCAGAATTGAAAGAAAACACAACAAAACAAAGCCTCACATTAGAAGAACACATGACATGCTGCCCAGGACCAATAAAATATAGAGCCACATTTACATGCATTCTAATAGAACCCCAGAACTGCAAGATAAAGGAGTAAGCTGAATTATTCCCCCTGGGGCATAGCCTGTTAGGACAGGAGCAATACTAGATGCCAGAAGATGAAGGAAGAGAGTAGTGTTTTCCATGTGCTGAGGGAGGAAAACCATCACCTATAGTTTTGTAGTGAGCTAAAATGCAAATTCCAGAGTGAAGATGATTTATGATATATAAACTGATTTATTTCTTAAATCATTGCTGAAATCTACTTTGGCAACTATCAGTCTTTTCTGGATCACTTCAAGTGATATATGTGTCTATATATGATATCACTACACTGTACACCTGAAACTAATATAAAATAACTAGAGGCCCGGTGCACAACATTCGTGCACTGGGTAGGGAGGTGTCCCTCAGCCCAGCCTGCAACCTCTCACAGTCCAGGACCCCTGAGGGGTCCTTAGTGCTGTCATGGAGGCAGGAGAGACTCCTGCCACCACTGCTACTCTCACCAGCCTTGAACCTGGCTTCTGGCTGAGCAGCACTCCCCCTGTGGAAGCACATTGACCACCAGGGGGCAGCTCCTGTATTGAGCGTCTGCCCCGTGGTGGTCAGTGTGCTTCATTGCTACCAGTCATTCCTCCATTTGGTCGATTTGCATATTAGCTTTTTATTATATAGGATAGTCCACTATGATTGACAAATTTAAAAAAAAAAAAAAGGAAGATATGAGAACCTTCTTTTCCTTTTAAAGTTAGGAAATATAAAATAATTACCCTTTTATTTATGCATTGCAATGTGATGGAGTATTATACAGCTATGAGAAAGAAGGAAACCTGTCATTTATGACAACTTGGAATGCACTTGATGGCATTATACTAAATGAAATAAGGCACATAAGCAGATTGTGAATTAACACTAGCCTGTATAGCTAAGTAGATAGAATGTCACTTTGTGGACTGAAGGGTCCTGGGTTCAATTTCAGTCAAGGGCACATGCCCAGGTTGTAGGCTCCATCCCCAGTAGGGAGTGTGCAAGAGGCAGCTGATCAATGAGTCTCCCTCATCATTGATTGGAATAGAGTGGTGGTTACTAAGGGCTGGGGTTGGGGGGATGGGAGGTGATCCTAGTCAAAAGGTACCAACTTGCAATTAGAAGATGAATAAGTTCTGGAGATCTAATGACAAGCATTGTGGTTATAATAAATAATACTGGTTTATATACTTCAAAGTTGTTAAGGGACTTGATCTGAAATATTCTCGTCACAAAAAATAAATCACAAATATGTGATATGATGGAGGTGTTAGTAAACTACAATGGTAATCATATTGCAATATATAAATGTATTAAACCAACACATTGTACACCTTAAACTTATAGAATGTTATATGTCAATTATATCTCAGTTAAGAGAATCTTTACAATTTGAGGAATGAACAAAATAAAACAAGTTGAAAAATAAAAGGCTAATTATAAGGATATGAATTTGTATAATAAAGCAACAACAACTGCATATGAGTAGGTTGAGAGAAACATGGTTTACAGAAGCATATTAGAAATTCTAAGTTATTTCCTGGACAAATTCAGTATTAATCAACTGTAAACAAAATGTAAACATAGTTTATGGGAATTTAGAATGTATTATTAGAAGCATTTCTTTTTTTCTATAAGTGGGTGGTGACAGCTCTTCTCTGGGCTGGTAAATAGTTATGTTCAAGTCTGGTCACCACTATGTAAGGGAGAAACAACATTGATCATATAGTTAAGGCAGAAATTCCTAATGAAGACCAGTGTCTTTGACTTTTTCAAATTGTAAAATCAAATATAGTACATGGACTATGTGGAATACAAAAATCCAATATTAAAAATTAAAATATTTCTTATATTTTCCTTTCAATGTGCACGAATCCATGCACCAGGCCACTAGTGTATGTGTGGTGTGTGTGTGTGTGTATTTCAAGGTAATACTGGAGAGAATCACTCATAATGTTGCCAACAAGTTGGTGTGATACAATGATTTTAGACTGGGATGTTGAAGATTCCCACCAGTGTCTTTTTGTCGAGACGTCATTTACTTCTTATTGGGTTTTTATTTCCATTGGGTGGAACCTTCCTATCTCAGGGTTCTACACAAAGTCTTGATGAATGAAAGAAGACTGATGGCTTGGTTTTTCATTTCACCATAACATTGCAATTTTTATCACATGTAAAATGAACTGACTCTCAAATGACTCATAGTACCCACAATCAACTCCCTATCCAACAAACTTCATGATAACTGCAGCCATCTTGTCATGTTTAGTGAAAGCATTCAGTTTGCCATATACTTACTTGTTGATTTGGAGTTTAGCCCACCGAAAGGTATTTGCTAAATAAGCCAACCCTATGAGGCTCTCATTAGCACTGAAGCCAGTCACCAGGTACAGGTATCTAGGCCTCCTTGGGATGTATTTTCCCTTTGAACAGAAATAACTCACTGCTCAGTCTTACATGTGTGGTAACTACTCTGCTTTAGCCAAGCCAGCATATGTCTTTGCAATGAAGCAAGCTTTCAATGTGACTTCTTGTCTCAAGCATATTCAGCCAAAAAGAGTTATGTCCAAACCAGTTTTTGCTTCTTTTTGGGGGGAGAGGGAGGTGGAATCGGGGCAAATGTGCTATTTTCAAAATTGTGATACAGTAGTTCCTCTTTATCTGAAGTTTCACTTTCTACAGTTTCAGTTACCCATGGTCAATGGTGGTCTGAAAGTATTAAATGGAAAATTCCAGGAACATACAATTCATTCATTTTAAATTGTGTATTGTTCTGAGTACCTCACTTCATCTCAGTCCGTAGGCATTGTCTCATCTCACATCATCATAGGAAGGGTGAGTGCAGTGCAGTAAGATATTTTGAGATGGAGGGAGATCACATCCACATCAATTTTATTTCACTATATTGTTATAATCGTTCTATCTTATTATTAATTATTGTTGTTAATCTCTTCATGTTCCTCACTTATGAATTAAACTTCATCACAGGCATATATCGGAACAAACACAGTATACTCAGGGCTTGGTACTACCCACAGTTTCAGGCATCTGCGGGGGACCTTAGGATGTATCCCCCAGATAAGAGGGGACCATTGTTCTACCCTTTCAATGCTCATCTTACTCTTTCTTCTTTCTTCTCATTTGGGCATCCTCTCACTGCTACAGAGCACTGTGCACCCACTACTGTAATTTGCATACAAGCCTGCTTAAATTACTGAACCCTGACCCTCAGAGTCTCCTCCCTTTTGGAGTCCCCAGCACCTGGTGGAGGCACTTCCTCCAGGCAGTCCGCAGGCCCTCCCAGCCTGGGTGGGAGGGTACCTGGCTCTGTCCCATCATCTCTGACCTGGAATCCATATGATTCTACAGCTGGGCCTCGTGTGCTTTTCCTACCAGACCAGGCCTCTCTGAGTGCGGAGGCCGAGCCGTCCATCTTCGTGTTCTTAGGGTGCATGGAGGGGTAATTATGTGTCTCAATTAAGCTCCTGCCAAGCAGCGGTGTTTTGTGAGCTGGAGCCAGTCTTTTATGCCACAGAGAACCATTCCTCTACTTTGCTCAGAGGAAAGAAGTTCATTTAATGGGGAGAAATGTCTCTCATAAAGTTTATCACTTTTTTTTCTTCTTCTGAAAATGTTGGAATCTGCTAATGTTTCTGCAGTTTGGAACCACGTATACACCAGCATTTATGTAATTGTACACATACATACAAAATTAGTCACTCGGATGGCCATGGCATCAAAACGATACGTGGTACAAAAGCACATTACTTCCAGGAACTTTATCGCATGGATGAGCCTGAGAACCAGGGAGCTCAGTCAATATGTGCTAAATGAGTGAAATGAGAGTGATGGAGGGTTTTTTTCTAGCACAGGTTTTCTCAGGGACTCCACATTTGCCCTGAGATAAAGGGGAAGGTCATTCAAATACACGTCAATTTTAGAGAGTCAAGAAGACCGATACTTATACAGTAGAGCCTTTCAGAAATCCAATTTTTACCTGGCTTATCCTTTCTTTGCTTTAGTTTAGAAAGGCAGCATTAGCTTAGGGTAAATGTTTTAGAAATTGGACCCAAAATACCTTACAGTAGGAGCACTCTTTGGCATAACCACTGCCTGGGGACAATGCATAACCCCAGGACTTTCCTTGTCCATTCTAAAACATGCCACAATGAGGGGAGAGCCATACATGTTTACTCAGGAAAGTACTGACTGCACATCCACCTGCATGACATATTCATTTTCAGGTTCACCAAACGGCTTTTTCAGAGAGTAGGTATGCTCATGATTTTAATTCACATAAAGTTAAGCATGTTACTATAAGGAAAGAAAAGAAAAAAAAAATAAATAAAGACTTCAAATGGGAAAAGAAAAAAAAATTAGAAGAGAGAACAAAACCACAGTATTTGAAAAAGGGTGTGCCAGAGACCATTTCTCTCAATAATAATTATTCATACACAGATTTAAGGAAGCTACAAAATCAGGGATAATTGTTGTGGAAGTTTCCTACAGAAAAATGTTCATATAAATATTTCCTTCAATGGGGATAGAGATTAATACTATGTGGTAGTATCCCCAGAAGGAGCTAAAGCGCAAAAATAACCCATTTATGTCTGTGTTCATTGCAATATCCTTGGATGCTCTTCAGTCTTTTTCTACAACTAAGCCTCTGATTTGCACTTGCCCTTCATGGTACTTTCTACACGAGGAAGATCTTCACATGCCACCTCCTCAGGTATATTCCGAGTCTGAATGAGTTTGTAGCCTATTATTTCCAAAGCTACATTCTGTATAGTTTGTCTTACACCAACAGACATCTAAAAGAGAGCATTTAAAGATATAATCACGTAACCGGGAACCTCCTTCCAAAGCCCATGTTCTATTCAACGTAAAAAATGGTCAAAGAGGACTTATGGGGATGTTTCCCTAGAGCACATTATTATGTCTGTTTCGCCAAATTTATTACTTCCCTTCCATCTGCTTTTCAGATAAGTGTTTTCAGCCAACTGGCCCATGTTATAAAGTTAATAGCAGCTCAATCTTTTCCCTTTTTTTCATAAATACACCAGACAGTACACAAGCGATGCAGTCCACTCAATCAGCTCTCTTCACTCACACAGTAAAACGTTTTTCCTCGTTCCAGGAAGAGTGGGAGCTGCTATTAGAAAGGCTGTGTGGGAAGATGAAGGGATAAAGGCTCTACCCAGAAGCCTCTGATATGCTATTCACTTCTCACTAAGTACTATCTGAAAAGTAGAAAAGGCTAAGGATTAAAATGATAGGTTGCTATGTTTGTTTGTTTTTCTGGAAGGGGGAGGGGTGTAGGTTAAGGAACCATAAGTGTTCTCCTCCCTTATGTATGCATGGAAAGCATCTCTCTATATAAAAGGCAAATATGCAACATGTCCCCTCAGGAGTTTGACCAGGAGACTGGGAGTTCTCTTGCTCGTTATGATGTGCACTGACCACCAGGGGGCGAAACGGAACAAAGGAAGGCCCTGGCCAGCAGCCAGCAGCCAGGGAAGGAAGGCCCTGATTGGCCCTCATGGCTGGCCAGGCCTAGGGACCCTACCCATGCATGAGTTTTGTGCACCAGGCCTCTAGTTGGTCATATAAGGAATCCTATTGTTTTTGTTTTTGTTTTCTTTCAAAAAGTAACTCTTGGGGGAGAAGTGAATATTGGCAGTAATATCCAGAACATAATCAAATATACCAGGCATAATAAATATGTACTCAGAATTCTAGAATTGTTGTGAGATATTAAATAACTCTCTCCACACACAGATATATATGTACTAGTTGCCCGGTGCATGGATTTATGCACATTGAAAGGAAATTAATTAGAAGAAATATATTAATATTGCTATTCGCCCTTTCTCTATAATAGAAATGTCAGAGATGAAAGAAAATTAGTAAAACGTATATGAAAATAATATGTAAATTGATTAATAAGTAAACAATAACAACATGATATAACAACAAAGACATAACATAAAAACAACAAAAACATGAAATTAAAAAAATGGATACAAACCATCACTGATGAATTGATTAAACTTATTCTAATATTTCCCTGTATACCACATTAAACATAAAAACAATTTCAGAGTGCTTGACTAATTTCCCTTGTGATGAAGTATTTACAACTTTAATTTTAACATCACACACTCTTCGAACTTGAGAGAAAGCAATATATAACTGACCATGTCCGAAAATGGGTTCAGGTAGAAATATTCCCATTCTGCCTAGAGTTTGTCCTTGTGATTTATTAATAGCTATTGCAAATGCTAGCATCACAGGAAACTCTTTGAATTAATTTAAATAGGAGGCCAGTGTCAGATGGGGACAAATATCATGCATATGCTAGTCAACATTTACTTTTAAATTGTCAGTGCATGTCATATGTACTGGCCAGTTGGTTGGTCAGCTGGACAGACATATGGTTGGTCACTTAGCCTTTCATATATATACTAGAGGCCCAGAGCACAAATTTGTGCACTGGTGGTGTCCAGACAGTCCACCCCAATGGTTGAGATGAGAGGCTGTGAATGATTTGCCTGCTGACCTCGCCCCCAATCGGAGTGGGGGCACCCTCTTGGGCGAGGGACAAGCTGGGGCAAGGGGCTGTAAGCAGTTTGCTGGCTGGCCCCGCCCTTGATTGGGTGTCCGCTTGGGGGCGGGCCAAGGAGCTGCCAGTTCCAGTCATTCCACTGTTTGGTCAATTTGCATATTACCCTTTTATTATACAGGATATACATATATGTATATTTATGATATTGAATATATAGTTTATATGTATATAAATATATGTTGTATATGTGTACTAGTATATATGTATACACACATATACACACACACTCACATACAGAGAGAGAGAGAGACTAAGCACAATGATGATCACATAGCAAGTACTCAATGATCATCAGCTATTTTCCTTGTCATCATAATTCCTACTTAATCTATGACACTTTCCTATCACACTAATGCTCTGGATGCACTGTTGGTGGTAAAGGACCAGGGTTTGCTTTATCTTGTGTTTTTGTTGGTTTTTTTTGTGTGTGTTTTGTTTTGTTTTGTTTTTTTTAATTTCCAAGCAGCCATGGAGCTATACTTTGGTTACATACAATAAAAATAAATAACAAAATGAAAAGACTCCATGGAATATACAAGACCCAATTAGTTTTTGCTATTAGATTTAATAGACATAAAATTACCGTCAAATTGCTTTAACATTTCTAACTGCTTGGCCTCAATGTCATTACTTACTTTGTCATGGATCAATAACAAAGGCTTTGGCCATCAGCTCATGGATCGCGTGTGATCACACACTGAGTAGCAATGTTCTAATACTCATTGTCTGTACTGAAGGTCGGAAAATGCATTTTGTAGTCTAATATAGTAGTTGAGAGTTTAAATTATAGCTCTACCTCATATGCTGTGGGCCAGTTAATTATCAAATGAAGATAATAGAATTATCTGATTCACCAGGATGTGTGAAGATTAAATGAAAAGATCCTTGTAATAAGCATAGTGCTGGAAACACAGCAACCTCTCGATTTATGTTAATTATCCTTATTTTTATGTGTTTGTCTTTTCTGTACAAGTGTTTGGAAGATACGGGGACTTATAGAATTATTTGCATCTGCAGCATCTAAGAGAGAACCCTCTTGTCACTGGCCACCCAGTGAATGTGGATTACATTGGTTTATTAGAAATATTAGTATGCACAGGAGGGTGAGAAAGTGTAAGCCATTCACATGCTGTTGGGAAAATGACTTGCATCGCTCTGTTCCACATAATTACTGGATTTTGTCCATCTCTCCTGATGGTGTAGGCTTCTATACATTCCCAAAGTGACCTGGAATCATTACAGCTAAATTTCTCTATCAGTAGGGAGATTCTAAGATTAAGTACTTATTTAAATACCTGCTGGTGGTGTATTACACCAATAGATTGACATTACTTTGTTTCCATTAGATATGAACTATGAGAGACTTGATCCAGAGTTGAAAACATATAGGTTAAATAAGATGGAAATGAAACTCAAGAGGTGTGTTAGAATGCATATGTATTTTAGGAATATTAAGCTGGGTCTCATGTCACTCTTGAAATATAATGAGGAGTGTTTTCCCCCCCCCAGCATATAAAAATGACTGTGGAGAAAAACGAGCCTCACGGACCCCAAGAAAAGAGTTGTCCCTCCTGGTGACAGACATTTACACACTTCCTACATTTCCGAAGCTGAGAGCCGACAGTGTTTTCAGTGGCTTTGTTGTATAATAATTTCCTTCTGGCTGTTCAATTCCATATAATCAGCACAGCTAAGGCTGGTGTTTCTGGGTTTTACCAGGCAGACAAAATCGATTCAACATGACTAGTATTGCTCCTAATAACACACCCCCTTCATTGTGTTCAGCTCTGCATCCCTTGTTTAAACTTGTCACATAAAACGTGTTCTTAAGAGCGCTATTCATTTTCAACAGCTTCCTCACAACAAAGCTCCCTGTTAAAAGCAGAATAGATATCAGAAGGCCTTGCAACTCTCTAGTTACCATATTGAAAACGACTGTGGAGTGGAGGGAAAAAGGAATGTTTCCTTAATGCTATAATTGGCCAGAAAAGGCTGCCTTTTCCAGTGACCAGGCATAAAGCTGTTATAAACAGGATACGACTTATTAAAAATTCCTCCTTAGCCTTAGCAAATTAGATGTTGTCAGCAACCCTTAATTTCATCATTAATTGGGTCGGTAACATTTTGAAAGGATTTTGTACTGCCCGGCCAGTGTAGCTCAGTGGTTGAGCATCTAGCCATGAACCAGGAGGTCAGGGACCCACTCCAGGTCAGAGCACATGTCTGTGTTTCCATTTCCAGCAGGAGGCAGCCAATCAATGATTCTCTCTCATCATTGAGGTTTCTATCTCTTTCTCCCTCACCTTCCTCTAAAAGAAATGGGAAAAAGAAAGAATTTCTGCATATACAGCAATCTAGTATCAAAGATAATTTATTGATTGATTGATTGATTGTTCTCCTTTGATGTAGCAACCTCAGCTTGGGAAAAGAACCCAACTCCATTCTCTGAGCTCTCCTTTTGAGATACTCTGCTAAGAGAAAAGAAGCGTGGGGAGGCAGGGCCTGCTCCTCAGAACGTGGAATTCAGCATGAAGTCACGAGCTGCCCGGCTTGGATGCTGATCAGAATAGAGAGCAGAATCAGGCTGATTAGTTCAACTACATGAATTTACAAAGTGATGAGTGAGCAATAATACAAATAAATGAGTTCAGGCATTTCATCCTATGCTCTCTTTAAAGATGGTTTACATGGATCAAATTAAGTAATTTAGCTTTAAATAAATGGAAAATAATTTGACTTATTTTGTAAAAGGTCATTCTTATTTGTTTTTCACAGGTAAACTAGTTCAATATTGATACTAAATACAGAGAAAATGGAAATTTAGTACAGAACAACAAGGAAAGGATTCTTTTGAGTAGTGTTAGAAGAAATAAATAACTATTTAGAGAGAAATTAAAATTAATTAAATTCTCCAAATATATACCAAAATATACTCTAAATATATTCCAGACATAGATGCAAAAAATTAAAAATATACAAGTAGTAAAGAAAATACATGTGAAATCTTATAACCCAAGAGAAGGGAAAGTCTGGCAAATGATTATCAAATTCTAGAAAAAAAATAAAAGACTATTTGCATGGCAGAAAAACACGGAAAACAAATATAAACACCACCATGAGCACAATCTATAGACTGATGATGATCAATGGGAAGAACATATTTTTAATTTATAGCTTAAATGATTAATTTCCACATAAAGAGTTCTTTTTAAAAAGAAGCAAAAACTGAGTAAAATGGGCAAAAGATATACATATATGGTTCACTAAAAAGAAACATAGAATTGCACTTTAACATAAGAGAACAAACTTTAACCTTACACTTAGTAAAAAGCAATGGAGAAAGATTTACTTCCCCTCTACTACTAGAGGGAAAATAAAATCATTCTTCCCTTACACAGGGTAATCTGGCCATATCCAACAAAAGTACATTTACGTTTATACTTTATGTAGCGAATCCCACCTTCAAAAATCTACAGTGAAGATTCCTCTCTATTAAAATGAAACAACACGTGCATGTCATACATTGCAATGTAATTCAGAGCAAAAAAAAAAAAAGATGGGAAGCAACCAAAATGTCTATGAAGATGGGCCGTGTCAGTCACAGTGATAGTTATTATTTTATCCATACTAATAACTATAATCCATAGTTATAAGTTTATCCATTGCAGGATAAATTAGGAAACATTCTGTGGATAAAGTGTTAGTCAAATCTTTTCCCTTCTGCTCGAGGATTGGCTCACTGTCCAACTACTGGTGCTCCTGGCAACTTGATAAATATCCCCACATATCCCCACAATATTGCCTCTGATGAAAATGACCCGTGGCTGGTAAACTGCATCTAGATTGGTGGCGGGGGGAGGGAAATTGTAAATAAATTATAAATACCTTCTCTGAGGATGGTGACTTTTGTAACTAAGCTTCTGCCTTATGGGGACCCTGAAAACGATGTCTATGCAGATGTTATTAGAGATACTGGCTCCCTGAGAACATGGCACCTCCCCACCCGTCCCCCCTCACTCCTCCCATGCCACCTGCTGTGGCTCTCCTCTCCCTGCCCTGAGGTGTGCCATGTGGGAATGGGCTGCTGGGCTGCCCTGGAGCCTTCACCAGCTTAGCCTCCCCTATGGACTTCTGCTGAGAGGAACACGGGGCTGCCTTGGGGTTCCTGTCTTTGGGTCTGAATGGTTAGGAAAACTCACCAGGGGGCGTATGTATAAAACGGAAAACAAGGCACCTGTGAAAATAACTATCTCTGCAACTGAGATAAGATAATTTTTCTAGAACATCTGTGTTAAATGAGGAAATAAACGGGCAGAATCACGTTTGGTGTGGGTGTATAAAAGGAAATAGGATACATGTGAATGTGATACACACACATACCTACATGTATGTATGTGCATACATAGTTATGTACTTTTACAGAAGAGCGACAAGAGGAGGACAAGCCAGATGTGATCGTGGTTTCGTGAGAGGGAGGACAGGGATAAAGAAGAGGGAATAGGGACAACTAGAAGTCAGATTTTTCAGGTTATCACTTTGTACATGGTTATGACTTTTGAACCATGCATTTTAAAAAATATATTTTTTATTGATTTCAGAGAGGAAGGGAGAGAGAAGTAGAAACATCAATGATAAGAGAGAATCATTGATCGACTGCCTCCTGCACACCCCCTACTGGAGATAGAGCTTGCAACCCAGACATGTGCCCTTGACTGGAATTGAACCCAGGATCCTTCAGTCCCCAGGCCAACACTCTATCCACTGAGCCAAACCAGCTAGGGCGATTTCTGCAGTTCTTTATCTGAAAAAATAGCTTCCTTTCTAGAAACCTCCCCTACAAATTCCAGTCTCCATCTTCCCCAAGGTAAGCTTGTATCACTAATAGCTCATTTGAATTTTGATGGCCAGAAAACATATGTCTCGTTTACAATGAATATGTCAGGATGTTAAGAAAGTAAGTTTCCTCCATTAGGTTTTAGGGGATAGGTGATTACAGTTTCCATCACAGATTTTACAAAAGTTCTCTTCTGGTAAAACAAAAGCAGCTTAAGGTCTATGCCATAATCAGATTTTTGGGAGATAAACATTGTTTTATTTCTTTTAAAATTTTAACAAATGGACCATTTCCTTCAGGCAAGTTTGCAGAAAGAAAAGCTGGCAGAATGGCAAGTCTGTTTTTATGGAAATAAGGCCATTAGTCCATCTTTGATGAACACAATTCATTAATTCTTGGACCATACTGGTGGGGAGGAGAGAAGGAGAAACAAACAAGAAACAGAACCAGTAACTATTATTCCAGCCTTAGATCCTGGAATTGAAACATAAGAACTGCTACAACAAGACCTAAATTTAAACTCAAAGAACCATACTGTAACAAAGAAAACCTGATATTGTAAGCTAAAATTACAGGTGCCCAAAAATAATAAGTGCCCAAAATTACTTATCTTTGTTGATGCTGCAAACCATAAAACTTATCTGGGAACACAATGTTAGTTTTACTATGTTAAGATCTACAACATGCTTTTCCAGATAAAGGGTTTATTTTTATTTTACTTTTACTTTTTAAATATATTTTTACTAATTTCAGAGAGAAAGAGGAAGAGACAGAGAGAGAGATAGCAATATCAATGGTGAGAGAGAATCACTGATCAGCTGCTTTTTGCACAATCTGGGGATTGAACCCACAACCTGGGCATAACACACACACACACACACACACACACACACACATACACACACACACACACACACACACACACACGACACACACACACACACACACTAGCCTGGATAAAGCTCCAGAACAGAATTAGCAGCATTGTTTTTCTACTGCATTCCTGTCAGGCCTTGCTCCTGGATGTTTAGGTATAGATACCACGTCCATGATCCCCTTAGAAATCTGTGCGCTACCTACAGGCCCTTAACAAATGTATTTTCTGTTTTATACGAGAGTAGATTCTATATCTGACTGAACACAGAAATCAAGACAATGACACGGGGGTCAGTGGCAACCAGAGGATGGGCTGTATGAACACAGTCAGAAATGTGGGGCTAACGGGAGGAGGGTGAGGTACCAAGGAGAGGTACAGGGCAGCAGCCAGCTGCCATAAACCACTCTCAGAAAAGTCTGGCTGTGAAGGGGAGAAGGATGATGGAGAAAAGCTGGGAAAGGATGTAGAGTCATGGAGGGAAGTTTTATTTTTATCTAAGATGATAGTAATTTCAGGTTCCTGATGTAAGGATGTAAGACAAAGGACCCGCGGAGGTCACTTTAGGAGAAGCTGGGCCTCCTTGAATGTGATAGAAGGTGATGTAGGTACAGTCCAGTGTGCAGCTTCCAGAACTCCGGAGTGGCTGGAGATGTTTGTTCTGAAAGAGCTCTAACTGGTGCAAGAAGAGGAGCTGAAAAATGCCTAGGGCAGTGGTCGGCAAACTCATTAGTCAACAGAGCCAAATATCAATAGTACAACGATTGAAATTTCTTTGGAGAGCCACATTTTTTAAACTTAAACTTCTTCTAAAGCCATTTCTTCAAAATAGACTTGCCCAGGCCATGGTATTTTGTGGAAGAACCACACTCAAGGGGCCAAAGAGCTGCATGTGGCTTGCTAGCCATAGTTTGCTGACCATGGGCCTAAGGAATTCCAAATGGTGAGTATGTAGAAGTTACATGCAGAGAGCTATATAGAAAAAGACTCAAAATCATTGGTGTATCATTTAATTGAATTTATGTGCTATTTTCATTTAGATATGTGAACAATATAACCATGTTATGAAAATTTAGATAACATAGAAAAAAAATCAATGCACAGGCCTGGCAATTTCTCAATGTTTTTAAAATTATGTCTTTAAAAAATGTCATGCTCAGTCATTTCTGTAAGGCATTTTTACTAGCGGCAATCCTAAATAATAAAAGCCTAATATGCAAATCGATCAAATGGCAGAACAACTGGCAGAATGACCGGTCACTATGATGCGCACTGACCACTTGCGGTCAGACGCTCAACACAGGGGCTGCCCCCAACCTGCAGGCCCCAGGCCAGTGAAGGTAGTTGTGAGGAGGGGCTCCCCCATATCACCCTGCCTGTCGCCCCTGCAGAGAAAGGTGACTGGTGGTAGCAAGGGTTGCGGGGGGAGGGGCGGGGGTACCCGGCAAGCCGGCAGTGCCAGGCCAGCCAAGGTGGGTGCCAGCGGGGGGCCCCTGATTGTCCAGCTGATCGCTGCACAGATCGGCCTGATCACCAGCCAGGCCTAGAGATTCTAGCTGTGCACGAATTTCATGCACCAGGCCTCTAATAGAATATACATGCAAATAGTGTAGAACCCACTGTTTGTTACACTTATGATACTTTTGTTTCTATCTTATACAATATTCACAGACATCACTGTAATAGTATAATACTTAATTGCCACAATTGACTTTGCCTTTTCTCTCTTACTAGCCATGGCTTACCTAATCTCAGTCATTGCACAGATTTGAATTATAGCTCTGGAAAGGACCTCAGGGTTATCAGGTGTCATATTCTTTTCATATGAAGAAGACCAAGATACAAAGAAGGCCAATAATTCCATCAGGATCACACAGCAAATGAGCAGTAGAAGCAAGGCCAGACTCTGCACCCTAACATGGACAGAGGGTAGGTTAGCAGAACTGATTGAACCTGCACTACTCTAGCTCAGTGCTTCTCAAGGTTCTAGTCTGTAAAAGGCTTCTTGTTGGTCCACCCTAAGATGAGAGGTTTGCAGAGGAAGAAGGGAAGCTATGCACTGAATTCTACTCTGTGACTCTTAGCTCATAGACCAGCTTTAATCCATGGTCTAGCCTTGGAGCAGCACAGGTCTAATTGGAGGAAAAATCACTCCCAAAATGTCTGGCTCTCCCTCTACCTACGAGTACATATGATGTTGGAGTTTCATAGCCACGTTGACTTCATCACCCTTACATTTTCTTCATTAACAAAATAATGTAAGTGCCCAAGATATGGACCTTCCAGAAACAGAGCAAACATACATGGGCTGCAAGTATAACAGGACAAGCTTACTGTGCAGGTTTACAGGACTTTATTTAGAGGGAGTCCCACAGGAAAGTGGAGTGTTGAGGAAGTGGCTGTATTTTTAACCTGGTCAACTTTTTGCTTGGTAATTTAGAATTCTTAGGCCTGTCTGTGTTTGCCTGAGAGAAATAAACCTTTGAAGGATAATCATATCTCTACTTATTCCCAGCCTTCAGCTATTCCTAACTAACACTAAACTAACTGGTTCTAGAATTCTTTTATGGATTTAGTCACCAAATGCACCATGGTAATTGTATACTGTTTTTGCTTTTTGGTCCACAACCTGGAGAAAATGACAATACTAAAGAGAGAGAGAGAGGGGGAAAAAAGAAAGAAAATGATGCAGAATGCAGGACACCATGATTCTCCATACTCAATAGGAACTGGTTTTTAGAACAAATGACAAATTTGAGTAAGGTGCTTTAAAAAATGTATTCTGTAATTAATAGGCTATCTGAAAGTTAATTCTAAGCTTGAGAAAAATTACCATCAAATCATTAGGGTAAAAATTATCATTGACTTCATTTCCCACTTTATAAATCAGCCTGCACATCAATTATGCTGAAAAGAAATGATGAGTCCTGTTTGGAGATCTCTAGAGGAAGAAGTAATGCCACAATCACTGGAATAGAAAACATATGTACAGCTACCCTGAGGGAAACACTCACTCCTACTTGTCCCCTACTGATGGGCTACGTTCTTTCAGTTCAGAATGCTTAAGCATGACTGGCAATATTCAAAACACATGGAATATAGTATTAAATGTTTTAATTGTCACAAACACACCAACAAGTGGGTACTAGTATTTAACTCCATCCTATAAAGGATTGGAAACCAGATTAAAGGTTAATGATATAACTTGCACTAGACTAAACATAAAGATGCCAGATGAGAGCCCAGGAATCTGTGCTCTTCACCACAAGCTGATGTTTCTCTCCTAGAAACAATGGTATTTGGGTATCTGTGTTCTAAAGTAATGCCCCAGAAATCTGGTTGTTTCGTCAGAGTGCTTCTTGTCTTTACCAACCTCCAACCCCATTTTCCTTCATTCTTCCTTTTATTTTTATTTTTTTAATATATTTTATTGATTTTTTACAGAGAGAAAGAGAGAGGGATAGAGTTAGAAACATCCATGAGAGAGAAACATGGATCAGTTGCCTCCTGCACATGCCCTATTGGGGATGTGCCAGCAACCAAGGTACATGCCCTTGACTTGAATCAAACCTCGGACCTTTCAGTCCACAGGCTGACGCTCTATCCACTGAGCCAAACCAGCTTCGGCTCATTCTTCCTTTTAATAAAGAATGTACAATTATGCATGGGTTGGGGCAGAACGCGCTTTGGATATCACTTATCAAAATGCCTCCAGGCTACAATGTCAAGTGAGACTTGGAAAAGCTAGAGGTCAGAACATTGCTCACAAATTATCCCGGTACAATTTAGCTTATGAGTTTTTTGGAATTACACAAAAAGCATGTGATGACTCATATAACTTGTACCATAGATGTGTTTTGCTGTTGCGTGATCCTTTTAGTCCAAGTGCCCTGAGGAACAAAGTGTTAGAGAAGCTGTGATGGTTTTAATTTCCCTCTACGACTTGCTTTCATTTGAAAACCAGAAAAGGAGGGAAAATGGACTGACCAGCTCCTGACATCATCAAAGCTTCAGAATACTAAATTTCCGCTCTCTTTGTATCAGGAGAGAGAATGCTACCTTGATACAAAACAAAGAAACAAAAACAAAAAGCAAGACCTACTGCAGAGATGGAAAAACAAACAAAAAACAATTATAGGAAATTCAGAACACTGAACGCATTAAAGAAGGTTGGTTCTATGCTGCAAGGAAATAGAAGAGTTTCACTTCATAATTTTTAATTCCTGTAGTTCTTTGAGGTGTTTTCAATATATAGCTACTTGAAAATTCATAAGCAATCCATGAGAGAAGGGCAGAGGTCTCAAAATTTCCCCAGCTCTTTCTCCCTCCCTCCCCCTTCCTTCCTTCCTTTCTTCCTTTCTTTCTTCTTTCTTTCTGCCCCTCTCCTTATTTATATACAGACATATACAGGGGTGAGCAAAGGTAGGTTTTACAGTTATGAGTACACGAAACCCAGTTTTTTCTTATATTATTATCTATTAATTATTATATTCTTTGTATTATTTCCATACAATAGTTGTAAACCTACTTTTGCCAACCCCTACATTTTCATTGGAAGGTTTTTATACCTTCTCCCAAACAGACTACCCAATTTTGTTATAAATAACATCTCTATCCTATACAATAAAAGGAAAATTGTCTCCTCGGGAGTTTGACCAACTGAGAGTTTGACCACTTGTTATGATGTGTGCTGACCACCAGGGGGTGGTGCAGAATGAAGGAAAGTCCTGGCTGGCAGCCAGCAGCAGGGGGAAGGAAGGCCCCTATTGGCCCTAATGGCTGGAAGGCCTAAGGACCCAATCCATGCACAGATTTCATGCACTGGGCCTCTAGTAAAATATATTTGAATTAGGATGTTCAATTAAAATTTTTTAAATCTTTTTTTTTTATTACCACATTCACAAATGAGTATTACTTTCTGGTTTATGTATGTATAACATAATGTTATGTTATTTATAACATAATCTTCATAAATAAAAGAAATAAGATGAGCATTTATCTCTAAAACATAACAATTTTATTAGCAATGCAATACCTCAGATAGGTCCAGTAAGAGTTTTATATTTGTTTGGTATGTGTTTGTGGAAATTTTGAAAATAGACATTATAATGTTTTAGAATATTCATATCATTTTTATTCATACATAATGGATATGCTATTTATTTTTATGTATGGATTCCTATGTTCCCATTAATGTGCCTGTCATGGAGTTTGTGGTCGATGAGGTAAATATCATGTTTTATAGTAACTGTCATCTAAGACTTAAGCAGAAAGCTGCATGGATAGTGGCCATTCAATAAACATATTGAGTTAATGGTGACAGGGCTGATACTGGAGCACCATGCTCTTGAATTGCTTTCAGTGGAGATCTGCCAACAATTTGGTGAAATATCATTGAACAACTCGTATTTCATGTTGGCATTTTCCCAGGGTGAACAGACTTTGAGGTGACTATTACAATTATTTTTTCCATTTTTTTATTGTGGCAAAATGCAATAATATAAAATTTATCATAGTAATTTTAAGTGTACAGTTCAGTTTTATTAAATACATTCATAATGTATTATTCGCATCATAATCCTTTTCCAGAACTTTTTTCATCTTATGAAGCCACAACTCTATGTCCATTAAATTCCAGATTCTCTCTCCCCTCTGTCCCTAACAAGCACTATTCTACTTTCTGCTTCTATAATTTTGATTACTAATAATTATCACTTTTTTTAGAAAAATAATTTAAATAATTTGGGAAAAAATAGAAATCTAAGGGACATTCACTGGGGGTGGACAACAGTAATAAAATTCAATTTTGTTCAATCATTCGCAGATTACTTAGAGATCTTGAGTAGCAGAAAGAGATCATTTTGTTTCATAATGAAACATTCTTATATGAAAAAGTCTGTTAAAAGAAATATAAGGGGGGTGTATCTTGCCCACCACGTGACAGATATATTTTTAAAAAAAAAAGAAGTATCAAACGAATACAGCATGGATAAAACAGGAGATACATTTCTGAAGTGGTCTGTTATGTTCACCATTTTAGATATTTTTACTTTGTGTTCTGGAAAATGCTGCAATTTAAATAATTTTGAAATTGAATACCAGATGTATTTACTCTAGAAATACCCATCCACTTAATAGCTGAATCTGTAGAATAGCAGACTTTTAAATCATATGCACTGTTGTACAGAGGTACAGAATTGAATTTCTAAAACTACTGCAAATGAGTCTCTGAAATAAACACTTTAACAGGAAGAACCTCAAACTGGTTACCAGAATGCCATTCCTCCAACTTTATTAACAGATTATAAAAAAATGATTTAATTACATTTTATTCCTATTTGCTGATTTGTGAAAAGGATGCAGAACTCTCCACATAAGGAGGCACTTGATAATTTAGATTCTGTAAGAAATATGGATAGCTTGGTTTGCAAATAACTACAAACAATACTTAGGATGCAAACTGCTTTCAAAACTTGAATATATCAGCTTCATTTCTCCAAAACATATAGTTTGTCTTATCATCATCCAGCTATCAAGGTTTAGACATTATCTATAAATGTGAAGTCCAAGAAATCTAAGGGAAAAATAAGAGTCTTCATGGAGCTAACCGTCTTGAGAGAAGAAAGAAACATAAATAAATAATTCATCCTGTCACAAGAGTTTGATGGAGTATGAACAAAGTCTTCTTGGAATCCAGCAGAGAGGGCTGGAGTGGCTTCCCAAAGTAGTGACATTGCAATAGGGCAGTGGTTGGCAAACCGCGGCTCGCGAGCCACATGCAGCCCTTTGGCCCTTTGAGTGTGGCTCTCCCACAAAATACCACGTGTGGGCACGCACATATAATACAGTGCGATTGAAAGTTCATGGCCCATGCACAGAAGTCGGTTTTCGGCTCTCAAAAGAAATGTCAATAGCGTTGATATGTGGCTCTGTTGACTAATGAGTTTGCCCATCACTGCAATAGGGCGGGCATTAACGGTGAGGGGAAGACAATCGGGTGGCCAGGAAGCAGACATAGCTTCTGGAGGGTTAGGAACGCGCCTAGAGCTCTGGGGAAAAGTGACTTCAAAGAGGCTGGAGTCAGCTGCTGTCCCTCAGTTGCTGTGTAACATAGAAAAGTCTTTAGCTTCTTCTGGCTACGTCCTCATTTGGGAAAAGATGGGAGGATAATAGGACTACTGCATTGGGAGGATGGTGTGGTGCGTGTGCAATGCTGGTGACGTTTGCTCCCCACTTGAACACTCAATAAGCACGAGCTGCTGCGCACTGGACATCCTGGGTTTGTGACCTCATCACATTTAAATGGCTATTTAATCACATTGGGTTTCCTTGTTCTTATCTATATCTTGAGGAGGATCAAACCAGGTGATCTTCTAAAGTCTCTTGCAGCTCATAGACTCTTATTGCTGAAAAGCCATTGCCACATACATTCCTATGTCCTATTTATCCCTAAAGCTTGGGAATGATTTTTTATATAAGGAAAATGTCCCATTAAAAAAATTTAAGGTGTTAAATTTGATGAATAAGAGTCATAGAACACTGTCCTTCGTGTGTTCAGGTTGATTCACTGAACAGTGAAAACCCCTGACTTTGTCTCAGATAAATTAACTTTTTTTGAAGGACATCAGAAACATGATAGAAAGTATCTGAAAAACATGGCCAGAGGTAGAGACTGCCCCTTCTTGATAACAGCGCTTCATCCTCTAAATATAATATTGGCAAAGGGGGGACTGATTAGAACCTATTTGTTTTGTGGCTGCTTCAACTCAGTCTCTTGTTGGATTGTAACTTAAGAATAAAATGTAATAGCTTAACAGACACTATGACTTATCTGTTCCTTGACAAATTACTATGGAAAAAGCACTGAACTACTCAGCTGGTATTTGTGTTTTTTGATATATGTATTATAATGGCACAGAGAATGGTCAGAAATTTAAGAGCAAAAGCAGGGGTGGGGGTGGGGGGAAGCCCTGTGGGTTAACACGTACTTTACAAACTTTTCTTTTTTAATTCAACAAATGTTTATTGACCAACTATTATATGCTTAGTAGGGTTTAGACTAGGGGTGTCGAACTCAATCAGAGAAGGGGCCAAAATCTAAAATCCAGCCTAAATCACGGGCCGAATGGTTTACTGAACAGTCATAAACTGTCATTGTGATGGAAACGCAGCGGAGTGCAGTGATGACGGCGCGGTGCGGGCCACATTGCAAGGCCTGGCGGGACGGATTTGGCCCGCGGGCCTTGTGTTTGACACATGTGGTTTAGACAATAGCAAAGTACAGATGGATTTTTAAAAAGATTTATCACCCAGGAGGAGTGAGAAGACACCAGGGGATGAAGGACAATGAGTTACCAGAGTTTAGGTCCCTGTGTAGTCCCGGAGATTTTAGCTGTGTGGGAAAAGGATGAGTTAATAATATGGGTAAGGTCAGATAATGGGATGCCCAATATGGAAGTTATGGAAGAGTTATAGAATTTCATCATGTGTCAGTTTAAGGAGGCATGAGAGGGGAACGAACGTCTAGCATAAGATAAAGAATAAGATTAGTGGGAAGGAGGAGGTGAAGGGATGCTAGGATGCATCTCAGATATCATTAAGAATAGGAGTAAGGTTGTGAGAGGGACAGTGTGCCCAGAGCACAGCCTGGCGAGAAATGAGGGAGAGTGGCCAGGAATTGGATAGATGACAGCAACAATGAGTGGTGTGAGGTTTACGTTAGGAGATTTTTAGGGAGGAGGGAGAGAGATTGGTCTAGAAGGGGCAATAGGGAGCAAGAAGGACTGCTAGCAATAATGTCCCAAGGAATAATTATAAGAAGATGAACAGAGGGAGTGAAAGAGGAAGACGGACCAAAAATGCCAGAGGGAAGGTTCTTGGGGCCACCGTTAGGAAGTCCATTCTATTTGCATGGAATTGTTCAGATTCACATCTCTTAGCTCAGGTGAATGTTGCCGGTGCCTTTTTCACTTTCTCATGTGAAACTGACTTGGGTGATAAATTATACGATCATTCTAGACATAATGGACTGCAGAATGAAAACGAACACACTAGTTGTAAACGCACACACACAGCAGTTAATGGAAATAAAAGTGAAATCCCTACACTCCCTTGCACACTTTTTTTAAATTGATTTTAGAGAGAAAGGGAGAGGGAGAAAGATAGAAACATCAATGATGAGAATCATTGATCAGTTGCCTCTTGCACGCCCCCCACTGGGGATGGAGCCCGCAACCCAGGAATATGCCCTTGACCGGAATCAAACTCTGGACTCTTCTGTCTGCAGGTTGATGCTCTAGCCATTGAGCAAACTAGCTAGGGCCCTCACTCACTTTTTAAATGAAGCTAAGACTTTCTTACCTTTCTTTCTTTTTCTCTTCCAGCAGAGTTTGTGAAAAGTGATTTTGTCTCCTTTTAAAAAATATTTAATATTTATTAATTTAAATTTAGTTACTTTCAGAACTTTTTAAAAAATATATATACTTTATTGATTTTCCACAGAGAGGAAGGGAGAAGGATAGAGAGCTAGAAACATCAATGAGATAGAAACATTGATCAACTGCCTCCTGCACACCCCCCACTGGGGATGAGCCCACAACCAAGGTACATGCCCTTGACCGGAATCGAACCTGGGACCTCTCAGTCCGAAGGCTGACATTCTATCCACTGAGCCAAACCGGTTTCAGCTACTCAGAACTTTTAATCTTTAAAAAAAAGATTGAGTGGAGAAATTTGGACTAAATTTTAAATACCTCTGTGGGAAAAATGAAGTTCGAATAAGTATAATCCTGACTCAATTTGAATTATTTTTCCACCCTGCTATTATTAGAGAAACATAACTATGAGAAAAACTCCTTTCTAAAATTTATTCATAAATAAAAAAGATGGCCTGTCCGTCCTAGTGGAAGTATGCCTTGTACTCAGTTACTCTCTTCCTGGAATCCAAGTGACTCTGGATTTCACGAGTCGCTTTGTGAAGAACAAGAAGGAGGTGTTGGAGAGGGAAAAGAAAAGAGGTTCAGCTTTTCAATCAGAAGTACTGCTTTAGAATTCTGTTAGAGCCACTCACTACCTCAGTAACTGTGAGTATATTACCCAAATTCACTCCACAAGAGGAATGACACTTCTTAGAGTGTTTGAGAAAATTAAATAAAAAAATATGTCTGAAAGGACTTAGGGTTGCCTCAAACATACCTTGGCAACTTCATTTTTAGCTTCTTCTCTTTGAATCTATAGTCCTTCAAGAGAAACTAGTTTGAAAAATATTTTCAAGTTCCTCCAAGTTTCTAAATCAAAGATTTAAGACATTCTAAATCAAATTCAGGACATTCTCTTGATGAGGCAGGAAAGTAAATCAAAGCATTTTCAATTTGACAAGAATTTCCCCCAAGAAATTAAGACTTGTTGAACCTTAATTAACCTGGTGGATTATTTACTTCATAGTTCTATTCCCTGGGTGTTCTGATTAATCAAATTTTTTATGTGAGGGTAATATGACACAACATATGTATTTAAAGATGAAATGCTTTTATTTATGTGCCATACATGGCCACATTCTTCTTGTAGACATTATATATTGTTTGTGTAAGAGGCAATACTAAGCTCCTATTTGTCACAGTTTATTTGTTCTTTCCTCTAAAAACTTATTTCTACTAGGTAATTTTTTATATTTGGATGTAATTCTTCATCTTGATCTTTCACTAGAATCCTGAGATTAGAATTCAGATAGCAAAAGGAATGGAAATAATAGTTCAAGTATTAATATATGCTGGACATTATTGCTAGATGTTTTACTTAGTTTATTCCTTATAATTCTATTAGGTAAAGTTTCCGCCCCCCCCCCCCCCCACTTTAAAATGAAAAACTGAGCTCCAAAAAATTTAAGCAGCTTTCCCATATTCTAAGCACTGGAATTAAGATTTTAATCTGGTCTTATAGACTTTAACATTTATGTCCATTTTATTACATGCTATTATCTTATCCTATTCTATTCAATCCAATCCTATCTTATCCTACCCTACCAAATCCATGACTCTATTGCATGTTATTGACTTAAAAGTACTGATAGATTTCCTTTCCATAAACAGCAAAATTTCTTCATAAAATGGAAATGGAAACTGGTAGGATTGATGTTAGCGGTCAATAGTATGCCACCCTTGGTGAATATTGGTGGCGGGTGGTTATGAAGTGGTTACTACCAGCAAGATATCAAACTCATTCTCTGGCATTTAATTCATCAGTATGGTGACTAGCCTTTGTGCTTTGAAGGCATTCTTCTCCTTGAGAGCCTTCTACTAAGACTTATCACCCAACTCCTGTGGTAAGTCCTAACAGTGGACGCCACATGTTTGGTGGGACACCAGTTGGGAGGATAGGAAAGGCAGCATGCCAGAGACACACTGGCCAATCTCACACATCTTCCAAGTGAAGTAAAACTGAAAAGATACTGTGTGTGTATGGACACAAACATACATGAACACACAGAAAGACTAGTTCCGTAGTTGTTACATCCTAGAGATGTGATTTGGATGATAAAGGAGTAGAATGATGAACTATACTGGAACTTTTTGTTTGATATAAATTTGTACTCTCCTAGTCAAAGATAATAATGTTTTTTAGTTCCAAACTGAAGTCAGAGACACATCACTCTATAACCTATTTCCTTTTTTTTTTTTTTTTGGCTGGAAGTACACTCAAATGGAAGCCAGTGATCTCATTTTCTAATGCTCAGATCAAAGGGAAAAAAAGAATCAAAGAATCAGTTGGCATAGGCTCATGAGATAAAAGGGTTTCCTAAGTGTCAATCTGTTAATCAATTCTTCAGAGAAGGGGAAAATGAGGGTAGCTGAATTACACAGGCCTTGCAATTAGATGAACTGAATCATATGTTCCTTACTCTGAGAAATGTAGACGTAGAACATAACAGATGTATATGTGAGTCGTAGACTTTGTCCAGAACCCATTAAGCACATAATGAAAAGAGTAGGGAATGGATGACTGAGTGTGCTTAAGACTGTCCAGGGAGAGGGATCGATCTTCTGTCGCCTGTCTCACTCCCGTGGCTATAAACCAGACAAGGCCACAGACAGTGATGGGCCCTTAGTGTTCCTCCAGACCCTCTGCGCATGTGGCAGAATTTAATCACAGGGGCCAGCAGAGGACTGGCCTATGTGAACGAATCAAAAAATAATTTATTTTCTGATTACTGTCTTTCAAATGCTAATAAGAGCTGAGCCCAAAACATGGTGGTGCCCTCTTCAGAAAAAGGAAAAGTACAGTGCAAACATTAGGCATTCTATAGTCACGGTGTACGTGTCTTGCTTTATGCATTCCATCCTAAAACATTTAATTTTGGCCGTGGCCCTGGTACTCAGTGGCTGGCACTTGGGTAGAATCTCAACTACTAGTTTAATTGCTGAATGCATGAAATGAATTGTGCAATGAGTTTTCTCTATTGAAAGTCATTATGGAAGCTAAGTACATCCATCTCAGAACTTTTATAGTTCAGTGAACAAAGGATATGGTTAAGGAGTGTCGAATTTCTTGTAAGAACCCACAGAGCATTCTTCAGTTACTTTTCCCCCCAATTCTTTTAACCAAAAACTGTAGCAAACCACAAGATGTATAGGAGGCTGTCACATTAGAGTAATGACCCATTACTAGCTCATAACACGGCATTAGTAACCTCCGTCTAATAGAAGAGTGCTTAAGGGATAATGGGCTGAAATGTTACATTTCTTTATGATGGCTTCTTTAGTAGTAACTTTTTAATTCCCTTTGTGTACATATTTCATTTTAAAAGGGCCATAATATATTACCACCCCCTGGGGCAGGCAAATAGGATGGTTATATTCCCATGCACTCCCGCATGAGGCGGGGTGGAGAATGCTGCTCGGGGCTGTGGGTTTCTGCCACAGCCCACTGGCTCCTCTGGGATGGCAGTGCCACGTGACCTCTTGAGTGTAGCTACTACCCCTTGCTCCTAGCAACTGAGTTCTGCTAAAGTGTGGTTGCTGCGGTTGCCAGGATATTATTCTATTCTTGTCCTCCACGACCACGCCAAAGAGAAGAGAAAGTACCGTATTTTTTGGACCATAAGACGCTCCGGACCATAAGACGCACCAGTTTTTAGAGAAGGGAAATGAAGAAAAAAAGATTCTAAAACAAATAGTGTCCTAAAATATTTTATGTGCATTAAAACCCAACATCACAGTCATAAACACATGTAATCAACCCTGTAAACAGCAGCATTTAGAACCATTTTAGAGCCAGGCAAGCACACAGAGACCACACAGAGCCGGGCAAGTAAAAAAACTTTTTTTTTAAAGTATATGTGTAGGCTATATTTGGACCATAAGACGCAGGGACTTTTCCCCCCCACTTCTGGGGGGAAAAAAGTGCGTCTTATGGTCCGAAAAATACGGGTATCAGCCAAACTAGAGTGAAGACACAGGGATGGGGACCCAGGAAAACAGAGTGCCCTCCTCTTTAACAAAGAAATACACTGAAGAGTAACTTCATGGTTAATGCTTTCACATAACGTATAACTTTTCTTTGAGGGGAAATCAGAAAAACAATTCTTAATGACAACCTGCCAAAAAATATGGTATTAAACTATTAAGGGACAATTCACCACCTTATTATTATTCATTGAAAGCCACTCTTTTTCCCCAGTGGAAGAGAGGAAAATGTCTTTATAATTGTCAGAATGATCTGAGAGATCCTGAATTATAATTACCATCTTGTGTCACATACAAAAAGTTGGAAGTAGCTGAAACCGGTTTGGCTCAGTGGTAGAGCGTCGGTCTGCGGACTGAAAGGTCCCAGATTCAATTCCAGTCAAGGGCATGTACATTGGTTGGGGACACATCCCTGGTAGGGGGTGTTCAAGAGGCAGCTGGTCGATGTTTCTCTCTCATCCATGTTTCTAGCTCTTTCTCTCTTTCCTTTCCTCTCTATAAAAATCAATAAAATATATATATTTAAAAAAAAGTTGGAAGTAGATATCACATTTCACTTAACAGAAGACATTATTGATTGCAAAAGACATACAGATTTCTGAAATGTTAAAAGGTGAAAAATGTGTGTGTTGTGGATTTATTAAAATAACACACTATTTACCTCATTCAGAATTTTGATCAATTCTGAGATAAAACTTGTTCCCTATTTATAGAAAAGGATGTAAAAAGGAGGTAAGTTTTTCAGGGTCATTTAGCTAATAAGTAAAGACAGAATGAACTCGAGTATATATTTGCTTGACTATTATGTTCAAACTCTTCATTATGCAATGTTGTTTCTGCAGTTCCTTGTACAGATAAGAAATAAAAATAGGTACCAACTAACATGTTTATAGAACTTTATAGCTGCCGTGTTTGTCATAGGCCTAGTAATCTGCTAGGCATCATCAGCCCTGTTTTTCAAATGAGAAAAGCTGGACCCAGGAAGACAGAATGACTCACTCAAGGTCACATAATTAGAAAGTGTCAGAGCCAGGAGTGAAACCCAAGATAAATGACTCTTCATGCAAACCATGTTTGACTAAGGTAAGACATTAACCAGCTACCACGCTTGAAATTAGATCACATGCATAAAGATTATTCAAAGAGAAATATATTGGACATTTAAGAAGAGATGTCGCACATGTCAGATGAATTTATTGAGTTATTCAATGAATTATTGAATGGCTACTTTGATGTAGGTTGTTAAAGAGTAGTGAATAAAAGGCAAAAATCACATGGAACTTCTAATTTCTATAGAGAGAAATAAGGTAGGAGAGGGTAGGAAAGGGGAGCTTGCAATTTCAAATAGTGGCCAAGGAAGGTGGCCCTGCAAAGGTGTGACATTTGAGCCAAGATAAAGGCAATAAAGAAGTAAGCCACATGGACGGCTGTGACAAGAACATTCAGGCAGAAGGAACAAAGGACCCGAATTGTAATGTGCTGGTCTATTGCAGGAGCAGCTAAAGAGGTCAGAGAACTACTGGGGGCATAGGGTGAAGTGGGTGTGCTGACATATCAATCACACAGGGCCTTGTAGGCCAATGTAAAGACCGGAACAGAGCAAAATGCTGACCTTGGGCAGAGCAGCCTCATGGAATTTGGAATCTGGTCAGCTTGAATGAACCAGTTCTAGGCCTTCCAAGTATGTCTACATCATCAGTCCAATTTAGTCTTGGGCTACCTGGCAAATGGATGTTACTCTGTGTTTACCTTGTTACTGTTTTATAAAACATGACCTATCTTGAGCGTGTTGATAGGCTAGCTTCCAGATTAGTAGACAGCTAATAAATAAACATGTATTAGAGACCTATGATCAGTGCTGGATATTTTAAGAAAAGCATCCGGACTCACATGCTTGGTCATTCTACCACCCCCATTGTGAAGGACAGGTGGAGTGAAGTGAGAATGAAGTCAAGGAGGCTGTTACAGCAGTCCAGGCAAAATGATGACGGTGAACTGGGAGAGGAGAAATGGAAAAATGGGGTAGAGATAAGAAGTACCCAAGAGATGGACCAATCCTAGGTTAGGGAAAGATGAGATGAGCAGTGTGTGAGTGAGAGGTGAGTCAAGGTTGACTGTGGTGGTCCAGCATGGGTGACTGTGTGGATGCCATCTTTCCCTAAGAATATGGGAAGGAAAAGGTTTGCTCATGAAGAAGGCAAGAAAACAAGTATCATTGTTCTGATGCAGGCAGTTTCAGTGGAAGGAGGGGATCACTAGGAAGTGTCCAGATGAAGATTCTTGGAGGTCTTAGGGCTTTACCTTAGACCTAAAAGATGGTCAGGATGTGGAATAGAGAAGGGAAGGAAACACAGCATTCCAGGCAGGAAAAAAAAAAATGAACAAAGGCACAGATATGGCAGGGTAACGACATGGGTCTTTGTAAGCAGGAGAGCAGTGGAGGAAAGGATGAAGAGGATGGTCCTTGGATGCTGAGGAGTCTGCATCTGAAATCCTCCTTTCAGAAAGGGAATTCACTGTTTCTGAAGGCACCTAGGCCCACTGTTGATTGGCATCCTTAGGTGACTAATAGTAGTAGTAGCCATAAATGTCCTGCTAGTATTGCTAGTGATCTCATACAACTACACTTGGTTGGTGTTGAGCAGCTGGGCCGCTCTAGCCAGAACTCAGCTCTCCTGAATCCCATCTCAAGACTAAGCAGACGTGTTAGTAGTTTACTATTCATGACCACTGCTCTTTCTTCCTCCAAACACATTAGTTATATTTTAAGTGTCAAAAAACAAGTTTAACATTTTATCTAAATTGATTTCCTTTCACTATGAAGCATTCATTGTTCTTTTAATTTGAACGAAATAAATTCTGTAATGAATTTTTCACAATGCTAATATATAAAGTAAAATAAACTTTTAGTCTATCCTGTATTGTCTAGCCGATCAGACACAGTAATAATAAAAATTTCAACTCTATCCAAATAATACATAACTTGGATTTAACTTTGTAAATTTAACTTTATATATATATAAAATAGAAGTCTCAGCTGTAAAAAAATATCAATTGCTTGGCTTAGTCTGAAATTATTGCCTGTGGTGGTGGGATACTGGTAATGTCTTTTCAAGTCCATAAGGAAAAAAAAAAATACAAACCAGAGCATTAGCTACAGTTAAGTATTTTCCTGAAATACATTCACATCTCTCCCCTTCATTTCCCCTTGGCAACCACCGAATCCCTAACAGCGCTGATAATTCATCATTTTTTGCTTCAGTGCGGCCCTGGAAAACAAAGCCATCCTGAGCTCCGTCCGTGTCCTTAGGAACCGAGACAGATCACAGGTAACACAGATGAGCTCTTCCAGGAAATCCTGCTTCTCCCATAATACAATCTGAGCTCACGTCAGCTGCTACGGGGCAAACTGCTAAACGCCTGTCAAAAACAACAAAAAGAAGGACCACGTCCTTCCTTCCTTGTAAATTTAAGCCGCCTCTGCCTTTCTTCCCTTTTACAGCTTCCTTCATTTTCATTCATTTCCCTGCCGCACTGGCTGTGCACGGTGTACAGCTTCCATACCTAATTTTTTTGCCAAGGGCTTAGATGCAATAAAACCACTTTCCTCTCTGACTGCCTAAATGCGCATTTCAGGAACACACTCCCTTTGGTTTTCTACCTCTGCTAAATTCGATCTCAATTTTCTGCTAATTGTGCTCTAAATTCTCAGAAATGTGCCTCAGAGCCTGGATCACGAGGAAGAGGAAGCGAGTTTGGCAGGCAAATGCAGCAAACAGCTAAGGGATGGAGATAAAACAGGCGCTCTCCCTGGGAAATGACTGGAGGGAAGTCAGATTTCCAGCCCGAGACACATGAGCCTACTTCTCCCTTTTGGGCCCAGAAATTTGGATACTACCTATCTTCAATAGCTGTTTCACCAAGGACGCTAAGTGCTGTACAAAGGGATTCCCCCTACAAGCCAATTAAAAAAAAAAAGTCACTGATCAAACATAGATTCTTCACGAAAGGAGGCATTTTTGTTTTGTCCATTAATAAGTTGGAACCTTCCAGAACAGTGCCCAGCACATAGTAGGTGCTTGATAAGTATTTGTTAAAAGAGCAATTTCACTGGATGCACCATACGCAAAAATGTTCTCTCTCAAACAGTAAGCAAGAAGCCCTTTAACTTACAACTGTTTTCCAAATCGCTTTTTCTCCATTCCCAGATCGTCGCTATAAAAGCCAAGTACAGTGGAGCATCAGAAACAAACAATAAAACATCGCATTATGAATTGAGTTTTTGCTTCGCGATTTGAAAGATTTGCCATTAAACACCGATTTCTTTCTTTCATGTTTGTTATCTGCACTTCCATTTCCAATTTACCCCCTTATGTGGAGTGACAGTTCACTATTCATCCTTCAAATAAGAGAACGAGCATATAAACATCTACCTTATTTCACCGGGAATTCAAAGATTGCTTTTTCAAAGGAGGCGTGAGGCGGTTATTTTCCTTTTTAACGTTCACTTCCATTTTTGAAACTTACGTTCTTACAAGGTTGAAACTTTGGTAGTTTACTTTTTTTTGCCCATTACACAAAGGAACACATTAGATAGGACATCCTCTTGTGGCACCATGTGACACAGTGTCATCAGGAGAGTTTTGTGTTTTTTTTTCCCCTCCTGGTTTGTTTTAACCGCCAACCATAGGCCATTTGACAAGTAATTCAGTTACTATTATGACCAGATCTCCTCATTCAGCATAGAAAAAGAACTACATTATTTTTAATTTTGTCTTCTTCTAAATGGAAAGCACGTTTTGTCATTTTGGATGCTTCCAGTAGAGTCATTAGAAAAAAAACCCCAATTTGTATACTTTTCCCAAAACATCTCTTTTCTGGCGATGAGTTAAAATGTGAATAATGAGGAGGTGAGGGGAAAAGGACCCATTATTTTGTGGAGTCAGATGGTTTCAAGGTCCTTTAGTGCATATGAGGCTGAATGGTTCTAAGAGGCCTTACCTGTCCATAGCCTTGGGGAATTCCACTATCTCTGAAGTGCTAACTTGTATCCTGAAGTCTGCAGACAAAGCCCACAATAGGGCCTAATTAATCAAAATTTCTCCCAAGCACCGGGTCCAACCTAAAATAAGTGAATGAATTAATTAATAAAAAGTAAATAGCATATGCTTTTTCCTAACATTTGTTTTAATTTTGATAAAGAAACATGTACAATTGCTCAAGAATGAATACAATTGGTGCTGATTCCGCGGCACTTCCCCCCCTCCCCCCAATGTCTCCATTGATGAGTCAGCTTCCCATTGCCAACAAATTTCCTTTTCCCTAAACTTAAAGTAAATGTTTAACAAAAGCTTTTATTGGCTTTGCTCCCCACCTGAGGCTGCTGTCACCTCTCTTCTGTTGAGTCCTCACTTCCCCATAGTTTGTTCAACAACCAGTCTACACCCAGTGTCCTCTGGCTGCCCTACTCCTGGCTTGTCTCAAACCGCTGGTTCATTTCCTCGCCATCTTGAAGGGTATTCTCTCCTCTGGTACCTCCAATTTTCTATGGATGTGCCAGTGATTTGATTTAGATTGTAGGCCATTTGGATGCATTTCTTACCACCAACACACAGCACACTAGCTTGTGCACACACATACATTTTAACACAATAGAGTTCTAATGTTAGCTGCCAGGAGGGATCACAAAGGGACTTGCAACTAAGAGCAAATTCTTCTTAGAATGAGTCCTGCAACATTATTTATGTTAAAATAGCCATTTTCCAACATTTCATGGGTCATCAGAAACAAAATTTCCAAAAGGAGAGAAAAGGGCCTTTGCCACAATGTGGGGTTCTTTATACTCTTCCCACTTAGGCTCCACCCCTTAGAAACCTAATCAATGAGTATCCATAAACTTATCATTCCTATTATAATAGTATCTTTGTGAGTGAAAGGGAAAAGGTATGGAGAATGTGTGGTCCTCTTCCAAACCCCAATGGTTTTATTATTTTTTTTAAATTATATTTTATTGATTTTTTACAGAGAGGAACGGAGAGAGATAGAGAGTTAGAAACATCAATGAAAGAAGCATTGATCAGCTATCTCCTGCACATCCCCTACAGGGGATGTGACCGGAATTGAACCTGGGACCTTTCAGTCCGCAGGCTGACGCTCTATCCACTGAGCCAGTTTCGGCAACCCAAATGGTTTTAAATCCCCAATATGAAATTGTTCATGATCAGAATCTTCATCCTCTGCCCAGTTAACATTTTAGGGAGAACTTAACTCCATCCTCAGCACAACCATGTGTTTAATTATCACATGGGCCCTGAGCTGAGCTCTTCCCCATACATAAACTATCCATTCCTTACCCATACTAAGCTCCTACTCTGCTTCTGGCACTGTTTGATATACTAGCTTACATTCTACCATGTGGGAGGAGGGACACTGATCCTATATAATAAAAGGCTAATATGCAAATCGACCAAATGGCGGAACAACCAGTTGCTATGATGCACACTGACCACCAGGGGGCAGATAAAGCAGCAAGTGCAAAGGACCTGAGGTTGCAAGGTCCTTGGTGTCCTCTCTCCCCTGAGCTCCTGGTGGTACCCTGGAATATACTATCTAGGATGTCCTCCTCTCTCAGGCTGTCTTATAGGCTGAGATTTCAGTCTCAGCAGTAGTCGGATGCTCACAGCCTTCATTTCAATACTTCACATTTGATCTTCAATGGGTTCAGAAAGAAAAAGCAATTCAAAGCAAGAAGCAAGTCTGTAAATTCACAGGACCACTGCAGACCCAATTGTCTAATATGTCACCTTCCTTATCTAAAAATTCATGGGCCACACTCCATAGAATTTAGTGCCAAGAAACAAAAATGCTTCTGAAAATCTGTCTCCTTTCGAGAACCAATTAGTAAGGAACCTGTCCTGTAATCCTTTTATTCTGGCTGCTGGAACCCCAGAGCTAAAAGGTTGTGCTCCTGCTACAATAACAATACCTTCCATGGCTTGTGCTGTGTTCAAACCCCGCCCCCACTCCCCACCTCCTCCTTTTATTTCTGTCTGTGGCTTATCTTTATTTTGTTTCATTTTCATTGCCCTGTGTGAAGAGTGCTTTTATTAAGCTGCCCCAACCCTTTGGGAATAGATGATGTGTAAATCATTAATCATGAGTGCTTTCTAGACAATCACAAGGAACTTCCTCATTGCAAAATCCAGCGTGTTGCCTTGGTCCTATTTTTACCCTTTCTGCCGCATGGCAAAGCTCAGCTGCTCTTCTGTCTTAAGTCTGTCTCTCCTCTCCAACATCTTCTGCAAAATTAACGCTCAGATGAATAAAATGGTTGAAAAACAACCCTTCCTTGGTTTCATGGCATACAACAGTATCTCCACGCATATAATGTAGTTTAGTTTCCTTCTTTCCCCGCATGCCCAGGATTCTATTCTAGGCCTGGGTGTTCTCTACACGTCTTCCTTTGGCAATCACCTGCCACTGTCACCTCTCAGGAAAAGATTTTCAGATTTTATTTCTAGTCCCAGCCTGTCTCTGGAGTTCGCATTCCAAATTCCCTGGAACCATCTGAAGCTCAGCGTTCAGATGGCACCTGCAAGTTCTTTACCCTCCCAGTCCTTAAACTACCCCATCACATCTCTGTCCATTTCTTGTCCACAAAGTGTTGGTCAGCAAGTTTATCACCTTTCAAGGCAGCCCACCTAGCTAGTCAGCATTGAGGAGTAAAAACCTATTTCCAATAGAATGGCAAAATCTATCTCTCTGATGTGTGCCCACTGGTTTTAATGCTCTTAAGAGAAAGGATGAGAGCTGAGACACATGAAATGCCAAATGTGTACCAGGGGCATTGCCCATATGATCTCCTGACAAGCCTGCCATGTAGTTTTATTATTCCTACTAGTGGCCCGGTGCACGAAATTCATGCAAGGGGTTGGGGGGTAATGTTTCTCAGCCCAGCCTATACCCTCTTTAATTTGGGACCCTGCGGGGGATGTGTGACTGCAGGTTTAGGCCTGATCCCTGTGGCAGTTGGATATCCCTCTCGCAATCCGGGACTGCTGGCTTCTAACCACTCACCTGCCTGCCTGCCTGATTGCCCCTAACCACTCTGCCTGCTGGCCTGCTCGCCCCCAACTGCCCCCCTCATCTGCCCCCCTGCTGGCCTGCTCAATACCCTCCACCCCCCACCTGCCAGCCTTATCACCTCACCACCACCTTGATCACCCACAACTGCCATCTCATCCTGGGCTAATCTCCCCTCCCCTCTTGGCCCTTAACTGCCTTACCTCGGCCCCACCACCATGGCTTTGTCCAGAGAACGTCCAGAAGGTCTCCTGGAAGGTCTCCCAGCCTAATTAGCATATCGCCCTTATATTAGTATAGATTATATCATTGGGACAACTTAATATTAGTCTAATTATTTCACACAGCCCTTCTCCAAGTGGCGAAGCACTCGTATTCTTTAGCAGGGGTCTTCAAACTTCTCTCATTATGAGAATCACCTGGTGGAGTTGTTAAAACACAGATCCCCGGATCCCATCTATAAGAAGTGCTATCAGGAATCTGTGTTTTAACACCTCCACCAGGTGATTCTCATAATGAGAGAAGTTTGAAGACCCCTGCTTTAGAGGAACTGACTCTATTCCAAGTTCAGAAAGTACACATTCCTCCAATTACTTCTGCTATGAATTATTGTTTCTTTGTAAGTTTTACCATCTGTATTGAAAACCTCTAACCATGGTGTAAAAAAAAAAAAATAACAAAACACAGTTCAAATGAACATTCCCGTTGTGGTTTGACTGCACAGAATAGAACCAAACTGTCACCAATTACACTAGGTACGGTGGGTGTGTTTCTGTCAACAATCTAAAACCACACCTGCTGCTTTCTACAAAACCCACTAGACTTTTGAAGGACAGCCTGCTGACCATCTGCCAGAACTCTGACGGAAGGGCAAACTGCTTCCCAAACTGAACTCGGACTGTTTCTTCCCTAACCTCTTCATCAGTTCGGTTTCTCCCGATCTTCACAGCATCTGGAGCAACCAGACATGCAGGCTCAGATGCTCCACATGAACTTTAAGGGTCCTTTTACATCTTCTAAGTCTCACTGGTGACCAAATCCAGAGGGCTTTGAGTCAGACCAAGTTCCCACAAGGTCATCTTCCTACTGCCTTAGCTTGGACCTTCCCAGGTCAGGCCTGGACAGCTGAAATTCTGTTCCTGCCCCCACCCTGGCCGCCCACTGCACAGACCTGAGGGAGCACTCATCTCAGGCTATGATCCCTACCAACATAGCATGCATGGCACTCCATGACTACCAAGGGCAATTCTAGCTATTCACCTTGATATATATATATAATTAGTGTTAATATTTTATCTCTTTTTATTCATCTGGATTATTTTTATTATTATTTAAATTTTATCTTTATTGTTGAAAATATTACAGATGTCCGTTTCCCCCCCTCCCCATTGATTTTTTTATCCCAACTCCTTCCTTCTCCACACTATCGTCTATATCATGGATTTTGCATATATGCACATACATTCTTTGGTTAATCTCTCCCCACCCACCTCCACACTCCCTAACCCCATTTTCCTTCTGAGAGTCATCAGTCTGTTTCATGCTTCTATGCCTCTGGATCTATTTTGTTCATCTCATTATTAACACCCACCAGCACCTGTCTCCTTTCTGGCCTGATCATCCTAGGATTTCCTGGATGTGTTATATATTCCTGGAAAACTACACATCAAGTATTTTTTTTTTAATTTTCTTAGTTTTGTGCCTTTATTTACATTATCCTTGAGCCTGGGAGACTTTTTTTTATTTTTTTTTTTTTTTTTGCCTGTCAAATTTCTGTTTTTCAATAATTTGAGAAAATGTCACAAACTCTATGAAACTTGTGCCAGACCTGACCATCTAAAACTCGTCTGAAGTTCCTGAGTTCTCACAGCGCTTTACTTTTCTCCTAGAATAGAACAGTAATAGCAAATTACATCTGTATTTTCTTTCTTCAATTAGCTTTTAGGATCCTGAAGCCTTAGCTATGTCTTATTTAATTTTGCTCTTCCCAGTTACAGAGTAGGGCTCCAGCGAGATGCATGAATGATGAAGGAGAAAGTAGAAAACAAAAGAGGCGATGGAGAAAACATGGGAATCTAATGCAAACACTTGGGAAATCAGACCAACAGGCCATGGTTCCAGATGCACCAGAAAGGCCCCGCTCTCCTTCCTCTGCTCTGCTTGCCCCTAACTTAATGTTTGGATTGTACCCTCTGGGCTCTGCTCTCAGGCACAGGGCGTGCTTTTCCCCTGAGGTCTAACCAGACTAGAACTCTCCTGGGGCCAGTGGTGAGAGGCCAACATACCAAGAGCCAACCTTGGTTTTGGTTGGAATCAGCAGCTTTATTGAGTAACTACTTTCAGTGACCTTGCTGAGCAATAAATCTACCTTCCCTTAAAAGGAATCTCCATGACAATTAGCAGACAAGCTTCTCCACATATACATATCACTCTATTTTGTTGTTGTTGATAATCCTCACCCAAGGATGCATTCTTTTATTTAAAAAAAATAAAAAAAAATATATATATATATATATATATATATATATATATATATATATATATATATATATATATATGGTCTAGTAATAATTAATGTCGTTTTCTAATACTTTTTTAAATCGAATTTATTTAAAAAATACAACAAAATTTAATCAACAATATAGTTGCCGTTGTTTTCTACTACTTGTGCCCAATGCTCAGGAAGCATTTTAATCCCTCTGTTGTAAAATTCTTGTGATTTTGATGCAAAAAAATCGGTCAATGGATTTTTGAGGCATTCTTCATTATTAAATTTTTTTCCAAGAAGAAAGTTTTGCAAAGAACGAAACAAATGGTAATCGGAAGGGGCAATATCAGGAGAATATGCAGGTTGAGGGAGAACTTCCCATTCCAACTGGCGCAGTTTTTCAGCAGTGATTCTTGCAGTATGCGGTCGTGCGTTATCGTGGTGAAGAATTACGCCCTTCCGATTAATCAGCGCGGGTTCTTTTTCTCTTAAAGCTTGGGCTAACCTTTCCAATTGGGCACTATACACTGCACTTGTAATGGTTTGGGTAGATGGTAAAAGTTCATAATGAAGAATTCCTTTAAAATTCCACCAAACACACAACATCACTTTTTTCGCATGCAAGTCAGGTTTTGGCGTGGGCTGTGGAGCCTCATTTTTGTCTAACCATTGAGGCTGCCTTTTCAAATTAACATACAGCACCCACTGTTCATCTCCGGTAACAATTTGCTCTAAAAACGGCAAACGGTTTTGACGAGAGAGGAGGGAACTGCAAATTGTGACTCTTTGATTGCGGTTGTTGTCGGTCAACTCATGAGGAACCCATTTTCCAAACTTTTGGACTTTGCCAAGTGCACGCAATTGATTGGAAATTGTTTTTCTTGTGAACAATTTAAAGTTGTCGCAAACTCTTGTTGGGTAATTTGAGGATTTTGCACCAAAAGAGCTTGAAGAGCTTCTTGATCAAAATTGGACACACGGCCTCGACCACTCTTGTCATCTAACGAAAAATTTCCCTCGCGAAATTTCTCAAACCAACGCTGGCATTTTCTGGCACTAACTGCATCTTGACCAAGAGCACTACAGATGTTTTTTGCAGCCTCACTTGCTTTTCTTCCTAATTGGAACTCGTAAAGCATGCAGTGCCGAATATGCTCTTCATCCACCATCTTCTTAGCCCTAGTTTTGCAACAAAAACCAAACCAAACACAAACTTTTTCAAGCAAAACTTGTTAATTGCACTTCACATGTTCTGTAGATACCACGTGTTTGAAGGTTATGTCAATACAAGTCAACGCCAAGCAAGATTTTAAACGAATGTTGAAAAACGACATTAATTATTACTAGACCCGATATATAAATATATTGAAATATATATATATATTCATTGATTTCAGAGAGGAAGGGAGAGGGAGGGTTAGAAACATTCATGATTAGATATAATCATTCATGGGCTGCCTCCTGCATGCCCCACTACTGGAGATTGAGCCTGCAACCAGAATATGTGCCCTGACAAGGAATCAAATCATGACCTCCTGGTTCATAGGTTGATGTTCAACCACTGAGCCAGACTGGCTGGGCCAAGGATATTTTTTTTCCATTGGATTTTAGAGAGAATGAAAGAGAGAAAGGGAGGGGAAAAGAAGAGAGAGAAATGTCACATCTGACCAGGGCCAGGGATGGGACCTGCAACCGAGGGCACCCTTTGGTCTGAGGACCGATGCTCTAACCACCAGCCAGGGCAAAGTCTTAATAAAATAAATAATTTAGACATTTAGTCATTGAACTGCCTCACTGCTCAATAAAACACAGCTTAGCATCTGCATTTATTTGAGACTGGTAGTTTAAAGCAAAATACAGAAGTCTGTGTACAACACAAAAATCAAATAGATTTTATCTATTATAAGATGAAGTTAAGAGTCATTACACTTTAAAAAATATTTAGAACGATTGTTTTTTGTGTTTTTAAATCAATGCGATCGAATCTTGTTATCACCTACAAGAATTTTTAATTATTTTTTTTAAAATATATTTTATTGATTTTTTTTTACAGAGAGGAAGGGAGAGAGAGTTAGAAACATAGATGAGAGAGTCATCGACCAGCTGCCTCTTGCACGCCCCCTACCGGGGACGTGCCCTTGACCGAAATCTAACCCGGGGCCCTTCAGTCCGCAGGCCGATGCTCTATCCACTGAGCCAAACCGGTTTCGGCTAGAATTTTTAATTATTTACCATAACCTGTGTCAGGTCAAGGAAAGTGCCTCACATTTTTTGCTTCCTGGAGTTAACATCTATTTAATGAAATTTTACTTCACAAAACACCACTTGCATTACTCAGATGTTCAGTCAATGAAATTACTGAATTAATGGGAAAAAATTACCTTCCTAAGATTAGGTCACATGAATTCCTAAAACTGGAAGTGGTTACATAATACAGCAGAGTTATATAATAATGCATTGAGTGATGCTATACTCTTAGATATAATGAGTTTTAAGCTAATCGTCTGGTGTCCTGAGCCCAGCCTTCCTGCGTTTTGCTTGGCTTTTCCTCATATCTCACTGGAACCGCCCCTCCAGGGTGCACCTTTCCCTTCGATACGCTTGGCTAGAATTACTCAGGCATCAGTCCGCTGTTTCCTGCTATCAACCCCCGAACATAGGGAGACACACACACACTCAGACATTGACACACAAAATCCTCTTTTCAAAATAATAAACTTTGGAGGCAATGTTAGTGTACAAGGATTTTTTCTATCTCTTTGTTTTCAACATTGAAATGATATGTAAACATATTCTTCAACTAAACCCATCATTTATTTAAATATCGGTGAGTCATTAGATATTGAGTTTACTAAAGGCAATTTGGTCCAAAATATTTCTTCAGTAAAAATGCAGACTACCAGACATGAGCAGATAAGGAAAACATGGGATTCAATAGCTTGAATAAAAATTGACAATATTGTTTACTCATAATTTGGAAGAAATATGACAATCGGGCCAGTCTATTTCTGACTACCAGAAGAGGATAAAACAGCAATTTTTCCTTGACAGATATAATATTTGAATTCCTGATGTGTCTTAAATTTTTCTCCTAAAATTATAAAAATATAACACAAACACCTAGTTTATGTAAAATGTTAGATGCACAAAAAGAATTGATACTCTTTTCAATTTACTTGAGAAATAATACACATATTAATAATACTACTAGTAAAAAGACAGAAAAGGAAAAATCAAGCATGAAGCTTTCCCCACAGAACAGGTAGGAAAAGAATAAAACTCCAGTTCACAGTGAAGTATCTAATGCTCTAAATTAGAGTATTTAATACTCCAATTCAAAATACAGCATTCGGGTAGTCATAACAGTTTGCAAATTACATAGGTCACTCTTTTGCTTTATATCATGTCTGTGCTTTAGTGCCCTCGTAAAAGGTTGTTTGTTTTCCTTTGCTGTTATCTAGTGAGTCTTGATCATATTCACCTCACAGGTCACAGGTGAAGTATTGTATGGTAGTGTGGAGTAGAAATAAACGAAGAGGTCAATTGACAGTTTGGCTCAAATAAACTCACAAAAACTAAAAAATAAATAAATAAATAAATAAAACACACACAAAAAAAACACACACAAACAAACAAACAAAAAACAACACAAAAAACAAAGAGGAAGAAATAAATGGAGAAATAGGTTCATACCTCAAATTAGCAAGTACAGTTCTTTCTGAACAGTCCAGCCAGCGGTTTCATGATAAGCAAGTGAATTTAGTGGCTGAAAGGAGGGTTAGGCTTACCTTCAAGTTAACTCATGATTGCATTTAGCTAAACCAGCTGTATATTACAGCCTTTTGCTAGGAAGGACCGAAGTCTTTACAGTGATTTTATAAGTGATATCTAATCTTCCTATATCACAATCAATCTGGCAGTTGCTAGAATTAGAGTTCACCCTAGTGATTTCAAGTAGGCGTGGAAATGGTTTTCTTTCTCTAAAAAAAAGAAAAAAGAAATATCTGTGGAGAGTACTTTGGATTTCTGCTCAGTTTACTCTAGTACAAAAAGATTATCATCAAAGAAGCAACTGCAATAGTATTGGAAGAAAACTAATATTTTTATTGCATGGGAATTGTGGATCCTAAGGAAGCGTGGGGGTATCTCTTTCTCTTTCCCTTGGCTCACCCATACCCAAACATTTTAATATACTTTAAATTATAATGGTCCCTAGCACTAATTGGTTTGGCTCAGTGGACAGAGCTTCAGCCTGGGGACTGAAGGGTCCCAGGTTCGATTCAGGTCAAGGGCATGCACCTTGGTTGCAGGCACATCCCCCAGTAAGGGGTGTGCAGGAGGCAGCTGATTGATGTTTCTTTCTCATCAATATTTCTAACTCTCTATCCCTTTCCCTTCCTCTCTGTAAAAAATTAATAAAATATATGTTAACAAATAAATAAAATCAACCAATCAAATTATAATGGTCCCGCAGAGGGGGAGGCACAGTACACATAGACACAGTGTATGTATATGTTTTCTTTACAGTAATGAGGGAGCAGTGGGAGTCGGGCTGGGTTGACAGTGAGGGATGTCACAGGTGTTTTGTTGTTTGTCTGTGGTGGTGGTTGCTAGGCCATCCACCAGCTGAACCACTTCCTGCTTTCCCTTCCCCTTATCTGAATCTCTGCTTAGCAGCCTTTGTCAGGGGCAAAGACCTGTAGAGGTCTGTGTAGACCAATTCGCCTGAAAATGCTAAATTTTAAAGAGACCTTTTTGCATATTACCCCCAAGGTGTATTAGTTATGGCTTGTAAAGTTAGAAGACCAGTGCTCACTAGATAAAAGCAAAACAATAGTAAGTTGAAGAAGCCTTTGGAAAGAGGCCATATTTAATTAAATTTTGCATGCAAAATTATATCTCAGAGCCTAACACATAGTAGGTGCTCAGAATTTTTATGAATGAGTCATGTGACTGGTCGGTGGCTGGTCGGTTAAACAAGCTGGTCAGAAAGGATAATATGGCAACTTCAACATTAGTAAGGGCCATTAGTTAAGACAAATACTAGCAAGAAATTAAAACCCCTTTGAGCACACCACCTACATAGGGTTTCTTGGATTTAATCACTTAATTCCTGTATATTATCTAACAATCTCACAGTGACTGCATGTATAGGAAGTATTTTTATAAACCAAATTTAATTGAATCCTTCAACATTGTTGAGGTACATACAGTTTTTGATTTAACAGATGATGATACCAAGGCTCAACAAAGTAAAAGCTAAATCCTGGTTATTCGAATCCAAAAATTGGGCTTTTTTTTTTTTTTTTTTTTTTAAACCAAATTTCTTTTTCTGCTTTTAAAGTCCCTTTTTTTTTTCAAGGACAACTTTCCATAGTCTTTTTCATAGTCTCTAAATTAAATCATGTAGAATACTACTTTTCACACAGAAGACTTTGGGATAGTTGTCGATCTTGATTAACTGAAGCTGGCAAAAGCAGGGGAGGGAGTTGAGGGAAACAGATGGGTTCATAAGGTAGTCTTCCCCAAACCAACACTGGCTCATAAAAATCTCTAGATTAGTCTTTCACAATACACCCGAAACAAGCTCCCAACTCTCACTGAGTCTAGAAATAAGTAGGGACAGTGTTGTCAACTTTCACAAAACATTTTTCCATAAAATTTATCCCAATATACCGTTAGGAAGAGCTGAACTAACTGAAGAAATGAAATAAATTTACCTGCTCATTTCATGTATGTCATAATTTCCCTTGGGTTGTGAATGCTTTGTTGTAATGCATGGCTCTTGAATTATAACCTTTGTATTTCAATAGCCAATCAGCAATACTGAGAAGAGCCTGTGACCTAATACAAGGAAGTAAATATTTGCTTTGTGAAACAATATAATTCATTGTCTATAATAAAACTGTGTATTGACACAGCGCTATTTTAAAAATCTCAGGCACAACGTTTACAAATTTTAAAGAGATTTTAGATGTTTATTACTCATGCTAGAATTTCAAGTAGGAAGCACTCATATAATTTAATTTCAAAAGCCTGCACATCTAGTGAACAGCAGAGCAAGAACTCAAATCCAGGTCTATTTGAAACGAGATTTTGAGTTCCACCATGACTCAGGGCTTCTCTTGGAGCCTCCCATTCACTATAAACTCCAGGCTCTGGATTCTGAATTACCGAGGGCTTTACTACATTGGATAAACTGAAACTAGCAATAATTATAAAATGTTACATTGTCTAGGTAGTTTAATATCTAAGGGGTTTTAATAATGTTCTCAAGCTAAATATTTAAGCTATTGAAACCAAATTTGTCCAAAGTCATGGAAATAAAACTGTCAAAACCAGGAGCTTACAAGAGCACTGAGTTAGGTGAGGTACTATAGACACAGACCTCATTAAGACACTAGATTAGATTCTTACCTTTTAAGTATTTAAATTTCACGTTATCTTAAAATTGGAGATATGATTCTTATCTGACATGGTTTTATAATGAAATGTAATTGGTTTCATTCTGACGAGACATTGCAATTAATGCTTTATAGGACCTCCATGTACTCCCATGTTGTCTTTCCACTTCATTTATTTCAAGAAAACTCAAAAAGTCTAGCCCGGTGGTTGGCAAACTCATTAGTCAACAGCACCAAATATCAACAGTACAACAAATGAAATTTCTTGTGAGAGCCAAATTTTTTTAAACTTAAACTTCTCCTAATGCCACTTCTTCAAACTAGGCTCTCCCAGGCCATGGTATTTTGTGGAAGAGCCACACTCAAAGGGCCAAAAAGCTGCATATGGCTCATGAGCCACAGTTTGCTGACCACTAGTCTATAATATTGGTAACTAATAGAAACACTCCATGAAAATCTGGGAGCTCCTCATATATTGTACATGCTGTCAGAGTAAGGTGTGAATGTGTGTACACTGGTGCCCAAGCAGAAAATGGCTTCCCCCAACCATGAAGCAATTCTGGGCTTCTGAAAGGAACTGTGCACTTGGGAAAGCCCAGCAGCGGGGCAGGTGGCTGTAGGAATAGACACATAGGCGCCCTAACCCCAAGGCTCATTCATCTCCAGCCTCTGATGATATTTGCTCTGCTCCATCCGAGGTGGAGCCTGGTTCAGATACATGAACTCTGTAGTCTTTGCCACACATATTTTTTGTCATTAAGCATTTCCTTTGTTTTCTTTTGCCTTAAAAAAAAAAAAATAACATGCTCTAACGAGTTTGGCTCAGTGGATAGAACACTGGCCTGCAGAGTCAAGGATCTGGGTCCCAGGTTTGATTCCGGTCAAGGGCATGTACCTTGGTTGCGAGCACATCCCCAGCAGGTGGTGTGAAAGAGGCAGCTGATTGATGTTTCTCTCTCATCGATGTTTCTAACTCTCTATCCCTCTCCCTTCCTCTCTGTAAAAAAATCAAAATATATTTAAAAAATAGCATTAGCACTCAAATAAATAAGAAAAATATAGCAGAATACCAATTTTAAAAAAGGCAAAAGACTTAAGCCATCCTTATAATTTTTTTCTTATAAGCAAGTCAAAATTTTAATCAGCATTCTTGGTAACCAAAGAAGTAAAATTTTGAAAAGTATAATTTTCACCTATCAAGTTAGCACAGGTTTTTTAAAAGATGATATCATGTTGGTAAGTACCAAATGTCCTAAGAATCAGTAAAAGGGGGAAAAATGCCATACAGCTAATACAAACCAAACCTAAGCATAAGGATGTACATCAGTTACAACAACAAAATACTAGAAATAAAATTTCAAAAATAAAAGAATGGTTAAGTAATTAAGTCATCCATAAGATGAATTATGTTGTAGTCACTCAATTATATTAAAAAAAAATACCAGCTTCATTTTATTGGGAAACACCAGGAAAGTGTTAATTTTTTTAATATATATATTTTATTGATTTTGTACAGAGAGGAAGGGAGAGAGATAGTTAGAAACATCGATGAGAGAGAGTCATAGATCAGCTGCCTCTTGCACACCCCCTACTGGGGATATGACCGCAACCAAGGTACATGCCCTTGACCGGAATCGAACCAGGGACCCTTCAGTCCCCAAGCCGACGCTCTATCCATTGAGCCAAACCGGTCTCGGCAATTTTTTTAAAAGCAAGTATGACATTCTACAATATGATTCTAACTTAAAAAAAAGTCCATTTATGCATAGAATATGAACTGGTGGTAAACTACCAGTATTTTCTTTTTCCTTTTTTAAAAAAATATATTTTATTGATTTTTTACAAAGAGGAAGGGAGAGAGATAGAGAGCTAGAAACATCGATGAGAGAGAAACATCGATCAACTACCTCTTGCACACCCCCTCCGGGAATGTGCCCGCAACCAAGGTACATGCCCTTGACCGGAATCGAATCTGGGACCTTTCAGTCCGCAGGCCAATACTCTACCACTGAGCTAAACCGGCTTTGGCAACCAGTATTTTCAATAGCAGTTCTTAAGGCATGGGGTTGGGATAGTTAGAAGTACTCAGTCCCTGCTGGACACATGTTAGGAGGTAGATCTTTATCTCTATTGGACATCTGAGGAAACTGAGGCTCACAGGACCTCTGTGACAAAGGTATTAAATGGAGGAGCCAGGGCACAAGCTAAGGTCAGCTTGACCCAAAGCATTCATCACATCATGCCTCCCCACAGGTCACTTAAACTCTCAGGTTTATACAATATCTCATTGGTCTAGGGAGGCACAGTGCACACAGACACTCGCAGTTTGCAACGTGGTTGGCAAATTGCGGCTCGCGAGCCACATGCAGCTCTTTGGCCCCTTGAATGTGGCTCTTCCACAAAATACTGGAATAGGCCTGGGCGAGTCTATTTTGAAGAAGTGGCATTAGAAGAAATTCAAGTTTAAAAAATGTGGCCCTCAAAAGAAATGTCAATCGTTGTACTCTTGATATTTGGCTCTGTTGACTAATGAGTTTGCTGACCACTGGTCTAGGGGATTTAAAATCAGCACATATCGCTTTTATAATGTGGAAACAAATCAACAATATAAATGTTATACTAAAAATACTATACATATTCACAAAGTGACAATTCTGAAGACTATTTCCTCAAAAGATGCAGGACCATGAACATGACCTTTAAGATCTCAAGCTGGTGTATTTGAGCATTCTTTAAATTATATATATATTGTGTGTGTGTGTGTATATATATATATATATATATATATATATATATATATATATATAATCCTAAGTCTTGGAAAACTTTTGTGAGCCTTGTAAATTGTGCAAAATTTATTCATCTGAGAAATACTTATTGAACACCTGCTTTTTGCTGGGTAACGTGCTAGGTGTTGGCACATGGGAGGAAGCTGTCTGAAGGACTTTCTCCGAAGGCCACAGCCGGGAAAGTCTTTGAGGGATGTGTACAGAGGGAGAGAGAGGGCAGGAGAAAGTATCCATCAGCATAGCCCTAAAGGTTCTGGCTCCCTACATCAAAGGACTGTGTCCGTCTTTAAGCCTTCCACAAGAACTTCTAATATGTCTGAGGCTCCCAGACATCCCTCTGGAAATGTCATACAACTTAAAACCTATAAACAAATGCATTCCTACCCAAACCGACCAGGTAAAACAAATGCTTTGGAACCTCCCACAGTGCTATTGTCCTCCGTGGGGACACAGTGGTCCGGGCGCCTGCATTCTGGGCGGTGCAGTATCTTCGCCTGACTCCCAGGAAAAGGGTTCTCAGCAGAAAGGCAGCTGGGAGGAGGCCCTGCCCTCTGGCTCCCTGAGTCTTTGGCCAAGCCCACCTCCTCCTGCTCTAGAGAAGCTCAGATCTCTCAGCAGATTGACTTCTCATGCCAAGGCCACTGTATCTGAGACTGTAGGCTACGAGGTAGGTCAACTAGAATTTTTACCGACTCAGATTTAGCTTCAGCTGATACAGTAAGGTTCAACGAACTCTCCTTGTGAATTCTGTCTCATGAGGACGAAATACCAAGGAAGAGCTGAGGAACTGGAGCCAAAAAGGGTAGACATTGGCACAACAATGTGTGTCCTTTGTTCTGTGAATCGAGTAGCTTGGTAACATTTCAGACTACAGATTCAAGAGGAAGGATGTGTTGGCTATGGTTCTGAGGTTGGGTGTCCCTCCGTGGAGATTCATCTTATTTAAAACATGATACCACCCTCTGTAGTCATACGCACTTGTTTTTGTTTTCTCCTCTCCGAAAATCACAACTACATGACCCTCAATATAGTTTTTAAGACTATAAAAATAGTGAATAAATGGATTCTCTGCCAAAACCGGTTTGGCTCAGTGGTAGAGCATCGGCCTGTGGACTGAAAGGTCTCGGATTTGATTCCGGTCAAGGGCATGGACATTGGTTGGGGGCACATCCCTGGTAGGGGGTGTGCAGGAGGCAGCTGGTCGATGATTCTCTCTCATCGATGTTTCGAGCTCTATCCCTCTCCCTTCCTCTCTGTAAAAATTCAATAAAATATATATTTTTTAAAAATGGACTCTCCCTCCAGTATGCTAATCACTGTTTTAGTTCATGCTAACAGAAGTAATAGCTTAATAACGGTAACTTAACTGGAGAAGGTCAAACCTTTCATTTCTTTAAAATTAATGAATACAAATCGCCTTTTCATTAGATTTTAATGCTGTAATGTATATGTCACGGATAATTGCTGCGATGACTACAAAGGACTTTAGAAACACCTATTTACTTAGTTTCGGAGTTTTCAGAACCCAGACACAGTGTCTAGCGGCTATGACACTAGGAGGAACACGTTATTTTCCAAGAGCAAAAATGGTTTCTCCTTTCCCCAAGTACATGATTTTCTTCTGAGGAGCTCCTCGCCGCCCGGCACAAACCCATCTGGATGGATGAATGCCGGAAATGCGGAGGACACGCAGCCTCCGAGATGCTTATTCTGGTTGGGAACCCCACCAGGAGACTTCCCTGTGTTATCTGCCACAGCTATCCCACGGCGGGGAGGAAAACACTCGCCGGAAAACAATGAGAAGACGAAGACAGCTGTGGGAAGCTTGCAAAGTTCTCAAGACAAGCCCCTCAGCCCAGCCCGTGGCTCTCAGAGGAGGAAGCACTGATCACTGGGCCATGGAGTTCGGAAAAGGATGCCAGGCGCCAGGGCAGCCCGGCCGGAGGAGGGAGTCCCACGGGGCGGGTCCGGGCCATCGGGCATCCTTTGGGGCCCGGCGACCCCGGCCCTGCCCGCGGGAGCCCCGCGCCCCGGGGGTGGCCCGGGCAGCCCGGGACGCGGGGTCCGCAGCCTCCGGGCGCCGCCAGCATCTCGGCCCGGCCCCCGCGGTGCCCCCGCCACCCTCCAGCCCTGCCTCTCTCCCTCCGACATCTTCCCCTTCCCCGGAGCCCGGAGGCGGCAGGAGAGGGGGAGCCAGCCTCCGCCGCGGCTGGAGGGCGAGGGGCGGGCGAGGAGGCGGCCGGGGAGCCGGGAGCCATCCCCGCCTGGAAGGATCGCCCGCAGCCGGGCAGCGGCCGGGGCCGGGGGTCGGGGACGTTCCTCCTCGGGCCCCTGGCGGCTGGGAGCCCAGCCCTCGCCGAGCCCGCGGGCGCTCCCCCTGCATCCACCGGCGGAGGGAGGAACAAAAGAGACCTCCGGCCCCGCACACACCGGCACCCGGGGCGGGCGGGCCGTGCGTTTTGGGCATCTCCTGTCTCCACCGTCCCCACCTGAGCAGCCTCTCCCCCAAGGTGAGGAGAGGAGAGGAGAGGAAGGAAGAAAGACCTCCCGAGGCGGCGATCGGTCGCTCGGACGCCGTTCATTTCCCATTCGCTTCTCCCGGCTGCAACCGGGAGGATCCCGCAGGACCCCGCGCCCCCGCCCCGGCCCGCTCCCCTCCTCCAGGGACCCCGCCGAGGGCTCCGGGGCCGGCAGGGCGCTCCCGGGCCCCCTCCCGCAGCCCCGGGGGTGGGGGCGGCGGGCGAGCCACGTGGGACCCCACTCCCAGCCCGGGGGCCGCGGAGCCCCCGCGGCCGCCTCCCCGCCCCCCGGGGCGCCCCTCCGCCTCCCGCCCTCCCCCACCCCCTCTGCCACAGGCACCCCCGGTGCCCAGCAGACATGTTGCTGTCACTGACGGACGCCTCGGCTTCGGGGGAGCCGCTTACCCGGGCGCCGGGGGTGCGGGCGGGGGCGCGGGGGCTCCGGGGCGCGCGGCGGGCGGCTCGGTCCTCCTAGCGGAGCCCGCTCGCTGCCATCCGTCCTCCAACTTCAGCACCCGGCGGGCAGGAGAGAGGAGAGGGCGGCGAGGATGCGGGAGGCGGGGAGGCGGGAGGCGGCGGCGGTGGGCGGGGAGGGAGGAGGGAGCGGAGCCCGGGCAGCAGCGCGCATGCGTCTCGCGGGCGGGCTCGGCCCCTTGCCGGGCTGGGTCCGTGGGGCCTCTTCCCCCCCCCCAATCCCCCCACTCCCATCCCCCCACCGCCACCCATCCCCGCCCCCCGCCCCGCCCTCCCGCGTGGGGCCGCGTGAGTCACGCCCCGCCCCTGCCCCGGCCGCCGGGCCCCCTCGCTCCCCCGGCTCTGCGCGCACAGGGCGGGGGTCTGGGGGGGGTGGCGGGAGGAGGGTCTCCGGGGGGAATCCGGCCCCGGGAGACGCCGGCCAGAGCCTCTCGGAACCTGGAAACCTGGGCGTCTGCCCCGATGAGAGGCTCTGGCGCCCGGGCTGCTCCAAGTTCAAGTTCCCCCGCAGCCCGTTATTCCGTCCTGCGCTCTAGGTGGCCGCCCGGCACCGGAGCGCCGCTTAAGGGGCAGCACAGCGGCGGGTCCGGGAGGGGTAGGGGCATGGGAGTGGGGAGGGAGGGGCGTCAAGAACTTGGGACGTGAAGCACCCTATCAGAGGCTGAACTTTGGGGAAAGTTCTTGACTTCGTAGACGTCCTCCCCCAGAAAGCGGACACGTCCCCTAAGGTTTATTTTCGGGTGGGGCTGTGGTGGCCAGAGTTTTGACAGGGATGGCCATGCAGAGGTAAGAGTCTAGCCAGAGTGACAGACGGAGGTGTTGACGCCCGGGGCCTGGAGCATCCTTCAGGGACAGGGGCAGGGACTCAGGGGAGCTCACATCTGAGGATTGTTCCATTCGCAGGCGGAGCCTCGCTGGGCGGCCAAGGCTGTGGATGCTTAATGCGTCCTGCGCGCTAGATTGCATCTCCCGTGATTAGATTGAAGTGTTTGTGTGAGGGAGAGTGACGGAAGCGGGTGGCTCTCTTCGGATGTGTCATCTGTGGGAAGAGGAGTGAGTTCCTGGCAGGGATGATTAGGCTCCCCCCCGCCCCTTATATCTATTTAAAACCGATCACTCGTAAATATATACGATTTTCCGTTGCTGGTGCGCTCATGCATTCCAACTGTGTTAGGATTGCTTCAGACTCCTTTAGCGAACATCCTTCTGCACCTCCCCCCTGCCCCTTACCCCCTTGAGTTCAGTCTGTGTCAGGGTTTGCTCCAGGGCCTCTTTCTCTAGTTACATGATGAGTCCTAGTGCTCTTCAAAGTGTCTTTCCTGAGCTGGTGCTCTGCAAATGGTTCCTTACTGGTCTGTAATGAGAGAGACATGCAAGAAATGGAGAGAAAAGTTGGGAACGTCTATAGCAATTTGACATTGCCCGAGCATCCATGCACATTAGTCCCTTGCGCTTTGTACGTTTTATTTTGTTTGTAAAATAATTCGTTTTTGTTGGATTTGACCAAAGGGTTGGTCCATGATGCACCAAAAGCTGTCCGCAGCACTGAGTTCTCCAAAACCCTAGCTGTGGAGCATCTGTCCCGATTGCTCCCAGAAGGCTTTTGTGTTCTCAATGCCTTTGCAACTCTGCTTGAAGAGTAACTAATAGTGAACATTTAGTGAACAAGTACTGCATGCTAGGTATGGACCTGTTTGGCATAAGCTTTTTTATTTTTGTGTGAGGTGGATACTATTATTATGTGTAGCAGACAGCTCAGAAGTAGAGCTATCCACCTCCTCCAAACCTGTTCCTCTTCAAACGGTTCCACCTGGTTCCTCAAGTCAGAAATTTAGGTCACCCTTGTTTCCCCTTTCTCTCCTTTTTTATTAATTTCTTTTCCAATGACAGTTGACATATAATGTAATATTAACTTGAGGTTTACAACATAGAAATTCTTAATTTTGTTCCTTTATTTACCCCCACATCCAATTAATGTCGTCTCCTCCTCCAAAATATATCCGCGATTCACCCACTTCTCCTCTCTCTGTTGCTATAAACGTGGCCCAAGAGCCTCTGTGCTCTCTCACCTGAACGGCCACACAAGCCTTCAGATGGTCTCTCCTCCACAGTCCCGAGCAACACATTCCTTTAACAGCAGCAGAGTGAGCTTTTAAAAACATAACCAATCATGTGATGCTTCTGCTTAAATCTCTCCAATGAGTTTTCATTGCGTTTTACGTAGAATCCCTAATTCTAACCACAGCCCCGAAGGCTCTACCCAATCTTGTCCTCGCCTTGTCCACACTCCTATACACCATGGGTATGTGTGCTGTGGTCATCTCTGTCTATTTCTTTTACTTTTTGAATATGTCTAGCTTATACATGCTGTTCTTTCTGTCTGGAGTGAGAGAGGGGGAAAGAAAAAAGAGAGAGAGAGAGAAAGAGAGAGAGAGAGGAGAGAGAAAGAGAGAGAGAGAGAGAGAGAGAGAGAGAGAGAGAGAGAGAGAGAAGAGAAAGAAACATCAGTGATAAGAGAGAATCATTGATCTGCTGCCTCCTGCACATCCACCACTGGGGATTGAACCCAAAACCCAGGCATGTGACCTCCTGGTTCATAGGTTGATGCTCAACCACTGAGCCACACTGGCCAGGCCAGGCTTTATTTAACCACTCAATCTACTCTGTCCCAGAGTTCTCTGTTGGAACCCTTGCTTTATTTTCTTTGAAATACTTTTCACTATCTGAATCAGCTTACATTTGTTTACTTGTTTATTATTTCCTCCCCCGCCCCCCTAAAATTAATGGTCTCAAGAGCTTTGCCTGCACTCTTGTAGACTACTTGAGTCTACTAGTTTATCCCTAGTGCCTACAACAAGATTTGGCATTGGCACACTGTACATACTCAGTAAGTACTTAGTGAGTGAATGAATAAGCAACACACTTAGAAGTATTTAGTTTTTCTCCTGATGCTCTTCCATTTTGCTGCCGGTCAGAACCTGCTGCTTCTCAGAAGGGCACAGGTGCACCCCATTGTTCCTGCTGCCACTCCAGCAAAGAGGGCTCCAGGCAGTGCACACTCTCTGCCTAGATGCCACATTGTTGTTCCGAGAACCAACCTCAAAACAAGCTCACCAGATAAAAAGCATACTTCCACGAACTTCCCCAAACTGTCACTAAGGCCATTTGGGCAAATGTTTGCACCTATGGCAACTTGGCTATTCTGCCAACAATTTACTTGCTAAAGTCAAATGTAATCTTTTGGGGACTTACTTTCATGTGTAAGACTGTTGTGTAATCCTTGATGTGTTAGTCAGGATCTCAGACGATAGTCTAGGAACTCAACTTGCCTGTGATTTGAGTGTCCAACAGGTGTGTGGACCGGACCACAACTTTAATGACCTTGACCTCGTAGAGATTGATCACCTACAGCCCTTGCGTATATATGGTTCTTACAGCATATCTGCAATGCCAATGGCATCTAATGATAACCACACCAATATTTCAACTCAATAAACCTCATTCATGTCTACTATATGCCTGGTATTATGTCTTCAAGCTTTTTGCAAAAAATATAAATGTTATATAAAATTACTATCGATGACTCAGGAGTGGATTTCCGCTCTCTTTGTGCAGAATTTCAGAGCTCACTGGGTTTCTGGTCCTTGAACAGCTGTGTGGTAACTATGAAAAGCAGCATTTCGTCACCATCATTTCCATGCCATTATGAACTTGTTTTTCAAAGTAAAGAGAATGTACAGCAGATTTTGGTGTAATGACTTCATAGTAAGGCACATGGGAGAGTTACAGGCAAGCTCTTTGCAGAAAGAAGATATTGGAAAAGGGCAGAGCATCAACATATTTACAGTGCATTTACTCATAATTTGGGATATTTGTTATCATGAGGAGACCTGAATCTACCTCAGTGAGTTTGGTACCCTTGAAAGGTCATTGCAGGAAGATATTATGTAGTATTTTTTATATTTTATCTCCTTCTTTTCTCACATGCTCATTTTAAAAAACAACTGAGCTACCTTTAGAAAGCAAAGGGAGAATGAAGAAATTTGTCTGAAACTAGGAACCCCCGACTGCTTCCTCCAAGCAAATTTCTCCAGAGTGAAGCATGAAGGGATAATTAAAATATGACTGTTTAAACACACTGCTTCTTTACTTTTAGGAAACAGGGCTTATCATGTTTCTTCAACTGGTTTTAATCAAACCTTAGAGACAGGCTTTTCCCAGGAAACTTATTTAGATGGAAAATGCTTGTGTTTCCTCATCAATATTTGAAGAAGATAAGAGAAAGAAAAGAAAAGGCAACCTGCCTCCAAAATATATAAAATAAGTTTCATATTTTATATGTACTTTATTTTTTAAATATATTTTTATTGATTTCAGAGAGAAAAGGAAAGGGAGAGACAGAAACATCAATGATGAGAGAGAATCATTGATCAGCTGCCGCCTCTAAGGCCCCACATTGGGGACAGAGCCCTCAACCAGGGCATGTGCCTTGGCCAGGAATCAAACCTGGACCTCCTGATTCATAGGTCAATGTTCAACTAATGAACCGGTTGGGGCTGTATTTTATTTTTTAACAAATCACTACTTATTAATGTTCTCTTAATAGTTTAATTTATCAGCATAGGACTTAAAGAGCTCAATATTATTCTTTTAGAATAGCATGAGTGCATTTATAGCTCAACATAATTGGATAAGTTTATAGAAGTAGATGTAAACAACTTTATGTGATTTTTATTGGTTTCATCCAATTTTGTATATCATACATTCCCACGTCGGCATGACAGTATAGAGTTGGTTCTGAGTCAACCTAAATAATTTATAAAAGTGATTATTAGATGGATCTTGTATTCACATTTTTTAACATGTCTGTCACACAATGTTGGACAATAATTCTCTGCTCTGTCTTGAAAAATAACAAAATGTTTATCTTACCCTGGAGAAGGTGATGTGCCATTATTACAGCCTGATTCTTTGTGGGTGGAGAAAGTTACAGAATTTAAGGGTCCTGGTTATATTGTGTTGAGATGGTTGGAGGTTTGTGGATGATAATGGCTGGATTGTAGAACAGGCCTTATCAGACCTGCTTACAGGATCTGATGGAAAGAAGGGTAGAGAGAGGCAGAGGTGTGATTTCACAATAGCTTCTCCCATCTTCACTATGTTTTGGTTCATGGCAAAGTTAGTTCAGAGCTGTGTAGAGTTAATACAGATATTTTGTATATTCTTGTGGAGAGGGATAGTTTGCTAAAGATGTCTAGTATCTAGAAGGGCCCAGCTGACTAATTATTTAGTTCCACATCGAAAGATCCTTACATTGCAAATCTGGAGACTCATATTCACTTTGCGAAAGTGGTGTTAAAGGTCCTTTGGTTTCTTGATTTTCTGTGGAGCAGTTTCACATTGTGAATATGCTATAGGCTCACATAAATCTTCATATTCAAATTTTAGTAGAATTTACCTAAGGCTGAATTCAAGCTTATTTAAGTCTCAGACATTCAGCAGCTTCCTTACACAGCTCACAGAAAGTGTCTGTCCTGGCTGAGTGGGGAACAATACACTGGAAAACCTTGCTACTATCTTTAAGAATTTATAATCCAAGTGAGATGGGCTTTATCTACATGAAAGTAACCAGAAGAAATCAAGAAGAGCGGTTGAGATAATGTGTATTTTCTTTTTTCCCCCAGGTGGTAGGCCAGAGAATGATAAAATAAATAAATAAATAAATAAATAAATAAATAAATAAATAAAATAAAATCGTTGGTTATATAACTAAAACTCTAAACTGCACAGCATAAAAATTACAAATGATCAAAGTGGCCTTTTGAAGTACACGCTGAGAACTTTCTTTGTATTACATGGAACCAGCTTTGAATGGCTTTGCAGATATGTAAAGGGATTCAAAGAGAGAGAGGTTTAGAATATAATATTCAAATAGGAAGTTACTGTTACAGTTTTACTAGGCAGCCACATGGAAGATATTAAGCACCTTCAATATGCAAAGTGTGTGCAGGGCTCTGAGAACGGAGCGTAGGTGAATCAGAATGTAAGGAACAGTGATGAGCAGCGCGAATCCAGAGAAATCATGCTCAGCTCAGCAGTGATGGATGAGCATGACCCTCTGATCTGCAAAGAATGGGGCCCATTTGCATAAGATGATGAGATGTTTAGAGCAGAAATCTCACTCTATTACATTGATTCTGAGTTGGTTCCATGGGAATGAAAGTGTACGTATAGAAAAACTTGATCAGTATGGCTTAATTATATACAGGTAAGTTTTAAATGAAGTTTGAGGCTACACTGTGGTTGGGGGTACAGTTAAGACCACTGGCATGGCAAATTTGTTTCATCTTCATACCAGCTCTAATCAACTATTAGTAGTGTGATTAATATGACTCTGAGGCCAAATCTGAGATAAAGCCAGGAAGATTACTGTGATTATCATCAATGTCTGATATGCTATTGGTACATTTGTTTAGTATTTGCAATCTCTATTCTTACAAATTGGAAGTGAAATTATTTGAAAAAGAGGATTCTTCCATATTCAGGACAATTTTCTTGAAAAGCTCTCAGACTGTTATTTTCCCTTTAAAACTGGCATTCTGAGAACAATGGATTCACTTGGTAAATAAACTGGGATAATGGAACTTGATATCTAAAGTTATTTCTAGGGATTTAATAAATGCATTTGCGTATTAAAGGCTTTGATTTTAAAATGCAAAAATGCTATTAAGTATATCAGAAGATTCTCTCTTACACACGCATGCATACACTTTACATACCTCTGGTATCAAGATCTCAATTTTACTGATTCTATTAGTTAAATTAAAATAAAATTATTATTTTTAGTTAATCATAAAGTCATAATTAGGATCTTCTTGACACATAAGTGTTACAAACTTTCTCTTTTTAAATTCATTTGGGGCATGTATGTTGAGTATTTATCATGTGGTCATGATTCCAGTGATGGATAGAAACAAAAATCAAAGTAAGTAGATGGAATATATAACAAGTTAGATAATTATAAGTGCTAGAGTAAAAAAGTAAATCAGAACAAGGGATTAGTATGTATGTGAGTTGGAAGGGCTTCTGAAATTATATACAGAGAAACAGAGAAGGCCTCAATGAAAAGCTGATATTTGAGTCAAACTGTGAAGGAGGCAAGAGACTGAGTTAGTGGTTTTGGGGAGAAAGAGCATACTAGCAGAAAGCATAGCCAGTGCAAAGTCCCTGAGGTAAGAGAGTGTCAGTCATAGTCACACAACAGCAATGAACAAATGAGGGAGTTGTGAGATGAGGTTAGATGGAGAAAGAGAAGGTGATTATGTACTACCTTGTCGCTCAGGATGTTGGAGGGTTTTGAATGGAGTGCCAGGGAAGACAAGCCATGGCCTTGGAGATTATTTGCAATGTGTATATAAGACAATCCTATAAAGAACTGTCAAATATCAATAAGTAAAAGACAACCGAAGAGGAAATGGGGCAAAACAAGAATAGGATCACTCTGTCTGTGGTGCTGAGGATGGTTGGCGGGGACGGGGGCGGGGGGGGGGGGGTGTTCTGGGTGCAGGAAGAGCAGAAGCCAGGGGTGTGGCTGGAAGCTTTTGCAGTCAAGTTGGTGAGGGATGATGGTGGCCTGGCCCAGACTCACAGCAGTGGGATTATTAAGGAGCAGTCAGATGCTTGATACAGTTTCAAAGAAGAGTTTACAGGACTTGCTGACTGTTTGGCTCTGTGGCATAAAAGAATTTGAGGAATCAAGGATGACTCCACGGGTTTTGGCCTGATCACAGAAGCTTTCTTCTCATAATGATGTGCTTGACTTCCTGCTTCCAGACTCTGCCTATCTCCACAGCTGAGACCAATAAATTACTATAAACAAGCTTAACCAACAGTCTTTGCAGGGCCTCTTGGTCCAAAGAGCAAGAGGGATTCTATTGTAGAAAGAGGCTGTAGAGAGACCTGTCTGCATGGCCTGCTGGCTCTGCATCTATCAGCTTCTCATGCTGGTGCAGCTTTGACCTTGAATCCAGGCTTCAGATCTTGTTCTTCTGCCTGTTTCCTTTGCCCCTGCATACTTCCATTTGTTCTCTGGGATAGAGTGCCACTCGATGACTCCAGTACTTAAAGGGGACAAGGTCCTGTTTTAGTGCTGCACTACCTGTACCTGCTTCTGAAATCCTTTTTTAAAAAAATATATATTTTTATTGACTTTAGAGAGGAAAGGAGAGGGACAGAGAGATAGAAACATCAATGATGGGAGAGAATCATTGATTGGCTGCCTCCTGCATTCCCCTCACAGGGGATCAAGCCCGCAACCCAGGCATGTGCCCTTGACTGGAATCAAACCTGGGACTCTTCAGCCTGCAGGCTGATGCTCTATTCACAGAGGCAAACCAGCTAGGGCAACTTCTGAAATCCTTGATGCCTGCCTGGTTGTCCATCTTTTTCCTACTGCCAAGTCCACGGACAGATCTACTGAGCTGCCAGGACATTTCCCTGTTGCCTGTGGTTGGACCCCTAAAATTTTGACAACTTGCCATACTGGTCTGGAGCTTTGCCCATGACCTGCTGTCAACTGTCACCATCCCTCTAGAGCTCTGTGCCTTTTCCCATGTGTTCAGTTCTTTCTCGTTCTTAAGATAATTCATTCATTTAAGGATTCGTTCACTCATATCTGCATTAATGCATTTGAGTTCACATTTACTGAATGAAAACCTTGAGTCATCTTTCTGTTAGAGACTAGATAAACAGGGAATCACACAGGGACCAGCAAAAGTAGGTTTACAGCCGAAAGTACATGAAACAGACTTTATTCTTATTATTTATTTGTATTACAACTGTAAACCTACTTTTGCCCACCCCTGTACTATCCTAGAGGATCTCTTAGGGTCTAGAACAGTGGTTCTCAACCTTTCTAATGCCGCGACCCTTTAATACAGTTCCTCATGTTGTGGTGACCCCCAACCATACAATTATTTTCGTTGCTAACTCATAACTGTAATTTTGCTATTATTATGAATTGTAATGTAAATATCTGTGTTTTCCAATGGTCTTAGGCGACCCTGCTAGGGGTTCTCAACCTGAGGGTCGCTACTGAGGCCAGAGGTAGGAGTCTCCACCTCTCAGAGCGCTCCCTCTCTGCTAATCTGAGTCATCATATTGCTTAGTCGTTGCCTATTGACTTGACCATCTCCCTCAGAAGCCTTTCCCCTTTGGGGGACAGTGACTTCGCATGCTCCCATTTGCACCCTTAGCATCTGGCACAGTGCTGTGTACCAGGAAGTGCCAGTAAATATTTGCTTAATAGTGAAAAAAAAAGAAAAGACCCCCAAGGCTTCCCATTGGTGGCCACAATTAAATTAAATGTGAAAGGAGGAATTCATCACAGAAGTGAGGGGTGAGCCTTTTTCAAGCATTAAGGCTGGTGTGAGCAGAACACCATGACTCAAGACCTTGACTGCATTCAGGGAAGCTCAGGTCATGCTGGAGTCATCTGTAAACCTGTCTATGAGTGCGTGAGCTTTTGAATTTCGAAATGAGGACAGTAGCCATGTAGACAAGGACCTTGTATGTATAATAACTTGAGTTTGGACCCTTCCTGGAATGCAGAGCACAAAAGGATAGGAAGTAGGGTGATCAAGGCTTTTGGCGAGCTAGTATTTATCTCCATTTTTTAGACATATTTTGAACAATTTATGCCTCAGCAATGCTAAAGTGTGTTCATCGTTCCCAGTGGTATAGATGCTGTTTGTACACCATGGTGATGTGAGAGTGATGGGTGCCTTCTAATGTCATGATATTTCTGTTTCTTATTTTGTTTCTTTGCTTACGTTATTCTCATTGTCTGGAATGTTCCCAACCCCTCTTAGCACCAATGCCCCAGCTAGGCCATTATTGATCCTGTGGCTCATGTGTCACCATCTCCAGAGAATCTTGAGTTCCTTCACTCACAGCCAGTCATTAAAGTTCACAGTCAATGAGTTCTGGCTATGTGTCAAGCACCCCGGCTTTTACTTTGTGCCTATAATTTGATCTAATCCTTACACACCTATAAAATAGCTACTTCTATTATCCTTTTTAAAATTATTGTTATCTTTTTTAATGTGAGCAAAGGGGTACAGTTTTTAAGATTTATTCTATATTTTGTGGACTAGCAATCTACCACTTACATAAATTATCTAGGGTTAACGAGTGGCTGAGCTATAGCACTTGATGTGGGAGTTTCAATCCCCACCATCTATTAAATTTAGCATTACATTTAATTAAATTTAGCTGCTTAGACAGGGTCATGAGACCCCTTTTATCTATATACATTTTTTTTTTAGCACTAGCATTTGGAAGAATATTAAGTCGATGCAGTTTTCTTCTTTTCAGTTATAGTCTTAAAACTTTCTATATCAAACCCCCTTTTCCCACTCCTTGAAAATATATCTTGGGCAGATTCCATGATTATCTGGTCATGTTCCATTATTAAATTCACTCCAGCCCAGTTCAAATTTTTAATTATTTATTTCCCCAAAAAAACTCCTTTTCTTGCCATTGCAGGACAGGCTGTTGGCACAAGGGACTTGGAATGAAGATTGGGCACAGTCTGCTCTGACACTTCCTCCCCCATCTCCTGGAGCTAGGAGCCAGCTCCACTGGGTCAGAGGGAGTAAGGGAGGAGCGATGTAGAGAAAAGGGCAAACATCTCTTTACTTAGCCGGTCTTGGCCACTGCTCCCTCCTTGTTGGCTGCGCGTGCTTTGGAGACGGACACTCATGGGCTGTCATCTTCATCCATGTGGCACCTATCCAGATGTTGGTGCTCACAGAAAGTGTGAGCACATGTGCTGTTTCTTAAGAGGCCCGGGTAGAGCCTCCCACTGTACAGTCCCCTCCTGTCTGAGATCCAGCTGCTGGGCTAGCACTTGCAAGCCCCTCTCACACCAGTACTTGCCACCGGTGTTGCCTCTACAGTCTCTTATGGTTGGAGTCTCTTCACCGGGTGGCCAGCCTCCTTGGCTGGGATGCCAGCAAGTTGACTCAGACATGGGTAAGTCTCTTGATGTTCGCACAGTCGTGAGGCATTCACATAATTTTGCTGTCTCAAAGAGTAAAGCAGAAAGGCGTTTCGTCTCCTGGACTCTCTGTGCTATCATGGAGTTGATGAACATGTCCACAACGTGAGCGGATGTCCATTCGGGCTATGGGAGACCTGCTCCCATGTAGCATGCAGTCCTTGTCTACTGCCTTTGTCTTTAGAAAGCCCCTATTCAACATAAGATAAATAATTTACAACAGAGCATATATGCACCGTGTAATGGACCCTAATCCAAAAACCCATATACTTACCATTTTGAGATATTTTGAGACATTGCCCAGTAGTACATCGGAAGCCTCCCAGCATACTCTGCCATTCTGGATTTTTGCATGAATTCCTCCTTATATATCAAAAAGCAATTTCAGTACATGCGCATTGTATTTGTTTTCTATTGATGAGATCATGAATTACCAAAAACTTGTAACTTAAAAGAATACACAGGTATTATCTTATATTTCTCAAGATTTGGAGTTTGACATGAGTCTCAGGAGTCTATAGAAGTCGGGCTCAATAGGGCTGCATTCTTCTCTGGAGGCTCCAGGGGAGAATCTACTCCCTCACTTTTTCCAGCTTCCAGAGGCTACCCACAATCCCTTTAAGGCCTAAGATGTTGCATCTTTTAGTTCTTTTATGAAATATTTTTTATTTATTCTTAATTCTGATACCTATTCACTTCTGAGCTCTTCTACTTTTTTAATTCTGCTGTTTGTATCAAAGCCTTAATTGTTTCCTAATGTTGAAAAATTACATTGAAGGTTTCATCTGCTCTGTGACCTCATTTTTTCCCCAGTGAATTCTCATTGTTTGTCTTAATGTTATTAAGGCCTTATTTATATTTTAATATTAATTTGCATGGTGATAGAACCTTCTGGATTTGCATGAGCCATGTTTGAGAAAGAAACCAAATAAGATGAAATTTTCTGGGATATTAGGAGAAATGCAGGCCAGGTTAGCTTCTTCTATACCTGACTTAAACTTTTTATTTCTCTGTTTTTACCGGTAAAAATTCAAAATGTGCCCTCTTTGTTAGCCACTGTTTGTTTCTGGAAGCTCTGTCTTATTTAGAAAGATTGCCTCTTGTCCCTGAGGTCCGCAGGCCTTGCCTTCTAATGTACCTCATACTTCCTGGGGATTCTTTTCTCTGAGCTCCTCAAAAATTCTCTTTCATTCGGACAGTTCCTTCCTTGCTCAATTTGGTTGTTCCCAATAGGAGGAGGCACTGTCCTTCTAGAAGATGGAAATTTCTGGATATTTGTGAGATTTTATTAAAGACTAGAGCCACCCTTGTAGCTTCCTTCACATCTGGGTCATTTTTGGCACTTATCTGGAACTCTGAGCCTGTGAAGATTTTTGTCTAATTTCATTAATTTTTCTCTGTGTTTTTTGTTTTTTGTTTTTTTCCTAGATTTCCTTTCAGGGTAAGTCCTTTTTTTATGCATATTTACTGGGGACTTTGAAACTGTTTAATTAACTTTCACTTCTTGCTCCCTTGTTGCACAGCTATTGATCTTGGGCATGTTGCCAGCACATTCCCATATTCTGGGTGTGTTAGCTACATTGTCTTTAGCCATATTGGTTTTCAGGAGACATTGGGAAATTTAAAACCATTACATTATTGACACAATCATGTTAAAGAAATTTTGATGTACATTTCAAGGAAATCACTGTGTTTTCTGTATTGAGATTAGACTATACTAGTAGGAAAATGAGTAAGGAACCAGGGAGAGTAATTTTATGGCTATTGCAGTTACTCAAGTGAAAAATGATGATCGTTTGGAAGATGGCTTCCAAAGTCAGATTCTGAATGTTGTCTGAAGGCAGAGCAAGAGATGCACTGATGGATTAGATGTTGGATGTTAAAGAAGAAGGGGAGCCAGGACATTTTGAGTTATCATTAACTGGGATATAAAACTGTGGCTATACCAGATTGAGTGTCATATTAATCAGGTTGGGGTTAGGCTATGCTGTAGTCATAAACCCTGAACCCTCAAGTTCTTGAATAATAAACAAGACAATATCAAGCAGCCTTCCTTCATCTTATAGTCTTGCCATCATGAATATTTTACCTCTACATTTTTCCATAGCAGGAGGATCATAGAAAATTGCTGTGACTGTGTCTGTTCTCCTACGCTTCCTGTTCCCCTTCCTCCTTTTTTCTTATCAATCTCTCTTCTTCTGTCTCCTCTTCTTCTTCTTCCTCCTCTCTTTCATTCTTTTTTTTAACCCATCTTCCAATAGTTAAAGTTCTGAATAACTGCATAGTAACTTTGAAGTGCTACTGTCTAACATAATGAATGTATTCCTGTATAAACCCAAACAAACCTTTCCTCTGAGAGCGATAGCACAGTCTCATTCCTTCCTGCATTAAATTTTGCTTTATGTTCATTCTTTCCATTCATAATTGAGCAGCATCCTGATATCCTGTAGTCTTTGTGCTATTATTACCTACACATCCTGTCTAATATCATTTGTCAAGGTGAAAATGGAAAAGAAAAAGAATCTTATAAAAATAAAAACAGTACAGATCAATGAAAATATGGGTCATCACGACACTTCTCATTTATAAAGCTATTCACAAAGTCATGTTTGATATATAATAATTTCTTTCCTAACTGTTCATTTCACATTTTCTTTTCTCTTAGCCAATACTTTCACTGGACAGCTTCTTTAGCTGACAAGTAACTTGAAATTTACTCCTGAGAGATTTGAACACTTGACAATCCCGCCTGTACTAGTTTGCTGAATTATTTATTTCCTTTTCTTGTGCAAGTGCACGTGGATGCAGTAGGAAGGATGCAGCAGCGACAACATACTCCTTGTCTCCAACCATACATCATCACTCCCACCAGCTCTAGATGGCGAGAGTCACTTACCCGAGATGATTCAATAATGACCATGGTGCTTGACCTTCCTCCTTTTTGGAGGAGTTCTCATCCCCATTGTCCTTCAGGATCACCCTAAATGGAAAATGTACACCATTAATAATGCAATTTTGTGTGATATCAGGGTATCGGTGAAGAACCACCTGTCAACCAGGCTTGATGTTTTTCCTTCTCAAACAATTACTATGAGGGAATTCTGCGTGCAACCCAGGTGTTTGCTGAGGGGTAAGTGAGGGGCAGCAGGAATGATCATCCTGGTATGTATACCTCCCCCATATATGGTGTACTCAGGACCTCCCCAAGCCTGATAATGTCTATACCACCCCAAGTTGGAGATAAAAGTTGGATGGGCATGCCTTCCTTTAGCTGGTAGGTCAGATGACACCCACTTGATGTGCTTCGGGGGTCACTTGATTACTTGGCTTTTCACAGTCATGTGTTAAGTCTGTGCATGACCTTAAGAGTGAGCCTAAAACTGTCCCTCAGAAGGAGAACAGTTGCTTGTGGAAGAGGGCATGGTTCTGTCCACAGCTTCTGCTGGGATTTTATGTTGAGATTTTACCAGAGGATGGAAACAGCACTCTGTTTAACAATCACAGAATGTGAGCACTGTTGGACCCATGAAAACTGACCACAGAGACAAACAGAAGCTATTTCTTTGGAGTCACAATAAGGTTGTGGATTCCTAGTGAAAATATCAATTTTTCTGACCTGATGTGAAAAAAAAGAGTCTGTGTAGACATTTTTAAATTTATATGAGAAAGGGTAGGTTCTTTCCTGGAAGTTGGATAGAAAAAAAAAAATCTTTGAATATTAGGTCTAGGGATGTTTCTATGAAATGTCAAATAATAAAAATTAAATAGGATATTGTAAAATATGTAGTTTAGCACATTTATTACCATACATGTTTTTTATTCTAAACCCCACCCCCTCAAATTTAGATATATTTTTAATCAAGATGTCAATGCCATCTTATCAAGTAGAAGTATTTGTGTATGATTGAAGCTTAGAAGCACCATTATTTTTATTTTCTTTTACTTATGGCAAAGGAGACCTCCAGGTGATGTACTATGATTGATTAAAAAAAAATCCAGCCCTAGCCGGTTTTGCTCAGTGGATAGTGTTGGCCTGCAGACTAAAGGGTCCCAGGTTTGATTCTGGCCAAGGGCACATGTCCAGGTTGTGGGCTCGATCCCCACGCCCCCTCCCCCCCAGTGGGGGACGTGCAGGAGGTGATCAATCGATGGTTCTCTCTCATCATTGATGTTTCTGTCTCTCTAGCTCTCTCCCTTCCTCTCTGAAATCAATAAAAATATATTTAAAAAACCCAGTGCTTCTCTTTGCTAGAGAGATGTTTAGATGTTTCACAGTGAGCTGACTTGTTTGGCAGCCACTTTCCTCAGATATGGCTTGAAGGAAGTGTATGTACTTGTACCCACGTACTTCTTAGGAGTTCCCAGATACCACTGCACTGGGCCGAGAGCAGAGCCCCTCATCACTTAGATGTCCTCTTCTCTGCATCTGAGAGGCAGTAAATTAGTGAAGTTGTTTCTGGATGGTTTTCTGCGTTTGCTTCGTAGGGCTGGTGGTTCTGCTTAAAGATTGAACTGAGTCGGAACTTCCTAAGTGATAATACCCTTTTCTGAGGATAGGGGTCGATTAGGTACTGCCGTTCTCTGGGCCCACGTAGTGCACTCTCCTCTCTACTTCATGCACTCACCTAAGAGAGCCCTGAGGGGTGATTGTAGGGTGGCGTGGTGTTCCATCATCCATTTGTGATTATGGCCCTCAGATTCACGCACAACTGAATCATTTATTTATTTTTTTAAAAATGTATTTTTATTGATTTTTTACAGAGAGGAAGGGAGAGAGAAAGAGAGCTAGAAACGTCGATGAGAGAGAAACACCGACCAGGGGCCTCTTGCACACCCCCTACTGGGGATGTGCCCTCAACCAACATACATGCCCCTGACCGGAATCGAACCTGGGAACCGTCAGTCCGCAGACCGACTCTCTACCACTGAGCCAAACTGGTTTCAGCTGAATCATTTATTTTAAGATCAAAGGTAGACATTGCTCTTAGGTAACATTTTTGTTGGTGTTGATTTTTATTGTTATTAATGAGACTACACATGCTATCCAGGAATGCAAAAGTTTACATGCCATCCAGGTATGGTTTCTCCTCATTGGTAGAAGTCAGTCTACTTGAGACAAAATTACAATGCCTGTCAGTTTTTAACTTTTAGCTATTTCTGCCTGTTTTCTGTCGTGGGGAATATCCTGTCAACTACTTTCCCCTATTACTTGAAGAATTGTTAGTAAAGGGGATTGTTGGTGTCTTCTGGACAGTAAATGTTTAAAACCTACCCATAATCATTCATGTTTTAAACTATTATCTTAGCAATTAAAAAAAATCATTCTCCTCTTTCGTCAAAGTTAAAAGCTGTTCAAGAATCCCTCCCCTCTTATTAAATGACTTGTGTGTGAGTGTATGTTTAGGAAACAGATTTTCTATTTGTATTTTCAGGATTAGTGTCAGTTTAATCCCCCAGGAGGAGGCGGAAGGGAAGCACCCACTCCTGTTTTCATACTGCAGGCACAGATTCTTTCCCATGTCAGCATGTCTATTTCAATGCTGTGAGTGGGAGAGGCTTATCCGTGAGCATGGCTCTTGGAAACAGATAAGAGAAAAATCTTAAAGATACATTAGCAATCTCTCTCTTTTTTTAAATATATTCTGTTGATGTTTTTTTACAGAGAGGAAGGGAGAGAGATAGAGAGCTAGAAACGTCGATGAGAGAGAAACATCGACCAGCTGCCTCTTGCACACCCCCTACCGGGGATGTACCCACAACCAATGTACATGCCCCTGACTAGAATCAAACCTGAGACCTTTCAGTCCGCAGACCAGTGTTCTACCACTGAGCCAAACCGGTTTCGGCAGCAATCTCTTTTTTAAATGGACTTCCATTTAAAAAAGAAAACAGAAAAGTTTGCATTACTTCTTATTTTAGACCTTTTAATGAAATGCCAATAAGAAATGAGGAATATTTGTTTAATAGTCACTGGACTGTTGAATATACTTCAGTCGTGGCATAGATGGATTAGGAAATTAATGAACAAAATGCCAATTTAATATATACTTTTATGGAGAATAAATTATAAAAATAAAAATTATTTTGGAAGAGATTTATCTTAATATTAGGTACAGATGATATGCATGTCTACACAGAGTACAGAATTTAAAACTTTAAAATCACTGGATGCCTAAATTACAGGTTAATTACCAAGTTATAGACATATCAGACTTTTAGAATCACTCCTCTTATGTTTAATTAGTTAATTCCTGTGTATAATGTCCAACAGCTCTTAATAATCAAATGCTAATGTTTACACTTTGAGTAAAATAAAATAAGATATGAAAGCAGGCACAAATCAGAAAGAAGATTATATATAATGACAGGCAAATATTTTTATCTGTACATGACAAAGTCATGTGGATCAGATGACATTTTTAAGGTATTTAGAGACAAAGCCACATTTGGGGGGCAAAGAACCTGAATAGACACTTCTCCAAAGAGGATATACAGATTGCTAATCATCAGAAAGATGCAAATTAAAATTACAATGAAATATCACCTCACACCTGCCAGAATGGCATCAATAAATCAACAAACAATGAGCGCTGCCAGGGATGTGGAGGGAAAAAAAAATCATAGTGCACTGCTGATGGCTATGCAGACTGGTACAGCCACCGTGGAAAACAGTACAGATTTTCCTAAAATAATTACCTGTCCAAGATGTGTCTACCATTTTAAGTAGAGCCACTTTCTTTAAAAAAAAATTCAGTTTTCTGGTTCTCAGACATGACACTGAAAATCAGGTAGACATACAGTAGATATCAACTACTAGTATCAACTATGCTTAATTTCTCTTAAAGGAGCTCTATTTTGAAAATATATATATCTTATTGACTTTTTACAAAGAGGAAAAGAGAGGGATAGAGAGTTAGAAACATCGATGAGAGAGAATCATTGACCAGCTGCCTCCTGCACACCTCCTACTGGGAATGTGCCCGAAATCAAGGTGATATGCCCTTGACTGGAATTGAACCTGGGACACTTGAGTCGCAGGCCAACACTATCCACTGAGCCAAACTGGTTTCGGCTAACGAATTCTATTTACTGGACAGATAATATAAATGGAACAGGACAAGAAAGAGGAAGTTCGTGAATTTTAGGACTACATTATGTTATCATTCCCAACTTTGTGTACCAACCCAGTATCAGAGTAGTAAACTTGGTTTTAATAAAAACCGGTCAACTTGCTCATCCCTGCATGCCTTCTAGAGGAGGGTCTTTAATACAGCCACTGAAATGTGTCCTCTTCTGGCAACACAATGATTTCTGAGATGATCCACTTGGTCTTTTATGTTTGATATCTTTTATTTTCTCCTTCCAGAGCTTTGGCAGGCCATTAATTGTGAGATCTGTAAAGAAAGATTGGGATAGGGTTTCCCATTGCATTTTATTGTATGTTTTTAACCCACATCCATGGACATTTTTTTTTTATTGATTTTTGGAGATAGTGGAAGAGAGAGGGAGAGACAGAAAAATATTAACACGAGAGAAACTCATTGATTGGCTGCCTCCTGCAGGAGCTCTGACCAGAGCTCTGGGGGGGAGGAGCCTGCAGCCACGGTGCATGCCCTTGACTAGAATTAAAGTCTGGTCTGCAGGCTGACGCTCTATCCATCTATCCACTAGGGCCCCATTGCACTTATGAAAGAAACCAGCCCTTTTTGGTTGCAACATTTAAACACACACACACACACACACACACACACACACACACACACACACATATATATGATGTAGCCCTGGCCATGGCCAGTTTGGCTCAGTGGATAGAGCGTTGGCCTCAGGGACTGAAGGATCCTGGGTTCAGTTCTGGTAAAGGGCAAGTACTTGGGTTGCGGGCTCAATCCCCATCCCTGGTTCGGTGAGGTGTATGCAGGAGCAACCAGTCAATGTGCCTCTCTGCCTTTCCCCATCCCTTCCACTCCCTCAAAAATAACGGAAAAATATCCTCAGGTGAGGATTAACAATATATATATATATTGTATAGCTTTGCCTGATATTTCAGAATCCCATAACAATATGGCACTGACTGTGTTCTCTGTTCTTAGACCTCAGTCCCCCCAAAAGGACTCTGTTGCCTCAGTTTATATTCTTTTCACAACACCCTAAGGAGATGGATTAGGTCTCTGTTTTCAATAAGTGTTTTATAAGAGTAGTCATGCCTTATGGAGATATGGATTATACTTTTTGGATTATTTTTCAAATTAATCAACTGCCTTTTGGCTTCACTGATGACAACATATTGCTAAGTAGGGACAAAGTATTCAATCTCATAACCCAATCCTTGAACAGGTTGCCTTTCACAGGAAACCATGCAACCTAATGTGAAATGAAGGCTGTAGCATGTGTCAGTACTCTCTCTAAGCATGCATTAAGTTGAAAAATCTTTTTTTGTTTCCTGTCTTATGAAGTGAGAGGGGGGGGGGGGAAATCTGCATATCCCTATATGCTTTGGGAATAGCAGTAAAATGACCTCGGCCACGGAGGAGAATATGAAATTGTCCTTGAAAATTGCTGGGGACTGAGGTTCCCCGTGGCGCAGCTCGAAGGCAGAGAGGAGGAGTCTTTAGTCACCAGGGCTGAAGAAATGTTCATGGCTCCATTGTTTTGCGAAGCAAATCTGTACATATTTATAAGAGATGGTTTGGAAATTATAGTAATTTGATACATTGTTGATTTTTGTAAACATCTTCAATTAATATAAATATCACATGCTATGTGTTTGCTTTGCTGAAAGGCACTTGTTGAAAATTAAGCACTTAGTCACAGACACATCTGGGCCAGAGAGCGGATGACTCAGGCCAAACTCATCACCATTATTGAAATGGAAAGAGCATGGCTTCCCGACAATGAGTCACCAACATCATATTCTCATTGAGGGGGCTCAGCCGCTCCTCCACCTGCCCTCATCCACCCTCCGCACCCTGCCCTTGCCATATTATTTGGATTGATTAGCAGGCTTCACTTGTAGAAAGAAAACATGCCATTTTTATCATGGTGTTTTTTTTGTTTTGTTTTGTTTTGTTTTGCTCACATTAATGCTTAATGATTTTATACCTAGTAATCACAGAAACATAACTTTCTCTTTCTAAATGATACTGATAAAGTCATGAATAATAACATGGAATAGTCATTTTAGATTCTGGTTCACCCCAGAAATTCCAGGAAAACATAAAAGAAGCAATCAGCCATTTTCATTTAAACTAAATCCCAATTTTTAACCTTGCTAGTCTCAACGTAAATGAATGGAAAGCTATCACTGCCATATTGGAGCCATAGTTTCCATGATAATGGTTAATATTCAAATAGGATTAGATGTGTTCCTTTAGGTTGTATAAATATGTCTTTTAGAAACTTGCCTTAAATATGTTTTTAATTATATGCTACTCCTGGGCCTGCAGCACTGAGACCACATGTTTAAATCAAAGAGTTTCTAGTGAAAGATTAGAGAACTTATATTCCAAAGAATGCTGGTTTTTTTCTTCTTTTTGTTTTAAAGCTTGTCACTATTTGGCACAGACTGAAGCTTTGATGTACATATAAGGCATGGTTTTTACTTTTGTGTCTTAGTTTATGATCTATTTTATAGATTGAAGATGACATTCTGGGGTTGAAAAATGGTCAAGTTCTTTCTAGAAAGAGAAAAATTCCCCAACCTGGAGCAGCCATTTGAAAATTATTTAATCACCCTTAGAATAAACATAAAAACACTAGGTTGTTTTCTAAATGGTATTCCCAGAGGTGAGCAACCAAATTTACACTTGGAATAACTTTGTCTAGGATCGACATTGCTTCATTATGAGAAACCCAAAGTACTATGGAGCCATGACAGTTTCTAGTCACCAATTATTTTGGAGAAATCTGGGTAGTGTCCACGTATTGCCTGGTGGTTGCTGTATGTCTGTAAGATTCAACTCTGTCCGGTTTGAAATAGAAAATTAATGAAGCTGATTTTATGCCGTCTCTGAATTCTAATGAAACAGTGTGGCGTCAATTTTTTTAGATGTAAGAAAAATGAAAATAACAATGTAAAAATAATTTAACCTCTTGACAAGTCTGCCATGGAAAGTACAAAAAATTCGCTTTGTCAGAATTTTTAAAATAGCAATGTAGCTAAAAAATTAGACATGAAAGAAATTGCAACTGAATTTGGCACAGGAACATACTTCATTAGCAAACAAAAATGTTATGCATATATAATATAATATATAGTAATTAACATTTACTGGGGGCTTACTATATTGTCTTAGGGTTGTTGTTTTTTTTTGTTTGTTTTTTTGTTTTTTGTTTTGCTGGTATAATTTCCTTTCCATTTACTATTAGAACGTAGAGGGTCTGCCTATGTTTGTCTTCTGTCCTTCATGTTAGAGGATTTATCCAGGGGCTTCCTGGTCCTGACCTGAGGGTTCTCTGAGCAGCATCTCTGTGATGGGAGCACATGGGTCAAAGGCTTAAAACTTGAGATCTTCTTTGCATCTTGAGTTTCAGTGTCAACTTTTTAAGCTGTTATGGTCTTTGACCAACTGATCAAAATATTGTTGAGCACTGGCATATTCAATAACACCGACCCAGATTAAGAGAGAAGCCACTGATGAACTCTGGGATTTTAAATTTAGTAGCTATTATTTTTTACTAGTGGCCCAGTACACAAAATGTGTGCACATCAAAACAGAATGAATTAGAGGGAATATTTTAATATTGCTATTTGCCCTTTCTCTATAATAGAAGTGTCAAAGATGAAAGAAAATCAGTAAAACGTATATGAAAATCTTCCTCCTGTCAGAGTCTGGGGTGCAGCACAGAACCAAGTCAAGTCCCCACCTACCTGCGTGTGCCTTGAAATTGCACAAGACCCAGACCTAGCTGGCCCCACCCCTGTTAAGCCCCTCAGGGTGGGGGGCATGGCCTCAGGTCCCCAGCCTGGCCTCAGGTCCATCAGCCCTGGCACAAGAGCATGAGGGTGTGACGACCATTTGTATATTAGCTCTTTATTATATAGGATGATAATATACATATATATCATATTGCATTGGTGTGTCAAACATTGACTTATTTTTTTACTATATGCCCAACAGTGTGTTAAGACAGATGGGATACAAAAAGAAGCATCAAAAGACATTGTGTCTGCCATCACCAAGCATAATGTTGGGGGTGGGGAGGATGGAGATTGCAGAGAGAGACATAATTTAAATAACTGCACAAACTAATATAAAAGTGCCCCTCTGGAAAGTACCAGAGGGCATCGTCACAGTACTGTGAGAAGTTTTTTATTTATTTATCTTTATCGTTGAGAGTATTACAGATGTCCCATTTCCCCCCACTGACCCATACACCCACCCCCACTCCGCCAGGCCCTCACCACAGCCCTCACCTCACCTCATCTGTGTCCAGAGACTATGCATATATGCATATACATTCTTTGGTTAATTTCTTTCTGCCCACCCACCCACCCTGACCTTTCTTCTGAGATTTAACAGTCTCTTCCATGCTTCTGTGTCTCTGGATCTATTTTGTTCATCAGTTTATTTTGTGTTTTAGATTCCACATGAGTGAGATCATGTGATACTATGAGAATTTTAATCAGGGGTTATAACCTATTGTAGTTAGCAGGGTGCTTTGAGAAAACGATGCTTGAGCTGGGATCTGAAGGAAGGTTATGCCTTTTTTTTTTTTTTTTTTTTTTAGCTGATGATGGTGCCATTCTCTCTTGACCATTATTGTTCTCAGGTGAGCTGAAGACATTCCCTTTGGTACAAGCTTCTAAATGCCATTTTCTCTGATGGAGCCCGTGAGTGAGGTCTTTCCATGGGATTCTGAGGGCCTTCTCACAGTCTAGTGGCTTCCCTGCTCTTGCTGCCACCTCTCATGTCCCACCCACACCTTGCTGCTTGCTGACTTCTCCTTTCCCAGCAGCCAGTCCTCCTGCATGAGGTGCTGGCTTACCAACGCCACTCCAGCAATGTTCATGTGTTTACTGAACCCATGGGATACTTAGATGTGAATAAATGTGGGAATTCAAACAAAATACCCGCATCTCTGAATTGATATCCCTTTCCAGTTCTCTTTTATCTTCAGTCAAATATTCACAAGTAGTTTATGAACAAATTGAGAGAGAGAGAAAAGCCACTCTTCAATCTCTAACCTGACTTTCTAGGAATCATAATAGTATTGGAAGGGTGATTGGTGGTTCACAAACTATAGAACTCTTCTCTAATCATAACTTTGTCTCCTAAAATTCTCTTCCTCATAGCATCTGCTTTTTTAAATTTTAATTTAATTTTATTTTTATTTCAGAGAAGAAGGAAGAGGGAGAGAGAGATAGAAACATCAATGATGAGGAAAAAACATCATTGTTCAGTTGCCTTCTGCATGCTCCACACCCTGGGATTGAGCCTGCAACCTGGGTATATGCTCTGACTTGGAATTAAACCGTGACTTCCTGGTTCATAGATTGAAACTCAATCACTGAGTTATGCCTGCTGGGTATAGCATCTGCTTTTATAAACTGGAGGAAGACAGTAAGATCCTCGTTGGAGGCTGGTTTGGATTTCTTAATAAACCCTGAAGAAGTCTCTGGCCCCTGTGTGTTTTCTGGTGCCTTTGGATTATGGATAATTTTTACTTCATGTTCTTAACTTTAGTTCATGCTTTGATCTACTGCAATAAAAATAATCTTATTTGGATCCTATATGACTTGGACTATAATGGTGTTAAAGGAGATGGAGATGATTCACTAGGTGAGAAAAATGCATGATAAAATACACAGTATTTGGTGATAGACAGGATATTGAGGGCGAAGGATAGAGAAGGGAAAGGATGACTCAGAGTTCTGTTTATATTAGTGCTCCTCAGTGGATGAGGTACAAGAGAAGACACTTGACGAGGCTCCCCTGTATTTCTCCTTGCCCCATAGGAAGAGGAAGCAGAATAATAGAGGGATATGTGTTTGTCTTTAGAAGATATTAAGTAGATAGGGCTAGAGCTCAGAGGAGACATCTGGGCTAGAGATTTATTCCTGTGAGTCACCTTTCATAGGTGATAATGGAAACCATGAGTATAAATGGTGTTGCCAGAAAGAATTTTTGGTGAGAAAGGTACAGTATAGACAGATAGATAGATAGATAGATAGATAGATAGATAGATAGATAATAGACAGATAGATAGATGATAGAGATATGTTCACATATATACAGAGGAAGTTTGTAAACACAGACATCTACAAAGATTATAATGAGTTTTAATGAAGTTGAAATCACTGCCATTATGTCATAGTCACACACTTTCACCACTCTCTATCTTTATATCAAATGTGATATTGTTTGTCCTATAAATTCAATACCTGGTGATAGGCCTACTTGGCTCCCATATAACCAAAATCTGCAAACAACTTCAACTAGATTATTTGCTGTAGAATACAATGTTCAGACAGTAGAAAGGGAAAGGAGTAGAGAACTAATAATCTTAGAAAACATAGTTGGATGGAAAAATAAAGGCCCAATAGTCACTCCAGGAGGGAGAAGCTCCATGGCAGAGAGGCTGGGGTCAGGGAGAGGGGCAGGCAGAGGCTATGGTTGAGCAAGTGAGGTTTTGCACAAGATTGGAGACCCTGATGGTGAACTTGGGGAAGAAGACTCATGGATTTGAGAGACGTGGTCCAGAATAGAAATGTTCTAGCTGATAATATATATATATATATATATTTTGCCATTGCTAATATGCCATTTCCTCCTAAAATAATTTTATTTTTATCAGCGCACATTCTCTGAAAACACCTCTGAAAGGTGCAAAGGAAAGGTTGCAACAGTGAGTAATAATGACAGCAATGCACACAATTAATACTACATCTTAGACTTAGTACAAGGTTCCCACTCTTGGCACTTACGGGTGGAGGACGAATTCCACCCTCCACTCCAGATGCCTGGCAGATGGCTGTGTTTCTCCTGTCCTGCTCCACGGGTTGAATCACCTTTGACCGCAGCCAGAGGCTCTGGGCAACTGCTGAGACGCTCACCTGTGAGCTATTGGGAGGCTTGGTGTTGCCAAATCTAAAATCCAAAGTGCCAAGCACAGCCAAGCTCTGTGGACTTTATCTTGAAACCTGGCTGCCCAGAGAATGTTTCCTGGTGCATTATTATTAATTCTCTCTTACTTTGGGAAACATCTTACTTTCATCAGCATTGTGCTCGAGTCACTGGAGGCTCTAGCAGAGCAGTATTTTTACGAGGAACACATTTGCACTTTAATTTAAACGTTTAAGTGATCTCAGGAATCCTAGGACATGGCTGACTTCCTATTATCGATGCATCTCCCCTGTTCCTTAGTGTTAAAAAGCACTCAAGATTAGAAAATAGTTATTTGCTCCAGTGGTTTTCACACTGTGGGTTTTGTTTGTTTGTTTGTTTGTTTGTTTTTATGAAGAGAAGTTTCTGAAAGAGATAAATTTAGTCTTGCCCAAAATATCCAAACTAATGAGTTCTTTCTTTTTTTTTATGAAACAATTTTATTTGGACACACAATAGTCTCATTAAGAGCAGTTTGTCCTCATAATTTATGGCTTAATTTTGCTGGCCTCCTCTTTATTCAGTCATGGGGAAGACTGCGCTATTATAAAGATCCCTTAAATGCCCAGCAGGGATATGCGGGAAGGATGATGCCAGAGTCCCTGTGGGGTTAGGGCCTCAGGTTTTCCAAGTAGCTGCCTGCCCAGGTGACCGAGAATGGTGTGAATTGTCAAAAATCCTCCTTCACCGCCTTTTCTATAAAGCAGGGCTGCTTGGAACATTTAAAGCAACAATAAATGTAGACTTGGTGAGAGACAGAGAGAGGAAAAGAATGACTTGTAATTTAAAATGAGGATAAAACCAGACTGTGGCAGGGCAGATCATATAGGCAATTGAAAATACTTTGGGATTTACTTTGAGGAGTAAAACCACAGAGAGCAGAGAGTTTTGAGCAGAGGGGCGCCATGAGGATTCCGGGTGACAGAGGATTATAGGAAGGTGAGGGGAAAGGACGGATGCCATGCAGGAGCAATTGCAGTGATCCCAGTGAGAGTGGTTGGGTTGCAGAAGTAGTGGAGACAGTAAGAACTGGGTGGATATTTTATACATTTCAGAGGTAGACCAGACAGAATTTTCTAATAGACTGGATACAGGATGTGACTAGGAAGAGTCAAGAGCAAATGAAAGGTTTTGATCATTCAAGGGGTGATGTCAAGGAGCAGGTTGGATACACAAATTGAGTTTCCAGGGGCCCAGTGAAAGCTATTGTCATATCCCGCTGTTCATAGGCTATGTCTACTTTGCGGGGGAAGTTCAACCTTACTGAAAGGTTTTTCTATTCTCATTAGCAGAGTAGTGTCAACACACCCCTTTAGTCTGCACTGGTACTATTCATTTAATAGAAAAAGAGAAAATAGTTAATTCTGGGGATGTTGGGTGACAAAGCTAGAAAAGGAAATTAATGATGAACCATTTAGGGAGGAAGAAGATACATAAGCATTTGCTACTGAACACTAAGCTTGGTGCTGGTGTACAGGTGGTCATGCTCACAGTGTTGCCACTAAATAAAGCATTGTGCTCCGCGTGAAGGGTGCATGAGAGGGAGAGACAAAGAGACTGACCAAGAAGAGTACCCACGACAGTCCTATGGAGTCAGAGCAGTGACTTTTTGCTGAAAGGTGACTACTAACTAGGCAAAGCATTGGCAAAAAGAAGGAGGGCATTTGAGGTTGTGTGAAAACCATATGCAAAGGCCAGAGATGAAAATATGGCAAATCTGAGGAAGCAAAGATAGGTTTGTATGAGTGGAGTACAGTGGTAAGGAGAGGAAGGGAGAAGACTATTCTATGTAAATCAATACTTCCCACACTGAATTTTGTGAACCATTGTGACCACCACATGGATAGAGATGTTTCACAAGAGGCAGAGTTGGCCCTAGCCCAGTGGTCAGCAAACTCATTAGTCAGCAGAGCCACATATCAACAGTACAACGATTGAAATTTCTTTTGAGAGCCAAAAACCGACTTCTGCACACGGGCCACGAAGTTTCAATTGCACTGTACGTGTGCACCCACACGTGGTATTCTGAGGAAGAGCCACACTCAAGGGGCCAAAGAGCTGCATGTGGCTCCCAAGCCGCGGTTTGCCGACCACTACCCTAGCCTGTTTGGCTCAGTGGATAGAATGTCGGCCTATTGACTGTAGAGTCCCCAGGTTCAATTCTGGTCAAGGGCACATGCCTGGGTTGTGGGATCAATCCCCAATAAGAGGGGTGTGCAGAAGGAAGTCTGTCAATGATTCTCTCTCATCATTGATGCTTATATCTCCCTCTCCCTTTCCCTTCCTCTCTGAAATAAAAGGAGGCAGAGGTGGACACTCAACAAGAGATCAGCACCGCAATGCCTTCCAGTAATGAAACAGTTCTTCCCTTTTAACTTCTGTGTTAATAGGTTAGTCCTATTACACAACACAATGTACTTGCAAACATTTGAAAGTTCCTGCCAATGAGATAAGTAGAAGATTTGAGGTTGGTTAGCAATCTTTAGGTAATTAAAGAAAGAAATCAATGTATTATTAAAATATTCTCAAATATTAATTATTGATATCTGAGAACTCATTCTCTGTGGCAGACGGGGCACTGCCTGTTGCTCAGACTGAGGCACTGTGAGTGGATTGCAGGAACCTGTATCTTTTGTTCCAATGAGAAGCCAGGTGGAATGAGGGGCAAGTCTACCTATAGACCTCCTGATCTGTTTCACCCCTGTGCTGTGCAAATACCATCATTACCTCTGAATATCGTGATATGAAATGGATAGACAGCATTATACCACGGTGATATTTTTTAAAAATATATTTTTATTGATTTCAAAGAGGAAGGGAGAGGAAGAGAGCAATAGAAACATCAATGATGAGAGAGAATCATTGATTGGCTGTGTCCTGCATGCCCCACACTGGGGACAGAGCCCCCAAACCCCGGGGCATGTTCATAGGTCCAGGCTCAACCAATGAATCACACCAGCAGTTTTGATAGACACCAATGTTTCTACTCCCAGAGAGAGACTGTACCCACTCATTGCAGGAAGCCAGCCTGTACATCTAAAGCATAAGCACTTCAGCAAACCACTATAACACAGTCCATTGTTAGTGATCCCTGTTTCATGAAGACTGGAGGGAAATTATCACATAACCACCTAATTATCACACGATTATGGAGCATCCAGCACCCAGATAATCTGTGAGGTTGGCGTATTCATGACCACAGAGGACACACAAATTGGTGTGAAGAGCAGGTTTGAATTCTGGCATTACCACGCACCGTGTGGCCTTTGGGGAGTCACCGAACATCTCTGTGCCTTGGTTTCCTAATTTGTGTATCTCATCAGTTGATCAAGGTGAACAATCTCATTAGTTAATTTATATTTTAAAAAACAAACAACCCCATCTGGTTATTGTGAGGATTAATAACCATGTGGTTATTGTGAGTTATTTCCATGTAAACATTGGGTTCAGAATAATACTTGCCATGAGGTGAGTGCTATAAAATATTAGCCATTAATTTTATCTTCAGGTAGGTGGAGGGGCGGGGTTGCTCAGATATTTCTGCCTGGATAGGGACTCAAAGATGCAGGGGATTTGTGGGAAATGGTCTCCTGAATCTGAGTTCTGTGGAAGAGGTCTCAGTGATGTCTCACTTCCCCTAATTTTTTTACCCCTTTATGAGTCTATAACAGGATCCTCTTCAGGCTTTGAGCAATCAAATACCCTTCAAATACCTTCCTTTCCTGTTTAAGTTAGACTGAGTTGCTCTCTACTATTTGTAAACAAAAGCCCTGAAGAGAGTACATCTGCATTTGAATGTTTAAGGAGTGGTTCAGAGGGATGAAGAATCTCCCTCTAGTTTTTGAAGTGAATAGGATAGAAGGAATTCAACTCATATTATTGTTCCTCTAAGATTTCAATTTCCTATTACATGGTCAATACATTTATTTAATAGATGGTTACATGGTTCTTTTTGGTACTGAAAAGGAAGGATTTTTAATTTTTTGAACACCATAAGGCAATTACCGGTTGAATACTAAGATGTTTAATGACACTTTATTTTTTGACATTTTTCATTGGTAAAAGCTCTCTCTGCCTAACATTAGCATGATCTTGATGTCTATGTTTATTCATCTGGAGCACCTGCTGAGTGCAAAGCTGAGCGTAAAACAAATGTTTCAAACTACAGTATAAAGGGTGTGAAGTGTACATCATAATCTTATGATACTGATTTAGTTCACCATTAAAAATGAACTATGACTAAAGTATTTCACAGTAAGCCCTAGAGAAAATTATTTGCACAGTATAGTGTGAACAGAGACACCCTCCAGAGTGTGGTGAATGCTATACATCTGATTGCCCAAGTTCCTAGTGATGTGTTATTTTTTAAATCTGAACTACCCATGTTATTGTGTCAGCTCAGGGACCTCAGGGCATGCCATTATAATTGTGTGGCATCTTGCAGAAATGATTTGGTCTATGCCAACTTCATGCAGTGGTGCTGAGGTTTTGATGATGATGACAGGGCCATCAAAGATCATTGGGAACCAAAAATTCCAAATTAAACCATAAACCCAGAGAATAAGTAGGAGTTAGAATTGGACTATGAAGGCAGAAATGAATCTAGAGACAAGCCATGGTTGAATGTGAAGTTAGGAATAAAGGGAGCCATACTCTTATGGAGAAAGAGAGAGAGAGAGAGGGAGAATATGAATCATAGAGTAGATGGAGGAGTTGGAAGAGACAGAATAGTGGACAGAGCCAAAAATCATGAGGTGTCAGCTTTCTTAATGCTTGAATGCCCAGGATGGTGATTCTCACCTCGGTCATACAGTCCCTACTCTGTGACAATACCTGTGGGATTTTGACAGGGAGTTTTTAAGTGGGTGAATCTGACCTGTTCATGTGCTTAAGGACATCTTAATCAATTCTATGACACCTGCACCAATTGAGGAAGTAAACCAATAACTAAGGTACAGTACATGGCATCCAAACAATGGACATCTAACCAGAAGTCAGACAAAATAATTCCCTTCACACTAATGTCCAGTTTTAATTTTCAAAAATTAAAAAAAAATGTCTGTACAAGATGAAAAATGAAACAGAAGGCTTGTAATGAAAATCAGCAATCTCCTGTATATTCTCCACATCTTCAGGAAACATTAATAGTTCCTGTATTTGCTTTTTCTAGTGATTACTCTCATATCACTTGATTTGTTGACACATCTACTTACTTATACATTCAAAATAATAAGATTTAGTGGACACTGTACTCTCTTTTCCATCATCTTACCATTATTTTTTATATCATTCTTTAGTTAGCTTCATCATGCCTTTAAGTAACATAGTCTTCTTTATTCCATCAGGTTGAAGTGGTATCTTTTCACAGCCTCTATCACCTTGAAAGATGCTGCTGCCAATGCCTCTGCTCTTGTCTTTGCCTCTACTTCTCCCTCCCCTTCCACCTCAGATCTGCTCTACCTTTACTTTTATATTCTCAAGGTTATGACAGTTATAGTGCATCATATTCCTCAACCACAAAAAGACTGTATATGTGTATATAACTTGAATCCAAAAAGTGAAAGTGTGCTAGTGGGTCTGTTCTCTTTGCTCCTTTGGATGTTTTATTTTATGCTCTTGTTTTCCTTCAGAAGGTGATCTTTAGTTGTTTGTTCATGTTTCAGGATTGAAGACTTGGTTGAATGTGAAGGAAACCAATCTCCTGTTAGTGTGAGTATCTTTCCCCTGTTAGGTCTTTTCAGTGAATAGAATATACTACTCTGAGCTCTCTGCATGGAAAAGGGCTTATCAGCTCTCCTTTCCAGTGTGAGGATGAGAAGGACAAAAGCTAGTTTCAGAGTAGGGTACCCAACAATCCAGAATGGAAGTGATTTCTTCTGGAATTCCAGAGCTATCCCATCAACCCTGTATTCCCACAGTAATGTGGTAAATTTATTTGGACCTCTCGGGTGTTTGCCAGTATAAACTTGGAAAATGAAGGGAATTTCACACTTAAGATATTTGATCTTCATAAAAACAGAGTAGAAAAGTGGTTGCCAGGAGAAGAGTGGCAGCAGAAATAAGGAGAGGCTGGTAAAGGGTATAAATGTTTAGTCGTAGGCTGGATCAGTTCTGAGGACCAAACGTGAAACATGGTAGCCATAGCTGATAACACTGTACGGCATAGATAAAATCTATCAGAGTAGAACTTAAATGTCCTCACCAAAAAAGAAAAGTTAAATATGAGAGATGTTCCTTGACTCCATGGGGGAGCAAGAGGGATCTTTTCACAATGTGTACATATATAAAACCATCATCTTGTACACTTTATTTTTTTAAAATATTTGTATTGATTTCAGAGGGAGAGAGAGAGAGAGAGAGAGAGAGGCATCAATGATGGGAAAGAATCATTGATCAGCTGCCTTCTGCACACCCCCTACTGGGGATCAAGCCTGAAACCCAGGCATGTGCCCTGACCAGAAATAGAACCATGATCTTTTGGTTTACAGGTTGACCCTCAGTCACTGAGCTACGCCACCTAAGCCATGCTGTACACTTTAAATATCTTATAGTTTTATTTGTCAACTAAACTGCAATAAAACGGGGAAAACGTACTATTTCTGAGGGTATTTCCAAATCATACTCCATTCTCTGTCTTGTTCTCACCAATCTGACTGGATTCTCACTCTCCTTTGCTGTCATCCTCCTCCGCATATCTTGCACTGTTTTTAATCTGTCAAAGGACTTCCACACTGTTTCTAACAGACATTTGTTAAAAATCTCTTGTCTTTGTATGAGCCATTTTCTCTGATGTAATGCAGTTATTTATATAGTATCATTTCGCTGGGGATATTGGAAGGGTTGGAGACAAACATTGGCTCTCCCATGTTTCCCTGAAAATAAGACATCCTTCGAAAATAAGACCTAGTGCATGGAAAGATAAGACATCCCCTGAAAATAAGACCTAGCGCAACTTTGGGAGAAAAAATTAATATAAGACACTGTCTTATTTTCAGGGAAACAGGGTAGTTCTGCATACTTGAATCAGAAAACCAACAATAGCTTTTTGATACCTCTTTGGAAAGATCTCACAAACTTACCTCAAATTAAAAAAGTAAGTTAATATCTATATAATACATTGAAATATGCATAAAGCTATTTACATTTTTAACATTATTTTTAATATATAAAAATTTAATATTTTTAATATAGAGCAAGATCTGATGTAATGAAGCCATTGGTTTTCTCTGTCAAGTAAATCTCGTAACATTTCCTGGAAGATCAAAGTAAGAGACATTTTGATTCTATAGTAAGGTCTGATATTTCCCATGGGGCAAACCCGGGGTTATTTTTGTTGGCTTGATAGTGTTTGTTTCTGAGGAGGTGGGGATAACTGAGACAGCCTCACAGAAAAAATTTCAAAATTTCAAAGAAAATATTTCACTGGAAATCATTAAGACTCAGCTTCTTCTGATTCCCTGCTGGCTGTTGCTGAGATGTCAACATGCCTCAGGAGGAGGCATGTGACCGTGAACTGAGAATAGAGCCAAGGCCAGCATTTCAGTTTGCATGGTGAAGAGGAGGGAGAAAGGGGGCCAGGCTTCAGCATCAACAGGCTTAACATAAGCATGAGATCAGAATGTCTAAGCAATGGACATTAAGGAAGGATTCTTAGGTGAAAAGAAAAAAAAAAGATGCAAGGGTTAGGTATATAGGTATTTGTGAATTATCTATCTGCTGATTTCACGTTTCCGGTAATGTGGAGGTTTGCTTCAAAAATGGAAAGTTATTCCTTGAGTGTTGACTTGTTCATTCACTTAATCATTCATTTATTTATTCATCCACAGGTACTTAATGATCAAGCATTGAGCTACTTACTATGAGAATCCAGGGGATCCAGTGGGAAAAATTCAGACTTAGTTTATACTCCTAGAGAGTTTAAGATCCAAGCTATTGAAAAGACAATGGTATTTCCCAAGATCTAGCTAGAGCCAAAGTACATCATGGTAACTCAATAGATCTTGCCATGACTAATGTGTCCTTCCATGTTAATTAAAGTTCAGTAATTTAGGAACGTTTTCAAATACAGATACTGGCATTCATAGAGTAAACACATTCATATGAGCATGAGCAGTCTTAACCATCAGTTGGAAATTACCTCTGTAACATACTACTCTCAGCAATATTCTGGTACAAATGAAGTGGGTTCTCCAAGTTTTTCAAAGAGAAAGTTAAAGTTAATTTTCTGAAGCCTTAATGGTACCGAGGAGTTTTGATTGGGGCACATAAACTTCATTTCATCTCCAGCTGGGAAAATAGAAACATGGCTAGTGGTTCACTGAGGTCAGATTCCAGAATCAATGTGTTGGATTTGGATCGACACTTGCATGCCCCTTCTCCCTCCTGATCACTATCTGAATGTCTGCCTGGAGACATGGGATTGACCAGGTACCTGGGAGAGTTGGAGTAGTCACACTGTCTGCCCTTAGAAATGCACTTGAGAAAAAGTTTGATGGGAAGGAATGAACTGAGCATGCCTTTAACAAGCTAAAACTACATCAAAGGGGCAGAAAGAAACCACTTGAAAATAAAAATGTTGTTTTGATTGAAACTGGGCAAAGAGCCAAAGGTACTGGAAGGAAACTCTTAAACATACTGAAGTGTTTCTGGATCAAACACTCCATAAATCTAGGGTAAAATGTGAAATTTTTGTAGTAAATCGTGAGGCTGCATCAAAATGGGTTTCTTGCTGAACTTCAGAGTTGAGCTGTTCTCATGAAATTTCTTTCTTGCTAATGAAAGAATAGGTATAGATACATGTTTTCATGTAAGATGGATTTGTCATATTTTGGACATGTATAAGAATTTCTCATCAGGAATTCTGACATTACAGGCTTGTGTTTTCACAAATTTCTTTGATTACAAAGAAGTCATTTTATAGATGTCACAGAAATCCTTTTTAAAACAACTAAACATTCTTAGTAGATAACAATTTATCTAAATATAGAAGTGATTTCTAAAAAATGCCAGCTATATGACATTCTTTTTAAAAAAAAATCATCCAATAATACCTCAATTGACAGAGGTAATTATAGTCAGAAGCTGAAGAGATGAAAAATAAAAATAAGTAAATTGTAATATTAAATGGAATGATGAGGAATATGACAATGAAATAAAGTAAACATATTCTCTATACAATATTAAAACAAAGACATTTGAAATATTAAATTATTTTATAATATATGTAACGTTAAAAATCATATAATGGTAATTGCTATATAATCCCTCAGATTATATTAATAAAGACCAGTATATAAATGAGAAAAACTTTAAAAATGAAAGTTTAAACTAGTAGAATGGAATATATGTCTTTTAAAAACATTTTAGAAATTCCACATAGTAAAAGAAACAAACTAACCAGCAAACAAAACACAAAGCAAGCATCAAGAACATAAAACTAGGTAAAAGAAGCCAAACACGGGTGTTAAAACTGAGCTGAGAATAAAGATTTGTGCTCAGCTTGCGAGAAACCAGCTATGATAAGCAACATCATTAAATGACACCTGCTCTAGATATCCTGTGGCAATTTTTAAAGTCACAAAGGTGAAGAAAAAACTCTGAGAGCATAGACAACCAATTTAAAAGGGCTATTTAAAGATGAAGCTCATAGGTGAGGTCCAGCAAAAAAACAAATTTACTGAGAGTATCATATAAAAAAATGCAAAAAGGTTTCAAGTAGAAGAGCAAGCAGTTTTATTAGGCAAATGGAAGATTTAGGACAGGAGAATCAGATATGTAGAATTTCAGGTAAAAGTGTTAAGTAGCTGAAAAGCATTAAATGGGGCAAATAAAATTAAATTCTTTAATGTGAAAATAGAAGTGTAAAGGACCAATAGATTTTAGTCAATTATTATGTAATCTTGCATTGGGCAGTGCTCTGTTAGCTGATCACAAAGACAAAACCTTAAGGGGAAAACAGATTGATCTTTTTTTCTTTTCTTTTCTTTTCTATTGATTAAAGTATTACATATGTCTCTCCTTGCCCCCCTCCAACTCCACTGACCTCTCCCCGGTGCTGGTGCTCCCACCCCCAGCACATGCCCTCACCCCCCTACTGGTTATGCTCACATGCATGCATTCAAATCCTTTGGTTGATCTCTTACCCTCCTTCTCCTGCCTTCCCTCTGAGGTTTGAGGGTCTGTTTGATGCTTCCCTGTCCCTGGTCTATTTTTGCTCATCATTTATATTTATCTTTCTCCAACTGGTTTATTTCACTTAGCCTAATGCTCTCCATGTCCATCTATGCTGTTGCAAATGGTAAGAGTTCCTTCTTTTCTACAGCTTCGTAGTATTTCATTGTGTAGATGTACCGTGGTTTTTTTTTAATCTACTCATCTGCTGATGGGCACTTATGCTGTTTCCAAATGTTAGCTAATGTAAATTGTGCTAAAGGACTTAAATGTATGATGGGAAACCATAAAAACCTTAGAGGAACACTAATTGATTTGGCTCAGTGGACAGAGCGTTGGCCTGTGGACTGAAGGATCCCCAATTGAATTCCAGTCAAGGGCATGTACCTTGGTTGTGGGCACATTCTCAGTTGGGAGTGTGCAGGAGGCAGCTAATCAACCTTTCTCTCTCATTGATGTTTCTAACTCGATATCCTTATCCCTTCTTCTCCGTAAAAAATCAATGAAGTATATATATATTTTAAAATCTTAGAGGAATTCACAGGCAGCAAAATATCAGACATATGGTGTAGCAATATCTTTACTGATACAGCTCCTAGGACAATGGAAACTAAGGAGAAAATAAACAAGTGGGTCTATATCAAAATAAAAAGGTTCTCCAGAGCAAAAGAAACCACCAACCATCTACAAAACAACATAAGAGCCCACTGCATGGTAGAACATATTTGCCAATGTTCCATCCGATAAGGATTTAATTTAATCTCCAAAATTTACAGGGAACTCATAAACTTAACAAAAGGAAGATAAACTATCCAGTCAAAAAATGGGCAAAGGACCTCAACAGACACTTTTCAAAAGAGAATATACAAAAAGCCAAGAAACATATGTAAACACGATCAAAGTCACTAATCATTTGAGAGATGCAAATCAAAATGACAAGGCAGTACCATCTCACACCTGTCAGAATAGCTGTCTTCAACAAATCAACAAGTGCTGGAGGATTCCGAGAAAAAAAGAACCCTAGTGCACTGCTGGTCAGAATGCAGACTGGTGCAGCCACTGTGCAGAACAGTATGGCATTTCCCCAATAAATTAAAAGTGGAACTCCCATTTGACCCAGTGATCCCACTTCTAGAAACATATACCAAGAAATCAGAAACACCTATCAGAAAGGATATATGCAACCCTATGTTCGTAGCAAACAGATTAATCTTTAAGATTCAAAATTTCATCCTTCTACAATATCTTAATAAAATAAAAAAAAAAGACTGATCAACAATATAATAAAAAGGTGGTAAGTAGCAAATCTGGGGAAATGTTTGCAATGTTTATGACAGATAAGTGAAGAAAGAGTTGAATATTAAAACAACTCTTAAAATACTAAAAGCAATTGTACAAACTCAATAGAAAAACAAGTACATTACAAAACGAGGCAAAAAAATAAGAGAAACGGGAGTAGCAAATACACAAGAAAAGGTAAAAAGGTTAACCCAATTAGCGATCAAAGAAATGCAAAATAAAATGACAACAAATTTCAGTGTTCGCCTACTAAATTTATGACTAGTCTTTTCTTGTCATTTTGTTTAAAAAATAATAATGGCATCTTTGAGCTTGCAGGTAATTGAAAATTTTCATACATTGTTCACAGGCATATAAATTAACAATTTTTCTTAGAGGCATTTGTGTAACTTGTATAAAAAAAACTTAAAATATTCATCTTCTTTGACTCAATAATTTAACTCTCCAGGATTTATTCTGGAGGGAAGAAACATGCATTCACACAATGTGTCCAAAAGGGAGTTCAGCACATATGTATTTATGCTAGAAAGATGTTTCCATTCTGTTGTATTTGACTAAAGACAAAACTAAAAGTAAAATATTTAACAATCACTAAAATTTATGTTTCTGAAATACAGGTAATGGCAGATAATTCCCATCATATAATATTAAGTGAAAAGAGTAAGTTAATACATTTTTATTACCCAAATTCTATATTAAGTTATATTTATGAATAGGAAAGTGAATAAAAAGAAATGTAAAACATAACATGTTTCCGGTGAAAGAATTATGAGTGGTTTTTATTGGTTTATATAGTTTAAAAATTAACTGTAATCAAAAATCAATTTTATAATAAAATGTGATTTAAAAATACCAAATGCTGAAAGAAATATAATTTGAGGTTTTTTTTCCCCTCTGCTTGAATAATTTTAAAGTTATTTCTGATTCCCCAGGTAGAATTATTCACCCTTCTTTTATGTCACCCAAAAAAGAAGTATGTTTTCAAAAAATGGATTTATTGATATATCTGTCTCTATGTCTTGGACTAATAGCCACTCAACTGGAGGTGTTCAATTTTAGTAATATTAGAAACACAAAAAGACTCAGCAGTAAGGTATTTTTCACATATTGGTAATGTTTATTAAATATTTGTTGAATTGAATAAATTTATTCCACTTCTATTATGAAGAAGGAAATTTCTAGAAAGAGTAAGTGGTTTATAAAACTATCTAGTAATAAAAAACACTTTGAATGTAGGTGTTTTAATTTTGTATATTTTTAACTTGATAACTTAAATATTCATGTACTTAAAAAATTTGGTCTGGTCTTGTTTTATCTTCTTTTATGTTTCTTAGCCATTTATATATTTCTAACTAACCTATAGAGAATCTTCTTGTAATATACACATTGTAATAAATAGAGAATTTGGAATAAATGTCTAATTTTAAAAATACTATTGTTAGTTATTTAAAAGCCCATCATGCTTGAGTGAGGACTGTTCTGACAAGAACTATAATGATTTTCACAAATTAAAATGTCTAAAGTCAGTTCATTTTTCTAATTTTCATATATATTGCATTTCTCCTTTGCCTTGAGAAGTTATATAAATGTTTTTTTCTCCTTTGAAATTCTAAATGAGAAAAATAATAGCAGAAACCAGATGAATAACATTATGGTGCCCTTGAGAGGCAGGTGGCAATAGAACAGGTATGCCCAGGGCGAAGTGCTAAATATAAGCTGGATAAAAATTACCTGAAGGGACTTTGCAGCTATAATTACTGAATATCTACATGAGGAATCTCATGTTTATCATTTTCCTACTGCCAATCAAGTGATATTTTCAAGGCCTCTTTCATACTCTATTGCTAGGTGGTGGTTTAAAATCTAACTGAGCAGGGTAAACAAACAGAAAATAACTTTTTATTTAAAAATAATATGGTTTATGCCTATTTTTCTGGAGTCATTAATTATATGTAGTATTTCTTCTCATTCTCCTACTGTGGAAGAAAGTTTTTATCATCACCCTAACTATAAGGTATATTAAAAATGACAAATGGCTAATAGCTAATAGATGTGTGTGACCCTGAAGGACTTAAGACCTGAGAATTTTCCACTGTGGTCTCCAAACAATCTTGCCCTTGGCAGCTGCTCCTCCAACTCTCACACATGACACAATCCACAACTATTCCTCTTCATCCTTCAGAGAAAATCCAGGCTGTATAAACAATGGCTGCTAATCCACATGAAAAATCCCTCTTCCTATTTCCGGAACTAGCTGAACTATGACTGACCTCCTTCCTCCAGCTACAGCCCCTCAAACCCCTCAAACATTCCAACCCTCCCCCAATTTAGAATGTTCCTTCACCCTTCAGAGCTTTCTCATGCTGGGAATTTTTGGAATAAAATCTTATCCTAATGGTACTCTGGTTGATTTTCTTCCCCAAGTAGGAAATATGCCAGGGATTCAGAGGTAGGAAAGAGTATTTCGTCTACCTGTGTGGTCAGTGGAGATGAGTGGAGTGGGGGAAATATTTGAATTGAGCCTACATGGACGAATTGTGTGCAGGTTAACAGATAGATTTTATATAGTATTTGTATCTCATAATCAGCAATGAGTTTCACCCTGAAATTATTGTAATTATTGGCTAATTAAATTTGAATACTTGATACAAATTGGGCAGTTTATTCAGTAGAAATTTGGAACACTAAGTAAGAGTCTTTGCAGGTTTCTAGCTACAAAACTTTGAAATCACTAGAATATTAGAAACAAATAATGAAAAAATTTCCTGCCATATAACAGTGTTTAAAGGGAACTGAATTCCATGAAATCAATTCAAACATAATCCATATGACAGATGAATCACACTTATGAATAAGTGCAAAAGTATTAAATGTTAGTAAATCCAACCAAGCATTATAAGAATAACTCAACACTTCTAATGAATTTTTCAATAATTCCTCACTAGAAAGCTTATTAACATAGTTAATCACATTCATATCCAAAGGAAAGGGATTTTGATCATCTTGATAAATACTAAGTTGTATTAAATACAAATGAATTCTGTATTAGCTAAAGAAACTTTATTACTTTAACTGAGAAATTTTTCACATTATGAGAAATAGCTACCTTGTACAGAGAACAGACTGAAAATGATCAAGTATAAGAGGTTGGGGGAGCTGGGTAAAAAAGATAAAGGTATGAAAACTGGTATTTACAAAATACTCAAGGGAGATGTAAAGTATAGCATAGGGAATCCTACATAATAAAAGGCTAATATGCAAATTGACCAAGTGACAGAAGGACCAATTGCTATGACCCACATTGACCACCAGGGGGCAGATGCTCAACTCAGGAGCTGCCCCCTGGTGGTCAGTGCGCTCCCCCAGGGGGATCACAGGTCAGCCAGCTCAGCAACACCTCTCCTGCCTCCATGGCAGTGCTAAGGATGTCCCACTGCCAGCTTAGGCCCACTGTCCACAACCATCAGTGGGACAGCCCCTAAGAGCTCCAGGACTGTGAGAGGGCACAGGCTGGGGTGAAAAAACCCCCACCCAAGTGCACTAATTTTGTTCACCGGGCCTCTAGTGTCGTTAATAATAATATTGGGGGAATGCTTTGTAAGGTATAGAATTGTCTAATCAAACTGATGTACACCAGAAACTAAATACAAAATAATATTAAATGTAAACTGCAATTTATTGGATCGGCAACTAAGTAATTGCGGGTTCCACGCATATATGGCTTCAGTTGAATTTTTAGGTTTGCAGACGTAGTACAAATGTAAAACACATTTTGTTATTTGATAGTTGGCTATTCAGCTGTTAATCAGTAAAAAAAGTTTTTTGATCTGTTTTGTAGTTTTCGTTTGGTGTTCGTTGAAAAATGGAAAATCAAAAGGAACATTTTCGTCATATTTTGCTTTCTTATTTCCGCAAAGGGAAAAACGCATCGCAAGCTCATAAAAAGTTATGTGCTGTTTATGGTGACGAAGCCTTAAAAGAACGGCAGTGTCAAAATTGGTTTGCCAAATTTCGTTCTGGTGATTTTTCACTCAAAGATGAAAAACGCTCTGGTCGTCCAGTTGAAGTTGATGACGCCCTAATCAAAGCAATAATCAATTCGGACTGTCACAGTACAACACGTGAGATTGCAGAGAAGCTTCATGTATCACATACATGCATTGAAAATCACTTAAAACAACTTGGCTATGTTCAAAAACTCGATACATGGGTTCCTCACGAACTGAAAGAATCACAGTTAACGCAACACATTAGCAGCTGCGATTTGCTAAAGAAACGTAATGAAAATGATCCATTTTTAAAACAACTGATAACTGGCGATGAAAAATGGGTTGTTTACAACAATATCAAGCGGAAAAGATCGTGGAGCCGGCCAGGTGAACCAACTCAAACAACATCAAAAGCTGATATTCATCAAAAGAAGGTTTTGTTATCAGTTTGGTGGGATTACAAAGGAATTGTCTTCTTTGAACTCTTACCACCCAACCGAACGATCAATTCTGATGTCTACATTGAACAACTAACGAAATTAAACAATGCAGTTGAAGAAAAGCGGCCCGAATTGACAAATCGAAAAGGTGTTGTATTCCATCATGACAATGCAAGGCCACACACATCTTTGGTCACTTGGCAAAAATTAATGGAGCTTGGTTGAGATGTTTTGCCACATCCACCATATAGTCCTGACCTTGCACCATCTGATTACTTTTTGTTTCGATCTTTACAAAACTCCTTGAATGGTAAAAATTTCAATAATGATGATGATGTCAAATCGTACCTGATTCAGTTTTTTGCTAATAAAAACCAGAAGTTTTTTGAATGTGGGATTATGATGCTGCCTGAAAGATGGCAAAAGGTCATTGATCAAAATGGGCAATACATTACAGAATAAAGTTATTTAGTTCCATGAAAAAATTGTCTTTGATTTTCTTTTAAAAATCCGCAATTAATTACTTAGTTGCCGATTCAATAAAATGAAATTTAAAAAGTAAAGACAAAAAAGAAATAGCTATCTTAAACTAATAGGTAATTTTATATTTAATGTTGAAAAATTAGAAGCATTTACATTTAATTATGGAACAAGAAATGTTTTACATCTTACAGATTTATAGCGCATTGAATTAGACAAGGAAACAAAACAAAAGAAGTAAGAGAAAAGATGAGAATGAGTATTGTTGTTTTCAGATAACATAATTTCATAGATGGAAAGTACAAAATAGCCAAGTAAAAAATATGTTTGATTAAAAAAGAAATATGTAAATAAAAATGGTCAATATTAAATAGAAAGTGAAATGAAAAGAGATATAGCACCCACAATAAAATCTACTTTATAAATTTTCCAGGAATAAAAAAATATTTGTACTAGGTTACATTTTGTCTAGCTTATATTAAACTACTTCATAGAACTTTAATCATTGGACATAGATTAGGGGTGTCGAACTCAATCAGAGAAGGGGCCAAAATCTAAAATCCAGCCTAAATCGCGGGCCGAATGGTTTACTGAACAGTCATAAACTGTCATTGTGATGGAAACGCAGCGGAGTGCAGTGATGACAGCGCGGTGCGGGCCACATTGCAAGGCCTGGCGGGACGGATTTGGCCCGCGGGCCTTGTGTTTGACACAAGTGACATAGATTGTGGTAGTCTGATTTCTTTAATGACTTTGTATTTTTCTCTATAATTTAATAGCAGTCTTCCTTCCTGATTGTTTGCTAAGCCGGGTGTCTTGCTTTGACCACTCGGGGGTTCACCAATGTAAAACAAGCACAGACTTGAGAGGTTCTGACATATTTGGCCTTCTTTCTCTCTTGTTTCTCTGTGATTAGCATGAACACTTGGCCAAGCATAAGTGATAGGAGAGACATATGCGTGTGAGAGACAATTGGAAGAGATCTCAATTTTTCAACCAAAACTATGCTAGATTATTTTTTAGCTACCTGACTATAAATATGTGAGAGTGTCCAACAAAGATCCTAGAATATTCTAGCCATTTTAAAGCTAACTGTGGAATGAACTCAGCCATCACCAGAAAGCAACCTAGCTAACCTGACGACTTGTGAGCAATGATAAGTTCTTAGTGTTTTCTGATATATAGCAAGGAGAACTTTAAACATGGATAAATAGATTAGAAAAGATACAACTTTAGGTCTCTGGGGGAAAAGATTGATTTTTTAGAATGTGATAACTGCTTTATGATGTTGAGAATAAACAGGCAAGTCAATCAATTAAGTTAGAAGTATTGATACATCTCACATTTTAAACCATATTAAATTTTAGATAAATCAAAGGTGTTGGAAATACGGAGAGCAATCTTAGTAAGCATGACCTTATAGTCATATAATAAAAAAGTAGATTATATAATACGATAATGAAAAAGATCACATTGGGTTAAGTAATGAAATAAATCTTTTACTCCAAAAAATTCTCCTTAGGGAAAATATTTACCCTTGTTTGAAGGATTATTTGAAGGATTTTATTTTATTTTATTATTTTTTTTTTTTTTGTCACATCCTTTAGTTCTTTACATAACACTTTTATTGTGATGTTTTGGGGAAAGAGACTAGCTGATGGTTGATTTCTAATTTACCTAACTTTATATGGGCTCAGAGGACAGTCTATAGGATAATAATTATTGAGTCTTTTTGAGACATTATTTATTAGTAGCCTTGCATGTAGAAGATTTTAAATGCTTTCATTTTGGGGGAATATGTGTAAGAAGCTCTCACCTATTGGACCAATGGATATTGGTTATTAATTTGTAATTCTGTTATTTAAATCTTCTTTACTCTCGCTACTTTTGTCTGTTGTCTCCATCCGTTTCTGGGAGCCATATGCTCTGTTAATGATTGTAGAGCTTTCAAACTCTCATCGAAGTTCCATCAGTTTTAGCTGTGTTTTAGGGTATATACATCCTGGTAATTATTATATAGTCAACTTCATCACAAACTATGCAACGTTCCTCTTTCCTTAACTCTTCACAACCTACTTTCTCATTATCAGATGATTTTTTTAATAACATTTTACTTATATCAGATGACATGCAAAATATGTCCTATGGTACATAGCAAATATGTATAGAAGGCCAGGAGAAAAACAGATTTGTGAAAGAGATTGTTAGGAATGGCCAAGGGAGGCAGGGAGAGGAAATAGAAGAAGCCAACAAATTAGCTCCTGAAAGCATTTGGATCATTCCCATTGCTAAGGAAACCACTTCACAATTTCCTGTCTCCATCTCAGCTCTGAACAGCTGCTTTACTTATATTTGGCTTCACAGAAGGACTTTAATTGCGAGGTGAAGAAGAGCCAAAGTGCCAATGTTAGAGTGGGAAGAAGAATTATGGGGATGCAAAGTAACATCAAAACAGATTATTTAGGATAATTGGTAAAGCCTATGCTTTTGAAATGGAGGTCATGGCTCATCGCTTTCTCTCTAAAGGTATCCTAATGATGGTGGCAAAGTTATTCAAGGTGGCCACTTAAAACTGGGTGGTTACATTTTCACGGTGTGAAAAAAAATTAATGAACACTATTAATCTATTTTCCTTCACTAGAATGGTCAAATTGATATAGTTAACCTTCTTTCCCTTCTGTGTTTTACTAAAAGAAGTCTAAATGAATGACCTGTCTCTCTAAATGAATGGGAGGAATCATCAACGTTTGCTCATAGCTAGACTTTTGCTAACTCTACAAGAATGTAGTTTTATCTTGAGCTGTGTCACATGGAGTTCTAGCAAACGAACCTTCTCCTACATTCTACATTTTCATTTTTCTCTTTGCCTGAACCCAGTAACTTTCCTTCTCCCCTCCTGCCTCCATTACTTGTGAAGTATTAGCTTCTCTTTTTCGTCCTTTTTTTTTGCCAAAAAATTAATTTTGTTTCCTTTAAAATAATTTTTAAAAGAAAGTTTGAGGTTGTTATAGAAATTAGTGGTTCTAAGCTACTTAAAGTTCTTCTTGTTTATACATAATATTAGGCTAAAAAAATCCAACACCACATCTAGAATTATTCTGCGTTTTATTTAGTAGAAACTCAAGATAATCCAGAGGAAACAGCCACCTCATAACATGTTCAACAACAACCTTCAAAGGGGTCTAGATCAGTAGCATCCCCTATAATTTCTTCATGTTAAAAATGTTCACTGACCGTCCTGTCCAATCTGAGATCTACTAGCTGTTGGTTGCTATTAAACCCTTGAAATGTGGCTGGTGGGACTTAAGAACTGACTTCAAAATTTTATATAATTTTATAATAATTTTACTATTGGAAACTTAAATAATTACATGTGAGTAGTATCACTGTATTGGATAGTGTGATTCTAGATGGCCCTCATTGGTATTATTTTATTCATTCTTATTCTAAAATATTTTGAGCTATCATGCCACTTTTCAGCCATTGAGGGCAAGAAATGCAGAAGATTCCCTTGGATTTAAAATATATTTAAAGGCTGACAAAAATTCTGAATGCATTTGGAAAGAAATGTGGGTTAGTGCTGTGCACATACCTAACTTTTGATAGCTATTTTGGTTAACAGGTTAATGGCTGGAACACTTATTGTTACAACATAAAAGAGATGAGGTTACCATTTACTTAAACTAAGACCTTTACAACTAATACTTTCTGATAGTTTCACTGGCCTTGCCATTGCTCAAGTTTTGTCTTTGTCTCTGTTACCTATGCAAACCCCAGCCTTCAGGAAAGGGACAGATACAGTGTAAGGAACAGCGAGGTGCTAGAACATGCGGCAAATCACATACATTAGAAAAACATGGCTCTCTCCTATCATTTCAAGAGCTCCTGGGATCTCACTCTATGGCAATCTCTGCCCACATCCAGGAAGTGGCTGTGTCTAATTCACCTGGGGTTATCCTATCCCCTCCTCCCTCTCTAGATCTCCATATGATCATGAGTTGGTGCCCTTCATGCCACGAAAAACTGATATTCACATCAATGTTCTTGATGGAATGGTCTTATTTTTTTGTTCCTTATAAAATAACAAAATGTTCTTGGGTTGTAAACTTCTAGGGCAAAGATTATGCTCACCTAACCAATTAAATTCAATGTCAACTTTGGCATCAAAAAGTTTGAACACTAATCCTAACCGGTTTGGCTCAGTGGATAGAGCATCAGCCTGTGGATTGAAGGATCCCAGGTTTAATTCTGGTCAAGAGCATGTACCTTGGTTGCAGGCACATCCCCAATAAGGGGTGCGCAGGAGGCAGTTGATCAATGTTTCTCTCTCATTGATGTTTCTAACTCTCTATCCTTCTCCCTTCCTCTCTGTAAAAAGTCAATAAAATATATATTTTTAAACTTTGAACATTAAAAAAAATTCACTTTTTTTTTTTTTTTTTTTTTTTTTTTTGCTGCTGCTGGAAGAGAGTGGAGCTTTAAGCCACAGTAGAAGGAATCTCCTTTCCGTTAAAAATGACATGCGTTGCATGGTTGGGTCTAACACAGGTTGGGAAAAGTTGAAATATTTTGCAGATTCTGAGTCAGGTAAAGGAAGCAAGGAAGCAATGGCTCTGGTGGTTAGCAATGCCCACAGCTACTTCTGCAAACATGCTGAGCCTGGAAACACAGGTATCAGAGAGTGTGGTTCCTGCCTTGTTTTGTGTGTATCTGAGTGTATTCCATTTATATTACACTTTTCAGATACAAATGGAAGCATACTAAACACACTGCTCTGCATTCTACTTGTTTTCATGTAGTTTATTGACTTGTTTCCCATGAAGTTTATTTCCCTGTTAAGCAATCCTAACACATCTAATATCCCTTATCAGAACTCACTGATTCACCATGGGAAATCCCTGTTTGCTTCATTTTTAGGGTACATTATAAAACAAACACTATATGTTGTGTCTTTTAACTTGTGAAAACGAGCCAAGGGTGAAAAATAAAAACAGAACTAAAGTGCTTTTCCAATACCTCATATTAACCTTTTTGTATTTAGTAAATCACTCTAGGCTTTTCCCCCCACCCACCCCTACCCTCTTTGTTTTGAAATGCCCTAACTTTCCCATTAACAATTCTGAGTCTGAAGGCGTCTGCCTCAGATATGAGCTCACCTGAGCTTTGGAAATGAGCTGTTGGATCCCACTTTGGGATTAATAAAAGAAGTGGAAATAAATGTTAATTGCTACTCCATTCAAGAATTCTGAAGGTAGTTAATGTCTTTTTCATAAGAAACATGAGATCAATTCATTTTGTTTAAGATGTGAAGAGGCTGTCATATTATTCTTTGATCTGTTCTGTCCAGGTAATGAAGGGTAATTGACCTTCACAACTCAGCATTTGTGGAAGAAAAAGAAAAAGACAATACCCTGAGTTTTATTTAAAAACCAAATATTTTAATGCAAATCTTATAGTAAAGAAAATGTATAGTTTTGATAATTACCGTAGAGAAAAAGTCATAAAATACTATTAAATCCAGCTTTCAATTTTGCATTATTGCCTATATACATATACATATGTGTATACATAAATACACTCACACACATCTATAATAATGAAAGTATAATATGCTGATTAGACCAGATGACCTTCTGTTCAAAGCAGAGGCTGCAAGGGAAGCCTGGTCCCAGGTGCCAGAGGGAAGCTGGTGTCAGCAGCCAGGGAAGGAAGGCCCACTCTTGAATGAATTTCTTGCACAAATTTCTAGTGTACCTATAAAAGTTTTCTAGAGCTGCCATAATTAGCTGTCAGAGATGGGGTGGCTTTCACAATGGAAGGTTATTGTCTCTGAAGTTCTAGGGGCTAGAAGTCTGAGATCAAGGTGTTGATGGGTTGGTATTTCCTGGAGTCATAAGGCTTATAAATTGCCACCTTCTTCCCATGCAAGGGTTTCCCTCTGTGAATGTCCTAATCTCCTCTTATCCTAAACACATCAGCCATATTGGATTAGGTCCCAAACTAATGACCGAATTTTAACTTAATCATATCTTTGAACACCCTATTTGCAAATATAGTTAAATCCTGAGGTACTGGGGGGTTAGGATGCCAACATATTAATTTTGGGGGTAACAATTCAGTTCATAACATACATTTTCTTAAAACTCACTTAACTTGAATTGTTTTTACTTTCTTAAGAATTAACTTATTTTTTTAAAAAAAATAATGTGCAACGAAAGTAAATGGGGCAACATTTTAAAAGCCACAACATATTTAGTCTCTGTCATTCATCGACAATCATTACTCATCTATTTTCCAGAGAGATATTTCATATATTTATATGTATGGCTATATGTTGTATATGTGTGCATGCGTGTATATGCATGTACATGTGTGTATAATTAAATTAAAACGAAGTAGAATGCAGAGCAGTGTGTATAATATGCTTCCATTTGTATCTGAAAAGTGTAATACACACAAATATGTGTATAGCTGTATATGCATACATACATTATTTTGCCCTGGTTTTATTATTTTAAAAATATTTAAATGACGTATTTGAGATTTATTTCTGGGCAGCGAGATTAACCCTATGACAGTGGGGAGCAGCGGGGTGGCAGAGTCCTGCCATTTGAGCACAATCCAGGTAAAGTCTACCTGTGCCCATCCCAGCTGTGTCTGTAAGGGGGTGGGAGAGACTGTGCTCACCTACACTCACTTCTGCTCACACCCATTGGTGCTTGTAGCTCCTGTCCCAGCCCCTCTCTTGACACCATGGATAAATAAGATCAGGAATTTTGTTATTGTAGCTTTATAATATATTTCAGCTAAGTGCTAGAGTTGGTCCTTCTTTTTTAGATTTTTCTTTCTAGTTTTGTTTATTTTTTTTCTATAGTTCCAAGAACATGTTCCAAGTTGCAAGAATTGTTATTTTTGAAACTGTGTCTGCTTTATAGATACTTTAGGTGTTTATTCCCTCTGGAGCTGAGGCAGCTTATGGAGTTGGGACTGACTCTTGCTAAGAGAAAAATAGGAAGGAGAGACTGGAGCTAGAGCTGAATTAAAGAGGTCTGTGTCTGTGTCTGGAGACATTTATATTGTGTCGGCAACTAAGTAAGTGCGGCTTTTTTAAAGAAAATCAAAGACAATTTTTTCATGGAACTAAATAACTTTATTCTGTAATGTATTGCCCATTTTGATCAATGACCTTTTGCCATCTTTCAGGCAGCATCATAATCCCACGTTCAAAAAACTTCTGGTTTTTATTAGCAAAAAACTGAATCAGGTACGATTTGACATCATCATCATTATTGAAATTTTTACCATTCAAGGAGTTTTGTAAAGATCGAAACAAAAAGTAATCAGATGGTGCAAGGTCAGGACTATATGGTGGATGTGGCAAAACATCCCAACCAAGCTCCATTAATTTTTGCCGAGTGACCAAAGATGTGTGTGGCCTTGCATTGTCATGATGGAATACAACACCTTTTCGATTTGTCAATTCGGGCCGCTTTTCTTCAAATGCATTGTTTAATTTTGTTAGTTGTTCAATGTAGACATCAGAATTGATCGTTCGGTTGGGTGGTAAGAGTTCAAAGTAGACAATTTCTTTGTAATCCCACCAAACTGATAACAAAACCTTCTTTTGATGAATATCAGCTTTTGATGTTGTTTGAGTTGGTTCACCTGGCCTGCTCCACAATCTTTTCCGCTTGATATTGTTGTAAACAACCCATTTTTCATCGCCAGTTATCAGTCGTTTTAAAAATGGATCATTTTCATTACGTTTCTTTAGCAAATCGCAGCTGCTAATGCGTTGCGTTAACTGTGATTCTTTCAGTTCGTGCGGAACCCATGTATCGAGTTTTTGAACATAGCCAAGTTGTTTTAAGTGATTTTCAATGCATGTATGTGATACATGAAGCTTCTCTGCAATCTCACGTGTTGTACTGTGACAGTCCGAATTGATTATTGCTTTGATTAGGGCGTCATCAACTTCAACTGGACGACCAGAGCGTTTTTCATCTTTGAGTGAAAAATCACCAGAACGAAATTTGGCAAACCAATTTTGACACTGCCGTTCTTTTAAGGCTTCGTCACCATAAACAGCACATAACTTTTTATGAGCTTGCGATGCGTTTTTCCCTTTGCGGAAATAAAAAAGCAAAATATGACAAAAATGTTCCTTTTGATTTTCCATTTTTCAACGCCAAACGAAAACTACAAAACAGATCAAAAAACTTTTTTTTACTGATTAACAGCTGAATAGCCAACTATCAAATAACAAAATGTGTTTTACATTTGTACTACATCTGCAAACCTAAAAATTCAACTGAAGCCATATATGTGTGAAACCCGCAATTACTTAGCTGCCAACCCAATACTTCTGTAGATAACAGCGCAAAGATATGGGTGTCTGGGGACCAGATGGGGATGCCGTGAAAGGGAGGTAGCACGAGGTTTTCTTAAAATAGATCTAACTGGACAGGGCTGTTTGGAGAAGAGATGTGACCACAAGAAGGGCTGGTGGTCACCGGAGCCCGACTCCTGAGGAAGTGGGCATACATCGCCAGACAGGGGTGAGGTATTGCCCACATTGAGGCGATGCTATAATGGAAGTTTTCAGTTTCCTCATTCCAAGTCCATTGTCATTTCCTCAGTCTCAGCTTGTCCGTGCTCTGCTGTTTGTTTTGGGAAGTCTGGGATTTTAGGGCAAAATGGACCAGTCTTCTAGCATTTTTAGAATTATATTCAAGGGTGTGGCCCTCTCAAGTCACTCTTATAGGGATATTCTTGCAAGTTCATAGGAACACCGCTCCCCCCCTTCCCCCCGATTGGAATCTTTGGTCTGATGCCCCACTGCTTCCAGCCAGCAGGCAGACACCCCTTTGGCCATTTGACATGGTGATATAAGATATACAGATGAAGGGATAAGGACAGTGAGCAAATGTCTCTTCATCCACTGGTGCTGTCATAATCTAGGCGTTGCCAGCTTTCTGTTGTAAATTTGGAAACGCTGATAATTGTGATGTCCAAATCTTTATCTTTAAAACATGATTGATTTAGCAATTAGTAGGAATTCTGTTTAAACTATGTGGATTTGTAACTTTTCAAAATTTTTCTATAAAATTAGAAAACATTGACACCAAAACCTAGCAAAATGTAATATAAAAAAAAAAAAAAAAAACTATCGTCCAGTTCAATTACATATTGGTAAACATAGTGCATCAACACATTGGAAGGATACTTATAGCATGAATATATTCATTATAAAACTGGCGAGTAGTGCAACATTAACAACTCAATGAATAAATTTCATGTTTGATGTAACTAGGAAAACCAGGGATATAAAAATTAAAATTTATCAAAGTCGGGATACCTTGTGACATGCTTATTCATACTTCATTCTTGATTGTGTATCTCCCTCTCATTCACCTAAATTCATACTCGTTTTGTCTTGTACGGAATGGACTAAACCCAAAGAGAGGAACTCACTTTGCCTTCAAACCAACACGTCCTATCATATCTTCTTTCCTCAGTCTTGGATATCTCTGGCAGATCCATCCACTTTACAGTACGAAGGATTTTATCCAGTTTTCACATGAAAGTTCAGTCTCATGTTCAGGGTAAAACTTCCCCTTTCCAGCTCAGGCCACACAGTCGTTAGGGGAGCTGTTCCAGGGAATGGTGGGGAGAAAGTTGGCTTCTTCTTCCACCCTCTCTCACTCTTCTCTTCTCCTCGCCCATGGCTTTGATGCTTCCGAATTTCCCTTTCTTTGCTGAGCAACATCAGTTTCTAAAAGCTAGGATGTGAAAGCTGAGCTTTCATAAAAACTTTTCTTAAGTTGATGTTGGTGCCCTGACGTAGGACTTTGCTTTCCAGCAGCTCAGCAAGCATGGCAGCCAAGAGTGAGGAGCCAGGCTGCCCCTCCCGCAGAGAACTTCATCTCGGGAGGTAGACCTCTTGCATTGTCAAGGCTTCGGAGCTCGCTGGGAAGAGTGGGTGACCCTCTTCCTCTTGTGGTCAGACACAGGCCCACCACCTGCTATCACCACAGTTTCATTCATCTAAATAAAGCCCAATCTTCTGCTGAGATGGGCTAGACAGGATGCCAGCCAGTTGCCATTGCTGAGCAGTCCCTGGGGAGAGACATCTGGCAGCTTCTTGGCTGTTCTCTTTAGAACGCAGACTTCTTATCTATTGTCCTCTGTTTTGAGGTTTTTGGTAAAAATTCTATGTACAAGAAAAGTCTCATTCTACATTCGTGTGTGTGTGTGTGGGGGGGGGGGCGTTTAGCACTTAAGCAGCTTTATTTTTCTCCTTTACAAGCCTAATCTGAGTTTTTTTCTAGACCATGAATAAAATCTTGCATGTGAGGTCTCCTGGTTTTTTAGTCTCTTTGAGATGTGTCTTATGGAGCTTAATAATTAGATAATTTTTATAATGTCACAGTTATAAGAGTATTCCACTAAAAGCTTCCTGTACCCACAGCATGAGGGTGCTCAGAGCTCAAAATTTATGCCATGCAAAACAGTGGGATGTCAGACTCTCTGATTGCTGACCTTTCTCCCCACCTTGGGAAAGCAGACGGCCTTAGCCCAAAGGGTAAGTGGGTGGCATGGTAGGTAATGGCCCTTGAGAGACCCCTCAGAAAGGCAGTTCACTAACATGGAGGAACTCAGCCCTGAGATGGTGTGGATGGGCTGCCAGAGCCTGGAGCCTGGGGGCAAGACAATAGCTCACACAAGGAACTGTGTGGACAGAGACAACCCAGTGGGGTTTGCAAGGACTGAAATTCAGGGGTAGCTCATTAACAAAAAAAACTACTTTTAACTGCCATGCATTTGGAAGTTAAGAATTAGAACCAATTGTGGCTGAAGAAATAATTTCAGAATTGAGAAAATATTTTTGAGCAAAATGATAGAATAAATATTCCACAACAAAGCTTACAGATGCATCTAAAACAATACTTACATGAAAAATTATCATCGTGAATATTTATTTTAGAAAAGTCTTAAGGACACAATAAATACAAAGACACAATCATGATAACATTATAATGGCGAGAATCAAAAAGGGCAGAAGAATCTTTTAAAGAAAAATAACTTGACAACTTTGACAAGGTTAATAAAGATGACAAGACAGAAGAAGGAATTGTGTTATTTCTTAAAGAAATGATAAAAAAAAGCCATAGTTTAGATGGACTACATATTAAAAGATAACGTAGACTACAATAACTTTATTTCTTAAATCTGAAAACTGAGGGGAAGTGGACATATTTCTGGAAAAATACTACCAAACTGAATCAGAAGAAAAAAAATAAAGCTGAATTGTCTTATCTCATTAAAAAAAACCTAAGTGATTAGCTGAAACTCTGCATTTATGTAAGTCTGTATGTGTGCATTTGAACATGAAAAGAAGTATTCCATTTGTTGCCCTTAGTTAGCTGAGGAGGCTAAGTCTTGAAGGGACTTCTAGCTGATTCTTCTCTCACTGAGTCATTAGAGCCACCACTTTTTCTCCTCTGGATATAAATCATCCCAGAATGCACATTCAGGTCTGATTTATAACATCCTAGCTTAGACTCCTCTGTACCCATCATACTATTTTACAGCCTGGAGTCAGAAACTACTAATATATTTAAACCTCAATATTCCTTCTTACCTTCTTTCTTAACATTGCTTCAATGATAAAATGAAACTGTCCCAGCAAATAATGCATTTTTTTCTGCTTTTCCTTGCAGCTGCATGTAGCCTGTGAACTAAGTTTCAGGCCAATGAGAGAGAGGTAAAAGGGTGCATCAGTGTGATAGCTTCCGACCTTCCCCTCTGCTCTGCGGCCTTGAACACTTGGAGGTCTGAGGGGACCACTCCGAAAGTAACTGTGGAACAAACACCCCAGCATTGCCTCCTTTCTTACATGGGAGAGAAACAAAATATTTTGAAAGCCAGTATCATTCTCTTAAAAAACATACAAAAACACTTTATGTGTATATATATACACACACACACATACACACACATATAAATGTATATATATATATGTATTTATTGATTTTTTACAGAGAGGAAGAGAGAGGGATAAACAGTTAGAAACATCGATGAGAGAGAAACATTGATCAGCTGCCTCCTGCACACTCCCTACTGGGGATGTGCCCGCAACCAAGATATGTGCCCTTGACCGGAATCGAACCTGGGACCTTTCAGTCCGCAGGCTGATGCTCTATCCACTGAGCCAAACCAGTTTTGGCCACACAAAACACTTTTGATATATATACTCACACCTCACCCCGACATAAGGCCCCAGCAGAGGCCATATCATGGTTCTCCTGGGGGATCAAGCCACATATTGTTCTCCAGTCCTTGGTATTTATTTGGCTTTGTTGTTGTTGTTTTTAATTTTTATTGAATTTATTGGGGGTGGCATTGGTTCATAAAGTTATGCAACTCTGCAATACATCATCTCTATATTGTTATTTTTAACTCCATTTTTATTGTTGACGCTATTAGAGACCTGTCCATTCTCCCATCCTTTGCTCACCTCCCTCTCACCTTCACCCCACCCTTCCCTCTGGCCAGTACCCCACTGTTGTCAGTGTTTGGGGTTATGCACATGGCTAATCCCTTTACCTTCTTTCATCTATATCTTGTACTGTGTGTTCACCCTCCCCTGGCCCCCCACTACCAAGTCAAGGTGGAAATACAAATTGGTGCAGCATGGCATTGTCTCAAAAACTGAAAATTGGAACTGTCCCCAGGCATTCACATTGGAGTTCAGCACCCCCACTGCGGTGCCTGCCCAGTCACAGTTGGCTTTTCCTAGGGCGGACCTTCACAGAACCGGCCACCTTGAGGGCTCAGAATCCAGAGACCACCTTTTATCTGATTTTTCATCTATTTCCAGTCTTTGTGGTAGGATTTAACTCGGTGCCAAAGTCCTTCTGTCTGTGCTCTGTCAATTATTTCCCAAGAAAGTTTCCATTTTCCGGTTACAAGAGCCTGTCTTAGGGCGTCCAGCCTGGGGGGCCCCAGTCATGGCCACTTCCACGGGGCTGTGCTGCGTGGAGCGAGGCTGAGGGCTGCCCCAGCCCCGGTCGGTCTGGCACACAGAGGTAAGCAATTGGGTGACCACTTAAGATTCTAGCTCCTGGTCAGCATTCACTAGGAAATTTAAAACATTCTCTCAATTTAGTCCACTGACACATTGCACAGATCTGGTGTTCTGCCTGGAACACCCAGTACCAAACCACGCGTCCCCCCCACCCCCCACATTGAAATTCCACTCTCGGTGTGGTCTCCAGGCGGTCCCTTTCCCCTTCTGGCTGCGGCCCAAACACCGCCCCTGCTCATGCTGGCCCAGATCGTCCCTCCCTCCAGAATCCAGGAGGCTGAGTGAAAAATGCACGGTGATGATTTACATCTAAAATCCAGCTGGCTTCAGATCCCTTTTCTCCCTCCTATTAGCACCATCGAATGTAACACTTAAAGCACTGACCTGGGTGACTCACCCCACATTTGAAGGAAGAATGTCCTGGAAAGCAAGAGTGATTCCAAAATAATGTGTATAGGGAACACTCCGTCCTCAACAAGACTTGCAATCGCTTTTGTTTCTTCCCGCAGTTACCTTACCCCAGTGGTCGGCAAACTCATTAGTTAGCAGAGCCAAATATCAACAGTACAACCATTGACATTGGTTTTGAGAGCTACATTTTTAAACTTAAACTTCTTCTAACGCCACTTCTTCAACATAGACTCGCCCAGGCCGTGGTATTTTGTGGAAGAGCTTCGCTCAAGGGGCCAAAGACCTGCATGTGGCTCGCGAGCTGCGGTTTGCTGACCACAGCCTCACAGCAAAGCTACCCTGATGTCAGCATAACCCACTCCCATGCTTCTCTGCCAATCATCAACTTTGTGCACCTCATGGTTTCCAGGGACCCCCCTTGCCTTCCTCCAGTTCTCCCTCATAAGAGCCAAAACACCTGGTCCTCTAAGAAAAGCTCCCTGAAAGAATAAAAGGGTTTGAAAAAAGACCAAAATGGGGCCAAGCAGAGAATTCTTTTTGAGGGTAGGGAAAAAGATGGCTGGGAACATTTATCAGTTAATCATTTTTATCCCGACACAGAGCCAATGCAATCTTTCTTTTTCTCCTGTTTGGCTGAGGGTCTATTTAGTTGATCCATCTTGAAGTCTGTGCATCGGAAGGCACCAGTGGGTGGTTCCATGGTTATCTCACTATCTATGAGTGCATTTTCCTTAAACTATAGACACCGTGCTGCTGTACACCAGAGCCAGTAACACCTTTACTCCTGCAAAGAAGTTGGGGTCAAGTCCAAAGAGCTGTAGGTGTGAATTATGGTAGTCTACCTTCAATACCTGTTTGATCATGGATTCTAAAACCCGAGGTCCTACTGACACAACGCAGGTTTTGACAGAAGTGTCAGAACAAAGTACTTCACATCTGAAATAAAATCAGTGGCTAGAAAGGGATAGGGCAGGACAATTCATGGAGGAGGTGCATTCTTGTTTTTTTCTTTTTTCTATTGCATGCCTTTTTTTGGAATGAAAAGAAAGACTGTTTCTGACTTAGGAATCATGATCGTGATCAGAAGATCAAATACTAGAAGCTGCCAGATCCCTTTTTAGTCCCGCGGTTTCACACTCCATGAAGACTGCCGAGCGCTGGAAGGTCAATAAAACCAGTGGAGAGAGAGGCCTCTGAAAGCAATAGATGTGCAGCAAAAGGAACCACAGAGGATTCATGGAACTTGCATTTTTAAAAATACATATTTTTAATTGGTTTCTAGAGAGAGGGGAAGGAAGAGGGAGAGAGAGAGAAAAAAGACATGGAGGTGAGAGCCAAACATCAGTCCGCTGCCTCGTGCACGTCCCCTGCTGGGGATATAGCTCCAACCCAGGCATGTGCCCTGACTGGGAATCAAAGCGGCAGCCTTGTCTCAGATTCTTCCATAAAAGCTCTACAGGACTAAAGAGAGTTCATATTAATATATGGCCAAATTAATCTCCTTCCTCTTCAATTTTTTTTGGTTGAAAATATGCTCATTCTGTATATTTTCTCAGTCCTTGAATGTCTGCTATTGTTATTTGTTTAAAGGAATTACTAAAAGATATTAGCAGAAGATGTACTTAAACTAAATGAGTTAAATCAAAATTACTAAGCAATGGGGAAACCATGATATAACTGTACTGAAACCAGTATGGGAATTTGCATATATGGCTTCAAAATCATTTAAAGAACAAATAAATGCTTTTTAAAAATAAAAAAATTCATGTGAGATACATTTAAAAATAAAGCCTATATCCATAACCCTACTTTTTCAGATAATAAATGCTAATATAATTTATACAAATATTTATCTATTGACTATCTATTAAAATCTATGTATTCAAGCTGTCCTGAGAGAATACCATGAGCTAAGTGCATCTAAAGCACTGATCCCATTTCCCAATGTGTAGAGATTTCCTGAGATGTTATATTTACACCCTAGCTTCTTTGGAAAATGAATTTTTTGAATTTATGTAGAAGTAATTTTTAGTGTTATTAATATATGGTCATAAATCGAAAGAAAGATAATCCAAATAAATGTGATTCCATCTAATTTTTGAGATTCCAAAGCCAAATATGTAACAGAAAAATATGTGAAGAACTGACTTTCATTCCTTTAGTGTTGATTTTAATAACAGGAGTTTATGGAATAAAGATATTAACAAAATTGCAAGTAAAAGTTGATATTCATTCCAGCTACTTTATTTTCTATCATTTAATCATATGCTATTTATCATTGAAAAATATCTCACATTCTTTGTCGTCTCACTTTTTTTTTGTCTTTTTGTATTACTACAATTAAAGATATTTATTTACTGTACTTACAGTGGACTACAAAAACAATAAATAAATACTTTTGATCAATCTGCAGTGTTTAATGGAAAGTCCCTGGGGACATTCCCAAGCAGAGAAGTTGTCATTTTAAAAATGTTATTCGGACTGCCATGTGGGTCAGAAAGCACGAGAGCAGATAGGCAGACCATGTGATCCCAAGGAGAGAGATGATGGCGTCCAAGCGCGTCAGCACAGTGGTGAGGTCACGTGAGATACACTCAGATATCTCCTTTGTCAGCGTTAAGTACATACTCATATTCAAAGGAATACCTTTAAGTTATATTCTAGCTTAGATGAAGGAGCCAAGAATGACAGACATTCTGAAGACATCACAGAAAGAGAGTACATTCCAAATCCGGATTGTTTCCATCTACACTATTCTTGAGTATATCATAAATACTTTAAACTAACATTTTTATTTCCATTTGAATATAATCCTCAAGCTGTGATGTTGCCTTCACTGAAGAGAGTCACAGTGTGTCTAATGTAAACCCAGAGAACAACTGGGCAAAAATGAAATGTGAAAAAAAAATGTTCTGATTAAAAAGAAACTATTCTGTTTTCTACTTGTTCTTCCCCCCCTCCCCCATTTCTTTGTTAAACCCTTTGAAAATGCTCACTGAATGATAAGGTAATGTGATTTCACTTACTTTTATATGTTGCCACAATCTTTATCCAGAAGCATATACTCTGAAATGAAATTTTGTAGGTGCACTAAATATGATCCCTAAGTAAACTGAACTGAGCAAACAGTCTCTGACTGCTGGGAATAATACTTGAAATAGTACGAAGTAGTTCAGTTCGGGTGTCCTTGATTAGGACCAGAGCCTTTTCCTCTTCCTAGGTGCCTAGCCTTGTCTTAAACACCTAAAATGAGCTCAAAATGAGTGCCAAGGTCAGTTGTTTACACAAGCAGCCACAAAGTTCTACCTACAATCTGTGTATGTCTGTGAGAGAAGACAAGCAAGGTGCTTCGGAGGGGCTAGTGGGCCAGGGCCAGGCACTCATACGGAGAGTGGAAGCTCCTACGTTTTTTGTTAGGAGGAAGGGACGTGAAAGGACTGAGCTCTGGAACCTCCTTCCACATCGTGTTCCACGGTCTATTGTTTTTCTCTTCACATTTTAATCTCCATTTTTGGTAAGATTTCATTGAATTTATTGGGGTGACATTGGTTCATAAAATGATGTAGGTTTCAGGGGTACAAGTCTGTACTACATCATCTGTTTATTGTATTGTACTCACCATCCCACGTTAATTCTCCTTCAACCACCATTTATTTATCTTTACCTTCTTTACTTACCCCTACCCACCCCACCCCCCACCCCCCCGGCCCAGAAATCATTATACTGTTTTCTGTATTTATAAGGTGTTTTTGTGTTTGTTTGTTTTTTTAAATCTGTTCACCTTTTTTAATACCCCCTACCCAATCTCCTCTGAAAACTGTCAGTCTGTTCTCTATACTTATGAGTCTGTTTCTATTTTGCTTACTTGCTTATTTTGTTCACTAGATTTCACATATAAGTGAGATCATATGATATTTATCTTTCTTTGACTGGCTTGTTTTACTTAGCATAATGTTCTCCAGGTCCATCCATGCTGTCGCAAAAGGTAAGGTTTCCTTCTCCGAGTAGTATTCATAGTGTAGATGTACCACAGCTTTTTTATCCATCATCTACTGATGGCCAATAGGCTGCTTCCAAAGCGTGGCTATTGTAAATAATGTTGCCATGAGCATAGCTACTTTAAAGCGCTGGATTTATCTATACTTACTTATAGCATGAGTTTTAATAATTTTTATAAATAAAAATTGTACCGGTTGGGCTTATATATTGTACATTTTGCCTTTAGTCTTATAGAATTTACTCTCTAATTTGTGTTTTTTTATTTTATTTCTAGGTTATTATCTAGATTTTAAAGAAAAAAGTACAATGAACTAAAATAAATTATTGGACAGATTTGTTTTAAATTCAACAACACAAATGTCAAAACTGTCACAAAAACAAAAACAAAAAATTAAAACATAAAGACAATAATAAAAAAACAGACTAAATCAAGTTTTTTTTGTTTTGTTTTGTTTTTTTGTTTGTTTGTTTGTTTTAGAAAGTGTTAAAAGTGAAATCATTCAGACAGATGTGAATTCCTTTTTTCAAGTTTGGGAATAATGTAGTCTTGCTCAAAGTAGAGGAATATTAATATCCCCTCAAAGCATTTTCCCAGCACCCCCTGCTTTACTTTGATGGACATATCATTCCCAAGCAAAACATCTCTAGCACCAGGGACACCCCACATGGCTCTGCTGGGCTGTTTTGTGACAGTGTCACAGGCTGCTGCTGTAGGTGACACGTGTCTGCCTGCTGCCAGTGTCCTGTCCGGCTGAGGGTCTTGCTATATTTTCTGAGGCTGAGAAAGAGCCTGGCACAGGATTGCAATTGGCTGGGGATGAGAGCCCCGGATGTGGAAGCTCCTTGCTGCAGGCATGAATGCAGGCTCCGGGAGACACCTTTGACAAAGAAAGATTTTGGAAAATATACCTATCAGACTTCTTTTTGAAAGATAATAGTTTACTGAAGCTGTTTTGTGACACGTTTTGTGAATCACGGGCTTTATAGATTATCTGAGTTTTGCTGCATCAATAGACGGACCATTAGCCAGGCCCATCTTTAGCAGAGCGCATTACATATGCTGGCAGGCATGTGGAAGGGATTTATTTATTTTCTTCAGTGGGGAGCTGAATAAATCTTGTGATAAATGCAACAAAGGAATTGCTAAAAACGCATATGTGCGTGGAACTTTTACAAAGGACTGTGAACTGACTGGATATGTCGAAAAGAAAATTGATTTTGAAACCTGCTCTGCCATGACCAGAGATAAAAGATCTTTTTTATTATACTGTTGGTTTTTAAATTATGCTTCCTGATGCATCTGACAGTTGCAACAAATTTCTAAAAATGCTCAGTCAAGCTACCCCAGCATGATTACCATCCCACATGGTTACCACTCAGCATGTTACCACCTCACATGGTTACCACCCAGCATGGTTACCTCTCAGCATGGTTACTAAACAACATGGTTACCACCCCACATGATTACTACCCCACATGGTTACCACCCAGCATAGTTACCACCCCACATGGTTACCACCCAGCATGGTTACCACCTCACATGGTTACCACCCAGCATGGTTACCTCCCCACATGGTTACCACCCCACATGGTTACCACCCCACATGGTTACCACCCAGCATGGTTACCACCCCACATGGTTACCACCCAGCATGGTTACCACCAGCATGGTTACCTCCCCACATGGTTACCAACCAGCATGGTTACCACCTCACATGGTTACCACCCAGCATGGTTACCTCCCCACATGGTTACCACCCCACATGGTTACCACCCCACATGGTTACCAACCAGCATGGTTACCACCCCACATGGTTACCACCCAGCATGGTTACCACCAGCATGGTTACCTCCCCACATGGTTACCACCCAGCATGGTTACCACCCAGCATGGTTACCAACCAGCATGGTTACCACCAGCATAGTTACCTCCCCACATGGTTACCACCCAGCATGGTTACCAACCAGCATGGTTACCACCAGCATGGTTACCACCCAGCAAGGTTACCACCCAACATGGTTACCAACCAGCATGGTTATCACCAACATGGTTACAAACCCAGCAAGGCTACCAAGATCTCACACTGTGTCACTGAACAGCGGTCCCTTCCTGTCAGGGTTGCAGGCGGTTCCAGGCTCAGTCACACACGAGGCTAGAAACAACCTCTAATTCGCAGCCATGTAGACTCAATCCTACCTTTAAGTCTCTAGTCCTGATGGCCACATTCTTTATGGTGAATTTATCATCAATGTTTTGGCTGAAAACCCCAAACCCATTTTTGGCAAACTTAGAACCAGAGAGACTTTTCTGAAGAAAACTGCCCAGAGGCCAGACAGCCAGGCTTGGGGCCACACAGGAGGATGGCGAGCAGGGAGAGAAGCCCTGGGCAGAGGCCACCGGCTGCGGTGCCATTGCCACCACCCATTCTGCTCTTGTGATGAGAGACCTCAAGTCGTCTGCTTTTGCCCTCTGCCCGGGAAAAAGCAGCCATTTGGTCACCTCTGGTTGCAAGTCGGAGTTCAGTGGGAAAGGAAGACAGGCCTCCTGAAGGAGAAGGCAGCCTCTGGGAACACCACCCCCATGGGGAGGGGAGAGTGCGACAATGTGCAGGCCCCGGTGGGTGACCCACATGCCAGAGGTCATGAGAGTACTTACCCCCAAAGGGATGAGGTGAATTCACGGTTGCTTTTTCTACGAGACTCTAATGCCCATCTATCCACAAGGAGGAGCAAACTATTAGAAGACAAAAAAGTGAAAACTTGCTTGTTTCCCATTTTCTCTAGTAACCGAAATATTTGTCTTACCAGAAAAGAATGCAGCCAATACACATCGAGCTGGCTCCTTGCCAGTGGCAATTTCTCTCACAAAAACTACTTTCATCTTCTTTCTAACCCAAATCCAACTAAAAATGATTAAAAACTAAGATGTCTAACATTTTAGTTCTAAATTTTAAAAGTCTTTTGGGAAGCCACTTTCTTGCTCACTGAGCATTTAGCATCATACAGATAAGTGCTATTCAAACTTGAACGTGCCTCAGAATTGCTGAAGGGATTCGTTAATACATAGACCTGGGTGAAGCAGACGATGGTTCTATGCTATGGACCTTGAGTAGCAAGGATGGAGACAAATAGCTTCAGCAAGAAGACCACAACCAGGGTAGCTGCAACCTAATTAGAGCGCTTAGGACTCTGCCTTGAAAGCTCTCGGAACTGGTTCTGACATGCTGAGATTTTCAGTTTGGAGAAATCACTCTGAACGTGGTTTGCAGTGTGCATGGGAAGGGAATTGGACTAGAGCCAGAGAAACTAAATAAGAGACAAAAAGTAATCAAGTCATCTGAGCAGGGCCAGATCCAAAGCGGCTAGCCCCGGGCCATAGAGAGAAAATTTGAAAAGGGGCACTGTATTTGACACTGAATACACTGAATCATGCTGCCAGGATGGCCTGACTGTTACCCAGGACTTCCTCTAACTGGTGGCCTGTGGGATGATCTGCTGCTCGCACAGCAGGTTCTACCCCCCGAGCTTAAGTAACATAGCCGCCCTGCTCTGCTCTGCTCAGCCTGTTGTTGGCGCTGGAGGTGCCCGGTGTGAGGAATCCTGCAGACCTACATCTGACCATGTGACCAGGCACCTAGAAGCCTCTGGAAGTCTGCAGTTCTGATACCATCAATTTCCTTCGAAGCTGAAATAACGCCTGGTGTCTACTGTAACATGGAAATGAGCAATACATTCTATCATCTAAATGTAAGCCTTTCCAGATACCTCCCAAGACATGGCCTCGCTCATAAAATTGACATGAAACACACACACACACACACACACACACACACACACACACACACATTTTGAGTGTGATCCTGTGATGAATGAAGACCACTCGGAAGAAAAATGTAGTTGCACATAAGTAAAGACCCACTGTTACACCCAGTACATGTAATAAACTCTTTTGGAATATAAAGAAAAAGAATTGGAGAACTTTAATGAGCTTATATTAGAGTTTCTGTGCCAACACACATTAGAGGTTGAAATAATGGTTAAGAGTATTTGCTTGAATGGCCTCGCATTAGCACACAGAGGGGTGCTCATAGGAGGATTTTGAATGCATTTAAGAGACAAAAGTAAGCCGAAACCGGTTTGGCTCAGTGGATAGAGCATCGGTCTAGGGACTGAGGGGTCCCAGGTTTGATTCCGGTCAGGGGCACATTGGTTGTGGGCACATCCCCGATGGGGGTTGTGCGGGAGGCAGCTGGTCGATGTTTCTCTCTCATCAACGTTTCTAGCTCTCTATCCCTCTTCCTTCCTCTCTGTGGGAAAAAAAAAAGTGTATATATATATATATATATATATATATATATATAGAGAGAGAGAGAGAGAGAGAGAGAGAGAGAGAGAGAGAGAGAGAGAGAGACAAAAGTAAGCGATAAGTGAAATCAGATGATGAAAATGAGTGACTTGGTCTTCCTGATGCTCCTTCAATGTGTAGAACACCATCTACCACCTGAGCAGCGGTGTTCACGTAACACTTCCACCCAAATAGAGGTAATTTTAAAATAACTGGTTGCTTCCCTTTCCTTGGGAATCTGATTTTTCTCCTGGTGTACTATTTCAGTCCTAGTGAGAATGTGTGTGTGTGTGTGTGTGTATGAGTGTATGTGTATGAATGATCCTAGGGTAGGAGGAAATTATGATGTAAGGAACGTTACTATGATTCAGGGAGAAAATGTAGAATTTTTTCCCAAGGAAAACATGGGTGGAAGGAGAGAATCCATGCATCTGGTATTAAAGGGCCGGACTCATCTTCGCATCAGGGGATGCAGGGAGAGAGCCCTCCGCCGTGTAAATAGGGCCACCCCAGGAGTTGGGAGCAGCGTTAGTGTGTTCATTCAAGAAAAGGAGAGCAGAGACACTGATCTTCCAGGCTCCTTCTTTCTAAGTTCCCATGGGGCCTGGGCAGGACCTGGAAATTCCCAGGGGAGCAGGGAAAGAAGCTGAGATTAGAAACCGGGGTTTATGACAGGGCTTCTGCAGAAAAGACAGTGAGGCCCCGGAGCAAGGTGAAGGTGTGCTGTGGCTTAGATAGGACCCAACGGATGAGATGACCAAACCACAGTCAGGAAGGAAGGGGTCCCTGGGCACTGAGCTTACAGAGGAGCAGACCAGGAGATCCATCAGTTTTGGAGGCCAGCAGGTGCCAGTGACCAGGAGGGAAAAGGATATGGTGTTACAAGTGTAAGAGGGGACCTTGGGCACCGGACAATCTCCTGCACATGAACTCCAGGGCCACCTTCCCCTTTTCCAGGAGGACACACAAGCACTGCGGTCTATTCAGGTGCCATCTAGAACTGGAAGCAAATCACTTCAAGAAAGATGATTGCATCTGCAGTGGAATTATGTCTTACATCATTTTGAGAAAGAACTTGGTAATGCTTTCTTTGAGTTTTACTTGATGGAGAGCTAAACAAATGTGACATCTTGGGTTCCAATTCAAGAAGCTTTGTTTTCTAACCTTTGAATAAAAAACACACACAAACACATTCAATTTAAATTCATAATGCTCATTAGAGAAAGCAAAGCAGCGATCTGTTCTAGCCTGGTGGTTGATATATTATAATCATTATGCCTAGTTCACATAGTAATGATAAATCACTGTGGCTGTGTACTAGGATATGATGCCTAAGGATATTAAAAAGTTTTTAATGTTTCTCAGATTTAACTACTGAAGTTTAGAGAATGCTGCTGCTTTTAATTATTTTCTCTCCGCAGCATGTTTGCTTGGATAATGTTTACATCGTGTGGGGTTTTAAATGTTGGAAAATATTTTTTAGGAGAGATTTGGTTCCCTTGTAATTTGTATGCTTTTCTCTGTGTATGACATTAATTTTTACTTGGGAAGTGTCCTCCAGCACAGGAGACTGGTAGAAAAAGGACTCTTTTGAGGGTTTTATAAGGCTTAGCATGCTGGGGAAGTGTATCGCTAAATGGACCCTCACTGCAGCATAAAATTCACTCTTTTATGTAAATCCTGCATGGTTACTTCTGCTGTTAACCTGATTTTATTCATTTCTCCTAATCTTTTTCTTCATAGTATAAAAAATGTGTTCATCCAGGCACTTAATAATTTTGTGAAAAGACATTTGAAGCCAATTTCAGGGTGGGTTTTTTTTTTTTTTTTACATTCTTATGTTTTTTCCAAAGCCGATCTTCAGAGAGTCTTTTTGTTATCTGTAAAATTGGAGTTTCTCTATTTAGTTTTTAAAAAATGAGTGAAGTAGTTCTGTTTCAGCTCCTTATTGTTCACAGTTAATATTTTACTTAAGAATCTGAATGCTAAAGAACCCTCCCATAAATCGGAGGGTTGTCTATATTTACTTGACGAGCATATTTTTAGAGAGAGCATGCTATACACAATTTTTGTTCAAAAAATTCCCCCGGAGAAATAATAACTTGCAAAAGAAATGAAATGATGCAGGATTTTGAAGGCTGTTGTTGAGGTTTTATTTTCCCTTAAAAATTAACAAATATGCATTACTTTGAGGTGTATTTGTCCATGGCAGTGGAAAAATTCCTTGCAAAAATCAGAAAGATCTCCATGGGTTGCATGTTGAGTAGGGTGTAAATGCAACTGCAATACTAGGCATTAACACCAGACGGCGCTAAAACACTGCAGTTAGTGGTCGGCCCGCCAGTGGAGGTGGTAGCCACAGCCTACTGGCACATAGAGCTAAATGGAGGGGTTGATAGGGAGGGAGGGGCCCATTGGAACAACATTTGGCTTTGTGATATTTAAATACGGGGCATTTTCTATTTCCTTGCTGTACCTGAGACAAGACACTTCACAAGTGAGCTTCAGAAGGCATGTCATTCCCCTTTATCTCTTGATGGCAAAACTAGCCTTTGTGTGCCTGTGATAGGAGGACATAAGCTGGCTGTAGGTGTTTAAATTAATCACTGGTCAAGAGCATTAGGAGAGTGACAGGAGGAAAGATCCTCAGACAGAAACTCAGGGACAATTTACAAAGAATCAGCAGTGTGCATGTCTGGAAGCAGTGGGAGGAGGTGGAAGAGGAAACTCCATTTTTTAAAACACCCCACAAAATGTAAGAATAATTATTTTCCCCCATTCTATCTTTTCCCTTTACAAGTGGTAAAATGGAGGATTTCGAGACTGCATATTAGGACCAATACTAAAGTTTTTTTTGTTTTTTTTGTTTTTTTAAATCAGACATTCTTATAATATGCTGCTGCTTGAGTTAGAATGGAAAGAATGAGGGCTCAGTACTCTGTTGTGCATGAAAAATGTGTGATGGAAAGCAATGATAAAGCTAGGCATAATTCCAGAATTGCTTTTTAAATTTCTCCTAGAGATTTATTTATTACTAGCACAACAAACACTTAACAGAATATTTGTTTTAAGTTATGTGAGAATCTGTACATATGGCATCATGAGCAGAATTAAAATTCTCTTTTGCTTCTGACATTAACTGATGCTCTGTCATTGGAGACACAGGAGCAGAGCATGGTGACCACCCATCACTGATGCCAATGAGCTACATGCTGAGCTCTGTTCTCTGGCGTTTCCCGCAGTTCAGTGATATGTCATTTTGTGACAATGAAAATTATTGGATAGCAGTAATGGAGATATCATCAGGAACATTGATTCCTTTAAACTGTCTTAAGATGTGAACACCTAGAGGTAATTTGTTTCTCAATGATCATATTGTATTGGACATTCTCAGAAAAAGTTGGTTGAAAAACAAAGGAAGTTAAAAACTTAAAAAAAATGTATTAGTTTATTTTGGATTTGTGAGATAAAAGAAGAGAAAAGGCAAAAACAAATTGGACAGCAAAGCTAAATCAATAGACTGAGTGACTTATTTTTAAGGAATATAATAGTTGAATATTCAGGCCTGCAAAGGAGGGCAGTTGGGGGTGATCAAGCCTGCAGGGGAGGGCAGTTAGGGGTGACCAGGCCAACAGAGGAAGGACGTTGGGGGCAAACAGGTTGGCAGGGGAGCAGTTAGACATCAATCAGGCTGGCATGGGAGTGGTTAGGGGTTGATCAGGCTGGCAGGCAGAAGTGGTTAGGGACAATCAGGAAGGCAGGCAGGCGAGCAGTTGGGAGCCAGCAGTCCTGGATTGTGAGAGGGATGACCGACTGCCCGTTGGATTGGGCCTAACTGGGCAGCTGGACATCCCTCTAGGGGTCCCAGATTGGAAAGGGTGCAGGCTGGGCTGAGGGACAATCACCCCTTCCCTCCCCCCGGGGCTCCATTCAAGAATTTCATGCACCAAGCCTCTAGTATTTTTATATGTCAAGATAGAACTTCAGAATCAACTAAATAAGCATTCTTTATATTTTATTCCTTCTTATTATTGTTCTAATTAATGGCTTTATGAGTAAGATATCTTTATATTTTATTTCTTTATCAGAACATAGTATAACCTGAACTCCATTCATACTTATCTTTAAATTTTGATACGAAGACAAGGAACACATTGGCAAATATCTTAGGTTGTTTGGTTCTTAACACCTCTGGAAAGCATAACAGAAAATAAAAGTTGTGTCTGTAGTATCACAAAAAGGGAAATTGAAATGGTAACTTCTTAATCAAAAGTTAAAAGGACCTAATCCCAAAGGATTCAGTACCTGTATATTAAGACTCTTCTTCATTTGAATATGTGATTTGAGAACAGCTTATGGACTACAGTATAAGGATGGATGTTAATAGAACAGAAATCCCGAGGAAAGATGAATTACACAATGGGAATGTGATAAACCATCTACGATTTGTGATGGAATCCTATGGGACTGGCCTCCTAGCGGAGCTGGAATTGTTTAGTCTGAGATCCTTTCGGCGAACTCTCTGCTCACACATCTGAAGCAAAACCCACACTGATGAAAAATAAAGCTGAACATTTCACCATATTTCAAATACTCTTATGCAAGTGATGCAAACACACTCCTTTTAACCCAATTTTAGTTCACTATTGTCTATGAAGATGCCCTCAAGGGAAAGCTTGACCACAAAGTAAAAAATAGTAGAAAGCTCCAGTAGCAAACACAAACTGAAATATGATAACTCACAATTTTCAGCACTGCCAGTGTTTTACATTATTATTTGCACTATCGGTTTTTGACAAGCCACAAAAGCAGACTGCCCAGAGCAAGGTGAGAATAAAGCCCACAGTTCTGCAAGAACACTTACATTTTCAGTCCCAGCTTCCTTAAACTGTTGCTGTGAAGAAATTTCATTGGTTTGTGACAACGTGGGGCTAGAGAGAGAGACTGTATAAAGTCATCTCAAACCATATTGCTCTCAGATATTTCCATGAGTGATTTTAAAAAAATCACAAGGTTAATAAATGTGTTATGATTATAAAGTAACAAGTCAGATTTAAACATCAAGTTTAGCAGTATGCTGACATTAAATCATATTTTGCAATTTTTCCTCATCGATGGTAAAATGTACTATATGAACCCCTTCATCAAATTTAAATAACTTGCGAACTTTAACATATTTTATTCTAATTGAGACAGCTTAACACTTTCTCCAACTTCATTTTATTGGTTGTCATGCAGTATTAAAAAAAACAAACATTCAGTCTTGTGAGTTGGATTAATCAATACTGTATTAATAATGAGCTTGGGGTCCTTATTATTAACAAAGAGACAAGAGTATCTGCCTTAGGATATGAAATAGGAAAGGGTATAGAATCTCTTCGTTATAGGGTTTATTCTGTGAAAAGAGAATTTTGAGTTTTCCTGTATTTTTTGTTTGTTTTTTTGTTAATCCTCACCCAAGGATATTTTCCCATCGATTTTTAGAGAAAGTGGAAGGGAGAGGGAGAAACAGAGAAACATAGATGTGAGAGAGACACATAAATCGGTTGCTTCCTGCACACACCTGGCCAGGGCTGGGGAACCTACAATCACGGTAGTGGCCCTTGACCCGAACTGAACCAGGGCCCTTCAGTCTGCAGGCCGGTGCTCTCTCCAGTGAGCCAAATCAGCTAGGGCGGAATTTTCCTGTATTTGTCTTTGTTGCTTTACATCCTAATTCCCACATAACCTTCTGACACTTCCCATCCTGAGTAAAATCCAAAGTTCTCGTATAGGACATCTCTGAGCACGCTCTGACATCTACTCCTCTGTCTTTCTTGCAACACCCCTCTGACACTGGTCGTCTTGCTATGCTCCTATGCCCAGTCCTCTCCAGCCTCAGATCTCCTCAAAAAGAGTTAGAGTTCAAAATATAATGATAGGAGACAAAGACATAGCTTTATCACATGGGTTGCATGAATGAATAAGGTGCAGAGCAAGGGCTGTGGAACAATGGGGATTCTCACACATTGTTGGTGGGAATGTAATCTGCTATAAACACTGGAAAACTGCCTGACGGTATCTAATAAAGTTACAGATGCACATGTGCTAGAACCTAGAATTTAAGACCTAGGAATGAAGCCTGGAAACTCTTGCACATTGATACCCAGAGACACATAATGTACACCAGTAGCATTATTCATAGTAGGCAAAAACTGAGAACAACAAAATTTCCCTTAATAGTTATAATCTATCCATACATATGAATGCTATCTACACTAGTAAAAGAGAAATATGCAAAATTGACCATCACTTCCCAACAGCCACCAGCCAATCAGGAGTGAGTATGCAAATTAACCCAACAAAGATGGACGTGGCCCTGTCCCCCAGCCGCTCCAGGCCTCTGGGCAGCATGCATGCAGGTGCAGAGCAGCTGGATGGGGCGGGATGCCTGCTGTGAAGGGGAGTGGGATAGGGGGAGCTACAGTAGCGATGCTCCAGCTTCAGTGAAGACTGAAGGATTCAGCTGGAGTGAAGATGGAAGTCAGCAGCCAGAGCGAAGGCCATTTGACCCAGTGATTCCACTTCTAGGAATATGTCCAACATTTCTTTTTTAAGCTGTGTGTTGCTTAAAAGGTTATCTGCTTAATTTTTTTTATGATATATAATCGTTGTCAAACACATTACATTTGTTACACTCTTGTATGTAATGCATCTAGTTATTTAAAGAGATTAAATAAAGAAAAATGTAACAAGAAATGGCATTAAAGACCAAAATGCTTATGTATATTTTCCTATCTAATAAAGAGGGAATATGCTAATTGACCCTCATGCCTTTGCAAAGATGGAGGTGCCCACAGCCAATAAGGAGGGAATATGCTAATAGACTGCCACACCCTCAAAGATGGCAGCACCCATAGCCACAAATTGGCAGTACTCAGTCCCCTCAGCTTCACTGGGGTGGCAGGCACACCTGCTTCCCAAGTGCCCCAGTCTCCTCAGCCCCTCAGCCACCCAGAGCTGGCCCAAGGCGCAGGCAAGCCTCAGATGACAGCTGCCCAGCCTCCCAGGGCTGCCTGAGGCTCAGGCTTGTGCTGCTGGCAGTGGCAGCAGCAGAGGTGTGATGGGGGCATTGCTTTATCCTGATAGCTGAGTCACCTCCCACCCCTGAGGGCTCCTGGACTGAGAGGGGGCAGGTCAGGCTGAGGGACACCCCCTCCAGTGCATGAATTTTCATGCCGAGCCTCTAGGAAGAATAATAAAAGCCAAAAGGATTATATAATTATGTTTTCTGATTAACAAATCCTTTTCTTGAAAGAATATGAGAAAAAACAAGTTATAATTAGAAGGAAGCTTGACGAATGTGAGATCCAAATGGATTAGGTGGATTTATACACTTTCAGTATTTTGTGGCTCAGAAGGTCTGATGCGTGCAATTCCAAAACGAGGAGCTGCCAGTTGGGCCAGGCTGCTCTTGTTTTGAGGCCAAACTACCCCTTCTATGGACAGTTAGGAGAGTGTTTTTTGGTTTTTGTTTTGGTATTATTCCTTTGTATACTATACCTGGGCTGAGAGAAACAATCTTACTTTATATAACACATTCAATTCAGTGACAAGCAAGTTTTGCAGGCTTTAGAGATAGTCATTGTTTCTAAGGCGAGTTCACATATCTCTGGTTCATATTTATTTAAGAATACAATGATTATCCTTATTCATAAAATTATGGGTATATGTTGTCTTAATGACAACTTACAAAATATTTTCTTCAAAGACTGTCAATTACTAAGTGTAGAACCACATCAGATAAGAGTATATGACCTCAAATATCTACAACAGTTTAGGGCCTTTAATAGACAATTAATGCATCTATGTTTGATTAACAATTAAAAATATGGACCAAATATTTTTATTTTGATTGGTCATCTTCTCTCTCCAGGTAATATTCTCTAGTCACATTCATGACTGAATCGCGAGCCTTCCTAATTTATGACGGTTTCCTTATAAACATCCCCAATCATATTCAATGAAGTGTAGGAATTACATCTACTGCTGTCACTCATTATTAACAGAATTTTACCCTTCTAGTTTCTAATCACCTTCAATCTGCCACACACACCCTGGACCAGAGCTGGAGAGTGAGCCTGCAACAGAGGTACATGCCCTTGACCATACTCGAACCCAAACCCTTCAGTCCACAGACTGAGGCTCTATACCCTGAGCCAGACTGGCTAGGGCTACCTAACTACTTTTATCGTTTACCTACAGTGGAGGGTTCCTACTGCCTTCCTGCTGGGAAAAATGGAGAAGATATCAAACTGTGTCTCTCAGTTTCCTTTTCTAACTCTGGCTCACACTTTAGATTGGCTGTTCTCTTCATGCCATCCCATGTATAGCTCTAAGTAACATGCATTCCTCTGTTCCTTGATTATTCAACTTTAATGATGCCTGTTTGACCCCCTAAAAAGAAGATGAAGAAATTAAAGCACTTTGATTTTTTTCATTTTTATTCTTTCTTTACTTTCAAAATATGATTATTTAAATTGATATTTTCAAGATATATCTTAGCTTGTTAATCCATATCCAATATAGGTTTTTAGGTGTTGTTCTTTAAAAAATAAAAACTCAATGTTTTCCACTGGTCCTTTCAGCATGGTTTCTTCTTTCATTTGTGTGTTGTTGTTGTTGTTTTAGTTTTCTCAAGTCCACTTTGAATTCATTAAGTTTTGAGCTTCATTCATTCATTCATTTAAATGAATTCATTCATTTAAGCTTGGTGGCTATCTATTAAATGATTTATTGTATGAACCAGGGTCAAATATTCTTTACCCCAATACTTAGTAGCTACTATTTCATTTTCTCTTGATTTTGGATGCTGCTATGAAGAAATCCTAAGTGCCTGATTTTTTTTCTCTTATAAGAAATCCTCTCCCTCTCCTAAGGTGGTTGAAGAATTCTTTCCTTTTCTTTTAAATTTAATAACAATCTAGGTGTCAAACCTTCTGTGTCATTATTTTTCTCAAACTTGAAGCTTCCTTTAATCTGCAAATTCAGTTTTCTTTTTATTTTAAGAAAAATTTCTTTTTACATTTTGAAATATATTTTTTGTTCCCTGTGTTTGGTTCTCTGGGGTCACATGTTGTATAAAATATAATTATAAAAATTTACAAATGATAGTTAGCCTTATGTTCTTTTTTAATTTTGTCTCTGCTGTCATATCTATAAATCTTTCTATAGTTGCTTTAATTCGTTCTTCTATCTGTATCTTTGTTTCTTTATAGTTGTAATTTATTTACCATTTATTTAACTAGGTCATTTTGATGCCAGAGTTTAACTATATTTGATAATCTGTAATATATATGGGTGACAGTCTTTCGCTCCTTTTAACTTTAGATAAAAACACCCTAAATTAGGAAAACCATTTTTTTGTTTTTGTTTTTTTGCTACCTGTGTGCTTATGGTTGCAAATAACTCTCATATTAAAAATCCTTCAGGGTTGAAGGGGGTGGTAGGACCTTGAGCATTCATTCATAGCTGGAACTATGGTATGAATTATCCTCATGACAGTTTTAATCATGGACTGTCCTAACGCTCTAAAGTCTGAATAAGTAAATATTTTACATGGATGATTGATGCCCATATAAAGCATATAAATGGCCTAGTGATACCTTGTAAGGTCATTATGCACCCTGAAGATCAATGATATTATTTTATGGCCAAATGAACTAGCTGGCCCACTTAAAATGAACCTTCACTCTTCCAATCAGCAGGCAGCCAGCCAAGACATAGAATGTAAAGCTTGCCTTTCAGGCATTAAAATCAATGAAGTTCATTAAAAAAAAATACACGTTTGCTGAGTTTGAGAAAAATAAGTGAATATAAAGTAATCAAACTACCAAACTCTTTATTGATTTTACTCTAAGTTCAAACACCAATATATTAAGACAATATAAAGTTCAAAGAATTGTGACATTGTTTTATTGACTTTATTGTTTTAAATTACTGTTTTTCTCAATTCAATATAATGGATGGTTCAATCGATTATTTAGGAAAAGTAAAGAAATATTCCCAGCTGAATGGCAATTGGTACTTATCCAAGATAAAAAAAAAATATGACTGAACATTAATAGATGCTTAATTTTAGGTCACAAAATAGCCATTTCTTTCGCTAGATAAAAATTGCATATTATGTGGATGATATATATGATATATATGACATATTTTATATATATTTTTTATATGTATTAGTGTGTTAAATAAATCAACTTGATTTTAAACATACATTGCTTAAATAATATAGTACTTTGTCTGTTTCAATAGTCAGGTTTGAGGCTCATTATCATTAAGAAAAATATGAGGCATTAATTAGAAGCACTAGAGATAGATAGAATATCCTCAAATGTTACAATATAAAAAGAAAACGCTGGTTCGGTGGCTGGAATATTAATTGACCTATTCTGGAAAGTAGTCATAATTTTTTCTGAGCCGGATTTTACATTAAAGCTATAATTATAAGCTGGTTTTGAAGAGGAAAGAGCAAAGGCAGTTTATGCAAATTCAAGCCTTGTGGCAGTGAGTGGCAGAATGAAAGCCAATATACTAACCTTCATATACATGCAGAAATCTCATATGAAAAATCAAAAGACAATTTTTCTAGAGATGGGAAACTATTAGTCTTTGGAAAACAATTTTGTTTTCTTTCATTGGCTTATTATAGTTCATTATCATATGAAAGTGGACTAATTTATAATCTCTTAAATGTTTGTCTTTATGACTTAGATTTTATCAGAGTATTTGAAGTAATGAATAATAACTATTTTGATGACATACAGTCTGGGTATAAATCTTGGTTACATTTACAATCAAATGAAATTATCCCAAATTATTCTAATTGGAAAAATACAAAAGACTGCTTGAAACTTTGATATCAAGCTAGAGCATTTTCTAATTAACCTGTTTGAATAAAAGCAGCTTTTTCTATTCCCAAATCATCTTTTCTCAGAGGACTTTAGGAAATTAATTTTACTTCACAGAATACTTTAGTAACAATATGTGAGGATGAGATCTTGGTGATTGCTGTCATTCGGGGTGGAGATGAAGACATAGAAATGTATGCAATGCTGTGGTTGTATATAGCCTGGCAGGGAAAACTTGTAAAGGTGTTATGGTTGTATTGCTCTGTGGAAATGTAGCCAGTTTCACACATAATTTAGTATCTCATCGAAGCATTCCTTTCCTGTTTGACTGTATACCTGAAACATTCTTTCACCCACATCTTTCATCTTTCCCCTTGTTTTTCTTATTAATAACAAATGTCAATTGTTAAATATATATTTAAATATTGCCAAGATTGGACATACGGAGTAGGGAATCAGAGGCGAAGTACCACTGCATGTACCACTGCCTTGGTGTCCTAGGGGGTCAGAGGGGAGAGCCACAGACAGTGGCTAAAAAGCGAGAAGTGTATTCTCCCTCTGTTGTGGCAGTTAACGCCTGGTATCTCGGTGTCAGTAGAGCCATATGATCCCTGAGCGCCCTATGGAAGGGCCCTTCCTTGCCTTTTCCTGGCTTCTGATGTTGCTGGCACCCTTGGTGTTTCTAGCTCCAATTGGTCTCTGTTGTCACATGGTGGGCTCGCTAAGGAGTGTGTCTGTGGCTTCATGTTCCAAATTCTCTCCTTTTAGAGGCTGTATTGGGCTCCACTCTAATCCAGCATGAGTTTATTTTAACTCAATTACATTCACCAATACCCTATTTTTAAGTAAAGTCATACTCATGCATTCCTGGGGGTTTGGGCTTCAATGAATCTTTTTGGAACACACAATTTAACCTACAGCACTGTCTTCCTTTCCATTATTATGGGTGAAGTGTGCTTTACTCCTAACTAAAGCTCAACATTCTAGATGTGGGGTAGGCCCCATCCTCTCTGGCTTATTCAATGACATCTGAACAGAAAAGTTTCTCTCTTTCTTCGTCATGTATCAGGAGGTTTTCTCTCTTCACTGGATCACCATCATTGCCATATCAACACGTGACATTTATTCATCTTAAAAGCAAAGAAAAAAATTCATTTTCTATACTTCCTATATCTAATCCTTTTTATTCTTTCATCCACGTTTACTGAAATTGCACACGCCAGGGTCAATGATGACCTTCATATTACAAAATTCTTGGTCTTCACCTTATTTGGACGCAGTTGACTATGGCTATCTCCTTGAAAATCTTTTTTTGTTTCTATGTCTAGAAACCATAGTTGTCTCTTCTCCTCCTGTTCTTGCTGATGACTTCTCTTGCATCATGTACAATACATGTAGGATGCCCCTGGAATAGTTATCACATCTTTTCTTATGACATGAACTCTCTGGGGTGATAGCTAGTCTCATATTTTTACTTTAAATTGTAAAATGTTTAAATATTTGTACAGTTGGTTCCCAAGTTTACATTTCCATCCTGACTCTCTCTTCAAAACTTTGGATTGCTAAATTCCATAGCTCACTTGACATCTTGATGTCAGTATTTGATATATTAACGCCTTACCTCCTGTTTCTTCCTATGAAGTATAAACCATATGCATGCTTTTTGTTTTGTTGTCTTGATAATTGTCTGATGGGCATAGTGTAGGCTCATAAAGCAGGAGTCAACTGACTGAAAGAATGGATATTTATTTCCATATCCTACATAAGAGCAGCAGGCTACAGCACATTTATAGAATACAAAGAAAGCAAGAAGAAATGCAGTCTATGGTTTCACATAAAGAGAGAGAATGTGCTTTGCAGGAGGAGCCTTTTTGATGAGAGTCGTTCTCTCTATGTAAGGACAAGTAGAGCCTTCACCAGACTCACAGATTAATTGCCTGCCTGTTTATATTATTTGGACAGATTCTACAGTATTTGAAACATTATGAAATAAAGTAATTGAGAAACAATATAACTGCTAACCCTTAAAAAATAATATCTGAGCCCTGGTCCATGTGGATAAGTTGGCTGAGCATTGTCCCACATGCCTAAAGGTCACCAATTTAATTCCAGGTCAGGGCATATACCCAGGTTTCAGGTTCGATACCTCGTTGGGGTGTGTATGGGAGGCAACCAATCAATGTTTCTCACAATGATGTTTCTCTCTCTCTACCTCCTTTCCTTTAACTCTAAAACCAATAAAAACATATTTTAAAAAATAGTGGCTGAAATAAGTAGATTTTTCTTGTGATAGTCTCTGAGTAGCCCTGAGACCTCTAACAACTATGAATAGATGTTTCACAAAATAACTTTTTTCATTTTTTTTTGCTCAAAAGGGTGCATTATCATCTTACAAATTTAATTCTGGATTCATTACTGTCTGTAGTTTTAAAATTACCTGGCAATTGATGCACTTATGCATATCATGGTGAATAGCTTCTTTTGCAAAATAAAATAGTCGTATAAAAATCCATTTCCCAGAAGTAAGGAGAATATAAATTTCTACCATGGTTGAGATCCATTCATGAAGGATAAGATACAAAACAACCTAAAATGTACTGTCTTTTCCATGCATTTTAGACTCAATAAAAATCAAAACTTATTACTATGCTTTTCCTGATGCCAGTATTCAACTAAAGGGCTGATTGAGGGTGGTAATAAGGTCTTATTCCAGAATCTAGCAAGATTCCGAGTGGATAATGGGCCTCAAGTGGCTGTTGATGAGATTGATACATTTATAATCAGAGCAAAGAGACCATTCTACTGACACCATAATTAATTCATTTCCTATTTTGTTCAAAAAATAAAGTCAATTTTGGGGAGGTAATGATAAGAGGGGCTGATAACATATATTTCAATATGTTTGTCACTATATTAGAGATAGAATCTACTCATGAAGCAGGTGATTCATGAGTCATATAAATAAGAATTTGAAAAGAAATTGGTTTTTTGACACAGTCTTAATGGAACCAACCACATCTCCAGAAATATGGAAATCATTTAAAAATTATTTTCAGAGAAACAGATGCTATCTGAGAACTGTAAGATGTTTAAAAATTTTAGGGTATCAGTAAAGACTTTATAATAAACAGAAAAAAGGATAACAAGATAGAAAATGTTTTAAATATATGTAAAAGTAAGACAATTTAGAACACAGTGGTAAATCTCAGAATGAATTTCATCATGGTTTAGTGCTTCTTAAGTGAATATTTTAGCCAAAGACTCTGGTGTTTCAAAATGAAGAATCACGTTTCATCTGTAAACTCCATCTGCCATAATTGCAGGCACATCAGAAACCTCCATTTCCCTGAAGTCTGAAGGAAAACAGTTATCATCTCGTGAAAGTCATTAGAAGACAGCCTTTCTATGCTTTGAATCTCTTCCATGTTGCTTCCGTGGACTCGTCTCCTAAGTTTCAGGGACACGCGCTGCATTAAGTACATTTGGTACAGATGGTGGCACAGTGTTCTTGGAGTTCATATGTGATGACACTTAGAGGCAGTAACTGGATCAAAACGAGTCTGAAGACCATCATCTAAGGGGGTGGGGAACCGCTTTATTTATTTATTTATTTATTTATTTATTTATTCATTAAATTATTATCTGTGTACATATTTTAACATTGCCCCCCCCCCACATACCCTCCTTCCCCAGAGTTTTGTGTCCATTAGTTGTACTTATATGCATGTATACAAGTCCTTCGGTTGATCTCTTATCTCCCCCAGATCTCCCTACTCTCCCTGGTGTAATTTTACAGTCTGCTTGTTGCTTTACTGTCTTTATATCTATCTTTTGGTTTGTCAGTTTATAATGTTCTTTAATGTCCATAAATGAGTAAGGCCATGTGGTATTTCTCTTTTATTGACTGGCTTATTTCACTCAGCATAATGTTCTCTAGTTCTATCCAAGTTGCTGCAAATGATGAGAATTCCTTCTTTTTTATGGCAGCATAGTATTCCATTGTGTAGATGTACCATAGTTTTTTGATCCAATCATCTGCTGACGGGCACCTAGGCTGTTTACAGATTCTAGCTATTCTGGATTGTGCTGCTATGAACATAGGGGTGCATATATCCTTTCTGATTGGTGTTTTTAGTTTCTTGGGATATATTCCTAGAAGTGGGATTACTGGGTCAAATGGGAGTTCCATTTTCAGTTTATCAATCCAAATCACTATGCTCAATTAATATTTGACAAAGGAGGCACGAATATACAATGAAATCAAGACAGTCTCTTCAATAAATGGTGTTGGGAAAATTGGTCAGATACATGCAAAAGAATGAAACTAGATCACCAACTTACACCATGCACAAAAATAAACTCAAAATAGATACAGAACTTAAACATCAGACGGGAAACCATAAAAATACTAGAAGCATCCACAGGCAACAAAATCTCAGACGTATGCCAAAAGAACTTCTTCACTGATACTGCCCCTAGGGCAATGGAAGCTAAAGAGAAAATAAACAAATGGGACTACATCAAAATAAAAAGCTTTTTTACAGCAAAAGAAACCATCAACAAAACAACAAGAAAGCCCACTGTGTGGGAGAACATATTTGCAAATGTTACCACTGATAAAGGTTTAATCTCCAACATCTACAAACAGCTTATACAACTAAATAAAAGGAAGATGAATGATCCCATTAAAAAATGGGCAATGGATCTAAATAGAATATTTTCAAAAGAAGACAGAAGGAAAGCCAAAAGGCACATGAAAACATGCTCAAGGTCACTAATTATCCGAGAGATGCAAATCAAAACGGCAATGCGGTACCATCTCACACCTGTCAGAATGGCCAACATCAACAAATCAACAAACGACAAGTGTTGGCGAGGTTGTGGAGAAAAAGGAACCCTCGTGAACTGCTGGTGGGAATGCAGACTGGTGCAACCATTGTGGGAACCGCTTTTATGTCTTTACTTTTAAGCGGGTGTTATTTTCCACTCAGAGCTAGGTTAAATGGTCTCACGGTTTCTGGCTTCCGTCTATTCCCATATGCTTGGGATCTCTTTTGGAAAGAGCTCAGTGAAATCTGCAAATCCGGAGGCTGAGCAAGTCTGGAACTCCTGTGCATTCTTCTGTCTTTTCACTCAAACCAGTCGTTGGTTTGAGGGTGCTTCTTTCCCAGCAGTGGGAACTACCTCCGGGCAACGGCATGGCTTACCCATTTCTATGACCTCAGCACACTGCTGTGTCTGGGATGTCATAAACACTCAACTGCTTGAAAAATGTAACTCTGGCTCCAGAGTTTGTTGAACTATGTGTCATTCCACATAATTTATAAAAAATATTTAATACTAGAGGCCCAGTGCATGAAATGCATGCATGGGGTGGTGGGGGGCCCTCAGCCCAGCCTGCACCCTCTCCAATCTGGGACCCTTGAGGGATGTCTAAATGGGCAGTTGGATATCTTTCTCACAATCCAGGACTGCTGGCTCCCAACCGCTCACCTGTCTGCCTGCCTGATTGCCCCTAACTGCTTCTGCCTGCCAGCCTGATCACCCCCTAACCACTCCCCCCCCGACAGCCTGATTGATGCCAAGTACTCCCCTGCCAGCCTAATTGCCCCTAACTGCCCTCCACTGCAGGCCTGATCACCCCAACTGTCCTCCCCTGCTGGCCACCTTGTGGCAGCCATTTTGTATCCATACAGGGGCAGACAGTTTTGACCACATGGGGGTGGCCATCTTGTGTGTGGGAGTGATGGCCAATTTGCATATTACTTCTTTATTATATAGTATTGCTATGAGTGTTTTTTTTTTATTTTTGCTTTTTTCAATCATCTTTTTTTATGTTTCAAAGTATCTTTTCTCTCAAAATAGAGTTAACTTAGACAGAAAGTAAAGCAGAAAAATGGCTAGTACATATTTATCTTGATAATCAAATTAAATTAATGGTCTGGAACTCAGTCCAAATCTTCAAATCCATGGCAAACATACATCTGTCAACATCTTTTAAAAGAAAATATGCTTTATTTTTTTCCTCCAGTGATTGCTTGGCTAAGAATTTACTGCCTGTGACATTTTAATTCTTAAGTCTTGCTATGTTGAGAGGACTCGGGCTTATGTATCCAGGGTACTTTTAGAATTCTTCTTATAGATAAGTCAGTACTAATTTTTTTCTATTCCTAAATTTCATTGTTGTTTGCCTTTTTAACTTTCTCATCTATAGCAGGCAATCTTTATAATTACTTGAATTTAGTTTTTCAAATATCCTGGCTCAACATCATTTTGAGCATTGATCCTATTTAAAATTTGACATGAATTTAAAGAAAATTTTATAGTTGGAATTCTTCCTCAGTAAACTTCAAGGTAAATAATTAGATTATAATTATTTTTGTCATTTTCTTTTATGCCAGGTTCAAAGCCTTTCTTTGATGGCCTAATTGCTTTCCGGACTCATATAGAAAAAGAAAGAAAATCCTATTTTCTTATATGGAGCCTGGTTATCATATTTAGTTTCTCCTACAATTTCATCTTTATTTCTGATCAATTTGTAGAGTCCTTTCAAGGATAGTTTCTAAAAATAAAATAAAGCAGATAGTTCATTTTTCATTCAGAGACTGTTTTAACACTTTGCTATGCAGTGTTTTGACTGAGTTTATGAACTTTCTTATGGACACATATGTACAATTTTTACAGTTATAATGCTTTTTTTGTTTAAACCATCTTCATTTTTAAAATCATATTTATTTAAACATGTATAATCTAGCATCTTTTTATGACTTAGTTATATATTCTTTCTTTTAAATTTAGTAATAGAGAAGGAGCAAAATAGTAAGAAACTAGGAAAATTCCTGAGCAAGTGGTAGGGGAAATTGAAGCAAGAAAATTAAACAAGACCAAAGAGTTTGGGCAGCTTGCAGCCATCTTGTGAATCACCAGACTTTATCTTCCTCAACCGAGGACACTTGATAGCAAACTGTTAATACCTCTCCTCTCTAAGCAGAGAATACATAACTTAAATCACCCTGCCCTGGGAAAATAAAGAACTAAGTCCCAATTAATGCCATTTATGCCAGCTACACAGAAGGACAAATATCACTTGGGAGATGTTAGGCAGGAAAGGTAACTGTTAAGGCGGGAGAAGGGGAAGGAGAAGGAATTTATCTCACCCACTTAATGAAGAAGTCAGTAGTCTTGGGACTTGCTGAGATAAAATCACTGAATGCTCTCATAAGTTCTGGGAAAAGCCTCAACAAAGTAAAAGGGCGACCGTAAATCTGGACTGTTGCCCAAAAGGAACCTTGAAACCTGTAGGCAGAAAAGTATAAAACCCCTAAACCTTCACCAGACTAGCTGGGTTGCCTACTTATTCTGTGTGGCACATGTAGGTTGTTTTTTAAAATTTATTATTTTATTTTATTTTATTTTATTTTATTTTATTTTATTTTATTTTTTATGAATTCACTTGCTTTGTAATAAATTTGCTTGATTTGCCTTAATGTTTCTGTCACTCATCTGAAATCTTTCTAATGAGATTGACAAGAGCCTAGGAGGAACAGCCCTCCCCCTCCAACTCAGGGTGCTGTCTAGTAACAGGATTTAAAAAAAAATAATATTTGTTCCCTGCTAGAAAACTTAGACCTAATTATGTCATAATTTTACATAGTTTTGATAATGCTGCTGAACACACAAATGTTTCAGGAAAATTATATCAACATCTCTAGCTACCTATTTGTCAATCAATCAATTTATCAACAGAATAAATGGTAAAGTGTAGTAAAATGTAAACATTTGAGGAATTTAGTGAAGTGTATAGGGGATTCTTCAGACTACTTTGGCAACTTTTGTGCAAGTCTGATTTTATTAAAAAACTAGTAGCCCCCATGCACATGAATCCGTGTACCAGTAGCACTTTGTGGGGCCTGGCAGCTTCTCGCCTGCTGCCCAGAGGCTCTCCTTGGCCCAGAGGCCCACCATGGCCAGGGCTGGATGCTTGCCTCGTTGCCGCGGCAACAAAGCAAGCATTCCACCAGGCTGCTCATGCTGCCTGCTCTCAGCAGCAATCCCTTCCAGGTCTAAGGTACTCCAGTGGGACTGAGGGGAGTGGGCACCACCATCTTGTGGCTATGGGTGCTGCCATCTTTGTGATGGAGTGATGGTTAATTTGCATATTGCCCTTTTATTAGATAGGATGAAAAGTGCTATACCTGGTAAGAGGTAGGTAAAAAGGATGAGAGGAGAAGCAATGAGGTTTTGAAGTGAATGGTGTTTGCCTGAGCGACAGAATAGGTGGTGAATTACCAGCAAATTTTGGACAAAAAGAAATTGTTGAGTAGGTATTATGACTATAGAGGGAAGAAAGGTTTTAAGAGCAAGATAGTAAGGTATGTGTCATAAGTGTGAAATTAGTTCTATTTAATAATTCTTTTAGCTGAAAGAAAAAAAAAAAGCCAATGTCTTAAACATGGAACTAGCAGGTTTTCAGAATCAACTTAGGATTTTATTTTTTTTAAATATATTTTATTGATATTTTACAGAAAGGAAGAGAGAGGGATAGAGAATTAGAAACATCGATGAGAGAGAATCATCAATCAGCTACCTCCTGCACACCCCCCATTGGAAATGTGCCCACAATCAAGGCACATGCCCTTGACCGGAATCGAACCCGGACTCCCCAGTCCACAGGCCGACGCTCTATCCACCAAGCCAAACCGGCTTCAGCTCAACTTAGGATTTTAATTAAAATCATTTTAGAACTTGCTCTTTCACAAAAATTATCTGAAACTTACTTCATCTAAGTTAAGGGGAAAAAAAAAAAAAAAAAAAAAAAAAAGCCAAAACCAGTTTGGCTCAGTGGTAGAACATCAGTCTGTAGACTGAAAGGTCCCGGGTTTGATTCTGGTCAAGGGCATGCACCTTAGTTGCAGGCACATCCCCAGTAGGGGGTGTGCAAGAGGCAGCTGGTCAATGATTCTCTCTCATCGATATCTCTAACTCTCTATTCCTCTCTTCCTCTCTGTAAAAAAAATCAAAAAAATATATTTAAAAAAGAAAAAAGAAAAAAAATAAGATGATCACAGAGACACATTCTAAGGGGGAATAAAAATAGGTAGCATGACATTGTGGGAAGAGATCTATAAGTAGCTATTTAGAGTAAAATTTGAAATCTAACTTGTGATTCCTAATATAGGTTGGAAGAGCAGAAGTCTTAAAAATGAATGTGACCATGTTACTGAAGATGTTTTAATAGAAGAGCATCTCTCAAGTTATTGATGTATATTTAGGCTAAATAAACCAAATCTGAGAGGCAATTAATTACAATTCAAAATTTTTTAAAAAATATGTGTTAATTGATTTTAGAGAGAGAGAGAAACATCCCTGAGAGAGAAACATCAATTGGCTGCCTCCTGCACATCTCCTACTGGGGATCAACCCCGTAATCTAGGCATGTGCCCTGACTAAGAACCAAACCAGCCACCTCTTACTTGGGTCACCACTCAACCACTAAACCACACACTGGGCACAATTCAGTTTTTAAGTGTCTTATTTAGAAAACATTTCCATTAGTCATTTCAATCTCGTAGCATATACCAAATAAAACTCCAAATCCTTAGAAATGGTCATGGTTGTCAATGCTGGCGGCAGATTGAGGGACACACTTGACTTTGGATTCAGCATGGGAGTATGGGGACCTGCTGAGTTACCACCACCATAGGGAATATACCCCTCCAATGCTAACAAAACCAATGAACTTTAATATTAGGTCTAGTAATAATTAATGTCGTTTTCTAATACTTTTTTAAATCGAATTTATTTAAACAATACAACAAAATTTAATCAACAATATAGTTGCCGTTGTTTTCTACTACTTGTGCCCAACGCTCAGGAAGCATTTTAATCCCTCTGTTGTAAAATTCTTGTGATTTTGATGCAAAAAAAATCGGTCAATGCATTTTTGAGGCATTTTTCATTATTACATTTTTTTCCAAGAAGAAAGTTTTGCAAAGAATGAAACAAATGGTAATCGGAAGGGGCAATATCAGGAGAATATGCAGGTTGAGGGAGAACTTCCCATTCCAACTGGCGCAGTTTTTCAGCAGTGATTCTTGCAGTATGCGGTCGTGTGTTATCATGGTGAAGAATTACGCCCTTCTGATTAATCAGCGCGGGTTCTTTTTCTCTTAAAGCTTGGGCTAACCTTTCCAATTGGGCACTATACACTGCACTTGTAATGGTTTGGTTAGATGGTAAAAGTTCATAATGAAGAATTCCTTTAAAATTCCACCAAACACACAACATCACTTTTTTCGCATGCAAGTCAGGTTTTGGCATGGGCTGCGGAGCCTCATTTTTGTCCAACCATTGAGGCCGCCTTTTCAAATTAACATACAGCACCCATTTTTCATCTCCGGTAACAATTTGCTCTAAAAACGGCAAACGGTTTTGACGAGAGAGGAGCGAACTGCAAATTGTGACTCTTTGATTGCGGTTGTTGTCGGTCAACTCATGAGGAACCCATTTTCCAAACTTTTGGACTTTGCCAAGTGCACGCAATTGATTGGAAATTGTTTTTTGTGAACAATTTAAAGTTGTCGCAAGCTCTTGTTGGGTAATTTGAGGATTTTGCACCAAAAGAGCTTGAAGAGCTTCTTGATCAAAATTGGACACACGGCCTCGACCACTCTTGTCATCTAACGAAAAATTTCCCTCGCAAAATTTCTCAAACCAACGCTAGCATTTTCTGGCACTAACTGCATCTTGACCAAGAGCACTACAGATGTTTTTTGCAGCCTCACTTGCTTTTCTTCCTAATTGGAACTCGTAAAGCATGCAGTGCCGAATATGCTCTGCATCCGCCATCTTCTTAGCCCTAGTTTTGCAACAAAAACCAAAGCAAACACAAACTTTTTTAAGCAAAACTTGTTAATTGCACTTCACACGTTCTGTAGATACCACGTGTTTGAAGGTTATGTCAATACAAGTCAACGCCAAGCAAGATTTTAAACGAATGTTTAAAAACGACATTAATTATTACTAGACCGGATACCTACTACTTTGTGAGCAAGCACCTAGATAGCCAGTCTTTTCTAATTGCTTTTTCTTTTATTCCTATTATTTATGATCCATGTGCATGTAGATAAAAGCCAGATATTTTCTTTTCCTGTTGAAGGCTCTTCTTATGCTTTATTAAATGTTGCCTGGGACACCCTTCCTTCCTCCACCTACCCTTCCGGGGAGCTTCTGTATTAAGTCATGAACTAGTTAAGCATTGTAAAGCCCATGCTACTGCGTCCATCTCTCACACCCAGCCTTCCACATGCACAGATTCCCTCGGGGACAGTCACATGCGTGCTGAGACTCTGGGAACGTGCTAGGGAAGAAAAGCTTTACTTCTTTGGTCTTGGGGGAAATTAGCCAGATGGTTTGTGAAGCTGTTTTCTTACTGTGTTGTTTTGAGCCATAAAACTCCTGGTGGAATTAGTGAGCACATCTAAAAAAAAGGAAAGGAAAGATGGCATGAAGGGGTGCATTGTGTTTTGTTTGTCCTCTGGCATCTTGCTTGCAGAGCCAAGCTGCATACAAAGAGTCGAGATAGATTCCCCCTTGCTGGCCTGCTGCCTCTCACCCCCAGGAAAAAAGCATTTTGTGGTTGATTGATCCTCTGCCTGTGCTGCGGGAGCAGGACTTTTGATCTATAATTCCCCAGAAACAGCTCTCCGCTACCCAGATGTACTGCCCTTTTCTTTACTTACCCCTCTGATATGTAAGTTTAGCCACAGAGTCTTGTTTAATAACCTTGTGCTTTATTTTTAAAGCGAAAAGCAAAACAAAACTGGGCAAGGGAACACATCAATTAATGAAACCAGTGGCTTTGTTGCTGAAGGATAATCTCTTCATATATCGATACATTGGCTTCTAAAACCATGTACCTTCTTTATTACTATGTGTTCAGCCTGGATCCCAACCTAGTGTGTGGTAATAAAATAATTCTTCATTCCACACCACACCTGCGCCATCCTTTGCTCTTATGGAAGCCGTTGCTTATATTGTGTTGTTGGGTACTTACAACGGTGGTCGGCCAACTGTGGCTCTTGGCCCCTTGAGTGTGGCTCTTCCACACAATACCACGGCCTGGGCGAGTCTATTTTGAAGAAGTAGCCTTAGAAGAAGTTTAAGTTTAAAAAATTTGGCTCTCCAAAGAAATTTCAATCGTTGTACTGTTGATATTTGGCTCTGTTGACTAATGAGTTTGCCGACCACTGACTTACATTATTTTGGCCAAAGGAAATGATGAGGCTCAGAAGATGCTGAGCTTGTCAGTGGGATCAGACCTACCAAAGGCCTCGTGGGCTTAGAGAGGCGGGATTTGAAAAGCAGAAAGGGCAGGTGCCAATACTGAGGGGCAGGAAAGTTGTTATTCTACTCTTCCCCTAATCCATCATTATCTTACCATGTCTGTGTGTCATTCTTAACGTTGAATTTCCATCCATTCACCACCTCAATGTAACTAACCCTTTGTATCCTCTGCTAACTTTATGGAATACCCTCTGTATTTCTTTCTTAGAGCTACCATCACACATCACCCCAAACTGAGTGGCTTACAAGAGAAATTTCTTCTCAGAGTTCTGCTAGTGTAGGTAGCTAGATCGTAATAAAGGAAGGGAGCAAAGGATATAAGACATTATTAAACATAAGCAACTAGGGAGCATAAGTCTGCTTCCCTAGGAAGCTACAGCTTCACACACTCCCCCAGGAACCACTGGTTCTTTCCCCATAGCTCACTGGGAGGAGGGACAGAACAATAAAGGGGAAATTCCCATGCTGATGCCTGCAGTATGCTTATAAGGAAAGCGTCATTGTCTGGGTTCCTATTATCACTTGGTTAGTACATTTTATTCTAATTCTATTTAATTGTTAGAGTAGTGTAAAGTTTTTATTCCCTGCTACAGTGGGGCCCTGGCAGCCACCTGGCACCAGTCACAACACAGAGGCCTGGGCACAGTGCCTGTCAGAGCACCGCAGGGAACAGAGACTAAGCAAGCCAGATGGCCACAAAGACTGGACTGGACTAACCCAATGGCACAGAATTTTTGGATGCTAGCTTTTGGACTGGGCCTGATGAAGACAATACTGGACTTTTTTTTTTTAAGGTGGAACAGAGATGAGGCATGGAAAACATGGGGGCAGACTTCTATTTTCACCCAAATAAATCTTATAGCCAGACCACACCCTCCCCTACATGGATCTCTGGGCCGCTTTTCTTGTGGAAGAACCCTATTTCCACCTGCAACAATTCCAGAGGCCAGAGGTCAGAAATCAAGCTGTTTTCAGAGCCACCCCTATAGCTTGGGAAAAGGAATGCCACTCCTTCCCTCTTGTAGCTTCTGATGATTCCATGTTTTCTTTGGTTTGTGGCTGCTTAAGACTGCCTCTGTCTCCACGTGGGCTTCTCCTCTGCGTCCGTGTCTTCCATAAGGACACTGTCATTGGATTTAGGGCCTTCTCTAATCCAGACTTATCTCATCTTGAGATCTTCAACTTAATTCATCTGCAAAGGGTCAGCAATGACCTCCTTGTCATAAAAAACATAGGGAATATTCAGTCTTCATCTTGCCTGACATCATCAGCATTTGCCTCGATTGACCTCTGTCATGAGATTCAGATTCTCCTTCTCTTTCTCTGGTTGCCCTTTATTATCTTTATTCAGATTCCTTTTTTCTTTTCTTCCCGTAGATGCTGATATTAGAAGGGTTCTGTGTAAAGCTGTGCACTCCTTTGCCACACCAGGCAGAGCAAACAAGATCCAAACAAATAGCATAAATGTGTGAAATGGACCAGAAAACTCATGTAGTTAATGTAGTTTATATCCCAATGAAGAGTACATGTCCTGTTTAAAGACATACGCATTTAATAAAGAAAAGCTAAAAACAATAAACTGCAGAGAAAAGAAAATAACTGCTCTACTGGATGGATTTGCTGTTGTGTGCCTTCCAGTCTCTTTTCTCTTCCTAGGCCATCCCAGCCATTGTCATGGCTTCAATTTCCTTTATATTCATGCTGACTTCTCAAATCTGTACTTCAAAAGTCTCTTTCCTTATTAGGACTCTTACACAGCTGATTAGTGGACACTATCATCTCAAGTTCCATGAAAGCCATTCCCTTTTCCAACTTCCTGCCCAGCTAATTCATTGAGTCCTCTTCTAGTTTGTTCAGGGTACTGCCTGATGGACACTATTGGAATCTGAATCACCATCTCCTCTCACCCATTCCATGACAGTGTGCCATCCACTTCCATGGGCTTCTATTTCTGTCTAATGATGTAAATGACTGCAACATCAATGACTGCTATCAAATGAAGGGACAGCACATTGTCCTTTGCCTCCCAATGGAAGTACAAACTTCCATACATATAGCATTTTCAAAAAAAAAAAAATCTACATTATTATTTAGATCCATTGCCGTGATAACCTCGTGGCCTTTAGGTAATTAAGAAAGACCCCTTTCCAAAAACTTCTTGTTTCCACTTACTCTTCAAGGTGATTGTTACATAAATGGAGTCCATCTCTGGTGATGGTCTATATCAAATGGTGCTGGAGCATTCTTCTAGGGAAGAATTGGATATGTATTGTATACTCCATCATGGAATTACTGGTGAAAGCAAATATGGTGAAGCGGAAGACAATGATCATCAAAGAAGAATTGCTAGTAAATGAGTCACAACAAAACAATGAGAAGGGAATTTCAAAAGGCAGGACGTATTTAGGGGAAGATAAACATGGATTTGCTAAGTCAGAGATGGAGATATAAAAGATTGGCTGAGGTTAACTCGAAGCTTATAACCCCAAATGCTCCGCCCCAATACTGTTATATCCAAGAAGCAAAGTTTTAGAGTTTAGTTTTTCGATGAGAAACTACTGTTTTCCCAATGATGTAAACCATTTAAATAATCTTATAACTTTCATATTTGGGGGATTTATTATTTTCCAAACTTAAATAGATTTGTATACCTGTGTAGCGATATGCATTCAAAATCAAGACGAAGAAAAACATGCACAAGTATAGAGATTTCTGAGAATTATTTTTATGAAGATTACTCATTTCATAAATTCATCACTATTATCAAACCAATGAAACATCTTCCGTGGAATAATAATGTCTTCTTTATGACTTTTAATCTTCATGTATCCTATCACAAAATACATATCTCAGTTGATATAGTTGGCATTTTTATGAAATTACTTGGTTTTATTATTTAGAAATCTTTCATGACAATTTAATGAAAAATACTATCTAAGATTCTTTTAATGCTTTTCCCCCTTTTTTTTCTTTTCAAATACACAATGTTCTAAATCAAAGTATACTTTCAAATCTACTGTTTTTAAAGCAAGAAGATCTCTTTTGGAGTTATCATAACTCACATTCAAAATTTTTTTTGGAAAAAATGTTATTTTACCCAGAGATTGTCCAATTTTCTAAAAGTGTCTTCCCAGTGCTTTTTTTCAATTGACAGAGGAAAAAAAAATACAAAACACAAACAACTATAGTGCTGAGGATGATTATATTGGTGTCTAAAATTTGTCAGTATCTATGCTATAAGATATGAATAACTAAATTCAAAACATCATTTTGCGCTTGTAGAAACATTTTTTCACATTTAAAACATACATAAAATTTAACTTGGATTTTAAAATGTTTAGTTTTTACTATATATTTTTCTTAAGGAATAATAGATTCTCTTGGCAATTATTTAATTATATGTTTCCCTTGTGGCCTGTGAAAAATAATGAGTATTTTTGCATATATGAGTCCGAACTCTACTTGAGATAAGCGAATAGCTTTAAAATATCAATACCTACAGAAGACATTTGGGGAAATTTAAGTCACATCGCATTGAATAAATTTGGCTTTATATACAGGGCAGTAGGGGAGAGAGCCAAGGATGTCACAATATTTTTAAAAAATATTTTTTTTATTGATTTCAGAGAGGAAGGTGGAGGGAGAGAGAAAGAGATAGAAACATCAATCATAAGAGAGGATCATTGATCAGCTGCCATCTGCCTGCCCCACACTGGGGATCAAGCCCACAACCTGGGCATGTGCCCTAACCTGGAATTGAACCATGACTTCTTGGTTCATAGGTTGACACTCAACCACTGAGCCACACTGTCCAGGTTGGATGTTATAATCTTAAATACCTTGAGAGGTCCCTAGTCCATTTCCTACAGAGGAGCTATTCTTTTACTGAAGTTTTAAATATCTTTTAGATGTCAAATAAAATCATTAATAGGATACCCTCCCAAGGATTACTTCTAGAAGTCTAAAGGCAGTTCTGCAAGGAGAGACTAGCAGTGTTTTGTTTAACTTACAGAAATAGCACCTTAATCGCCTAAGATCAGGGCATGCACATCTGAAGGAATTATCAGCATGTTGGGAGATATAGAGAAGTAGTAAGATTCTTATATTTGGAGCCAGAAGAATTGACCTCCCCCCCAAAAAATATATTTTGTACTACAGAAAAGGACCAGTAACATCAATATCCCCTGGGACTGATTAGAAGTTTAGATTTCCAGGCTCCATTCCAGACCTGCTGAGTCAGCAGCATCTTTGGGATTAGAGCCCAGAAATAGGCTTGAAGAAACACTCCAGCTGATTAGGATGCATGGTACAACTAGGGAACTGAAGTCAGAGAGAGTAAACCGAACAAGACGTGAGTCCTATTCTGATGTGTTTAGCCCGACTGTCTTGAACAGGCCCCTCAACCAACCTGCATTTCTGCAACCTTATGAGCAATGAAAACTACGAGTAATGTTGTTATATGGATTCTCTCAATACCCATGCAAGTGGTCAGCAAAGTAGAATTCAACATGAAAATCCAAAATTGTGAGGATTAAACACTAACTTATGGAACAATTGAGTGGTTTCAGAAAATCAGATCCTGAATCAATGGTGCCACAAAGCAACCGATAGTGCCAGGAACAAGGAATGTGGAAGCTTTTATTTTAAAACATGTAGATCCTATGGGGATTTTTCCTCCCAGGCACTTAAAGAAATATGGCATGACAAGAAACAGTTGGCAAACATGACAAGAACTTTTTTTAATCTATAACCTGGGTTTACCTTTCCTAATTATTTCTCCATCCCCAGGAAAAAAGATGAGGATAGTAAATGGGGAAAGTGTTTTGCCTGCTTTGCTTGCTCATATGTGAGGAAAGTAGACAGAGAATGCTGCATTCAAGATCTTATAGAGCAGGGAAGACAATGGGCATCTGGAAGATGACTTGGAAATACGTCTCAGAACATCTGAAAGGGACTGAAGCCAGGGCTAGAGGTCTGAACTCTACTCTGCTCGGAGACTTCTGGCTAGGGATGCAGTATGACAGTGAAATAATAGGCAACATTGTGTGGTAACTGCTATGTGTCTGGCTGTTACTTACTTTTATCATGCTCAGTTTGTTTATTCTCACTTTAAATTAATGACCATAAATCTCAAATAGCTAAACAACGTGGTTAGGAAATCGATTTCACTAATGAGTTAATTGCAGGGCATTTCATATATTCTGATTTTTTCATCAAAATTGGCTTTATTCCCCACTGCTCACTAACTGGTGAAGTGTCCTCACATGTCATTTCAAAAATACAGAGTTGAAATTCCTCACCTAGAGGACCTACCTCCTTAACTACATCTGAACTGACACTTGCTGCCTTACTCCTGTAGAAATGATGGAGATGAAATGCTTGTGCTCCCAGGAAGACCTATAGATTTAATATCCCAATCCCTCTTTTCTCCCAAACTTCCCCTGGCATTTACTATTGCCCTCTCCCTCTCACCCTGCTTCTCCTCACTCCTGGATTGTTTTCATCCCTATGGCAACATGCTCTAGAATTTCCCATGTCCAACACCATATTTCTAGAACATGTCTATACTCTGTTTTTTAATTCCTACCTACACTTTTAAAATTGATAAAATATTATTTTAATTGCACAACTAAGAGGAGTCAAATGTAAGAAATTAGAAGATGGACAAGGAAAAGAAACATTAAAAACTATTAATTCCAACATCCAGAGAAAATCAAGACTAAAATTTAGTGTAAGTTCTTCCTTTTAAAACAATTTAATTTATAATATTGTCAAGTCTGACATGTACACATTCATTAAAGAATAAAGATACTGGGGAAGGAAGACATTTTCCTCTCACTTTACTCACCCCTGATCCTGGCTCTCTGGAGACGACACTTCAACCTCCTCCAGGCAGGAACTGAAGTTAGCCTGAAGGACTAGCTCCAAAGCTCTGCTCCTCGCTGGCCTTGTGACCTGGTTCAGATCACTTAGCTCTCTGGACTTTAATTGCCTCTTCTCCATTACAGGTATAATATCACCTAAAGGTGAGGATAAAATTATTGGAACAGTGTTTAGCAAGCACATTGTATTTAATGCATAAATATTACTGTAATTGTGTTATTACTGCCTTGATTTTTCATGTTAAGACAATAACTATAGACATACACACACACTAGAGGCCCGGAGCATGAAATTTGTGTGCTGGGGGAAGAGGAACCCTCAGCCCAGCCTGCACACTCTTGCAGTCCAGGAGCCCTCGGGGGATGTCTGGCTGATGGCTTAGGCCCACATCCTTAGCGCTGCCCTGGAGGCAGGAGAAGCTCTCCAGCTGCGAGCCCAGGGCTTCTGGCTGAGCAGCTCTCCCTCTGTGGGACAGCACTGACCACCAGGGGGCAGCTCCTGATGGAGCGTCTGCCCCCTGTGGTCAGGGCACATCATAGTGACTGGTTGTTCTGCTGTTCTGTCAATTTACATGTTAGCCTTCTATTTTATATATGTTTGCATAGATAGATAGATATCTTTCTTAGCCATTGTTGGACACTTAGGTTGTTTGAATACCTTGAAAATGTATTTTGCATTTCATTATTGACATTTTATTATTTAAATTTCTTTGCTGTCGTTTTAGTAGAAAATCAAGGTTACTGCATGTGTTTTATTCACCTTGTTGGACTGCAGAGTTCCATTGACCCATCACGCATTAGATCCTAGCTTTCAATCCACCCCTCCATGGATACTGCTCAGGATTAAATGGCTAACAACTCCATACTGTCACATCCAAAGGCATCCTTTGTCTGCTTCAGGTGAGCTCTCAACACTGCTTCTCTTTCCTTACTTGTCATTAGCCCACTTGTCATTAGCATCTGAAATGCCATCTTCTCTGAGTTGTTCTTTCTCCTCTGCTAGACACCTATATTTGGAAATATCTCAGGTCTTTGTCCTGGGCCAGCTTTTTTCTTCTCTATCTGCATTCCCTCCCCTTAGATAATTCTTCTCCCCCCCGCCCCCACCCCTTATTGAAATAGTAGATAAATGCTAATGTCTCAAACATTCATTTTTCTATGATTTTTCAAATTTACATCAAATGGGATAACCAATGACTCCAGGGATCTAAAAGTTATCTTAAAAGTAACATGACCAAAACATATATCTTGATCCCTTACATTGCTGCACATGCCTATAAGATTTTTAAATTAAAAGGTCATCATACTCTTTCCTTACCTTATTATTCAGTTGTAAAGCTAAGACTCAAGAGCCATTTGATTCTTTCCAGTTCCTTATTTTAGAAACAAATTCAACATTCATAACTATCAATGCTAGCTCCAAAATTATCTCCTGAATGCGTTTGCTTTTCTCCATTTCCACTGCTACCACCTTAGTCTAAGTCATCTACCTTATCTTTCCTGGGCTCCTAGAAGTCTCCTTGCATTTTTTCTGATCCTTTATGCAGACAGGCAAACAAAGAGAGAAACATGCTGATTCTTCCTCATTTTTTCATAGCCACATACACCTGGAAATAAGACACAGCCTTTCTGATCAATGAAGGCAAAGCCCCACTCATCACATTACCGCTGGGACACAATGCTTTATAACAGAGCTTGTGAAATTACCCATGTGCTTGCTTTGTCCCTGTCCAATTTCCCTATCTCCCAAGGCTACTTGATAGACAGTTCTTTGCCTGGAACATCCAAAGCACAGAGAACAGGTAAATTATGCTGGCAAAATGTTGCTTGAGAAGGAATTGATGAGTGGATCAATAAAAATGCAGGGCAAAACTTTTGTTTATTTGGAATATTTTTATTTTTGCACAGCATTCTTAAGGTCAAAAATTCTCACAAGACTCAAATAAAGATTTCAAAGTGGAATTTTTGAATTCCAAGTATTTATGGGAAACATATATTTGCCCTGCTACCATAAGTTCATGCATGTAAATAGATGACTGCTCTCTGTAGATGTAAATCAAAGCCCATTCCAGTTCAACATTTAGTTTTTTCACTTACATATGCATGTTATGGTTTACTCAGTGTATTGCTTACTTTTCATAAAATAGTATAAAACTATATATGAGTTGATTTAGTATGAGTAATCCCAGGAAAATACATCTCATCTATTCAGAAATTATTTGTAAGATGCAATTTTCTGGTAAGCATTCCAAAATGTAACCCCTTGATAAAAAAGCACCAGAGGATTGTGTTTTAAGACTGCGAAAGATGGCAATAAAAGGCTGCTTGTAAAATGTCTTCTTTTGTCCATTGTTTGTTCTGATCTTCTTCTTTCAGAATAAAAGTTTTCCCTTAAAAAGTAAAATATTAATTGGCACATCTAATAACTCGAATCTATTTTGAATATAACAATGATAGGTAACATAAAGAGAGAAGAATGTGTTTCAGATGTGAGATTTTTAAGGTCAATTTTAATTCATTCTAAGTTCCAGTGAGAGTAAGCCTACAGTTCTCAATGGTGTGCGTAGCATTGCAGTATCCCAAGGTTTTTATCAATTAAGAATAAAGCATATTCAAGGAAGAGAAATGTGCCTTTACATCTCAGCTATCTAAATAGGCACATTTAAAAGGGAAAAAATTTGCCCTAGCCAGTGTGGCTCAGTGGATAGAGTGCTGGCCTGCAGACTGGAGGGTTCTGGGTTTGATTCCGGTCACAGGCAATGCACCTCAGTTTGGTTGCAGGCTGCTCCCCAGCCCAGGCCCTGGTCAGGGCCCACGCAGGAGGCAACCAATCAATGTGTTCCCCTCACATCGATATTTCTCTCTGTCTTCCCCTCTCTCTTTCACTCTTTCTAAAAATCAATGGAAAAATACCCTCAGTTGATGATTTTAAAAAAATAATAAAATAAAGGGAATAAATTTGAGTGCATGTAAATTTTCAAAATAAGCCTTTAAAATGCACCAAATAATATTAATTCAAAAGTTCAATATTACAATTTAAAGTAGTGTCAGTAGTGATTTTTAATATATCTAAATGTTACATTAACTAATGAACTATTCAACTTGAGGTTTTTGCTTTTAATATTGTAAAATTTCAATTCTATATAATGTTTTAATAGAAATGTCTAAAATGACTAAGTAGCTGAATTATGGGTAACAAAACATAGAATGCTGTTTGTTAACCCTTTATACCTCACCTCCTGTTTTTGATTTTGTGTCTCTCACCATATGGTAGCATTTTTCTAAATGCCTGTGTTAACAGATTACTATCTACAAGTATATACTGAGCCAGAATAGTAAATGCTACATTGTTATTATAACATTTTCTATAAAAATTGTTTTCTACAATATTTGAACACTACTGCGTATGTGGTTATGAAGGAAAACGTTTTTCTAATGTAGATGGATATTTCTGATACTCTCAGAATATGCTATTTTTGTTCCCCAGGTATTTTCCCAAATAAACAATTAGACTGATGACTCAATAAAAAACTTAGTGTTCATGGATAATTAGGTGAGTTCTCTCAGGATCCTACTTCATTTGGTTTATTTCTAGCAATATTTTCTTTTAATATGCTGTATCTACACTGGAAAATCCCCAGTATGAAATTAATTTTTTTTTTTTTGGTTCAAGGGTATACAAAGAGTAAAGTCTGGCTAATGAGGAATATGCAAAATTGGCAACCCATGTTCCTCAGGCTGGTTGGAAAAGGAATAAATTCGTACAATAATTGTTCAAATCACTCACTTTTTCAAAAATTTACTTTTAATGTTTTGCCTATTTATTGTTTAGTAGTTTTCATATTTAGACTTGATAAGAAAAAGAATGGTACATACATTTTAAATCTGATTTACCTATATTAATTTCTTGAAATGATATTTTCCAGTTTCTCTTTTAAAATTATGTAAACCCAAAGTTTTTAAGGTTCTGTAACATTTTATCCCTTTATAGTCCAAGATCATTTCTAGATTTATCTATGTTTGTATATTAAGTCCATATTGTTACAAACCAATTGAAAGTAGCTGATAATACTGGATATAATAGAGCAAGATAACATACATCAGAAGTGTATGATAAAAATAAGATGACAGAAAAATATTCAATGATATGAAATAAGACAAGCTAGGAATTATTTTAGTTCATGAAATACATGTAATAATTTCCACTGTCATTACTGACTGTGACTTTCTAGTTTACTACAAAGATACAATAGCAATAATAATGAAAGGAGCCCTAAGCTATTTTTCTCATACTCTGTGCTAGACACTGAACTGAGCTAATACATTTAATTCTTACCCCAACCCTGGCATTAGGCTCGTTTTCTATATAATGGAACTGATGTTTAGAGGGCTTATCCAAAATTAGACATTAATTATAGAGCTTAGCGATTCAAACTAACTTATATGATTTTAAATTGAAACCTATTAATTAACCTTGGGCCTCACAACCTCTTATGCAATGAATTTTGTCAGCTCTCTCTTTATTATACACTAAGGGTCTAAGATTGTTTGAATACTAAGCAGGCTCATGTTGCCTGACTGGAGCTGCCTCGTCTAGGAGACAATAGCTCCTCTATAACAGGATGAGTTCCTCAGTATATCTCAGTATAGAGAACTTCAGCTTCTCAGAAATCTTTGAAGTGATTGAAGGTATCTACCTTTGAAGTGATTGAAGGTATCAACCTTCTAACTCTTAGTTACATGAGCTTATGGAGGGCTAGTCATATGCTGGAATTTTTGGGATTTTCCATGTAAACCATGTCATCTGCATCCAGTGACAAGTTCATTTCTTATTTCCTGACCTGCATGACTTTCAATTCTCCGCTTGCTCTGGTTAGAACTTCTGTTATCCTAGCTATGGATATTGCTAGAGCAATATCACCAGTGTATATTGATCACTTCTTGGGAGCATGTCTTGCCTGGATCTTGTGGCACAGACACAAAAGAAGTTCTCACTCTGTTTATCTATAGTTGGCTTCTTCATAATGCCACATTATTCAAAAAGTCCAACTGCTTCATAGAGATGGAGAACATGGTTAGAATAGTGAATTCCTTAAGCCATGGTCTCACGTTCCCTGTTCATCTGGCATAAATGAGCTCATGTTTTATCCCAAGGGCTCTAGTTCTACAAACAACTTTGGGAAATGATAGATATGCTACACACCTTACACGGCTGATGAAGGTCTTATATTCATGAGACCTGAAGCTTTTCCAGTTGTACAAAACAAGTAAGACTTCAGTGGGCTGCCAATCAATTTCACTCCTTGGGACACTATGATCAGTTAGATAACATAAAAGTTTTCTGTGGAGCAACCATGCTGATTCATTCTGATCACTGTTTTGAATCTGCCACCCATTGTGTTTCTTGGTCTCTGGAAGATAAGTACTTTCATCTCCTCCCTGTATCTCATCATCCTTATCCAACTGGAAAGTCCACTTCAATAGCAACAGTTACCACTGTTGTTTCTCACCTGCAGAAAACAAGCTCTACATCTCTACACAAGTTTTGGTACATTCCTCACCGATGTATTTCTCAGAGACTCGATGAAGGAAATGTCTTCAGGACTCTCGCAGTTAAGATGTGAGTGAGCAGATCTTACATAACAATTCCATCCAGAATTTCAATCTCCCTTTGATTATCTTTCTCTAGAGCATCAGTTGGCAAACTCATTAGTCGACAGAGCCAAATATCAGCAGTACAACAATTGAAATTTTTTTTGAGAGCCAAATTTTTTAAACTTAAACTTCTTCTAATGCCACTTCTTCAAAATAGACTTGCCCAGGCCGTGATATTTTGTGGAAGAGCCACACTCAAGGGAACAAAGAGCCACATGTGGCTCGTGAGCCGCGTTTTGCCAACCACTGCTCTAGAAACTCTAAAATCTGAAGTTCATTTAGCATGGACCATTTTACAATTCCAGATTTCAACACATGGATTAAGCAAACTATTGAAGCCAGACCCATCCACTCAGGCTAATACACTGAATAGACAGTTTCTGCATAGTACGTCCATATGAATATATTCACCCTGATCCAACAATATATTTTTAGGTTATATTACCTCTAGATTTATGGTAAGAATTGGAAAAAATCATGCAATTCTTTCTGTGTGTAGGGTGATTCCTCATGAGTCATACCTAGCAGACTTCCTGAAGATTGCTGGGACATGATTCTGGTTTAGGTCTGGAAATAATAGAAACAATGAGCTGACTTTAAGAGGATCAGTAATCCCATGCAAAGAATTTACTTCATTGGAGGCAATTATAGGTTTTTAAGCAAGGAAGGACTACATTCTGAGAGTGGTATAAAAGTTGTTTTTACAGGTAAATGAAGCTTAATAGGATTCAGGGACTTAAGGTTTTAAACTGGATCACATTCTGTCCATAAGTCTTTATCCCGACTTTTAGATCTCACATGCTTCCAATTCTGACATGATTTTAATAAAAGAAAGGCTATGAAATTGGGAATTTAGTTTGAATACGAATTCTATCATCTTTAGTTTAGAATTAGGGCTTAGCTTTCAGAAATCTTGATCCTGAAGCTATAGGAAATAGGATTTATTTTTTAGTCTAGTCATAAAAGTTCTCTGGTCCCTTACTTAAAAATTTAGCTTAGAATTTAAAGTCATAAGCTTATTATTTTCTTTCTCCAAGTTCTCTGTGCATTAGAACCAAACCACCAACTCTATTATTCTCCTTACTTTACACTAAGATATTTTATGGTAGCAAATGCTTGGGCACACAAGACCTGGCCTTCTGCTAGCATTTGATTATAGGTGGTAATAAAGGTACTTACTTTGCCCCTGGATGGTGTGGGCTTTCAGTGTCTGGTTTAGCCATGAAAACAGGGTCATTAATGCTGTTTAATGTAATCAGACCAGAGAGTTAATTACATACGACCATCTGTGAGGTTCTGCTCTCCAGACCAATATCTGACACCAACAATGGCATCGATCACTATTCTGTCAGAGAAGAACTTCCATTAATACTAGAGAATAAGAGATTCATTATGGGCATTAAATCTTACACAATTATTATAAAAATATAGAAAATAAGGGTTTTTTGAAGTTTTTTTGAGGTCTTTCAGAGGAATTGAAGATTCAGAGAAACATCACCAACCGTTCCTTCTGAATTCCGCCACATTCTGGTGCCAGACTTACACCATAAAGGATAGAGGTCTGGGAGCAAAATGTCAACAATCCACAGAGGTCCAAGTAATCAACAATTGTCTGTAGTTCTGACTACAGGTATTGGCATTTTTCCATTGCTCATATATTTAAACTTGATATGCTGTCATCCATCCATTTTGGTGGAAAGAAAGATTTATTTTGCAAAAAATATTTTTCAATGCTAATGCAAGGGTGAAATTATGTAAATATTTATTTAAAAAGAAATGAGTAACCACAGATCAGTAGGTTCATTTTATTTTACACTATTTATTTCATTCTTTCCTTGCTGAGCTTAATTTAAAAAATCTTGTATAGGAAAGTTCAATGTAATTTAATCAGCAGGAAATTGCACTTGTTATGGAGAAAGTATTAAAAAACAAAGAAAAGAACTGCTGGGAGAATTTATTTTGGTAATTCCACCCAGAGAGCTGAGGGTAAAGATTCAATTTCTACTCAACAGGAATGAAGCAATGAACAGAGGAGGCAGAGTGACTTAGTTAGCAAGACATTTCTGTGATACAAACAATTCATGTAAGATGGTCTGATTTGTTTGAAATCAGGACTGAAGATTTTCATAAAAAAATCAAGCATTGGGGAAAAATACATGAATCTATTTTGCATTCAGGGAAAAATGTACAGATAATTTTAGTACAGTTCTAATATCTAAGCAAAATGCCATGAAACAAAGACAATTCATTTATGATAGATTGAGAAGAGTCTTTCATAGACACAGCATTAACTGGGTCGTGGAGAATTAGAAATTAGAATACACTGCTAACTTAAGGAGTAGATGGTGATATTCTACAATAGCTATGAAGACCAGCAGATTCAAGCTTATGGGGGTCATAGAAGGTCAAAATGTTTTAGAAAGAGAGTGAAGTAAAATTTAGAACCATTTTTATGCAAGAAGTGGTGATTGTCTGAGAGATGGGCTTGGATGGTAAGAAAGGGAGAGGGCAGGAGAGAGAGGGTTGATTCCATAATGTTTGTCTAGGGCTGCCTTTAAAATAACTTTTGTAAAATAAACTAAGATGATTGGAATGAGGAGAATCAACAAATATATTCCAAAGTAATAAAATGATTAAATTGTATAATATTTTAGGAAACTCTAGTAACACCTCAAAGAATAGACTGGTGTTGGAAGAAAAAGAATGCCATCTGAAGCTTTGGAAGGACAAAAAAAAATTGTGAGGAAATATTAGAGAGATGGTAGACAGACATTTAAAGACATTAAACAAGAAAGGACCAAAGAAAGTGAGAATATTATGGCTTCCAAAGTCATAAGAAAAATAGCGATTATTCAAGTCTATTCAAGACTTTAGATCCATCTAGTATAGTGGTTTAAGGAATTACAGGAAACCCAAATCAATACACTTATCATGTGTCCAATACTTGACTAGAAATGTAGCAGAGCCATGAAGAAAACAGGTTTGGGGTTCAGACAACTGTGGTTCAGTAGCAGGGCCCATCACTTATAAGTTTGATTTTGGGCAAAATGTTCCATCTTCCAACTTTTCATTTTCCTCACAAAATCCTGGGGCATTAACTACTACCTTATTAGGTGGTAGTGAGAGTTAAATGAAATAATATAAATAAAACTCTCATATGCAAGGTACACAGCAAATGTTTTCAACTGACACCTCTATTCTTTTCAGATGATTTTAATATTTAAGCAATAAATAGGGCAACATATTTATTATCCTTACAAAATAAGTAATCTAATGTTTAATGCGTTTTCAGTTACTCTCAGGTGTTTAAAACTCCCTCTCTTCTAAATCCCATTATAAACAATGAAAAGAGGGAATGTTTAGTAGTGCTAATGTTGTTTAGTATTTCTTGATTGGATTTTTTTTATGCAAAGCATCTTGCTAGAGACATGATAGGACTCTAATCAAGACTGTGTCTTTTAGACATTGATTTTTGTTCCCGTTCTAGAACAGGGGCAATAGAGACAGGCAAAATAATATGCCTAATGAAGTTTATTAGGCTTAGTCAGTTCATTACAAGGTGCATAAATTCATTTCTGTAATGTATGTGCCTACAAGCTACGTGCTGGAAATTACACATTTCTCATCTGAAATTAAAACAATTGGGGGCAAAACACATTTGATACTTTGCCTAGACACATTATGCTCTGGTTTGATTTTAATAGAATATGTCTGGCAAGAATAAGGTCATAGAACTACGCTCTGTTCATGCAACAATTTCTAAGAGAGAGAGGAGGAGCAATCCGATACTTCCTTAGCCTTATAAACTAGAAGGGCCTGTATGGGCCTGTACAGAAAAACAGCGATCCCAACACGTTTTCACAGTTCAGACTAAAGGACACATACTCTGCTGGCAGTCTGGGATTTCATTTTAATCGGCTTATTCTATTACAGACAGACAAGCATGTTTTCTCCAAATCTTGATATCTATTCTGTTTGTATTCCAGCCTTTTCCATAGTATGGTTGGAGTGCCACCTATAACACCGAAGAAGGTACCAATATTAGAGATAGAATCTTGCATGGCAGTTTTCAAGAGGGTGAAAGTAAAGTGAAATTCTGTAAATAAACTCTCATAGCAGATGGCATACAGGAATCACCCCAAAGGATGGCCACATTTTGCCCCAATGTTGTGGTGGGTTTTATATATATATATATATATTACTTTGTTATTCTCACAAAACAAGTCATTTAATATTCTGTTATTACACACAAAGAATTCGGGTATAATCAACTTTAAAGAGGAAAGAAAGGAGAAAATTACAAGGAATGTAATTGACAATTACCTTTTCCTTAGGTATGTTTGATTAAGGAATATGGGCTTTTTTGTTCGTTTGGCTTATTTTCTGTTTTTGTTTCATTAGCTATAATCATATTATGGGACTTTGATTTTGGTGCCTCATTGAGGTTCAGTTTTCCAGAAAATGAGATTTATCCGGAAAGAAAAAGCTGGTGAGTAGATATAACATTTTCTAAGTAAAAATATTTTTTTAAAATAATAAATTTTGTGAATAAATCCACTGTTTATTGAGTACATTCAGCATGCTTATCTGTACCTTCAGCAAAATGTTTAATGCCCATTCAGCTATACGATGTATATATTAAGCAAAAAGAAATATAAATTTGGGTCAAAAGACACATTTTGGCCTTTTTATTTTTTTTTATTTTTTTATTTTTTTTAAGATTTTAAATTCCCCCACCATGAACTCAGGAGTGTCTATTTTCTATAAGACAAATGTGCTCTCTCAATTGTGCCCTGAGTTTTAAGTATCATTAACTTCCTTCATGCTCTTATACTGGTCTTTCCCAAAATGAATAATTTATTCAGTGTGACTAATTTGTTTCTAATTAAGCTCATGAAATCACTAACATTTTAAAGGGAGCTTAATAGGGGCTTGAACAGTTTTTAAATTTCACCATTAGTTGATTTTACATGAACAGACTTTACCAAAAAAGTATATTGTTGCAGATTCAGTATAATCTTTATTAATGATGAATACTCAGAGGGACTAACGTAACTCGCTTCTCAGCCATGTGACCCTAAGCATGCTATTTCACCTTTTAAGCCTCACATTTGTCAAAAGTATATTGATGGAAATAATAGTATTCCTTAAATGATAGTTTTTAGTATTAAAGTCAAATCATTATGGTAAAATGCTTTGCTTACAGCCACAGTTCCTATGTTTTTTTGATGATGGTGAAAAAGAAAATATTTTCTTTAATTAAAAAAATTTATTATAGAGGTCAAATAAAAAAACACTCTACATTAACAATTAAAGCAATGCAAAAATATGTAGAGTAAAATGCAAAAGCTGTTCTCTTATATTTATATGAAATTACACAGTACAAATTTTTCTTTTCTTTTTTTGGCATCCGTCTGTATTTTTTAGAAGCACTGATTTGTGTGAAAAGCTATCTTTATCAGAGTGTTTTTGGAAAATATTTTCAGGTAGTTCTTAAGATAACTTTTACAATGTTGTGAAAATAAGAAAGGGAAGAATTAGAGACACACAGTAGAGTAGAGGGTTCTCTTCAAACAGTCTTGGTCTTTATTGCTGTCCAGCTAAGGAAGAAGAGGAAGGGTGGGTGGAGACAGAGTTCTACAGGGGGCCTGATCATAGTAGCCATGAGTTTCCTCTTCGTATTTACACATGGAGAATAAAAGCTAAACTACAATGGTAGAAAATAGGCCGCAACCCAGAGACTAGTGACTATAGTAAAAAGAATTGTTGGTACCACTGGCTCATACATGAGCTTCCATCTGAAAATCATTCTACTTTTTGCTCTAGTGAGGATTAATCTTGACATTTTTGCTTGTTGTTGCCAATTTTTCTTTTCCCTATATTTCTCAGTAAAATTAAACCTTCAAGCTCCAGTGAAGATGGCTGAAATTTCATTATTTTTATGTCTTACCAAATTATTTACCTTGCCAGGCACTCACCACCCACTTTTCTTCTGGAATTTCAATTCAAATTCATTTTAAAGAACGAATGGATGAGGAAGGAATGTTAGCAGGGAAACAGAAGTGAAAAACTCATTAGAAGAAGAACATTTGTTTTGTAATGCCCTCTAGGAGGTGATAGATTTGACAGGGGAAGCATAGATGGAATACACAAGCTTGGCAATCCACTTTGTAGAAAGAGTCATGGCCAATTCTCCAAGGATTCCTCCCTCTCATCTGCTGAATGATGGCATCACATTTGTCTCGCTTCTGTCAGGAAATGTATTTGCAAATATTTCAAATACTTACATTGCTTTTAAGGTAGTTCGTTTTTTGTTTGTTTGTTTGTTTGTTTGTTTGTTTGTTTTAATCTAGAGAATGCCCCTCTGTTTTATTATACAGTATTCATTTTGGTCTCTCACCCTGAAGTGAATTGGGCATGGTGTGTCTGGACAGGAGGCACCAGCATAAATGAAGCATGCAGTCCATGCTTTCACATTTCTCACTCCACTTTCCTCCCTCCCTCTGTCACACTCCACATTCCTGACCACCACCCACATGCCCTAAGGACACTTCAGGAAACAATCTAAAAATTACTCATCAGGAGTTTTTACAGGTACTCAGAAGGCTTAAAATCATTATGTGATATCACAGAATACTTTAATATTTTATAATACTTAATATGTATATTATAATAGTATTACAAGGTTTACAAGTTTATAGTATGTGCAATGTAATGCAACAAACTTGTGACACAAAATTATAGTAATTATATTTTCATGCAAATTCATTAAATTATAACATACCCCAGACAACTTCTCCCATCTAGACAACTGAGGGTAGTTTGAGGTTATTGCCAAGGAGGACATGTGGTGTGGTGTCCAGATGCTAGCCTTTGGATTCTAAGAGACCTAGGACAAGTGTGTTTTTCTTAACTTAACAAGCTAGTTGAATTATCCTATGCAAAGTTTTCAGCTGCCAATTCTCTAAATTTTTTATAATGACATTTCTCATATAAGATTAGCTAGGACAGTAGTGTAAATCACCTTTCCTTTGAGAAAAATGGCAAAAGCCACAGAATTGTATTCTTGGTTTATCTATAGTTTCTGATCAGTGACAATTAAACCATCACTAGTGATATGAACATGAACCCCAGGCCATAGTTGCTTTAACAGGTGCCCTACCAAGGGTTGCATTAAAATTCAGATTCTTATTTTTTATTGGGGAAAGGGAATATGATTAACAGGGGGACTTAAACACATTTTCGGATCTCTGCCCATTTTAAATATTCCACTAAAGAAAACAGCAGAACAGAAAAAAAAAAAAAAAAAAAAAAAAAAAAAGTAAAATCGTGCAGGAGAGAAGACCATAGCAAATGAGAAACATCAGTAAACTTTTAGTAGCTGGGAAGCAGATATATTAGCACTAAGAGACTGTGCAGAGTCTAGAAAGCTAAAATCCAGGGTCAGCAGAAGATAATGACAAGATAAATTACAGGACAGAACCCTTAACGGCTAAGGAACTAGGAGGTCTGAAAATCTCAGAATCTGGGGGCAAGAAGTAGGACAAAAACGAAGACATTTGCTCTGCATATCCTTAAGGACTTCCTAGACTTAGAATTTTTTCTTCGCCTGTGCTTTAGACAACTCTCTTCCCCACAACGGCAGGATTAGACCTAGAGAGAAGGAGGATGCGGTGAGGGATGGAGCTAGCGAATCTTATATAAACACAGATTAGATAGAAGTTTATATAATGGGGTCCCTTTCACTGTTTCACTTCCTAAGGATATTGAAATATTCTTCCCTGGAAAAACTGAAATGCCCAAGGAAAATATCTATAGAGATTGCTTTGGGGCAGAAGTCCAACAAAACATCTGGGTCTTCACTCAGTCTCCTTTAGTTCAGCCCACCTGTGAACAAACTCTCTCCTCGGAACAGAGATTATAACTAGTTTTTTGGTGCCAAGAAGAAAAAGAAAAGAACTTGGAGGAGAGAGCTCTATTTTTACTCATGATTGCTTCCAAACCATTCTTCTTTCCTCCTCCCTAAATCCTTTATCTTTGAATATTATCTCATTAATACTAGAGGCCCAGCGCACAAAATTTGTGCACAGGTGTGTGTGCATATGTGTGTTCCTTAGCCCAGCCTGCACCCTCTCCAATCTGGGATCCCTCTCATAATTTAGGACTGCTGGCTTCCAACTGCTTGTCTGCCTGCCTGCCTGATTGCCCCTAACCGCTTCTGCCTGCTAGCGTTATCACCCAACCACTCCCCTATAGGCCTGGTCCCCCCCCAACTGCTCTCCTCTGCAGGCCTGCCCCCCCCCCCCCCACCGCCGCAACTTCCCTGCAGGTCTGGGTCACCCTCAACTGTCCCCCCCTGCAGGCCTGGTCTCCCCAAACTGCCCTCCTCTGCCAGCCATCTTGTGATGGCAGCACCCATCTTTGACCACATGGGGGCAGCCATCTTGTGTGTTGGAGTGATGGTCAATTTGCATATTACTCTTTTATTAGATAGGATATACCTTCAGCATTGTTGCTATTGTCTAAGAGGCCCTGATCTTCTTTCTTTCTTTATGATTTATATTTTTGCTCACCGTCACTCTCACATTACTCCTGTCTTCCTTTCTATTGATTTCAAGATACATCCAGATAATAATTCCAACACCGTGGCCTCTTACTGTCTAAGACTTCTTTCTGTCCTTCAATAGTCCTTCCTTTCATCCTTCTTCAACTCTAGTGATCATAGCCCAGAACTCAGAATTGCCAATAACTGCAATATCTTCATAATGTTAGTTACATACACCTCTCACTGACCACTACTGCCTCTATTTCCACCTGATTCATTTAACACTTCAACAATTCTCCAACCTGATCAGGTCTTCCAATTCACTGATACTTCCTTATTTTCATTCTTTGACATTCTCCCCCTCTCTCTTCCCTTTACTCACCTTATATTATATTGCCAATCATTATAATCATTCTCTTGCATATAAGCTTCCTTTTCCCTTACAGAAATCTTGTCTGTTAAATCTCAACTATGACTATATCAAACTTTCTGTCTACACTAGGGGTGTCGAACTCAATCAGAGAAGGGGCCAAAATCTAAAATCCAGCCTAAATCGCAGGCCGAATGGTTTACTGAACAGTCATAAACTGTCATTGTGATGGAAACGCAGTGGAGTGCAGTGATGACAGCGTGGTGCGGGCCACATTGCAAGGCCTGGAGGGACGGATTTGGCCCGCGGGCCTTGTGTTTGACACATGTGGTCTACACCATGCTTATAAATGTAGCTGGAGATAAACTCACAACTAGTGTTCTCATTTTAAATCAGAACCAAAAGCCTCAACATATCCTGAATCCTTGTCAGTACTCATGCCTTAGAATTCCAGTCCAGTTCATTTATCTTCCCACTCTCCTGGAAACCATTTCACAACTTCTCTGCCTGACTAACCTCTAACACTTCCTCCCTCATCTTCATTCTCAGATGGTCACATCACCTCCTACTTCCCTTAGAACAGTGGTTCTCAATCTTTCTAATGCTGCGACCCTTAATACAGTTCCTCATGTTGTGGTGACCCCTAACCATAAAATTATTTTCATTGCTACTTCATAACTGTAACTTTGCTACTGTTATGAATCATAATGTAAATATCTGTGTTTTCCAGTGGTCTTATGTAACTCTGCTAGCAGTTCTCAACCTGTGGGTTGCAATCCACAGATTGAGAACCTCTGCTGTAGAGCCTGAGAAAACACAGATATTTACATCATGATTTATTAACAGTAGCAAAATTACAGTTATGAAGTAGTAACAAAAATAATTTTATGGTTGGGGGCCACCACAACATGAGGAACTGCATTAAAGGGTCAAGGCATTAGAAAGATAGAGAACCACTGCCTTAGAAAATGAAGGAACCAGTAGAAAAGTTCTACTGATTACCAACTCTACATTCTTTCACATCCTTCATGCAGTGTTTTAACCACTGTGGCTAACCCATTCAAAATATTTATGAAGCATCTCCTGAAGCATAAAGTTATAAACATGGTACAAACATGAACAGGCACGGTCCATGCCTCCATAGAGCTCACTGTCAGTGTTGAGTTCAGCAGTCTTCGGAGAAGGGGGGATTCAGTCATCTTTCCATCATAGCTTCATTACCTCTCCCCTGTCATCTACTCAAGTTTCGAATGAACAAACTCTCTTTTTAGCTCTTATTCATCTGACATCAGAGAGGATAATTAAATGGCGCATGATTTTTCAAATTAGAAAGTATCAGCTCATCCTATAACCATTAAAAAGAAAAAAGAAAAAAAATGTGGCACTGTGAAAAGCCCGCCAGTGATTAGGATTGCTGCTTGAGAGAGCAGTGCCTACACTGAAGGGCTGCTGGGCCCACAGTGATGGCACAGTGCCATCTGCTGGAGGCCTATTCGGCTCAAGATGTGATTTATTCGAAAAGAAGCTTCAAGAGTTGTGTAATTGTATTGACAATTCTGCTTCCTAAGTCCCTTCTGATTTCAAAGTGACTCAGGCATCTAACCTTTTCCAAATCAGCAAAAAAGATTCCATCTGAGAGAAGAAGCCCAATGTCTAGAAATAAATAGTAGAAATGGGTCAGAGAGCTGGAGGGAACTTTAGAGGTACTTTGGACCAAACTGTTTGGCCATCTTACAGATGACAAAACTGAAGTCCAGATATTTCTTATGATTTCAAAGTTAATATTATGAACACAGGATGGAGCTGGATCTAGAACCCTTTATCAGTTTTGTTCTGCTACATCTATATTTTATTGCTCATTTTCCATAGTCAGCTCACTGCTTATCAGGTTTATATTTTATTATACTAGAGGCCCAATGAAATTCATGTATGGATACCGTCCCTAGGCCTGGCCTGCAATTAGGGCCATCTTCCCCAGCTGCCCAAAGCTGGTCCCGCCCCCAGCCACTCCTCTCCCCCTGTTTCCCATTTACCATCAGGTGATCAGTGCCTGATGATGGCCAGGGGAAGGAACAGAGAGGTGGCTGTTTCCACCTTCTCACCAGCCCCGCCCCTGCCACAGGTGGCCATCAGGCGATTGGAGCCTGCCAGCAGGGGAAAGGGACCAAGAGATGGTCAGTGGGCCTCATAGTGACTGGTCCAGCAGTCATTCTGCCGTTAGGGTCAATTTGCATATTACCCTTTTATTATATAGGATTATATATATTATATTATATTATATTATATTATATTATATTATATTATATTATATTATACTAGAGGCCTGATGCACAAAATTCATGCAAGAGGCTCGGCCCTCAGAGCTTCGGCTTCATCAGTAAGGTAGTACAGAAGGATGTCCCATCTAATTAGCATATTTTGCTTTTATTATTATAGATCATATTATATTAATACTAGAGGCCCAGTGTATGAATTCATGCATGGGTGAGGTCCGGTTAGCCTGCCCCAACTGGGGTGGGGGGGCAATCAGGAACAGGGCTGACCAGGGGGAGGGGCCACAGGAGGTTGGCCACTAGGCCCTACCCTAATTGGTGTTGGGGGGGACAAACAGGGGGCAGGGCTGGCAGGCCAACCTCCCATGGCCCCTCCCCATGGTCAGCTAGGCCTGTCCCTCAACCGGACCAGTTGGTCGGCCACAGTGCACATGGTAGCGACTGGTCGTTCTGGTCATTCTGGTCATTCTGGTCTCTTGGCTTTTATATATATAGATTGTATTATACTAGGGGCTCAGTGCACAGGTAGTGTCCCTAGGCCTGGCTTGCTATCAGGGCCAATCAGTGGGGTGAATGGCAGGGGGATCAGGGCCCCTACTCACACCCAGTGAGCAGTGGGGTGATCCGTGCCACCTGCTCACCTGCTCTACATCCCGCTGTGGTCCCACTCTTATCAGGGCCCACTGAGGCCACTGCTGCCTGCTGCCAGTGCTGCATCACCAATGCCCGCCATTTTCAGCACTGCCCCCTGGTTGTCAGTGCACATCTAAGTCCTACTTGGTTGAACTCCCTCCTTGGGGACAATTTGCATATTAGTCTTTTATTATATAGGATTATATTTATATTTATATTGTATAGTGAACTTTTTCTGGATGGAGATGAGTAGTGTTATAATCCAAGTTCCTTTTTCATTTTACTGATAGTAATTACCTAAGGACACATTCACTTACCCTGATTTCAAATCCAGTCCTCTTTCTTACACTCAAATGTTGGATTAAAGGATCATCTCAAACATAAAGATCACTGCTTAGCAATGAAACTAAACAAAGAAAATATGAGCTGATGATTACATTTCATACCTTGAATTTATGACCACTTATACTAGCATTATTTTTAGATTTTAAATGACAAATTATTGTTCTTAAGGGCTATGTTATCTCATAAAAACCAGTATATTATATGTTCAGTTCTCCATTAATTCCTAGAAAAATTGCTTCTTGCTATTGCCAAAACCAAGATATAGTAGCAGGAAGTGACAAATAGGTCATTCTGTATTTTGTTGTTTAAAGACCAAGTTAATGAGATGAGTAAACATGGAAATTTGGAAATATGCAATCACATGTTTATCTGTCTTACTAGACTTTATTGGTAAATAGGCTGGTGGAAACACATAAAGATGGTAATTGAAGCTATATATTTCACGAGACAATAAACATTAGAAAAGGAAAACAGAAGGAGTAATAACCCATATTTTCAAGTAATGCTTTTTCCCAGTCAATAAGTTGTGAAACATATATTCTTTTAAAAGTATTTATGGAGTTTAGAGTGAGAAAGGAAGACAGAGAGAGAGAGAAAGAGAGGGAGAGAGAGAAAGAGAGGGAGAGAGAGAGAGAGAGAGAGAGAGAGAGAGAGAGAGAGAGAGAGAGAGAGAGAGAGAGAGAGAGATCAATTTGTTATTCCACTTATTTATACATTCATTGGTTGATTCTTGTATGTGCCCTGATCAGGAATTGAATCTGGAACCTTGGCATATTGAGATGACACTCTAACCAACTGAACTGTCTGGCCAGACCAAACATATATTCTTATTACATTATAACATACTAATTTACTTTAAAAATCCAGTAATATAAATTTAATTATTTCACAGCTGCTTTTTGAGTTCCTATCACATGCTGAGCACCTGCCAGCAATGCCGGGTGCTGCCATTCCACACATGAAAGTGCTCCAGAAGCTCACTGTGTCAGGATACAGCACTCTGCTGACCAAAGGAAATCTCATGTTTTAAAATTATGAATAAAAAAGCTCTTCAAATAGGTAAAAGTCTTCTCCTGCCTTTTCTTTTATATATCTCTATTTTATTGAATAATATCCTTCTTAAAATGGCCAAGCTCTTCACCTCCAGCACATGTTTGAGGTATAAAAGGAATACAAGGGAACTTTTCATTCCTAACTTACTTTAGCATTTGCTTATCTCCAGCTATTGTTTATTTTATAATATTATTGATTTATACAGATTGTTTTCTTTAGATAATTCTAGATAGAGATAATTACACTAATATTTAGCATTTTTCCTATAATATGGCCTTTATTTATATCCTGTAATGTTTTTCAAGAGTCAATGTGGTTGGTGCACTGCAACTTATTTTATTCTTTAACTAAAGGCTCCATGAATATCTTATTGTGTCAGTTCTATAAATCTATCCAACATAAGGTGTGTCCTTAACCAATATTTTAGAGACTATTAAAATTTTAATGATTTCTTCAAGTTGATATTCATAATGTCACATGTTAATTACTCCACTGAACATGTTGCAGTCCTAATTAAAACCTGATTAAGAGGGGGAGGTGAAATCAGTATCAAAGAGTAAAATAAACAATTATATTAAATACATACAACACCATTTTTAAGACCATGAAATATCAAAGTAATAATTTCCCAAGTAGAATTTTCCATTTTGCTTTTATAGTTGAGTCAATTTGCAATTCTAATAGGATGACTCTTGACTGGTAATGGAGATTAATATTCAAACCTGATACTTCAATTCCAAATGACAAGATCACTTAAAGTAACAGTGGCTGCAAATAAATCAGAATCAGTTAATGGCACAAAAGACAGCGATCAGATTTTGGTGTTGTAATTTGTGAAGCAGACTGCTTACACTTCCTCTAAAAGCATTCATACTATTAAACTGATCTCCTAAAAAGTGAGTCTTTAGATTATAGACAGAGGATTCTTCAATATAAGAGGCTGTGTAATATAATAGTTAAAGCAGATTTTAGATGAAACTTCCTAGACTGGGATCTGAGCTCTTTTAACTTATAACTGTGACCTAAATTATGCTGCACCTCACTTTTTCCATTAGTAAAATTTCAATAGTAATATTCATACTTTATGGTATTCTTATGAAGACTATATGTTATCTTACAGAAATCACTAATTTTTAGCATATGCTAATCACTATAATACAGCAAGCTACGTTATTAACATCAAAACACCAACAGATTCAATTTTCTTCAACCTCAAAATTTTGCAGTAATAATGGACTTTAATAGCAATGAATGTTTCAATAAATAATATACTTTTAAAATAATCAACAAAGAAGTAAACCTCAGGGATATTAAAATCAAACACTCTGAATATTTCCTGACTGTGTGTGACAGTGAGTCATTTAATGTACCTTAGCACAATGGGCCAAAAATACTCATCCTTGAGAAAGAGATGCTCTAATGATAAAATTGGGTGATAAATATAAAAATGTTAGAAAATTCATTCATAACTATATAATATGCAAGTGTTGTTATAAAGACGATACAAGCATTATGGCCTTGGGAGTAATTCCTCATTCAAATAATAAGAGAGTACTCATTTAAGATAATACTGTTCATGCTATTTAAATATCATGTGTCTTGCAGTTGAAGATAGTGAATTGACTCTATTTTCACTCTATTTCCCAACAAATTCAATTGAACGGACAATGAGACATTTATCAAGAGATACATTCAGCACAATATGAGAAAGAAACAAAAGGCCATTAGCAATCCAGAGCTTATGAAAAATTTCTGGAAGTTACAGAGCAGATGGGATCATAATGACAATGTAATTCTGAGGGAGCAACAGGGAGCAAACACAGAGAAAGTCTCGATCCCACACAAAGACCCTTTTCCACTCCACTGGGCGATGGAGAACCTCTAAACTTTGGATAAGAAGTCACTCAGGGTTGGAGTGAAAAATGGGAATAGACTCAGGATAAATGATCAGAGGATTAACAACAGTAATACTGCCAACATCTCTGCCCTGCCTACCTGAGGCATGCAGCTGACTCAATGTTGCCCAAGTTAAACTGGAAAAAGAGTCACAAAGCAAGTTTCTTTTAGTGACCTGTATCAGAGTTGCAGAGTGGATTTCCGTAGGTAACACCCATTTCTTAAGGGCAGTCAGTGGCTAAGGACTCACTATTCCAGGTCTACAAGGCCGTCTCTCTTTGCCTTGATTTGGAACAGGGTCACCAGCTCTAGAGCTCCCTATACGGTGGGTCAATGCCCCGTTGCCACTGTGCTGTGAACCACCTTCCATCTCTGCTCAGGGCAGCCATGCTCACTTTCTTTCCGCTGTATTTTTTCCGGAGCATTCTCCAGGAAGCCTTCTGCACATGACTTCCCTTCTCAAAGTCTTTTCCCAAGGATCCCAATTCACAGACTGGCCATGTTCTTTATAGTCAAGCTGTCCTCTCTCCACATGCACAGGGTTCACCACCAGCCTTCCAATTCAACAGGGTTACTGGGGAAATAGGAGGCTTACGTAACAGGAACAACTCCGGCCCACACCACCCATATACAGCAAGCAAGGACTTTATTCGTAAGGGGGATTGGTTCTCAAAGACTACCAGACTTTTGAAGGAGAGAAACAGTGGGAAAAAAAAAAAAAGACAAATGAATAAATAGGATAATTATTCCTTGAGGAAAGAGAGCTAATTGGGCAAAAGAAGAGAGAAGGCTAAACAACCTAATTGGTATTCTTGATCTAACTGTGATCTGTGTTTTAATCAGTCTTTCCCTTGATTACCACTGAGACTAAACAACTCTTATCTTCTAATAGGCCATTTGTGTGTTCTCCTCTGTGACTCCCTTGCATATATTGTTTTGCAATGTGTTGGCTGTGCTACACATATATAATTACCCCAGAGAAAGAAGGTTTTGCTGGCTTGTTTTTTCTTAACTTTAGAGCTCACTTGATTTCCACCCCCATCCCTCCTCTCTCTTTCCCCTGAATTTTGAACCAATAACCACCCCAGGACAATATTCTTTTTCTAAGGACTGTGTTCTTCATTTTATCATAATATAGGAGTAATTTTTGATAGGAAGAGTGGCTTTCTTATTGGAGTCTCAATTAAAACCAGCTTTCCAATGGACAGAAATAGCCATTGGAGGCTCTTTATGTAATTCTATTCAACATCCTCCCTCCCCTGGCTGTTCTATTTGAGGTTCTTTGTTTGTAAGCATTTAATAATGAATATCAGTGCATATGCTAAGATGTTCTTCACTAGAAACAGTCCATCCAAGGTGTTTTAAAAAGAGAAAGAGAGAGAGAGGGGGGCATTTGTGTAGAGTGTGTAGGCTCTGGATTATTAGACAATTTAGAAGTGGTCGTTTGAGTACAAAGAATGCACAATATAATGGTGACTATTAAATATTTAGGTCTAGTCCCAAACTAGCTAACAAGAGAATCATTTCATATCTCTAGAAATGATGGTCCCCAATAATCTACCTAATCTTTATTTTTCACCCAGTGCCATCGGGGAAGCCATTTATATAATGAGATGATTAAGAGATCAGTCTCTGTAGGAGGTCAGCCTGTGTTTGAATCCCAGCTGTGTGCTTTTAAGCACATCAGTTAACTTCACGGAACCTCAGCTTCTCTGTCTGTGAAAGGGCATACCAATAATAAGACTTCAGGGGGTGGCTACAAGTATGTAGATTAAACTTAGGGGAACAGTGCCCAGAACACAGTAATCAGTCTGTGAGGGCATATTTTTTTTATTGTTTTTAAAATTGCTAGCAGATTGAGATAAATAGATGAATATTCAAGTAAATTTAAAAGCCATTTAAAAGAATGTTTAAATTCGGTGTCTATTGAAGCAAGGTGATTTAAAATTAGTGTGGCAAATTTCATAGAAACTTATTCTGTGACTATTGAAAAATTAATAAGTCAAACACACCTGCTGAAAAATACCTCTTAAATCTTTAGACTTGTGTGTAGTGTATGAGAATACGGGCCCTTTCCCAAACTCCAATTCCAATTCCAACTCCCTCTCCCCGTCTGGGGAACGTAGTGGAAACCATATGGAACTGACCAGTGAGCTCCTGGGAGCCTGGCCAACACCTTGGTCAAGGGAGAAGCTGTTTCTGAGCATGAGCCTGAACTGTACACAATTGCATTCTCCTTTCACACAGCCACCCCACCCCCACCTCACCAAATGCCCCATTTTGCTTTTTTTTCTCTAATCTATATATAACCCTGTTCTGTGAAAGTCTGGAGTGCTGTAAGATTTGACCAGCTGGCCCATGCGCAGGTCGGTTGGGGCTTGGCAGTAAACTTCACTGCTGGATCCCCACCAGTGTGCAGGTAAGCCCTAATAAACCCAGTCTTTTCCTGCCGGTCTATCAAGTTCTTTCTTTGGAATCAACAATCAATACTCTGAAGTTTTCGACAACCTCTGCTCTTTGCATAACAACTTATAAATTGCACCGTTCCAATTCGTTTAGTTAAACATATTTAAATAATGTTTATTAATAAGATTCTCCCATTGAGCTGGATAAGGTCTTCATTGTCTAAGGTCTACTATGGAATAGCCCAACAGAGCTAAATGTGGTCTCTGAGTTTGATATTCCATGATTTAAGCAAGTTCTAAATATAATTCTATGCTTCTTTTAGACTAGATTTAAAGGCAGGTCTAGATTTAAAGGTATACTTTCAAAGATACGATTTTAACTAGTGAAATTTACTCTTCTAAAGTCTTTGATTGAAGTGCTACTTTGAAAATAATACATATTATATTTCTATTGTATTTGCTTAGTAAATGTTCTGTTGTGTTACTTATACAGGAGAAAGTAGTTGAAACTAGTGTTTTTCTTTTAAAGCACAATAATTCCTATGGAAACCACTATCTTTGAGGTCAGCCCTTTGATTTGATGCTTACATCCTGTTTGCAGCACTTAATGTCAATTGAAGCTTTGATTTCCTTTTGTTTGTGGTTTGCCTGAATCTTGTGTTTAGGGTTTTTGGTTTTCTGAATATTATGCTGGTTTCTTTGCTGCTCTTCAGTTTTCTAAAATATCCTTTTTATTTGGGTTATATTTAACTATTTTCTTCAGCCTCTCGAAAATTTCAGCACTCTATAAAACGGCTATTTGAGACATTCATCTTCACTCCTTTTATATGAAATTTCATGGAAGCAAAATTTAAGGATGGTAAACCAGCTGTTTCAGACATCTGTATTCGAAAGCATTTGAAAATAGAGGGAAAACAACCTTTGAAATAAATCGGTTCTTATTATTCCCCAGGTTCTGTCTTCTCTCAACTTTTCAATAAGCTTTTCCCATCAGGACTTACCCTTGGAAACAAAAGTTCCTGAACTTTTACTCATGCCTATCTGGAAGGCTACCTTGGCTGCGCTTCCTTTCCCTCCTCATTATTCTCTCTTGAATCTTGTATCCAACTAACTCTGGCTGGTTAATGGAGCAAGAAACAAATGTTTGTTGACTTTCAGTGGAAGGAAGAGACAAGGGATGAAATAAATCCCTGAACATAAATCGAAAATTTATTTTAAATATATTTCTATTGATTTCAGAGAGGAAAGAAGAGGGAGAGAGAGATAGAACCATCAATAATGAGAGAGGATCATTGATTGGCTGCCTCTAACACACGGCCTACTGGGGATCAAGCCCACAACCCCCATGTGCCATTGACCAGAATCAAACCCAGGACCTCAGTCAGCAGGCCAACTGAGACAAACTAGCCAGGGTAAAAATTTCTTGATTATAGGTATTTTCATGGGGAAGAAATTCTTAAGAAAGAAAGAAAAAAGGTAGCCTTATTAATACTAGCTTAATTATAGGTATTTACATGGGGGAGAAATTTTTAAGAAAAAGTTTTTAATTACATTGATTAAGCCTGGAATCAGTGGATAAAATGAGGAGTCTTTGCTTTGATGACTGACTGAGCCTCCAGGCAAATGAAACTGAAGACATAGGAGAAAGGATGAAGGCAATATTTGTTTTCCTGGACAATTTTGTGTTATGCAGTTTTTCTGTAGGGGGATAATGTCTTTGCTTGTCACGAATGCCACATACTTCATTGTTCTTCCTTCTGTCTTCTCAACTGAGAGGGAATTATTTTTTTAAATATATTTTATTGATTTTTTTATAGAGAGGAAGAGGAAAGGAGAGGGATAGAGAGTTAGGAACATCAATGAGAGAGAATCATCGATCAGCTGCCTCTTGCACACCCCCTACTGGGGATGTGCCCACAACCAAGGTACTTGCCCTTGACCAGAACTGAACCTGGGACCTTTCAGCCCACAGCTCGACGCTCTATCCACTGAGCCAAACCGGTTTCGGCTCAGAGGGAATTCTTATCTTTGACACAGAATTTCACAATGTTGCCTGTGTTGAATATTCTAGGGCTTAGGGTCCCAGTGCATTAAGAGGTCAGTGCAGAAGGATGGGTATAATTTTTTATTTATCACATTTAGTTATCATGTCAGCTAATGTGGCTTGGCCTTGTGACAGATTGGCCAATGTATCTTCCCCTTCCTTCTGCCTTGACTTTGTTTATACATGTGGCCAACTGGAGGCTATTAATAACGTCCCAAGAATTATATGTGGGTTTAGTGGGAAGCAGAGGCTCCATTTAAGCCTCTGGTTCATAGTGAACACCAACACTGTTGTTCTAGACATTATTCTAATTATATATATATATATATATATATATGTGTACTTTGATTTCTATTTATGTTACTTAGATATAAATCTCTCAGAAAACCCACTAGATGATTGTTAATAAGCAAGCCCAGTATTGGGTGTTCCTGTGTTGACGACTCTTTCAGAAAATACAAAATAAAAAATAAAAAAAAATCAACCTTTTATATTTAAGATTATACAAATTGTTGAATTTGAAAACATTCCTTTATAATTGTATCAAAAGATTTGGTTTATATGTGCCAAATAGTGTTGTTATTTTCTTTTAAGATCTTGCAGTATTTAAATATATGCTTGGTTGCAGACTGCATTATTCCCCAAGTACAGAAATTGTCATTAGCATCTTTGGAGTAAAAGCAACTCTGCCATATGCATGTGGTTAGTTTCAACTGGAGAAGGAAAGAGCATTTTCAGTAGATTTAAATTATACTCTTTGACTTTCAGAAAAATCTGTGGGAGTAATTATGAGAACATAGCCTAATTATGCAAGCCACTAAATGCCTTTTCAAAACAGTAGAAATACCATTATTTATTTATTTTTGTTAAACATTGTGATGCACTTATAAAACAAACATATACAAAGGGCATGTTTATTAACCACAGCAGGGCAGCCTGCTACAGAGACAATGAGTCGAGTTTAAAAGTATTGGTGATACTTTGATTCTCAGTCTGCTTAGCCTGGGTATCTAAATTTATTATGGGCTCATGGGTATAAAAACACGTATGTAGTCCCAAAGTAGTTCTTACAATTTGGTTATTTTCTCTTGTCAACTTGTCTCATGTTGATTTAATGGTTGGACCAGCTGAAAAAACCTGGATAGACAGAGTAAAATGTCCTCCACAGCTGGCTCAGTTAGCAAGATACCTTACTGGCTGGGCATTGCTCACCCTAAAGCTGCTGCAGTAGAAAGATCCTGGGACTTTTAAAGGAGCTGGCAAGAGGTAAGAATTCTTATCGAGCAGACTCCCAGATCTCTGTGTATGGAGTTCAGAGGAAGCAGAGTGGTGAGAATTCCCCCGCCCCCCTTTCTAAATTTAATGAGCAGGAGCAAATACTTGTGGAATTAATTTCTTGGATTTGGACTCTCAGTTATTTGGTCTGAGAACTCATGGGTCCTGTCAATTCTTTCCCTCTCAGCAATGGTAAAAACAGGGCCTTTCATAATACTTTCCGCCAGCAGAGAATGCGTACACCAGGTGGCTATAGATCTGAGCTTAGGGAACCTAAAAGATGTGTGGGCTATTCTGTTCTAAGGGTGAAACATATGATTCCATGTGTTTTGTAATGGCTGGTGGCTGTTTCTAACTCTGGAAGCAAACTTTATCATGTGAGAGCTGCATTTTTTTTTTTACTCTCTTCTTGTAGATGCCTCTTGAGCCCATAATTAAGCCATGAAAAGCTTTATTGGCTTGCATTGCTATTGCAATTAAGAAATCCTCCCATCAATGCTAGATTGGAAATTTTTCTATATTGGAAAATTTTTAGAAGACTCTCATCATAATTGCTGTTTTATTAATATCTATGGAAAGACAAACATTTTTAAAGTAGGCAGAGATATCCTTAAGAATTCCCTTTAAAAATTGGGATAAATAAAATGGACATTTATGAAGTTAAACCAATATTTAAATAAACACTACCAAAGGCTTGGTGGGCCAAAACAACCCCCTATTGGTCCTCCAATACTAAAGGGCCCCAAACAAGTCTAGTCTATTTATCTTGTACTGGAGAAATTTTAAAAGCAAGAAGGAAGAGATTACAATGAGAAACCTGATCAACAATTGCTTGGGACAGTGTTAGGCAGGTCAATCTAATTACAAATTGGCAAAAGGGTCAGGGTTCCTTGGATTGACCCTTCATTGGTAACCCACAGTATTTATACACAAGAGTGGGTAGAATGGTCAGGGGATAGAAAGAAGTTTCCAGAACTTCTTGATATGGCAATCCTATGAATTGTGGTACTAAACCCCTTTGGTGAAGCCCTGACTCAAACTAAAAGAATACAGAAATATAAGGATTGATTATATGAAAATTGGAATGCTTAAACAAGCTTTATGTAAAGGAGTTATGTCAACTTTTCTTGAATGTTTCATGGTAATTAATAGTATGTCTGTCCAGGAATACTTCCCCTACCCACTAATATAAAACCAAAACTTGTTGATAAAATCCTAATAGAGGATATAGTTAAGAATGTAAGAGCAATGTCAATACATTATAATATTATCAATAGTTTAAACATTAACAATTGTCAATCAATAGGTTATAAAATCCTGAGGAAGCTCTTGAGGCATTTATTGAGATACTGCCAGGATTATGACAACCATGTTTATATTTGAAGTATTGTGGTCATTTTTCTTAAAAAATTGGATAAATGGTGTTCAGTCTTCAAAAATCTAAGCCAACTCTTGTCTTACCACAGGCATAAGTTATCATAATTGGTATAAAGATGCTAAAAATATAAACTCAAAGAAATTAGTCACTGCTTTGACCCGTGGGAAAAATTTGTAATTTCACAAAGGATCTCAGGGAATTTCTATGCCATCAGAAGATGGACAACTGGGTGCTTTGGTAGGACCTTTGAGTTGCTGATAGATTGCCTGTCTGCTTGGTAGTAATGTATTTCTACGACTCTGTGCCATTATCATCTGTTGTTGCTATTGTATTATTTGCTTATAGTAAATAGATGTATATCTCTTGCTTAGAACAGTTGGAACTTTTTATTTTGTTGACCAATTATCTTGGTTCTTATGACATCTGTGGGAGGAGAAAATGATCAATGGGTATAGATGGAAAAGAAAGAGAAAGAAAAATTAATGTAGCCAAAGCCGGTTTGGCTCAGTGGATAGAGCGTCGGTCTGCGGACTGTAAAGTCCAGGGTTCGATTCCAGTCAAGGGCATGTACCTGCAGGCACATCCCCGCAGGCACATCCCCAGTAGGGGGTGTGCAAGAGGCAGCTGATTGATGATTCTCTCTCATTGATGTTTCTAACTCTCCATCCCTCTCTCTTCCTCTCTGTAAAAAAATCAATAAAATATATATTTTTTAAAATTAATGTAAAACAGAAACCATTGGAGGAGTTTTGAGGGATGAGAGCACAAAAAGTTGTCAACACAAATGAATGAGTAGATAGCCAAAAAGAAGATAAAGAGTTTTCAGTGAACAGTAGCACTTTAAGAGCAAATATATTTGGAATGAAAAAAAATAAATTTTCAAACAATTACTAAGTAAAATTGGGTCCACAAAACACTGCTCTTTTTGCCAAAACAAAAACCATATCTGCTCACTCATTCACAACAACTGTCTAAGAAATATACCCTCAAATAAAAGAACGATTGATTTATGTTATTTTCCCCAGGACACTCATTTTACACAGGGGGAAGTAATCACATCATGGATTTGTTTGGGGCAGACTCAGTCATTCACCTGAAGTTCTCTAACATCTGCCTTGCAAACAAAATGATAGCACTGCAAGAAAAATAAGACGTGTCAGAGATGCGGCATGCAGTGGTTGAGTCTGATAACACTACTTAGTCTTATTCTGAACAAGTCTACTTTATGTATGAATGTAGTGTGAAATTACTCCCATGGTTGATATGGTTTATCACAATGTCTGTCAGTCATTGGACACAGGATGGAAGGGTCATAATCTTGGACTTGACTGCTTTCTTCAGTGGAGGCTATTCCCAAAGCAGTGCTGAGCTGAGGGTTGTCTGTCCTTGGTACTCCCAGTGGTTAGCTGCCTTCATGATACCACTGTTCTATTCACCCAGCTGTTTCACTTCTAGTTTCTAATGTTTTGTCTATACTTATCTCCTCTACCATTCTTTTTTGTTTTTTTTCCTGGTGTATTCCTTTAAAAGTAAATAACCTCTTAAATGTAACTTTAGAGGGCTGTGAGCAGTAAACAAAAATTAACAAATGCTTTCGATCTACTGTATTAACCCTTAATCCGAAGTAGCATTTGATGGGGGCAGCATGAAATACCATGTTCCTCCTTATAACCCGTGCTGTCCCAGCTTTTATTTTACTCCTTCTGGATCTAGGTGCCTGTCTGGAAGGTCTTTCTAGAAACAGCTTCACCTTGGCATACCAGCAGGAGAGGACCTACACAGGGTAGAACCCTAGTGTTTTATACTTTCTAGTTTCTAAGGTTTCCAGCTACAGAAAATTGCTACAGTGACCCAGCAAACTTTCACTCTGAAACATGGGCAATGAGGCAGACCGTGATGTAATTTCCTAGGCCCGTGGTCGGCAAACTGAGGCTCACAAGCCACATGCGGCTCTTTGGCCCATTGAGTGTGGCTGTCCCACAAAATACCATGGCCTGGGCGAGTCTATTTTGAAGAAATGGCATTAGAAGAAGTTTAAGTTTAAAAAATCTAGCTCTTAAAATAAATGTCAATTGTTGTACTGTTGATATTTGGCTCTGTTGACTAATGAGTTTGCCAATCACTGCCCTAGGAACCCTTCCCTCCTCAGGCTGTGGCCACCTGTCACACACACACACACACACACACACACACACACACACACACTTTTTAGATAGAGAAATGGATGCAGAGTGACAGACGCAGAGAAACACCGCTCTGCTACTCAATTGCATTCTGACTGTACAGCTATTCCAGTAGCCTGGGGAAACATTTATATCCATATTAAATTTTAAAATGAGAAAGCCCAAGGAATCACCACACTAATATTTTAGAAAGCAGGTTCCTGCCGTTGCTAAATTGTCTCTAAAGTAATACAGTGAGCATGAGCCATGTGATTTAGAGCTTGGCCTGAAGCCTATTCTGAGAAAATTCCACTTACATTCAGGCTGCTGTGTATCATTGTGTCAGCCAGGCAGTTCCTGTACCGATGGAATCTCCCTCCTGTGGACCTTCCGTGCAGGTGAGAGCTCTTACCCAGTCCCCATGTAGTCTCGCACAACTCTGTACCACTGACAAACTCAGTGGGTTGTGATTCCCCCCAGGACTTTTTCTTGTTTGTCAGTCAAAGGACCATTTGGATATGAAGGAACACTGTTAAAACCCACAGAATTGGAGTTCATTGTAGAATGAAGCTACTTAATTTCCTCTCTGAAGGGAAAGAACGAATGTTAATGGAATTTGTCATTTAAAAACAAAGTGTTACAATATTTCAATACCCTTTCTTCTAACACAGAGATAATTAATGCTAATAAATTGGCTATTAAACTAGTTAGAATTATCAGGTGAATAGACTGAAACCAATGGAGGTGAAGACATGAGCCCAAAGTCACACAAAAGGGATGGAGCTGGGACGAGAGCCCCTGTATTGTGGCCCCTAGAATTGGTTTCTTTCCAATGATTGAGAGATCAGTGTCTGAGTGTTCACTTGTTATATTATATGGGAAGATGGATTACATTTTTCTCACAGTCCTTGTATTCCTCCAACATTTTCCTAGTTTTTTGTTTCATTTAGTTTTGTTGTGTGTGTGTGTGTGTGTGTGTGTGTGTTGTTGTTGTTGTTGTTTTGCAATGTCTGTTACACTAACTTATCCCTGGTCAGTTTTCACAAATGATGAATTAAGTTGCCCTGTTTGCCTCTAGTGCTAATATGATAGCCCATCTAATCTATCGATATCACAACCTTCCAGGACTTCTATGAACATTTTTGCACATTAGCTCATGTTCATCATCTGTTAATGATGCAACATATGACTCCTGTCTTTCAATACCTTATAGCCCTGTTTAGGTCTTCCAATTACATGAGTTTGTGGTGCAGAATGTTGCATATGACTTTCAGAACCCTTTTCTTTTATTCAACAACACCTACCTCAAGTAAGAATAATGTTTTATAATACAATTGATATTAATTATTTTATTTATTTATTTCTTTTTTTCTAAACTGCAAACTCTATGAAGGCAGGCCTATATCAATTTATATAACTGCTGTATTGCAGGGACTGACAATAAGTTCTGTCTCCCCAAATTCTGTGAGAATGGTTTCAATGATCAGGAGAGGATGGACCATAAGAAACGTGATATGAATTAAATTAATGTCGCAGTAGTTTTTGCTAACTGCTTGAAATATGTGGTTTTGGGTTGGAATAAGCAGAAAAAGGCAGAAAGAAAGTCTGTGTGATTTCTAAAGTCTTTCATTTCTCTATACCATATTTTCCGGCGTATAAGACGGCCACTGTGTTCTAGTAAAAAGCCTGCTCAGATTGGCCAGAGTCAGAGAGGCGGTCTATTAAAAAAAGAACTGGTGTTGCCTCGGAAGTAGTCTTATACAGCGAATATAGGCCTAAACCTATGTTTTAACTGTAAAATTAGGGGGTCGTCCTATACACCGGAAAATGTGGTACCTATATTAAAAACAGTCATAGTCACAACATGATTGTTTTAGTATGATCTGTGTCAAGAATTGTTGTAGGTTTTTTTTGCATATTTTATTTGACCTAATTCAACAATGGCCATTGAGTTTGATAATTTACTCGTGACATGATTTCCTTGAGTCCTCACCATGAAAAGTTCAGGGTTAGGATTCAGAGCATGGTCTATATACTACTAAAGTCTACGTGGTTCAACATCTCACTACACATTTTGAAACAATGTCTATTTTGTTATTACTTAAAATATCATTACTTTACAGTGGTTCTCAACCTTTCTAATGCTACAATAATTTAATAAAGTTACTCATGTTGTGGTGACCCCCATCCATAAAATTATTTTCATTGCTACTTCATAACCGTAATTTTGCTACTGTTATGAATCATAATGTAAACGTCTGTGTTTTCCAATTGTCTTAGGCAACCCTGCTAGCGGTTCTCAACTTGTGGGTCACGATTCATAACAGTAGCAAAATTACAGTTATGAAGTAACAACAAAAATAATTTTATGGTTGGGGGTCACCACAACATGAGGATATATGAACTAATTTTTCAATATTTCTACTATAAAGCTCCATTGTACAACTAAATAAAAGAGTCAACTTTTATTTTGACAATGGTTTTATCACCACTCAAAAGAAATACCTTCAGAGAGAAAATGCATTGCATTTGTATAGATTACCGACACTTAATGTGTTTGGTCAAAGTCTGTTCTGTAAAGAGATGAAAAAATGAAGAATATAAATAGTTATAAGAATATACACTGAGTGGCCAGATTTTTATGATCTCTGAACGCATAATAATCTGGCCACTCAGTGTACTTCTTTTTAGTAACTCATTCATTTGATATCAAAGATACTATAAATCGTGCACCTGATCAGTTTTCCCCTTTGCACTGGCTGATAGAAAGCTCAGGGAAAATAGGTGGTTGATCTCCAGCAAAAGTCTAGAATACTTTTGGTACCCATTTGAGATACAAGTACACCAAGTGGCCAGATTATTATGCGTTCAGAGATCATAATAATCTGGCCACTCGGTGTATATTCTTCCATTAAAGTTTTGTCCTCTGTGTTTTTATATGTGCATATATGTAATTGAAATTGTGCAATCATTTTTTTCAGTCATTGATTCGACATGTGGTAGAACATGTTGCTCGCTATGTGTTAGACACTACCCAAGGTTATGACAGAATAACATACAGAGTCCCTGCCCTCACAAAGTTTTTGTTCAATTAGGAGAATTAAACAACAAAAACATGTATATATAAATATACCTATATTGTTATACAAACCATAAAAATTGGTGTTTCTGTTAAAGCATTCTAGAGAGAACCCACATGATTTAGGTTGGAAAAGAAACACAGTAACAGGGGATGAAGATTTAAGCATGGAGATGACATATTGGAAACCAGTCAGGGGAAAGTGCGAATGACTTAGAGTGGAAAGTGTCACATTCTAGGAAGAGGGGATGTGACTGGTGCGTGGTGAGGAAGGAACAGTGACAGACTGAGGTTTAGAAGTTGATGTGACTCAATATGTAATGCCCAGGAGAGCATAATAAGAATTAGATTTTATTCAAGTGCACAGAGAAGCTACTGAAGTGTTTTAGGTAAATAATGACATGACCTGATATATTTTGTCAAGTTACTCTTAAAGATAAAATGGAAGAGAAAGGGTAGGAAAGCAAATGGGTGAGGAACAGAACTTTCCAGAGGAATATTGATGGATGGTGGCAATGGAGGGGAGAGGAATGGTTAAATTTGAATCAGGAGGAAAACAATTTTACTGAAACAATGGACTAGATTTATAATTACAGAATTTTAAGCAAGACAGCACCCGATTAAGTGGCATTTAGATAGATGTTTCTAGTGAGTTTGGAATAGGCTTGTTGCCTATTTTCTTAATATGCAAGATGTGATCTAATTACCACTTCATTGTTTGAGTGTTAATTACCTTGTCAATGACTTAAAGAGTTTCTCTTTTTCTCTGTCTCTGTTCACACTTTTTGCTCTGTGCCCTGAAGGAATTGACACTGGGGACTAAGAAGAAGCATACTAATTTTAATCATTTATTTTTGTTACAGTGCTTTCTTCAGTGGGTGAATTGAAAACAATAATATGGCGCTAGCTGGTTTCACTCAGTGGATAGAGTATCAACCTATCCACTGAAGGGTCCCGAGTTTGATTCCAGTCAAGGGCACATGCTGGGCTGTGGAATTGATCCCCAGTAGAGGGCGTGCAGAAGGCATCTGATCAATGATTCTCTCTCATCATTGCTGTTCCTATCTCTCTCTCTCCCTTTCCCTTCCTCTCTGAAATCAATAAAAATATGTTTAAAAAAATAATGTATACGTAAGTAAAATGTTAATAGATTTGATTATTCAACCTATTTCTGATTTTTATATTTTAAAAAAATAAAGAAAGCAACAAAAGGAAAATGAGCATGAGTTAGCAGCAGTTTGCATTTCAACTGTAAGGGAAGCTTCTGAGAAGATAAAGCAGTTTGTATTGGGGTCATTAAGGTGGAGTTTAAATGCACTTAAACCTTTCTTTTTTACTTATTTTACTTTAGAACCAAAGAAATCTTGTTGCATCCAGTTGAATTTAACTTTTCTTCAGTTTTCACTTTGGCCTACCCAGAAAGGATCTAAAATAAAATGCAAGAATCAATTTTTTTTCTAAAAACTGTCTTTTTTCCATAAATTTTATTTCTGTTGAGGATACTTAGTTGTTATTTCCAGAAGCTCTTCTCATACAGGATAGACTTAATCTTCAATCTCTGTGATTCCATTGGCATGACAATGTGTGAAATCTAAGAAAAATGTAGCTATGAAGTGAAAACACATTTGACTTTTGTATCAAAGAGTGACATTTTCCATTTAAAAATGTTTTGTGCCTTTTACTTGGACATCACTTAATGATCATGTGGTAAATACTGTGAGACTACTGCTGTAAATTAAAAGAAAAACTTATTAGGATATGTTACCTTTTTTCAATTATTTGCTTTATAATGCATTTTTAAGAATCTAAGATCTAAGAAAAATATAATACCAGTGCAATCCATTGAATTGTGTAAAAATATATAATATCCTATGTCTGAGTTATTAATTCAGTAGAAAAAGTTTATTGTGCCTGTGTGGTTCTTTAGGAGCTGTCACCATTATCAGGTCATTATTTTTTATGTATCACAATTACAAAATAGTTTGCAGAAAAAATTTTAAGTTGTTATATCTAACTTTGAGTCACAATGAATTAAAAAAAAATAATGTTCTGGCCCTGGCCACTGTGGTTCAGTGGTTAAAGCATTGGCCTGAACACTGCAGGGCTTCAGGTTCAATTCCTGGTCAAGGGCACACATCTGGGTTGCAGGTTCAATCCCCAGCCTGGATTGAGGTGCATTTGTACAGTCTTTTCTGGAAGAGACTTTTTTTTTTTTGCTGATGTTTCACTCTCAATAAGCTATTTCAATTCCAGTTATTTTCGGATGATCCTGCTCAGCTGCTTCCTCACTGTGGCTTCTCAGCCAATACCCCTGATCTTCTCATGTTCCTCTAATTTGCATGTAACTTAAAGTTTGTGTTTCAAGTGTTCAATTTTATGATGCATTGTGTGCCCACCACCCAAAGTCAAACCTATCTATCATACCCCATATGAACCGCGTCCAGCACGGCCAGGGGTGAACCTGAGGAGGGGCAGTGAAGGATTAAAAGAGACAGACAAGAGAATACAGTTGGGGCCAGGTAGGATCACTGTGCCTGGTTGAGGAATCAGTGACACAGCCTATAAGCCTAACCTTTATTTTATAGTCAGAGCACACAAAGCAAAACATGGGGAGTGGTCAACATGTTTACAACATTCTTGCGAGTTTCAAATCTATTTCCTTACTCAAGCCTTATTTTGGCAGCACTTGCTGCTTCTCCCACAATCCATTAGCTACCTAGGAACAAGGGAGGACTGTAGGGTCAAGCTTAATTGTGCTAGAGGGCTCTGCCCTCCATGCTGGGACTCGTACCACTATTTGGCTCTGCCACAGGTCAGTAGGAGACTTGACCCTATAGCCAGTCCCTACACCCATACACTCAAATGAACTCAGTATGGATTAAAGACTCCTGAAATAAAGCATAGGGAAAAAACTCAACGTTGGTCTTGGCAATGGCTCCTTTGAATATGACACCAAACGGTATTTTATTTTCACTTTGAAATTCCTCTTTAAGAACTAAGAATGTGTTTTTCTTTCTGTATCTCTATGGGGACATTTTAAAATCTTCTATTATTATTTTCTGGATGTATTGTGTGTGATAGTCACAAAATGCTATGTGTGTTAAAAAAAAAAAAAAAAAAAAGCCTGTGGAATTTCTCTTTCATTCAGTTGTATTGAATTTATGTTTTCCTGTTTAGATTTTCTCTCTTTTCTGGTTTCTAGTTGTTGCTTTGAAGAAGCAGCTAGTGACAATTGTCCTCCTTGACACAGAAATGTAAAAAAAAAAAACACAAAAAGCCAATAAAAAATTCACGATGGCCTTTCAGTGTATGGCAGACAAAAAGTGGCAAATGTGTAGCTTTTGTTTCCAACCCAAATTGAAGGGTCATAGAGCACTAGAAATTGCTCATGTCATAGATGGATATAAATTGTAGCTCTTCAAAGAAAGTCAACCTCAATGTCAGCTTTTCATGCTTTTAAAAAATATCCTGGTCTATGAGCTCCTAATAGTATTAAGTGACAAATCTCTGTAGGTCACAGCAAGGCAGAGAGCTATAGAACCTCAAGCATGAGTGACAGATGCATGTTAGGTTTCTACAGTGTTTGACAGAAGTACGTTAGGGCATGGTATTTCAGGCAGCGCCTGTGCTTACACAGATTTAAGGAGGTCTTAAAAGAGCATATAAGACTGACATTGTGAGGGAGCATACCTCAAAGACACAGTGATCCCTGGAGCCACCTCCTGTCACAGAGCATGGTGTTCATTCAAGAAAGGGCTTCATGTGCATTGGCGCATGAAACTGAGCTGCTTTATTTGTGCAAATTAAAGGCAGGTTCCAAGGCTAATAATACAGCCAAGGACACTCAAATTTTGCCTTCCCATCCCATTCCCCTTCTCCTTAAAAAAGGTAAAGATAGCTTCACATTCATTTGTTGTGTCACTATATTTGTGATAGCTTCCTTCACATTGAGGAGACTTGTGTCTGTATCAGTCTTAGCAGGATTCTCAGCACCATCTCTACGAAACTAGGTGTCTGGTTGCTTCTATTACTGTCTTTCCTTGTTTAAAAAATATATTTTATTGATTTCAGCGAGGAAAGGAGAGGGAGAAAAGGAGAGAGGTAGGGAGGGAGGAAAGAAGGAAGAAAGGGGAGAGAGGAGAGAGAGAGAGAGAGAGAGAGAGAGAGAGAGAGAGAGAGAGAGAGAGAGAGAGAGAGAGAGAGAAATAATAATGAAAGAGAATTATTGTTCTGCATGCCCCACACTGGGGATCAAGCCTGCAACCTGGGCATGTGCCCTGACCTATAATCCAACAGCAACTTCCTAGTTCATAGATTGATGCTCAACTACTGAGCCATGCCAGCCGGCTGTTACTGTCTTTTCAAACCCCAAGAATCATTATTATTATTTGTTCATTTTGGGGGCTTCATGAAGAAAACGAACGGGACTGTTATTGTATGACATTCTTCTCGTTTATCTCCCTGCCAATAATTTCACCCCAGTTGAATCATTCTTCACTGTGACACATTCATGACTATGATTTTCATACTTTGATGACTATGGATTTCATTCTGTCATCCATTTCTTGTCAGACACTAGCACATAGAAATACCTCTATTGACTGTCATCATAAGCTAAAATGATCACTCATTTCTTTGGTGGCCACTTTCCTGATTTGATTTCAACATAACTATTTCTAGTGGCATTTCCTTTTCCTTCTCACACCCCCCTCTCCTCTACTTCAGTGACCTTGAGCATCTGACCTTTCCTAAAGTATAGAGGTCTTGCTGTGAAGCTATGCCATTTTATTTTTTTGGAGCATCTTCACTTAATTATCTTTTGACTTGGGAAACTCCTCATCTAGAGGGTAAAAACCCTTTCGATTTTCCAATGTGGATCTATGTGCAGCCCAATTTCCCTACACTATCTTGTTCCAAACATCATAATTGATGTGACTTTCATTTGTATTACATATAAACCGTTTCTTTGCTTGTCTCTCTTGCGTGTTGATTAAAAGGGTTGCAGTAAGCTGTTAAGTGCCTGATGAAATATTCAGGCAAATTTCACAGGGTTTACATAAGAGGTTACTAAAGCTACTCAAGAAAGCTCTTAAGAAACTCACTTAAGCAAAACTACATTCTGATTTGAAGTTGAAATATTGGTGAATCACTGAAGAATTCACAACAAGTTTTTAATAGTTAACGATCAAAGGGCGAGCTTGCTAGGTCACAGTCTAAGGGTCCACACATTTAAGGTAGACATCGTTGCTAAAAAGAAATGAAAAATTGCCAGTGCCAAAGAGAAATACTGTATCTTTCAAAATTAGTAAACTACGAGGTGTAATAAACCAGAAGATAAAACTAGCAAACTTTAAAAGAAGATATTACGTAAAAGCCAAAGTGTGTTTGAACTGCTAAGTGAAAAAAATTGCAATGAAATTGATCTTCCTGTTGCCAAGGAGACAGAAAACGGAAATTTAAAAAGTGACTCATACTCCTGATAAAGGGCTAAAAAGAAAAGGGGTTTTAGATTTACACAGATTTAAGGAGGTTTTAAAAGAGCATATAAGACTGACATTGTGAGGGAGCATACATCAAAATTAAGGTGAATAATGAAAATATGCAAGAAGTGAAATCTTGTTGGCAAGAGAAAATGTCAGAGAAAGGTTGCCTTTTTCTTAAGAGAACAATAGAGATTTTTAAAGACATGAGTATTTTCAACTAAAATTACATGTTTATTTATATTTTTGCTAAAGTAACTTGAAGTCTTGAGAAGTTCTCTGTAACCCCTGTATGATCTATCTAAAGGACATAAAAGCTTTCATTTCTAAAAGTGATAGATACCATATTTTTTAATCCTTACTCAAGGATATTTTTCCATTGATTTTTAGAGAGAGTGGAAGGGAGAGGGAAAGTCAGAGAGAAATATCGATGTGAAAGAAACACATTGATTTGGTTGCCTCCTGCATGAGATGGCAAGGAGTCTGCAACTTGCCCTTGACCAGAATCGAACCAGGGACCCTTCAGTCTGCAGGTCGACACTCTATCCACTGAGCCAAATTGGCTAGGGACAGAGATATCATTTTAATCAGAACTGTGTGATCTACCTTCTCCTGAGGAAAGCTAAGACATAATACAGTGATGAATTTATTGGTGGAACATGACACATATTTCTCTGTGATTAATTTGGCAGTCATTTTAAAAACTTCCTTGTAACATTTTCAGTCTCTATTGTTTTAAGAGGCAGACATAATCCTGTCTGGAGATGTATTCCTTTGCTAGGACTGCCAAAACAAAATACCACTGAACGGGTGGCTTGAACAACAAACCTTTATTTTCTCACAGTTCTGAAAGCTAGACGTGCAAGAGGAAGGTGTCTGCAGGTTGGGTTTCTCCAGAGGTCTCCCTCCTTGGCTTGCAGATGGCTGCACTTTCGCTGTGTCTCCACAGGGTCTTTCCTTGGTGTGTGCGCATCCCTGATGTCTCTTTGTGTGTCCAGATTACTTCTTCTTATAAGTAGGCCAGTCATATTTGACTGGAGCCCAACTTACTGACATCATTTTAACTTAATCACCTCTACACAGCCCTATGTCCAACTACGCGCAGGGGTCCTCAAACTTTTTAAAGTGGGGGCCAGATCACGGTCCCTCAGAGAGCTGGAGGGCCGGACTATATGAACTACTAATTCCTACTGTAACACCTCGGCTGTGCTCACTGCCCAAAAAACCTGGCGGGCCGAATCAGACTCCTCTGTGGGCTGCATGTGGCCCGCGGGCCGTAGTTTGAAGACGCCTGATACGGTCACATTTGAGATATTGGGGTTCAGGGCTTCAACATAGGAATTTGGAGGGGATACAGTTCAGCCCTGTCTTAATAACTCTGGGCTGCTGTAACAAAAATGCCATAGAGTAGGTGGTTTAAACAATGAACATTTATTTCTCACAGTTGTGGAGGATGGAAGTCCATGATAAAGGTATCTGGAGAGTTTGCTGCCTGACTCATTGAGGGCTGTCTTCTCTCAGTTAAACATGAGTGCTGAGTCATACAGTGAGTGCATGTTTAACTGGATAAGAAAGCACCCCACTGTTCTCCAAAGTAGTCACATCAGTCTCATTCTCATCCTTTCTGTAAGGGAAGCCCAGTGACTCCCCATCCTCATGGCTGTTTTTTTTTTAATTTGACACATTCTGATGTGTTATATAGTGATATCTCATATTTTTTAATTTGAATTTCCCCAACGATTAATGATTTTAAACATTCTTCATGTCCTCATTTACCAAACATATGTTTTCTTTGATTGAGTGTCTATTCAAATCTTTTGCCCCTTTTTAACCGAGTATGTTTTTATTGTTTTATTTTCTAGATATTGACTTTTGAGAATTCTTATATACTAGATATAAGGATTTCAAAAACATATATTTCTACCATTCTGTCTCTTAACAGTAAACTTCAAAGCAAAGGTTATAAATTCTGACATCAAATTTTGAATTTTGTAACTTGTGATTTTAATGTCTTAGCTAAGAAATACAGTATCTGTTTAAGCAAAGACAAAAAGATCAAATCTAAACCAATTTTCATGACCACATATACTTTTCTAATTTAGACCTACTTTGGTGGAATACATTGATTGATTTTCAAATTCTGAGCTTACCTGTACCTCTGGATAAAAAAAAAAAATATGATACTTTATACTTATACTTAAATGATATTCCTCTGATAACAAAAAGTTTCTTGAGTGAAATAGAACTACATGTGTCCAGGTAACTGAAGGCAGAATATTATACACTGTGGCACAGTACAAATGAGGCCGAAATAGAGTTCATTTCATAAATTATGTAAATTTGCAAAATTCCTATCAGTGTTTAAAGAAAGCAACCCAATTAAACCACACTACAGCCGAAATCGGTTTGGCTCAGTGGTAGAGCGTCGGTCTGCGGACTGAAAGGTCCCGGGTTTGATTCCTGTCAAGGGCATGTACCTTGGTTGCGGGCACATCCCCGGTAGGGGGTGTGCAAGAGGCAACTGGTGGATGTTTCTCTCTCATTGAAGTTTCTAGTTCTCTATCTCTCTCCCTTCCTCTCTGTAAAAATTCAATAAAATATATTTAAAATTTTTTTTTTTTAAAAAAATATATATATAAATAAATAAATAATCCACACTACAGATGAACTGACTTTTTGAGTGTCTGAGCCAAAAACTTAATCTCGGCTAATGCAGTGGACCGGTTATCATGAAGTGTTTCTCTCAGATAATGATTTTATTCTTTTCTCCTGTCTATCACTGAGATAAAAAATAGAACTCATCTCAGTAGCCCTGAGATAACTATTTTTTCGTTTCATTCATGTCTTCCAGACAATGCAATAGCATGTCTGCAATAAAAATATTTTATTATTTTCCTTTAGTTACTTAATTTCTCCTTTTGAAAGACCTCATTAATGAATGAGTAATTTTAATTTATTTTTGCATCTAAAAATAGAAATAGCTAATTGGAAGTGTTGGCATATTGTACGAAAAAGTTTGATATAATTAATCTAGTTATTAGAAAATGAGTTTTAAATTACTAGACTGCCAATTTAAAAATGCATATGAATTGTTTGGTGATAGAGTGTGAATATGGGGAAAAAGTATGTTTCAAAGAAAACTGGCGCCTGAATACATTTTCAGTTTCTTGGGAAATTGCCTTATCAAGCAGCTGAGTAAGAAAACATGATTACTGAGCTGCAGTTCCTAAAATTCGGTGCGTGCACATGGTCTAAAACCAGTGTCTCAGTGGACAATGCAGATGGTTTGAAGAACTCAGAGTCAGAGCCTGCCTCAGAGGGAGAGGAGAACAGGAAGCAGAAAGAAAGGACAGACCCGCCGGCCTGCTCAGGAACTCCCTCCCATGCAGCCCCTGCAGAGACCTGAGTGTCCTCCAGGCTTGGGGATCAGGCCGAGGAACAGTGATGCAACTGGCCACACTTGTTCATGGCACTCAGCACCGCCTAGAAACCTCACACCCTTCCCCCTCCCCCAACTTCTCTCCAGCCTGCTACACACAGTTTTACCAGGTGATCTCGTCTCATACTTCATTGAACCACGTAGGTACAATGAAACAGCAACTTCTGCGTTTTCTCACCTCCCAAGTCTCCACACCCTTTATTCTTTGTTTGTATGCCTACTGTTTGTTTATTTACCTCTCATTTACAGAGACAGACATTCCTCCTTTTCTGGAAGAGACCAGTCCCTCCCTTATTGTATCTGTCACGCCTGATCACACTAGAAAAGACTTCATAACTTTGCTCCATCTTCGACTTCTCTCTGGGAAGTCATTCCCATAAGTATTCAATATTCAAAAATGCTTGATTCATATTTTCCACTTGCTAACTCCCCTAACCTCTCAGAACCATGGCAAACCTTCTCAATGAATTTGTTTAGATATGCCATATCAATTTTCTAACTCCCCATTCAGTACTATCTTTTCAGTGAAATACTTCACATATGAAAATATAGAGAAATATATAATACACATGTCAACATACAGCTCAGAAATTAGTGACTCATGGCGAATTGTTTTTCAACTACATTCCCAGCCATGCCCTACCCTTTTCTGTTACTTTAAATTTGGTCCCAGAAATCACATCATTTCATTTGTGTATTCTTATCTCTCTCTAAAAGACCAGGATTGTTAAAAAATAAATAAATAAAATAAACAAAAAAACACAAACACACACACACATACACACACACATACACACACACACACACAAAACAAACAAACAAACAAAAAAACCATAACCATAATATTACTTTCAGATTCAGGTTTGGAGGATTAAAGGAACTTGCAGAACCCTAGATCCCCCAAGCTTTCTGCAATAACCCACTGAGCTTCATTTATGCTTTTTATCTTGTTCCCTCCAAGTCTGCTAAACTCTTAACCTCCCACTGGACGAAGCTTTTTTTGGTAGGAGACTAACAATTCCATCCTGTTCAAGTCATTAGGCCAGATCTCAGGTTTCCAAGGAATTAAATGCATAATTCTAACAGCTGAGGGAAAAAACCAAATACACACAGAGAATGGCAGTGACTTGGCAATCAATATCTCAGGATATTTTGGGGAATGACTTTTGAGGTGGCTCACCTAAGGAAATTTGAACCTATTTTAGATGAGAATAAATTTGTTGATGGCGAGTGCTCCAAGTAGAGTAGCCTGATTTGATATATCCGTTCAAATGATTTGGAGTTTCACAATTTCCTGGTATGTTATAAAAAAAAGAAAAAATGGAACCCATCATTGCATCACATGAAAGAAGATTGTCATCCAGAAATCAACTGGTATGAAATAGAGGCAGGAGTGCAAGGACTTCAGGGGATAGAACTACTGAGTCATGGCATGGGTCTCCTGATTGTACCCCTGAGAGAAACCAAAGGAAGTTTCTCTTGCCAAAAACTTAAGAAAATACATTGCTATTTGGTAAAGGAATCACATTTCTTTTCTAATAGAAATACAACTAGGAGACAATGCTTATTTTGCTTAGCATAATGCTCTCCAGTTCCATCCATGCTGTTGCAAGTGGTAAGAATTCCTTCTTTTTTACTGCAACGTAATATTCCATTGTGTAGATGTACCACAGTTTTTTAATCCACTCATCTGCTGATGGGCACTTAGGCTGTTTCCAAATCTTAGCTATTGTAAATTGTGCTGTTATGAACATAGTGGTACATATGTCCTTTCTGAATAATATTTCTAGTTTCTTGGGATATATTCGTAGAAGTGGGGTCACTGGGTCAAATTACACTAAGCTAAATATGTCAGTCAGAGAAAGGTAAATAAATATCACCTGATCTCACTCATTTATGCAACATAATGAACAACATAAACTGATGAACAAAAACAGACCCAGGGAAGCATCGATCAGACCATCAAACCACAGAGGGAAGGTAGGGGAGGATGGGAGGTAAAGGGGAGAGATTAACCAAAAGATTTGTATAGATGCAGATAAGCCTAACCAATGGACACAGACAACAGGGCTGTGAGGGCATGAGTGTGTGTGTTTGGTGGGAGAGGGATGAGGCAAGCAATGGAGCAATAAGGACACATATGTAATTCCTTAATCAACAAAACAGAGGAGATAATGCTATTTTTAGAAAAAAGTTCTCTGGTCTTGAAGAGGATAGGAACCTTCTGAGTAGTCAGTCTACTGCATGTCCTGGAAATTGTGAGGTTTTCCCTCTGGCTGGTGGGAAGAGGGACTAAACAGGAAGCTGTTGCTTCAAATCCTTTTGGCTGTTTCTTTCCCTAGCCTTAGGGAGTTTGTCGCCAACATATATTGAACAGTAAGTATTCTTTGGACACTCAGCAGGGACCCTCCGCAGCCTGGCGGCTCTCTCTCCTTCTGTCCTTTGCCTTGTGGACTCTAGCTCCCTTGGTCCCCTCTGATTGGGTTCTTCCTCCCTGCATTATGGCCTTGAGATTCTCTGAAAGCAAAAAGCTAGTACCCTGGAAGGGATCTCCTCATGTGTTCCCCATTTCTAGAAGACCTAATTTCTTCATTGCCTGTTGCTCAGTGTCTTAAAACATGTTTCATATATCTCATCACTTTTTTGCTTGTTTCAGGTAAATTGATGCCTGCTATTCCATCTCAGAAGCAGAGGTTTTCATGGTTTATTGAAAAGTATGTCAATTCCCAAATAAATGGAATTTTTCAGACATTTTTGTGTTATTGGCTTCTAGTTTAATTACTTATTGATCTCTGAACATTTTTTATTATTTCATTTAGTTTAAATTGTTATGGTTGGTTTTATGGCCCAGAAAATGGAATATGATCTATCTCGGGAATAATGGAAACCTAAAGTAATTGTTTTAGTTATTACTCATGAAACAATTATGAATTTTACAGTCATGCCTATAACTCATAAGACTTAGGCATTTTAATGCTGTTCTCTTTCATCATAAGCATCCCATGCAAGTTAACAAAGGCAGATTGTGTGTTATATAAACATAAAGGTAAAAATTAAGTCAGGAATTCAGAACTTCCTTTTTTTTCCAGTGGCTCACTCAATTTTATCACCTAAGAAATAAAAATGTTTTCCAGTGAAAGTATTTATGAAAGCAAATGATGTGACAGCATTTTTTAATGCTAAAATTCTCCATTAAAATATTTCAAGTATCCTTCTTTGTAGTTTGAAGTAATGTAATGTCTCTGGCACCAAAAGCTGTTCAGTCACGGGAGTATTAAGTAGATTCTGACTCTATGTATTCTCATTTGTAAAATATAATTGCAAAACATCTGTCTCATGAGATAAACATGAAGATGACAAAAGTGATATAAGTTTGCCTTACAAACACAGATCAGGTCCTATATAAGAGCTACATTAAAAAATTGACTTGATACTGACAAAACTCTATGGTACTAAACTATCATTTTATTTTCACATAAAAAAGGGAAACATCAAGACTGAGTAATTTGCACAAGGTCACTCTAATAATTTAACCTAACCCAAATGTGAATGTAGCTGTCTATCTCAAGAGTCTGTGCTTTACATTACTGGACTTTTCATGAGCTCTGAGTTAGAGTTCTATAATGTGCTTTCTCAAAATTGAAAACAGTCTTTTGTGGGTGCTTACATTATATTTTGGATAGGAAAAATGAGGAGAAGTATCTTAGATTTTGAGAAAGACCAGATGATGATAATGTCATAGAACAGTTAAATTAGGAATACTAATGATGATTCACTAATAATAAATATTGTATATTTTCTTATTAGTTTGATTCATAAGTAGAATTCTTCTCATATTGAAATATACTGGCTCAGTTAGCAGCATATTTGAAATCACCCTAAATATCCTTCATTAAAAAACAGGTCAATTACAATAGCAAGCAAAAAAAAACAACAACAAATTACAAGCACACATCTATATCTCTATATAAAAGCCTCGTATGTAAATTGCCCCTTCAAGAATTCCACCAGGAGACCAGGAGTTCAGTCTCTCACTATGATGTGTGCTGAACATCAGGAGGCGGCACAGAATGAAGGAAGGCTCTCGTCAACAGCCGGAAGGCCCTGATCAGATCTGATCACCAGCCAGACCTAGGGACACTACCTGTGTACGAATTTCCTGCACCAGACCGCTAGTACCATCATAAAGTGATAATGTATCATAAAAACAGCTGGAAAATTAAAACACCAATAACAAAAGAGAAGAAAATAGTCAGGTGGTAGATTTTAACTCAACTCTATCTATAATCATTTTAATGCAGATTTCTCAAGTTATAATATATAGATTATCAAGTCAGATATAAAAGCAAGATCTAACTGCATGCTGCCTATGAGAACTCACTTGAAAATAAGGATTTAGATGTATTTGAAGAAAAGATATGGATAAAGATATACCATACACATATTAACCAAAAGAAAAATGGAGCAGACACTTTTTTTTTTTTTTTTTTTGGACAAAATAGACAAGTAGACTTCAAAATATTCCTATGTGAGATAAATAAATTTCTGACCTATCTCATATTCATTCTGCCTGGAGAATTTTTTTTAACCTAACAGAGGGATGTTTATAAATTATCTATAGGCAACATCACACTTGATAAGAAAATGAATGTTTTCCTACTAAGATGTGAAACAAAGCAAAGTCTCTCATCTCTCCTATTCAAAATTTCAGAAAAGTAAATAGTAGATACACAGATTGAAAAGGCAGAAATAAAACTGTCTTTATTCACAGACCTCCTATTTGTGTATGCAGTAAATCCAACAGAATATATAAAAAATAAAAAATCCTGGAATTAATAAGTGAGTTTAGTAGGGTCCCAGGAGATGAAGTAAATATTAAAAAGTTATTTTTGTTTTCCTATATATCAGCAATGAACAATTGAAATCTAATGTTTAAAAATCAATACCATTTATAATAATACAAAAAATAAGATAGTAATTCTGAATTTAACAAATAATGTGCCCAATCTATATGTATGAAACTATTATATACTGATGAAAAGAGTAAAAAAAGATGTAAATAAATGGATATAGTTGATTATGGATTGAAAGACTACATATTATTGATATCTATTTCCCCCAATTTGGTCTATAAAATGAAAGCAATCTCAAAATCTAAGCAATCTTTTTTGTAGCTATTGATATGGTGGTTATAAAACACATTAAAAAGGAAAAAAATGAACAGTCAAAATAATTCTGAACTCATATGAACTGATTCCAGCATTCAAGGAGAACGTACATTTCCTGACTTAAGCGCTTATTATAAAGCTGCACTAATTAAGGCAGTGTGGTAATTAGAAAGTTGAGTAAAATAAATACATATATCAATAGATCAGAATAGAGAGATTAGAAATGGACTCACAAATACAGTCTACTGATTTTTGACAAAGTTGTAAATGAAATTTAGTGGATACAGGATAGTTTTCCAAGTGGTTCTTTAGCAGACATCCATATGCAAAACAGAATAAAACCTTGACACATGCCTCACATCATACACAAAAAATTAACTCAAAATGTGTTATAGGTCTAAAAGTAAAATTTAAAACTACCAGATGTCTAAAAGAAAATATAGAAGGGAATTATGTGACCCTAGGTTTGGCATTTGGTCCTTAGATGCAGGACCAATGTATTAATATGATTCATTTTAAATTAGAAATCGTTACCATACTGTAAGAAACTGGGAGAAGGATAACTATAAGGTTGTTTTTTAAATCCAGAGGGAGTAGCACTGTCAGTGTCAAAACCTGACAATTGACAGTGTGATATTGAAGAAACAAGGAGGGAAACAACTGCTGAAAATGACAACAAAATTCCACATCAAAGGCCAGAAGAAAATAAAGGATTTTGTTTCACACACCCTGTGAAACAAAAAAGACAGAGCTAAATTCACTAGGACTTTCAGCCTGGCTGGCATGGCTCATTGATTGAACGTTGATCTGTGGACCAGGAAGTCAAGGTTTGATTCCTGGTCAGGACATATGCATGGGTTGCAGGCTCCATCCCCAATGTGGAGCGTGCAGAAAGCAGCCAAACAATGATTCTCTCTCATCATTGATGTTTCTATCTCTCTCTCCCTCTCCCTTCCTCTCTGAAATCAATAAAAATATATATTTAAAAAAGTCAGTATGACTTTTCAATAAAATATGATTATGATAAGGATGCAAGCAAGCAAGAAAAACCTTTAGCATGCCAAAAACTAATTGGCTGGTGAAGTTTTCTTCAGCTATAGGACAATTCACATTATAACGAGTTTATCATCTTCTGGTTTATAAAGACCACAAAATTATACTGACAGTAGAAATTATAACACTTTCAAAAAGCTTCTTTTAAGTGGATTTCCTGTTCAATCTTTTCAATATAATGCCTCCTATAGAAGCTTAACTTAATAGAAAACAGAAGCCATCAGATGAATTTCCTCTTATTGCTCAGGGAATTTATTGCCCTCATCATAGCAAATTGAATGCTTCCTCAAAGACACTGGTGCTAGTGTTGTGTGTTTTTTAAAAACAATACTTTTATCTTCATCTAATTCCTGGTGACATTATACTTAATCCTAAGAATTCTGAATGTACACTGGTCATGTTACTTGCATAAACACTAATAAGAGCAAACAATATTAATTCCTGTGACTGAAAATTAAAAAGAAAAAATGTGGGATATTTCCTTCTATTTATTGCTAGTATTTCCACTGACAGACTTTTAATATTTTGTATGTTGTTACTTTAGCAGAACGTTTAATTTTCTGTTGCTCTTGGGTTTAATTTACTTAATTCTGAAGCATTGGATGGAAATTAGCTTTGATTCAGAAGGTGAGAGAATTTCTGCTTTGATGCTGATTACCACCAGTACACACAAAAGAAAATTCTTTGCATATTACATTAAATGCAGGCATGGTGCTGAGTGCTCTTTAGTGCTCCTAAGCACAAGAAGTTGTGATGTGTCTAATGAAGAAAATATAAAAATATCATGTAAACTCCTGGCCATAAGCTCAATGTCAATGAATTGGCAATATGTATTAAATAAGGTATCTAGAAACAGAAACAGACCTAAACAAGGCTCTGTACTGATCAGGTGACAAAACTGTTGTCACTAGAGGTGCACAAAGACCTAACCTTGTGTTTTCTTCAGGAGCAATGGTCCGTTATTCACTAATTAAATGTTCATGGCAACTTTATGAACCATAACTACCTTAGATAATTAGAATTTACTTTATCTATAAGGTTACAATTCAGATGAGTGCTATGGAAGAGAGGCTTCAGGTCTTAGGTAAGTGTATTTTGTTGTAGTAAGTGGAAAGGACAGATAGTATTGGGTGGATGGCCAGAGAAGACATTCCTGAGGGTATGGTGTGGTGCTGAAAATTAACTTTAACTGTGGCTCAGTTGCTTGAATGTCATCCCAGGCACAGAGAGGTCACTGGTTTGATCCCCAGTCAGGACACATGCCCTGGTTGCTGGCTCAATCCCTGGTAGGGGGTGTGCTGGAGGCAGCCAATGGATATTTCTCATCAGTGTTTCTCTCCTTCTCTCCCACTCCTTCCCCCCTCACCCCCCGCCTCTCTCTAGAATCAATAAAAACATTTAAAAAAACTTTAAAAGAAAAATAGATTTCCACAGGTTAAAAGAGTCTTTTGGTGAGAGAACATGGTTTATTCTTAGATCTGAAAGAAGCCAGCATGGTTGGAGCTCAGTACTGACCCATGTTTGTCACGTAAGTTCTAGACATTGCAAAACCTATGGACCCTAACTCTAAACACTAGGACATCCTAGTGTTGCAGATAGTATCCACGATGCAGTCACTTTTTATTTTATCTTATTTTTTTTAAATATATTTTTTATTTCAGAGAGGAAAGGAGAGGGAGAGAGAGAGAAACATCAATGATGAGAGAAAATCATTGATCAGTTGTCTCCTGCACACCCTACACTGGGGATTGAGCCCGAAACCCGGGCATGTGCCCTGACCAGGAATTGAACTGTGACCTCCTGGTTCACAGGCCACTGAGTCATGCTGGCCAGGCGATTTTTATTTTTGGGAGAGAAAAACAAAAGTTATCCAGCAAAGAATATCTCAGAAATACCAGATTAGACTATACTGGTGGCAGGAGAGGAGATTGCACCTGTATTGAAGGCAATCGAAGGTAATTAGCAATTAAAAGGCATTTTCTGAAATTACCTGGAAAGATCTAGGTGGCGCATTTTGCCCAGCCTTGTACAAAAGCACAAAGTAAGGCCAGCAGGTACCGTATTTTTCGGACCATAAGACGCACCGGACCATAAGACGCACCAGTTTTTAGAGAAGGGAAATGAAGAAAAAAAGATTCTGAAACAAATAGTGTCCTAAAATATTTTATGTGCATTAAAACCCAACATCACAGTCATAAACACATGTAATCAACCCTGTAAAGTAAACAGCAGCATTTAGAACCATTTTAGAGCCGGGCAAGCACACAGAGACCACACAGAGCCGGGCAAGTAAAAAAAACTTTTTTTTTAAAGTATATGTGTAGGCTATATTTGGACCATAAGACGCAGGGACTTTCCCCCCCACTTCTGGGGGGGGGGAGTGCGTCTTATGGTCCGAAAAATACAGTAATTTACCAGTGTAGCTATATGGAGACAAAATGTCAGGCTGTTCTGACCACATGAAAGAGAAGATGAAAATAAAAATAAAATCTAAGTGGCTTTTCATGGTATAATCCCATTTAGTGAAGAATCCATTTTATATTCAAAAAGTAAGAGCCTGTGTTTCTTTTTCCAGGAGAGGAATGAGGAGTAAGGCGTGGGGAGAGTGAGCCATCCTGGCTGCCCGGCATAAAACATCAGTTCCTTCCATGGACAGGCCACGATAAAACGCAAGCTGTTTTTTCATTTAAAAAGTTGTAAAATTTTATTTTCCTAATCTCTGGAGCTAGCAGTGGTTGTTTGCTAAATCCTCTGTTTTGAGATATTGCATCCATAGTACTTGCTTTATGATATTTTTTGTTTTGTTTTGTTTTCAGGAAAGCAAGTATCTTCTTAAATGCTACTTTTTCTTAAAATTCTTTTTTTTTTGAAATATATTTTATTAATGTTTTACAGAGAGGAAGAGAGAGGGATAGAAAGTTAGAAAAATTGATGAGAGAGAAACATCTATCAGCTGCCTCCTGCACACCCTCCACCAGGGATGTGCCCACAACCAAGGTACATGCCCTTGACCGGAATCAAACCCGGGACCCTTGAGTCTGCAGGCTGATGCTCTATCCACTGAGCCAAACTGGTTTCGGCCTTTTCCTGAAATTCTTGTTTATATATTATGCCTTTGAAATAAGTGTTTCCATGATTCAGAATAAGTGACTTTTGACTCAGAGACTGCACATCTGAGAATGAATTCTGAGAACTACTCAAATTTTGAGTCACAGAATGAACAAACAGGACAAAGTATGGGTGGCAGCTCATTATAAGCAGCCCTTGAAAAATTCAACATGAATTTTACATTTCTGCTTTCAGAAATACCTGAGCTTCCAAGTTCACGCTTCAGCCCTGCCTGTGACAGGACAATGAGGTGGTGTTTTTTGGTCCTGGCCTGATGGGCTGTGATTGTTTTCAGAGAAGAGGCAGTCATTTGCATACTACTCTCTGCCAAGTACTCTTGCCTTCCTTTGAGATAAAGAACATTTCAGACATTGTGTGATGAACTGTTATCAGCTATTGTGTGTGAGTCAGTCCCTCTGAAAGAAGAGAAAGCAAGGACACTGGAAGTTTGTCTGAAATGATTCTCACACGTTTGACATGAATAGGGAATTCAAATGTCAATCCCAAGGAGGCAAGCAGGCATATTTAGTCTTTGTCAAGTACAAAAGTAAGTGATTCCTAGAGGGGAAAACAATAATTAAAAAAAGAAAAGAACGATGGCAGGAAAAGAGAGGAGAATATTATTTTCTCTAAAGGTAATGTGGGACCCTGTTGGCTTTGAGCAATTCTCCCACGGCCAGAATCTTGAATACCAACATTGTCAAAAGCCTAGAATTCAGTCTGAGAGAAACACTCAAATAAAGTCGAGAAGCATTATAGCTGAGTGTTGTGAGTCCAAAAGCATTTCAGATTTAATGAGAAGCTGATAGATTTTCTTTACTGTGGATTTTTCAAATGGCTGCCTTTTATCTTTTCCATCATCCAGTGTTTACTGTGGTCTTTAACCTGCTGAGTACAAATTCTCTCAGCTTATTCCACTGCTCTTGTCCCTCAAACTCAGCGCTTAAGAGTCAGGGGAGTAGCTGGCCACCCCTCTGGTAGTATTTGAAAGAAGTGGAAGATATATGGAATCCAAACATCTCCTAAGTAGGTCTCCGGTGTTCGCATGCTATAATTTTCACTTTTATTGATTTTTAGAGAGAGAGGAATGGAGAGGGAAAGAAATAGAAACATAGATGCAAGAGAGAAACACGTTTTGTAAGCACACATCTTAAAAGGGTTGCCTCTTTAAGCACACAGATGGTGGTTCAACCTTGAAACCTGCATATATACCCTGACCAGGAATTGAACCCACAACCATCAGTTGTATGCAGGATAACACTCCAACCAACTGAGTCACACTGGCCAGAGTTATAAGCTTCACTTTTAGAGACTCTATTGCAGTTAAAATAGCTTTCTGCATGTTCCATAGCAATAGTCTCAAAGAGAAGAATGTATCAGCCATGAACATTTAAATCCGATGCACTAATGTATCAACTACTCTTTAAGAGACATTCAGCAACAAAAGAAACGAAATTATTCAGAACTAATTTGCTCCCCAGATATCACCTCTTCACCTCTAATTTATTGTTCTTAGTGATGGTAATGTTGCCTTCTCTTTTCATCTCTGCTCCTTCTAGACTATAATTTTCAGGGCTTTTTCCAATTAACATATTATTGTGTGTTTTCATATAGCGAGCTCTCTGACAGAGCAAGTGAGACACCGAAGAACGTCCCTCACAGTTGTTCATGAACAATAACATGTCCTCTCCCCAGCGGGAGGTACAAGGACATGGACTTACTTTCCTCAAGCTGACACCACCAGACATTACCGCCCCCCAAAAAACAGCTTTGTATTTTATCAGAACCATTTCTAATTCTCACAGTGAGCTTTTCTGCTGAGACTGTGGTGTCTTTTGGCTCTATAGTCAGTTCGAGGCTTTTAAGCTCCATCTTTGGAATAAAAAGGTCTTGGCTGGAATCTCCAGGTGGTTGGATGTATGTATTTTCACTGTGATATTTAAGTTCCACTGAAAACAATTACATGCATCTGGCCAAAGACTAAAGAGTAGAGGAGGATAGGTGTGTTAGGAATGTTCCAACTGTGAGCACCACAAAGCTCAGCTACACATGGTTGTTCCCCTGCATGAGTTTTGAAAGTAGGTCACCACAAGTTTGGACTAAGAACTCCATGCCATCACTGAGACTCATATCCATTCCTGATGTTTCATGTTCCCTGGGTTGTTGTTTTTAAGAATTAAAAGTGATCTTTTTTTGCCTATCCCTAAAAATTCGAGGTACTTTCAGATCAGGTATTCCTCCAATGGATTACATAATGTGAAAAATTGAAAATATATCTCTTTCCCTGACAAAGAAAAGCAACCAGATCACATTGGTATACAGAAGAGCTTGGGAAACGGATGAAGCATAATATGCTAGACTCCCCTGAAACTCCTCCAGATGGAGAACCCTTGTCTCCCCCAATAAAACAATGTCCATCCAGACTTAGTGGTCAAGAATCATCTTGATTTTTACCTTCTTCTCAATTAAACAACAAAAGTGATCTTTTTATTTTATTGTTTAAACATATTTTTACTTCATAGAAGAATGGAGAGGGAGAGAGAGATAGAAACATCAATGATGAGAATCATTGATTGATCAGCTTCCTCCCAAAAGCCCACACTGTGGATCGAGCCTGCAACCTGGGCATATATGCCCTCATTGAGAATCGAACCATGACCTCCTAGATCATAGATCAATGCTCACCTCCCATCTGACCTCATCCCCACTGCTTTCTCTCCTCTCCCCTTTGCTCCAGCCACACCGCCTTCCCCACTGGACATATTGCACACTCTTTCACCTCAAGATCTCTGGCTGTTTCCTCAGTCTATAGTTTGCCCATGCATGTCCTGCCTGCTGTCCCCTCACTTCCTTCAGGTTATTATTCAAGTCTCTCTTCTCATAGAAGCCTGGGCACATGGCCTTTTTTGTATTCACAGCACACCCAAACCCAGTACTTCCCTCCACTCTACCTGCTTCTACTTTTATCCTCAGGACCCAATAGCATCTTCTGCATTTCAATATTTTACCATCTAGAACACATGTGTCAAATACAAGGCCCACGGGCCAAATCCGTCGCGCCAGGTCTTGCAATGTGGCCCGCACCGCGCTGTCATCACTGCACTCCGCTGCGTTTCCATCACAATGACAGTTTATGACTGTTCAGTAAACCATTCGGCCCGCGATTTAGGCTGGATTTTAGATTTTGGCCCCTTCTCTGACTGAGTTCGACACCCCTAATCTAGAACAAAATGCAAGTTTACTCAAGGCGAAGATTTTTGACTCTTTGTTCAGTGTGTTTATTCTGGCACCCAGAAGAGTTCCTACCTTTGAAAAGTCTCAAAATTTGTGAAAATTGAGCTTTGTTTCAGGGTCTCAGATAGAGGATAAGGTGAGGATGACATAGCAACTAAGATTTGTTGCTAAGAGACAAAATATTTTGTTTTGTATGTGGTTTCCCATTTCCCCCCTTTCTGGATGGGACTTTGCTTGTTTTCTTCTTGTTAATATTTCCATTTCTACTGCTGAATATTGTGTGTACTCATGGAATGTTTAGATTTACTTTCAGGTAGGGAACATATCCAGACTTAACGATTCTAGTCTTCATCTCAGGAGCCGATCAACCTGGGGCAGAAAGGAAGGAATGCTGGCTTGGCCACTGCCCTTGATCTTCCCTGTCATCCACCCAACTTCTAACACCACCTGCTCAGAAGAGAAGCTGATCTGCGCAATGTCAGGTTCCTCAGTTTATTTATTTTTATTGTGGCAAAAAAAAAAAAAAAGGTCTAGTTATCATCTGCCACCATTCAACTGATTGCCTTTATTATACCTCTTTCACCCTCCACCCACCCAACCCTCTTCCCCTCTGGGAACCACCGGTCATTTCTCTGTGTCTATGAATTTGTTTTGTTTGTTCACTTGTTTGTTTTTTATATTCTACAAAAAATCAAAATCATACTGTATTTGTCTTTCTCAGACTTATTTCACTTAGCATAATACCCTCAAGTTCCACCAACTTGTCACAAATAATAGCATTTTCTTCTTTTTTTATGGCTGAGTTATAAAAAAAATAAAAATAAATTAATTAATTAATTAAAAAGACAAGATATAACAAGTGATGGTGAGAACATGGAGAAAAGGGAATCCTTGTACATTGTTGGTGGGAATGTAAAATGATGCAGCCTTTATGGAATATTGTATGGAGGTTCCTCAAAAAATTGAAGAATAGAACTACCATACGACCCAACTATCCAACTTTTGGGTAGGTATCCTTAAAATTCAGAAACACTAATTCAAAAAATACATACATCTCTGTGTTCATTGCAGCATTATTTATGAGACCTAAGATATGGAAACAACTCATAATACCCATTAAACTTTGAATTGTTGGTGAACACATTGAATTAAAATGTTACTCAGGTATTTTAGATAATATTAGCTAAATGTCACAAGAACTATAAAGAAAAAAAATGGACTTACATAAACATTGGCTTGTGTAGGCAGAAAGAATGTGCATAGAATAACTCTAGGTACATGGGACTTCAAAGAGTTAGAAAAACCACAAACAGTAGGAAATAAGATTGAAATAGCTTTTAGTGACAAAGATGGTCCCACCCAAGCTGGAATTCTTAAGACTGTAGCTATAAAAGTTGAATAGAATGGAGTAGGGCAAAGTGGCAAAAACCAATTTGGGCTTGATAATTATTTCTAGGGGGAAATCACACCTTTAAATGTGCTTATTGGTAAATCGAATCAATTAAAAAGCCTACATAATAAAAGGCTAATAGCAAATAGAATGGAAAACAGAACAACCAAACAACTGGTTGTTATGATGTGCTCTGACCACCAGAGAGCACCTGGCATATGACAGGCATTGACAGCAGGCAGCAGAGCACGAACATGGTGAATGTTGGCCATGGTGGGATGGTGGAGCATGTGAGTGGGAGCACCAGACCAAGGAGGGGTGCCGATCACTGTAATCAGGGCGAGCCTCTGGTGATTACTAAAAATTATTTGTTCTCATGCACCAAGTTCCCACTCAGCACTCACACCTGCTGCCAGCACTGGCCCCGCTTGCACCCACTGCTGGCACCAGAGCTGCCACTCACACCCACTGCCAGTGCCTGGCATCATCAGCAGGTGCAATTGGCAGCTGCTGGCCCCAATTGCCCCTCAGGGCTTCTCACTGCTCCCTGCTCCTGAGGGGTAATCAGGGCTGGCAGTCACTTCTTGCACCCACTGCTGGTGCCAGCCTAAGTCACTCCACGTGTCAGCAGGTGCAAGTGGGGCCAGAGCCATCAGTGTGTGGGAGTGGTGGTGGTGGGAGCAGGGCTGCAGGAAGACAGGGGACCATGGACTGGAGTGGGAGGGGCCAGGCAGGGGCACAGAGAATGGATGGAGACCCACCCCTATGCCCACTGCAGCCTCTCTGCTCACCGTTCCTTCCAAGGTGCACGAATTCGTGCACTGGGTCCCTAGTATATACCTGACAAGCCTACTCAGCAACTGAAGAAATGAGACCAATTTTAAAAAGGCTTTAACCATTCCAGTTCTAAAACAACTTTATACTGTCAATGTGCAGCAGTAGGAAGGAGGCCACAAAAGGCACAAAGCTCATAAGCAGATGAAATCCCCCAAACCAAAGCAGCTCACAAAAGGTGGATCTGTGGGGTGGTGGAGCTGCAGGTGAACCTGTGGACATGAGGTCTTCTGGGTAAACAGTAGGCAGGGGACCTCACTTTTTCCAGGGAGCAGAACTAGAGCAATTAATGAACTGGGCCTCCATCAAGTTAAGGAAGCTTCCAAAGACTCCCTGAAAGGCTTCTGAATTCCTATGTCCTGAGACCACTGTGTGTTTCCATTGCTTGCCTTTGATCATGAGCTTCCATTGCTTCATTTGCTCTTATTGGATATTGGAGGCCCAGCACAAGTATCAAAATTGCACAAGGAGGCACTCCACCTCGCCAAGCGAGGCACCCCGTGGGGGTGTGGGGGGACCTAGGACCCAAGCATGACTTGCAGAATTCCCCAGTGCCCTTTCTGTATCCACTTCAGGGCCACCCGAGCCACTGCGCTGGCTTAGGCAGGCCCCCCTGCCCCTGTCTCTGTCTCTGCTCTGAGCCTCACCAGCGTGCACAACCTCCTCCTGTCTGGTCGTGACCCATTACAGAGTCCTGGCCTAATTTGCATATTCTTTCTTTCTATCTATCTATATATCTATCTATCCATCTATCATCTATCTCTATCTATCTATCTATCTATCTATCTATCTATCTATCTATCTATCCAGATAGATAGAAATGGGAGTACAGAGGCGGGGCATTTTCTCATTTTTATTTTATACATCACCATTACATGGGTCATATCTGGATGTTAGCAAAGGACAGTGCATTGTGTGGAAACCCTATTGGTTCTGTGTCACTGGACAATGCTGAGTAATACAGATTTCATCCCTAAGCTGATATTATAGCTTATTTTAAGAGATCAGCTCTTCATATATATACAGGCAAACAGATTCTGATTGTTATGATATATAAATGGACCCCATTACCAACTATCCATTGTTGAACTTCTTATACTAAACAATTTAGTCCCTTAGGCTGAGGTACTGTTCTGTGGAATTTCATACTCATGCATAAGTTACTCTGTGAGAACCTTGGATAGTAAGTGGTGTTACCCTCAAAAGCTGCAGATTTTGTAATTATTCCATATATGGAACATGTATCAATTGCAGAAAGGGAAAATGCTATTGTATGTATCAAAAATGTTTTTATCATCAAGAAAATGCTTAGCCCTAGCTGGTTTGGCTCAATGGATAGAGCGTTGGCCAGCAGAGTGAATGGTCCCAGGTTCAGTTTCAGTCAAGGGCATGTACCACAGCTGCAGGCTCCTCCCTGGCCCGGGCCCTGGTCAGGATATGTGCAGAAGGCAACCAATTGATGTGTCTCTCTCACATCGATGTTTCTCTCTGTCTTTCCCTCTCTCTTCTACTCTCTCCAGAAATCAATGGAAAAATATCCTTAGGTGAGTTTTTAAAAAGAAAGAAAGAAAATAAATGCTTAAAATAATGAGATAGATTAAATGTTACCAATGATTCCTTCTTTTCCCACATAACCACTTCGTCAATTAAAATCAACTGACAGTACTTGACCATGAACACTAAAATTCATGCTCAGACTAATGAAAATAATAAAACACCTCCCTTGTTAATTAATTGATGCATGGAATTATCTTAACTCTTTTAACAAGGAATTTTAAGCTTCTTAACACATAAAACATAGAAAAGATGTGTTACATTTTAAATTGTATTAAGAATTTTAAAAGGCCATCATCACACATGCATATATTAAACTGTACACTTTTTATGTACATGCCATGAAATAAATGTTTAATGCATTTTCCTAAAGAAAATTCTTCATAAAATGTTCCTCTCATCAAAGTCAACATAAAAAAAAAGTTTCAAAGAGCAAAAAGACGGGGAGAAAATACTTATAATACAGTTTCTGAATATTTCAAGAAAAGAATCATCCTACTCTCCAATTAGAAAAAGACTCAATGTTAGGAACAGGAAATTCCCAGAGAGGGGGAAATGCAGTGCTGAGTGGAAGTACATGACAAAAGTCTGACAAGCCTAGAAATGTTTAGGAAGTTGAGCAACCAACACTTTGACTGAACTGTCGTGGAAGCATAATCTGGTAGAGCAATTCTGGAGAGAAATCTGGCAGTAAAAGTAATTTGGATACACCGCCATGATGCAGCTCTCTTATTCTAGGACATAACACTCAGAAAAGCTATCAGAGACTTCTAGAGAGATAGATTTATACATATTTATCAGAACAGTATTTACCACAGAGGATCAGTTAGACAATTGAAATGACTATTAGTATTGATTTGGTGGGGCTATTGCAATACAGGGCCACACATTGAGTGGCTTAATTAACAGATTTTTATTGTCTCATAGTTAAGAGGCCAGACGTTCAAAATCAAGGTGTCAGCATGGTTGATTCCTTCTGAGGTCTGAGGTATAGTCTGGCCCATGCCTCCTTGCTCACATCTGTGGCTGCAGGTGATCCGTGGCATCCCTTGCCTGCATAGGAGCATCCCTCCAGGCTCCTCCTTCATCTTCACCTGGTGTTCTCCCTGCTGTGTATCTGTCTCTGTGTCCAAATGTCCCTTTTTATACCAGTATCAGATATATCTGACTACAGCCCACCCCAATGACCTCATCTAGCCTTGGTTAAATCTGAAACAACTCTAATTCTTAAGGAAGGTATGTTCTGAAGTCCTGGTGGTTAGGACTTCACCATGTCTTCCTTTTGTGAGCCAGGGGGAACAGTTTAACTCATAATACCACCAAAAGTGACTTAGTGACGAAAACAAAGAGCATGCTTCAAATGAGGGCTAATATGGATTAAAAATGTAATATTGAACTTTAAATCCTAAAAATTATCAGTAGCTCAATACCACTTAATTTAAAGAAACACACAAAAGCTATGTTACATGTTTTATAAGTATTTTATGCCAATGTATACTCAAAACACTAGAAAAGTTCATAAGGAGTAGGAAGAAATGTGTGACCAGAGTAAGTATAAACAGGATAATAAAATGAAATAAAATAATTAAACTAGAACTGCAATATAGAGAATTGATTATAACTATATAATACAATAGCATATTTATAACATGATCTAAATATCTAAATTCTATTATAGAATAGAATTATTTAACTCTATGCTCTTGAATTCTGAAGAAAGACCAAATAAATGTAAAAATCAAAATATTCATGTAAACATTTTTGTTTCTTTCTTTTTAATTTTTTATTTTTATTGAATTTTTTGGAGTGAAATTGATTAATAAAATTATATAGGTTTCAGGCATACAATTCTGTATATTGTATTGTGTGTTCATGGTGCCATTAAGTTTCCTTCCATTAATATTTATCTCCCCTTTACCCTCTTCTACTTCTCCCTAACTCCTTTTCCTTCTGGTAGTCACCATACTGTGGTCTGTCTATGAGGCTTTTCTTTCTTTGTTTAATCTCTTCACTTTTTTCATCTAGCCCACTAACTCCCTCCCCTCTGATAGTTGTCATCCTGTTCTCTATATCTATGAGCTTCTCTCTAATTAGCTTGTCAGTTTATTTTGTTCCTTAGAACCCACATATAAGTGAAATCATATGATACTTGTCTTCCTCCACCTGACTTATTTCACTTAGCACAGTACTCTCCAGGCCCATCCATGCTGTTGCAGAAGGTAAGATTTTCTTTTTTATTGCTGAATAGTATTCCATTGTGCAAATATACTACAGTTGTTTTTTATTGTTTTTTTGGGGAGGAATCTATTTTGTTTGTTTTGTTTTCATCTATCTTTTCTTGAAAAACTCAAAACCCACACGCTAGTACTTCCTTTTGTGTCAACACAAAGGCGGTTGAGTAGCAGCTGTGCCTTTGAGAAGAGACTTGTGCTCTTGCTGTAGAATTCAGTGTGGCTTCACTCAGCTCAGGTATCAGCTTGACCTAGATACGTGAGAATTTCAGCTTGTGATTTCATTTCAAGCTAACAGGACAGGTGATGCTCTACAGACCAATAAAAAGTTTGATCTTGAGCAGAGCATAGGGTAGTCAAGTTACTCTTGTGCATCTGGATTCAGTCATTTTCTAAAAATTTGCTAAAATACTGTGGATAGAGCATCGGCCTGCGGACTCAAGGGTCCCAGGTTCGATTCTGGTCAAGGGCATGTACTGTGGTTGCGGGCACATCCACAGTAAGGGGTGTGAAAGAGACAGCTGATCGATGTTTCTCTCTCATGGATGTTTCTAACTCTCTATCCCTTTCTCTCCTCCTCTCTGTAAAAAATCAATAAAATATGTATTTTTTAAAAATTTGTTATCCAAGCACTTTGCCTATAATCTTATTATTCTCCATAATATTTCCTTCAATTCAGAGTTCATAAGAGACTATCTCTTTTGGCCTTTAATATCGTTTATTTAATTTGTAATTTTTTTTTTTTTACTACTCTGTGTTATACACGTGAAGAGTGGCTACCGTAAATATAGTTATTGGGAATATCTTCATTTTAGTATATAGTAATTTTGCTTATTTGACATCATTCATTTTTTTCCTGATCAACCCTCTTTTGCCTGCTTGTCATTTCAAATTGTGTAATTCCATAGTCAGATAGAAACAATTCCTACATAATTTTACTAAGCATTGTTGGATTTTTCTCCAGAAGGGCTGTCCCAGTTAAACCTCTATGCAGAGTACATAGTGTCTGTTTCCTATAACTCCTCTTCTGATCCATCCTTCCTAAGTTATTACCCTTTAAAGTATGGCAAATTATCAACCCACTCCCAATAATTATTGCAAGTTAAAAGCAGCACACACACACACACACACACACACACACACACACACACACACAGACATGCATTTGGAATATGTAACATGCTTTTTTCTCAGAGCACATTTCATATTGCAATGCAGTTGAACTTGACTTATTGGAAATGCTCATAAGAGACCCAGGGATTGTTACATAAATGTTATTTCATTATTTCATTTCAAAATCTCTTTCGGTTTTGGGAAAACCAGAAAAGAAGCCTTATTACTTTGGAAGTAATTTAAACAAAATTGCCTATCTTCTAGAGATACATGATGAATCATAGAGGTGATATAATTTGAAATCTCACCAAAGTAAGACTGCATACTTTTATATTTAGAAATAAATGAGTCACTAGAAAAAGGAGAAATAATATCTTATTAGAATTAAAAAGACAATGGAACTAAAGATTTTTCCTCTTGTTCAGTGAGGACAAAATTCAAATTACGTCATTTGCAAAGAATATATAGATTACATTTAATTTAGAAATAGAAGTATATAGAAAATACTTAAAATTAACTTTATAGAGTTATTACATGAAAGCATGAATACATGACTGGAGAGCACAGTCATTCTCTTCTAGTTGCTACTGATAATTTTTTTTAAGATAGAGCTCCTAGGAGAAATGGCAAGAAGGCAAAACTAGTTTGCTTACAAATTCTTCTGGAAGTAACTAAGCCATGTTATTTGCGTTGGTGGGTAGAAGGCTAAGATGCATGATGAAATAGGGCTTTGGTGTGCGCTTGTGTGTTTGGACTTGGCCTTTGTGCCTTTGCCATGAGACTGACAGTCCGGAAACTGCTGCCCTTCAGCTTGGGTGTCAGAACAAAAGATTGAGCAGGTCTGTGATGGTCAAGCCTGAGGCTCGAAGCAGATCCACCCTAGATCAGCTGACCCCCAGGTTTGTGAGTGGCCCTAGTTAAAATCATAGAATCCTGGCCAAGAAAAAAAAGGTAGATAGCATAAAATTCTCCTCTATATCTGTTCTTCATCATAATTCTGCTCTATTTCCCCAGGAAAAGTATAGGCAGCAAAGAATGGAAAATTGGGGACAGATGGGTTGAGGGGGAAATATTTGATAAACCTTTAAAAACTACCAGACTCTAAGGATTTCTCCATGGTGTGCAAAAGTAGGTTTACAGTTGTGAGTATGCGAAACACAAAGTTGATGCTTGTTTTCTTACTTATTAATCATTGTATTGTTTTCCATATGAACACCTGTACACCAACTGCTGCCAACTTAAACAACTGGAGATGAGCAAACCAAAGGGCAAGTTCCATTAACTTGCTCAAAGCCACAGAATGGAATGCATTGTGAGTTCATACATGGGGAAGAAATGCCTTTACTTTGGACTTAACATTGAAATGACTGCAAACCCTTTCAGGGTGAAAGAAGCTGCAGAGAGCTGGAAAAACGTATTGAAGGTCAGGAGCAGGGGCTGCATCATGAACACGCAGGAGAAACAGAGGCCACAGGGCCCGGTGGGCAGAGGCTGTGGAGGTGTGAGCAGCCAGCTTTAATCCCGGAGAACAAAGTACTGTTACAGGAACCTTTCTAAAGAGAGATGAGTGAAACTCGCCTCCATGCTGCTCCTCTGTGAGCCTCACTGCTGAGTCTCAGTGTTCCTTGTTAAAAGAAACTTGTGAAAGGGAGGGATGGATTCACAGCCCAATCCTGAGTAAGAGAGAGGATCTTTGCACTTAAATTCTTAAAATCAATGTGTTTTTTTAAAGATATTTTCAAACGAGAAAAGCATGCTGCATCAGATTTTGTCTACCCATCAGAAAATGAAGAACTTCTGAATTAAGCTTTAAGTCTTTGAAAATTAAATTATAACAGTAATAATCAAAACAAAACCATTTCTTCTTGATTGCCTTTGAAATGTACATGTTAGAATAAAACGATCCTATTATATATCTTATCTGTCAGGAACAAATAAATTCTACAATTTCTTTTTGTAGAAGTCTAAAAGATACACTAATAAATACAATTATAAAACTTATTTCAAGAATGGTGTGTGGTAATTTTATTTAATGTAACTACTAACACCTTACCCAACTTGCCCTTTTGAATACAGGGGGCTCAACAAAGATGATGTTTTTTCAGACACTATTGAACACAAGAACTTTATTTCCAAGGACTTTGCTCTTAGAAGCATTTTATGATGAAAAATATTTAATCATCTCAAAGCAATGACTTAGTCACGTAGACTGTGAATTTTATGAATATTTATGATTTATAAATCACATTTCCTTCAAGCCCTCACATTTTAAAATTAAAAACTAGGATTGAATAGAAAATCATACATGGAAAGTTCTAGAAAAATTTTAAAGAATTGCCTTGGAGGTACCAACAAAATAAAAGAAAAAAGTGTGCATATCCTAAAGACCAGTGAGCAATCTTATGTGGAGTTACCAGGTGGAAGCACACGGCAGTTGAGTTTTTAGCCCTCTGCTTACCACTGTGGGTATTTTCTCCTTGGGAATATTGTTTCTGTCTTTCCCTCTTGTCTCAAGTATCTCACTTCTCCCATCATAGCCTGCTCCTTAGACACCAAGTTTCAGGAAACCATCCACAGGGAGTTGTTTCCTCTTGTCTTCAATGGTGTGCCTAGATGATTTTGAAGAATGGGTAGCTGGACAGGATGCAAGGCAGAAATGATTCCTGACAATGAGAGATCTGTTGTCCTTACTGAAAGTCAGTAACCAGAATTGCCAGACATGGATCTGCATTAGCTTCATCTGTTCATCAGCCTTGAGAAAGCGGGTAGGTATCAGACTAACCCTCTACCTAAGGAATACTCTTTCAAGGTATCTTCATCCTCTCCATGAACCTCTTCTGTATTTTTCTTAAAAAATTTTTGCTTAAATACTTGTTTTTATTGATTTTACAGAGAGAAGAGTGAGGAAGATAGAAAACATGGATAAAAGAGACACACATCGATCGGCTACCTCCTGCACTCTCTCTGCTGGGGATTGAACCCATAACCCCAGGGAATGTGCCTTGACCAGGAATCAAAATGGTGACTTCCTGGCGCATGAGTCAATGATTAACCACTGAGCAACACCAGCTTTGCCTACCCTCTCCTTTTTTGTAATGTTTTATTTAAATATGGTTTGCATGCAAAATTATTTATCAGTTCAGGTGTACATATTATATTAGTTTCAGGTATTTAATGTAGATTTTTGTATGCCACATTTTTATAATTGACATGTTTATACCTTACAATGGGATGACCACATTAAGTCTAGTAATCATCCGTCAATCATATCACAATATTATCAACACTATTAAAAGAGTAACATGCTAATTGACTGTACCTTCATGATGCCTATCAGCCAATCAGGAGTGAGTATGCAAATTAACACAACAAAGATGGCAGGTTAATTTGCATACAGAGGCGTGGAGATGCCAGGGGTGGGGCGGGATGCTTGTGTCATCACCATGGTGATAACACAGACGTTCTGCACCACCCCAGCCACTTGGGCCCCTGGGAAGGTGGGAAGGCAGAAGGGTGGCTCCGGGGCCCGAGCAGAAAGGTGGCTCTGGCCAGAGCAAAGGTGGTCCCAGCAGCCAGGGGAAGGAAGGCCCATTCTTGCAGGAATCTTCATACATCGAGCCTCTAGTTGACTATATTTCCTCTCAACTTTATCACTCGTACCCATCCCCTCCCTTCTGACAACCATCAATTTAATCTGTTACTGTTCAAGAAAGACTAGTTGGATTTATGAGTCAGTGGAAGAGAAGGGTATGGGTACTATATGAAAGGATTTGGAGATTTCAGCTCAATACAAAGTTAGTAGTTGTTTAAAATGCTAAAAACGAAATAATGGGAAAGAACTAAGCCAAATTAATATCTCAACATTTTCCATCAGGGTAAGGAATTTTTGGCAGATGTGAATTTCTAGAGAAAGTGCAGATGTAAAGGGCAGGCCACACAGCTTTACTAACCTACCATCCCTTTTCATTGTCTGTCCCACTGTCCTTGCTAAAGTTTCATTAGCATCTCCTCAGAGACTCCTGGGAGCTGGTGGGTGTTTAGATTTAACGAATTGGCTTGAGAAAAAATAGCTGAACTTTATTATTCCTGGTGGGTTTTCTTTAAGATTTTCTATGAAGATAGTTTTTCATTACTGTTTAATAATAATGATGATGATGATGATGATGATGACGATGATGGTGAGCCTTTCCCTTATGTGCATTCTCTTATCTTTTCCTTTTATATGATTACCTTATTTTATAGCATTTTTATAATTTTCAACATATAAAGAATATCTTGTTGTATTTACTTTTAAGTTCCACTTACTAGTATTTAGAATTCCACTTCTTTGTGGTTTGTATTTATATATTATTTACTATCCTCCATTGATTACCTAATGATTCTCTCACACATAATTTTGATAATTATAATTTAAAACTGTTTCCCTTCAAAGAAAAGAAGCACCGTTGCATACCTATATTTTGATTAGTGTAACTGAATAGATTTTTTAAAATATATATGTAAATATATACATGCAAAGATTATATATATGTTTATGAACACAAACACATTCCATTGCTGATTTGTCTTATATCTTAATAATGAGATTTCAAATCATAAAATTAATTTTTATGTGGACATGTTATAAGTGTTTAATAGAATTAAAACTAGGGCATCTAAGTGTCAGATCTACATTTGTTAGGCTTACTTATTTGGTGTCCGAATTAATGACACATTTACACCAGGAGTCATCAGTTGGAGTGTACTGGCAATAGTGACTCTTGGACATGTTTTCTGTTGCTATATTGTGGATATAGATAGCAATGAACTCTGAAGGTGACTATACCAGGAGCCCAGGGAGCACCTGTGCCCCCTTTCCAAGCAAAGTGGGCTTCATTTATTCTTTCCATGACGAAGGAATTATCTGACTTGGCCAGTGTGTCCGAATGGTTGAGTGTTGAACCAGGAACCAAGAGGTCATGGGTTGATTCCCTGTCAGGGCACATGCCCCCGTTATAGGTTACAGGCATAATTCCAGTTGCAGTAGGCAGTGTGCTAGAGGCAGGCAACTGATCATATTTCTCTCATTGATGTTTCTATCTCTCTATCTTTTTCTCTTCCTCTCTCTAAAAAAAAAAAAAAAAAAAATCAACTTTGAAAACCTTTTTGAAAAAGGATGAAAAAAAAAAAACAAACATAGAAAAAGAATTAACTTTGATTCTGACCATTCTGGGCTGTGATTGCCAGAGAGTTCAACTTTCTTGGTCTGGATTAATTTACTACTTTCTTATTTAAAGCGTACTGCTGCTGCTTCCCTCATTGTCTTGTTCCCCGCAGAGCACTCTGGATTTCACATTGTATTTTGCTTTCAGAGAAATAATATTTTCATGGTTTAAAATAATTACTTGGTAAGAAAGAACTTAATGCATGTTCCATTAAATGCTAAAAGCATTTGGCTCAGAAAATGTAGTTTCTTTTTTCTTATTTTCCTTCTCTACAAAGCTCTGCTTATGATTAGGTAATGTGTTTCTTCCCAACCAACTTATTTTTTCCCTCTTGCTGTAGTGAAACCCAGTGACTAAGAGATAAAAGCAAAACAAAATCATTAAATAAAAATGAAATAGGGCAAGAATAGAATTTGCTTAGTGAAAATCTAGAGGCATCAAAACAGGGATGTTCTCTTCCTGGATGTATTTGCATTAATATTAGTATTTGAACAATTATAAACTTAAAAATGGGTTTTGCATTATTATATTTCTATTTAGGTAGCTAAGAAATATGATTGTAGAGAAAAAGCATATTTTAGAACTGCAGATACTTACAATAAAATAGTTAAACCAAAATTAATGAAGATGAAAATTACTTGAATGTTAAAACCTGGTCTAAAATGATTAAAAAGTCAAATGCTTTTTAACTTTAAGTCAAATGCAAATTAACTAAACTTATTGTGGTAATCATTTCACAATATGCACATATATCCAATTATGTTGTACACCTAAAACATAATATTGATACTATTATGTCAATTATATTTCAATTAAAAATAGACACATGCATTTTTAAAATTATGAAATGGAAAGAATTAAATTTTTTTATTAAATTATTATTCAGCACCAATAATATGCAGGGCTCGTAATGAATAAAAGGTAGATTTTTATTTGCATTTCCACATGTATTTGATCATACACTTGTTTTTCCTCAGAACATCTTTCAGGACCAGTATTCTAAGGATGCTAGCTTTAGAAATACTAGATTGTAAACATGATTTCTATTTTAATTATTTACAAGTTTTTATGCCATTATCTAGGTTTTTTTTCTGTTTAATTTACTTTAAACAGGTAAAAGTGAATATATAACAGTTTAAAAGTTTTGAAAAAAATAGCAACTTAATAAATCTCTATTTATGAACACTAGTTTTCCTATTTCTTTCCCTAGAGTCAACCACTAACCCACTTTTGGGGGAGATCATTCTAGAGATACATAGAATATATCCTTCTAATAGCACACTGCTGTGTTACTTTTTCTCATTAAAAAAATAACTTGAAGATCATTCTATATTAATTCAAATAATTACTGCTTACTTTCTTAGATATGCATGTGATTCGAAATAAGTATGTGTCATATTTTGTTTAACCAGTCTATATTTATTGTTCATTTCAAATTCTTTTTTACTGAAAAAATAAAAATGCTGCTAATAACATATACATTAGTAAATACAAAGATTTTTACACATGTATGGACTATGTAAATGTCTGAAATATTTCTGATCGTATAAGTTGGTAATAATAAAATGAATCAGAAATTTGAGGCAATGCAATTGTTGACTTGGAGTCAACAATTTTTGTGTGCATGTATGCATATACCATATATAAATGCACATATATTTGTATATAATAAAAGTCTATATGTAAGTATATATGTATTTATATGTACATACATATATACATACAACATAATATATATAACTAATATATCTTAGAAAATGTATGTGTATATATAATGTAATCAGTATATTCTCTACATATAGTATAACATATATTCATATAATCAGAAATTTATAAATTAAAATATATTGTAATAATCCAGTGAATTAATACATAAATCATATGAAAGATCATCTGGTATATAGTTAATGCAAAAATTCTGATGATTAAAGATAGTAAAATATGTTATAAATATACATGCAAAGCCAAGGTGTTGGGTAGCCAGCAGAAACAGAGGAAAACATTTTCATGTTGAAGCAAAGTTGGAAGAATACATTCTGAAGGAATATGAAAATACCTACAAAGATATTCTAGCAAGCAGTGATAAAAATTAGGGTGAAGAATTTCAATAAGTCACAGTGCAGTGAAATACAACCAGAAGAAAGTAATATTTATTGTTAATATGAGTTTACTTGATTCCTTGCCAAGACATCTTATGAATTCCAATATAATATAGCATTTCATCTAGCAGATATTGCAAAATACAGCATAGGAATTACATATAAACATACAATGTATGTGTACATGACCTATTTTCCAAATGAAGATAGATTTTCATATAAAAATAATTATGAGTTATTACTTTATAACATTGGGCATAATGACTCTTTCTAGGATAAATTACAATATGCCCCCCACACTTATTACTAGGTTTTACCTTATTTCAAGATGAAAGAATTCTTTATTTATATGTCAATGGCAATATTTTAATATAACTATTTTCTTCTGTGTCTGACAATGTCTCCCTCTGAAACTTGTGAAAATAAGAATTTGACATTCTATGATGTGAACTTCTTTATTGATGGCCCTGATTCAGAGCAGTATCTATCAGTTTGCTCTGTCCTTCAGCAGAGATAAAATTATCAGTCTTTTCTCCGAGACAGTCTGCATTGCATCTGCATTTATCTCTGCCTTGGATGGTTCATTACACTGATCTGAACTGGTTTCCTAAATGATGTCAGTAAGTAGGAAAGAGAAAGGTTCTATTGTACTCTTGACCTCTTGGAAGTTTACCTTCTCTTTTTCCTTTTTTTTTTTCTTTCTTTTTCTTTTTTTCTTTGTTTTTCCTGGCAGTGGATTAAAAAGTTCAATTCCCAGTCAGGGCACATGCCCGGGTTGTGCGCTCAATACTCAGTAGGGGGCATGCAGGAGGCGACCAACCAGTGATTCTCTGTGATCTTCTCTCCCTCTCCCTTCCTCTCTGAAGTCAATAAAAATATATATTTTTAAAAAGTTTTAAGGAAAATACAGAAAAATCACTCCACTCTTTTTTTTAGAAGAAAAAGACAGCCTGTGATCAGTCATTTTCTCATTTGCTCTAATAAGTATTAATTAATGTATACACAGAATACAATCTCAACTTATATAATAATGTGAGTTCACAGTTTTACTCAGGCTATGGCTAATAAAATATTGTGTCAAACATCACAATACTGAAATATATAATAGAGGCATTTATTACAAAGAAAGAAAGAAAGAAAGAAAAAGCAATTTGAAAATTCTTAAATAAATCCTGTGATGCATTTGCTTCCCATTTGCTTGTGTTTAGCTTTAGAAACTGGTTTTTAGCTTTAGAAACAAGAAAAACAACAAAACAAAAACCAATATTAAAAAAATGAAATTTTTCTGTTATCAAGTAGTTAGAATTTATATCTTAAAGGATCAACGTGAATCACATTTATATTTTTTCTCTAAAAGCTAAAAGGCATAACTTGAAAGCTATTATTAATTTTGTTTTTCTGAAGGTCAATTGCTTTTAGAATTTATATCTTAAAGGAGCAAAGTGAATCACATTTATATTTTTTCTCTAAAAGCTAAAAGGCATAACTTGAAAGCTATTATTAATTTTGTTTTCTGAAAGTCAATTGCTGTTCCATCTTTTCGGGAGAGGCCCAAAAATTCTAAGGAATATAAAATCTTGACATTATAAAATATTTAGGAATATTAAAAAAAAATAAGGGATATGTATTAAGACTAACAATTAAATGTTTTCAAAACTTTAATAAATGCCATTGTATAATACTAGTTAGTAATTTGTATTTGAAATTGAAAGTGAATGTTATAAATTGTTGTAGGTACATGTTAATACAAAGTTAGTATTTCTAAATAATTCTATATTCATATAGATTCTAAACATAAATCCTTCATAATTTCTCATAACTTCATGTTGTTTCTATAAATATTAATATTATGATTGCCTATTCATATTTTTTAAAACATACATTAAATGCATTTTAGGAGAAAATTTTAAATTTAAAAAAATAAAGTAAAAATATTTTCTATCCCTAGCCAGTTTGGCTCTAGTGGACAGAGCATGAGCCTACAGACCAAAGGGTCCCAGGTTTGATTCTGCCCAAGGCTAGTACCTCGGTTGGAGGCTCCTCTCCAGCGCCGGCCCTGGCGGAGTGCTTGCAGGAGGCAACCGAATGGATGCGTTTCTCTCACATTGATGTTTCTCTCTGTCTTTCCCTCTCTCTAAAAATCAATGGAAAAATATCCTATCCTTGGATTAACAACAAAAAAGAATGTTTTCTAAATGCAATGACATTTAATTTGGAGGAAACCTTAGCTCCACTTTTATTAGTGAAATTGTTACAAGTATATATATGTAATAAAAGTTTGCAGTTAAGACAATGATTTTTGAGGTCAGAAGAAAATAACCTCCATCCTTCTTTCCATGAGCAGGACACTGGGCAGAGATACATGGAAGCCCCACCCACAAATCACCCCTTTGCCCCCAGTTTCCGTAGAACGGAGGCACCACTACAGCTAAGCTCACCTGCACAGGAGCTGACTTATGGGCTCATAGAGGAGGCTCAGGTCCAAAGATTGGCAGTGGGCTGAAATCTGGGTGCCCAGATACCCAGATTTATCCAGTGTCCAATGTGAGTATGTCAGCAGCATCCTGGTGACCAATCTCCCATTCAAAAGAAATGATATCAAACCAGTTTTCAAAAGTGACCGAAGCTGCCTTCTTGGAACCAAGGTTGGTAAAGAGGCCCCAAAACAGCTCCATGGGGACAAGTCCTCGAGCTCCTTGGGGTGAGCTGTCAACCCTCTCTATAAATGTGGGTAGGGATTTAGAGAGCTCTGCCAAGGATTTAAGTGAGGGCCTGTAATCCCAGAGTCCCTGTCTGAGATGGTATTTCAAATGAGCCTATAACAGGACAATCTTGAAGGATCAATGGGAGAATTAACATATCTTAACTGAGATACTCCAAAATACTAGGACCTCAAAGGTATGGATCTAAGGTAGGAATTCTACTTGTCTGAGTCTAGAGGGATAGTGTCCTTAATAGCACAACTTAGGACACAGAAGAAAAGAAGGAAGGGAGGAAGGAGGAGGCCTTTGCTGTTTTATGACAAATAATTATTTAAGGAGAACACTAAATGGCATGCCTGTGGATCTTTCCTAGATAATTCCTTCTTAATTTTTAGCTTTTGCTGAGATGAATGAAGGACAATGACCTTAAGATTCCTAGATGCAGCCGAAACCGGTTTGGCTAGTGGATAGAACATTAGCCTGTGGACTGAAAGGTCCCAGGTTCGATTCCAGTCAAGGGCATGTACCTTTGTTGTGGGCACATCCCCAAAGTGGGGGGTGTACAAGAGGCAGCTGATTGATGAATTTTTCTCATCGATGTTTCTAACTCTTTGTCCCTCTCTCTTCCTCTCTGTAAAAAATCAATTATATATATATATATATATATATATATATATATATATATATATATATCTTTTTAAAAAAAGTTTCCTAGATGCTCTCTGGTCAAATTGAGAAAAAAAATGGTGCAATTCTATCATCTATATATCAAAATGCCAGCTCTTTGGTTTTTGAGAGACTCAGTAAACCTATACTAAAATGTGAAATGAAAGAATAAAGTTCCATGAGTAGCTAAGTAAATTTTAACAAATGAAAAAGGGATAACTTATCTTGGTAACAACATGAGTAACAACATTCTAGATAGTCATGGTAATACAAGCATAAAGTAATCATTACAATACACACACACACACAAGGAAACTAGACGACTATGTACATGTGAGCATGTATGAACATCCAACCCCACAATAAATAAAAATATAATATCACAAATTAATTGGAAAAGCTTAGGGTGTAAAATTGGGGAACTGATTCATATTCATTTTATATATATATATATATATATATATATATATATATATATATATATATATAAAGTAAAATGACACCAATGAAAAGTTGTAAAAAAACAAAACAGTTGTACTCAAGATAGGTGAAAGAATTAAATGTGAAAAGATTTAAAATGTACAGCATAGAAAATATAAGAGACTATTGTACTATTAACTCCTAGGAGTAGTAGAGGACTTATAAAGCAAAACTTAGAAATTACAAACATAAAGTAAAGGGCTGCTGAATGTGAGCATACAACATTAAAGATATTGATTCAATAAAGAATGCGATGGACAAAGTTAATCCCCATGGAAGACTGGGAGACAGTGGCAATGTCTAGAACCGATGAAGAGTTACGTTCTAGATATACAGGGAACTCCAGCAAATGCTTAAGAAAATGTTAGCAAATCAATAGAAAATCGGGCAATCTAGGAAGAGAAAACATTAGAGGTGAACAAACCTATAAAGAGATGCTCAAACTCATTTGAAATCAGAGACGCAAATTTTCACACAAAGTTATCATATGATATCCACTTGCAGGTGATAAAACTATGATAGCTTTTCCCATTAACTAATGTGCACAGTTCAGCTTCCACACTGTTCTTTCATATTGCCATTTTTCTTACTCCTCTGTCACAGCAAGCTTAATTACAACTGTCATGATTAGCATTTTAATACCTTTTGCGAATTAATATTTGTCCCATTTCCCCTGTAACTTAGAGATCTTTCTCATGAAATTGGTAAAGGTAACTAAATGTCAATCAAGCCCTCGAGCTAAAAACTGGGATGGATATGCCCTTGAGAACTACCCTAATTTTCTCCGTTATCTTGTTTCCCCCTGAGCTTCATGCACATTGACACTTTTAGATTTTCTCCTGAATAATTAATTCACCAGACTATTTCTAGCTTGATCACAATAGAATCAAGCGATTCTGCTCCACTCTTGGGAATCAATGAATTAATTTGTTATCTATAATTATTATTAAGTATAATAATTATGTTTGAATATATGCAATCTAATTGTTTTTAGTGAAACTTTTTCCAATTGACAAAAGTAAATTGTAATCAAGGCACTGCTAGAAAGGAAGGACGATGAGGTGTTCAAGGTTTTTCAAAGTAAATAAACTATTATGTTATAAACCTCTTAATATCAGACAATTTTAATAAGAAATGATTAATGTTAACTATGATAAATGTTTATGTTTTTTATTTAAACTTGACTTTAAAATAATTGAGAGACACTTCCTTTGCCATGGCTAGGAAAAAAGTAATTATTAAAAGGGAATGAACTTAAAAGCACCGGAAGCAAACAATAAACAGGTAAACATCTAAAAATTATGAGGCTTGTTTATTTCCCAGGTGAGCCAAAGCAATTAGGTAGTACCTTCTACAACTGCCTATAGGCTATAACAAATCATCCAAATGATTATTTGCATTTTCCTTATTAACATTTCCTGATTTTTAAAAATTTAACATAATTCATGACCTTACTAAATTAAAGAGGAAAAACCACCTAAATCTCTCATCTATGCAGAAAAAAATAACATACAGTTCAACAAATTTGTCATTCATTTCGCATAAACACTAGAAATTTGAGGAAATTTTCTTAACCTGATAAAAGGCATTTAGAAAACAAACAAAAAATTTTAAATGTACTTAACCTTTTGTTAGGGTCACTGAAGGAGGTACACACACGGCTGAAAGTTGTAAAGAATTATAAATGTATTAGTTCATTTGGAAACCAGATGGGCTGAGTCTCAGAGTGGTGCCAGGCGCCAGGGATGGGGAGTCAGAGATCGTAAAGGATTCTAAGCAGGCTTTTTCAGCCGGGAATTCTCTGGGCAGGTTCAGATCCTGGGCAAGTCCAGAGGGGAAAGTTACCGGTCTTAGCAAAAGGAATGTGGTCTAAGTGAAATGGAATGTGGTCTAAGCAAAAAAGGAATGCTGGTTGTGAAACTAAAGGTCAGTTTCCCAGGGGAGAGGATATTGGTTTGGTTATTGAATCAGACCTGTCAATTGCTGTAAACTATTGTGATGTTAGTATATAAGGCAAGAAAAGAATGAGTAGGGAGATGAAAGACAGCAAAAAAGGTTCTACAGTCAAAAACAGATCTAAACAAAATAAATACAGCAGTGTGTTAATGTCAACGTATTCATTCATCGAAAGCTATTGGAAAATGATTTTAAAATTTAAATTCTTTAGTTTAAAGTATGACATAAGTCTCCTTTTCCCCCTATTGACCTTTTTCCCCAGCTGCCCCCAGATAGCTATTTTAAAAGAGAGACTATCCTTTTGGCTACCACAGAATTAAGTACCGCACAAGATTTCCACATTTTTGTGTTTATCAATGCATCAGGGATACTGTCAAAGAAAATGATACCTTAATACACCACAAAAAGTAGTATAGCCATGGATAATTTAAAAATATATGGAGACAGAGTTATCTGCGGTTGGACTAGAATGGCTTTCTCCCAAGTTCAGGGGATGCCTGGAAGTCTGGCTTTTGACTCTTGGCCAAGCAAGATAAGGGCCATGAAATCTGTGCTGTGCAGATAAAGGTCCCAGTTACCCTGGTGACTGCCAGGGTTAGTGTTACGCTTAAGGTTTTCATCTGATCTACATGCTTTGAAAGCCTAGTTTGCTTATGTGACCATAAGAATCCCCTATAGGCAGCTCCTCTGAACTCTGATTCAAAGATTCCCCTAACAGACCTCTCTCCAAAAGCCAGTGATTCAGCTAACTTTAATAGATAGTTTTATGAAAGTACATACTTCTATAACAGATAATACTTTTGCTTATCACTAAAGTCAGATGAATCCTTTTATACGTGAAACACTTTATTGCATTTCTCAAGTTTGAGAAAACTGCTTTAGAATGTTTACCCATTCGCCTTTAGACATTTTTTTCCTTCTATTATATTTTATGAGGAGCCTGAGATCCAGATCTCTCCCACTCCAAATGTAAACATTTGAACACTCAGGGTTATCCAAACTAAAAAGCCAATTTTGTGTTCTGAAATTCAAATACTTTTTTCAGGAATTCTTTAACTTTGAATAGTTTAGTAAATTGAATTTCTAACATAATAATATGCAGAGCAAATGTAAATCAAGATCATGTAGCATATAAATTGCATCAGTAGTTGGCAGTACATGTCAGTCTTTCCAATATTAAATTTTTAGAACCAATATATTATGGAACACAGTATGTAGCCAATACATATTTATTGATTAAAACTATGCCACTCTCTACTTGAATTCTTTTTCTCTCTCTCCACTCAACTACTGTTAATTAGAAGGACACAGAATGAATCACAATTTCTCCTTATTTAACTATCCACAGGAAAAAAATAAAATGTGCCAATATAATTATTGGCATTATTAGTCATATTCTATCCATATGTTTTCCATGCTGTTGTGTTGACTCAGATACCTGGCAACTCATGAGTGAGTGACTTTCATCATGTCCTGTAGCGTCCACAGCCCTGCTCAGCTCCTGTAGACTCCTGCCTATGCCTTCTGCAATGGAGTCAATCCACTTCATCTCCTGTCTTCCACTTTTTTGCTGCCTTCTGCTTTTCCCAACATTACTGTCTTTTCCAAAGAACTCTGCCTTCTCATGGAGAGCCAGAAGTCAGACAGCTTCAGCGTTGTCATTGTTGCACCAGTGATGCTGTGCGCATGATTTGCAGTAGAACCCAGTTGTTTGTTTTCTGGTGGCCTAGAGCAGTGGTCGGCAAACTGTGGCTTGCTAGCCGTGGTTTGCCTCTCTGTTGACTAATGAGTTTGCCAACCATTGGCCTAGGGTACCCACAGTTAGCCTCCAACATCGCAATTCAAATGAATCAATATTCTGCTTGCAGATATCAAATGCCAACAGTCAGTGAAGACTGAGAAAGGATGTCAAATGAAGTCAGTTGAGGAGAAAACTGTTTAAAAAGGAGATTTGATTAGGAGATCAATTTATCTTAAAGCAAAGCCCATGCAGCTGGACGATGAACGTGCTCCAAAGCTCAGGAAGTAGAAGCAGCACATGTCAGCGGTGAATTGTGCACTGCGACGGAATGATCTAATAAACTAGTAATTTGCCATTCGATTATGAGCTAGAAAGACAATTTAATAAAAACAATTTGGTTTATATTGCTTCTAGCTTAGTAGTTTAGTTTCATAATCATCCTTTAAAAAAAAAAAGCAGTTTAGTCGTGGGACTAAATTTTTATAAATTAAAATTTATGTTTTTATAATTATTATAACTACTTTTGTAATGACCATGGTTATAAAGGCATCCATTCAAACACCACCATAAATTACAACATCGTTATGGTCTAATCATTATTTTAATCTTTCTGTACATGCCCTTCTGTTTGGGAAAGGATTTATTTTTTCAAAACAATCAGTGAAAGTTCTTTTCTGTTTTCTCTAGTGGATTTTTAAAAATAATCATGTTTAAAGATTATTTTAAATAAGTTCTTATAAGATCTTTTAAAAAATTCTTCAGTAGGTATTCAGGAATTAGTTAAATAAAAGAATTTCAATACTGTTAATAAGACTTATTTAAAAGTATTAGACCAGACAGTATCTTAAAGCTATTTATTCTATCCTTGCTTTGGGGAAATGGGACAATTAAACTTGTAAAAACATTTCCAAGTCTATACCACTTTAGTATTAAATTCAAATTTTTGTTTTTAAACCACAGAATGATTAAGGATTGGATAAGTTAGTTGAGTATGACAGAGTAAGTCTTTCTATGAAATTTGCCTATCTGAAACTATTGAATTCAGTGTGAGGGGAACAGTTCCAGGTACAATGCAGTTTGTTACTATTTCAGCCACTCTTAGAGAAACATGTTTGTTAGCAATTATTTAAGTCTTCATTTTTTTTAAATAAATTTTTACGAGTACTCAAGGAAGGAGAGATCATCTTTACCATACCACTGTTGATTTTATTTACTTATATATTTTTAGTTTAATATATTTTTATTTATTTCAGAAAGGGAGAGGTGGAGCGAGTGATAGAAACATCAATGATGAGAGAAAATCATTGATTGGCTGCCTCCTGCAAGCCCCCTCCCAGGAATCGAGCCCTCAACCTGGGCATGTGCCCTTAACTGGAATTGAACCTGAGACCCTTCAGTCCACAGGCCGACACTCTATCCACTGAGCCAAACGGGGTAGGGTCCGTTGGTTTTCTATATCTTCTCTGCACAAATGTCCAAATCCCTCTGTAACAACCAGAACGTGCTTCGCTGGCTCACCAGCTTCAGGTTGAGAGGCAGGAAACAAGCTACCACTCACCCAAGTGATTAATGTGCTTTGTAATCACTCTGAAGGCTTTCAAGCCAACGAAACTGTATTTCTTCCTCACCTCACTGTATTAGCAGTGAAAGCAGGTAAGGAGTATCTGTGGTTTTGCTGGGTAAATGCCTTTCTGCCATTTCCCTGTCTCAGCACATTTCATGATGAAACTTTGTCTTTTATCTAGTCTTAAAAGATACATTTAATTTTATAGAAGATCAAGAGCTGAAAACATTGGCATCTAGATTCATAAATCTATTAAAATCATTTTATCACCTCTATAATACCTGTGGGGGGTTTTTTCCTTCGCTATTAAGAGGTTAAGAATGACAGCATGAATAAAAATGTCTGAGGGAAGGCAAGGTGGATAGGTGAGTGGGAAAATATCAACCAAAGAACTTTCATGCATATATGTATAACCCATGGACACAGGGTGGTGAAGGCTTGGTGCGGGCTGTGGGGGCTGGCTAGAAGGGGTCAGCTTGGGGGGAGGACATATATAATATTATACTTGCAAAAATGAAGGTTTTAAATAAATAAAGACAATATCCAAAAACAATGTCATTTTTAAACAAACTGAAAATATCACACACAACAAAATATTTAATTAGTTTTAAAAACTTTACATACGGTTAGGTTAAAATATATTTCTCACTCTTGCAACAAAACAAGTTGATAAATCTTCATACACATGGAACATACTGGAGAAGTTTTAAATATCATACTGTGAAATCAATATTGATGTTATTGTTATACAAAATTGGAAATACAGTTAGCTCCTCTAGATTTAAGCAAACATCCCGTTTTCTCCTCCAGTATCTTCATTGCGGTGAAATGAAAGCAAACGGGGGAGTGAGTGATGGCAGTAATATAAAGGCCTCAGCTGTGGTCTGTTCATGTCTGTGAACATCATGATGGTGCAGACAGAGGAAGGCTTTGCGATCTGGCTGCTCCCCACCGGAACTGATCTCGCCAGGAAAACTAATCACCGCCAACTTGCCAAAGCAAATGAGCAAGAGCCATGCTTCATGTCATTGATCTTCTCGGTGGATTGGATGCCACCGATCATTTCCTACTTCCCGGAACACATGGACACACGAATGCGTAGCAATGTCCAGACTCTGGGGGATTTATTGGTGTTGGTTCATTTCCCTCCTTTAGAGTCCCAGGTGCCATGGTTTGCCTCGGCTCCCAATGTATCTTTCACTCTGTGCTGTGATGACAGAATCTCTTTGGGAATCTCTCCTGCACAGTGAGCACGGCACTACCTTTCTCAGTAGAGGGCACCGGAAGGGCATGCAAGGGAAAACGGGAGCTCCTGCAGCTTGGGCAGTTGCCCGGTGGGTCAGAAGTGTGTGTGGAAGGTCATCTGATGGCTCCCTGCCCCATCCCCCGACCACGCTCCCAGGAGGCATGGTCCCAGTGACTTGGCAGCCTTGGCCAAGGAGAACCCTGCTGTGGTCCTCAGCACAGTGAGCGGTGCCCTGAAAGATTCCTGCCCGCACAGGTACCAGGAGCCTCCTACTTGCCCTGGCACTCTGCTCCCTCTCCATGCCCCATGCAGCTCAGGGTAGACTAGAAGGTTCCTGCTGCCACATGCTAACTGCCTGCCCACCGCTGCATGCTGGAGGCTGGCTGCTGGCTTGCTCAGTTTCTGCAGACTCGTTCCAGCTTGAGCAACCCAGTGAACTCTATGATCCCATCGGGCGCAAGCTGGAATGACTTTAATATTTGTCATCAGGCCCATTGAAACCACCTGGTGGGAATCTTCTTTCCTTCCCTGGACTGGTATCTCAGGTAAATTCTTACATGTTTCCTGATAATTCTGAAGTTTAAAAGTGTTATGGTATAAACTAAGATCATAGACTCAGCATAAGGTTCATTTGCCCTAGCTCAGAACTGCCTCAAGAAAGGTATCCTAGCAGAAGGGTATGAAGATTGAGTTGTGTGGGAACTGTGTCTTTCCTTTTCTATTCTGTGTGTGTGTGTGTGTGTGTGTGTGTATCTATATATATCTATATCTATATCTATATCTATATCTATATCTATATCTATATCTATATCTATATCTATATCTATATATATATCTATATATATCTATATACTGTATATTTATCTCTCTTTCTCTCTCTCTCTCTCTCTATATATATATATATATGTATATGTATATGTATATGTATATGTATATGTATATGTATATATAATTTATTTTTTTACAGATAGGAAGAGAGAGGGAGAGAAAGTTAGAAACATCAATGAGAGAGAAACATCGATTAGCTGTCTCCTGCACACCCCTACTGGGTTCATGCCCTTGATCAGAATAGAACCTGGGACCTTTCAGTCCTCAGGCCGCCGATGCTCCATCCACTGAGCCAAACCGGTTTTGGTCCCTTTTCCCTTCTTCACTGCCTTCCCCTCATACCATTTATAGAAAACTCCACAGCTGGGTTGTGGAAGATGTGGGAGAGTTAGAGGAAAAGATAAAAAATCTGAAGTAGGTTTTGAAGCACTAAACAGGCAACAGATACTCAAATTCCAGCTGACTCCTCCTGAGGACGATTTTCACACCTACCGATCACAGTGCCTAGAATAGGCAGTGCTCCTTGAGAAGACTCTGTCTAAGCTTTTGACTTCCGGCAGTTTGCCTTACTCAGTCATCATCTGCTGAATTTGCCATTTTCTCTCAGTGATTCCTCTTAAATGGAATCACTTTCAAGCAGAATTAGGTCCATATCCCTTTAGAAAGATCATATTTTATCTGTGGAGTACATACCATAAAGGATCATAGCGACCAGTTGTTTCTCTGTTTGGCTGATTTGCATATTAGCCTTTTATTATATAGGATTGGATCAAGTACTGAAAATGGTCTTACCTCAGGAGTGGGAAGCAAAGTAGCCCTAGACTAATGGTATCTGGTTTCATCTAACAAACCTAAAAACAAAACCAGTAGATTCAATATACGTCCTATTAACTTCAGTGCATCCCAAAACAAAGCTCAAGAATATTGATAAGAGCACAAATATCCATAGTGCCCAACAGAGTAAAATCTAAACTGCCTAGTCCCCAAATCAAAAAGTATGGGGAAAATGACCCATAATGTGGAGAAAAGCCAATCAACTAATACTGACTCAGAACTGATAAATGTTAGATTAGCCAAGATATAAATAGAGTTAATGTAATTATATTTTATATATTCAAAATGTTGAGGCATGAAATATTTTTTTTTAAGTACCAAATTCAACATCTGGAGACAAAGAAAGAAGTCACCCAAAAGTCAACTGGCTTGCTCAGAGTCTCACAGCTGGAACTAGGAAGGCTGATCCCAACAGGTCACCCTGTTAAGCAATAAGCTATATCAGACTATAAACAACATAAAGTCCAGCTTCTTTGCAAGAGGTCCTCCCTGACTCACAAAACCCATGACCTAGTCAGTTTCAATTACATCACCTGAGTGCCAGCTTCACCTCCACCAGTCCCCTCCCAGGACTTGAATGTGAACCCTCTTGACAATGGCTTCCTGCCCAGTGCCTGCCATTATCAAAACACCAGAATACACAGGTGTCATGATTATGAATGCACTATTTTATATATATATATACATTTTATATATATATATACATATATATATATATATATATATGTGTGTGTGTGTGTGTGTGTGTGTGTGTGTGTGTGTATATATATATATATATATATATCCCCCCAAGGGATTACATAAGAATATGTTTTAAAATCTCAGTTATACAATGAAATATTTTAGAAACGGAATAGAAGGAAATAAAAGCGTGAAGAGCCAGAAATTTGCAGCAGGAAACACACTGCAGCCGCTCCAGCCTCCAATCGTTCCCATGATTGTAGCTTTTCAGTATGAGTTCCCGGGGCCTGGCTTAATGCTTCCTAGAAACTTTTCTCGTGGTCTCTGCAGTGCCTGTTGCTTTATTAAAAACATGCAAACATCGCAGAGCCATGACTTTGAAGTGATAAATACATTTAATACTCTGACGCTGGGCGCTCTTTCCAGACGCAGAGTCAATGATGCCTGCAGGCCTTTCGGTATTTGGGGAGTTTTAATAACAGAGTCTGGCAACTAGTAATCCGGGAATGAGTGAGGCATTGACATCCATTGGTTGTACAATATTTGTTGTTCTCATGGCATAGTGGCCTCACATCTGTCTCATGAAAGACTGTCAGGAAGTGGTTTGCATGTGGATCTGCTGATCACAAGGAACTGCATGTCTTAATTCTGTAAAAATTAATAAATCAAATGCATTCATTCATGTCTATATTTCTGTTACATTTTCCAACAGGTCTTCTCTGTCGTTCTGTCTCCCCTTCCCTCCAGCTCTCCAAGGTGCGTGTGACTCTGTGTGCGTGTGTGTATTTGTGTAAAGGTATGTGACTATGTATATGTGCTGAGCACCATAATCAAATCTTCCCGTGAATTTCAGCAGCTTGATTTTGAGCTTGTTTTTATGGTCTCAGGGTTTTACTGCAAATTTCAGGACGTCTCAGCAGTGCCCAGCACAGGACCTTGAAATGTGCAAAGGCTTTCAGTAGTAATTAGAGGCCTTGAAGCATAGCACAGTGCTCTTCAGAATTTAACATGCACACGAATCATCAGGGGATCTTGTTAAAATGCAAATGGTGATTCAGCAGGTCTCAGATAATACCTGAGATTCTCCTGCCCTCCCAGGTGGTGCCAATGCTGCCGTCCCATGGATCATACGCTGAGTAGCAAAAGCATAGTGCCAATCACATGGAATATGACAGATATGAGCTCACATCTCTGCTCAGCACCTACTGGATGTGAGACTTCTGTATGTTTTAGGCATCTCGTTTAGTCTCATTGTTTTTATGGCCTCAGGATTTTTGCTGCGCCCTAATAACACTGTCTACACACCTATAAGTGTAGACATTGAATGTGACCGTCAATATTTTGCACATATTCACATTACTCAGATTTTTCTATGACACATTTCCATAACCCTTTGTTGAGTTTAATGGTGTATTATATTCCCTACCAACAAATTATTACTCTCTTACTGTGATATTGTATTAAAAATATTTTTTCAAAGGAATAGTTTAAAAATATAACAGTTTAAGGTGCCAGTAGTATTAAGCTGTGGAGAAATAGACATACATTTCTGTGGAGAAATAGGTGCTTTTTAATCTCTCTCACTGCTGAGGAACAGGAGAGGTCTATATCTAATGGGACGATCTTAAATGAGCAAGAATGTGCTTCATAGAGTGCTATACAATATTTTAAAAAATATTTTAAAAACTTTTTCCAAGAAGTAAAAAAAATAATTTTTGTTGCAATGATCATTTTACTTCGTAGGTCTCACCTATGAGACATTTTTGCCAGTGGTACTGTCAGGTTACAGAAATGGCTGGACCTGGAAATCGTTTGTGTAAACGTAAGAATGCAAAGCAAAATAACAAGTGTTTTGAATCCTATATAATAATAGAGGAATGTGTTAATTATCTGTTACACTGTGAGGCGTAATAGCCGACTGAGTAACGGCGGGATCACAGATCTGCAGGAGCGTGGGGCAGTGAACTACAAGCAGGTGGTGGAGAGCTACAGAAGGGGGCAGGGCAGCAGTTATGGGTGGTGTGGGGGGAGCTACAGGAGGGCGGCAGAGAGCTACTGGTGCGCGAATTCGTGTGCAGGGCTCCTAGTGTTATAGAACACTAACATTAGAGACACATGGCTGCCATGGCCCCAAGGGGCTCTGCTGGGATGAGGGGCACTGCCCCTTGGAAGAAGTGCTGTGAGTCAGCTACCAATCTCTTGCCTCTCAGCTCTACCTCTGCCCTTCACAGCTCTCAGATGCTCCTGCAGAATGCATTTCCCCCATCAGTGGCCGAGTGGTAAGTGTTAGCAGAAGCTCTCACAGGGGTTGGGGGGAAGGTGGGCTGGCCCTGGAGGAAAAAGGGGCTTTTCTTCCAAACTCTGATGCCCTTTTGTTGTCTGCAACACTTGGCAGCTGGTCAGTGAACAACCTCCCCCAGCGCCCTCATTGTGGTTTCAGGGAGAGCTCAGCACTATGAGATGTTTAATAAACACTTGGTGAATTAACAAACAAATACTACTTCTGTTTTTAACTCCTTCATTTTACTATATAGGACTCCTTTTGTAATCCTCATATCTTGAGTGATATCGTCCTCCTTCAGGTATTTTACACATATTCACGTTACTCAGATTTTTCTATGGCACATTTCCATGACCCTTTGTTGAGTATCATGATATGTGATATTCCCTACCAACAAATTATTACTCTCTTACTGTGATATTTGTATTAAAACTATTTTCCAAGGAATAGTTTACAAATATAATACTTTTAGGCACCGGTAGTATTAAAGCTGTGGAGAAAGAGACATACAGAAAACCAGGAAAACTTGATGAAAAGAAAACACACATGATCACATTCAATGTCCTATGAAGTGAAAGCATATCAAAGCACTCATTTCACATGGTAAAGGGCTAAACGGTTACATTTTCTCTCTCCAGCTCTTCTCTTCCATGTCCCTGATAGCTGTGAAAATAAACATGTGAAATAGCACCTTGGCCTTCAAAAGAGCTCTTTTTCTCTCTCTGCATTTTGCAGCCATACTTGAGGAAAGAAAAAGAAAAAAACAACACATAATAGTTGAGACTATGTGAGAGGAAAAAACTTTAAAATTCCTTTTTTATTCTTTTCTAGGATCCAGTTTCCATGGAGATGCAAACACAATGAAAGTCAATGAGCAATCTCAATGAATTAATAATAAGTATAACAGGAAGCATTTTTCAGCATCTTTTGGATACTTTTAACACATTCTGCCTTTTAATCCTATTATGTCATCTTGGAGGAAAATTCAGGCTCAAAAAAAAAGTGAGTTCTCTCAAGGACAAAAAGTAAGTTTCAGAATCAGACTTTAAGGTTAAATCTGGCTGGGTGGATCCTAAGCTATTTTTTTCTAACTTACATATTTATTTTTTTACCCAAGTAACTATGTGATTTCATAAGATTTCTGAGAAAATGTTTGATCAACCAATACTTTTTACATTTGAAAATTTACTTAATTTGCATAAGATGTTTTAAAATTGAAAAATGTCACCTTAGTATTAAAATTCAAAGATAAGATGTCACATAGATGTGACCCTTTTGAAAAAAAATCAATTTGAAGATTTACTGAGCATTCTAATATTAATTGAGAAACTGTAAAACAAATGTGTAACACCTTTTATAAATGTGTAAAGTGTGCAATGTTATAAGAAAAAGCTAGCTAAGCTTTCCTATTCTGCAAATCATTTTTAATACATAACATTTTATATTGGGCCTGGATTCTTTAAATGTAGACTTTAGACATTTCCTTATCTGTGAATATACTTTTTTTTTTTATTACCTATATGAATAAAATCACTACTTCGACGTTGGTTCATCCTATTATTGCCTCCTGAGCTCTATCAAGTTTCTTCATAACCATCAAATAGGATGTCCACTAGCCTATCTTCCTTTGGCAAATAGTCACCAACATGAGACCAGTTTTTAGCAGATAAATTATTTCAACTCAGCAGGTATGAGTCAAATTATAGTAAGATTCTCCAACAATTTCTTAAGTCCTTCTTGGTTGAAAATCAACGGTTGCCTGCCAAAAAGCTAGGGAATGAAACAGTGATCTTTAAACTCATCAGTCCTTTCTTGAGCGACAAGGGAAATTGCTTTTTTATAAATGTGCAGATTTATGGCTCACACATGGCCAGAATGGAAAGAAAGATAAAAATTACTTTGAACCAATTTTCCCTTTTTGTAAGTAAGAAAATATACGCCCCGAGAGATGTGGCTATTTGCTCAAGGTGACACTGATAAACAGAAAAAGAGTCAAGAAAAAAGTATGGGAAAGCTAAAAGCCCTTCGTTCCTCTTTAGAATATTACTTTCTGATGCTCTCTCTGCTTCTGCTCTTGACCTATCTGGGCCATTCTCAACACAACAGCCAGGATCATCTCTGCCATGGAAAGAGCTCATGTCCCTTTTCTGCTAAACCCCTGAAAATGCCTCCCATCTCAGGGTAGAAGCCAAAGCCTGAGAATGCCTGTCAGTTCCTGCACAATCCATGTCCTTTCCCTTCTCCCACATCATCGCCTACTCCTGGAGCCAGTGCTCATGTTCCTTGAGCTGTAATTAGCTTCCAGCTGTCCTTCCACCACGACTAGTGGCCTTTCACTGTCAGCTGCCTCTTCCTGGGAGCTTCCACCAAACACACGTGACACACACCCCCTCCAGTTCAAATGTCACCTTCTCAAGGAATCTTTCCTGGACCACCATATTTCCAACTATCATTTCTCCCCAAGCCAGCACTTCTAATTCCTCTCATGTATCTTTATTGTGTCATCTTCTAAACCCCTCCATTTACTTATTTATTTATTATAGTATTTGGTTGTTGATTTTCTCTCTTCCTTTATGTTGAAAACTAGAAAAGGTGGTCAGTTCTGTTTCTGGTGTACCCTAAGCCCTAAGACACGCCCAAAGTCCCAATATATATTTGATAAATAAGTAAATCCATAAATAGGTTGTCAACAATTGTTTTAATCTTAATATAAACCTGACTTTAATAAGATTGAAGGATGGAAAACTCAAAGTTAAATGAACATATTATATTTTAAAAACTTTAATGCCCATAAGAAAGCATATAATTCACATTACAGTAGAACTGGAATGGAATCATTGAATACACACGTATTCAGTGCAATTTCTTAGGATTTGAAAAAGTGTAATAAATATTAACATCCTTTTGGTCGACACTACAACTTTGCCATATGGTCTGTGGATTAAGAAACTGACAATGCTAATTAAACGTGTCTTTAACAGTTAATGTTTAACCACAAATGTGGCTCCAAATGTTAGCTCTTCAAACACAGCCTGGTAAAAATGGAAATATTGATTTAGCATTCAAGACCACTAGCTTTCTCTAATTGAGAATCATTTTATGCAGCTTGGATAGTAGGAAGCACTTTCCTTGTGAATTTGCAAGACAGAAAAAACAACCCTTTCCACACACCGGCTCTTCTTTTTTAAAAAAAATTCTTTTTTAAAACTATTTTTATTGTTGACACTATTACAGATGGCCACTTTCCCCCCACTTTGCCCATCTCCACTCAGTGCCCACAGCCCTCCTTCCCCCCAGCCATCACCACACTGTCTTCTGTGTCCCTGGCTTATGCCTACATGTTCCTTGGCTAACCCCTTCACCTTCTCTCAGCCAGTCCTCTCTCTCACTCCCCCATCTGGCAGCTGGCAGTCTGTTTCCTGTATCCATGCCTCTGGTTCTACTTTGTTTGACCTTTTATGTTGTTCATTATATTCCCCACATTTTCCTCACTGGATCACCAGGCACTCCGTGAAGAGATGCCCCATGATTCCACTCACCGCTGAGTCAATAGAAAATAGTTTAGAGGCAATTCTGTGCTGGCAAGGTCTAGCTGCCATTTCTCCACTGATTAAATACTGTGTGCTTTTCCACAAACAGCTCAATTGTTATGAAGTTTGTTTGCTTATTACTTCTTCCTCAGTATCCCCATGGCGCTTATGAGTCCAGTATTGGAGACAGCACACCGGGATATACATTACATCATAGTTCACTTGCATCCACCTCTGTTTGTTCTTCCATTGGGAAGTGATCTTCTTGAGGCCATGGATTATAAAATGGAAAGGGCACAGGCTTTGGAGCACAGCACACCTGAAACCAAACATAACCTCTATCCCTCTCCACCGTCTTTACAGGCAAAACTGAATTCACCACCCAGCACCCTACCTCAGCACAGAGGGTGTAGATGCTCCCTAAGGATCTTTATAAGTATATATTTTTTACTTTGAGCTGTCTTTTTGTAGTTCTCAAATCTCTCTAGCTGGCAGATTATCCTATCTGACTAAATGAACACCCTGCAATATATCCTTGAAGCTCTTCAAGCTTGGGTTTCTTATTTGAAAAAAGCAAATTATATGGCTCTATAATACTGCCAGAAAAATTAACGAATCTGCTTTTGTGACGCAGCTGTCTTATTTATTTAGCAAGGGTTAACATAGTGCTTATGGAGTACCAGGCAATGCTTAACATAGTTTGTTTTTACTCATTGGAACCCTCAGAATATTCTCATCCATTAAAACTTTTATTTGTGTCACTTTACAGATGGAAACATTGATGCTTAGAGAGGCTCAGTGCATTTCACAAAGTCATCCAGGCAAAAGGCACTGGAACCCGGACTGAAATCCAGAGAGAATGGCTTCAGAGTGTGTGTTGTCACTGCTCGGCTACCCTCTCTCTCCAAGAGAAGAGAAACACTGGGGCCAAGGGTTTGCTCAAGGTCACAGCACTGCAGCGATGCAAGAACTAGAATCTACAGGTTCTGACTCCTGAATCAAAGCATAGTTGGAGATTCTGCACCCCTACCAATTAATGAAGTGCATTTATAAATCAAAGTAAACTTGATTCATTTAACTGATCCTAGTTAAAGGTTCACTCAGACAAACAGTAACTGTTCTTTATCTGCAGGAATCATGCAAATAAAATTTACCTCCAAAACTCAGGCTCTATTATTAAATAAGTCCATGTATATTAATAATGTTCTTTGTTACAGATGAAGTTCCATATTACTAAACGTGTTCAATACCAAACATTAGCATTCAGATTGTACCACTTTGTTTCTAGTGGGTTAGAAAATGTGCAAAAAGATAAATTTAAAGATAGGAAATAAGAAAAAGTTGCTATTTCTCTCAAGGTGACAATAATAAACCATTCCTAGGAGTTTGTTTTGTCTTGTTTTGCTTTTTATATATAAGATTTCAGTATCTACTACCATTAAAATAATTACTGGTTGAAGTCAACAGGTAGAGACACATGAATTTTGTTTTTACTTTGAAATTGCTCCCCAGGAAAGATTAATATAAATATAAATATGAATAAATTAATATAAATGTTTTATATTAATTTATTTTTCTTTTTATTTTATTCACAACAAACATTTATTTTTCATCACCTCAATTCCTGGGCTTTATTATTTCATTGGTTCATTAAATGCATCTAATTTTCCCAGAGATAAGTGGAAGGAATGGAGACTTTGATCTCTTTTTAAAGTTAATAATTTCCTATACACCATACCAATCAATGTAAATATTGAAATGATGTTATATTAATGTCACTTGCTTTATTAGTCTGCCATCACAAACTATAGGCTGGGGGCTTAAACAATAGATGTTTATATTCTCACACTTAGGGACTGGGAAGTCTAAGATCAAGAGGTCAGCAGGTGGATTTCTAAGGAGTCCTGCCTTCCTGCCCTGCAGATGTTGCCTTGTCACTGTCTTACCCGGCCTTTCCCATTTGGGCACAGAGAGGGAGCAATCTGGGATAGCCTTTCCTCTTTCAATAGGTATAGCAGTTCTATTGACTTTAGGCCCACGCTCAATTACCTCCCTAGAGGCCTTATCTCCAAACACAGCCACATTGCAGAGTTAGTGATTCAACATGTGACTCTCAGGGGGTACAATTCAGTCCATTAAAACTGCTCTTAGGCATCTCTTCATTATTTAAATAAAGGTGAGGCAGGAAAATGAATGATTTTAGAACTGGTGACAATATAAAACAGTCAAAGTTCTAGTGACAGGGTTTTGAAAAACCAATTAGTTATTCTAATCTTTAAACTTAACAACTCTTGCTTAGCGAATAGTAAATGCAATTTCTTGCTTTAGGTGTTGAGTGGGGCCTGATCCGTTGGCAGTTGGAATTTCAGTTGTTGATACATCTTTTCTTCCTTTTGATTTCTGTGTTTTCATTGGCCTATTATATGATCACAACTGTGAATATTTTCAGTACCTTGGTATATAATTTCCATGAGCATAAAAGGTTGAAATATTTCACTTCCACTTTTCTTATCTTTACTCTAGCATTCTCAGTTTTCATTTTGTTCAGAATGTATCTTGGGTACATGAAAGCAGAACTTGCTCACTTCAGGCTAATTATATTTTTAACCTTTCACAAGATCAAAGACAAAGGACATAATTAAAAACTATAGGGTGTTTACCGTGCGTCAGGCGCTCTTTTATCACCTTTAACTTTTTAAAACAGTGAATCTCTTTCCTGTGATGACTGGCCCCAAATTAAAGAAATTTGCATATGTATTTTTTCTATCTCAATAACCATCTTGACTTAGATTTACATCTTTTAATAGTTCATGAGTCAATCCAATTCTTAGAATCAAGCGTTTTTTATTTTATTATTATTTCTTTTATTTTTATTTCAAGGCCCGGCTGGTGTGGCTTAGTAATTGAGCATTGACCTATGAACCAGGAGGTCACAGTTTGATTCTCAGTCAAGGCATATGCCCGGGTTGCAAGCTCAATCCCGAGTGTGGGGCATGCAGGAGGCAGCCAAGCAATGATTCTTTCTCATCATTGATGTTTCTATCTCTCTCTCTCTCCCTCTCCCTTCCTCTTTGGAATCAATAAAAATAATTTTAAAAAGAATATTAATTGCTCATGTGAATAGGAATAAATTAGCTATAAAATCAGTAACTTTAGCACTACTTTTTGAGTACTTATGAATGTAATTTATGAGCAATTATTTGTGAAAGAGTGAAACATACTAATATCTAATAAAGACAGTTAGTAAGGTCTGGAATAAATCTTAGAGAGTGAATGTCTCATTCAATCTCTTTTAGAAAAAAAGTATACTGCAGCTAAGAAAATTGAAGTGATTTTTTTAAAGCTCCCCTAACAGGTAATGGGACCAGAGCTAGAAACTATGTTACCTTTCTCTGAGTTCTGTGTGCTTATAATCAAATCATGTCAGTTGTCACTGGTAATCCCATTTGTTCTGAAACTAAAAGAAATAATCTATTATTTTTCTCTAACTTCTTTTGCCCTCAAAAATCATTTCTACAAAGTGTAATATGAAACTTGCACACTTCCACTCAAATTTATGCTCTGCCACTTTCTATATTTCAGGCAAACTTCAATTCTGTGAATCACATTTTCTTATTTAACATAAGAGAAATAGACAAAAAGATGATCCACGCTCCCAAAACAGTGACTGGCATATATTTTTTTTCAATGTCTGTTAGTAGTATTTATTTCCCAAATACATTGTGTTAGTTTCCTAGTACTGCCTAAGCAAAGTGCCACAGACTGGATGGTCTCAAACAAAGGCAATGCATTTTATTATAGTTTTAGAGCGAAGCAGCTTGAAATCAATTGTGCTAGCAGACAATTGGCTCTAGGGGAGAATCTGTTTCATGGCTACCTCCTAGCTCCTGGGGCTCCCAGCAATCTTCCCTGTGTTTATACATGACATTCTCCCTGTGTGTTTTTGTGTCACTTCCCTGTTCTCATAGGACACAAACCATATTAGATGAAGGGCCCACTCCATGCCAGTATAACCTCATCTTAACCTACATCTGCAAACACACTATCTAATTATGTAAAAGCCTATTATGACCGAACAACCAGAATGACCGGTCGACCAGTCGCTATATTGCACACTGACCACCAGGGGGAAGATGCTCAATGCAGGAGCTGCCTCCTGGGTGTGGGTGGTTGTGGACATGGATGGTGAGGGAAGAAGGAGGAAGGGGGGAGGTGGGGAAATGCACTGTGGTGGCATGCAGGCAGTGAGGAAAGGAGGAGGGTGTGAGGCGGGGAAGTGGGGAACCTGATTGGCCCTGATTGCTGTCCAGGTCTAGGGACTCCACCTGTACACGAATTTTGTACATTGGGACTCTAGCTTTCAAATAAGTTTTTACTCATAAGTACCAGGGGACTACAGCATGTTTTGGGGGATACACAACTCAACACACTACATACACTTGTGTTATTTTGGAATGACTGTTGTGATTAATGCTCTATGAATTTTACTGACATATTTGAACAGAGAAAATCATTAGAGGATGTTGAAAATATCTTGAAGTGCTTATATTGCCCCATGACATAAAGCATAGACAGGGTGAACACAAATAGGATAGGATAGATATAGTGACAGTGATAGAATAAATTGTTCCTTTATTTTTAGTGGATTACTGGGACTTTGGCAGTAATTTAAGATGCTATTTTAATTTGCCATTTACAATTTAATTATAACTTGCTTCTGGAAGTGAACTAGTATGTTTTATTTCTCATATATTTTCAGTTGGCAGAACCTAGAAATCATAAAAATTTAAATTGCAATCAACTACACAGCAAATGATTCTTTAAACATTTATAGTCTGTTAATTCTTCCAAGAATCCACATTTTAGAAAAGTGATGCTCAAGTTGTCTAATTTCAAAGATGTTCTAAAAATCATCAATTTTTTTTTAATTTTGTTAAAGAATGTGCCTTTCTTGAGGAAGCATGTTGACATATGCCACCTTGAATTTCTAATTATGAATGATGATTATTTGAAAGAAAAAGCACAACCCACATGGCATAGTAACTGACAACAGGGAAGCAGAATGTCACCTGCATGTGACCTAACCTCAACCATGAATTTCTCTTACGAATCTTACTTAAATCCTCAGGATGAGTATGTTTTTTAATGCTCATTGCACAACTACAGTGAATTCTCATCCTGTTAGGAAATCTGCCCACTTTCCTATAGGCCCAACATCCAAGTGTTCTCTGTATCTGTGAGTTTGCTTCTGTTCTGTTCTGTTTGTTGTTTTGTTTTTTAGATTCCACATGTAAGTGAAATCTTATGGTATTTGTCTTTCTCTGTTTCACTTACTTCACTTAGCAAAATACCCTCTAGGTCCATCCATGTTTTAGAAATGAAAGGAGAGTCGGATAGAAAATTCTAGGTCCATAATTATTTCCTCTGAGCACTAAAAAACTATAATTATACTCTTACTAACTAACTGCATTGTGGAATTAAATATGGCAACTGACAATTCCCTCTGAATTTGTGACTGACAATCCCTCTCTCCCTTTTTAATCTATTTTTTTAAAGAAACAACTTTTTTTTTTGAGATTTATGTATTGTGTAAAAAACAAAATGGAGTCAAGCTGTTATATTATTCTCTACCTAGTTTCCCCAAGGAGACATTTTGGTTAATTATAGCGCAATATCACTACAGAAAATGGACATTCATTGACCTTATTCTGAAGTAAGCCATTTTATAGGTACTCATTCTGTGCATGCATACACACACATATTTGTTCTATGCAAATTTAGCATACATGTAGTTCATGTCCATCAACACATTCAGAACAAACAGTTCCACCATAAGTATCCCCCAGCAATACTCATCTCTTTTAGTGGCTCTCAATCTTGATGATTTTTCATTTTAAGAATGTTATATAAAATGGAATCATACATTATAGCACCTTTAGAGATTGATTTTTTTCACTCAGCGCATTTTCCTTGAGATCCATCCAAATTGTTCCGGTTATCAATGGTTTGTCCCTTTTTATATAGCTGAGTAATATTTCATGATGTGGATGTTCTACAGTTTATTTAATCACTTACCTTGTGAAGTATAGTTTGGTTGTTTCCAGTTTGGGACTATTATAAATAAAGTTGGGGCTATTATAAACATTTTTTTGCACAGGATTTTGAGTGAACATATGCTTTCATTTATGTGGGACAAATCCCCAAGATTGCAATAGCTATGTTACATGATAAGTGCATATTTAATTTTTCATAAAATTGGCATTCTTTTGTCCAGAGTGTATCATTTTAAAATCCCATATTCTCTCATATTTTGATTCTCCTGTTGATTTTAAAAGATATGATGTAGTCTTGCTATGTTTATTTTAGATTTATCTGCCTTTTATTCCTGGCTTTTAATTTTCTATCATGATATAATTACCCAGTTGAATGGTATTTATTTATTGTACTTAAGAGTTATTGTTTTTACTGTACCTAAAACTTCATGTATTGATATATGATCAAGTCTGGAAACTTTTCAGCCAATTCATATTTAACAGTCTCCTCTTAAATCTGTCAGATGTATATTAGATCATTCTTATTTTTCTTATCTTCTTTGTGTTATATTTGTAACAGAGTTGTCCATATCTATTTTGTTTTCTCCAAGGATATAAAATTGTTTAATCTCTTATCTGCTAATAGCTAAATGCATAATTTAAGACATGAAATTCTCCAGGGACCTTTAGACCACAGTTAGTGTTAGAAAACTCAAGCCAGTTTCTTCCTCAAACAACAAAAGTGCCGCATTATACTGTACATCATTCAACTCCAAGAGCTTAGTCATTAAGATGAACAAAGAAATTACCAGAAACATAAGTTGTGCTACATATTCTAAGGCCACCAAAGTTGGTGTCAGAATGAAAACAAAACATCCTAAGAGGGAAGCTGGTTAGATACCCAAGTGCCTTGCCTATGATGCCTGCATCCTTTCAGCGGAAGGTACTCCATTAATTTGCATTTCCTCTCCTTCATCAGTTCTAACATCTTCATGCTATTTTCAATTTGATTTTTATTGCAAATCTTTGTCCATAAGATTTAATAAAGTTTACATTTTATCTAAATAAAGTGTTTTACACTTTACCTACTTTCTTTACAAGCCCACTCTTTCAACTTGGACACTGTTTATTGAATTATTGCTTAGGTTTAAGTCCACGAATATGGGTCATTTAAGATTCATCTACCTTCTGTGGACACATATTCCAGGGTGACTTTCAAACATGTTGTCATAGCAACTTTGATCCAAAATAACTAAAATATGTTTAGAATACCAGTATATTTGTATATTTTGCAATACATTACTTGAGATTCAGTTTCTTAGAAAACAGTGCACTCCTGCTGTATGAAAATATTCTTTACCTATGTCACCCTTCCATCCACACTTCTCCCCAAGATATGGAAGCAACCTAAGTGCCCATCGATAGATAAAAAAGATGTAATATATGTACTAAAATATTACTCATCAATAAAAATGTTTCATAAATAATAAATAAAAAATGACTGTAGTGATTAACTCTAAAGTAAGGGAATGGAAGTGAATGCAAGCAGTGAGGAATGGCAGAGAACCTGTTAAAGTCTGTTGGGATAAATTATCTTAATTATCTTGGCTGATGAGTCCATGAATATCAATACTTAAAAATTTGTATGTTTATACATTCTGCAAAAATCTTGATATGTGATTTTTTAATTAAATTAAGTTGTGCTAAATATTCTAATAAAAACTGTTTAGAAGCTTCTAAAATAAAACAAGTAGCTATTCCTGAAATATAAGAGAGTTTAGGCTAAATATATTTTTTATATACAAATATATGTATAATATATGGCATTTTATCTGGCAAGATGGGTTATCTGATGAACCTTTCCCTCAATTCACCATTTTACAGATGGTTAGATGTTTATCTTTCAGCATCTCCTTTAACATGTAAAATCAGAACATGAGAAATAATAAAGCTATGAAATATTGTCATCATAGTATTTCTAAAAATGTGTTCTATATGACACTTGGTCTATTAAATGTAAACTGGTCAGTTAAAATTAATTAAAGAAAGTCAAACAGATATTTTTCTGTATGTCTTCTTACAGCCTATAGTATACAAAAATATATTAAGAACCTGAAAGAGAGAGTAGATAGTAAGTTTGATTTACAAGCTTATTTATCTACCTAAGCTCTTCTCAAAGAGCACCTGACAGATCGATATTTTCAAAACAGACTGAAGTACACACTGTCTGATGAGTTTTAATAATATGCAATCTCCAGATTTTGATAAGAGAAAGATCATACCTCTCTTTCACTATTAACTAAAAACTTTAAAAGAAAGATTAGTCCCTATCAGGTGTATGAAGATTCTTTCTCCTTTAATACTTCCTCTCATTTTCAGTTTATTTGCCAGTAAGTTAGTAAATACATTCCTTATTGACATTTTCATTTTACTTCTAGTATGCTGAAACATAACTATGATGTTAAAGATGACACAGTGCATTTTCAGTTCCGACAGCCATTTTAGTGATTGTTCATTCTCAATGAACAAATAGGGGTCCACCAGCTCTCCTATCAGACTAGAGCTTTTATTGAGCTCTGTCTCCATGTAAAAAAACAGTGGCTATGGCTGAAACCATGAATCAGTTATAAAATGTTAAAGATTATCTGGCAAGCAGCTCAGGGCGATTTCTATTCTGGTAGACAATTCATTAGGAGTCTGCATTCCCCGATTCCTGTGGCTGTCCCCCAGCCTGGATATACACAGACTTTTGAACACACACACACACACACACACACACACTCCAACCAACCAGCCTCAGCCTGCATCCATGTCCCCACAAGCATAATCAATGTTTGAAGCTGTTTTTCATGTGTCCAGTTATTTGTGCTTGTTTGATCAGAAATGTATACTACTGTGCATGATTGTTATCATGTTGGAAAGTCATACATCACCACTATAAACATTAAAGTGAGTTCTAGAGACAAACAATTCACAATTCAAAACAATTATTTTTACCTTTTTTTATTTTAGTGCAACATCAGATGAAAGACATCTGGTTTGCTATGACAGATTTAAATATGTTGTCTGTCTCTCAGTCTTTGATAAGTTCTTTTCACAGAAGACAGTAAGTACCTCATTGTGTTATTCTAAATTACTCGTTGGCACATTGCCATGTGGACTGTGAGGGCTTGATTTTGGTGGAATGGCATGTTCTGAACTGGTTTCTAAAAAGCTTGTAATTGACTTTGATGTGAATTATATCTCCTCTAATTTGACTCTTAATTAACTAGAAAATATATTGAATTTGAAGACAATTAGGCTGAATTAGATCTAATGGATTCCAAGACTGTTGATTTAAATGTCGAGTAATTATGAGGATAGCCATCAATGTGCTTAAATTTAATATATTTAGATTTTGTTGAAGCTAAATATGCTTACATGTTTCAATTCTCCTCTTTTCATACATTATTTTCCACAGTAAAATAAGAAAATAAATCACCAAGTCCCCGCAGAGAACATGAAATGGTTAACTGATATTCTTAAGCATCACTGAACTGCACCTTTTTCTGAAATGTAATAATGCAGGACTAAAATAACAGGTGACATTTTAGATGATGGATATTAATATGCTGTAATTCCTGAGGCATGCCATAGAGTCATTAGGTGAATTTGAAATCTGCATTCTCAATCCTGGGTACTTTGTTCACATTCAGAACAGTTCCAAAACTATGGGCAAGAGAGAGACTTGAGCATTGCCTTTTTTCTCCTTCACTTCCAACCCTAAGCTGCTTGTTTTCCTGGAGTCAGAAAACTGTGAGACCTGCATGGCCCTGATAATAAGTGAGGCAGACAGCTCTGTTGAGAATCTGCAAAGGAAACCGATGCATAGATAAACTGTAGTCTAGCCATGGAATGGAATATCATGTAGCAGCATGCTACCACACGGGAGGACCTGGAAAGCATTATGCTAAATGAAAGAAGTCAGTCTCAAAAGACCATACATTGTGAGATTCTACATACAAAAACTCAATAGAATAGTAGGTAAATCTATAGACACAGAAAGAGAATTAGCAGTTTCCTAGTGCTGGGGTAAGAAGAATGGAGGGTTTGGGATGATGGCTAAGAGGTATAGGTATTTTGGGGGATAATTATAATGCTCTAAAATTGATTGTGGTGATGGATACACAACTTTGTAAAATACTGAAAGTCATTGAAGTTTATACTTTAAACATGTACATTACATCTCAATAAAGCCATTAGAAATAGATCAAGTTAAGGTTATTTGTACTCTTGCAGATCTTATGTGCAAAAATAAAGTCTCTATTTGTTGTCACAACCCTATTTAAAGCTAACATAAAACTTGACAAAGAAAGAATTTAAAAAATAGGTAAAGCTGCTCGGCCAGTGTGGCTCAGTAGTTGAGTGTGGACCTATCAATTAGGAGGTCAAGGCTGGAATACTGGTTAGGGCACATACTTTGGTTGTGGGCTCATCCTCAGTAGGGGGCATGCAGGAGGCAGCTGGTCAATGATTCTTTCTCATCGTTGATGGTTCTATCTCTCTCTCCCTCTCCCTTCCTCTCTGAAATCAATATAGATTTTTTTTAAATAGGTAAAGCTGGTATCACTAATGAAAAAAAGAATGTATAAACCTGCAGCTGTCAGAGGGGAATAGGATGGAAAAACACAGAACTATACATGAAAACACATGAATTTTAGTCTCCACCACTATTTACCAATTCTGCAATATGACCAAGTTAATTACAATTATTTTTCTTGGTTTTCTTCACCTCCCAAATGAAGAAGATGAGGTTTGCCTTTCCTCTATAGAATTGTTGTGAAGAACAAATAATACAATGGCTCCACTTTATTTTGTTAATGACAGAGCCCTGAGCCAATGGAGGTCTTATTGTTTATGTGCCTGCTTAGCTCTCAGCATCCTCCTCCCCACCTTTCCCTCCTCTTATGTTCCCTCTGTAGATTAAAGACATCACTCTCCATCCATGCCCTGCAGGCTCAAAACATGAAACATTTCTCCTCTTCCTCCTTTCTCTCCTCCATCCATTCAGCCACCACCCCTTTCAATTAGACCCAAATAGTATATCTATCAAGTTGTTCCCCCCGCCCCTTTCTGTCTCCATCCAGCAAATCTTTTCCAGGCTTCATTATTTCCCAAACAGGCTGCTAGCTGGTCTTCCTGGTGGTACATAGTTTCTTTTCTTCAAATTCACTGTCAAAAGTGGCTGTATTTCACTTCTACAAATACAGATTTCTTTCAGACAAAATACAAACTCCTCAGGTTAGCATTCAAAGTCCGCTGCAGTTTTATCATCTTCAGCCAATATGTGTTTACTAGAGCAGTGTTTTTCAACCTTTTTTGGGTAAAGGCACACTTGTTTCATGAAAAAAATCACGAGGCACACCACCATTAGAAAATGTTAAAAAATTTAACTCTGTGCCTATATTGACTATATATAAAGTAATTCTCTTGAATAGGAATCAAATAAACACAAAGAAAGTATTTTATAATTACTTTATTATGAAATATTAAGTAAACAAAATAGTGAAAAATTATAAAATTCTTGTCTTGTCTGCACCTACGGCACACCAGGCAACATCTCGCAGCACACTAGTGTGCCGCGGAACAGCGGTTGAAAAACGCTGTACTAGATGCCTTGTGCTCGAAATTCATGCACTGGGGAGGGGAGGGGGGTAATCCCTCAGCTCTGCCTGTGCCCTCTCACAGTCTGGGAGCCCTCAGGGGTTATCCCCACGGGGCCTAAGCCACAGTTGGGCATCCTTAGTGCCGCTGCAGAGGTGGGAGAGACTCCCGCCACCGCTGCTATGCTAGCCAGCCATGAGCCTGGCTTCTGGCTGAGCAGCTCTCCCCAGAAGTTAGTGAGTCATATGCTGAAACTAACTGTGGAAACTATATACTAAACATGTGGACGCTAACAAGATGAGTTGTGAAAGATATCTGGGGGGCATTCATGTCAGTCCATCAGCATTGCTAAGATTTAGTAAAGATCATGTGCTCTGATCACATAGTGAGAGCAGTTGAATGTGCATACTTGTTTTTATGGGAAGACTGTGGTGCATGACAGGGAAAGTTTCAAAGAAGTTTTCCAAAATAAACTCACCTTTTGGCTTTAAACAGTTTGCACATTATTTTCTGCCTGCATGCCTGTGAGAGAAATTTACCTCAACTTTAAAACAGACATAAAAGTATCTCTGGAATAACTGAAATATCTAACAAATATTAAAATAGACAATGCATGTATAAGTTCAATGAAAAAATTAAACACTTATTCAAGATGATATTGAGCAAAATTTAATAATAATCATCATTTGAGACTCTTCTATAAGTTGAGAGAGGGGGCCTCTCGATCATCCTTCTGCATTACTTCCATCTTCCATCAACATCGCCAAAAACCAGCTCTGTGTCACCCTGTTTTAACATCTATCAGCTATTCCATCTAGAATTTAGATCTCATTCGGACCTAGATGTTAGGACAATCTAAGGTGAGATACTTTCATAGGGATTTAATAGCTTCTTTTTCTTCATCTTAGGAAACTCTTCTACACCCTAGTTAATCTAGGATAATTTTTAAGATATATAATCGCAAGTCCCCCCACCCCAACCAATTAAATCCCTAGAAACAGGACTCAAATGTAGTCATTTTTAAAAGATCCACACATCTTTTAAATATGAATTCTAATATAAATTCTGGTTTGCATCCATCATTGAGGATCACTGGGGGATAAAATATGGAATGTCAAAGAAGGACATTCAGAAAGCAAGCAAACTGAACATAATTTCATTCTGTGCTCAGCAAGTGACAGAAGCAGAATTTTCCAAAACTCAAAGAGAATTACGAGGCCTCATGTGAATCAGAATTTTAATAAGGAAATGAAACACTCTCTTCTTGGACAGTAAGTACAGAGCCTTAATATTGTTGGTCCTACTTTTAATATCAATGATTTTCATATTTTTAATGTATATACTTATAAACACTGGACTTATTTTATAGTTTGTTTCTCTTTATTAGAGATTGTCCAATTTCCAATAAGAAAAGGCCTTACCTATTTCTCTTTTTTCTTCTTTTTCTCACTGCATAGGAATAGTCAGTAATACAATGGTAATGTGATTTTTGTAATACAACTTTCTTGGTATCCGAGTGTGACACACATCTATGCATGTGTTTAGTGTGCAGGGAGTGGACCGGGTCTCTCTATAGAAGATTGTCAATGAAGAAAATACCCAGGATCTGATGGAAGCCCTTGAAACTAACAATTTTATGAAATTGCTCTCAGACTGGGATAACTCCTCATTGGACTTCCTCATCTCATCAACCAATTTGAAATCATGTCTCTGAAAAATCAAGTTTACTTTTTACCTGTTAAAGGATGCAAAGGAAAGATGGTCAGTAATCTTGTTTGAGGAGGACTCTATTTTTAGTATCTTTGAAGAGATGCTTCTAATTATTAAAAACTATCTAGAAAACAGCTAAATGTCTTGCTTCTAACTTACTGTCAATTATAGTAATATATAATTTATAGTAAACTAGAAATAAAAGAAAAAATACTTTAAAGTTCAATATAGTTTTAGAAAACATGACCTTCTAGAAAGGTTGAACTTCATATCAAATGCCAAGTCTTTGACTCCATATAAATTGCTCGATTCATTAAATGTTAAAGCATAGCACATCATTAAGATGAAAGCCAAGGTCCTTTTCATTACCAATATACCGCTGTTGAGTATTTGGGAACATATTTTCAGCCATGCATTTGATCTTATTAAATTGAATTATTCTCTGAGTAAACTTGAAAAATGAATATTAAAATTAATGGTCTTCCTCATTTTCAAATATAAGCTATAACCTCTAACATTAAATGATATTCTCAAATAATAATTTGCTGTTTTAGGCTCTCTTTTGCTATATAGAATCCCACTGAATTAATATTGAAACAAGGTTTAAAGTAAGCCCAATTTGGCCTTCTAACTTGAGAGAAATAACTAGGGTATAACTAGGGTACGTTACATGTTTTTTTTTTTAACAAGTTTTGTGGGCAAATGTGCACATTTTTTATTATGTTTTGTTTTGTTTTACTGTGAAGAAATACTTTTTATTGTAAATAAAAAATGTCTGACTTTATTAAACAAATGCTTCTGTGTAGCATAGCCATCAGAACTCTGTACTGGGAGTCTGGTAATTGAGGAATCTCCTCTAATTTCAGGCAATATGGAGATCCTCGAGTTCAGTGTCCATACCTAGCATAACAGATAGTGATAAGTAAATGTTTACTACATTAAAATTTGAGATCTAACTGGATGATGTGGCTTTCATTCCTTTCCAACTGCAAAATTATGCATAAGGAGTTATACTATTGTACATTACACATTAAGTCCCAGCTCCTACTTAGTAGCATTTTATTACCTAAGACTTGGTTGATAAGATCAAGGCACAACATTACTGAGGAAAATTCTGACTATAATTTATATGGGATTTTCCATAAAAATATTTTAAAGGTAAAGAACTTATAGTTGGCCCAGGCCAATTTGGTTCAGTGGATAGAGCATCAGCCTGCAGACTGAAAGGTCCCAGGTTCGATACCGGTCAAGGGCATATACCCTGGTTGCGGGCACATCTCCAGTATGGGGTGTGTAGGAGGCAACTGATCAATGTTTCTTTCTCTTTGATGTTTTTGGCTCTCTATAACTCTCCCTTCCTTTCTGTAAAAAGTCAATAAAGTATATATTTTTTTTAAAAGAAGTTATAGTTGCTTTGATTATGCCACTGTGTTGACATATATGATCATTGACCCAAATTAACATAATATTTAAAAAATATTTTTATATATCACTTGGGAAATAAAAGCTACAAGATAGACACCATTAAAACAAAAACATTTTGATATATGACTTTTAAAGTCATGCTATCAACTGATGGCAGAGAACAGTTGACTAAGGCATTTGAAATAATTCTGTTGCAGATGATTATAGACTCTGTGTAGTTTACTCAGAAAGGAAGAATGTGATGGTAAATAAAATTGTAGTTATTCTCTTATTTTATTCCATTTGCAATGGTATACTTCTAAGAAATACACATGTATTATATTTATAACCTCCAAAACAATCAGTGGTAATTAATGGATTTCTATAAATGGCAGAGACTCATTTAGACTGTTATTGCAGTTTTGACTGTTACTGACTCATTTTGACTGTTATGTTATAAATGGAGGAGGATTCATTTGAATGTGCATAAAGCCCAAAGTAGTGCTACAAATATTAATACAAAAGCAATATGTAAATTTTTAAATTCCACTAAAATATTGTTATTAACTTGCTAGTAAAAGAAGCAAGTCGACCCACCACGTGCTTCATTTAAATTGAAACCCATACTATATTAATAAAGAGGTGATATGCAAATTGACCATCACTCCAACACACAAGATGGCCATGTGGACACAAGATGGCTGCCACAAAATGATCAGAAGGGGAGGGCAGTTGGGAAAGACCAAGCCTGCAGGGGAGGATGGTTGGGGGGACCAGGCCTGCAGGGGAGGGCAGTTAGGGGTGATCAGACTGGCAGGGGAGGGCAGTTGGGGGCAATCAAACCAGCAAGGGAGCACTTATGAGTTGATCAAGCTGGCAGGGGAATGGTTAGGGGTTGATCAGGAAGGCAGGCAGGTGAGTGGTTGGGAGCCAGCAGTTCTGGATTGTGAGAGGGATGTCCGACTGCCCATTTAGGCCTGAACCTAATAAGCAATTGGGCCTAAATAGGCAGTCGGACATCCCTCGAGGGGTCCTAGTTTGGAGAGGGTGTAGGCTGGGCTAAGGGACACACACTTCCATATACAAATTTCATGCACCAGGCCTCTAGTGTTATTAATGATGTGCACATAAAAGCATGAGATGATCATAAAACATTTGAGTGTGATTAGGAAAAAAGAGCATGGTTTCATTTTTAATTTGGTAAACTTTTTGATTTATATTAAAACTATAACTTCATAATCACAAATTATCATCAATGTCTGCTGTACAAGCTTTAAGATGATTAATTTTACATTACCACTAATGTGATACTATATATATAGTGACAAAATTGTGGGCAATTTTGAAAAATGCATTTTTCTCCATTAGACATGAACTATTTTTTAAAAATGGTCATTAGCTAATATATATATGATTTCCATTTATGCAAATGAGAATCTTTAATAGTATAATATTATTGTTGAAACTAAACTTTAATATTTCATAATTTAAAGTGATATTCCTCAGCAGGAACTCTTATAATAAATATACTGTCATGACTTCTAAATAAGTTTGAATTTTTAAACAAACAACTCAGTGACTCATCAGGATATAAATCCAAAATTATGAAAATTCTCTCAATGCAGAATATCAATTTAGCATGTAAAAATCCATTTGGTACTCACTCAGGAAACATTGCATGCTCAGAGGGCATCAATTAATATTGTAGATCTGTATGCAAAATCATCTGATCTTAGAGTTTCTGTGATGAAAATAGAAAGTCAACATACCCATAATTTTGCAGTTCTTGGTAGATGGATAGAATATATTGTTTTGGCCTGATGTTTTTATGTCACATTTTTCTAAATATCTAGTTAATATAACGAAAAAATCTTGTCTATCTGATTACCAAAATAAAGGTTCAGATGAAAATGTTTACAATTTATTAACATAAACAGATTTCCAGGGCTTTCAATATTTGCACAGCTATGTGCAGCCAGCTTAACAGCACCACCTATAAGAAGGGCTTAGCAGTTTTGTGTGACATCAGGTGAAATGTGATGAGAGTGACCAAAATGCCAAAACACCCATTGACTGAACCAACGCAAGGGTAGTGTTCAAGATCAAGGATATGGTGCTCCTTCTTCATGTTATGTTGTTCTGTTAACATTGGAAGGAAGGATTGAACTATAAGTTGGGGGCACAACACATAAAAAAGATACTAATAACTTACACTTTAGACCAAAGAGAGTAAGTAGGTGGTAAATCAATATACCAGATGAGTACTGACTAAATATAGAGTAACAGAACATATTCTGAGTATAAAAGGTCAAGGTGAGAGAAAATTTGAACTCTCTATCAATACTGGGTAAGTTCTTAAAAGTAGAACTTTCTTAAAAATTGTAGCTTATTAAACAATGAAATGACAATATTTATAAATTCTACTAATATGCAGATACCTTTAGAATTATTACATGATGGGACATTTAGGTACATTTTTACACTACCGAGTAGCTAGTTTGTCTCCTTGAGGGATGAATCAAAGTGGTCATCCTTAGAGAATATTGATGGCAGTTTAGACATTGGACATCAACAAAAGTTGGATGCAATAAAAGCTCATCACTTCCTTGTGAGTGGGAGGTCTATGTAGCTTTCCACACTGGTACATGGATACTTCATTTTTGTGGCTATGGTGCTAACCTGGGATAGCCTGACCCAGGTGACTAGTACCACTTCAGCTCAGTCTATGTACTTGGTTGTTAGATGCTCCTTATGAAATAGGTATTTTCTGGGAGGAGTTAACATCCCCTTCTCTGCAGGTTATCAGATAGGAAACTGGATAATCATCTACCCTCAACACACATCCATCGGTTCCAACACACCATAATGGGAGCTTAGGGAGAGACGAAAACAAGGTAGATGACATGACAGTCTTACATGATTCTGTATGTACCACTTCCAAGTTATGATTGAGTTTCTGGACCTGCCCAACCTTATGACTTAGTGTGTTGAATAGAATCCAGCTCATGATGGCAGTTCTTCATTTGGTATCCATCAAAATAGTTCTATTTTACAGATGGGCATAGTCAGCATTCCACATGGGCTTCTTAAAAGCATTACATAAAAATAGCTTACCTGGTTATATAATGTGATTGAATGGTAATAGAGATATCCCCTGCTAGTGACCACTTGAATTTAAAATAAACTTATATGGACATCATCTGTTTATGAATTCAGATGAATATTTTTAAAGACTCAAGACTCAGGTTAACAGCTACTGATTGATTAATGTCAATGGTATATAGATGGTAGTTGAAGCCATATGATTGAATAGATTTAGCAAGAAGATGTGATTCAAGTAAAAGATGAGAGGCCAACCAATTGCATCATTTAGACAGAAGGCAAGAGAAGAAAAACCTGAAGAAGATGGAGGACCAAGAACTACAATTTAAAAACACAAAAAGCAGTCTCAAAATTAACAGAAAGAAATGCTGCTCAGAAGAAATATATGTAATTTCAAAACATAAGAGCCAGGAAAAATGGCTATTAAATAAGTAAATATACAGAAATCGTATTTGTTCTGTGGGGTGATAGTAATCTCAGGATGGTGCTTTTCTTGTAGATAGGAGGTTTGAGATCACATTTAAATGCTGATGGAAAAACACAAAAATAGAGGCCTTTGTTGAAAATAGCAGAACGGCAGCAAATGAGAGTTTCTACTCTGTTTCTAGGTAACCCATCAATGCAAAGTCAATTTCTTTTTTTCATTCACATTTAGGTAAAGCATAGCTGCCCATCTGCCCAGAGGTTTATAAAAGGGATTCTTCCTTTGGAAGAGGTTAGACTAAATGCCCTTTCTCTGAATCTTCTCCCGAACCAAACACTCTTTAATTTTATGATCATTAAATTGTTACTATTTTTATTATTTATCCAGTTAACTTGAATGATAAACTGTATATTTATGAATAGTTGGTAAATGATTTGTTTCTGGCAAGATGGTGAACTGACTATATCATTCATCCAGTACAAGAAACTGGAGGTTAAAATTGAATATGCAAATTACGCTTGTATTCTTTAATACTGAACCTGCATTATGTATACATGTGATTTCATAGCACCTAGTATTATTGTGTATAATAGCAGATGTTATTAGAAATGATTCTATTATTTGTGAAATGCCTCTAACTGATAAAACGCATTTTATAATGCATTTTTAATTTAATTTAACTCTTGCATTATTTAATTCTTGCATTAACTGAGTTATTTCTAATTTACATCTAATTTCTAGATGTAACATAGTTTATATTCTTGCATGTTAAAAAAACACTCATATTTCTTCTAGTTAAAACATGCATTCTTTTAATCTGCCCTTTCTTCATGGTTACCCTCATTTCATGATTTAATTCATTTACTTGGTTTTATTGCCTGCAAGCTGTTCATATTTTTACTAAACATTGTATGCCTCAGAGAATAAATAATGCTAATCTTGCCAAATCTAGTGGATTTACGGCCCCTGGCAAGTAGCTTGTTATAAGATTGATTTGCTATATTTTAGATACATAAGCTGCTGAATAAAACAACCAGGAGAACTATTTTGTTTTTAAGTAGGTTTTATCAGCCTTATATCCTTGCCAAATAAATGTAATCAGTTATGAAAACATTATCCCAGTTTAATGAATAAAGATCAAATATATTAATGTACCTCCAAAACTCTGGACTATACTTGTTACAAGATTGTCCATGCAGACTATGGCACTGTGGTGTGTGGCTCTTAATGAACGTATGCGAAGAGAGTTCAAAAAAATGAAACCCCTTTTTTCTTATTTTCTGAATTTCTTTCATTGACCAATTATTCTTTGTGTATCATAGTTCTTTTGTGTCTACAACCCTTTTCAAATTACCAGCGCTTTGCTATTTCTAATCCAAATAAAATAGCACTCATGCCCTAAAGTATGAAGGCAGCCTTGCTGAACTGTCTGCCTTACCAAATAAAAATAAATAAATAAATCCGACCTCTTTCTTAGATGTTTCAACTGGTTGACATACTGATGGGGTGATTGAGCTATTTGTCCAGAAAAAATAAATCCTCACAGGTTATTACTTAGTATATTAAACACACACACACCAAAACCAAAGTTTGCCAGATTGAAAATATTCCTGACAGGTGGGAAGAGGGAAAAGAACAGGTTCTTTCAGTATACTTTTAGGTCTATTTTAAATACATAATAATAGTTGAAGAATTATTTATTCTTAATATGTTTACCTTCAGAAACTGCATAAGCTCAGCTAATTAGATGAAAATGGAAGAAGTAAAGACAGGCATATATTATGGAATCTATGCAAAAGCCAAGATAAGCAACAGTTTTACAAGTGCAAGCAAGAACACAAGTTATTTCTAAAATGCTTCACCTTCTCCATGTATTATTTAATCACTAAATCAGCAAGTACTCATGCGAACACTAAGTATCAGGGATTCCAACACTGAGACATTCATTAAAGAGCCACACACCACAGTGCCACAGTCTGCATGGACAACCTTGTAACAAGTAGAATCCAGAGTTTTGGAGGTACGTTAATATATTTGATCTTTATTCATCATTTACATATTATTTTAACAAGTGCTATTGCTCAACACTTCTATTGATTCTAAGAAGAAAATATATCCTCAAAAGAGATGATGCAAAGAGAGAAGGAACAATGAGATAGCAGCATGGGGGAGAAATCAGCATTAGGCTGATAATGGTCTAAAGACTTTATAAGCATTATCTCATTTCCTTCTAACAAGAACCACAGATGTTTCATTATTATGATAGCACAGATGAAGTAATTTCCATACATTTATTAAGCAGTGGAACCAAGTTTTGGAATCATCCTTTTATTATTCTTGAGTATAAGAACCTAATAATTTTAAATGCCTTACTATTTAGAACTCAACTGTAAATTGCAATTTAAAGCTTATTGTAAATTCTAAACCCAACATGAGTGGAGAACTTAGATATATTGTCTCTTAGGAGCAGAGATTGCTATTAAAGTATAAAATGTGGTTGGATAGGAGCAGACAGGGATTGGAAATTTTATAACCTAATTAATCAAGCCCTGAGCAATCTAAACTTGACTTGTGGTGAGTTTCATGTCGATGATTGCGTATTCCAAAGTACATCAAGGAGACACTTGGGCATTTTTTAAAATATAGGCATGCCAACAGTAAGCATGATTATATTCACTGAGGAATCCCAAAAGGTTTGTTCTCTAAATTTCCTTGGAAATTCTAAGAGCTTTTTTCCTTTAAATCTTCCAAAATGAAATTGTAAAGTATGCTATATAACAAAAGCCTAATGTGCAAATCGACCAATGGGTGAAATGACCTGCAGAACCACCAGTCGTTAGGATATGCACTGACCTCCAAGGGGGAGATACTCAGGAGCTGCCTCTAGCCCACAGACGACAGGACAGCCAAGGCAGGTGCCAGCAGGGGCCCCCTGATTGCCCTGCTGGTTGCCCCACAACCATAAAATTATTTTTGTTGTTACTTCATAACTGTAATTTTGCTACTGTTATAAATCATAATGTAAATATCTGTGTTTCCGATGGTCTTAGGCTCTACAGCAGGTTGAGAACCACTAGCAGGGTTGCCTAAGACCATTGGAAAACACATATTTACATTATGATTCATTAACAGTAGCAAAATTACAGTTATGAAGTAGTGAAAAAAATAATTTTATGGTTGGGAGTCACCACAACATGAGGAACTGTATTAAAGGGTCGTGGCATTAGAAAGGTCGAGAAGCACTGCTCTAGTTGGATTATAAAATTCAGAGCATAACTGCCCTAGCAAACTAAATTTATATTGTTATAGAGATCCGACATTATTTCTTAATTTTAAATGCGTTATTATAATTTTAAGATTATGTATTTAAAATTTTGTCATTAAATGACCTGTTTAAACATGTCAGAGAAATGAGTCATTTTTTTTATTTATTTAATGAAACTTAAAGTAATTGCATTCAGCAAATCCCAGGCAGTGTTAAAATGATTTGATTTTTTAAAAATATTTTTTTAATTGATTTCAGAGAAGAAGGGAGAGGGAGAGAGTTAGGAACATCAATGTTGATAAAGAATCATTGATCTGCTGCTTCCTGCACACCCTACAGGGATGGAGCCTGAAACCTGGGTATATGTCTTAACCAAGAATCAAACCATGACCTCCTGGTTCCTAGGCCAAGGCTAACCACAGAACCATGCCAGCCAGGCAGAATGATTGCTTTTATTTCTAAAGTTACTTTGTGTTAGGTTCAATGCACTGACTCTAGATGGAGCATCTCCATGCCCAGTACCTCCTTGATCATGAAATAGCATGGCCCCTGCAAAGAGCTGGAGTATCATAGATGAGACTTAATCTAGAGATTGCCCAGGTGCAGTAGGCAGGTTCATAGATGGCTACATATGGAATTGGAGCATTATTTCCCTCACTTGTAAGATGAAAATAACCTGCATACTTTTCAAGCAAGTTTTCAAGCAAGCAGAGATGGTATCTGTAATGTGACAGACATGTAATTAGTTTCCAATAACGTGGTAGCAAATAAGTGGTAGACAGTATTATTTATAATCTTTTTTAAGTCACTTTACATCATCTTATTATGTTGATATGACTGTTAGTCATTTTTCATATTTTTATGTTGTCAAATTGAATGACTGCAAACCTGTGTAGAGCTAAGTAACACCCTTACTTCCACTTTCTAGCTTGCAAAAACAAAAACAAAAACAAAAAAACCACACACACACACACACACACACACACACACACACACATACAGTGTCTTAAAGAATAAATAAAATTTGTATCAAGATTCATTGGTGTCCAGCTGGCTCATTCAGAGAAAGAAAGGGAGAGGGAGAGAGAGATAGAAACATCAATGATGAGAGATAATCATTGATTGACTCCCTCCTGTATGCCCCCTACTGGGGATTGAACCCACATCCCCAGCATGTGCCCTGACCAGGAATTGAACGATGACATCCTGTTTCATAAGTCAATGCTCAACCTTGAGTTAATGCCAGCTGGGCTCCATGTGTGTACAATTTTCATATGCATGTACCATTTTAATTCTTTTCCAACTGCATCCAATTGAGACACCCACACAATTTTCATAAATGAAAATTATAGAATTGTATTTTTCACCATTGTTGGCTGAGCCTGTTAAATGGTGTCACAAAGGAATTGGAAAAGTGACTGCACACATGAGTAATTACTTTTTTAATTCAGACTCTAAGCCAGAAAATTTTCTTCATGCTAAGGGGCCTTTAAAATCACCATGCCTGCCAGCAGCCCTGTGTGAAGAATAATTGCCGATAGTTACAGATCAATAATATCCCGTTTAGAGAAACTGGGGCCATAGAATTTTATAGCCATAGCTTTGTAAAGCATTTTCAAGGAAAACAAAACATTTGTAGTAATTAATTAAGTAAAATTTAAATGAGCAAGAAAGCAGAAATTAATAAGAAATAGATAACATGGGTCAGAAATAAGAAACAAGTACACCTGACTTAGATGTATACCCAGGAAAAGATTCAAACTGGGACATAACTGGAGAAATTTTTATGAACCCTCTCTCTTGAATATTTGTCACATTTCAGTATGCAAAACTCAAAGCTATTTAAAGGTTAGAAATAGTAATGCAGGTATTTTGCATGTTTCAATGCAAGTGACTTTCTTACAGACATGTCACAGTTTGCTTTCTTCTCCCTCACTTCATCATGCATTTTGCATGCCTTAGTGCTTCCGCTGATTGACTAACACAATTCAGGCCCAAACACGTCCATGATCTCAAGAGTCTTCTCTAAAGATCAAGCTGCTTTGTGCAAGTAGATTTCACTGTGTTTTTGTGAGATGTCACAAAATCTCTCTGCACATCTACAAATTCTGCAATTATTTACTAGTATATATTCTATAAAACCTATGGTTCTCCCAACCAAACTGTAAAGTAGATATGGGAGAAAGTAAGATGATTTGAGAGAGTTGTATTCTGTAGGCTTGTGTCCGAAGTGTGGAGGGTTTATTCATTTAAGGATGAGCTACAGAAATAGGAATCATTTTAGGGAGAATACAGACAATTATTGAAGCTTCCTAGGGTGTTAAATTTCCAGTTATTCTGCTTAATTTGTCTATATGGCCATAAATAAGATATGAATATTCAGTGAGGATACAAAAAGAAAAATTAAAAATAATTTAATTTTTAAAATATAGTACTATTTAAATATAATCCAATTGCATTTACTAGCATTGTTATCATAATAAAGAGAGTTCAATAAATCATCATAATTTTAAATGAGAGGTAGGAAGATATAATCAAGATTTTTAATATATGTTTATATAACTGAAGTCAAGAGATGAAATTGCCTTATGCTCTGTAATTGCTTGAATTTCCAACATAAAGTCTGAGCTAGAAAGAAAATGCTATATTAGCTTAGCACTTAAGCATCTCAGACAGATGCTAGGTCAGTGCAAAAAAAAAAAAATAGAAAGAATCAAGTTTTCTTATTTTGATAAATGTGTTCTGAACTGAAAGTCTTCACTAAGAAAGGCCCTATGGTATAAAAATTATCTGCGCTCTTGTCTCTGTTCCCTAGAAGACTCTAAGAACTTCTGGGTAACCAGAAATATACAGGTGATTGAATTATGGACACAAATAAATATAGCAGTCTCCACAAAAAAGGTAAGTTCTGTAGAAGCATCCACTAAAGAGCAAGACAAATCCATAACACAATTATCACACAGAGAATTTAGTGTGTTCCCTAATTGATTTCTATTCTGAGGTTAAATCATATGATTGTCAAAGACCACTATTAGCATGATCTCATTAGCAAACCAGCCACTATGGGGCTGAGAGAAGCTTAAAATATATTTCTAAACCTGCGACATGGTGAATAACAGATACACATTCTAATTAATCTCTCTAGATAGTTATTAGACATCATTTAACCGTAGTCATTTGTTTTGCAATCTGTTATCTCTGCCCCAGGTAATCTTCTGTCAATGAGTTCTGAGACTTTATAGAATGCATCTTTCTTTCAAAATGTTCATTAATAATGTATGATACTGGGTTGAAAGGAAATTTCTCAAGTTGAAATTAGATAATAAAATATGATATGTGGTGGCAGGTTAGCTTTGAGATATTAATAATGCTACAGATAGTTAATGGGAATAATCTCTCATGCTAGTGACTGCATATTCTGTTAGATTATTTTTTAAAATGTCAGCAATATATGGAAAATGACAATCATTTCAATTTGCCCATTGGTATAGGCCTCATCGTCATAAGTAGGTGCACATCAATTTCTGCTATTCGTGTTTTCAATTTTAAAAAAAATATGAGTGTTACTTGTAAGTTTCCTTAGAACACAATTGCAAGCCCCTCATTTTCATTGTGCTGTATGAGAAGTACCCACAGCGACGGCAGTGTTGTATTGAAAGCATCCTGTTAGACCTGGGTTGCAGGCTCAGTCCCCAGTAGAGGGTGTGCAGGAGGCAACTGAACTACGTTTATTTCTCATCATGGATGTTTCTAGCTCTCCCTCTCCATCCCTCTCTATGAGATCAATAAAAACATATATTTTTATAACTTATCCTGTTAGAATGCTCCCTCTATAAAAACAAAGGAAATTCAATCACAGAGAACAGTCAGTATAAGATCACATATTTCAATGGTTCCTAAATCCTGGCCCATGAAAGCCACCTAACTAGGTAACTATAATCCCACCACGGCAGTTTATTGAAAACATGAAGTGCCTTGTCCTAATATGAGACACTATTTTTCCTAAGTTGTAAGTGGATCCTAAACGTTTGATATTCAAGAAGTGACTCTGGGTGTGCAGGGCAGGGGTCCCTTCCAAGCTTATAAGAAATCAGAAACTCAGGCCCTATCCCACCCCAGACCTTTATTCTAAAAGATCCCCAGGTAATTAATATGCACACAAAAGTTGATGCTGGAGTGTTGCTAAGTTTTGCTTTGTTTGATCTTTTTTTTTGCTGTTGTTTTGAAAACACCCAAGTGAGCTTTATGTATAACTGCCAAAATTTGGAAGCAATCAAGATGTCCTTCAGTAGGTGAATGGATAAATAAGCTGTGATATATCCAGACGACGGCATGTTATTCAGAGCTGAAAGTGAAACGAGCTATCAAGCCAGGAAGAGACATGAGAAACATTAAATGACTATTACAAATTGAAAGAAGCCGATCTGAAAAGGCTACATACTGTGTGATTCCAACCGGATGACACTGTGAAAAAGGCAAAACTATAAAAACAATAAAAAACATAATCAGCATTTGCCAGTGATAAGAGTGAGAGGGGAGAGGTGAATAGGCAGAGCACAGAGGATATTTAGGGTAGTGAAAGTAGTCTATAATATAATGATGAATAGGTCAGAGTACATTTTTCCAAACTCATAGAACATATAAGAAGAATGAACCCTAATGTGTTCTTGACATTGAATGATTATGGTATGTTGATGTCAGTTTACCCTTAGTAAAAATGGACTATGGTAGTAATGAGGGAGGCTATGGTTGTATGGGGGGGATTAAGTGTATGAGAAAGCTCTTTATCTTCCTCTCCATTTTTATTATACACTTAAAACTGCTCTTAAATCTCAGAGGGAAGGTGGGGATGGGTGGAAAGAAACTAACCAAAGAACTTATATGCATATATGCATAGCTTATGGACAAAGGCAATAGTGTGGTGAAGGTCTGGGGCAGGGGAAGGGGGTCGGTTAGACGGGATCAATGGGGGAAAAGGGAGCATCTATAATACTATCAAAAATAAAGGTTTTTGGTGTGTTTTTTTAAGGTTTTTAAAAGTACCAAAATGATGCAAAATTTCAGAACCACTGATCTAACCCAGTTTCTCATAGGTTTCTGATCTTCAATGGTGACACTATCAATAGACATCATTTTTTGCATATCAGCTGAACTCAGAGTAGCAGAGGGTAAAAGGACTCCCAACTGGAAGATGTATTTGTGCTTTCTTACTTTATCAATGTCTTTTTCTTGAATAATGCCCCAGAATCTGAAGTCGGATCAGGTCAACTGACAGCACAGACATTCCTGGATGTACGTACAAAGCATCAGGCAACATTTTCAGAGGAATATGCCACACAAATTGATTACCAAACATGGTAACTAGAGCTAAACTTGAGGAAATAACACTCATTCACATAACTTATTACAGTAAAAGCCTGATATGCTAAATTTCTGGTCATCTGATTGCCCGATCATCTGTTCAACCAACCAAAGTATAATATGCTAATGGTATGCTAAGGCAGCTCACCTGCTCACTATGATGTGCACTGACCACCAGGGGGCAGACGTTCCAACCGCTAGGTTAGCTTGCTACTGAGGTCCAGCTGATTGGGACTGAGCAAGACAGGCCAGATACACTCTGGAGCCCTCACGTAGTCCCTTCCCAGCTGGTAAACCTCCTACATCCCTCTCGGGCCCCAATCATACACCACTAGGGTCCCTTGGCCTGACCTGTGTCCTTTTGCAATCTGGAACCCCTTGGGGGATGTCAAAGACCCAGTTTTGGGACATCCCACAGGCCAGACCTAAGGACCCTACTAGTGCACGAATTCATGTACCAGGCCTCTAGGATTGTTATAACTCTTCTGCCTTATTATTAATAATTATAAAACTTGTCATGTGCCTAATTTATAAATTAAGCTTTGTCATAAGTGTGTAAGTATAAGAAAAAACATCCACTGGGGGGCTAGGAAAAGTCACCCCCTATATAAGGGGTGACTATTGTAATGCCCTTTAATAAAATGAACAAATTATTATTATTTTTTAATATTCAGGGTAAGGTTTGTGGTAACCAAAGAGAATTTATAGACCTTTTTTTCCTGATTCTAAATAAGTAACCTTTCATAGTTTGACTTTTCTCTCTTCAAAGATAAGGACAGGAGAAAGATCATCCTGCTAATAACAAGCTTTTCTTGTGGCTCATTTGGGATGCTTTTATTTAAGACTATTTATATATATATAAGCCTAAGCAGCCAAACAACTGAATGACCAATCGCTATTATGCTCACTGACCACCAGAGGACAGATGTTCAATGTACAGGATCGGGTTTCCTCCTATCTAGATCGGGCTTCTGGGGATCAGGCCAAAAGCAGCTCTCTTGCCTTCCCTGAGGGATCCTGGATTGCAAGATGGTGCAGGCCAGGCTGAGGGATTTCACTTGTGCATGAATACGCACACTGGGCCTCTGGTTTAAAATGTTAGAGTTAACTAGCTCCAACTGGCATCTCTACAGTAGCTCTGTCTTTTGTTCGTGTGTGGCTAATGTCAGTGGCTCTAATAGACAAGTGACTGATCTACTGAAAAGCAAGATTAAATGAAAGTCCCTTCCAGTGTTGTGCAGACTCTTTGAAAAGCCATCCAAAGACACAGTTTACTTTATTCCTTCCCAGATGTGAGTTGTCACTGAAGCAGGGTGGCTGCTTCTCCCTGGAGACTGAGCTTTCTAAGCCGGTTCAGTTTGGTCCCTGTGATTGCCCCTCCTGCCAAACAAAGTTGCTGCCTGCCCAAAGTCACGCTGGGTAAGAGAGATGTTCTGTGCGCTGCCAAAGGGTCCCACGTACATTCGGATGATGATCATGCTCTCATCGTGTGGGAGTTACTCGTGTCACTCTCAAGGATAAGAACTGGTTCTGAATTTCAAGTGACAGCTTCATTGAAGATTCCCTACATGCAGCTCCATCACACTTTCAAACGGGTAGAAATGTCTGGAAGAAGGATATCCCTTTTTCTAACGAAACACCAAAGGTCACTCAGCTTGACACCAAGGAAAACAACTTGAAATATAAAAAACTCCTGTCGGAACACTGACATGTGCCTTCTATCACACCAGAAGAACTGTCAACCTGTTGAAATGAGACAACATATAATGTTGTTCTCCTGTTCCTTAAAGTCTGATGGCTCTGCAGCCTAACGCTTCATGGGAGAAAAGAGAATTTAAGTCCTTTTGAAATTGCCCCTTGATTGGGGACATTATCAATAAAATAAAGGAGGCCTGAAATATCAGAATGAAAAATATATGTTAGCTTAAATTTCATATTTCTCTTGACACCAGAAAAGTCTGATTTTCTTCTTGCCAAGAGATATCAGAGGTAAGAAACTATTCCTCAAATATATAATTATTCCTTAAAAGTCACTTTGATCTATTGAGTTTTTATTAGACTAAACAATTTCCTGGAAAGAGGTTAATGAGATATGGACTTTTTATTCAATATATATATATGCAATTCATACACCTAAGGATTTCTTATTAAAAGTAGCATTATATTTTGAATAGTTCTTCGGTTTCAAGTGATTTGGGGGGGAGATGAGACAATTTGGAGAGCATTATGTTTCTAAAAGAAACAGGAGCAAGAATGTCTTTCTTTCTGCAGAAATATCACTATCCTTCTACAGCGTGTTCCTCTGATAATGTGCTTAAATGATGACAGCAGTGTCAGGAAACGGAAACCCACTGTCCAGGCCAGACTTCCGACCTTAACATGACATCACTCTGCAAGTCAGAGTATTAAAAATCATTTTTACAAGGTAAATCTTAAAACCTAGTCAGTAATAAAACTCCACGTTTTTCTCTCATTGTCACCTCTCTCATCACTGTGAACGATCGGTTTAAAAGCCTCAGACACCGACATTTCCCTGCTGTGTTGTTGCAATTGCTCGTCGCGTTGAGAGAGAGACCATCTGCAGTCATGGAAGAATGATGTTTAGTCATGCCCAAGGCAGGGCAAAACTCAATCTGATCTCTTTTGACGGGGAAAAGGGAACGATTTCAATGTTTCATGCCAATGTATTTTCCCGCTCACCTGAAAGTCCATTCCATGTTCATTACTGATGCTGTGGTTGAGTGGAAAGAGCCAGGGTCGAGTGAGGAGACCCCAACGAAGCCTCTTGTGCACCCGCGAGAACCAGGCCAGGCATTTGTTTGTCGTTTCTGTGGCTTGGTGGCCACCTCAGTGAAGTATAGAAATGACTTAGATTCTTTTTAAGATTGCGTGGAACTCTAAAATTTGTACTGTTCTGATGATTAACATTATTGTTATCATTCAAGGGCTCTGCACTGCTTCTATCAGACATTTTAGAAAGCAGGCTGAATATAATTCCTCAACCTCAGAATACTTTAATATAAAATACATGATATCTTTAAGGATTTGGGGAAAAGAGATGATTTCTTAACTGAAACTGTAGCTTTAGCTACAGTTAAAAAGATGCTTAACTGGAGATTAAGGTCTTTTCTAGCTTCTCACACACAATGATTGATTCACACTGAAGCAATGGGGTTAGAGCGTGGGCACTGCAGTCTCTGTGGCAGCAGGAGGAGGGAATTATTGATCGTCCACGATATGAATTGCATTGCATTAGGCGCTTTAGGTATTGGGGTTTTACTGAGTGCAAGACTTTAGATTTATGAAAATGTACCATGAGGTCTATTCTGCAAAAAAGAATAGCATTTCCCTATATGAAAAGGTTAAACTAGCAGAGAGATCAAAAGGCCTATTTTCTAGGAGAAATTACTACGTATAGCTAACACATAGCAGTGTTTGCTAGGGCTGCCATAGCAAAGAAGCACAGACTAAGTGACTTAAGCAGCAGGAATTGATTTTTTTCAGTCCCTGGAGGCCAAAAGTCAGAGATCAAGGTGTAGTCCATTATAGTGCCCAACAGCTGCAAATCACTTTCCAAAGAACTTTACATTAATGTTAACTTATTTAATTTTTACAACAACCCTGTCATTCCTACTTTTACCCAAAGTCACATTCTTTAGGATGATATAAAACCCCTTGTTATCTTTTTTCTTACTTTAACCCAAAAAACTCCTGGAACAAATAAATAATTATGTCGTTTGCTAAATATAAGAGTAATATACAAATCAACTACTTACTTTTCTATATAACAGAATGAGGAAGTAAAATGTAAAATTATAAACATAATACATACATTAACTTGTAGAATTGCAAAATGTTGCAGTCCCTATGGAAAGCAGTATAGAGATAACTCAGAAAAATTAAAAATAGAACTACCATGTGACTCATCAATCCCACTTCTGGATATATATTTTAAAAAGTCAAAATACTATTGTAATTTAAAAAGATACATGCACCACATATTAATCACAACATATTTATAATAGCCACGACATGGAAACAAACTTGGTTTTGGGCACAAATACTGAGCAAATGTCTACTAGTCCTGGGAGAGGAGCAAGAAAATCCTGCCCAAGGTCAACTGTAGTTAAAAAACAGAGTTTGTCTGCCTTAGGAAACAGAAGCAGGAGTTCTGAGGAAGAAGGTACAGGGCCTGCCTCGAAGAGACTGGAGCAGCCAGAGATTTACAGCAAGGCATGGGGGCGAGGGGATGGGGAGCAAGACCATGGAGAAATGCTCTCTCTGAGTCTCAGATATTCAGGCATCATTGAAAGTGGAGAGAGGAGCTGGAACACAGAAACCTCTCTGGAGTTCCTGGAGCTCACTCTAAGCACCGGTAACAATCCACAACTGATCTGTGATTCACTGGAGGTAAGAATATCAACAGTAAAACTGAAGCCAAGTTCAACTCCTGACCGAATTTTCACCCCCTTTATGTGTCTGATATGACAAAAGAAGAGGATGCTCCATTTTCACACATAAATAATAATTCTAACACATGAGTGACCTTCAATACAAAATTGTGAGACACACTGACATAAAGCAAGATATGAAACCCCACCGTATTATGGTAATCATTTCCCAATAGATACAGATATCAAATCTTCACCATGTATACCTTACACTTATACGTGCTATGCTGATAATATCTCATTAAATCAGGGGCTATGTCATTGTAGATATAATTGGTTAAGTTCAGTTCATTCCCTAAGCATTGCTCTTTATTTACAGTTCTAGTTGAAAGAGGCTAAGGAGATCTGTTATAGGCTCAATTTTATGTCATCTATTCTAATAAAAGAGTAATATGTAAATTAGACTAGGAGACCTTCTGGAAACCTTTGAGACATCCTTCCAGACAAAGCCACGGTGGTGGGGCTGAGGCAGAGGTGGTTAGGGTCAATAAGGCCAGCAGGGAAGAGCAGTTAGGGTGATCAGGCCAGCTTGGGGGGGGGGGGGCGGTAGGGGCATCAGGCTGGCAAGGGAGGGCATTTTGGGGCAATCAGGCCAGCAGGTGGGGGCAGATAGGGGTGATCAGGCAGGCAATCAGAGAAGTTAGGGGCAATCAGGCAGGCAGGCAGGCAGGCAGGCAGGCAGGTGAGTGGTTGGGAGCCGGCAGTCACGGATTGTGAGAGAGATATTCAACTGCTGGTTTAGGCCCTGTGGGATCAGGGCTAAACCGGCAGTTAGACATCCCTTGAGGGGTCCCAAATTGGAGACGGTGCAGGCTGAGCTGAGGAAACCCCCTCCTTGTGCACAAATTTCGTGCACCAGGCCACTAGTATTAAATAAGGAGCCAATATATTCCTATGACAAGTCTTTCTGTGTGCCATTAAGGATTCCAGCTTCAGGTATAAGTAGAAAAAATAGGACTGTATTTTGTCATTTGTTAAAAAGAATCAAAGCTCCAGGGAAGCTTTTGAGCCTCAAGTATTTTTCTAGTGGAAAGAAAACAAAAGAATACTGCACGGACGGTCAAAAGTGAACAGACTGCAGTTGTAAGGTTAATATGTCATTTTACAGCTTGAACTTTCTCTAAAATACTGGCAGTGAGACAATAACAAAAAGAGTGTTATATTCTCACAAAGGGACAGTGAACAAGGACAAAAGGCAAACAAATAAGAAGACCCAACATATTCTTTCTCTCACAGCAGCTGACCTAATTATATAAACATTATCACCAATGCTTAAAGAAGTGCTGGGTGCACTGACAGCTTTTCAAAATAACAAGAAAAGAAATGCTCCACGTTACCCATTAAATTCTCTTTGGCTTTTTGTTTCCTTTTGTCTTTGTTCTGGGCAAGTAGAGGGAGCCTCCGTTCAATAGAGCAATACCATTGAGCAACGAAATCTAAAACCTTTGTGAAGCATTGTGAATCCAGCCCAGAGTAATCTTTGTTCTTTATCGTATGTCCTTAATTAGACATAATGATAAGATGCTGGTCAAGTACACAACTGGGGGAGGATACTTGCAACTCATAAGAAGAAAATGGAAATAAATTGGTCCAATCATGCAGTGTACTAACCAGCCACAAAAATAATGGTACATGTAACATCATGGATAAAGCTCTCAAACACGGTGCTGAGTGAAAGCAGGCAGACATAGAAGAGTACACATCCTATGGTTCACTTTTTGTGAAGGTCTTGAACAGCAACTCAGACCATAGTAGCCTGAGCCATTTGAGGGGGCGATTTGAAAACTAGAAAACGTATTTGGGGGACTGATAAAAATTTTACCCGCTATGATTTGAATGTTCTTTACATAATCTGATAGTGGAGACTAACATGACACATCTTAAGGCTCCCATGGCAGGCAGAGATGATACTGTCTCCTCAGGAGAGAATCTTTGTTCATAACCATGAAAATTCATAACTTGGAATGTCACAGCGGAGGCGTTCAGTGGCCAACTATATGGATGGAGACTAAGTTTTCTGATCACATGACCATTAGTATTGTGCTTATAGTTAGAAACACTGTACTGTGCATTTTAAATTTGTTAAGAGGATAGGTACCTGTTCTTACCAGAATAAGTAATTAAATTAAACATTTCTTAAATTTAGCTATTTCTATTTTATTCCAAAGTTTGATTTATTTTTCTTGTTGTTTATAGCCTGTTAATTTAGAATGATAGTGTTTTCGTCCTTTTGGGCTGCTATAAAAATATCACAAACTGAGTATACAAACAGTAGGAAAGTATTTCTTACAGCTCTGGAAGCTGAAGTGCCGAACTCAAGGTGTGGGCAGAAATGGTGTCTAGTTCAGAGCAAGCTTTCTGGTGCGGAGACACCATTCTGTTAGCAGTAACCTCAAAAGGTGGAACGATCTGGAGATGGCTTTGGAGCTTCATTTAGTTATAAGAGGGTTAACCTCACTTATGAGAGCTCCACCCTCATGACTTAATCATCTACCAAAGACTATACCTAATACTATTATCTTTGGAGTTAGATTTCAACCTATAATTTTGGGGGCAATTTTCAGTCCATAGCAGGTGGTGAATGAAGCATCTGGACTTGATATCTGTTCACCTGGTGTCAGAGAGTAGAACTGTCAGACACTCTACAGTTATTCTAGTGTGTAACTGCCACTCAGCGATGTCATGATGCTGATTCTACCCTCTTTGGGTTCAGATTTACTTGTCTACAAGGAGAAGACACAGAAGGTCTTCAACAGGATTGACTGAAAGTAAAACATGTAATACGCTACCTGACACTAAAGAAGGACTCGCTAAGTGAAAGTATTCTTTTTAAAAATAGCAATAATCATCATAAACTCTATTTTTCAACATAGACCACATCTCAATCCTTTAAATCAGTTTTAGGAAGTGATAGTTAATAATCCCGTTTCAGAAATATATTCTCTATCCTCACAACATTTTAAGAAAATAATACAAGTATGTGAATTAAGATTATTAACCTCAAATATATACATATCATATAAAGTTTATGCAATAAATTATGAGGTAGTCAAAACTCCCCCATACCATAGCGGGAGTCTCTGGAAGGTCCTGGTCTTTAAGCCAGAGAACTAGAATCCTTGGCGACATAGAGAAAAGGTGGCTGTTTATCATTTTGCAATTTTGAATTGTTATCATGTGAATGCACTGCATATTTAAAGTAACAACAACAAACCAACCATAATGACAACAGCAACAATAAAAATTTGAAAACCTAGCAATTCAAATTGGCTGAGCTGCCTTCCCAGTGTGCCAGCAATTTTTTATTCTTCAAAAGGAAGGGTTTTGGTACTACTCTGAAAGCAGCTTTGTGGAGCACATGTGAGTGTATTTTCTCAGCTTCAAACACTTCGTTTTCTAGGCTTTACCCATGAAAGCAAATGAAGCTTTCTTGGGTGGCCTTAATCTAGAGACTGGATTTCACTCTTCACTTGGGATGTTAGAACTTGTTGGACACATGATCCTGTTTACCATGACTTTTAAAGAATGTGCCATATTGGTGTTCACCCCCAGTATATAAATTGGCACCACTTCTTTCAGACAATGTCAAGATAGGTAGTCAATCTATCTATATATATATATTGTAAATTGAGCCATGCAATAGAGATCATAAAGGAGAGTGTCTCATTCAGGGAGGAAATACATGAGGAAAATGAATTCAAGCTAAATTATCCCAATTCAAACGGAAAGGAAATGTTTCTATTTTTACTACTTGAAGTTCATAAAAGAAGTAACTAAACTTCGGTCAAATGAATTACTTTCCATGGACAACTTTACTTTTAAGACATATTTTAATAAAAGAATCCCTCTTACATTTTTAAATTGCATTTTGATCAAATCAATCTTTTTGAATTGCAAACCTAATCTCGCAGGCAATATCAAAAGATGTGAATGAGAAAGTGAAAGTCAGCTTTATGCCACAGAGTTGACTTACAAGAACATTTTGGCACATATTCTCACCACATTATCTGGGAACGAATGTGTATTCACAGACAGTTGAAATAAACATCAGCTCATAATGTGTGCATGATTTTGTAGCTTGGTTTTACAGATAGCATTGTATTCTGTATTACAAGCATCTTTCCAAATTGATAAATAGGAATGTAATTGAGGGTCTAAATGTGTGGGGGTTTTTTCCTTTTTATTTGGCTAATGCCCTTTTAGTTAGTTCAAAATGCGTGGAAACCACAGGCATGAAAACATGAAATGGACTGATGAATTTCGGAGGGAAGGGGAAAAGGGGAGGAGGAGAAGATCTTATATGTAAAGATCTTATATGCATACTAGAGGCCCAGTGCAATTCATGCATTGGTGGGGTCTCTCGGGCTAGCCCGTGCCCTCTCACAATCCGGAACCCCTCAGGGGATGTTGTAATGCCAGTTCAGCCTGATTCCCCACAGGCCAGGCCAAGAGACTCCACTGGTATCTGTGCACCAGGCCTCTGGTTGTTTATAATGAAAAATTTTATTTGTTTGGCTACTTTTTTGAAGCCTGTCTCCCTACTTTATGTGCAGGCAGAATTCTTACTCACAAATTCCTATCTATAGAAAAAGTTACCTATCCATTTATCTATTATTTATTTATCTACCAGATAGTCCACATATCATCTTAGAAAATGTATCATATTTAAATTGATTTATCATAACAGTTGATAAGATATGCAATTTAAATTGGTCTTTAGTTAAAAGGAATAACTTTCAACATTTAATATGTTTTATCTAAAACAATATGTTATAATTTTATAATGAAATATCTTAAGTTTGCATAGTCTATTATTCTACTAATCCAATCTATTGCTATAATTAATTTATATAAATTTAGTTTCATTTTTTATTTAATCCTAAACTTATTGAATCATGCAGTCAACTTTTTTTTAATACTCATTATGTTAGGAGCATATTTTTGAGAAAAATGTAGCTGTAATTATTATTCTAAAAGCCAAGTTTATTGTAATAAATACTCCATAGAAGTCAGGAAAAGACATAATTCCATCATTTTATTAGCATGACCTTCCATACCTTATTGTATATTTTGAAGATTTAATTTCTTGATCAATAAAATTAGTGTGTTAAATAATCTCTAGTGCATTTACATTTCCTATTTTTATAATTATAGAAATGAAGTATATGCTCTTTCTAAGAAGTTATAAAATGATTACAGACGTAAGAAGCTTTGTAACTATGAATGGTGTTAGAAGAATAATTATATTGTATCCCTAAAAACAAGATTTTTATATGATGCCAACTGTACCCATTTGACTTAAACTTTGTATTTGTTCAGGCAGCCTAATTGTTGTGAGAATGAAGTCTTATAATGTATGATAGCCAAGCCAGCGTAGATTGGTGGTTGAGCATTGACCTATGAACAGAGGGTCATGGTTCAATTCAAGGTCAGGGTACATGCCCAGGTTGTGGGCTTAATCTTCAGTGTGGGAAGTACAGGAGGCAGCCAATCAGAGATTTTCCCTCATCATTGATGTTTCCACCTCTCTGTCCCTCTCCCTTCCTCTTTGAAATAATATATATTTCCTGGTCATGGAATAAATAGGACCACCTGATAAACGGGTCTGTAGTGTAGGAGGGGGAGGTCTAGAAAATACCCTCATGTAATATTTCAGATTTAGGCTGAGTGAGACTGTGTGATCCCCTACTTGAAAATTCCAAAATTTCCCTAAAAATAAAAAATAAAAAAAATAAAAAATCTCCATGACAGGTAACCAGGAGAAAAAGAGCTGGAAGAGCATTTCAGGGGACATTTTTAAAAAACAGCACCAGAAGTGATGCACACCATTCTACCTACACTTCACTGACTGGAAGCCACATGCTTAACTGAACCAGAGAAGGATGTGAAGTTCTTGGAAGGCACCCATTTCCCAGAAATAACTACCCATTATGGAAGGAAGGGCACATACTTTTTGGTAGATAGCTAGCAATCTTGGCCACATCCATAAATTTTTTAAAGTTCTTTTTGAAAAAACTTAAAATAGTGCTGCAAAACAACAGTGTATAAAATTAAGAGTGGGAGGAAATACTTAATATTTTTTGCTAACTTCTTAATTAGTAAATCCATATGATGTTACCAAGAGTCAGTCTAAGTCTTTGAAAATATTTGAGTCTTAGGAAGAGGAGGGAAAGCAATTTCCTGGTGAGTGTCTAGAGTCACTTTTGTTTGCTGATGCTTGACAGGAAGAAAGAATTGGAGGCAACCCTCTACCAGGTCATGGCCTATTTCTTGCAGTCAGTGAGTTTCCAAAGATAGGGCTCCAGCCATGTTCTATGTTTCTGTTCCCTGGATGCAGAGAACTTATCTCTCCCACTCATGCCATTCTTATCTCCCCATCCACCTTCTTACACTGAATTGAACTGTCATTGTGAAGTCTGCAATAGAAGACACAGAGTAAGTGAAGAGATTCCTGACTTGGAGATCTGGATTTGATTCCATGATATGCTGTGATCTGACTGCATAATGGTTGAAAAGTAAGCCTGCTGAGGCTCTGTTTCCTCTTGTGTGAAACAAGAAGATTGTCCTAAATGAACTCAGTGGTTGCTTACAGGGCTAAATCTGAGCCACACAGGGAAAAGTTCTCGTCTGCTGATTTCGAATGCTGTCGGTAGGTTATCAAGACCTGGATGCTCTTGATCAGGCTCAGAAGCATAATAGGCATTAACTCTGTTTGTCTCCTGAATACCTAACATTCATGGCAGTTTGAAATGAAGTTGGCAAGACTCAACAATTTCTTGATTTGCTCTAATCCTCTTCAAACTGGTTTTCTTTTAGAAAACTGATTTTTAGTTGTTTAGAGAGTATCATTGAGGTCACAGAAGATTCAATGAAGCCTGTGAGATGGATTAATCACGGATAAGTATTCTTTAGGGTAAAATAACAACAGCAAAAGATATGTGGGACAATTCATGACAAGTACATACACACACATTTCATTACTTTATCTTAAACATATTAGAATACAGTAAAATGCAATTTTATTCTGAACAAATGAACTGTGTATAAATATAGTAACATTAGACAACATAAATAGGTTCAAATTAATGTATATCTCAGAATACGCTTAATAGAGGAAGCTGTGTCCCCCTTTCCCTTCAATGTGTATAATCCCCTATTCTTCCACATATACTACCTATATTATACCTATATTCTAATGGAATAGGGTCAAATGATGCCTTATAATTTGGTCATTACAGAAATGATCATTCCCTCAGAAAATTTTAGACCACACTAAATAACATTGTGAAATGTGAAAACGTGTGCATCTATTTGTATATATACATATATGTGTAGCTGTATAAATGTTCACATATGCATATTAGAATATTTCTGAAGGCCTTCAACTGATGGACAAGGCCCACCCACATTATGAAGATAATCTGCTTTCTTTACACCTACTGATTCAAAAGTTAGTCACATCTAAGAAATACTTATGTAAATATCTAGACTAATATTGGATAAAACATCTGGATACCATAGCCTAGCCCAATTGACACATAAAATTAAGCATCATACCGCTCTAAACTCCATAAAATTTATGTCTTCAGCTAATTTCCTCTAGAGACATATCCATTACTCTGAAAACCTCAGTTCTAATTCAGTTTACTAATTCTTTCCTTCCCCCCTTTTTCCAAGAGCATTAAATCTTAAAAGTTTAAACATCACTAATGAGAGCATACATTTCTCTTTCTGAAACCCTTAAAAGTACTTCTCATATGTAATTTGAAAGTATATGATTCTGTGTCTAAATTCACTTTAGAATTAGAGTCTTCAGGTTCAATCAGTGCCTCCTTCACAAATACATTTTCCCCTTTTGAACTAATCTGCCATTCATTGAAATTCAATGTTCTCACGAGAATTACTTTAGACAAGTGAACTATAGTTTTACTTTTATGCAAATGCAATTTTGTCAATTTTATTCTGAAATATAAGGAAAAAAATCTACCTTAAAGAATTTTGTTTTGTTCATTTGGCAAACTCATTTTATAAACATCTTATATTCAGAAATGTATCCTTGATAACATAGAAAGTGAAGAAGATACATACAAAGGTTCCAACTTAGAGGCTGGTGTACCAAATCTACCTGGAATTAGAAATTTCAGAGAAAATGAGCAAATTTTATGCACAAATGAGCTGACTCAGACTATTGTTGAAAATGTTTGCAATAACTTGTTGACTCCAGCATGTCTTTAGCTTGACCCTACAACCACTACATACTTAAAATGTCTAAAAATGTATTAGCAAAATGATAAATTTAATACAAAAACATCTTTAGTTATTCAATTCATTTTATACTAGAGGCCTGATGGATGAAGATTCCTGCAAGAATGGGCCTTCGCTCTGGCTGAAACTACCTTTTCACTCAGGTCTGGAGCAGCCTTTTCACCTTCCCATGCTGCCCAGAGGCCCGGAGTGCCTGGGGCGGTGTGCAATACCTGTGTCAGCACCATGGTGACGACACAAGTTTCCTGGGCTACCCCTGGTAGCTAAGTGCCTGCGTATGCAAATTAATCCATCTTTGTTGGATTTAATTTGCATACTCGCTCCTGATTGGCTGGTGGGCATCATGAAGGTATAGTCAATTTGTATCTTACTCTTTTATAAGTGTAGAAATAGTACCTGTTCTTTGAGAAATGTGACTTTTCAGCAATCTCATTCTGGTCTGTTTTTGTACCTTGCTTTGGTAAATACATGCTACTAAGTGTGTATTACATAAGCAGAAGCTTGAAAAAATGCTTCCAAATTTTGCCTTTATCCTCTGTTGCTCTTGGAATTCAAGTGGTGACATTTAAAAAAATATGTGTGGATATTGAGAGATGCATGGTCCAATCCTTTTCATTGCTAAAGGTGACAACAATGCATATTAGCGTGGTATCCAAGGTGGCCAGCTAGTCACTGGCCAACTCTGTCAGCTGATACAAATAGGAAAAGTCTAGAGACAAATAGGAAACTTTGTAGATTATTCTGTGTGCCAATATATAATTTTTTGGTGATAATAAAGTAATTAAGGTCATTAGTTTAAAATAATTTTTTTTAAAGAAAGCAGATTACTTAGTGGAATTTGAACTACTTTCCTTCAAAGAGGATTATCCATTTTAATTTAACTTCACAAGAAGACCTGGGGTTTAAATATAATAATTATCTCACCTACCTCAAAAGGTTATTGAACAAATCAATTAAGGTAACATCTGGCTAAATATTTGACAAGCGAAAATAGACTGGAAGTTCCACACAAAGTAAGATTCTTTTTTATAATTTGTTTCATTCATTTTGAAGACATTTAATTAAAGTCCTGATAAAATGATAGAGCTCATTCAATATTATCAGCCAAAAATAAATGTGTGTGTCTAGCAATGGATTTTATTTCTTAAAACTTGGACTTTCAATAAATGAATATGAATATGGGATAGTTGTTTATCCTGGAGAAATAAAAAAGATAATCACTTCTGCCCAGCTATAATAAAATTGGTATTTCTGGCAACAGAAGGAATCATTTCAGCATTTCACCACTATTAAGGCTTATCGTCTGGGTGAGCAGTGAGTCAGACAATGTTAGTTTATCTTTTATCGTCAGCTTTGATTTTGTTCTGCATAGCAAGAACACTTTATTCTCACATTTCAGCACTACACACAACAATTCACCAATCACAAAACTGATCAAACATATCCCTCTCCTGGCCAAAGTGAATGTTGTTTCTTTACCAGTTAGTGTTTAGTTCCTATCCATTCTTCCTGCTTTTTAGATTAAAAAAAAATTAAAGGCATCAAATCATAGAACCACATCTACTTTTAATATCATGCAATCCAAAGCAAAATCATGAGTCCTCAAGCTCTTCTCCAAATCACTATGCTCCAACCCACACAAAGCCCCTCCTGACAGCCTTACCTCTCAGCACCAAACAGTTCTTCCTTCTGTGTTTTCTCCCTCATTGAAATGAGCCAATAAATCCAACACTATTTGATTAAAAGTGTGTCCTGCTGGTTTTAGTTGGTGGGTATCAACAATATATGTTAACATTTAATTGTTTAGGCTGACCACACCAATTATATGTCTGAAGCTCTTCAACATCAATAAGGAATGTGGAGAGGACTTCAAAAGTTGGAAAACTGCAAATTAAAATAAATAAGCATTAAGACAGCTGAGCTTTCTAATAAAATTACTTATCAGCCCTAACAGGTTTGGCTCAATGGATAGAGAGCATTGGTCTTCGGACTGAAAGTTCAATTCTGGTCAAGGGTATGTACCTTGGTTGTGGGCACATCCCCAGTGAGGGGTGTGCAGGAGGCAGCTGATCTGATCAATGTTTCTCTCTTACCAATGTTTCTAACTCACTATCACTCTCCCTTCCTCTTTAAAAATCAATAAAAAATATAAATAAATAAATAAATAAATAAATAAATAAATAAAATAACCTATCAAATCCAAAGTCCCTGCATTCAGAAAATGTTGCTGAGGTGCTAAACTATGCTTTAGAAGTTGGTAAACATAACTTGATCCACATTAACTGATTTCCTGGCTTAAAATGAAAACTGCCATTTTGAAAACTCTACAACAGATACTTAAGAGACATCAGTCTCAGTTCTAGTCAACTACTTTAAGGAGTGGCTGAGAGCTTTCAGATTCAATTTATCTTCAATTCTGTTTTCTTCTCCAATATACCCTGTGAGTCATCAGTTGTTTAACCAGCAGAATAAAGTGGCTCGACATTTGCCCCTGTTTAAATAGACTAATGTCTTTTTCTTTTTATATTTAAAGAAAAAAATCCATATTAGATAAATTCTACAGTAGTTTTTATGGTAAATATCAAAGTAGTAACATAGATATTAGTGATTGGTCTACAGATTAATGTGTTTTTATAATAGTTTGCTCTCAATGTCACCTCTTTTCTTAAGCATTCAGCAAATAAAATTAGGATGATTTGTCTAGTGACTTATTTTTTCAATTGGTTTAGTCCAAAGATTGTTTTAATATCTCTCCAAAGTTAACCAATAAAAGTTTTCATATAGTAATCTATGTCCTCATTTTTACTTAAAATTTACTATTATATTTATAAGTTTAGCAAATAAGAAAGATTTCATATAGCAATCTATTTCCTCATGATAAAATACAGTAATTTCTGCTATAACATGACATGCATTCCTGTAGGTTTCTGCTTTATGCAAATCATTAATAAAACTTTGGGAAGTATAAGGAAAATGGGATTAGGAGCACAATACTCAAACACTTTGTAAGCTATTTAAAAATAAATTAGAAACAAAAACAACATAACAAAGTTTTTTTGTTTTGTTATTTTGTATGCTTTTTTAAAACTAAATTTATTGGAGTGACATTGATTGACATAATCATGTGGGTTTCTATGTTACAAGATCTGCATATTACACCATGTGCCCACCACCAAAAGTCAAATCTTCTGTAAACAAAGTGCTACATAGTAGATTGTTTAAAAATATACGAATACTATAATAAATATGACTTTACTGGAAAAAGACCAGAAATGGTGACAGCTTGTGAATTTTTGTGAGAGTTACTTGAAATAACACCAGATGGGATGGCTATGGCATGTAATATACACAATGAACCAAAATAGGTAGTCGATGTTGAAGCGTGTACATACGTGTGTTTGTTATTGTTTTTATGTATTTACTTTGGTATTGTCATGTGTGTGTTTTTTCATATGTGTGCATAATGTGTTTCAATGTTTTTGGGTTCTTATAGGTAAGTTTTCTAGCTTCCTTAGTATTTTTGGCAGATGAAATCCTGTATAAGCATGAAATTTATGTAATATTCCAATTATTCTCTAGAACACCAGTTGCTGTTGAACAGCTTTGTGTTTTTGAAACAGGAATTAAGGCCAAACTGACTGTGACAGCTATTTGGTCCTCAGAACGATAAGGATTGGAAGCTAATGAAAATCCTTTGTTGTCCCATTCCCTCACTTTGCTTCCTTGTGTGACTCACTCTACAACAGAAGAGCAATTCTGATCTTTCTAAATTTTACTTAGGCTTTTTGATATAACAGATCTGGGCTCAGCTACAAAGCACTTTCTCACCAGCATTTCTCTGGCCTTGAACCTTCTGCCTTGCTCCTGAATGCATGGTTCCACCTTATATGCAGTTCTAGCTCTTGGTTCCTCTCTTCACACCTGAACCACACAAAAAATCATAATGGCACTCCGGATCAGTGTAGGCAAGAGTTGTCTCCAGGCAGATTATACAAAATTGTCTAGTGGAGGAAAGGGGCATACTGCCTTTGAATAGCATAAATGTGCATCTCCATTAATCTAGGAAATGGAAAGCTAACTGTAAGGTGATTTCATTTACTTATCACACACTACCGATAAAATTTATCTAAAATGACAATTATCTAATTATTGCAGGAATGAAGTGCTAGTGATTAACTCTTGTAAAACTGATTATTTTTAATAAATTATGTATACTTTCCTGAGATTAATAGCTTTTGAAAAGAGGCATAATAAGTATGTCAAAATGTTATCAGTGATTACTTTGAATTGACTTATTTGCTTAATTGTTTGGAATTTTTATGATAGTAATTTGGTTTCTTAGTTCATCCATCTTTATTATATCTTTCTTTAAAATTAAACTATGTGAAGCTCAGATTGTGCATGGAGTATAATTTTGCCTAGTCACTGTTTCACAAAAGTAATGACATTTCACACACAAAAAAAATAGTATCTTTACAAGTTTGTATTTTTTTAATTAATATGAGGGAAGCAGGGATTTCATGAAGCAAGCTAAGAAACGAGAAATGGTTCATCTTGGTGATTTCTCTAAGTGGTTATGATGAATGCTCATAATGCTGCCCACTGCAAATGAGATAATGGAATACAACTAAGGTTTCGGAAACGTGAATAATAAAGGGAGCACTTAAGGAATCAAATGTATACAGGCCAGCCGGACTAGCTTCTCCATAACAGAATATTTTAATTCTAAATTAGAGTTACAAGGGGAATCCTAAGCAATTGTACCCATCAAATTTAATGAAAAAATAAGTAAGTCTCAAAAAAAAATTTCCTATGAAGTTGGAAAAAATACACTCGAATGGTTTGGGGAAAACACTTGACAAAAATCATTAAAATGAAGTGAACTAATATAAGTCAGGCTGTATTGACTTGTTTGAATTCCTGGATCCTTTGTCCATTTGTCTCTCTGACTGAGGAAGCTAAGCACAGTAAATACTATTTCTGAATCATGTTTTCCAACAAAACTGGTTAATGTACTAAGAACTTGAAACCATTTTTGGAGGCTCACTGCTCAATATTTTCAAAAGATTGAGTGCTTCCATTTAAACCCATTTTTTTTCCTGGTAATATGAGCATTTCATAAACAATTTTCCCCTAGGAAAAAAATGAACAATCCCCACACAACTAAGGAGGAATTTATTGTATAATGCAGTGATCATGATATTGCAAGACCCAATTTTAAAGAGATACCACTGTAAACAAGGTTTCATGGTCTGTTCTCTACTATTTTTGCTGGAATGAGTGTCAACAGCACCGCTTTCATAGAGGCTATAGGATTTTGGATTCAACATGCACATAAATTGGCCCACTTCTATATATATATATATATATAAAGGGATGATCACAGCCCTGGTCAAGTTGCATGTCATCTACTCTCTCCTTTGTGTCAACAACAATGATAAATACAAAAAAAAAAAAAAATGAACGTTGGTAATCAATATTAGGAACATCAAGGGTACCTTTATATTTCTTGAAAATATAGAAATTATTTTAAAAATGTGTTTATGTTTAAGATAATAGCACTTAGGCTTTGGAGCTAAACTGCCAAGTGTTAAACGTTGGCTTTGTGAGCAAATCACGAAACCACTCTGTACCTCAGTTTCCTTATTGGCAAATTGGGGTTGGTGTGAGGATTCAACAGTTTGATTTATAAAAAGTATTTAGAACAATGGTTGACACTGATTTATTCCTCCACAAGTACTAGTTATTATAAACATGATTTATAATATAGTATTAAAAGCTATTACTACTAACATGTGATTCACTCAGTTAAGGTTGTTGTTGTTTTTAATATGATTGACATCATCGAAACCAGTTTGGCTCAATGGATAGAGCATCGGCTTGGGGACTGAAAGGTCCCAGGTTCAATTCGGGTCAAGGCCGTGTACCTTGGTTGCGGGCATATCCCCAGTGGGGGGTGTGCAAGAGGCAGCTGATCGATGATTCTCTCTCATCGATGTTTCTAACTATCTCTCTCCCTTCCTCTCTGTACAAAATCAATAAAATATATATATATATATATATATATATGATTGACATCTCAAGTATAACAATGTAACACCAAGAAAAAGAGAATTTTTGTTCCTGATTACCAGTATCACTAAGCATATATACATAATAGTTTCAAATACTAGATTGTCTTTGGTGGTACAATTTGAAATCTTTGAAGTGGGCAATTCCAGGATTATTTTTATGAAAAGTATAGCTACATCTATACCCTGCTAGGATTAGGTATTTCACAGATATGTGCAATATTCTAAGGTAAAAGAAATTAATTCTTAATGGAAGAATAATCTATCAATCTGCTTCCTTGAAGGTGATCTCTTCTGCTGCATTTGGTCTTTGGCCAGGGAGATGCAGGATACTCCATCCTGTCTCAGGTTGTGTGATGGAGACTGGAGCTGCTGGGATGTTCAGGCACACACCTGTCACTCAGAGCTGCCTCTCTAATTGAGGCCGGCTTCATGTGTAGGAGAGGAGGTGGGCCCCAGGCAATACTATTTGAAGAAAAAATGAAACCTGGAATCAAAACGAATGTGAACTCACTGGATTTCTATAGTAAAAATAGATTTCAACTTTGAAATGTCCATTCGTTTTATTTTATATCGACAAGTCTGGTGAATATGGGCAGAATTCCTAAATGTTACATAAGAAACATGGCCACTTTGATGAAAAGGGAATCTCATTTTGAATCAAAGTGCCCTGGTTATGATGCTAGTCAGAGAAGCTACAGTCTTGGTTTGGCTTTCAACTCTTTACTTTTTTTTTTTTTTTTTTTTAATATATTTTATTGATTTTTGTACAGAGAGAAAGGGAGAGAGATAGAGAGTCAGAAACATCGATGAGAGAGAGAGTCATCGATCAGCTGCCTCTTGCACACCCCCTACTGGGGATATGCCCGCAACCAAGGTACATGCCCTTGACCGGAATCGAACCCGGGACCCTTCAGTCCCCAAGCCGACGCTCTATCCATTGAGCCAAACCGGTCCCAGCTTAACTCTTTACTTTTATGTCCAGAAATGGTTTCCAGGTATAAAGCTGGGCTAATCCTTTGACTGCCCTATTTGTATCACTGCTCTCAAAGACCACGGTCATGTATTTTTTATGACCAGTGACTTTATATATTTTCCCAGTGTTCTCTTTATATTGGCAGGTTAAGATCAGTGATTATAGCCCATCATGGCCAAAAAATAGAAATAGGGATTTAAAAAATAGGAATGTGAAACAATTCAGGCAAAACAAACAAAATTCACTCAAGATAAAAGTATACCAAACATAAAAGTCTTAGTTATATACCAAAAAGCATACTTATTCATCTCTCCATTCAGCTCTACATTTTAGGCAGCATCTATTAAAAGAAATTCATAGAAGGAGCATGTTTTCAAGTCTAGAGCATTTGATGTTATAAGTACATGAGTCAGGCAATATTAAATGGTACTACTTTTGAAGAACAGGACTCAAAATAGATACCTTTTTTCTTTTTAGATTTTTATATAATTATAATGTAATAATATAAAAAGTTAGAGTTCATTCTAAATTATATGCTATATATTTTCCTTTGCTACATATGCAAATGGTTGAATCCCAATTGAATTTTTAAAAATTTTACTGATTTACTAATCTAATAAGATCAATTTTTTAAAATGTGTTCACCCCTGACTGGGTAGCTCAGTTAGTTAGAGCATCATCTCAATATGCCAAGGTTGTGGGTTTGATCCCTGGTCAAGGGACAGTAAAAAAAATCAATCAATCAATGCATAATTGAGTGGAATAACAAACCAATCTCTATCACTCTCTCTTCTTCTCTCTCAAGTAAATTTTAAAAAATGTGTACACACTGTATCTTTTCCCATTAACATGATAGTAGCAAAATCAGATTGTCTATTTGCCATTTTTCACAAATTTTATTATCATTTCTTAATTATCTAAAAACTAGAGGCCTGGTGCCCTAAATCCGTAACTCGCGGGGAGGATGGGTGGGGCCCCTCAGCTCAGTCTGTGCCCTCTCACAGCCTAGGAGCCCTCAGGCGATGTCTGTGAGCCTGCTTCTGGCTGAGCGGCGCTCCCCCTGTGGGAGTGCATTGACCACCAGGGGGAAGCTCCTGCATTGAGCATTTGCCCTCTGATAGTCAGTGCGCATCATAGCAACCAGTTGTTCTGCTGTTCGGTAGATTTGCATATTAGCCTTTTATTATATAGGATAATGGGCCACATGTATTTTTTTCTTTATTGATTAAGGTATTACATATGTGTCCTTATTGCCTCATTGCCCCATCCCCCTCACTCATGCCCTCACACCCACCCCACCCCCATGACTGTGTCCATTGGTTAGGCTTATTTGCACGCATACAAGTCCTTTGGTTGATCTCTCCCCCTTACCCTCACCCTTTCTTACCTTCCCTCTAAGGTTTGACGGTCTGCTGCTATTAAAAATATTATCTTTGTGAAAACCAAGGAACATGAACGTAAATTTATTTATTTATTTATTTTTATTTTTATTTTTATTTTTACAGAGAGGAAGGGAGGGAGATAGAGAGCCAGAAACGTCAATGAGAGAGAAACATCGACCAGCTGCCTCCTGCACATCCCCTTCCCAGGGATGTGCCTGCAGCCAACATACATGCCTTTGACCGGAATCGAACCCGGGACCTTTCAATCCGCAGACAGACGCTCTACCACTGAGCCAAACAGGTTTTGGTGTAAATTTATTTTTAATTTAAATTTTATTTGATGTAAAATTAGTTTCCAATTCACTTATCTAGAAGTAATAATAAATAAACAATTAAAAGTCTGAAGTAGAGCAATAGCCACAGGATGAGGCAGGTTCAAGGCACATTTTAGCCATAAAATAGGTGTGCTCATGATGCACTTGGAAATGATGGAGTCCAGGGAGAGCAGCAGTGGAGTGTGGCAGTTACTAGTACAATCAGAGGTTTGAGTGTCAAAGTCATGCTACCATTTCAGCTTTGCCACTTAACAACTATGAGACCATAGGCAATTGGTTTAACCTCACTTATATTCTCCTATTTTATTGGGGGGTGAGGGGAGCACATGGTTGTGATTATTAAATGAGATAATGTTTTCAAAGTACTTATTGATCCCCGGTTCATAGTGACTGTTCAAAAAAAAGATTTATACTCCATTGATGACAGTGATGGTGATGATGATAGTGGTGATGGTAGTGATGGTGATTAGAAAATAACTGAAGGCTTTCAGCTTAGAATACTTTGTGGCATAGCAGGTTAAAAGTAATCTGGAATTTTGGAGATATAATTGAGGCTGGAGGTAAAAATGTGGGGTCATTAGATAGATATTATCTGGAGTTATTGCTCAAAGCAAGTATGTTATTGATTTTTTTGTGTGTGTGACCAAGAATAAATTTTTGAGAATAATTGCATTTAAAGGGGGAAAACAGTTCTCATGGAGTCAGAAGAGACACAGAAGACAATGGTACCAGACATCAAGAAAAAATAATTTCTTGCTGACAGAAAGACCAAATGCTTAATGGTGAAGACATCTCCAGGGAATGAAGATGGAGAGGAAATGTTCGCATTTGTCAATGAAGAGATACAGTTAATAGGATCAAATTTGTTTGAGCTGGGGTGAAGAAAGATGAGGTCATTTGACTGAGGACAGATTAAAAGGCACAAAAATGAAGATAGCAAACATAGGTAAAACTTTAAAACACCCTTCCTGTAAACCCATTTTATATGTGAGGTGGAAAAGCACAGAGAGATTAATATAATCTTACTATAACCCAGGATCTTAGTTCATCAGTAGTGGAATCAGTATGAAAATCCAGTTAAATTCAGGGTAATTGAAATCACAGCCCTCATTAATATATTTATCTGAAATTTATTTTCAGAAAATTGATTTATCTATGTATGATGAAAACCAAATTCATTTCTCCTGGCTTATACACAAAGTTTTGATATATTGTGCTCAACATTAACCCTAGTAAAAAGTGAATGATTTTTAAGAGGAGTAATTCTATGAATCTGTCAAAATCCCACAAAGACACAAATAGATAAGATTGGTTCACTGTGGGTGCCATTTCAAATAAAAAATTATTTTGTAAACAGGGAGCCTAGGCCAAAGAGAGGAATTACATTTGTGTAATTGCTAGTATTGTAGCATGCCTGTTTTTATTTTGCCCCTTGACATGTCTAGCAGTTAAATTGCTCCTGTTGTTTTAGGGGATTATAAAAGAAATTACTCCCAGCATCTGTTTGTCTCCTCTCTTCCTCTTGCCCAGAAGTAGTTGTTTATCCAACCACAGTAATTATGATGATAGGATAATTTCCTGATTATTGATTCCAGATATATTATATGGTAAAACTGCACAGATGGCTTGGAGGAGTTATTCATTGACTCAACCATTTTAGGATGAATCTGACTCATTAGACCTGTGCCAGACCAAACAGTTATTAATCACCGAGGCAAAGGAGTTCCAGGAGCTGACTTGTCTCCAAGATTATTTCATTATCTGGACAATAACTAAACATGTGGGTGTGCTAGATTATTCATGCTGGAGAGAAATGAGGGAAGATGCTAGTATTGGATAGACTTAGATAGAGAAGCTGAACTCTCCACTAACTGCTAAGTCTATAGATTGACTAACACATGAGTGGAGAGTGGTATGTATACACTGGTGTAAATACTACAGTCATGGGCTTCCGAGAATTAAGCTTTTCAGAGAGAATGGTTTAGTAGGGACAATAAGGAGGGGGGAAAAAGGACTATTTTTGGTTCTTAAGTCCTCTATTTAAGGTCCAGTGCCATGACATTAGTATGAGAAACATCAGCCACTATTTGAGAACATTATAGGAGAATTAGTATTATTAGAGGTAATAGGTTAACTTTTATTCCAGAGAAGAACATGAGGGCAGAAGGAATTGTTATAATTTATGAGCATCAGAGAGAAACGAGGGGTGAGGAAAGCCACCTGATGGATGTACACACTCATTAGGGAATGAAGTATATGTGAAGACCTGGAAGTCATGGACTTCTTTCTTTTGTTTTTATTTTTTATTGATTTCAGAGAGGAAGGGAGAGGGAGAGAGATAGAAACAGCAATGATGAGAGAGAATCATTGATTGACTGCCTCCTGCTCACCCCACATTGGGGAATCAAGCCCACAACCCAGGGATGTGCCCTGACTGGTAATTGAACCATGATCCCCTGATTCATAAGTCAATGTTCCAGCACTGGTCAGAATGGAAGTTGTAGGCTTCTTGGTTATCATTAGAAGCAGAAAGAAACAGAATGCTGGCTCAGTGCTAATGGTCAGGTAGACAGGTCCTGGTATTGAGGCAATTTAAGGTGGGGTGGGGAGGAGATGCCTAGATGATGAACTGAGAGTCTTGCCAGGAGTTTGTAGAATTTTGGAGTTCCACCTTCACTCTACTTGTGATGGCTGTGGGAGGGGCATTGTTACAAAGAGCAGGGTACAGAAAGGTCCTATCTTAGGAAACTATTGCAGAGTTTAGCTTGCAATGTCATTTTGTGACTTTTGTTTACTCCAGGACTAAACAGAACAGAGATAGCATGGACCATCATGAACTAAAAACTCATGCTCAATTAAGATTATCCTAAGACTGCAAGGATTGTTTAACACTAGAACTTCTTTCACGTACACTATTAATCTAAAGGAGGAATGTATTATCTTTATATGAAACGGTGAAAGCATTTTATAAATTATAACATTTGTTTTAAAACTAGGAACAAAATTCTGCTTAAATAATAAAGTTTGACTATCAGACATCTATACCAAATATTACACTTGATTCTAAAATAATGGGAGCCTTCCCATTAAAGTTGAGACAATGCAATTATCTCTAAATCAACTCAAACATTACTGATTGTATTGAAGATGCTAGTCAATTTTTAAAAAGGTAATTTTAATATTGGGAAAAATAGCATACTATACTTATTTATAGATAAAATTTAAGAGAATAAATTGTCAAATGAACAGTGTTCATAAAAATGCAGAGATATAATAATAAATGAAGAATAAACATTTTTATACAGAGTAAGGACAAATTTGGGAATGCAATCCAATTAAATTCCACATTTTAAATAACAAAAAGTATCCCTTGTTATAAAGGGCATACCTAACAGGAACTATATATCTTATGTTAAAAAGGGATTTAAAAAATTGACTCTATAACAAAAGTAAAAGGATGAATAACTGAAAAGTTATCATGTTCATTGATGACTGTGCTTATTATTTAAGAGATATACTTTCACCTTAATTTAAACAGTATATCAAGAAATTCTCAGATAATCTTGTTACAAAGAAGGAAGAAAATTATGAATTATAAAAAATATATACTGTCAAGTTTAATGATTATAGGAAGATGGGGATTTTGTTCAGCTTGAAGCTGGGGCGCACCAGATAAAGCATTGCTCCCACACTTACAAAAGTCTGGGTGGTGGGGGGGTAAAAATTCATAGCTGTTTAAAAGAAACCTACAGCCAAAATGGTTTGGCTCAGTGGATAGAGCATCAGTCTGCGGACTGAAGGGTCCCAGGTTCCATTCCGGTCACGGGCATGTACCTCGGCTGCGGGCACATCCCCAGTCTCTCATCGACATTTCTAGCTCTCGATCCCTCTCCCTTCCTCTCTGAGGAAAATCAATAAAACACATTTTAAAAAAAATAAACCTACAGCTGTAGGGTCTTGGGGCAGAAAGGATCTGGACATTTGCTCACCATCGCAGGTTCCTGTTTTCCTACTTGCAGTTTGTGAGTTTGATTTCCATGTAAAGCAACCCCTTTCTCTTGAATGCTTTTCCGCGTAATTATGGGTTGTATGTTTTCCTTTGTCATTTTACATCCAGTAAATTTTGATGGGTACTAAAATATTTTTATTTTATGTTATTGAATGTTAGGATTTTGCTGTCTTTTTACGTGAGTGGTAGTCAGTTCCAAGACTTGTGGTTCCGCCTGCTTCTTTCAGGGACTGTGATCGTGGTTGTTGGAGTGGGTGTGAGGTAGTCCTAATCTAAGGATGATTTAGCCCCACTATTACAGTTTGTCATCCTGACATCTTGGCTGACTTCACTTTGGGACGGATGAGAATGTCTTCTTTGGCTGCTTAGAACTCCAAATCATGCCAGCTCTCAGATAGGCCCAACTCCCAGCTCCTAGGAGCCCTTTTCCCCACTCCTTATTGAGCTTCAACCCATGCGCAACTTTGTATTCAGCAAAAACTCGAGACTCACTCTTTACCTAACTTCGCTGACTGTGACCCTGTATACGAACACTTCCATATTGAGTACACATTTAAAGCTCACCAAAGAGCCCTGGGAAGAGTTTGTTACTAATGTCAACCTCTGTCTCCTAGACTCAGAAACTGTCCTACCCTTCCCTGCCTCTCTCCACAGTGTGTTCCAGTAGCAAAGCCACGGTCTAACATCAATTTAGGTAGTTTTTTTCCCCTCTTCCTTTAAGGATAACAGCCTTGCGATACCTGTCTTCTAATATCTATGAGTATCATTTTATATTCTTGACTCGGTTTTCTTATCTCTTGGAAAATAACTCAGTCCCGGTCATTCCAATGTGGCAGGAAACAGAAATCGCCTCTTAAAAAAGAAGCTGAGAGCAAGAGGACACATGAAGTAGAATCTCTACACTGAAATTATTCTGCAGGGAATTTTACACAAGGGCCCATGTGACATCCAACCCCACCTCAAACCCCTGGCAATCATCTCCATCTCCAGTGTTTCTCTGGACAGCAAAGCATTTTTTTTTTTTCCCTCAGCTCAACGATGATTACCCTAATCCTCCAATTAACCTCTGACTTATGTTTTCCTGTTTCTTCCAAGGTCAACAGTAGAGCAACGGTGCGTTTATAACACTAGGCTATACCTGGGCTCAGTCCAGAAAACACTAGATGTCAGATTACTTGTTGTCTATTATTGCTGGTTATACCTCACTGCTTCCGAGTTTGACAAGTTATCTAATGACTAGAAGAAAATGGTCTCAGAATAAGATATCCAATTCTCTTTGCACTGGTATCATAATAGTATGACCTGGCTATAATATACCAGTGAAAGGAATCTCCATCCGAAGTGTCATTATCATTTGTCTGAATAGGAAAATAGTCAAGTAATGTATGTGATATTTTAGATTAAAATCTAGCAAAAGTTCCCTTTATAATGTATTAGAGGCCCAGTGCATGAAATTTGTGCACAGGGATTTGTGTCCCTCAGCCCAGCCTGCACCCTCTCCAATCTGGGACGCCTACTGGGATCGGGCCTAAATGGGCAGTCAGACATCCCTCTCACAATTCAGGACTGCTGGCTTCCAACTGCTCACCTGCCTGCCTTCCTGTTTGCCCCTAACCGCTTCTGCCTGCCAGCCTGATCACCCCCTAACCACTTCTCTGCCAGTCTCATTGATACCTAACTGCTCCCCTGCCAGCCTGATTGCCCCTAACTGCCCTCCTCTGCAGGCCTGGTCCCTCCCAACTGCTCTCCGCTGTTGGCCATCTTGTGGTTGTCATCTTGTGTCCACATGGGGCAGCCATCTTGTGTGTTGGAGTGATGGTCAATTTGCAAATTACTCTTTTATTAGATAGGATAAGGGTAAGTCTCACAATTTCCAAAGTGTTTTCATAGACAATGTATTAATTGTATCAAAGATAATTCTTTAAATAGTATCTTAACCTGTACCTAATACATAATATTGTTCAATAATGATTAAATGAGCATGTTCCAAGGTACTCATGAAAAAACAACATAAAAAAGTAACATCCATCTGAGTGCTGGAAAAGTAGCATCTTGTAGGCAAAGCTTGAAGTGACTCATATTTCCTCTTTTTCCGTTACTGTGGTCTGCAGAGAATTCAAGGCAGAAGAAAGCTGACTTGCCCAGAGAGAGGCATGCAGAGCTGCAGATATCCAGGGCAAGAGTCAATATTAAAAGGCAGTGCTCCAGGGAGAGTGGACCTTCCTACACCCCAGCTGCCAGCCACTAATGGACCCCTCCCTGGGGTGAAGAGGCAGCTAGCTCCCCTTGCCTTGCATCCACTTAGAGATGAGGTGCTGGAAAGCTTGAGGTCTTCCCCACTGGCCCCCTCCCGACCCCATGGACTGCCAAACACCAAGAGCTACAGGAGGTAATGACTCAGGGATCCCTAGCCACTGAATTCTTGCCCAGGCTTCTCCCCAGTCCTGAACAGAGGGCCTCGAGGTACAGATGAGAAGGTTTTGTATTTAAACATTCAAGCAGGAATAGTGTATTTCATAAGTAGGAGATAGTTTATTTGATTATGCATTCAAGCGCAGGTAAAATACGTTAGTATTGATCCTTGCAGAGTGCAGCATTATTGTACTTGGTACAAAATGTAAAAGTCATCTTTGAGTTCTTCTGAGTCACTACTGAGTTTTTATTTTGCCATACAAGTTAAAGTTTCTGAACTCGTTGCATTTTACAAGCAGCCATTCATCACTCTTCCAGCCTGTCTATTTCCCCTACTAAGGAAAATAATTTGACTGCATTACTGAGGAATAATGATGTGTCAAATTTTCTAGTTAAAATGAAACTATTTGTCATCTTTATGAATATTATCAATCATTGCATTCTTATTGTTAATCTTAGTTAGGGAGACTTTTTAAATAATTTTATACCTTCATAAAACTTGTAATCATTTTTCAGAGGCAGTATTCAGCAATGATATTGGTTCAAAATTGTTTTCAATGTTATTTAAATTTAAATGTATATTTACAAAGGACTGTCAGAAAAAGTGGCTATATTATATTGTCACACTGATTTTGTTAAGGAGAAGTTACATTTGTCATTCTCCATATTCACAGAGGTTTGTGTAACAAAGACATTAATAGTTAACATTTATTAAAGAATTATTAAGTACTATACAACTGCTATGCTTAAAATGAAATAATTCATATAATGCTGACAACTGCCCCAGGAGGTAGCTACTAATATTATCTACATTTATCAGATGGGAAGCTCGGAAAAATTCAGCGATTTTTTTTTTTTTTTTTTTAGGATTTGTCACAGCTAGTTCCTATTAGGATTTTAACCCAGGCATTTTGTTTCCAGAATCTCTGTTAGTAACTCCTATAGAATTAGAAAATTAAACCTAGCCTTTGAGCCCAACAAGTTTATGAAGGAGATACCAGTAACCAGAGCTAACACCAAAAAATGGCCAACACAATGAAAGTAACTGACGACAGTAAACCATGCTATACAACTAAATTTAATCCCACTGTTTTTCTAAAAGCTGAATTTAAAGAACTAAAAGAATTCTCTCCAAATGATTTGATGCTTTTTTTTGATGTTGCAAGATGTTTTTACACTTATGTTTAACAATGTTGTCTCTGCCCTACCTGGCTTGGTTCAGTGGATAAGTGTCGGCCTGCAGACTGAAGGGACTCGGGTTCAATTCCCGCCAAAGGCACATGCCTGGCTTGCGGGCTCGATCCCAGTAGGGGGCATACAGGAGGCAGCCAATCAATGATTCTCTCTCATCATTAATGTTTCTATCTCTCTCTCCTTTCCGTTCTGAAATCAATAAAAATATATTTAAAATGTAATAAGTAGTTCCAATACTGTCTTTACTTTTAGTCATATGCAGTGGTTCTTACATACTATTTGATGAAAAGAGGATACAAATACATGGACCCTTTTACATGATAACGTGATTAAAATGGGGAACTGTTAAAAAAAAATTCAGAAATTTCCCCAGAGTAGAGATAGTTGTGGATGTCTGAGAACAAGATTGATGTAAGGAGTTTGTTGATCAATTTTATAAAACACATTGTATCCAGGAGTAAACCAAGAACCTGTATTCAAGTCAGAAGACCAGGCACCAATTCCCAGATCTATTGCCACCTAGTCAGTCACTTTATTTATTTATTTATTTATTTTAAATATATTTTATTGATTTTACACAGAGAGGAATTAAGAGAGATAGAGCGTTGGAAACGTCGATGAGAGAGAGTCATCAACCAGCTGCCTCTTGCACACACCCCCACTGGGAATGTGCCCACAACCAAGGTACGTGCCCTTGACCGGAATCGAACCCGGGACCTTTCAGTCTGCAGGCTGACACTCTATCCACTGAGCCAAACCAGTTTCGGCTAGTCAGTCACTTTAAACAAATTATTTCACATCTCTAGGTGTTTGGTTCGTGTTTTAATTTTTTTTTAAAAAAAGAGGTGGGGCTGGTAACTTATTTTTAAAGTTGCTTTTACTTTGCATAATATATAATCTTCAATTGCTTGGAATTAGTTCTTTAGACACAAGGTTGTCATGTATTCTGCAGGATATGTAGTGACCAAATCATATGAAAGTAATGATCTAATGGAAAAAATCTATATTAACTTAATAAAGAAACGACAATTCCTAAGTAAAAATTGACCTAGGAAGTAAATGTTCAAAAAAAAAAAAAAAAAAAAGCATCAAATCATTTGTAATAAGTAGTTCCATTTGATAGAAATGAGTTTAATAGCGATTGGAGGAAATGCGACCCTCCAGTGAAGTCTTCCTGGGAGATGGCTTTCCCCGTGAACAGTGCTGGCCTTCTTCACAATCTCCATCAAATAAAAATTCACCGCATCTAATGAGGGACAAGTCAGACATCTCTGATGAAATTATGCAAAGCAGTCTTTGTAACAACTGTGACAGGACTAATTTTTCTAATGCTGATTTTTTACATTTCATAGTCAAAATCGAAATGTGTTCTCTCTTTAATTTCACATAGCAGAGATTTAAGTGTTTCATTCGTCTAGGACCAGTAAATGGCAACATATAGTCTCCTGTGCTGAGTTTATCCCTGTAAGTCAGCAAATTTCAACCTTTTTCATCTTATGGCGCACACAAATTAATCACTAAAATTCTAACCAAAAAAATCTGGTATAATTTTGATTCATTCACACTGGATGACTATTGTTAGTTGTTTTCTTTTTCTTCTTTTTTTTTTTTTTAACAACCTAAGGAGTAAAAAAAGTCTGGGCCCCTGACTACAATAAATAAGTAGGTATTGCATGTTTTAAAAATTCCTGCAGCACATGGGTTGAAAATTGCTGCTGGCCAACACAATGAAAGTAACTTACCAAAAGTTAAGTGCTCTTTTCAATATAGTCATCTAATATTTACAGGGCTAGCTAGACAGATATTGGATATATTGACACTTTTGATCATTGGGAACTCTTGTTCTGGGCCATGGAACCCAAATAAAAGAATTTTTCTGTGATAAAAAAATGGAAACCCTGCCACTCCCAGTAATATCTTATATGGGGTATTCAAGAAACCAGAGTCTGATTCTAAAGGAGTTGAATAGAAACCAGCAATTTTTGATCACCTATTTCTTTTATAACTTGTTTTGCAAATGAAATGGCTAAATGAGTTGGGAAATACTTTAAGACTAAGAGATCAGGGATTATCATCCATGGTTTCCAGTATAATCTCTGTATGGATGTCTGTCATGGGCAGAGGGAGAGGGAGAATATGTTGGTGGAGGCTCATTCTCTCTAATCCTATTCATTTCACTTCAACCTCATTTCATGCCCTTCCCTGAGCTCATCTTCTCAGAGGGCTGATCTGTGCTTACAATTCTGTTGGAAAGTAGCTTTGGAAATACAGATGCCTTGTGTTTTTGGGTACTATAGAAACTTCTGTTAAGTGACCAACCTGTTAAGTATATTAAGTAACCATCACAGGCATACGCTATCAGGATCATCTCTCTCAGGAAGGCTTGAATGCATTTCTTTCATAAAGTGATGGACATCTGTTTTTTAATGCAGCTCACAAAGAGAGAGTAAGCACATTTACCAAATTATGGGTATTGCTGAGGTTTGACTATAGGAAGAAATGCATTTTGATCTTTTATTGGTTATTGATGCATAAGGCATAAGTTATCCTGTAGTTAATCTTAATTTGTGTGTTATGAAGTTAAAAAAAAAAAAAGCCACTTCTATCCCAAACTACTATGTGCATTCCATTTAAGTGTAAGTAGCTATACTTTGGGGTGGGAGAGAGTCAAGTCTAGTTTCAAAGAATAAACTTTAAGATAAACATTTATTGCCACTTCCACACTCTGAATCTGCATTTCCAGGCACCATCACTGCATGTCCACTTCGTTCAGATTCCCCACTGCCTTACGGTTCATTCCAGTCCCTAAAGCCCATACCACCTGCACCTCAAAGACCTGCCCTCTGTTCCTCCCATGTTCCAAATTACTTCTCCCTCTGACACCACTTCACACTTTGGCCATAACCCTCCCAACCATTATGAAGACTCCAATTATTTAAAAATCCCTGCTGGGTTCTGCCAGTGGTTTGAAATCTTTTTACTAATAATGGGAGGAATCCTGAAAATGGTGCTGTCTTCAAACCACCTTCCACTATAACTTAATACATTTTTGTCATTTATTTTAATTAAATTAAGATCACTTTTAGTGAACACAATGGACTTTCTGTCCCTTCAAATGCAAAGCATTCTGCATCTTTGCCATCTCTCTTTTGTTTCCATCTGGCATCAAAGAATCCAATATGCCTGTCTTAATTGGGGTTTCCCAGAGTCAGACCCTGAGATGAAGTATTTGTACATGGACTTCCTTTTTTAAATATATTTTTATTAATTTCAGGGGAAGGGAGAAGGAGAGAGAGAAACATCAATGATGAGAGATAGTCACTGATCAGTTGCCTTACCCAGGGCCCCCCTATGGATCGAGCCCACAACCCTGGCATATGCCCTGAGTAGGAATTGAACCATGACCTCCTGGTTCATAGACTGATGCTCAACTACTCAGCAACACTGGCCAAGCCACCTGGAACTTCTTAAAGTGCTCCTAGGAGAACCCAATAAGGTTTGGAGAGAGCAGAACAGAAAAGAGAGGCAACACAAAGGAATAATGCTGGGGCAGTTGCAATCTCAGATGGTCATCAGGGGAACTCGAGAGAATAAATTACACCTTCAAATGTGTCACTTTTAGAACAAAAACAATCTCGGCAGTCTATTTCGAGTCCCAGTCATAAAATATCATCTTCTGAATGTCATAGATGGGAGCCACTAATAGGAAGAATGCAGAACTTGAGGGACAGTGACTAGGGCTGGTGGTGCTCAAGAGCAGGATGCACCAACAACGTCTGCTGTAGACACAGGTCCTTCCTCACAGCTTTAACACAGGCCACTCAGCTCTACCTGCTTTGCATGTTCATCTCTTCTTCCTCGTGAGCTCTTTTCACTGTGTCTAAAGCATGCCCATATATTCTAAAAATGATTCTCCACAGACACGATTCTACTGCTAACTTTAGTCATGAAAGAAAAAGTAAACAAAACTGAAGGTATTTTATTACAACATACAAAAGAAGTTATAAAACACCAGAAAATGGAACAGAGACATACTATAGAATTTAAATGGCTTTTATAAAATATGTTATCAAGATTTGATGGTCATAAACTATTTGGAAGTAATAGCATATACTATATTTATCATGTTTTGGTAAAAATAATGTAAACCTTGGATCATAACCTTTGCTTTCAACATACTATATACACTGTAAGAATACACCTGCCACATCTATATGAAACAATATGGATGAGTCTACATGTAACATATAGAGCAAAAACACACAATTGAGTATATCCATCAGGTTCTTATTTATATTCAGTAATAAGCAAACTAACCTCTGGCTGCAGAAGTCAAGAATAGTGATTCTACTGGCAGAAGATATGGAATGGGAAAGAGCATCAGGAGCCTTGAGGTGCTGGGTATAGGCTGCATTGCAATCTGAATTGCTGACACATTAGTAAACATGACTAATTCACCAACTCAACTATGATCAGTACACTTTACATTCTTTATTGTACTCAGATTATACCTTTATTTAAAAAAAAACTCAAAAGGAAGAAGTCTAGGACTACTATTATAATGAACCTTTAGCTCCTATCCCTAGACTCCTATGCAGAATTTATTTAAGTGTAAACTTGTTTACTTTATTTCAGAATTTCTCATATTCGTGTCAGTATATAAGTATTCTAATGACACATGAAAAATTAAAGTGGCTGACATTGAGTAGCCAATTCAGATAAGGTAATAAAGCTTTCTTTTAGAGTGGATATTGTTTATTCTACAATACGCATCTCATGATTCTATACTGTTAACAGTAAAGAGTTTTCACACCAAGAGGAAGCCATATGTTCAAAGAAATCTGGAGTTATAAAGAGTCAATTCAAGATACATATATAAAGAAATGATAGATGGTTCTTTAAAAAGACAGAGGGCACACACATTTAGACCATAGCATCCACTAGTGACTAAAATATAAGAAACTGGACCTAAAACTTTCCATAAACTGCAGAGATGAGAGCTGTCCATTCCCATTAGATTATCAGGAACACATGGATGCTGGGAGAGCGTCCATAATCACCCCCCACCAACCAATGGAACAGAGGCCACCAGAACTGGACAGGATCATAGGACTCAGTCATCCCAGGGTTCTCAGTTTGCAAATAAGGAATGTGAGGCAAATTGCCATAGAAGAATCCCCAAATCTTCGACTGTCGAGCCAATTAAAACATTGCATTAGAGAAAATGCAGATTAGCATGTGGAGAGCCCGAGGTCTAACAGAGACTACTGAGCACAGCCTTTTCCTTTTATCTTTTCACACAAGGATTGTCCAACTCCACGGCAACCCGCTCCACATCACGGCTTAGAAGTGCAAAGCCTGCTATTTGCCCTTTCTCTGTGCTGCCCTCTGAGAATGTAGTTCCACTGCTGACCCCCGAGGCTCTCAACCAGCTTATTCTCCATCTGGCTCCTGCCAGCCAGCAGCACTAAAGCATCCCAGAAGGTTTTTATGCTAAAGGGCACAGGCTGAGGTAGCCAAACGCCTTCTGATACTGACCGGTCTCCTTGTAGGTGGGAAGGAAATGGGCTCTTGGGAATGGAGTCTGGCATCAATCGGAAGTAAGAAGCAGGTCTGTGATATCGATGATTGTAACACACCAAAAGTAGAATATTGTTTATTAACAATAACTGGTGCTTATTACACCAGTCTTTTACTCTTGTTTGTTTATATCTAAGCTGAGAACTTTGGATCCTCTGCCAGCAAATGCTTTTTGTGGCAGTATTCTGACATGCATCCTGATTTTCAAACATTGTTCCTCTGTTCTATAGTCCCCTCTCTCCTATTCCTGCCACTTCTTCAATGATCTTTCTGGAAGGAAGAGTTTCCTTTGTTTTCCAGAAATGCTGAATGTGTCCCCCATGTTTTCTTCCCTTCTTACAGAAGTGCTGGCTGAGGATCAGTAAATTAACTTGGGAGAAAACAATAAGAAAGCTGAAGTTATAAATTCTGCCCTGAAAATGCAGTGCTGGCTGTGCATTAATAAGTTAAGGTGCTAATTTTGGAATCAACCTACAGGAACTTCTTAAAATTCCTTATATGAAACAAATACAAACCAAAGATCATGGAAGATTGCTTAAAAATAAGGAAATTCATAAGACACCAGCATTACTATTATTATTATTATTATTATTATTATTATTCTAATTCTCATCCTAAGGTATGTTTTATTGATTTTTACAGAGAGAGGGAGAGAGAAATATCTATTTGAGGGAAAAAATGTCAATCAGTTGCCTTAGGGGACCTGATAGGGATCAAACCTGCAACCTAGGTATGTACCCTAACAGGGAATCAAACTTGTAAGTATAGGCAAGATGTTACAGTTTTTTAAAGTAAACATTAGATGAAAAGGAGAACCTCCAAAGATCATGAGTCAAGATTAGAAATGCCAACTGCATTTGTAAAGTTAAACCTCAGAAAGGTATTTAATTAGAAAAGCCCCCCCAAAATTTCTCAAACAAGTGGCAACTGTGTGGAAAAACAACAACAACAACAGCAACACAGACTTAAGGACTTTCCCATCTGCTATCTCAGATGGTCCCCAAGAGCCCAGCCACGCCCCAAAGAGCCTAGACTAGCCCCAAATGGTGGAGCCCATTCCCGAAGAACAGAGCCCAGTCCCGAAGGTCATAGCCTAATCCTCTCAGAGAAACCTTGTCCCCAAAATGGTCTCAATGTGACCATCATCAAGTTTAGAGAAAAATTCCATAGAAGCTAGGAAACCAAGCTATAGCTCAGTCTTTAAAATTGCACCTGGAAAACAATCCTGGGAGTTTACTAGCATAAAGGACTTTTGGAAACAACAGATGGAAACCATACAGGTTTTTGAAGCACTTATATTGTTTTTGGAAGGAAGCAGAGCTGGGTCAGATGGAGGCACATGCAATATGCCCTTTGTCATCTCTGGTCCCAGTGGGCGGCCACAGGAAGATAGCTGCACTAGATTCCCAATGTGGGCGGGGAGTGCAAACTGCCATTCACAGCCAGACCCTGTCCTTTGTATTGCAAGATCTGGGCAGAGCCAGCCTGAGCATATGGCAAAGTGGAATCACTGCTCCGAGGCAGTCCCTGTGCCAGAGATGCTAATAATTGAGGAGGTTCCTCATGCAGCAAGTGTGCTTTTGCTATACTCGACTGTACCCTTTTTCTAACCAGTGAGGCAGCACGTGACTAAAGGCAGAGATGTTGGGCAAGCTCTGTGAGAGTGGCAGTCACACAAAAGAAATAATAAAGCATTTTTGGTACACATAGGGGGGCCAAAAAGTAATGTTCATACCATATTAAATAAAAAAAGCTAACTAATACAAACATTACCTTCCAGTGATCAGGTATTCTGTGGCCAGTCTATAGACAAAATTCTATTTTTGTATCGATTTCACTATCAAACATCCAATTCTGCTAAGGTCTAAATGAAGAGTAGGTAGAGTAGGAAAATATTAAAACAATCTTGGTGGGAAAGGTAGCTGCAATCATTATTAGATGAAGGAGTTCTTTAAGTTTGGGACAGATTCCCTCTTTCCCATCCCCCCAAATCAAAGTGGCGGTGAAATAATAGGAAATGCACCAGAACACAGTGGGTTATGTTAGGGCATTCTGGAACAGAGTCTCATGAAGAGATAAAAACACATAAGATTGATGAGTCCATGGTTCACTGAGTTGACTGACTGTGATATATTTCATTGTAATTCCAGAGGGATCAGCTGTTTAAAATTTTAACAACTCCCAGCTCTCATAAAGAAGAGGTATCCTACCACATTTTGTCTTCAGACAGAAAATATTGTTTCAGATTTTTAAAAAACATATATTTTTATTTATTTCAGAGAGAGAGGGAGAAGAAGAGAGAGAGGTAGAAACATCAATGATGAGAGAATCATTTGATCAGCTGCCTCCTGCACGCTCCCTACTAGGAATTGAGCCCACAGTCCGGGCACGTGCCCTTGACTGGAATCAAACCTGAGAGTCCATAGGCCAACGCTCTATCCACTGAGCCTAACTGAGTAGGGCCAGATTTTTAAAAACATGATAATTTGCTGAAACTGCATATATCAACACGGATTTACTACTCAGGATACATTGAGAATCAGAAATAGGATCATCCATCTTGTCACTGTTAGCAGCAGCAGCTGTAATACACAGAAAACTGACTTTAAATTCAGATTTCAGTTGAACCCAACATAACCTCTATTGGGGAAAAAGAGGTTTCCTTTAATACATTCCATTCATACCCATGCCCTCTGTCTTCTCTTTAGGGATCTTCAAGGTTTTCCATCTTTCTCTAATCACCATAAAAGAGCCTTCCAATGATCAGGACTAGCAGAACTGGATGTTTAATGGTGAAATCAATAGAAAAATAGGATTTTGTTCATGGAGTGGACACAGGATGCCTGATCACAGGAAGGCCATGTTTCTGTGAAGCGTTGAAGACTCAATAATATATTAATCCAGCTAGAAGCATTTGCACATAAAAAGAAGGACTGATGTCTTCTCTCCTCTGCTCAATTAAATATATCTGAGACACAGGCCTCTGGAAGGAGTCCTGGGCACCTTGACTGAGAAATACCTGACTCAACATGCACTCTGCACTTCATCTTCAGATTAGGTTACATCCCTGCAAGCTCCAGAGCAAGTTCTTTTGCCCCTGACTTTGGTCACCATGGTGCCACAATGTCAAGTGGCCACAGCATGTGGTGGTGAAGAGCTCAGACTCAGGAGCAAGGCTGCCTAAGTGCGTCAGCCCCGGTCCCTCCTTAATTTCTCACTGATGCCAGGAGAGTGTTCCCACTTCTCTGTCCTCAGCTCCATCACCTCAAAACACACGGAGATAATGACAGTCCCTAACTCAAGGTTGTTGGGAGAATGAAATGAGTTTATATATACAAGCCACTCATCAAAGTGCTTAGTCATTACTGATGGCAAGGTGCTGCCTCAACTCCTGAGTTCAACCTCACCGAGACAGGGAATCCACTTGGCAGATGTAGAACTAACAATGGGACAGATGTCTTGGTAGAAATCCTTTCTCCCAGGCCTGGAATCCACTCATCCAAACTGTTTGCTCTTCCTCCAACACTCTCAGCCCAGCCATGTGCCTGAGCCACGTGCTGATCCCAGTCACACTGCTAACACAGTTGTGTGCTCTGAATTCCAGCCTTGGTGCTTATGTAAGTCTGCCCACCATCATTGTGAGGGGCTGGAGTCCTGCCATGGACTAGACCTTCTGAATAAACATCAGCCACTGTCTGGTTCCAAAGTGCCTCCGTCTGCTCAGTGAAGCTACCACAGCAGAAGGACAGAAAATGAAAATCTAGTTGTGCAAGTCCATGAATGCGGGAGGTCATATTTTGGACTCTTTCAAACTCAAAGTTATCTACTGATACTCTGCCTGCAAATGATTCGTTTCTTGACTTTTAATTCACTGATCCCTAGCCTCTTTAACTTCTATTATTAATTCTTAAAATTAGAGCTTGAACTCACTTCCTCCCTGACCCATCTTTGTGTTCTCATAGGTCTCTGAAGCTCTTCACCATAGCATTTATCACAGGCAATGTGGAGTGATATTTACAATTTTGCCTGAACCCCATGTTCCTGGAAAACAGACATAATTAAATAAAACCACTCATCGTGTTCTGGAAAATGACTTAGCGCAAAGGGCCGCCCTTCTCCACCTGACTTAGTTAAGACTTGTGGGTAGACCTACTTGTTTGTGTAGGTCAAGGCCAGACACAGACCTTCCATGCTCCTGTTTTTTTGTCTCTTAAGTGATGAGCTCACTTGGTTGTCTACAGTGATTGATCAGAACAAAATGTCCACTCATTTGCCTGAATCAAGCTTTAATCCCGTTTCTCTTCTTCCCTCAGGCCCCCTCAAAGTTTGGCCCATCCTAAGCATTGAAACACAGAATAGTTTGTCCTAAAGGGCCCTCTGGAGAGAATCACTGACCTTACAGAAAAAAACATCTACTAGTATTTGGCAATCCAACCTCCTCCTCCCAAAACTCCCCCCCTGCTTCTTTCTTCCAATATAAGAAAAGCCCATACTTCCTGGCCTTTGAGGTGATCTGTCCTTGCAATAGCTTTTCCTCATAACAACATTCTCCTGTCTTTATTGCAATAACCCCTTTGAAAAAGGCTCTTCCCACATGGATTCAGATCTGCTTTGCATTGACATCAGCCTTTATTATAATTATCTGTTTTATTTTCCGTATCCTTTACTAGATTATCAACTCTGTGACTGCAGGGACAATGTCATTTATTCACAATTACTTAATGAGAGTCCATCACAATCCTGCATTACAGGAAATACTCAGTGATTTAACTAATGCTGAGCATTATCTGGCTTTGACGCCAAAGATATAATGCTTTAATTCAGTGCTATCATTATTTCATTCTGAAGGACAGTATCACAGTTTGGAAAAGCAACCAACTAGAGAAATACTCATTTTTTAAAATGTCAAAAGATAAGATTATGCATTATATCAATATAATTGTTTCATATGGAACTTTTGGTATGCTAATACACATTTTCCAGATGTACTTTGCATTTCTTTTATAAGATTCCGTCATTTAATTAATACTTTTAGATTGGTATAAAGAACATAAGAGTTTTTACCCTATCCCACAAAGGAAGTGTGGAATCTTGAGTAAGTTCTTTTACTTCTTAGAACTCCACATTTATAAAGTAAAGGAATAAGATTAGGAGGCTTACATTTTTATTATAATTCTGAATCCTATGTTTGCTCTAGTTTCAAGAAGTTTTGAAATAATAAATCTTTGAAGAACAACTTTCTGTCCAAGTCTTTAAAATGTCCCAATACTTCTGGTGTGATTTCTATTCATTTCTTTTTGTTTTGAGAATAGGCACCGAGGACAAGAGCCATATTGGAACAGCTGATCACCACACGGATGGACATTGTGTGAATACGAAGATGATGTGTCAAATTGCAAATAGACCCAACCTGTCCCTACAGGGCCCATTTTACTGAGCTTACAATGATGAGAAACAAATTGAAATTATCCACTGGATGGCTCTTAAAAATAAAAACCATGAATATTTTACAGGGACTGTAATTTTCTCTAAAATACAAATATTTCCTTAAAAGAGATTCTTGCTTGCATTTTCTTTGTGCAAAATACTGGGCACTTTTCTAAACCATTCAAACATGCTTGTTTTAATACTTGAAATGGATTAAAACGTGTTCCTAGCATTTTAAAAGTTTATGAGCAAAAACATACCATAAAAAACATCTATATAAATGGAAATGTCTGCTTTATTCAATAAAAAGTATTTTAAGTCCATAAGTTTGATAACTATGCACCTGTAATAATTATTTGTTTTAAGCAAAATGAAAGTGTGAAGTATTTATAACAATTTTGTGTATGCATGTCAAAAATTTATTTTGTAAACCATGGTCCACAAATGGTAAAGATGTGGACTATAGAAAAATCTTTAGTAAATCTCTTTTATAAAGTTCCTAGTTTTAAAATCTGCTCTCTGTGGTTTCTATCTGCACATATTGATTGCTCAATAAGCAGATACTTTCCTTATTTTTCCTCACTGTATTTCTAAAATTAAAATTGCATGCTTTGCCCAGCCGGTATAGCCCAGTGGTTGAATGGATACCCATGAAAAAAGAGGTCACCAGTTTGATTTCCTGTCAGGGCACATGCTCCGGTTTCAGGCTTCATTCCCAGTAGCGAGCATGGAGGAGGCAGCCGATCAATGTTTCTCACTAATTTATTTCTCTCTATATTCTTCTCCCTTCTTCTCTCTCTAAAATCAACAAAAATATATTTTAAAAATCATGTGCTCCATTTTTTTTCTTATTTTTTACTCAATTATATTATCTTAATCAAGTTTATAAAAAATCTATTTGAATCCGGAGTTGATGCTATAACTCTGTGACTGAAATGAGGGGAGTCTATGGCCATACCACCCTGAAAGCGCCCGATCTCGTCTGAAATGAGGAGAAAAGCAAGCAACCCCTTAAAAGGGGGCAACCATGATTTAAGTATCATTTTCTGTTCTCTTGGCTCCAAAATACCCATCCTGATTTTCACTACTACAAGCGTTGACAGAACTTATAGTATTTTAGGTTTATTTTAGAGACTTCAAAGTTTTCTTTATTCAAAAGTTCACAATTATGAAAATGTCCTCTACATTTTGTTCCAGTTTATTGGGAATGAGTAAGTACCTACTTGAGAGACTAAGTATTCAAATAAGTACCTACTTGGGAAATGGAGGGAGGGAGAAATAAGAGGATGGGTCAGAGACAGGCACAATATGGAAAGGCAGCTGGAAAATATCACTGAATCAGCCTCCTTTACCATTTGTCTAGCTCTATTTGTTATAGCAGCTTCTATTATAACAATCCTTGTCAAGTGAGTCAGCTTTAGAGGATGAAAATACATAAGACAATGATCCCTGTCCTCAAACATGCATGAAATTGAAGAACCAAAAAACTACAAAGTTAGAATAGTAATGTACAATAAGCAATATTATTGATGCTATACAAGTTCTGAGACCAACAGTACACAAGTACTTAATTCTTCTGGCTATTGAGGAGAGTCTAGGGGAAATCATACATTTTCATCTTCCCTTTAATTAGCATTATCTAGTTCTTAAATGTTTTCAGGATAGTATTTTATTTAATTATTGCCATAATTCTGGATGATAAACTCCATCTTCTTTTAAAATGAAGAAGAAATAGATATTACGAACATCTTAGTATTGTTAAGGTACACAACCAGTAAATGACACCACTCAGATTTCCAAATTCTTCTCTGATATTATTTTAAAAAATTATCTTGGAAAATGAGACTTTAAGAAAGTATAATGATTTTCAAACAACATACCTTTTTGTAAGTAGGAATTTACAAAATTAAAAAAACACAGCCTTCTAACGAAGGTGGGATAGATCCTTTGGAAATGTGCTTATTCTATCATCTGTTCATCATGGATTTCAAAGGTTAACTACAGCCCAGAAGCTGTCTGATTTGATGGAATAGGAATAAATGTCATTTTGTCTTTGCTACAAAGTACAGGTATTGTAAGTGGCATGTCTTTGAAAATGACAAAGGCAAGCTTTAAAGAAAATAACATTTCAGTCAGCATCTGAGAGTCCTTTATCCTCAGTGTCTGCAATCAGCCTGACTGTTTAATAGATAAACTCTAGGAAAAACAGAGGTCTGGCAGATGCTTAAAATGACAACGTATGTATTGATTCTCTCATCTGGAGATAGCCCTCACAGGGCACGTTGCTGTTAAAACTTGAAAAGGAGCTGTAAAGATTTATTTCAGCAAAGCAGGCTTTTGTCTCAAAATGGAAGGCGTAAAGAGGAAGTTTAATAAGTGTGTTAATTAAAGTTGTATAATGATAACAGTCTTAAAAGCAACACACACACACACACACACACTGCAAATGAATTCTCAAGACAATCTCTTCTCTAACCTTCCACCCAGATTGCCATTGGGTTCTAAATGGTAAGAAAAAGAGAAAAATTGGATGGAGGACACTGGGCATACTTCACCAGACTGACAAACAAACAATACATTGGCCAAGGAAAAGATGTTCGAGTAAGACCCTAGACTAGAGGGTGACAAAATGTAATTAAAATGCAGATGAAAATGCCTGCTCTCTGTGCAGCACAGAATTGCATTGAGTCACTTAAAACCTGATAAAGTCATCTGAGCTGAGACCAGAGGGGGCAAGGCGGAGTTTGAGGTTAGATGTGCACTAAAATCTACAGAAATGGGCATGACAGTGTGAATGCCTTATGCAGGGAAAGAAAACACTGAGTCAGCCTCCTCTACCGCTTGCCCAGTTCTATTGTATTTCTTCCAGATCATGCCCGTCTACAGGAGCCCAGCTCTGAGCTCCACACTGGTGGTCCTGGGCCAGTGCTTGCATAGAAGAATGTCACTTTTGCTGCTTTGCATTCCACTGCCTCTTACTACTTGTATGACCTTTAGAAAGCTATTATATTCTCCCATCATTAATCTACCCATTCATAAAATACCTCAGCACTCTAGTGTGGGGGAATCATACGAGATAACACATGCAAACCAAAAAGCAGAATGTTTGGATGTAAAGAACCAGAGCTATAAAACCTTCCAAGAACACCCCTCCCTTTAAAAACTCCAAGTGGTCTGCATTTCATTTTTTAATATTACAGACAAATAAAACTCCTCTTTATTTCAACTTCACCAGCCACTATACCAACCTCCCTTCATGAAGCTTTGAACCCTGCCACGCCTACCTCCCGAACACCAAGTCCTCCCTCTAAGACTCTAGAGAACAACATCCTCTGACTGAAAAATACATTTTACTCCTTCACCTGGCAAACTCTTACTCATCTTTCAAAACCCATTTACTCCCCTCACCTGCTCTCATTAGCTCTACTTCTCCAACAGTCGTATGAGATCTGAGTCATACTTCCTTTTGAGATTCTGAGCTCCTCAAAAGTGAGGGTATTATATTTATTGATTTATGCCTTCATTCACCCAACATTTGATGGGTGCTCTGGGTTGTGCTAGGGATGAAAATGCAGTTTTAAGAGATAACTGAATCCCCTTTACTGAGATGTTTTCTTTCTGTGGTTGTCACTAACACAGTAGTTGTTTAATAATAACATTTGCCTTTTATAGAATAAATTCAACTTCATTTCTTTAAAAAAATCAAAGTTACATTTTTCTAAAAGAGGTGACCATTTCTACTTTGGAATATTGTCTTGTAAATTTGAATTGGTATATTTTCTGCCCAATAATAGGTACATATTGACTGACCATGTAATGGTAATGATCATCTATATTGAGAACAGACTCTGTTTTAGAAATGGCCTTGACTTGCTGTGTCCTGGTCGTTCACTAAAATAATGTCACTTGAAAAGAAAATGAATAAGCCTCGGAGAGTAAAAATAATGCTGCAAGTCTGACTGGCAAATTATATGGTCTTTAGTCTCCTGGAAAGAAGAAAATCTGCCTCTAATTTTAGTTTGCCAGACAATGAATGCTTCAGCATTAAAACCCCTAATGGCTTTGTACAAAATAACAGGGTATCTAACATCTCTTCCACTGGGGTAAGTTACACGTACCCACATCTCCGGATGCAGGCAAATGCCTATTTATTCTAACTTCTCTCAACAGGGTATTGTTTTTTCAGCATGGAAAGGGGCATGTTGATCTTACCATATTTTTATATGTGACATTATCCCATTTCAACTTATTTAGCCCATGTTGGTCAATCAATCATCAGATATTTGAGTGTCAGCTTCATAGCAGACAACACAAAACAGAGCCCCTTTGCAGGCTAAATTATAACCGCATCCACACATGTAGGACAGATATGTGAGCTGAATTGCTGAGAGTAGTGTTTTGATATTTTTTAGTTCTTATTTCATGGCTCAACAATTTAGAAGGGAAATAAGCCCAGTTATGGATAATTCGAACCCCCCAAATTAAAATCCTCTTTTCTAAAGTTGTTTATTATTTTTTTCCCCTGCTACTCAACAGTGTATGACAATTTTGACTTTCCCATTTTATTTATTTATTTATTTATTTTTATTTTTTTAATATATTTTATTGATTTTGTACAGAGAGGAAGGGAGAGGGATAGAGAGTTAGAAACATCGATGAGAGAGAGTCATTGATCAGCTGCCTTGTGCACACCACCTACTGGGGATATGCCCGCAACCAAGATACTTGCCCTTGACCGGAATCAAATCCGGGACCTTTCAGTCCTCAAGCCGACGCTCTATCCATTGAGCCAAACCGGTTTCAGCTAACCTTCCCATTTTAAATAGATGTTTTTATTGTTAAAGTCCCAAGTACTGCGCTATTTTTGTATGCCAATAATTATTTCTCAGATAGTACTGCACTGCATTGTTTTAATTACAGCATTGGCCTCATAAGTAACGAATTTAAATCACCTGAGGATATGTTGAGAGAGAGAGAAAAAGAGAGAGAAAGAGGGAGAGAGAAACATCTATGTGAGAGAGAGACATCTATGGGTTGCCTCCTGTACGTGCCCCCACAAACTTTTGTTGTTAAGGACAATGCTCCAACCGAGTCACCTGGCCAGGCAAATCTTTCCTGAGGCATACAGGGGTCCTCAAACTTTTTAAAGTGGGGGCCAGATCACGGTCCCTCAGAGAGCTGGAGGGCCGGACTATATGAACTACTAATTCCTACTGTAACACCTCGGCTGCGCTCACTGCCCAAAAAACCTGATGGGCCTGATCAGACTCCTCTGCGGGCCGCATGTGGCCCGCTTTGAAGACGCCTGTTAGAATATGAAAAAGTTTGTGGCTCTATGGTTGCTATTACTAAAGTTTCTCCTCTACCTGCAAAATAATGTGCAGCTGTGGTCATGGCCAAGGTATGTGCGATGGCAAATCTCTGAACCCTTTAATGCATTTCCCAATTGCTTATGGCCTACATTGCCTTTTTAAAAATACTTTGTGCAGAGCATATAACTTTCTTTTGTTCCATGACATTAATGGATTGCCTGGCCTGCAAACCGCTTTCCTTATTTCATACAAATACCCACTTCAATCGAACCTACCCGACTTTGACGGATGACACAGCGAGAGGACTAGCAGACTTCACCCGGGGCATAAATGGGCCTGGGCATGCATACCCCTGGTTATTTGTGCTGTCCGGTGCTTTGCTGTTTATTCCAAAATTAAAACAGATGGTGTGCTTTCTTCTGCTTCGGGTTCTCCTAGCAGCTCTCTGTAGAATGCGAGTTGTTTGCAAGTACATTTTTCTTTTTAGAGAAAAAGCTATTGTGAAGGTATCCAATGGCCCTGGAGATACAGTGAGCATTTAACTCACTACCTAGAAGCTTCTGGAGGAAGTAAAAGCATGGAGGACTTGCAGCCAACTACCCTCTCTGATTTCTGACTTGAACCTCATCTTATTTCCACACCAATTCCACATTCCACTTAATGGGTGGCTTTAGGAGAGTTAACACCAGGCAGGGGACAAGATTAAAATGCTGATTTTTGAGTTTAAAATAAATAACACAGCACTCTGAAAAATAAAGTCGACTGATTTCCCTACAACTAAGTGGAGGTGTTTTGAAAGCACTGATTATACACCATGCCAATGTCTTTAACTGCATATATTTAAATCTAAGTCACTTTCATTTAATTAACAAACCTTATTCTTGTTGGCAAGTGACTGATTTGATGAAGAATACTCACCCCTCCTTGCCCCCTCACCCCATATGAGCGCCAGCTTCGTGGAAAATTGAAGATGTAAAGGGCATGAGTTGCATTTGACTCAATGACCATGACATCAATTGTAGAGCTGCTCTGGCCATTAAGTTATCATTTAGGTTAAGTGGGCAAGCAGGTCACTTCATGTGCCCACTGCACTGTTTGTTAGTAGAACTGCTCTGTGTTCAAATCCCTGTGGATTGTTACCATCCTGCTGGTTTTGCTCAAAACTTTTAGACTTTGGTTTTCTTTCATTTGGTTCTATAGCAACCAAATAGTCATTTGTAAAATAAAATTTTGGCACTTTATTGGTACTTACTTTAATAAAAGGCAATTATATGTTTTAGCTTTATTATTTCTCCCTGATGTCATTAATATTATTAACAACAATAATAATAATATAATAAGAAGATCTAAATAATTTTATTCAGCGGTTTTAATTTTCTGCTGACTCTAAAAACTGGCTCATTGAGAGATGAAGGTCTGATCTTTCTAGGAGTTAGAGATAAGTGAACAAAGGAACTTAGTAACAAGCAGTTCAAATCCCCTAAAGAAAGAGAGGTGTTAGGTGGACAGGTGTTCTGAGAATACATCTCTCCAGGTTTAACACACCTAAGATCTGGGAAAATCCCAAAATATTCTCACCAGTTTATATAATCATTGAAATACAAAAACATAAATAAATAAAATAAGGGGGGGGGGGGGGGGTGCTGATGGTACAGCCACTATGGACAGCAGCCTGGCAGTTCCTCAGAATATTAAGTAGAGGTTTACTATGTGACCCAGAAGTTCTAGTCCTAGGTATACCACAGAAATAAAAACGTGTGTCCGTGTAAAAATTTACATCCGCATGTTCATAATCGTATTATTCATACAGCCATAAAGCGGAAACAACTCAAATGTCCATAAGCAGATAAATGGATGAAAATGGCATACAGAATAGAATGTTTTTGGAGATAAAATGAAGTACTGATACATGGCAGAGCATGGGCAGACACTGAAAACATTTTGCTAAGCAATCATTCACAAAGGAACACGTATTGTGTGATTCCAGTTCTATGAAATGTTCATCCCATGTGGCTCTATAGGACAGAAATAGGTCGGTGGTTGCTTAGAGCTTGGGAGTGGGGAAGAGTGGATCCCTAATGGAGAAAGAGGGGATTGACTGCTAGTGGGTACAGAAGTTTCTATCTGAGGTGATGAAAATTATCTAAAATTAATTATGATAATGATTGTATAACTCATTTAAGACATTAAAAACAACTAAAATATGTGGTTCAAATAGGTGACTTTTATGGCATTTCATTTCTATCTCAATAAATATATTAAGAGAGGTACTATTTATTGAATACTCTATTGTCTTAGAAAGTTTTTGAACAACCCTTTTCTAGCTAAGAATACCAGACCTAGGAAGTGTGAAGTGACTTTCCCAAGCTCACACAACCTGGAGGTAGCAGGAGAGGTCTCTCTGGCTCCACAGTCACTAAGCTGTACGTGATGGTCATCACAATGCCACCTTTGCAAAGGGAGCAGTTGTGAGCGTGTTCAGCAAATTAGGACATTTCATGAACCTATAGTGACCCCAAAAGCAGTGAGCCTCCACCAGGTGCCTTTGTAACAGGGATACTGCCTACATCAAAGGTTGGCAAACTGTGGCTCGCAAGCCACATGCGGCTCTTTGGCCCCTTGAGTGTGGCTTTTCCACCAAATACCACAGCCCAGGCAAGTTTATTTTGAAGAAGTGGCATTAGAACAAGTTTAAGTTTAGAAAACGTGGCTCTCAATAAAAATTTCAATCATTGTACTGTTAAAATTTGGCTCTGTTGAGTTCACCGATCTACTGGCCTACATGTCCTATACAGTCTGGGCAACACAGTTGTTTTTTAATTGAAATGGCAGGGTAGCTTGAATATCAAGTTCAAACATCAGTCTTTAAACATGTAGAGGTATTTTTTTTAACTCGGAGTTTTATAGAAACAATAGATAATTAATTAAGAAGATTTAGGACATACTTTTTAACCTACTGAATGGTTAATTAAAATATTATCAATTAGTTTAAACTACATCTAATAAACATTAAAATCTGACATCAAAGCCCACTTGGGACTAGGCAAGTTTACAGGTTAATAAGGGAGAAAATAATCTGAAGCAGTGTCCTTCTTGGCACACTTTCAGCTAAGGATTTCCCCAGGTCTAGAGTGCTACATACTATGCTAAATATTTTGCATATATTTTAGTATGTATCCTTCACAGTAATGCCAACACCTATGCTCTTATTACAACTGGTCGATGAGTAAACTAAACCTTGGGAGATAATTGGTGCAGCTACTCAGTTAGAAAGTGAGAGAACCTAGATTGAAGGTAAACAGTCACTGCTAACCAGGAGGCCCTGGCTCCCTTCTCCATGAGGCTGCTTAAGGCATGTACTGTGCTGGTCACTAGAAATGACAGGTGTCAAAGCACTAAGTTAAAACAGGAGTTCCCTGCTACTGAGTCCAAATAGGAAAGACAATTCATGGTTTTTAAGGCATTTCAGAAACCCAAACTTTATCCTCTTATCTCAAATCACATTGTCTTTCCCCAAATATTTGCCAACTCATCGGTGAGGGTGAGGCAGGGCCTCTGGCCGAGCGGTCACGCCCTCTTCTAAATATTCCATTGTCACTATCAGCCCCTAAGACATTAGGACTATGCTGTGTTTGATTGTGCACAAAGTAGGAGATCCTAATTGGTGACCAACCCAAACATCTCAGTCTTTAATCATATCATCATTACTGTTGTAAAACTGCCAAGTGCAGCAGCTAACCTTAAAATCAATCAGGAACCAGTTCACACGGTCGCATCTGTTTCCAGATGATCATAATGTGGTAAACATTGTCCCACAAATAACCCCCATGATTATCTTTTAAAGAGAAAAGGAAAAATTGTTTAACAGTATTTTAAATCTCATATTTCTATCTATTCACTATTGAGCAATCTGCATTTCCTAGGAACTCTCAGTATTTGACTACATAATGAAATTATTTTTGCATCTCTCATCAATCTATCTACTCATACTGGATAATTGATTGATTTGATATGCATTTTCAATTACATAGTGTAATTACAGCTGAAAATGTGTGACTTTTAGGAGTTTAAGGTTATGAGCAGGCCATTTCATTTTTTTTTTCAACTTCTTAAATATCTCGACTGAAAACCAAAAGCCTCAAAAATCCAAAAAGTTTACAAAATTAAACCACCTTTTAGTCATAGTCATTGTTTGCTAATTAATATTTGTATGGGCTTAGATTAATATTTTTGAGGGGATAACCAACCTAAAATTTAAAGTTTCTTACAAGTAGTCCTTCTAATTACAATAGAAATTTAGGATGAAATAGTCCATTAAGACAGAGATCTCTAATTTAGATTGCCCTTTCCACAAACAGTCTTTATGAGCTATTTTACTATCACAGATATAATTTTTCTATCACTTTCTTAAAGATAAATGGAAAACATAGTTAAAGTTTAGGTGAATATCACCTCATAATCCAAGAAAGCAGTCTTTGACCCGTTATACGAAGGAGGGCAATAGCAGGAGTAAAGAGGAATGAGGCAGAGCGCAGTAATGATAGTGCACAACTGGCTCTCCAGGGCTGCCTCATTGATTTGCACAGTAGTTGTCAAGCACAGCTCTAGTTCTGAGAATGCGTGTTAATTAGGTGAGCCCAGGACCCCAAGGGGTCAATGGTGTTGTAAGCATCCGCAGTTGTTCCCTGTCCAGCATCCATTCCCTCTTTTATGGCACTGGAACCCTCATTTTGCTTCAGTGCTCTGCTTTGTTCCCAGTTTGAATCAGTCTTGGCAGAAATGCCCAACCCTCCCCCTGCAACTGAGTAGATGGTACACTTCCATAAACCACGCAAAATCGGTCAGAAGTTGTGTCCCCAGAATGTATATCTTTGGCAGACCAATAAGAACATCTCTTCTTCCCAGCTAAAATGCCCTAAAAAGGCTGTCAATTAGCTTCTACACATAAATACCAATACCTTTGCCATTTTTTCCTTCTTGAGGCTGATTCTGTATCTTTTTCCACTCCTTCTTTGAACTACCCTATATTTTTTCATCAACTCCCTTTTCATGTAATTTAGCTAGAAGATTATTAAGTTATGTACAAGCAAAGAAACTTCATGATGCCATGTGTACCAAAAGGACTTCCTAATAAAAAAAAATTACAATACAATGTGCATAAGTTCTACATCTGAACTTCATCAGTACTTTTCCAAAGGCTAGTAAATAGTAAAGGCAGTTGGAAAATATTATGGCTGTCCAATTTTATTGTTTAGTATTTCTGGGTTGAATTCTAGGATTGGTACATATTGCTTTAATTTTTTTTTTCAATTTACATTTGAGAAATTTGAAATAAAACTTTATGAAATCTAAAATAGAAAAAAAAAATGAGAAGTTATATACATTTTTGTTTTCTTTACCCTTCCTTCAATTCACACATACTTGGCTAAAATGTTGTTAGAAACATAGTTATTTTCAGTAAATATAATTTAAATTGAATTAAACTGAACTGCCAAATACAAACAATTTAACCAATTATCAGAGCCCTTTCATAAACAAAACCAATTGCCTGGCTATACCCCTCAATTAAGCTAAACTTACCTAAAATGAGAACAGTTGTCTTACATGCCTATACCAGTAGGAAACCCTTCTGATTCCAGAACTTTCCATCCTCCATCACATATCAACAGTTTAGGCACCAGAGAAAACCATGTACAAATGTGGTTTACACTTCTCAACATCTAGAAACATCTTAAGGAGCCTTGTCTTCCTTTTTTTAAGACAATTTCTTTCAAAGATTAGTCATCAGGAAGGGAAAGTATCACAAATAGTTTCACCTCAGCGATCGTTCGTGTACACAAGGACTGTCTATATCACATTGACGCCCCGAGGCACAGGAGGCTGAATAGCTGTGCAATGTTGAGGAAGTGTTTAATATTCATTTTAATTTTATTTTATGCAATAGTGCCCTCAGGATAGTTCCATAGCATATACCAAATGCTGTCACTGAGCAAAGAATATTAGATTATTAAGCAGGGAAATTAAGTGTTACATGCCTAAAATACCACAGGGGATACATATGATTAGCTTCCCAGACTTAAATATGCAATTTCTATGCCAGCTATTTGTCCCCAATCCCATAACCTAGCAGTGTGATTGATTTAACTATCTATAACGAGGGAGATCAAAAACCTAAAAACGTTCAAAATGTTTATTATCTACACACAAATTCAATCTTTTCTCTGTTTGAAACCTCTAAAAAAAAGGATTTGATTTTTTTCCTACCCAAACTCATCTAAGGTATTATTGCCTAAAGGTATCTTCTATATTTATATAGTTATTGACAGATGAACAAGCTGTTAAAAAATTACTTTGAATCCAGTAAAATTCACAGGCAGCATAATTATAAATATTTAATAACATCTATAATTTATATTCATTTATAAAATCTTTATATAAGTTGTAAACAGTTCATATAAATCGATATAGTTCATGACTGATTTTAGAGTTGTACCTTTCAAGATGTACTTCATTTTAAGCAAGAAAATATGGTCCTGGCTTAAGAAAAAGAAAATTTATTGGAGGAAGGAGAACAGCTAAACAAATCAATAGGAGGCCTGAAGAATAGCAGTACCCAAAGCAGCTGCAGAAACCAAGAATCAGGGACCGCAAACATTTCATCAAGACTCTGCTATTACTTACTGACTTGTGGCCTGATGCACAAAATTCATGCATGGAGGGGGGGTGGGGGGGTGTCCCTCAGCCTGGCCTGCACCCTCTCCAATCTGGGACCCCACAGATTGGGGATGTCTGACTGCTGATTTAGGCCCATCCCTAAATCTGGGACTGCTAGCTCCCAACTGCTCACCTGCCTGCCTGCCTGCCTGCCTGATTGCCCTAACCATTCTGCCTGCTGGCCTGCTCACCTGCTGGCCTAATCACCCCCAAATGCCCTCTCCTCCTGGCCTGATCACTCCTCTGCCTCGGTCCCACCACCATGGCTTTGTCCGGAAGGAGATCCGGAAGGCCTCCCAGAAGATGTCCCAGTCTAATTAGCATATTATCCTTTTATTAGTATAGATGGCCATGATGAACAACCTCCATGTCCATCAACAAACGGATGTATAAAGAAGACATGTTATATCTATGCAATGGAATACTACTCAGCCATATAAAACAGGGCAACAAGGATGTATCTGGAGAGTACTGTGCTAAGTGAAAATGTCAGAAGAGGACAAAAACCATATGATTTTACTCACATGAGAATATAAAACAAAAAAGAAACAAATGAGCCATCAAAACTAAACTAAAACAGACTCACAGATACAGACCACAGATTGGCGGTTACCAGAGGGAAAGGGGGTTGGGGAGGGCGAAGTGGGTAAAGGGGTCAAATATATGGTAACGGATGAAAACCAGCCTTTTGCTGGTCAGCACGCTAGATTATATACAGCTCTCAAATTATAGCAACACCCGAAAACACGGGTTTTTAAAAAGAGGACGTTTTTAGTCTCTCTCTCTCTCTCTCTCTCTCTCTCTCTCTCTCTCTCTCTCTCTCTCTCTCTCTCTCTGTGTCTCTCTGTCCCTCTGTGTGTGTGTGTGTGTGTGTGTGTGTGTGTGTGGTGGTGGTGTTGTTTTTTCTGAGCAGAGCTAAAATTCCCTAGTTAGAATGGCCTTTTCTTAGAAGATGTGTTTACTCAAAAGAAAATAGCCTGCACTAAAACTGTGGAAATAGATGTGTTTTCTGTTATTCTGCCACTGAAAGTGTTCCAAAGAGATTTCTTTTTTTCTTAAGTAGCAAGTGTGAGAATGAGAGTGGTAACCACACACAATTTCCAGGCATGAAGCCAGCTGCCGGACCCTCAGGGCTGGGGTGTCGTTGTCGGCACCCATTGCAAAGCAGTGGCCCAGGCTGTCCAGGAAATGTGGAGATAATCCTCAGGTCTAGATCTACCTCTGCAGAGAACAGGGTACCTGTCAGAAGTTCTCAATGATGATATTAGAGTCTACCATATCTATTTCCCAAAGATGTCACGCTTTTCCCCAAGATCAATTAGATAGTGATAGTGATACTGAGATAATCATCATATTTGGTCAAATCAGCCTGACCAGGACCCTGAAATTAACCCAGATCCTGAGAGTTTTAGGCTCTCACATTGTCCCAGAGCTCAAGATTCTGTGATAAATATCAAGTTCAACCTGCCTTTCGACGTCACAATATCCACCAACCAACAGGATATTTAATTTGTTAAAGAAACGCTGGCAAAGGCCAGCTGGCTGTAACCTCACTCAGCTGGGCGCAGAGAGCAAGCAATGGGATGTGCTTTGCCCCAAAAGAACGAACTCGACCTCAGAGGCCCAGCAGCATTCGACTGAGCAATGGAACACCCCAGGCGCACTGCCTTTTTCAGAGTCTATTCTGGCAAGAGCCGCTGTGACAAGAACATTGGCAGCCAAAGTGGCCCTCCACTTTCAAGAAAGGAGACACGGGGCTCTGAGCTGCAAACAGCCAAGATGACCATGAATTTCTCTCTTGTTCCTGCTTGGGATGACGTCTAAGAAACCAGCGCGGAGTATGTGGCCCGTCACCTGGCCCCGTTGGCCCCTCGCCACATCTCCCACACCTGCCTCCCGCCTTCCACGCCAGCCACTGTCACTTGCCGTGGTGTCACGCGCAGTCGCTGCGGCTCCTTACCTCTGAGCTTCGCTGTCCTTCGCTTTCCTTAACCTCTCCAGACTCAGGTGGGGTGACTCCTTCCTGCTCTTCGGAGGCCAAAGGTCAGGGGTCAGCTGCAGGGTTCAGTGCGGGCTCCTCCTCCTGTTCCAGAACACCTGGGCCTCCTCTGAGCACCTCTCCCAGGTGAGGAAGAGAGAATTTGATCCCTCTGGTAAACTTAATGCAGACCCAGAGGCATTTAAAGTAATTTGGATTTACATTCTCTTTTAATCATGGTCTTCTGATTTGAAAATAATTATTTTATTCAAGAGCATTTAGATCAAATGGAATTGTCTGATTCTGTTACTACTGTCATCCACTCCAAGCAGGTTTACTTTTATTGCACAGATACATATATTCCAATTATTTTAGTTCCCTTACTTCTACGAACCCTTTTAGGTCATTCTCACATATGTCTATTGTCTGTGCAAATGCATTTCGAACAGCCATTCAAACATGCATATTTATCATTCTCTTTGCACTCTATTGAAATCATTTGTGTTATCTGATGTTTTCCTAAATCTTCCTGATTTCTTGAGGCATCATTTTAGAGTCTTGAACCAAAACTCATTTCTTCTGAATTTCCTGAAAGATTTTAGTGAGACCAGGATTCTGCTGACTTTGTGAAATCTTACTTTTTATTTCACAATTGCATCACGGCAACATGACTTCTCCTACCTGCTCCATCATTAACACTCCGCTGACCAGTTCAGCACTGTTGTTGCAAGTTAAGTACAAATTAGCACTTCCCCTCATCGCTTCTTCTAATGCAGAAAAGATGAAATTATATTTGCTGGCATCTGTGTGTCGGTGTGTTTGTAAAAGCATGGGACATTAAGAGATTCATAATTTATAAAATGAAAAATAGCCCTGATTTTTTCATTTTTATCATTTCTTATCGCAGGGTCTGCATTTCTAAATTAGACAAAGAACTCCTCATAGTAGAATAAAAAAAATTAAATCTTTATTGTTGGAAGTGTTACATATGTCCCCATTTTCCCCCCATGGACCCCTTCTAGCCCGCCCCTCCCCCACCCCAGGGCTGCTCCATCCTATTGGCTGTGTCCATGGGTTATGCATCTATGCATACAAGTTCTCTGGTTCAACAAAAAAGAAATAACAGCAGAAACTGGTTTGGCTCAGTGGATAGAGCATCGGCCTGTGGACTGAAGGGTTCCAGGTTTGATTCCGGTCAAGGGCAGGTACATTGGTTGCGGGCACATCTCCAGTAGGAAGTGTGCAGAAGGCAGCTGGTTGATGTTTCTCTCTCATCGATGTTTCTAGCTCTCTATCCCTCTCCCTTCATCTCTGTGGAAAATCAATAAAATATATCTTTTTTTAAAAAGAAAAAGAAAGAAAGAAAGGAAGAAAGAAAGAAAGGAAGAAAGAAAGGAAGGAAGGAAGGAAGGAAGGAAGGAAGGAAGGAAGAAAGAAAGAAAGAAAGAAAGAAAGAAAGAAAGAAAGAAAGAAAGAAAGAAAGAAAGAAAGAAAGAAAGAAAGAACAGCAACAAGAACAAACTTAGGGTTTTGTAACTTGGCATGATGGTAGACATATGGAATTTTAATATAATATAGTTTTAGATATTCTTACATCTAATGGTATTATGAAAATGTTTTCTATTCACTCATGTACATATAAAAGATGTGATATTATAGATATAATTGATAATTACCACTGGCTCCTAATTGCTCACCTGCCTGCCTGGTTGCACCTAACTGCCCCAACCCCTTGCCGGTCTGGTTGCCCCAGGCAGCCTGCTTATTCAGTCATTTGGTCATTCTTCACTAGCCCCCCTGCCAGCCTGGTCAGAGGCAGCCATCTTGTGAGGATGTGAGGGTTAATTTGTATCTTACATCTCTATTATATAGGATAATTGCCATCATGAGTTCCTTATTGATATTTATAAAATCACAGTCAGCTCTTGAGAGTGTTACAGAGTTGGTGTATAACTGACCATCTTTCAAAATAGGAAATGAAGTTGAGAGGCTCCTAGGAGACACTAAGGTCCTGACAGGAGTTGGAACACATTCAAAAGGACCAAGGGGGTCCTTAAGCAGAACAAATCAGGAAGATGAAGCACCCGGTTTAGCAAGGATTGGAGTTGTCATTTCCCACAGGCCTGAAGGGTTAGGAGAAGGAAGCAGTGATCAGAAGTTGGGTTGAAGAGCAGGAGAAGGCTGTGCAATGAGGACCAACAGAAATAGCCATTGATACACAATGGCCTGAGTGAGAGGACAGGAGGAGACAGATAACCAAACCTCATTCTTGCCTTGACACCTGATGTCCAGCCAGCATCTTCCATTGCCTAGACCCATAGTCGGCAAACTGTGACTCGTGAGCCACATGTGGCTCTTTGGCCCCTTGCATGTGGCTCTTCCACAAAATACCAGGTCTGGGTGAGTCTATTTTGAAGAAGTGGTGTTAGAAGAAGTTTAAGTTTAAACAATTTGGCTCTCAAAAGAAATTTCAATCGTTGTACCGTTGATATTTGGCTCTGTTGACTAATGAGTTTGCCGACCACTGGCCTAGACCTATTGAAATGGACTTACCATTTGAAGCAGTCCATGAAAGCCAGCCTCTCAGGACATGAAACACAATGCAAAAGGTGGGATATTGGGTCTGGGGAGACAAAAGAAGATTATAATACACAAATAGACCAAATTTTATCAATTAACCACAAACTGATCTCTAAGTATAACATAAAGCCACTCATGTCTCATGGATTTTCTAAGTTGAAAATTATTCCAAAGTTAATCTACAATAATATTCACATGATCTGAGCAGTTTGGTAACTTTAAAATAAATGAGGAATGGAGTGCAGAGGTTATTTGCTCTACAAAATACAAAAGCTATCATGTTGCCACATAACTGAATTAATTTAATGCCAGTGGAAGAACAGACTGACGCATTTATTTGATAAAATAAGCATTCCAATGATAAGTCTAAGAATGTACAAAAACAATGTCATTCAAATGGATAGAAAAATAATCAAAACATAAATATCACTAAGACAAGTAGGTACAATTATGGAGAAAAATAACTCTAGTGTTTACCTTATGCTTTATACCTAAATACAGAAAAATGAATTAAAGGTTAAAATGTATTAGAAAAATATGAATTTATTTAAATAAATAAATAAATATATATATATATATATATATATATATATATATATATATATATATATACACACACACACACACACACACACACACAATATATAAAAGGCTAATATGCAAAGTGTCCCCTAAGAAGTCTGACTGGGAGACCAGGAGTTTGATAACTCACTATACCATGAGTGGACCACCAGGGGGCAGCATGGAACATGGCAGGTGACCACTGCAGCAGGGCACTGAGGGAGCGAGGGAAGGAGGAGAGGGGAGGCGGGGAACCTGATCAGCCATAATCGCTGGCCAGGCCTAGAGACTCTATCTGTGCACAGATTTTGTGCATTAGGCCTCTAGTACAATATATAAAGGAAAAGATAAAATGTAAGTAAATTGTATAAAAATCTTGGCATTGGGAAGAAATTAATCTGTATCTAATCTAACCAACCCAGCATCTTGTACCTAACACCTTCATAGATGCATCCCATGTCCTCAATAGACAGTTAATAGAAGAATCAAAGTAGGAGCACATAATGGCAAACCAGACAAAATTTAATTTCATGTAGACCCAAAATCAGCATAAATGCAGGAAGATGCAAATCAATAAGCTAAAAAGTTATAATTATAATATATTTGATATACAAGAAACACTATTTTCAAAGAAAGATAAATAGTTCAATAGAAAAGGTCATAAAGAATTCAATGAGAAAAAAATATAAATGATGAAAATCTAAATTTAAAAACTGAATACTATTAGTAGTCAAAGATATACAAAATACAAAAAAAATATGTATTCTTTAGTGTCAGTATGTATTGATAAAGATTGAAAAGATTTGACTATAAGTGAGTAAAGATAAGGGAAATATCTTTCACACATAGTAGAGCAGAGTATAAAATGTTTAAACTTTGTTTAATGTTTAATAAAGTTAATGTTAAAACTGTGTTTTAATGTTGAAATGTTTTCATGAGGTAATCTGGCAATTTATCTTAAGTAGATAATTATAAATATGTGTAAAGTTATGGCTATAAGCAAAATTTTGAAATTCCATAAATTTGATTAGATAGCATGGCATTAATAAAATATGTTAACTATATTTGTACAATGTATTTATGTATGACAAATATAAAATAGTAGAAATGGATTTATTTAACAGAAAAATGGTCGTAAAATTGTTCAGTTGAAAAGGCAAGTGTACAAAAATAACATTACATCACGCCATAAAGCAGATTAGATAGATATTCTCAAAATTCTTGCTGCTTTTTAACTGGATAAACACACAGTGGTATTTGAAATGCATTGATGAAATCCCAAGGATGCCAAAAAATAGACTGAAGTTGAATAGGAACGGTGAGAACTGCTTGCAAGTGGTGCCTCCTGGAGGTGTGCAGAGCCTGACCATTCACTTGGCACTGGTGGTATCCATGAAGAGGAGGGCATGCCTGGGTAAGACCTAAACCACAGACCTTGGCCCTGACTGCCTGTGCCAGGTACAGGAATGATCACTGGGCCTTGATCTGTGTAGCATAAGCAGCAAAGCCTGAGAATCTGTATGAAATCAGATTCTGGACTGAGCCAAATAGTCACTAAAAGGGCAAGCTGAGGCAAATGAAACAGAACACTGTCCCACAAAGGAAGCCAAGAAGGAAACAAGGAGAAGGAATAAATAAACTGTGGGACAGTCATAAAATGCTATGCGAGGGCATGGAAAATAAATGAACTTTAGCTACATGCACTAGACAGAATACTGCTTAAGAATACATGCCAAGGGAATAATACCCACAAATCCTTAACAGTTCTTAACTCTGGGGTACGAGACTGGGAAGGTACACACAGGGGACTCAACGGTGGTAGTAAAGTTTTATTTTTAAATGAGATGGTAGATCCCTGAGCAAATATTTCATTATCTTTATATAGCCTTATATTTCTTATATATTATTATATCTCCATCTCTGTGTATAAAAGTTTTATTTACACAGATTGAAATTCCTGTGTGTATAGATTTATATGGGGTGGAGAATAGGATGTGTGCACACACAAAGACTATGTGTTACCTCTGGACAATATGATTTGGGATGATTTTTTTAATGTACCTATTCCTATTGCTATGTTATTTGTAATGAATATGTGTAACCATTATATACTTTTTTTTTTAAAGATCTGGAAAAATACTAATGTCAAATCTTAACCTTTAAATAGTTCTTGTGTTTTTAAAACATTTTGTAAACGACTTTTTTAAATATTCAAGTGTATTGAGATGTATTGATTGGGTTCATGTAAAATGATAATAGAAAGCATTACATTGGGTGCTGTATTTCTTTGTGTACCATTGGGATTTCTTAAGAAAAATATATATATTTGTTCATTCAGATGTCCAAGATATATTTTTTTGTATATATTTGGTATTGGCCTCAGTTTCTGACTCATGGCTTCCAAAATCCTTGGAATTTCCTACATATTGAGAGTGACATAAGTGTTTCTTGTAATGTTAGATAACCTTTAGACTGTTTATTTGGAGGCTGGTTGCCAGGGAACCAATCATAGGATTAGGGGGCTGAAGCTTACAGGGGAGAAGGCCTGGAGGTTGAATCAATTGTCAAATGCCCATGACTTAATCAGTCTTGACTAAGTATGTAATGAACCCTCCATTAAAAACTTAAGAGGACAGGGTCCAGAGAACCTCCGAATTCTTGAACATGTGGAGGTGCCAAGAGCGTGGCACCCTGAGAGAGAGAGTGGACTCTCCATGCTCTTTCCCTGTACCCTGCCCTGGGCACCTCCTCCATCTGGCTGTTCTTGAGTTATAGCCTTTTATAACAAACCAGTGATCTAGTAAGTGAAATATTTCTGTGATTTCCACAAACCAGGCTAGCCAAAATAATCAAACCAAGGAGGGGGTCATGGGAACCTCCAAATGATAGTTAGTCGAGTTTCCTTTTGGTCATCACCCTCTGTGAATCTGAGATTCCCTTTTATGTAAACTAGTGACACTCTCATAGGGTCATTGTGGAGATTCAACTGGAAAAAATGTAGTTGGTTTTAATGGGCTGTTCAAAAGTCATGTTATACAGTGGGTCAGCCACACACCCTGTGTCAGCCCAGGTTCCAGCATCATTTGCGTGACTTAAAAGATGAATGACAGACAATCTATTTGATCCCATGGTTTCGTAACTTAACCTTGAAGCAAAGATGAATAATGAATCATCCTGATGCACATTTTTATAAAGAATTAAACAATATGCACAAACTCAACATCAGTGGCCAAGATGTTTTAGCGTTCCCCTCAGCTTGATGAAACCTTTACACAGACTTATTTCTTACTCCAGGCTTCTGACTTTCTTATCCTTAGAAAATTTCCTTTAGACAACTTTCTCTAGTACCGTGTTTCCCCGAAAATAAGACATCCTTTAAAAATAAGACTTAGCGCATGGAAAGATAAGACATCCCCTGAAAATAAGATCTAGCGCAACTTTGGGAGAAAAAATTAATATAAGACACTGTCTTATTTTCAGGGAACAGGGTAGATTATTTCTCTGCCTCTTTGCTATGTAGCAAACCTCCTTCCTGGTTTCTGCCAGTTTTACAATCCAGGAATGTATTTCTCAAGGACCTGGGAGTCATCTCTTTGAAATATCATTACTAAGAGAGAGCACCCCTATCGCCTACTCCAGGGGAGGGGAGGAGCCTAATTTCATTAAGCCAATGAGCTAGCACAAATGACCTGACACAGTGACCAGAGTACCCTCCCACAATTACCCAGCATGTTCCCACTGGCTCACCCCCAAATTTAAAATTCTTCCCTTTTTTGTTCCAACAGAGTTGGGTTTGATCTTTATTGTAATTGTCTTGAGTGTCTTGAACAAAGTATTCCTTGACTGTTTAACTAGTCCAGCACAATTTTTCTTTGACACTAAAATATAGTAAATATTTTAATAAATAATAATTGTTATTGCAGTAAAATATTACGTGTTTCAACACTTTTAAAATGAAAATATCTTAACATTATGGTGATTGCTCTACATTAATTTGTTTTTAAATGAAGGATTTTCTAGAATGACTTGGCTAAGGTATATTCAAGTCAGTTCTTTAGTTTTAACAACTTTATTTGAAGATGAAAAGGAAAGTGGTGGAAGAATATGTTCAGACTTAGAATTGTACTTAAATTGAATTGGGATCTTTGTACTAAGAACATGAAATGTGTATTAGATACATTTTCTAGAGTTTTTCATTGTTTAAAGAAATAAATAAAAATGTTCTCCCCATATAAATCTCCACATTTAGAGCAGTTACACAATTCTTAAATCCAAAACCACTTTACTAAAATGATGAGGATATATAATATAGCACATGCAATTGGCAGGTGCAGGTACATAGATTACAGAACAGTTTGGGACTCACCCATCACAGAATGGATTTTTTGGCCTCACTTGACTGCTGCTCTCTATCCATGTGGTATCACTCCATTCAACTCAGGCTTCTTTTATAGCACATGTGTCAAACACAAGGCCCGCGGGCCAAATCCGTCCCGCCAGGCCTTGCAATGTGGCCCGCACCGCGCTGTCATCACTGCACTCCGCTGCGTTTCCATCACAATGACAGTTTATGACTGTTCAGTAAACCATTCGGCCCGCGATTTAGGCTGGATTTTAGATTTTGGCCCCATCTCTGATTGAGTTCGACACCCCTATTTTATAGGTAGTGTTGGGAGCCATCAGAGTTGAGACAAGCAACTCCGTCTTAAGGAAATAGAATTAAGTTCCTTCTAGCAGAAGTTATGAGGTGCTCTGAAGGTTTGGCCAGAAGATAAGATTAACCTGCTGCTTAACATCTTTGCAACTTCCCCTTCCTGATCCTCCCCCATAGCTAGCCCAGCCTTGGAATGTTACACCTTGGAATGTTACAATGCCCTGGCAGTTAGCCAATCCTGTGTTGCCTGATACCTTACCACCTTGTCACTCAGTGCCTAAACCAATTATACACTGCCAAAGACCCCTCTGCATAGGCAACTCTGCCCCCCTTTGTTTCTGCTGTATATATACAGCCATTTCAAAAAATAAAGTCGAGGCTTGATCAGAACCTTGTCTTGCCTCCATTCTTCCGCGTTCCTTGTTTGTTTCATTCTCTTAGGTGGTTCCTGCGTGCCCCCATTGTTGCCCCGTGGGTCGGGACAAAGTAGGTCTCCCTCAATGTCTGTATTATTTTCCCGCTTCTGGTCTTTCACTTGATGGACCATTTAAGTGTTTTTGTGTTTAGTTTCTTGAATCTTTTTTGGATCTTTATCTTCCTCACTATTCATTTCCAGAAACTCATATGCCTTCCCCTACTCCAGACTCCACGAAATCCCTCCTGCATAGCTACTCCTGGATGACATGTTTCCTTTATCTCTTGTTGAATTAGCCAAAGTTGTATTTTTTTTTTTTCTGACTATATCGTTATGGGCCTTCTTCCTTCCTGTCAGGTAACATAATGAGGAAGGTATTACTATTTTCAAATATATAATAGAGCAGATATAACAGAACAGTTTATGACAACTTATTGAAGTTCACCTAGATAAAAATATATACTTTTTAACTTGCAGAAATACTTAGCTTTCATAACCTACAGTTTATTTCATAACCTACAATCAGATAAAGTACAATAATATATACTTCCTATTAGTTATAGAATAGTAGTTGGTGCAACTAGAATTTCTGAAGCACCTATGCCTGTATAATCATCCATTTTTACCCTATGCAGAAAACATGTAAAATGAGAAACTTTTCTTCAACCTACCAGAATCTATGAATATTCATGAGAACAATAAATATGTACAGGCATAATTCAGGTATATAGTAGATTTGGTTCCAGAAAACCACAATAAGGTATATTTCAAAATAAAACTTTTTTTTTGCTTTCCCAGTGAATATGAAATTATATTTACACTATAATATAGTGTATTAGTATGCAATAGCATTATGTTTAAAAATCAATGTGCATTCCTTATTTTAAAAATACTTTATACCTAAAAAATGCTAGCCTTCATCTTAGCTTTCAGTAAGGTATTTCTTTGCTGGTGGAGGGTCTTGCCTGGATGTCATTGGCTGCTATTGTTGCCAACAGGTGGTGGTTGCTGAGGGGTGGGGTGGCAGTGGAGATTTCTTAAAACAACAATAAAGTATACTGCACTGATTGACTCTTCCTTTCACCAATAAGCTCTCTGTAGCATGTGACACTGTTTGATAGCATTTTACCCACAGTAGGACTTCTTTCAAAATTGGGGTAATTCCTCTCAAACTGTTCCTGTGCTTTAATCAACTAAGTTTATGTAAATATTCCAAATCCTTTGTCATCATTTCAACAGTCTTCACAGAACCTTCACCAGAAGCAGATATGTGACTATTTAACTTGAACATGTAGAGGACATTGCAAGGTTATTAACTGGCCTAATTTCAATATTGTTGTGTCTCAGAGAATATGGAGTCCAAGGAGAGGAAGAGAGACTAGGGAACAGCTGGTAGGTAGACAATCAGAACATACACAGCATTTATTGTAATGTGTACCCATGCTCAGAGACTACTAGGAAAAATGATATATTAAAACAATTCATTGCAATAGGTCCTATCATTTTTATTTTTTATTTTTTATTTTTTTTTCCTTATCCCTCCCACTCATGTCCTCACCCCCCTGTTGTCTGTGTCCGTTGGTTAGGCTTATATGCATGCATACAAGTCCTTTGGTTGATCTCTTCTTTTTACCCCCACCCTCCCCTACCTTCCCTCTGAGGTTTGACCTTCTGATTCATGATTCTCTGTCTCTGGATCTGTTTTTGTTCATCAGTTTATGTTGTTCATTATATATCATAAATAGATGGAACTGGAGAGCATTATGTTAAGTGAAATAAGCCAGTCAGAGAAAGATAAATATCACATGATCTCACTCATTTATGGAATATAATGAACAACATAAATGAGTCCTATGTTTTAGTTAAGAACTCTTTCTAATATGATCCTTGTTGACGTTGTCTTGATCTCTGAAAGTTCATGAGTAAGGTTTTTCAACCATAGAATGGCTAAGTGAGCAGAATGAATTCCAACATGACTAGTTTAATAAGCAGGGGAGTAATGCTTTTAACTAAGAGGTTGGTTGGTCAGTTATTCATTCCTACATTCATTCATTCAATATGATGCAGAAAACACATACATAAATCTTACAAATACATGTAAAATTGCTGCAAATGATAGTTGCATTTTATAGATAAAATAACACTTAAAAGTGTAGCCCTAGCTACTTTGGCTCAGTGGATAAAGTATTGGCCGATGGACTGAAGGGTCCCAGGTTCACTTCGGTCAAGGGCACATACCTCGGTTGCAAGCTCAATCCCTGACCCTAGTCAGGGTGCATGCGGGAGGCAACCAATCAATATGTTTCTCTCACCACGATGTTTCTCTGTCTCTCCCCTTCCCTTCCACTCTCTCTAAAAACAAAAACAAAAAATTCAATAGAAAAAATATCCTCAGCTGAGGATAACAAAACAAAACAAAACAAAAAGTATCAATTGAACTGCAGTCTAAAGAATACATAGTAATTAAATAAAGATTATATAATAAATACATATATAACCCAAATTGAAAATTACTATTGTTTTTAATCACTGTGGGATCCCGCGTGGTTCAGGGCCCACTCTGGGTCCTGTTTCTGGAGAAGGCCGCACACTAAAATGAAGAGAGAGACTGGAAAAGAGTTAATTTGTGAAAATGGGGCCAATTGCTCTCTGGCCTTTAACCATTCCTTTTATTGAGATTCTGAAACAAAGACATCTCTTAAGGAGGAAGTTCCAACAACAGAAAATCAACTTACATTTACATATGATTAACAAATTAAAGTTGCCTCAAGCACCACTATCTCAACTAGACAATGAGTTAATAGCTCTGACCATTCAGAGCCATCAAGGTCCGCTAGCTCTTCTTACATTTTATCTCCAGTGACAATGCTAGGTTTCTGTTCCCTGTTCCTGGTTCCCGGCAAATCACCTAACTTTAAAAATAGTATTTATTTTTAAATTAATGATAAACACATATTTTATATGTGACTAGTAAGTTGTAGTTTCAGCTTCTTTATATATTCATATCAGTTCCTGTATAAATATTGATCTTGGCTTGTATTATATATTCATACAGTTGAAACTGATTAAAAGTTAGGTAAATGAACCATAAGAACATTGTTTTGAAAAAGTGTTATTCCTTAGTAAAAGCACTGGCTCACATACCACACTGCTAACTTCATTGTTGTCTTCAAACCTTTGTCTGCAATTTAACAAAAAATGAACAAAAGATGAAAGCAGAAACAAATTCTCCACTTGCTTAAGTAAAGGTTAATGATATTTTAAAAAAAAATGACTCTTCAAGAAAAAACACATACTTTTTAACAAAGTACATCAAGAATTCATTTATTAAAACATTCCAAGAATACAGGTAAGAAAATAACAAAATTCATATAATTCAAAATGCAAATATCTAATTATTCCTGAAGTTTCTTAGTAGAGTTAGGCTTAAAGCTTTTTATTAAATTCTATCTTTTTTCATTCACTGCTACAGCCACGAAGACAGTGCTTGGCACTTAATAAGGACTTAATAACTCATTATTGATCATAGCCAAAAATTAATTTGGTGTCTCTTTCAGCATCTTCATATCTAGGATTCAGAAAATATTAGTCTTTGAGGAAATGTGACCGATAATTTTGCAGTCTTCTTCTTTCACTTTATCTTACTTTTTTTTTCTTTAAACATTATTACCAGTGGGACTCAAAATGATACACTTGAAATCCATCATTAATCAAAGTACAGGTTTCCATAGAAACCAATTCCAAAATGCCTTCATTATTTTTTCTCATGCAGAGATATTAAGGCAGATTTAAATTTACTTAAGAGGATAAAATTCTGGTCAGATGATTATAGGTCCATTTTATGTGCTAAATATATAATGAGGTTTCTAGATCTGTCTGCCTTTTAACTGTGAACTTACTGTGGAGTTGGAATTTCAATTTTGCTTTCTTAATGTCCCAATTGCTATACCGGTAAGAAAGTATTTTATTATTAATTAATTATTATTGTTGTTTAATTCATATTATTTTTATATGTTATTACATCGCATGACTATTTAGTAATCATATTTGTTATTTTATATGCTTAATAGATATGTATCAAATTCATCTATTGAGCAAAAACCAAAAGCAAATAAATGAATAAAAAAGCAAATAAATGAACGAAAAACTTTTAAAATACCATTTTCATGACATTTATATTTGTTTCACTAACATATGTGAATATAAATGTGTAACATATGTGAATACAAAGGAAATCCTAGAACATGGTCATAAAAGACAAGTTGCCTATTAAAATGTTAAAAATTGTCCCTAGAACTTGAGCAATTGACCCCATTCCTGGTTGTGTCTTGATCTATTTATTGTGTTTAACATTGAGATTCCCTCTTTTACATTTTCAGAAAATATTTGTTCATATAAATCAGAGCTTTGTAAGTATCTGGTGTGTGTGTGTGTGTGTGTGTGTGTGTGTGTGTGTGCATGTGTGTGTGTTTTGTCATTTTTTAAAGGCTTTCTCCTGTTGGGGGGAGTAGCCATCAAGTTCCACAGGTCAAGTACTGGAGTGGGCATTGGGCATGAGAACCCCTTTCACATCCCGTGTGGTTCAGGGTTCCCAGTCCAGGGTCTGGGTTCTGCAGAAGGGCAGCATGCAAATTAAAGAGAGACTAAAGGAAATTTAACTTGGTGATATGGGGGGCCTGGCGGGAGCCTACCTCTAGTGGGAGGACTGCTGCTAGGCTCTGGCCTTGCTATCCCTTTCATTGAGATTATGAGATACGCCCATCACCCTTAAGCAGGTTTGGGATAAATCCATAGCCCTTAGGCAAGTAATAAGTGGATTATCATATCAGTAAGGATTTACATGATTACAAAATGGGAAAGTTGCCTAAATTATCATTGTCTCAATTAGATAGGGAGTGGTAAGCTCTGACCTTTCAGAGCTTCAAGGTTGACAAGCTTTTCTATTAGTGAGACAATGGTCGTTTTTCTGCAATTGGGAACTAAAGAAGACCTGTGGATGAGTTGAGAAATGGGGCTCCTTTCAAAATACTCCAGAACTAATTTTCTCTGTGGAGGGCTGGTAATGGATCAGAGGCACCAATGACTAATTAGTAAAGGAACAAATAGTAATATTTTTTTTTATTTTTTTTTTTGCATATTATTTTTCTGGCAAGATTTATTTTTGAAAAATACTGGTAAACAAGGTTTTTTACAGGTCAGTAGCTGCAGCATATCTTTGGACAGTGAGAATAGAGAGGAAGAGGGAATGTCCCCATGTCACCATGTGGGTAATTCTTCCTTGGTTTCTCCCAACATGGAAAGAGATCTTGATTGCCCTGCCTGGGTCACATGCTTACCAGCACGTGGCTAGAGAAGATCATTGCATCTTCACTGACATGTGACAAGGCTGCTCAGAATAAAGGGTGGCGGGCACACAATGCAATGTACTGATCATGTGTCATAAAAATGTACACTTGAAACATACATTTTATTAACCAGTGTTGCAAACAATGGCATCAGAAGAGGATTCTGTTTGCAGGGGCGAACAAATTTAATTTTCTTAAAAAGACACTTAAAGAGAAAAAAAAAAAAAAATTAAGTGGCTCCTTTTTCCAAAGGGAATCAGGACACAGCAACCAGAAAGAAAGGAAATGCATGCTAGATGAGCAAAAACAGCACAACTCACAAACCTGGAGAAAACTTTGCTAATGGGGCTATCACTGTGGGAGCCTTTTCTCAGACTGGAAGCTGCCCGTTGTCCAGTCTAACAAAGCAGCAGGAATGATGGCTCTTCTGGGGCCTCCGTCTGAACATGGTGGTTTGGCTGTTTAGACTTGTTACAAATCCTTACCTCTTTTCATTGCGCCTACATCTTTCCTTGTCTCTCTGTAAACAAAGACCCTAGGAACTCACACACATTTTAATGCATGTCTCAAAGAAACTGTATTATGTTAAAAAGACATGTGTTTTCTCCAGGCAAACTCAGTGTGGTAAAAGAGGGCATGCAAAACATAATTGGGAAGAGATTTACTTAAAAACAAAGTTATCACCGTCGTACTACGTAGCTCTCCTTTTGATAATGAAGGCTCTGTCATGCAAAGCTATTCTGCCGCCTCCGTGAGAAAAGATCTGGAGGCCGAGAAAGACAATTCTGCAAACTATACCCAGATGTGTCTTCAGCACGCAAGTAGCTATTCCTCTGTGCTTCGGTAACCCTAAAATTTGATTATAAGAATGAGTGCATATTGCAAACCGGGTTTGTTTTATCCCCATGGCTTCTTGGGGATTTAACTCCTATTTAACTTTAGTGACTGTTTAAAATGTGGACCCCAGCTTAGCCACGTCACCTGGAATGTTCCAGTAGATGCTCCATGGTCTTATTCACCTGCCTGACCCCACTGGGGATGCTACGCCGTGAAGCATCCAGCCTCTGTCTGACTTTGTGCACATTGTACTGTGGTTTTCTTTCAAGAACTCCTTTTCACTCATCGCTCCACAAATAAGAAGTCCAGCCCTAGGATAGAGCTTTACTAATCAACACCTCTGAAGAGCTGCCCTTGACCTTGAAGGTTCACCCTGCAGACAGAATCCTCTTCTGATGCCATTGTTTGCAGTGGAGACAAGGAAAGAGAGATGGGGGACGGGGGGTGGGGGGGCATAAATGGAGGATTTGAAATGTAACTTTTTTCCATGTGTTAGAATGAATAAAAATTCTATCGGGAGTTTAAATTTTACTTTATATGTATATGATTTTATAGGTAGATGATGACACACGAAGATACCATCTTAATATGAAGCCCCGGGATGAGCATGATTTTTCTAGCGCTGTGACCTTTCATCTGTCATTTACATTTCTCTTAGCTCGGTTTTACTTACCTGGAGAGTAAGTACCTGGCTTACCCATCTCAGAGATGAAGTTGAAATAATGGATGAGAAAACAGGCTGTAAAGACAGAGTCAAGGAAAATGGAATTGCTTCTGTGAAGCAGCCCGGTGTGCAAATAACACAGACATTACAGTCAGGCAGTACTGGTCCAATTAAACATTCTGTACTTAACTGCTAAGCATTTAAATTGGTATTTTTAGTTGCCAGATCTAACAATAAATTGTAGCGCAGGGGAAAGAGGGATGCCTGCAAAAAAGGGTGGATATAAAGTATACAAAATGGATAAAAGTGGCTGCTGCAGACTTTTTATTAAAAATTTTTAAATCTTTATTGTTGAAAGTATTACAGATGTCCCTTTTTCCCCATTGACCCCTTTTAGCCTGAATCTGCACCCTCCCCAGGCCTTCACCACACTATTGTCTGTGTCCACCAGATACATATACAATATATTCACCACACTATTGTCTGTGTCCACCAGATACATACATATATATATATATATATATATATATATATATATATATATATATAAAATGACCAGTTGCTATGATATGCACTGACCACCAGGGAGCAGATGTTCAATGCAGGAGCTGCTGCTGCCCCCCTGGTGGTCACTGTGCTCTCACAGGGGGAGCACCACTTAGCCAGACACCAGGCACCGGACACCAGGGCTCATGGCTGGTGAGCACAACTACAGTGGTGTGCGCCTCTCCTGCCTCCGCAGCAGCACTATGAGAGCAGCCAGCAGGCACAGTGGGCCTGGATGAGTGGGGGTGGCACTGCACCCTGCCAGGACTCGGGCTCCTCCCTGGCTGCCTGCTGCTTCATCCATTGCTACTACATCCCTCTACTCAAAACCAGCAGTCCAGCATCCCCTGAGGGGTCCCAGGTTGCCAGAGGGCACAGGTCAGGCTGAGGGACTCCACTGATGCAGGAATCCATGCACCGGACCTCTAGTTTGCATTTCAATTCTTTGGTTTATCTCTTTGCATCTACCCACCATTGCCTTCCCTAATGTTGACATTATTGCAGGTGTCCTCTTTTTCCTACTCTTCACCCACTCCCCACTCCCCATCCCTTGGCCTTCACCTAACTATTGTCAATGCCCATGGAGTATACTGCAGACTTTTTTTTAATAAGCAAGTGTTTCAAATGAACATGAGAATTTTTCTCAACATAAAAAAGAAAAGTCTACATCTGTTTACACCAATGACATTTTTTAAGGACATCAAAATGGGTCAGGATATTTTACCACCCCGTATTCAGAGAGAAGCAGAATAAAAAAAATAGTTATGTGGTTCCTCAGCCTAAGCTACTAGGTAGATCAGGTATAAAAAGTCAAGGTGGGGTGTTCGTAGGATCATGTGTCTCTTCCTTACATTTTTATTGAGTTTATTGGGGTGACATGTCTCTGTTTCCAGTGGGCTTTTCTGGAGGTACAGATAACTTATCAGCTTTTGAGATTTAGATTCTGTAGTAGAGCCCATAGCTAGCACAAGTAAAGCAAACATTCAAAATCAAAGCAACAAGAAGTTAAAGTGCTACCTCTGATAGTTACGTTAAAATATTTAACGAAGCAAGAATTTCAGAACTAATATGAGTAAGTTGTTAGATGCATATTTGTGGAAAACATTTTGTTTTAACTTGTGTGTTTTGTTTGTTTTTTCTAAAGCAATGAACCACTTCTGAGGCAAGTTATGAATAATTCAGCTCTGTATATTTGAGAGTAAAAGATGTGTAATGTAGAAAAGAAGGCTAGATCTTATATTAATGATGGCAGGGATGATATAGCGAGGCTATTGTAAAGATAAAGATGAATGAGTGCCCAGGCTTAGTCAACATCAGACGTCATGAAAGCCGGAGCACGTTTTGTGAGGAATCCAGGGCATCTGGAGCTCTCAGCACAGAGATGCGGATTTCATGCCTATGTCCTCCAAAGCGGGGAAGAGGGAGTTAATTACCTCTGCTTATTTCTACTCTGGTGCCAAATGTCTTCTAGTGGCATTCTCTCTTTTCCATCTTGACTTCTGTTTGACTCATAACTTTGTCTTTTTCATGGTTTTCACTTGCTACTAGCCCCCAAGGCTCTGCTCTGTCTCATGGGCTTTCTTCATCTTTATCTTCCACACCAGCAACTTTGTTTCACAATATACCTCCCCAGGAGCAATGATCCGATCAATATTTCTCATCTGCCCACATCAGTGCAGGGCACAAAGTTCGAGCTGGCCTCTTTGTCAGATGCCCACTTTTCGTCCAATCGGCTACTAATGGGAAGGTCATGTGGTCTTCCCAACAGGGAATTTGGATGAGGAAATTTCTCTTATGAGGACTGTATCCTGGTACATAAATGAGACCTCTCTCAATGAATAGGGAAATTAGAGTCAGTCCTTTGGTGTCTTTTAGCTCTCCCTGCAGACCTCACAAGATTTTTGTGATCATCAGATGAAGTAATTTACGTGAGAGCCTTTTGAAATCTCTTATGTGATATGAATATGCATACATGTAATTTGTAAATCATTTAGTTCTGTGTATGTCATGATTGACCCTGAATAATTTCTGTTCAGTTCTCAAGACTGAGCTGCTGGCTAAAGATCCTCTCAAACATGCCAATGGTCTGAGGTAGAGCTCCTGCATTTCTATCAGTGAAAATGGAAACTTCTGTCATTCTCTTCAGTATACATTGAGCTATATGTAGCTGCCTCGCCTGGTATTTGTTGGAGTGTGCTGCATAAAGCCTCTGCACAAAAGAATCAGAATCTTGTCTTGAAGATATTTTCTATGACTTTAATAAACACTTATCAATTGTCAACTTCCAGGAAGGCAAGAAATAAGGCCCTATCCTCAAGGTGTGATTATCTTGAAGGGCTGAAAAATGCAGATCAGAATGCTTTCTTTAAAAAACAACAACACACACACACACACAAAAAAAATTTTATTTGCTGCATAAGTTCTAAAAGTACAAAAACAACATTTTGCAAATGTCAGCTGGGATCTTAAAGAAGAAATCATTGTTGGTTCTGAGAGTTCAGTCGAGGATAGAGTCCCACACAAGGTTGTCTTCACTTCTGACACCAAATGTAGGTCTGGGGTCTTCCCAGAGTCACCCTAGTGTTCGATCGTTTTCTGGAAAGATTCGCAGAATTCACCGAAAGCTTATACTCATATTTAGGGCTTATTGTAAGGAAAGGATGTAAATTAAAATCATCCGAGGGAAGTCGTGCAGAGGCAGAGTCCAGGAAAGGCACTGACCCCAGAGCTGGGTTGTCCTCGCCGGGAGTTGTGGACCAGAACTTTCCCAGCATCAGTGTGTGACATCGCGCGTGGAGCACTGCCAGCCAGGGACGTGCACCTGAGTCTTCAGTACCCAGAGGTTTTTCCTGTTGTTTGATCACGTATAGTCTGTGCAGTTGATGATTAGTTTCCAAGCTCTCCCAGAGAGCATGTTGATTGATACCTTTAGTTCCTAGCTCTTTCCAGAGGCAGAACTAATACCATGTAACACAAAGCTCCCATCATAAATCACATCATTAGACTGTCAGTGGCCAAGGCTTCCAGGCAAACGAAGACACTCCTATTAATCAAGAAAATGTAGGACTTAGAGGCTGCCTCCCAATAGCAGAGAGCAAAAGCCAGACTTCTTCTTGGGCAAGATTAATTCTTCACTACATAACAACTGGGGTAAGCAGGATTTAACTCAGTCAGAGTGACCCTCATGGAGGCTAGGGGCCCACAGAGCCTAGGGCAGAATCACATAACATTGACAGGATGTACAGTACCTGGGGTACTAATGTAAACCAGAATAATCTAAGAAAGGCAGTCAGGGCAAGTCCTTATGTTTTCAGTCTGTCTTCCAATTTATCTGTTTAGACGGTCTTCTTGGGGTATAATTTACATACCATGAAACTCACTCATTTTAATTGTACAATTCAAGAATCTACTAAACTTTCAGAACTGTGAAACCATCACTACAATCACCCCAGACAGATCCCCTGTGCCAACTTGTTATCAACCTCTCTTCCCACTCCCAACCTCAGGAGACTCCTTCTCTGCCTTCTTTCTTTATAGACTTGATTTCACTGAGCTTAGCTTATAAATAGAACCATGCAATATGCAATCTTTAACTTCTTAGTGTAATTTGAAATTCTCTCATATTGCAGCATGAATCAGTAGCTTATTCCTTTTTTACTGCTGTATTGTATTTCATTATATGGATATACCACCTTTTGTTTATCCATTCATCAGCTGATGTGTGTGTGTGTGTGTGTGTTTCCATTTCTTGCAATTATAAACAATGCTGCTATTATGAACAAGCCTTTATGTGAATATGTTTATATTTCTCAGGTAGATATCTAGGAGTATAATTATCAGGCTTTATGGTTATGTTTAACTTTTTAAGAAACTGCTAAACTGCTTTTCAAAGTGGCGGTAACATTTCATAGTTTCATCAATAAATATGAGGGTTCCAGTTTCCACACATCCTTGCCAACATTTGCTCTTGTCTGCCTTTTTTATTATAGCAATTTTAGTCCTGTACTGAATGGCTTCACAGGCACATTTTATCATGCATTCAAAGAAACATTAACACCTATCCTTCTCAAACTATTCCAAAAATTCCAAAAGGAGAAAATGTTACAGAAGACCATAGAAGAACCAAGCAATGCTTAGAGAGATGGAGTTACACTTAATTATTATTACACACGGGCCGAGAGAAAATTGTATTTCAAATTCTGGACCCCCAACATGGAGAAACTTTCCCTATTTATATATTTTTACCTTCTTTGTCTCCCAAATATGGGGTGTTTCCAGCTTCCTTTCCAAGTTCTTAAAGAGCCTCTATGTGCTGGGGTTTTGAGACCTCAACCAAAGGCTTGGCCTGGCGCCAGCACTGATAACTTCATCTGGGGAAGGTTTATGGCCTCTCTGGAATGGGAATACTCTTATTTTCCTTATTATTTAAGCAAGCAAACATTTACGGAAGCCAAAATAGCAGGGTTAGAATTTCAAACAGCAGTTTTTATATAAGATGGATGCTTCAAAAAGACTCCCAAGCTCATTTTATTATGAGGCCAACATCATCCTAATTTTAAAACCAGATGAAGACACTGCATGCATATTACTTGGGATGCTGTTAAAATACAGATCCTGGTCCATTAAATCTGGGCTGAGGCCTGAGATTGTGCATTCCTAACAAGCTCCCAAGTGATGCTGATGTTGCTGACTCATGGACCACACTTAGAACAACAAGGACAAAGCATCGGGTGCCTTCTGACCACAGCTGTGCAAGCTCTGGTTATGGAACCCAATGAGAGACAGAAGAGGGAGGTGTGCAAGCAAGATGAAGGAACACACTCCTGTTCACTATTGAGTATCCTTTGGTAGGATTGGCAAAGGTTTTGTTTTTATTTAATTTATTTAAAAAAAAAAAAACAGGGAGGGTTAAGCAATACAAAAGGCATAACAATAATTGTAAAATGTTGTACATTTAGCCAAAACCAGTTTGGATCAGTGGATAGAGCGTCAGCCTGCGGACTGGAGGGTCCCAGGTTCGATTCTGGTCAGGGGCATATACCTTGGTTGTGGGCACATCCCCAGTTGGGGGGGGGGGGGTGCAGGAGGCAGCTTATTGATGTTTCTCTCTCATCGATGTTTCTAACTCTATCTCTATCTCTCTCCCTTCCTTTCTGTAAAAAATCAATAAAGTATATATTTTTAAAAAGGTTGTACATTTATTGGGGGGACTTTGAGAAATGTTTTGCTCTATACTACCATGTCAAGTTCTCAATTCTGTGTTTCTTTATTGCTAGTGCAGGGATATACGCAGCAGCTCAACCTGCTACTGCAGGTTATGCAATTCGCCACTTCTCACTGGCGGATATATATATATGTGTGTGTGTGTGTGTGTGTGTGTGTGTGTGTGTGTATATATATATATATATATATATATATATATATATATATATATATGATGGATATATATATGTATATATATTGATTTATTTATTTTTTACAGAGAGGAAGGGAGAGGGATAGAGAGTTAGAAACATCGATGAGAGAGAAACATCAATTAGCTGCCTCCTGCACACCCCTTACTGGGGATGTGCCCGCAACCAAGGTACTTGCCCTTGACCGGAATGGTACCTGGGACCCTAGAGTCCACAGGCCGATGCTCTATCCACTGAGCCAAACCGGTTAGGGCAGAATGAATATTTTTTATGATTATCTGTTAACCCAGAGGAAATTTAAAATGCATGAATTAGAATTTGGGGGTAGTACTCTATGACTACATAAAGTTATTATTATTATTATTATTATTTTTATTGTATTCCTATTTGTTAAAGACAGGAAAAAAAATACAGCCAGCCTACACTTAGAATATAACATAAAAACATAAAACTCCTTTGGACCTTCTGCCAAGTAGAGACTTACTACATGTGAGTAAAAGTCCCCGAGTAGGATATTTAACCTGAGAAATTACATCGATGCCCCAACTCTTCCCTAGTGTTAAGATCTGGGTCCCTGCCACCCCACAGGCCCTCCCTGTTTCTTTCTCCCCTGATTAACCTGCCAGCATTTTCATTCCTTCCCTTTCCAAAGTGAAATCCACCTCAGGGAAGTCTTTTTTTTTTTTGTCCTGGATGCTCTTTTTCCCCTTCCCCCAGGATAGCTATCTTAGATACGCTGCTGAGGTGAAATAAGGATTCATGACCACAGACTCCAAGGAGCTTTCTTTCCAATTTCTGATTCAGGTTGGCCCTAGGTTCCCTGTACACTCAGCGCCATCTCTGGTCATGATCTTGAACTGCACGTCACAAAATCCCAGCATCATTCTTCAGCTCAGCAGTTCTCTCTCTGATGTGGTCTGGGCTGTGTTTTCATCTCTGAATCTGTGAAAGAATCTGGTAATGGTGCGCTGCCACCCTGTCTCATCTTAGGATAGCCAGTGCCAAACTAATACATTTATAACCTTCCCACAGGCCTCCCTCGCCCGCAGGAAGTGGAAAGTTTTAACTAAGGGCTGATTAGTGTGCTTGAAGTGAGCTTGTATTTTTGTATAAAGTGCAAAGTAAAGACTTGACATAAGTTTGGTTTTTTTTTTAATATCCTCAACTGATTTAGGGTAAATCAATTTTGAAGTGTTTTAATGGGTACTTGTTTATGCAAATCGCTGCCTCCAGTTTTAATCTGTGTGCTTCAGACACACTTTCTGCATTTCAATTTTGCCAGACATCATGTGGTCTTTCATCTGCTGCTTTCCCCACCCCCACCCCCATGTTTCTATTTTTTCTCTTTTCTCCACTGTTTGTATCCCATTCTGTTAGAAAAAAAATTGTGTAGGTGAGCCAGGCCCAAACATTTCAAACATAGGTGCTAGTACTTCATTTTGCTGTAACTCAATCAGAGGTAAATCAACTTGTAGTATTTGTAAATAACAGCTTATCTGTAAACATGATGCTAACTTTTACATTGTATTAGTATATTTTTTGCTAAACTGTGGCCTTCTGTGTTTAAGTTTCACCAGTTCTTCCGGTTAGAGTTCACTCATGCTTCTGACCACCCTCAAAGGAAAGAATGAACACCATTAACAAGTGAAGTGCTCATCACGTGAAGTGTCATCTCTGATCTCCTTGCTCAGAAAGGAAGCTGCTGTGAGCTCCTGCCCAAGTAAAGGAGAATATTCTGTATGCGAATGAGAGCGTGAGAAAATACGCTAGACAATTACTGGTAAATGGCATCTGTTGTGTATTCTCGTGAGAAGAATGCCTTTACAATGTGGGCAGCACAGTGGGAACCTGCAGAAATTGAATATTTCTTTCAGGTTCTGCTGACTCTGAATCTTACCTCTTGTGACTGATGTAGCTGCTCCACTTCAGTCCAAGCCACTCAGGGACAAAGACGGTCTTCACATCTTGTTATCCCAGCAGAGAGCACAGCGCGTGATGATTCAAGAGGTGCTCTTGATGGTGACATGCTAATTAGCCGTAGGACTCTCTTCTTTTTTAAAGTACCAACGTCTGAAGCGTCCACCCTGAACTCTGGTCACCTCGTTTTTTCCTACAGAGTAAAATTTTCCATGCAATGGTCCACGTTCCATTTCAGAAAGACAAAAAGCAAGATAGCAATATATTTCTCCATGTGGGATTCTATGCACAGAAATTCTGCCATATGGGAATTCTTTAAAAAAAAATAATAATAAAAGCATAGGATCTGTTTGCAGCCTGTCTTCAAGTGCAGGTGACTCCTGCACAAGAACAGACCTAGGCACAAACAGCAGGCAACATTTGGACATTTCTTATTTATTTATTCATTTGACAAACCTGTGAACACTTATTGATGTTTTGCTCCAGGCACTATGATGCAGTGGCAGGTAAGTCCCAACATGCAAGAAGCTCATACAAAACAGCATACAGGAATATAAATGGTCATGCCTACACTGTACACACATGCATGCATGTAAAATACATGTATGAATATATACATGTTACTATATATCAAGACAGTATATAAACAATATTATGCAAATTTTATTCAAAGAAGACACCCATTACATCTTGCTATACCATACTCTGACACCATAGAGTTGCTTCCTGTAAGTGCCTGGTTTCCCCAGTTACTAATAATTTTATGCAGTCTCCTAGCTGTAAGCACAGTGAGATTTGTGCCAGAGTTAGTTACAAAATGTAAGAAATAATAGCCCTTCTCTCTACTATCTAATTATAAATTGCTCACCTTGGGATCTATAGTTTCAGGAACCTACTGCATAGGATAGCTTGATTTTTAAGCTAAGGTGGTATTATTCAGTGTAATCAATCTTTACATTTTACCACCTAAAATGAATTTTAAATAAGTCCTTTAGGGCCTCGTGTAAAAAAATGTCTTCTGCAAAATTTTACCCTCATTTCAGGGAGTAAAGGGAGACATTTTGGAAGTAAGAAAGATTGTAGAACCCCTCAACCCACAGAACAAAGCAGTGTTACTTTTTATATTACTATTTTGACTGCAAAATAAATTAGTCAGCTGGCCATAGCCTTGGCATATCATTTTCATATACCTGTGAAATGCAATGTCTGTGTTAATATAAATTGCATTCAAATATAAATATTCTATATGGTTATTAGAAATTAAGTAATTTTTAATAATCAAGGTGATAAAGATAATGTCTATATCAATAATTCTGAAAATTTTAAGAATTTGATTTTGTATGCTTTTCTAATTTTTAGTGTTTTTCAGAAAGACTGAATATCTAGAGAAATACTGATTGTACAGATTATTTATCTGGAATATGGTCTGTCACTATCTTTTAGAGAGCTTGCTGCTTTCTTCAATGATATAACTGTAGATTTGACATTATGAGGTCAAGGTTTTGAAACCTAAATGTGTATTTGTAACTTTACCTAGAAAATAACGAATCACAGAAACCAGTTTGGCTCAGTGGATAGAGCGTCGGCCTTCGGGCTGAAAGATCCCAGGTTTGATCCTGGCCAAGGGCATGTACATTGGTTGCGGGCACATCCCCAGTAGGTGGGTGTGCAGGAGGCGGCAGGTCAATGTTTCTCACTCATCGATGTTTCTAGCTCTCTATTCCTCTCCCTTCCTCTCTGTAAGAAATTAATTAAATATATATATTTTTTAAAAAAAGAAAAGAACTTATTCTTATGTTAAGCAATGGCATAAATTCTAAGTCAAAATATGCTAAATCAGTATAAAATGCATTAAGAACAGAAGGACATAATTGATATATTTTCATAGTATTAAAAAATAAAACAAAGAAAACCTATTTCTCTATACCAGGTTGAGTGCCCCAGAAATAAGACACTTACAAAAGCATTTTCTCTGTTTCAACGGCCAATTGATAACATCAACAATTATCAGAAGTCTTGATTTACACATTTATCTTTTAGAATTTAATTTTTAAAAATGAATGCAAAAAAAAACAAAAACAAACTAACAAAAACATCTTGGAGCCCTATCTGGTTTGAATCAGAGGATAGACCATCGGCCTGCAAACTTAAGGATAACAGGTTTGATTCCAGTCAAGGGCATGTACCTAGGTTGCAGGCTCAATCCCTGGCCCTGATCAGGGTGCATAAGGTAGGCAACCAATTGATGTGTCTCTCTCACATTGATGTTTCTCTGTGTGTGTCTCTCCCCCTTCCCTTCCACTCTCTCTAAAAATCAATGGGAAAATATCCTCAGATAAGGATTAACTAGAAAAGAAAGAAAGAAAGAAAGAAGAAAGAAAGAAAGAAAGAAAGAAAGAAAGAAAGAAAGAAAGAAAGAAGAAAGGGAGGAGGGAGGGAAGGAGGGAGGAGGAGGGAGGAAGGAGGAAGGAAGGAAGGAAGGAAGGAAGGAAGAAAGAAAGGAAGAAAGAAGAAAGAGAAGAAAGAAAGAGAAGAAAGAAAAGAAAAAACTTAGAACTTCAAAATTGATCTGTATCTCCATAGCTTGACACTTAGAATCTGTCAAGTGGTAAATGCTTAACACTTACCTAGTTATTCAGGTTAAAGATAAAACCTAAGAGAATTCTGAACAACAAGAAGAGAGAGAGGGAAGGCTACCCCCACCAGATATTGAATTAATCCAATCTATAAAGTCTCTCTTTTTAAAATTTCTTGTTTACAGTATTACAGATGTCCTTCATTCCCCTCACCCTTTTCTCCCCCTCCACTTACCCTGTCCTACCACAGGCCCTCCCTACACTAGCCCAGGTCTGCCTTCATGGGCTAAGCATATATATGAAAATATGTTATTCAGTTAATTAATTATTCCCTCCCCTCTGAAATCTGTCAGTCTAGTCCATGCATTCATGTCTCTGGACCAATTTTGTTCATCAGTTTATATATTTCTTTAGATTTCACATATGAGTGAGTTCATGTGATAACTTATTTTTATCTGATTGGCTTATTTTGCTTAGCATAATACTCTCTGGGTTCATCCATGCTGTCTCAAAGGGTAAAAAATCTTTTTTTTTTTTTTTTTTTTTTTTTTTTTTTTTTTTTACAGCTGCATAGTATTCCATTGTATAAATATACCACAGCTTTTTTATTCAGGCACTTGGGCTATTTCCAGATTTTAGCTGTTGTAAATCCATTCTGTTTTCCACCATGGTTGTATCACTCTGCATTCCCACCAGCAGTATACTAGGGTTCCTTTTCCCCCACAATCTTGCCAGCACTTGTTGATTTATTGATGGTAGCTGTTTTGGCAGGTGTGAGGTGATACCTCACTGTAGTTTTAATTTGCATCTCTCTGATGATTAGTGACCTTGAGCATTTTTTTCAAATGTGTTCTGTAAAGTCTATTTTTTAAAACAACATGGGATTATTTAATTCCAAAATTTTTCAATATTTAAAAAATCTTAAGAAAATACAGCAACTGAACCTAACCACATATGTAGTCGGCAGTGATATGACCACACAGAGAAGTATATTAAGTGATTTTAGGACACATGATAGAGATTTATCATCAATACATATAGCCTTAGGGAGTAAAGAAAAAAGAATTGGAAAACTAAATTAAGCTATGTTTGTAAGTTATATTGCTTTTGGTAGTGCTTATATTGTAATTATGACACCATTGAATATATTATATGGTAATTAAATAACTGTGTTAGTCTATCATAGTCAATATCCTTTAGAATCAAGATTCTCAGTGTAGGAATAAGAAGAAACATAAATAATGTTGGGAAGCATGAGACTTGGTTGGAAAGTTTGAAAGAAGGACATTCTGATTAAAAGGGAAGGGTGTGGAAGGCCAACTGATTTATTTATCAGAAATCTGACTTAGGGGAGTGTCGAAGGCAGCACCCCTAATTGTTCCTTGACCTTTCCAAACAAGACTGTGCATGTGCAGACCCCCAGATGTTTCCTGAAATCCTGATGCTTAAACTCTGGACACCCTTGCCCAGAGGACAATGTAAACACAAGTGTCCTCCCAAGATTACGTACTCACCCTACTGAGTAATAAAAGCCTAACAAGGCAGGCAATCAAGGCTGTTTGGCTCCTTCAGCCAGGCTGTCCCTTAGCCTTCTCTTCACAGTGAAACTGTGTGAGAGTAATCTGTTCATCTGTCATTCAGGGGCTGCTGGTCAGCCCCGGGAAAATAATTTGGAAAAGACTAAGTAAAATCCCATGGCCATGAATTTTAATGGGTAATATAAATTTGAAACATGATATTCCTTACTTTCTATTCAAAGAAATAAAAGAGTTCATTGGAGAAATGGCTGGTTTCAGGTGAGGGAGCAAATAAAGCTGAGCCTGAACATTTTATGAAACCACAAGAAAAGATTTGAAGAGTGTCATCCAGAGAACTCAGGAGTCAACTTAAGGAGGCTACCATGGACCAAAAATGGAGCAATTTGAACATTAATAAGAAAAATAACTAAAATGGGTTGAGCCCTAACCTCAGTGGATAGAGAGCATCAGCCTGAGTGTGGATGGAAGGGTCCAGGATTTGATTCCAGTCAAGGGTGCATGCAGGAGTTGTGGGTCCTATACCCAGTAGGGGACACGTTGGAGGCCAATCAATGATTCTCTGTCATCATTGATGTCAATCTCTCTCTCCCTCCCCCCTTCCTCTCTGAAATCAATAAAAGTATATTTTAAAAAAATAAATAAATAAAATAAAATGGGTTGAAAATCATGACCTATGGCCAGTCATTACTTTATAAAGATTTCAAGTAAAATGTTAAAAATTGTTAGTCAATAACTATTTTGAAAACTAGAAAATAAATAAAAACTGGTAAATAAGCTTTATCACTGCAGCCAAATAATAGAGTAAATGTATTTTAAGTGTTAAATGAGGAGGAAAATACAAAGTTGCATAAGCACCATTTGGCAACCCCTACTTACTTACTTAATTAATTAAACTATATTCTGGGGATGAACACACACACACACACACACACATACACACACACCACTCATACAAAGTGATGTGAAATTATAAGGAATATTTAGTATTTTAATTTTGTATAAATAAGTTTTATTTAAACGTTAAAAAAAGGCACATAGCCATAAAATTTAAAGAATAAAAAAAACAACCCTATTTTATTCATTAAAATTAAAAAGATACTATTACAATCTTTTAAACTTTAATAAAAACTCTAAGTCATTGTCTGAATTTTTTCCTTCTATGTAGGGGTGTTTGGTATACCTTATACTAAGAAGACTCTAAGAATTGCTGAGAATTGGAAAAACTATGTATTAAAGCATGGTTAAATATTATCTTCCAGAATCAGCAAAAATACTAATATCAGCCATCTGTTAAGTGGCATTTGTTCTTGCAATCAGGACAACAGTAGCTATTATAATATATTAAGTAATATTGCGGGTCTCTGATGATGATAAACTAAAATTTGATTTCTGTAACGTTCTATTCTTTTTTATATTTATGTTTAAAATTTCATTATTTATCTAAAACCTGGAAAAATATAATTTCTATATATACTAAAGATTCCTTCATGGCTCATTTTCCTTATTTAAGGCCTTAATCACTGCATGCCAACTTTGTACCAGGCAGCTGTTGCTAGGATGTATCTGTTTCCATAGCAATAGATGAACTTTTCAGATGCATTTAGAATCCCTCCTCATTTTTGCTACCCGTGTCCCTTGTCCATATGCAAACCAGTGGCTAAATCTCTAATTGCAACAAAATTATTTGAAGTAATAACATCCTTCATTTAACATCCATGTACACAAGAGTATAGTATAGTACAATAAAAACCTTTTTATTTTTTCTTTAAGCTCTTCATTCTTTTCCCTGGCTATTTAGACTGCAGAAATTCCTATGACCTGGGGAGGAACACTGCGCCCAGTTAATAAGCATCAGAAACATTTTCTGTGAGTGCACTTTACAGAAACAGCAATTAATAGAAGAAAAGAACTAAGTGCAAATGGACTCCTTCCTTTCTTTCTTTCTTTCTTTCTTTCTTTCTTTTTTTTTTTTAATAAAAGCATTCAATATGGAACCAAAAATGTGTTACAAAGACAACAGGCACCAACCTCAGCCTGAAGATGGCCAGTCTAGTTTGGATGAAATCACGAATTCCCCGCATGAATTGAGGCTGACCCTTCAACTGAAGTTTTCAGGTAGGTGAGAGTAGACAGTGATAACATAGGAGACCTGAAACATAAAATTATAATTTTAATAAACTCTCAAGCACTGAGTTATTCCTGAAAGTACAGTCTCTTCTGTCTCTCAGTTGTCATCTATTATGAACAAAAGCACGAGGTTTGGGATTAGATAGCCGGGGTCTGAGTCCCAGCAGATCCATTAACTAGATGTATGACACTGCTCAAGTTATGCAATTTTTTTGAGTTGGTTTATTCTTAAGTGTGTACAAATGGTCTTGAAAAGGGATATTTCAATTTTATTATTTTAAGTTGATGTGCTTATACTCAGGACAAACTGGAAACACAACAGTAAGCTTGTTAGCAATATTTAAGTGTAATCTTAATACTTTAAAAAATTACAAGGTTGTATGGAGCAAAAATTGCCTGCAATAAATCCTTAAATTGCATCTTTTTCATTTCTTATTTTTTCAATTCAGTTGACAGTCAATAGTATTTTATATTAGTTGTACAACATAGTAGTTAGACATTTATATAATTTAAGAAGTGATCCTCCAATAAGTCTAGTTTCCACCTGTTGCTGTACAGTTATTACAATATTATTGACTTTATTCTCTGTGCTGTACTTTATATCCTGGGACTGTTTTGCACTTTACTAGATAGATGATAGGTTACAGAGACAGATAGATAGATGATAGATTATAGAGACAGATAGATGATAGATGGATGGATGGATAGATAGATGGATGGATGGATGGATGGATAGATAGATAGATAGATAGATAGAACAATTTTAAGGTTTAATTTAACCCATGCAATAGGCAAGAATAATGATTTCACGCTGTTAGATCAGTTGATAATTTTTATTCATGCTGAAGTTGGTAACACTGACAGAAACTGTGAATTAGAATTTCATGTATTCTTGAGAATTCTTTACCCATGATTCTTGGCTTCCCTTAAATGCTTTGTCAACTTAATTTCACTGTAAATTCTAAAATGGGATGAGTTTTCCTACTGCAGAAATTGGTGCATAAAATCTATCACTGACATTTTCCTTAAATTTAATCCCAGGTGTGTCAACTTTTGTCATAACTATACTGAACCTCTGATGTTTCTCCTCTCTGCGTAAAAAAGTCTCTGGTAATCAGAAATCTTGCTTTTTAAGCTTTCAAACTAAATAATTTTATACAAATGCTTGGCAAATGCTTTACGCTCTCCAAAATCTGCTTACTCATTCTCTGAAATAAATGGATTTGGATATGAACATATCCCCTATATATCTGAGATAACTATTGAGTCTCATCATTTAAACACATGAAATAGAGAGAATTGACTGCTATAATCTGCCAGGGGCTGAGTGAAGGTGGGCAAAGGGAAAGGCAGAAATATTGGGACATCTGTAGTAGTTCAACAATAAAAATAAAATTATTTTTACAAATAAACATATGTAAATTTCTCTATGTTGAAAGACATCAGGAGGTACCCTAAAAATGCATTGGGATAAACTGCTTGTTGACAAAAAAAATTGTCCAATCTCCATCATAGTAAAAATCTAAGTCAATATATATACTGAATGACAATTATTTTATAGCAAACACAATAATTCCAACAATCATTATCTGGGTGGCATAGCACATGAAAATATGTTAAAATGACCAGTAATTTTAGTCATTGTAATAATCAATTGCAATAAATATATAAATCAATAGATGCTTTTATTTTTAATTATTTTTATGATTATACTATAATAAGTATTTCTACTCTAGAAAATATGCATGTATGTATGTCTCTGATCACAAACATTCCCCAGGCTGAATTCTCCTCCCCAGCTTAACTGAAAGGGCAGATAAGGAGTCACTTTTTTTTTTTAATCTCACTGTTCACATGAAAACATTTGAAAACTGGTCTAAGTAAATGAAGATTATTAAAATTTCTCCTACAGATCTCACAATGGTTTTTCCTAATTAAAAAAATGTTATTTTACCAAAGCCAATGAAAATATTAATTAAAAAGATAACCAACCTTTAAATAACCTAAGGAGATAACATTTTTATATATAAAGCAAAAATCACAAAAAAAATCAATGTTATTTAGAACTAATGTTATTAGGTTTCAGACAATTGGAAATTCTTGTGCTTAATTATTACTGATTTCTAAATGCACAGCATTCTAACAGAAACACATGTGTAGTGGGAGCTCTTTAGAATATATTATGGTTTCTTTTGAGGCCAGTCCTTAAGTGATTTTCTCATGAGTGTTCTGTGTGTGATAAAATTTGCATTACCTGACATGGTGTCATAAATGGTATTTAAATTTCTTACGGTATTCTTAGAAAAGTGTTTATCTTCTTTTATTAATAAAATTAAAACTAGATGTTTAAAAAATTACACAAACATTTGATACAGCAATCCTTCATTGGGGATTCTTAGAGAAATAAAATCTCCATCATGTAAGGATTTATATGTAACTAGAGGCCCAGTGCACAAAATTTGTGCACTTGGGGGAGGGGTCCCTCAGCCCAGCCTGCACCCTATCCCAGTCCAGAAGCCCTCAGGGGATGTCCAACTGACAGCTTAGGCCCACTCCCCTAAGCCAGCAGCCTGACATACTTAGTGCTGCTGTGGTGGCTCTGGTTCTGGCTGAGTGGCCTTCCCACTGTGGGAGTGCACTGATCACCAGGGGGGCAGCTCCTGCATTGAGCATCTGCCCTCTGGTTGTCAGTGCACATCATAGCAATTGGTCTTTCTGCCCTTTGGTCGATTTGCATATTAGCCTTTTATTATATAGGATACTAGAGGCCCAATGTATAAAATTTGAGCATGAATGGGGTCCCTAGTGGCTGCTGGCCACCAGCCAGGGCCTTCCTTCATTCCACACCACGCCCTGGCGGTCAGCGTACATCATCTAATTCCCAGTAGGTCAAATTCCCGCCCATGGGGACAATTTGCATATTAGCCTTTTATTGTATAGGATTGCTTGCCTCAGCTGGGCTAGAAGACTGAAGGCAAAATGCACATGTGTCCAAAAGTGAATGGCTGCATAAATTATGGTGTATCCAAACTATCAGCTACCAGGAACTACTCAAAACAGTGGGCTATATAAAATCTACCAGGACCACCCTTTAGGTTGCAGATATATGTATAATGCATAGCTCTTAAACACACCCAACATACTACCCATGTTCTGTACTTGCTTGTTTCTGTTTGATTAATGCTAGAGCAACTTGTGAAATATAAACATCAAACTGCTAATAATATTTATTTCTCATAGAGGTATTTTACCGGTTTGATAAAAAAAAATTAATTTTTTCTAAAACATTAAATCTTTGATTTGTTATAAAAAGCAAGTCTTATTTTGGCAATGTGACGTATGAAATCTTAAGCCCTCAAAAAGAAAATTTTTTAAAGAATAATCGACCCTGCTCCCTGAAGAACCTCTGTATAGAGGCGCATATTGTTATTTCCTTCAAACGCCTTGTTTCATTCCGTTTTAATCTGGAGGTTCTCCCAGCCCATGTGGGTTATTTCAACGGTCTAGGTTAGACCATCTTTGTCTCTCAAGAACCAGATGGTGCATCTTGGACTTGGCAGGCAAATTGGACTCTGCCACCACTGCCCACTCTACTATACAAAAGCAACTGTGCGCAACAGGTGAACAAATGACAGCGGCTGTGTTCAGATGGACTTCATCTGTAGGCACCAAAATCTAAGTTTCAGGTAGTAATTTTTATATGCCACCTATCTTATTCTCCTTTCAACATTCTTTCAATGATTTAAAAATGTAAAGAGCATGCTGAACTCCTGGGCTGCCCCAACAACTCCTGACGATAGTTTCCAACCCTGTGTGGGAGAATGGTGTAGGTGGACATGAACCTTCTGGGGTTGGATTCTGCTGTCCAAGGCCACGGGAGCCAGGTGAGCGTGCTAATAATATTATTCATATTTATTTCTAATGTAACAGATTGGAAGTTATTACTCCTACATCATAGGTTACATATATTCTGACAAATATCTCCCCATGGTCCATTCTGGTGAAATGTACTTGATTCCTGCATCAGGTCTAATTCTATACTTAGAAGTTCTCACTGTTAAAAAAAAAAAAAAAAAAAAAAGTACATTCTAAGAGGAAAAATGCATTAGGCTATCTTGCTTGTGTGAAATGGTGGAAATGATTTTCTCCTAACAATGGCACCCAAAAAATGGAAGTTGTAATGGGGTAGGCGAAAAGAGGAATGCCCTCTTTTAGATAATAGAGCGCTGCTGGGAAAGCAGTGTGGGCATGAGCGGAGGAGGGGTGACGATGGGTGAGATGCAGGGGAAGGGAGGTGGTGTGGACACGAGGATGTTGTGGGAACAAACAAGATGAAACAACGGCATTTAATAGTTCACGCCTGACCACACTGGTTTTACCTCCTGATTCATAGGTCAACGCTCAACCACTGAGCCATACCAGCTAGGCTAGTCATAACTGTCTATGAAAAAATTTGTTCTGAAATAATAAAAAGCATCAGGCACACTCAAACTAATTAATGTGTAGAAAGAAGCAAAGTTTAAAATATGTATTTATGTGCACTGCCATGCACTTAAGAGAACTGACTTCCTGTGGCACTAATTGTGGTAAATATTCACATTAACACTTTCTGAAATCAAAGGCCTCAAATTACTAAAGGGATTTCACTTCCTAACAGTTTGTGCTACTCTTAATAATGTACTTTTGATAGAAACTAATAAAAATGGTGGCTAAGTTCCCAGCCAAGCCTACTAAATTTTTTAATAAAGTTGGAATAAAATTACTGGTGATGCAGTTAACTCATAAAAAGACACTATTGTTAAAACCATACTAGTTAACTACAAAAGAAATGCAAATATCTATTTTTAAGATAGTTTGCTAAATTGAATGCTACCAGAAAAGACAAATCAATGCAAGGAGGTATAAAACTTTAAGAAAATTACATTGCCTAAAATAAGGTTGAAATGTTTGTTGTATTTTTAATAGTTTATTTTATTTCAAATTACAAAAAAATGTATAACAAGATACATAAAATAAAATACACTGAAAAAATATAAAATCATCTATAATTTTGCCATATGGTATTTGTTTGAAATACATACTCCTAGACTTATATGTCTGCAACATAGTTGTCAGAAAGAGATTCTGCTTTAATAACCTTCCCTTTAATTCATTGTATTTAAACATAACAAACACACAGAAAACAGGTGTTGAATAAATAGCCATCTCAGTGAATTATCACAAAATGAATACCCCGGTAACCAGCACTCATGGGAAGACAGTAACAATAGCAATACAGAAGGAGCCTTGAACCACCTCACCATCACCACGCCCTCCTCTTCACATTACACGATTCTGATTTATAATGTAAAGGGTAGTTTTGAAAATTTTTGAAATTTATGAAAAGGAAAGATATAATACGTCTTTTTCTAGGCCTGCTTCTTTTTAGCCAACATTATGTTTATGAGCTTCATGCACATAATGATGTCTTGCTATTATTTGTTTACCTCTATTAATGAGTAGTATACCAGTATGTGACTATACCACTATTTAATTATCTAGTCTATTGTTGTTTTCAGGTTCTGGATCTTTTACATTGATATCCTGTCGATACATAGCTGAGTCATTGGGCTTAAGTACAGTTAGAGCAGATATTGTCAATTTTTGCAAAATAGTTGTTCCAATTTACATTTTGGCCAGTTTCCCTTGCTTTGTATCCTTGCTAGCACTCGGCATTGTTAATTTGTTGAATTGAGCAATTCTAGCATATGTCATTATTTTATTTTTCTTTTTTTAATGTTTGTTTGTTTGTTTGTATTGTTCATGGTCACCTGAGGATATTTTTCCATTTTTTATTTTTAAAGAGAGTGGGATGGAGACAGAGAGATCAAAATATGAATGGAAGGCAATTGGTTGCCTTCACACACCCCCCGAGCCCAGCCAGGGATGGAGCCTGAAACCAAGGAACATGCCCTTGACCAGAACCAAACCAGGGACCCTTCAGTCCGCAGGCCGATGCTCTTTCCACTGAGCCAAACTGGCAAGGACTCATTATGTCCTAATTTGCATTTCTCTAAATCAGTTTTTTTAAATATATTCTTATTGCACATTTGTGACTCCTCTTTTCTGCTCAAGACACTTGCCCATAATTTTACTATAGCTTCTATCTATGTTTTTAAAATAATTCCTAAGATAGTCTGAATAAACCCCATTCAATTTTTCAAAGCACTTTTAATGTAATAATTTGGTAACTTTGTCTGGATGAGCTAAGCATACACTTAAGGGAACATGTAACCTCTAGTGATCAGTGGATTCACACATTAATGTTAAGATTTGCTTCAGGTCATTGGGTTTGGGGGCAATTTCTTTGCTCCTCACAGTCCCTCAAGAATTCAGGGTGACCACTGTTGTACCACTTAGAATGTTGCTAGTTGCTATGGCAGGAATAATGAAGGGAAACTAAAAACCTCGCACCAGAAGTGCTATGTGTCATTTCTGCTCACATGACATTATCCAGAACTGGTCACTTATTCATACACAACCATAAAGAGATGGAAGGTGCAGGCTCCCAGACACTCAGGAAGGAAAAGCAAATCAGTATTGGTTAGAACTAGTAATGTCTGTCATGCCTGGGCATCTTCCTTATCAATGATATACATATACTTTCTATTTTAATGTTCACAATATATTTCAATTTTGGTTTATGCCACATTTTAGTAAAGCACCTTCCAAAATTATTTTAAATACTGGGGGACTGGATTATGCTAATGGATTCTGTATAGTGTTCGGTTAAAAAAAAGTGCTTACATTTTTATATTATTTTATTATTATAACAATAATGTGTTCAGCTTTAGATTTCATGATAAATTTCTATAAAATAATGAAATTACATTTTTTTTTAATTTAAATGGAAAATTTGAAACTAGGTTTTATAAATATGCCTTCTTAATATTAGATCCTGTGCTTGAAATGGTAGTACAGTTTCCGGTCAAGGCTTTTTAATGATGATATTTTCAAGTTCTTGATATGATCATCAGTCAAGAAAGCGGTTCACAATAAGTTTGCAGAAAAAATAAAATTACCACAGTAGAAATTATACGTAACTATCCCAACAGCCTTTCTTTTTGCTTCATTAACAAATTAATGCTGAAATTGCTTATGCAAAGGGGATGGGATTTTGAAATCCATTTCAACAAAATTATTTCCAATTACTGATGAAGGTTTAATTTGCAGAACAGGCATACATTGTTAGAGCAATGTCTATAGGGAGGATAAACATTACCAAAGGGCTACATCAGCCACAAGGGATGAAAGTATCTGGTATATGTGAAAACAGATTCCAAGGCTGAGGCTGTTCAGCCCATTGACAGCCTGTGCACCTCAGTGCACACACAACTAAGGCTGCTGATTTAACCCCTGGTCTAGCAGCATCCAGACCCCTTGATCCTGAAGGACAGAAACACACTATAGATCTGGGTGTTAAGGATGTTATCAAGGAGGGGGGTGCTGACCCCTGTGTGGCAGAGATGTTGCTTATCTTTTCACCACCTGCAGGGAACCTGTGGGTATCACAGCCCTGCTCTGAACTCAGGGGACCTTCTGCTACAGCGAAGGCAACCAGAGCTGGTAGGGTAAGCTCCATATTGCTGGACTCTTTGACTCTCTTCACAATATTCTAGGCACTGATTAACTAGACTCCAAGTAGGAGGTCATAATGACATTTGCTCAATTTAACACATGAAACTGGGACACAGAAAAACAAAACGCCTTATGCAGGGTGACACAGATTGCTGAGTGCGGAGTCAGACATTGAAATCGGGGAATTGGGCCGTAACTGGTCCTCCACATTCTAGAGACCATCATTACTTTTCTCAAAATGAAATAAAATGGCACCACTGAAAAGAATGGGTGTGATTAGTTGATCTACAGAGGATAAGCATCTGCAGATTTGCTCTTAAACAAAATAAGGGCCTTTTGCATTCATTATCACTCTGCTTCTTTCTTAGCTAACAAAATGGATGGAGGGAAACTAGTTGCTTACAAGTTTAATATATCAGAATGATGTGATGAAAATTGTGGCGACTAGAAGTTGTGATTTGTACAGTTCTTTAAAGTTTTACATGTTTTAACATGGTGTTAATTAAATTGATCAAATTGTGTTGAATAGTTTTTCTCAGGGTGAAACAAGTAGAATTTTAGTTGCCAGAATTGATCATTCATTAAATTACGACTTGAGTAGGTACATTATTTTAGCAACGCAGCTTCCCTATTCTCTTGTAACAATAAAAAATAAAAAAAATAAAAATGAAAAAACACCCACATATACAATAAGGAAATCACTTTAAATAATGCCATTCTGAGGATTATTAATCAAGCATGCTCTCAGTTCATTGCCTGGAGATTTGATTAGTTAGTATGACTGTTTAAATTCTATAGATAAATGAGTATCGCTATAGATTTCCTTAAAGCATATAATTGCATTAGAGAAACTATACTAGCAGATTAGATTAGTAAAATAAATCTGGCCAATTTTTCTGACACCCAGATCCTTAGAAATATTTACAAACTTTTAGGTATTCATCTTTTTTCTGTGAATGCAATTGACCTAATACATCTTTTTTTTTAATAATTACTAGTTTTTCTGTCTTATTCTTTATAAATTAAATAACTTTCTTATATTTTTAAGATTTTAATTCTTTTTAGTTGTGTTGCGCCAGAATCATCTCTAAGTCTATGTCCTATCTGAATTTTCTTCATGTTATTTGTATAATAGAATATCTGCTTGGGTTGTATTCACACTCCTCAAATTTTGCCTTTTTTTGTACTTTAATCACATTTTATTTTTTAATGCTTGTTGACATCAAGCCTGGACAAAGGGCATACATTTTGAGTGTACGGTTTGATGAATTTTTTTATATGTGCCACCCATTGTAATGGCCACTCAGATCAAAATATGGAATATTGCTAGCACCCCAGAAAGTTCCCTAGTGCCTTTTCCAAGCCATATCCCACTCTCCACCCCTCACTTCCTTACCCACAGAGTAACCTTCTACCACCACACATTAGTTTTTTTTGTTCTTCAAATTCATATAAATGGAGTCATACATTATGTACTTTTTTGGTCTACTTTTATTCACTCATCATTATGACAGTGAGATTTATCATGTTGTTGCAAGTAGCCATAGTTTTTTTTGTAGCTATGTGGTTCTCCGCTGAATAAATACACCATCATTTATTTATCCAGTCTACCATTGATGGGCATTTGGGTTGTTCCCAATGTAGGGTTATTATGAATATGCTGTTTCAAATTGCACAATGAATTTTACAAACATATTTGCATGAGTATATGCACTAATTTCTCTGGAACCTGTTTATGTAACATTTATAGTAATAAAAGCGTAATATTTTAATTAGACCAGGCGACCTTCTAGACAAAGCTGGGGCTGCAAGAGAAGCTTGGGTCCCAGGTGCCAGAGGGAAACCGGTGATGGCACCCAGGGGGAAGGAAGGCCTACTCTTGCATGAATTTCGTGCATTGGGCCTCTAGTGCACATGTGTCAAACACAAGGCCCGCGGGCCAAATCCGTCCCGCCAGGCCTTGCAATGTGGCCCGCACCGCGCTGTCATCACTGCACTCCGCTGCGTTTCCATCACAATGACAGTTTATGACTGTTCAGTAAACCATTCGGCCGGCGATTTAGGCTGGATTTTAGATTTTGGCCCCTTCTCTGATTGAGTTCGACACCCCTACGTGTATTATATATGCATAGAAAGGTATATGCAAAATTTTGGGGTCAAGTGTTATGTATATATTTAGGATTAGAAGATAAAGCAATGCAAAAGGTTTCCAAAGTGGCCATCCAAAGTGACACTCTAAAGAGCAATATAGGAGAACTCTAATTGCACCACCACTTTGCCAAGATTTCATATTATTGGTCTGTTTAATTATAGTGGTTCTCTTGAGTGTGTAGCTGAATTACATTGTGTTTATTATTTTTCTCTCAATATTTAACCACAATGCTCTGGCTTCTACATCAATGTTTCTAAGGAAAAAATTGCCTGGGATAGCAGAGTACTAAAGTTATTGCATATAGACCATCAGTGGATGACTCAATTTCCTGTTCCAAGACATTTAATAAAAAGTAAAAAAAATTATAGTCACAGAAAATCTGTATCAACTTTATATTAGGCCTTTATGTATACATAAAATTATTATATTTCAATGTATTCATTAATGAATTCAATTACTACATTTCCTAGTGCTGAAACTTTGTGATATAACTACAATAAAATAGAGTTTATTATGTTATTAATGTATTGCTCGATTCCATTTGCTTAGAATTCCATGTTTTTAGAATGCTTCTATCAGTTTGCACAGGTGAGCTTGGTTTGTTGACTTATTTTTATGTACTTCATTTGGGCGACATTATATCAAAATTATTACAAAGCTTCATAAAATGAATTGGAAAATGTTTATGGTTTCTCTCCTCCAAAACTAGTTAGACCTTATTGATTACATCAAGTTCAAAGCAAGGTATTTGCCTGTCTCTAGCCTGATGCTTTTTATGGGAAACAACACATTGACAGCTATTTCTTCAGCGGCATTTGCTTACTAATGTTTTCTTAGAGCAATGCCCTAACCTGGCTGAAGGCATGGGCTCTCCTGCCCGAAGCCCACCGTTAGTTTCTTGGTTCCAACACTTACTAGCTTGGTGCCCTCAGGCCAATTACTTACCCTTCAATGCCTCCATTTCTCCATTGAAGCAAAGGAAAGATAAGAATGGTAATGCCTACCTCAGAAGGCTGTTATGAAGACATAAAGAATTAAAACATGTAAAGCTCACAGAACAGTGCCTGGCACAGAATTAAGCAGCATTTGGTACTATGATTTCACCTCTTCTGGAGGCAATCTGAATAGCTTACATACTTGTAGAAAATGTATTTCCACAAATTAAATTGCAGTCTCTGGGCAGAACCATCTTTTTTGCATTTTTAAATTTCCTTTGTATCTCTGTCATTTCCCCATTATCATTTTTTATTCTTTATTGGTGTATACTTTTTTTTTTTCTTGATTTGTTTTACTAACAATTTTAAAGCTTTGTATTTCCCCCCAAAGAACCAGCACAGATTTATTCATTATTTTTAACTGAATTAGAGACCCAGGGCACGCATTTGTGCATTAGTGGGGTCCCTCAGCCTGGCCTGTAGGATTGGGCTGAAACTGGCTCTCCAACATCCCCAAGGGGTCTCTGATTTTGAAAGGGCACAGGACAGACTGAGGGACCCCACTGGTGCATGATCAGGGCCAGCGAGGATGCAGGAGGTTGGCCATCTGGGGAGAGACCATGGGAGAGTTCCAGGGTATGTTTAGCTTGTCTCACTCAGTTCCAATCAGCCAGACCCCAGCAGCAAGCTAACCTACAGGTGAGGGTGTCTGCCCCTGGTGGTCAGTGTACATCATAGCAACTGGTCGACTGGTTAACTGTCTCCCCCCTGGTGGTCAGTGCATGTCATAGTGAGTGGTTGAACAGCCTTAGCATATCATTTGTATATTATGCTTTGATTGGATAAATGGCTAACTAGTTAACCAGACACTTAGCATATTAGACTTTTATTATATAGGATAATTTTCATTTTCTCATTCATTATCTTCAGCTTTTATCTCTATTTATTTCTTTGTTTTCTTCAGATTTATATGACTTTTTTAAGTTCTCATATCAGGTGCTTGATTTTTTTATTTTTGCTCTTTCTTAATTATTTACTTATAGTTATTTTGTTCCCTCTATATGTCAAAGGTTCTGATATGCATTATTTTAGTTATTTTTATTTTCCAGATATAAATTATTTTGGTACAGAATTTTTTTACCAAATAATTCTTTATGAAAGACTGTATCTGTTGTTTTTTCTTGTTGTTTCAATTTTTTCCAATAAATATTGCCTTATTCACTACTTTTATTATGAATTTCTTTAGGTGTTTTTACTATTTTTTCTTCTTTTTTGTTTTTATGGCATTTTTCTATTTGTTTTTCATGTTTAATTTTATTTCTTATTATCTAATTTGAATGTAGGTAATTTATTACCATACCTACTAAACTGTACAATGTCTATATTGTATTTTTTTAAATATGTTTTTGTTGATTTTTTACAGAGAGGAAGGGAGAAGAATAGAGAGTTAGAAACATTGATGAGAGAGAAACATCAATCAGCTGCCTCCTGCACACTTCCCACTGGAGATGTGCCCACAACCAAGGTACATGCCCTTGACCAGAATTGAATCTGGGACCCTTGAGTATGCAGGCCTATGCTCTATCCACTGAGCCAAACCGGTCAGGGCTATATTGTATTTTTTTCACCCTCCTACATTATAGGAACTTAAAGAACTTTAAGAACAATAACAACCCTCTTATATGTTTTTATTGTTCCACAGTCTAGTGCTATCATATTGGCCCTAATAAATTATCATCATTATTATTACTATTTTTTAATGTTGACAGTATTACAGATGATCCCGACCCCTCCCCATCCCCCAGCCTTTGCCCCTTTCCACTCAACCTCCACTCCACCCCAGACCTTCATCACACTACTATCTGTGTCCTTTGGCTATGAACACACGCATATAAGTTCTTTGGTTAATCTCTTCTCATAACCCCTACTTCCTCCACTCTGAGATCTGTTTCATTTATAATGATTTTTTTCTTTGCACATCATTCTTTCTTACCTCACTCTTTCTTTCTAAAGTCATTCCCCTACTTCCTCAGATTCCTCTGTTAGAATTTAATTTTGTCTCTATTTCTGGCAGATATTATTAGTATTCAGTAACCCCTCACTTCCCTGATACTATACAGTCTTGTGTAGTTCAGTATAGCCCTTTGACTACTTTCTGGCTAAGGAGGTGAAAAGCTCTTTCTCCCCAATACATGAGAATACTGTGCCAATATGATGTCAGAAGATACAAGTATAAAAATTGCTAAGTAAAACATTTGGAAATAATTACCTTTGAGAACCGCTAAAAGCATAGCAAAATTTGTACAATTAAGAAATAAATGTTTAATGTTTTAGCCCCTGAGATTTGAAGTAATTTGTGGTGGATCATAAATTAGCATTATTCTAATATACTTTGTTTATTTGAAAAGTTTTCTTATTTTAATTTCTTTATTGATTAAGATGTTACATGTGTCTTTATTTCCCCATTATCTCCCTACCTCTCCCTCAATCATGCCCTCACTCCCCTGTTGTCTGTGTCCATTGGATAGGTTTATATGCATGTATATAAGTCCTTTGGTTGATCTCTCTCCCTTATCCCCACCCTCCCCTACCTTCTCTCTGAGTTTGATGGTCTGATCGGTGTTTCTCTGACTCTAGATCTATTTTTGTTCATCAGTTCATGTTGTTCATTATATTCCATAAATGAGTGAGATCATGTGATATTTATCTTTCTCTGACTGGCTTAATTCACTTAGCATAATGCTCTCCAGTTCCATCCATGCTGTTGCAAACAGTAAGAGCTCCTTTTTTACCACAGCGTAGTATTCCATTGTGTAGATGTACCACAATTTTTTAATCCACTCATCTGCTGATGGGCACTTAGGCTATTTCCAAATCTTAGCTATGGTTAATTGTGCTGCTATGAACATAGGGGTGCATATATACTTTCTAACTAGTGTTTCTAGTTTCTTGGGATATATTCCTAGAAGTGGGATCACTGGGTCAAATGGGAGTTCCATTTTTACTTTTTTGAAGAAACTCCATACTGTTCTCCACAGTGGCTGCACCAGTCTGCCTTCCCACCAGCAGTACACGAAAATTCCTTTTTCTCCGCATCCTCTCCAGCACTTGTTGTTTATTGATTTGTTGATGATAGCCATTCTGACAGGTGTGAGATGGTACCTCATTGTCATTTTGATTTGCATCTCTTGGATGATTAGTGACTTTGAGCATGTTCTCATATTCTTCTTGGCTTTCCTTCTGTCTTTGAAAAGTATCTATTTAGGTTCGTTGCCCATTTTTTGATTGAGTTGTTTATCTTCCTTTTGTTAAGTTGTATAAGTTCCCTGTAAATGTTGGAGATTAAACCCTTCTTGGTGATAACATAGGCAAATATGTTCTCCCAAAGCCACTGTTCTCAAAACAGCCTGATACTGGCACAAGAACAGACATATAGATCAATGGAATAGAATAGAGAACCCAGAAATCGATCCAAGCTACTATGCTCAATTAATATTCAACATAGGAAGCATGAACATACAATGAAGTCAAGACAGTGTCTTCAATAAATGGTGTTGGGAAAATTGGACAGATACATGAAAAAAAAAATGATACTAGACCATCAACTTACACCATAGACAATAATAAACTTAAAATGGATAAAGGACTTAAACATAAAACAGGAAACTATAAAAATACTAGAAGAATCCATAGAAAGCAAAATCTCAGACACATGCCAAAGCAATCTTTTTACTGATACTGATCCTAGGGCAATGGAAACTAAAGAGAAAATAAACAAATGGGACTACATCAAAATAAAAAGCTTTTTCACAGCAAAAGAAACCACCAACAAAACAACAAGAAATCCCACTGCATGGGAGAACATATTTGCCAATGAAGTTTTCTTTTTTTCTTGCTATTTAAAATAGTTTTATTGCACACATAATTCTAAGTTATCAAATATCTTTTCTCTGAGCTTTTATATTATACTATTGGATTTTGGCATTGATTTTTTTCTTCTGTTGAGAAATCTTTTAACTGTCCAAATTTTATTCCTTATTTGTAACTTGTTTTATCTCTGATGTTGTTTTTTCTCTGATGTTTTTTAAGATTTTCCTCTTTACTTCTTATTTTCTGCAGTTTCACCACAATTTTCTATAAGCATAAATTTCTCATGTTTATCTAGATTGGTGGATGTCTTGCTTTCTTGTAATCTTTAATCTATATTATCTCTCCTTTTCTCCACTTTTTTCTATCCTCTTTTTCCAGAAGCCTACTTCCATAGGTTAAACATCATTCTTTTCTCCCTACATCTTAACCTTTCTCTTAATTTTCATTTTCTATCTCTCTGGGGTGCCTGCTCCTTAATTACTGTAGTAATACCTGAGAGTACATTTATTCTGTGCTGTGTCTAATTTGTATCCTTTGAGTTATTTCAATATTTTCTATTTCTAAAAGTTACATTTGCTTCCTTTTCAGATCTGCCCATTTATTTTTTCATTGCCTTATTTTTTTTTTTTTTTTTTTTGTCTTTAGGTCACTCTTTATGTCTTTAAACATTTCATCTGTAGTTATGTAGGCGTTTTAGTTTGTTTCAAGGGTACTTACTCTAGGAAAGCCTTTCTGAATTCTTCTACCCTGATAGATCAATAATTTCCATTCACTATTTTCTCTCTCAGGGGTCGGGAGGTGGTTTACAGCTGACTTAGAGCATCCAGTGTTACCAGTGAACAATCAATCCCTGGACTATATTTTTCATTTGTAGATAATGTATTCTCTCTATATTGGCTTTTGAGTTTTTAGTGTATCCTTAGAGTTTATAAGGGTTATCAGAATGTGTTTGTGCAAGTTAAATTCTTCATCATTCCTACCAGAAATATAGTAAGCTCTTTCGATTTGCAGATTATTTAGTAAACTCGATCTTTGGCTCAGGGTTTTGTTTTTGTTTTTGTTTTGTTTGTTTGTTTTTATTGGTTAAGTAATGTATATTCCTTATCTGTTCTTTCCTTTCCTATTTGGATTATTTATATTTTAGGTTCCTAAACCTAGCAACTACATCTTTTTTTTCCCCCCTCTCATAATTGTTATTTCCCTATCTTTAGGCCTTGGGAGAATTCATGCTCTTTAACCTAAAAGGCATTATTATTTTTTTTAAGTGTCTTGTTACTCTCATCCATAGATACCCATTGTAAGGTTACACTGTGAGAAAACAGGATTGAGAATATTTAGAAATTTCCCATTATTGCACAAATCTGAAGGCCAAGTCAGCACTGGAAATGTTTTGGGCCTGAGCAGTTTTGTTTCCTCACATTAGTACAAAGAACTGTCAGGAGTTAAGAAGGCTGAAAGGAGAGGGGAGCTTCCTCTTGACTGGAGGCCTGCCAACCCCAACCGACAGGAGGCACAAGGTGCTGGGTGATAAGACTGATAAAATGAAGAAAATCTCGAAAAAGCTTTCTTTCTTGAGTTGGGCACCAACAGGAACAGACAGAAGTCTGCCAGCACCTTGTGTCTCAAAGGCTTTTAATTCAGGTCTCAGCAGGAGTACTGAATGGATTTATTTGGGAAAGTATGGTTTGTAACTCCAGAAAGACATTCTATGTGATGCTTTCTATCTCTTTAAAAGCTAGGTGTTTTTTCCCTATTTTTTATCTGCTTATAAAATTAGCTAGAGGCCAGGTGCACAAAATTCATGCACAGGTAGGGGCCCTAGGCATGGCCAGTGATCAGGGCCAATCAGGGCCTTCTGGCTGTCCAACAGAACATTCCTTCTGGGTCCTTCCTTTGTTCCACGCTGCCCCCTGGTTGCCAGCATACATCATAACAAGTGATCTGTCTCCCTGTCGAACTCTCGAGGGGACACTTTGCATGTCAGCCCTTTATATATATAGATTATGTAACAAATGTCCTATTTATTTTAATTGGTCATTATTTGTTCCAGGTATTGAATTCCCTCCTGTGAGATGCATTACTCTACACTAGGGGTGTCGAACTCAATCAGAGAAGGGGCCAAAATCTAAAATCCAGCCTAAATCGCGGGCCGAATGGTTTACTGAACAGTCATAAACTGTCATTGTGATGGAAACGCAGCGGAGTGCAGTGATGACAGTGCGGTGCGGGCCACATTGCAAGGCCTGGCGGGACGGATTTGGCCCGAGGGCCTTGTGTTTGACACATGTGCTCTACACCCAGTCATCACAGACAGTGAACACACAGCAAAGTGGCTTCTATCTTGAAGTGTTGGAAATACAGAAATGAGCATACTTCCTGCCCATTTACCTGGAGGGAGTTCTCCTTCTCCTCGGAATCTTGAACCGTGCTGGCCTCTTGGACGAGAATGATTTAGTCCTCCTTCAGCTCCTTTTGACCTTCTTGGTGGTCAGTACACTATGCTTCTTGAAGTACATTCTTCCCAGTCTGCTACTTTCCTAAGCTCAATCCACAATTCCAGGCAAAGTGCCAAAGCACTGCAGCTTCTCCCCTCATGGGCCCCAGTGGAGCCCAAGGCTTTCCTTGAGCCATATTGCCTATGGGTCCATTACTGTAGTGTGTTTTTTTTTTGTTGTTGTTGTTGTTATTTTGCTTTATTTTAAACAACATGTTCTTCAAATAGCTATTTATGGGAGAGAAAAAAATACATTGAGAGTTGGACTTATTTAAGCATCTAGAAATTGTATTTTTTTCTAAAAATAGGTTTGTTGAGATTGCTGCTGTGTTTTTCTCTATAAGACATTTTCCATGAACCTCTGGATTAGACTGTGAGAAGAATTATTACAAGTGCCAAGACAATCAGTTAGTAGCTCTGGCCTTTATAGTTTCATGTAAATTAAATCTTCTTCGTTTGCCAAATCTTAGGAGATTTCTATTTATTTCCTGAGGCAGACAGAATGGAGTTAGGACTAGATTCTTCCATATCTTCTGAATAAAGTACTCATATAAGAAGGATGATAAATATTTCCCCCTTGTCATAAATATGGCCTTGGTACTACCCTAGCAGTCATTCACTCCGAGAGCCTTCCTCCTATCTCCTTCTGAACATTAAACATCAGGAATAGCTCTCCCTGCACAATGAAAGCTTTACTACCACTGTTATATAGTGCCTGCATTCCGCGTCCATGTCCAACATCAATAGATCAGAGGCATGCCCTAAAGCACATCCATCCTATATATCAGGAGAAAGGTGAAACATTCTAGAGCAATTAAAATGCAAGTTAGTGGCTTTATGTCATAGCTAAGAAAAGACAAACTAGGACTCTTTGGTATTGCTTTATTTGGATATATTAATAATTCTCATTCTCAGTATTTATACTGGAGACAGAATATCCTGGACCTGTTCTATTACACCTTTACAAAGGAAGACATCCCAGCACCTTCTAGACTTTTCTATCTAGTGTATGGAAAACTTCCATAAGCTCCCTCAGCCACCTCAGCCCCGAATCTCATGATAATTGGTTTATGACCATGCCCTGATCCACCAACTTATTGCAGACCCAGATAACTCCTTGGCAGGCTTGGCTTTGAGTTGAACCCCAGCCTGTGAACACTTACCTGTCCCATTTTCAAAAGTTCAATTGATTGCACTCCATAGTTTCTCTAGAGACATAAGAGCTGGGAAAATTCTGAATGCTATCGCTGTTACTTCGAAAGCTATTCTCATTCCACAGAATGAAATATTTATTCCCTAGAGAAGCTAAGAAAGCTAAAGAGCATGTTCAGTCATCTTCCCATTATCACCTCTGAACGCTTCTACTGCTTATTCCATTAGGCAACTGAATGACTCAAAGCCAAGTGTTTTTAAACCCAAGTGTAAAGTCCTATATTTTTGTCTAAAATTACAACTACACTGCAGTGCAGAAAAGGACATTCTGAAATTAACCAAAGGGTTTTATGTAACATCCAAACACTGAGGGCATTTCTGAACTAGTCCCCCAAAATTTATCCTATCCAATATAATAAAAGGCTAATATACAAATAGATTGAAACTATTGACTGAAAAATCTCAGACATCTCTGGTAGCAATATGTTTACAGATACATCTCCTAGGACAATAGAAATTAGGGAGAAAATAAACAAATGGGACTACTTCAAAGTAAAGAGCATCTGCACAGCAAAAGAAACCATCAATAAATTAACAAGAATTCCAACACCATGGGAGAACATACTTGCCAATGATACATCTGATAAGGGGTTAACCTCCAAAATCTATAGGGAACTTATACAACAAAAGGAAGATAAAATATCCAATTAAAAATGGGCAAAGAACCTAAATAAACACTTCTCCAAACAGACATACAAAAGGCCAAAAGGCATATGAAAAAGTGTTCAAAGTTGCTTTTATTTTTCATTACTCTCTCTTGACTTCACCATTTCAGGTTTTCACCTTCACCACTCCACGGAAACTAATCTTGCTCTTCGTCAATAATTCATTGTCATATCTTGGTCAATAATAACATTCATTGTCTCATATCCAATGGTCATGGTTGGCCTTCTTAAATGATCTCTCAGGAGCATTTGACCCAACTGCTCATACTTTTTCCTTTCAAACACCTCTTCATTTAATGCAATGGATTTTTTCAGATTTCTTCCTTTCTCACTATGGTCATTTCTCCTTTGTCTCTTTTCTTTGGATTCTACACGTTTTCCTGATTTCTAAAATCAGCATCCTCCAGAGCTTCCTATTCTCTGACTACACCTCATCTTGAGATAACCTCATCCAATACCGCAGGTTGGTGTCACCCATGTATCATGGCTCCAATAAGTATCCCTTTGCTTCAACATGCCCCCTGGTATTTACCCAACTATTTATATGACATCTCTACTTGATATGTTATAGTAATATTAATAATGATCTCTGGTAGCTAAACTCCTACTGACCTTATTAAATCAACTTTTCCCTACATTTTTCCTCAACCCTAAATTGTTTCAGTGTTATAAGAGCTGTTCTAGCCATTAAACACAAAATACCTTGATTCTTTTTGTATGTCACACCCCACCAGCAGTCTAGATCTTCCCCTACCTTGACAACTGAATAGCCCTCTCATATTCTCTCTGCTTCTTCTTTCTACACCCATGCTGAAATTAGTTATTGCTATGTAATAAATTTTCTCAAAGAACATTGAGTGTCAAAACAACAATAATATCATTGTTTTTCATAGTTTTGTGTTTTGATTGGGCTCGCTGAGCAATTGCTCTGTTGGTCTCACTCGTTATCTTTAACACCGTTGCAGTTGAATAGAATTAGGACACTGAAAATTGGGACCCCTCTCTTCATGTACTCACAGGACATGTCCTCTTTATGAGATCTTTTCAGTAGAGTAAGCTGACAACATATATGGTAGCATGGGGTTTCCATGGTGAGTTTTTCCAAGAGAGGGGAAGCAGAAGCTGATAGTCCTCTTTAAAAAAATGCTGACTTAGAACAGGTGCAGCATTGCTTCTGTCATATGTTATTTATCCCAGCCCAGATTCACTGTGGTGGGAGAGGATTGCTCCAGGGTATGAATTCAGGGCCATCCATCTTCGGAGACCTGCTGCCACATTCTCCAGAGTGATCCTTTAAAGACATATATCATGTAACTCTGCTCCTCACACTCCAAAGAATTTCCATCACACTGAAAATAGATTTTAAAGTTTTTAATATGGCCTACCAGAGCCTACATGATCTTGCCTCTGAGCACCACTCTAATATTATTTACTGCCACTCTCCGGAAATTCCAAGCACAAGTATACAGATATTCTAAATCATCTGGATAATTCCTTCCATGTTTTCATTCATCTTACATTTATAGTCTCAGGTGGATTGTAGAAAAATCACAGCTATATAAAGCCACAGATGCAAGATAAGTGAATAAGAAAGTAGGATTGTTTCTGCAGAACCAAGAACTTCACAAATATAATTTATATCACGTTAAAGTGCCTATAAGGGGTCATCATGTTCATCACATATCCTGATCATTGCATTAACAGGCTGAGTAGATATTATTTTTCTAGTTTTCAATATAAAAAGTCAAATCCATTAACCAAGGTGATTTGGCTAATGTCAGAGATATAAACACAATTTTTCTAATTACTTGCTTAGTGTTCTGACTACTTTCTGATAATAATAGACCAGATAGGAGAAACTTTGAGATATCAGATTACAGTGGTGCCTCACACAACGAACTTAATTCGTTCCAGGAGCAAGTTTGTTATGCGAAAAGTTCGTTATGTGAAATGCGTTTTCCCATAACAATACATGTTAAAAAAATAATTCGTTCTGTAGCATAAAATATGCTAAGATTACATAAAAAAAGATAAATTTTTTGTTATTATTTTTATTTAGATACTCCTTTGGCTACTTTGGCTGATTTGATTGCATCCTTATTTGTCAAAATGGTGAAAATGGTGGTCTTGCTGAGGCCAAACTCTTTGACGAGGTCACTGTTTTACCCCACATTCACTCCTTCTAATTATTTCCTGTTTCATTTCAACAGAAATCACCTTCCTGCTTTTTTTAGAAGCCATGATATAAAAAAAATATTGAGTTTAACTTAAAAGGACGACTGCCGTGATACGTGCGTGATTTAATTCGTAATGAAGAACGATTGCCGCGATACGTGCTTAAGTTAAGCGCAGTGACTAACGACTGCCTGCAGTGCCTGCGCGGAAGGATGCAATACATCGGCAGCGATCGTGGAAGCTCGGGCAAAGCGGTCGTGGAAGCTCGGGCGACTTCGTTGTGTGAAACGAAGTTCGTTGTATGAATCATGAAATGAAGTTCGTTGTGTGCAGCGTTCGCTGTGCGAGGCGTTCTTTATGCGAGGCACCACTGTATTGCAAAATATAGATTAACTGTGTCAATTTATTCTTGTTGGTTGCTGTCTTATCTCCTTGACTCAGTTATTAAATAAAAATTATATTACAAGGTACTCCTTGACATTACCTTTTTTACATAATAGACGCATGAGAACAAACTGTAGTCTTCAAAGAACTACATTGTGCTTTAAAAAAAAAATTTTTTTTTATTGCTATCAGAGAAGAAGGGAGATGGGGAGAGAGAGAGAGACAGAAGTATCAATGATGAGAATCATCGATCTGCCTCCTTCACACTCCCTACTGGAGATAGAGCCCCAAGCTGGGCATGTGCCCTGACTGGGAATCAAACCATAACCACCCAGTTCATGGCTTAATGCTCAACCACTGGACCACACCAGCCAAGCAGAACTATTGTTTGTAAAATGGCTAGAATGAGTTGAAATTCTCCTTACCCTGGTATTTTTTCGTTTATTCAGAAATTTACCCAAACCACTATGCTCAATTAATATTTGACAAAGGAGGCAAGAACATACAATGGAGTCAAGACAGTCTCTTCAATAAATGGTGTTAGGAAAATTGGACAGATACATGCAAAAAAAATGAAACTAGAACATCAACTTGTACACCATACACAAAAATAGACTCAAAATGGATGAAGACTTAAACATAAGATGGGAAACCATAAAAATACTAGAGGAATCCACAGGCAGCAAAATCTCAGACATATGCCAAAGCAATTTTTTCACCAATGCAGCTCCTAGGGCTGTGGTCAGCAAACTGTGGCTCGCGAGCCACATGCGGCTCTTTGGCCCTTTGAGTGTGGCTCTTCCACAAAATACCATGGCCTGGGCGAGTTTATTTTGAAGAAGTGGCGTTAGAAGTTTAAGTTTAAAAAAAAGTTTAAAACAATTTGGCTCTCAAAAGAATTTCAATCGTTGTACTGTTGATACTTGGCTCTGTTGACGAACGAGTTTGCCGACCACTGGCCTAGGGCAATGGAAACTAAAGAGAAAATAAACAAATGGGACTCCATCAATAATATCTTTAAGTGCTAGATATCTCCTGTTTCCGAAATGCCTTTGTAGTGTTTGCCACCACTGCAAAATGAATAAAAGATGGGCTCTCTATTCAAAAGGAGTTTGAAGATTCCCAAAGGAATGAGAAAGAGGTACAGAGCAATGTAAGGGACAAAGCAAGAGATTCAGGCACAATGCAAGATAACTAAAGTAAAGGTGGGTGTGCTAAATGTTCCAAAGGAGTTCACTGCTTCCTATTGGAAGGTCTCAAATTATTGCTGAGCCCAAGCATAGCCTGCTTCTCACTCCATACCCAGGAATAGGTGCTTCTCAACTTTTATCAAAACAGTTATTTTCCCATGAATATTGGAGGAGCTTTACAAGACATAGTTATTCTTTTGGGCAATTTCTAAGCCACACTTAGTTGATTTGATTATCTGCCAAATGTGATCAATCTGGCTCACACTGATGAAGTCTAATTGCAGCATATACTTCAAATTTGGCTTCGTCTTTCAGACAAACATCACGCTCTGTGCTTGTACTGTGTTCAGTACTAAAGGTTAGAGAGGGCAGTCCAAATATTTTCATCATCAGCTTCAGAAGTCTGACAAGCCATGCTTGCAGAGAACCAGGGCAGCCTCTTGGGTAGCACCTGAGTCTCAGGCCTGTGGTGATGTATCAAAATAGAAACAGAAGTTACAGGAATGGAGTGGGGCATGTTTCCAGAGCAGTACACCCATGACTGTATTGTTTTGAAAACAGACTGACATCTTCTTTATTAACAACTGCGTGAACTATCTATCATTTTATGGGAACCCAGAGGTACCTCTGATCTCAGCGACAGGAAGAGTTGTGCGACAGGAAGAGTTGTGCTTCGGCAGAGAAACTCGTTATTGGACTCAGGGAAACAAATAACGGTTTATGTTTCTTTTCTAGCAAGTGTATTGTATTTCACGATTTTGATGGTTAATTTTGTTTCAACTCGACTAGGCCATGGTGTCCAGATCTGTGGTCAACCATTAGTCTGGACATTTTTCTGAGGATGTTTTGGGATGACATTAACCTTTAAAACAGATGACTCTCTGTGGGTGAGCCTTATCCAATCAGCTGCAGACCTGAATAGAACGAAACAGGGACCTCCCCTGAGCAATGAGGAATTCTGTTAGCAGATGGCTTCAGACTTGGATGGAAACATTGGCTTTATGGAGCCTCTAGCTTTAAGACTGCAGCCCGCCCTACAGGTTTTGGATTTTGCAGGCTTCCATAATCATGTGAGCCAATCCCTTAAAATAAACCATTTAAACAGAAATTTAAACAAAGTTTTTGTTCTGTTTATCTGGAGAATAGCTCACGAATATAATGGCACACATTTTGCATACTGTGCATTCTTTGGGCCTTTCTTATTTTTAATTGCTCTTTGGTTAATTTATCTTACCAAGTTTCATTTATCTTGGGAAAGTGAAAATCAGCCCCCGATGGCCAGCAGTTAATCCAGCCCTCATAGCTAAACCCTGGCATTCTCCTATGAAGCTATGAATATAACTTCTTTCAGACAACATCCCCATCAGACAAGGCCAATCTGGGGCGCTGATGGATCAAGACAAAAACAAGACAATAATCATATCTTAATACAGACAAAAATATCAATGTTGTCTAAACAACAAAAATGTCTAAACAACCCCTATCCTGGCCAATAGGAATGGAAATTACACAATTTAAGCCTCAATCTAATCTGCTTCCCTTTAGAAAAGACTTATTAAGATAGAATTACCCCCTGAATTATTCTCTGACAGCATCCAATCCATGGCAGAGCCTGACTCCTCAACCCTCTTCAATATAAATAAGCCCAGGCCCAAATTTTATTTTTAAAAGTTATTTCTAAAACTCTCTTATTGAGTTGACTCACAGTTCTTGATGGTATACATCTTTCCTTGCTGAAACAGGCAATAGATGCAACTTGTTCAACTATTAATAGTTGTATTTCAGATGGTCTTTGGCTAGAGAGCATTGAAAGTCTTCACTTATGTGTATCACCAGTTGCCTTAAGTTATTTTAAAATCAAACCAAGATGATGTGAAATATTTAAGCAATAGTAGCATGAAATGTGAAATTTTTAAAAATCTATAAGAGTTTTGTATTCTGAACACATTTTCAATTATACAATTGACTGATTTCAATGTGTTTTTGGGTATCTTATGGTTACAAACCAATATTGAATATGCAAAGCACTCAGGAAATTGCTGTCTTGGAGCATTAACTTGATCCCAAATAGTCATATTGCATTCTTTTTCTGAAAAAAAAAAAGCTATGGTTTTTAATTATTTTAATTCCTGGGTCTATCAGTAGTCTATATCTATCAAATACTTTTTAACTGCCACTGTTAGTGCACCGCAAAAGGGGGGGAAATGAAGGATGTATAAATTCTGACTCTACTTGGGAGGTAATGGAATGATACAGTTAAAATCACAAATTATTTTAAAAGAAAAGATCAAAAAATTCATGTACAGAAATAAGTACAATGAGAAAACACAAATATAACAAAGATAAATACAAATATAGCAAAACATTTTAAGCTTCTCCTTCTAGCCAAATGGAGTTCTAACGCTGGGGTTTCAGCCTTTTTCTTCTCATGGCACACAAACACAAAAAAAGTATGAGTTTTGAATCTTTCACACTGGACAGCTATTGTTGTGTTGACTGTTGTCATTTTTATTTTTCAATCTAAGGGAAAATAGGTCAGTGCCCCTGACTTAATAGTCAGGCATTGCATGTTTTAAAAATTCTTGTGGCACACCAGTTGAAAATCGCTGCTAGGGACTTAATTAACCCTCCCTTTTGAAGCAATAAAAAAAATTGAAACATATAAAACAATGTCTGAAGGCATTGGATAAATGGCAAAAAAGACAGTGATCTCTGACAAATGCAATGAGAAGAGCCTTATAAGTGCCCCCGCTTTCTGCCCTAAAAGCATTTCCAGGCCACCAATGGGGAAGGGAGAGCCTAGGCAGAGAATCTGAGTTGTGAGGAGATGAGGTTAGAGTCCAAGTAAAGCAAGGCAGCTAGAGTTCACCAAACATAATTCTAGAGAGAAGAGGACTGCACAGAAAAAGAATCCTGAACTCTGCAGAAGACCCTCTTGCATATTTGACATTTCATACTGAGCAGCGCTTGTGAATAAAAGATTAGAGGCTGGGGAAAGAACCATACCATAGGCTTAGAGGGAAGAGTAATTGGCACTCACACAAGACTGAAAACAATGCTCATTTCTATCAGTCAAATGGCAAAAATTATACTTTGTGGGGGCATCAGATAAAGTATTCTAAAAGTACTCTTATCTAATAGTTAAAAACCACAAAGGTACATGGTTTGGAAAGGGGAGTGACATTCCTATGATTTTATTCTTCTCAAAACTTAGCCTCTGTTCTCATTAATCTCTATTATTTTTCTGTTTCATTGATTTTCCCCCCTACCTGTATTATTTCCTTTCTTTTGCTTGCCTTGGATTTATTTCATTTACTCTTTCTAGTATCATGAAGTGAAAACTGAGGGTATTTTTTTCCCCTCTAATGTAGAACTTTGTTATAAATTTTCTTCTAACTTCTTCTTTAGTCTGTGCAATTTAGCCTTTTTCAAGGGCTTGCTCTATAAATATAAGTTATTTCAAATTGATTGAGCATATTATTAAAGTTCTTGACATCCTTACTGGTTTTCTGTCTACTCTTCTATTAATATTGAGAGGAAGTATTGAAGTATTCAACTGGATTTGTTTGTTTTTCTTTGTAGTACTTTAGTTTTTGCTTGACATACAGTGAGGTTCTGTTATTACATACATTAATAATTAGGAATGCTAAGTCTTCTTAAATAATTGACTCGTTAGCATCACACAATCATTCTCTTCATTGCTGGTAATCTTTATTCTAAAACCTATTTCGTCTGATAGTAATATAGCACCACAGATTTCTTTTGATTTGTATTATCGTGGTATATTTTCTCATTATTTTACTTGTAATATATTTCTGTAATTTTATATTGTTTTATGTTTTTTCTTATTTCCTTATCCTCTGATGACTTCATTATATAATGCTATAATATATACTACTTATGTACAGTATATAAATGTAGATCCAGATATCCGCTTGAAGTTTTCCCACAAACCTGTGATGTTAACTTTAATTAGTTCACTCTTTTTCTCAGTTTCTATTTTAAATATTTTTGTTGATAACTTCTGCAAGGTCACCGATTTCTTCCTTCTGTAATATATAATCTATTGTTGATCTCATTCTGTGTTCATCATATTGGACATTGTCATTTTCATCTTGAGAAGTTTGATATAGGAGATATTTTTTATGTCTCTACTTAATATGTTCAATCTTTCCCTGGTTTCTTGAACACATGGATTATAATGACATAGCTATTTTAATATTTTTATCTACTAACTCTGTTATGTGTGTCATTTTGAAATTGTTTCATTGATTTTTACTTTTATTCCTCCTTATGAATCATATTTCCTGCACTTTGGAATACCAGGTAATTTTCTACTATATACAAATGTTATGAATTTCACCTTGTATTTTGGATACTTTTTTATTTCTATAAATATTCTTTACCTTTATTCTGGGACAGAGATAAATCACTTGGGAACAGTAAAATTACTTTGGGTCTTGCTTTTAAACATTTTTAGACATGACCAAAGCAATATTTACGCTTATGGTGAATTTTCCCCACTACTGAGATTAAAGTTTTTTGAGAACTTTTCCTGATGCCCCAAGAATTAAGAGGTTTTCCACTCTGACTGGTGGAGAATAGGACCTATTCTTAACCCCAGTTAAAGTATTGTTTTCTCTAATCCTTTCAAGTGACTCTTCCTGTGTCTCAGTTTCTCTGACGCATGTACTTATCAGTATACCCCTAATAACTCCATGGGAACTCTGCAGCTCTCTCTTCTCTTATACTCTGCCATGCCAACTCAAGTCACGTTGGCCTCCACTGACTACCAGCTCTACCTGCTCAGGTGTTGTCTGGGTTTTCTCTCCAGGAAGTTGGGGTAATGTTCAAGTTCACCTTATTTGTTTTCATCTCCCAGGCATCGCTGTCCTCCATTGTCAGATGTTTAATATTTTGAAAACTACTTTCATATATATTATTATAGTTATTTCAGAGGTTCACTTTAGTACCTTTTATTTCATCTCCTCTGGGAGCGGAAGTCCCAGAATTGAGACTTTCAATTTACAAAATACTAATCACAAATAAGAAAAGAATCCTAGTATGACATATTTTACCCTGATTCTGTCTAAGTATTTAACACTGGTACAAGAATATGGATGATTAGTAAGAATAGTAAGGATTCATATTTCCTTAATATTATTTTTCATTTCGTATATTAAAAAGGGAAAGAAGAAAGATTTCTTCCATTAGAAGACATCTAAGTCTGCCCTACTTTTATTTTCTCAACTGCTATGGCCTATTAATTCTCCAATCAGCTACATCAAAAGAAGCACATTTCACAAAATGGAGTGACTGGATAGCTCTCATTTCTTATGGGCACATTTTTCTGCAGTGAGAAAAATATTAGAGTGATGTTCTTACTCTGTGAATCATTTGGGGAAGCAGAGACTATGGACAGTGCTCGGTTATGCTTCCCTTTACTGCTGCTTTATGGACTTCATATTGTATGTGGGTTGAAGTTCATAAAGGTTTTAATAATGTAAACTTGGGAAGCTCATAAATCATGTCACAAATTCTAGAACTATAATTGTTCTGTAGTTTGCTCTGTTCTAAGAAATGCTGACATACACCCATATTTCAAAGCAAGTTTCCATTTCATTTAACTTATATAGTTACTTGGGATATTTTAAAATATCTTTTTACTGATTTTAGAGAGACAGGAAGGGAGAGGTAGAAAAAGAGAGAAATATCATTGATCAGCTGCCTCCTAAATGCACCACAACCAGGGACCAAACCCAAAATCTGGGCATTTGCCCTGACCTGGAATCAAACAGGCAAACTTTCATTGCATGGAATGATGCTCAACAAAGTGAGCCACACTGGCCAGGACATTACTTAGGATAGTATTATTGAGTCAAGGCATTGTGTGATGCACTAAGTGTATAATACATGAAATAAAAACAAAAGGTCTCTGTACTAATGGAGTATAATAGTATAATCTAGTGAAGAAATGGATAGCACGCAAGTAAACAAGTAAATATTTAAATGCAAATCTGGAATATGGTGCTATGAAGGAAATTAACAAGGGGTCATGCTAGAGTATAACAAAATGATCAACTTGGATAATATACAGATGTCCTATCTAAGAGAGTGCCATATAAAGTGACCTTCTGAATGAAAAGAAGCAATTACAGAAATAGGACAAAAAAGAATTGGCAGAGTGCTATGTTTGTTCTAAGAGGTTAAGAGACACAAACTAAGTGCATTCAAGAATATGAAACGATGCCCCTGTGGTTGAAGTATAAGAAGGAAGAGAGTGGAATCAGGTGAGGCTGAAAGTCAACCACACAGAGGCCTAAGTGCAATAGCCACTGAAGAGTTTAAGGCATGGAAATAGGAGAATCATCTTCAAGTTCTTAAAACATCACTCTAACTCTGTTTGTATAATAAATTGGAAGAAGACAAGAGTGGAAACAAAGATATCAAGTAGAGGCTTATTTAGGAATCTAGATGAGAATGATAGTGAGATTCCCTGAGATGGTAGAGGTGGAGAAGCGGAGGGTGACGACTATGGGTTTGAATAGAGAGTTTGTGGATGGATGCCTATGTGAGGATAAGGGAGTGGGAGGAACCAACCTTAAGTTTCAAGTTTAATTGGGTTTAAGCAACTAAATTAACAATTATGTCATATACTGAGGTAGGAAAAGACTTAAGTCAAAAATTTTGGAGGTAAAATCAGTAGTTCGGTTTTGGGCTCTATAAGTTTTGAATGTCCAGGAGTTATCAAAATACAGCTATTAAGTAGTCAACTGATTAAATAACTCAGCTTGAAATAGAAATATAATTTTGATAGTTGTTAGAATGTTAGTTTATGTTTAAAGACATGAGACTGGAGAAACTCACCTAAGGAGAAAATGTAATCAGGGGACCCTAATATTTATCCTCAAGTGTGATAGTTAATATTATGTATCAACTTGACTAGAGGGCCTGCTAAGAAACAGGAGGAGAGAGATCTAAGATGGCTGCGCCCAGGTGAACACCTAGCCGCGGCCGCACACAACAATTTCAATAAAATACAACTAAAATATAAAACGGACATTGCCCAGAACTACAGGAAGGTTGACTGACTAGAAATTCTACAGCGAGAAGCAAGAAGAAAACCAGAAGGAGGCGCGGAGGAGCTGGAAAAGCCCAAGGTACGGAGACGCGGCACACGCGGCACACGCGGCACACGCGGCACACGCGGAGAGGACAGAGCCGGAGAGGAGGGAGGCCGAGTGCCTGGCGGGCGTTCCCTAGCAGAAAGGAGACAAAACTCCGACTGTGCTGGGCCCCCGACTGCTCTGAACCCCAATTCTAGGCCAGACCCTGGGGACTCGGGCTCAGCCATAGGGAGCCGGGCTGTAAGGCAGAACCCGGGGGAGAGGCGAAAGGAGGTCATGGAGGCGCGCACACTGCACGCAGAGAAGGGACGGTCAGCTGTGCCGCAGGATTGCCCTGGCGGGAAGGAGACTGGGGCTCCAGACTGCTCTGAACGCCACCTCCAACTCCACTTCCAACTGAACTGAACCCCAATTCCGGGCTCATTGGGGGAGAGCATAGACTGTTTGGCAGCAGGCGAAAATCGAGGGCACCTTTCTCTCAGAGGTGCCGGCAGGGAGCACTGAAGGACCCGCATAGGGCGGGGCTGACGGAAGCCAAAGCTGCAGGCTCCACCCTGAAACCCTGCCCCATCTGTAACTGCGAAATGCGACAACAAAATAGATCACAAACAAAAGAAATGGAGGAGCCGAAACCGGTTTGGCTCAATGGATAGAGCGTTGGCTTGGGGACTGAAAGGTCCCGGGTTCGATTCCGGTCAAGGGCATGTACCTTGGTTGCGGGCATATCCCCAGTAGGGGGTGTGCAAGAGGCAGCTGATCGATGACTCTCTCTCATTGATATTTCTAACTCTCTATCTCTCTCTCTTCCTCTCTGTACAAAATCAATAAAATACATTTAAAACAAAAGAAATGGAGGACAAAAAGCGTCTGGATATAAAGTTCAAATCTACACTTATAAGGTTTTTCAAGAATTTCCTAGAAAAGATGGATAAGACCTATGAGGATATGAAAAGAGATCAACTAGAATTAATAAGGAATCATCAAGAAATGATAAGGGATCAACAAGAAATAAAGAATACATTGTCTGAAATAAAAAATATTTTACAGAGTCCTAAAAACAGAAGGGAAGATTGCAAGAATCAAGTCAAAGATTTGGAACATAAAGAGCCAGAAGACACTCCTCCACAGAAGCTAGAAGGCAAGAGAATCCAGAAAATTGAAGATAATGTAAGAAACCTCTGGGACAACTTCAAGTGAACCAACATCAGAATTATGGGGGTCCCAGAAGATGAGAGAGAGCAAGATATCAAAAACATACTGAAAGAAATAGTGACAGAAAACTTCCCCCACCTGGTGAAAGAATTAGACTTACAAGTCCAGGAAGCGCACAGAACTCCAAACAAAAGGAATCCAAAGAGGACCACACCGAGACACATCATTATTAAAATTCCAAGAGCAAAAGACAAAGAGAGAATATTAAAAGAAGCAAGAGCAAAGAAGGTAGTAACCTATAAAGGAGCACCTATACGATTGTCAGCTGACTTCTCAACAGAAACCATGCAGGCCAGAAGGGAATGGCAAGAAATATTCAAGGTGATGAATAGCAAGAACCTACAGCCAAAAATAATCTACCCAGCAAAGCTATCACTCAGAATCGAAGGCCAGATAAAGAGCTTCACTAATAAAAAAAACTAAAGGAATTCATCACCGCCAAACCAGAATTATATGAATTGCTGAAGGGGGTTCTTTCAGAAGAGAAAGTAAACAAAGATAAAAATTATGAACAACAAATACGTAACTACCAACAAGTGAATCTAAAAACCAAGAAAATTAAAAAAATCTGATGAACAATATTAACTGTTGAATATAATAGAATCACAGTCACCTTACCTGGGTGGTATGAAAAACTACACACTGTTTAGATTCAAGTGATCCTGGGCTGGTGACACTCCCTGACATGGAAGGAGGAAGAGCAAATCGTCTTCAGAGGAACCCATCGTCAACTCAGATCACGAGGAATCCTCACAGGCAAAACCCCAAGAAATGTAACCTGCATCGTTAAATACAAACAAATAAATAACAACCAATTTAGAATTGCAAAAAAAAAAAAAAAAAAAAAAAAAAAAAAAAAAAAAAAAAAAAAAAAAAAAGAAAGATAGAAAGAAACAGGAGGAAAAAGCACCTTGCACATCTGTGACCATTGGAAATAAGGAGAGATAAGGTTCCCTCCCAGATTTGTAGAGAGCCATCAAACTCCAATCATGACTTTAAACGGAGCCCAGGGACATCCAAATATCTGCCAAGCACGGGAAACAGCGGCTCTCAGCCTTCCCTGACCCCATGCTCACTTTTAATAACAACGTTTTCTAATGTCCCCTTCATACACTTCAGTGAACCTTCTCACATAATTTCCTCCAAAATCTATGTAATTTTTATCTGTAATTAAAAAGAGGAATAAGAGGCATCTATAAAAAAAAAAAAAAAAAAAAAAAAAAAAAAAAAAAACTTGACTAGATATGGTTGTGTCTGAGAAGATGTTTCTGGAATAAATTAACATTTGAATTGTTAAACTTAATAAAGTGCATTGCCTTCCCAATGTGAATGGGCATCATCCAATCCACTGGGCACCTGAATAGAACAAAAGGAGGAAGTATTTGCCCTCTAACTCTCTGTCCAACTATTGAGAGTCTCCTGTAGTCAGCATCTCTTATTCTCAAGCTTTCAAACTACATAATTGGTCTTCCTGAGTCTCTATCTTACAGATGGCAGACCATGGGAATTCTCTCCCTTCATAATCAATTGAACCAATACCAGAGAGATGATGATGATGATGAAGATAGGAAAATAGATGATAGATAGATAGATGATAGATAGATAGATAGATAGATAGATAGATAGATAGATAGATACCCTTTTCCTGGAGAACCCATACCAACCACCAAGGAACTCCAACATCTAGAATTCAGGCAGAGAAGGGAAGTGCCAAAAAGGAAGTGGGAGAAAAGGGAACAGTGTGAGGTCATAAGAGGTAAGAGAGGAAAGTGTTTTACAAAGGATAATGCAAGTAGGTTGAGGAAATACATGCATCAATTAGTTCTAAAAGTCAACAACAATCTTGTTAAGAGTTTTTGTGAAGCATTAGAAATAAAAGACTGACTAGGTTAAAAAGAAGTGAGAAATCAGAGCTACATGTGTGACAAATACCTTAGCAAAAATGGTTTTGAAGGAAATGAATGAAGTGGGTTGCTAGAGGAAAACATAGGGTCAAGAAAGATATTTGAAAGATTGTGTGTGTGAGAGAGAGAGACATGCACACCAGGGTCAAAGTCCAGCTTGTTCAACTGCAAAGACCAGGCTCCCAATGATGTAGCATAATGGAGCAGTGGAGGGAAGTGGTCAGGAATGTAGGTTAGAAACCATATTGTCTCACTCTTGTCACTGAAATATACCCTGAGCATTTGCCATGGTACCAATTTGAAGCAAATAAATAAGTTAGAGAAGGAAATCAAAGCTGCCTAGCATTATCAAGGAGGGAAGGCTTCCTGGCAGTTCACAGGGCTGAAAGAAATGTCAAAACCCATTCTGTCTATCAATATTTGCGCAAACCAGCCTATTCCAGAAACTCATTAGTACCAACACAGTTTTACAGAACAACTCTCCAATCAAAAATATCCTTTGCATTTAACAAGAAGAAATGTTTTTATGCAGATTCTTGTAAAATTGCAGTAATTCATGTGATGTGTGTTGATATGAAAGCTTTTTTCTCTAACTGTATAAAACTAAGCTCTAGCAGACCGAAGACAGAGAGATTGACCTCAGATTGAACTTCAAGATGTGCTTTTTCTGCAATTTTACTGCAAAAAAAAAAAAGGCAAACCTTTTTCCAAACGGGAGAATTTTTTTCAGTAAATGTAAGAGTTCTTTAGTTCTTCTCCCACATATGGGCAAGGTCTGGGTAGGCAATGAGTAAATAAGTAAGCATAGTTTGAGGAATGAGTAGAGAGAGTATTTGAAAGGGAGCAGTCAAGAAACTATCTTATTATTTAATTAGAGGCCCAGTGCATGAAATTTGTGCATGGGAGGTGTTTCCCTCAGCCCAGCCTGCACCCTCTACAATCTGGGACCCCTTGAGGGATGTCTAGCTGCCCATTTAGGGACATCCCTCTCACAATCCAGGATTGCTGGTTCCCTATTGCTCTCCTGCCTTCCTTCCTGATTGCCCCTAACCACTTCTTCCTGCCAGCCTGTTTGGCCCTAACTGCCCTCTCCTGCAGCCCTGGTTACCCCTAACTGCCCTCCCCTGCAGGCCTGGTCCCCCCCAACTGCTCTCCCCTGCAGGTCTGGTTCCATCCAACTTCTCTCTCCTGCAGGCCTGGGTCCCCCTCAACTGCCCTTTCCTGCAGGCCTGGTTGCCCCCAATTTCCCTCCTCTGCTGGCCTGGTCACCCCTAACTGCTCTCCCATGCAGTGTTGATTGTCCCCAGCTACCCTCCTTTGCAGGCCTGGTCTCTCCTAACTGCCCTCCCCTGCTGGCCATCTAGTGGCAGCCATCTTATGTCCACATGGGGGCAGCCATCTTGTGTGTTGGAGTGATGGTCAATTTGCATATTATTCTTTTATTAGATATCATGATATGAAAACATATAGCATTTAAGTTAAGGGACTTTTTTTCCCCCCACTTAACAGCTTCAATCTAAGTAAATGCCAAGTGAATTCCATTTAATAATACTAAACATAACATGGTTGTCCTTATCATTTTAATTGTACAGATAAGGACACTAAGGTTTGTGGAAGTTCTTACCCAAAGATACACAGCTGGTAAGTACCAGAGCCAGGGGCAAAGTCCTGCGTGTCCAATTCAAAAGCCAGTGCTCTAGAAGATAGAGCATAATGGAGCAGTAGAGGGCAGTGGTTAGGAATGTGAGCTAGCAATCAGACTGTCTGAGTCAGACACCTAGTTCCAATTCATACTAACTCTGTGAACTTGAGCAAGTTACTGCTTCATCTGTCTCAGTTTTCTCATCTATAAAATGGGGATAATAATAATATTGATTTCATAGGATTGTTATGAGAATTAAATAAGTTTAAAAAGTGATTGGATCTGCTCTGGCCAGTGTGTCTCAGTTGGGTGAGCCTGGTCCTATGCACCCAGAGGTTTCTGTTTCAATTCCTGGTCAGAGCATATGCACAGGTTGCAGGCTAGATCCCCAGTAGGGGGAATGCAAAAGGCAGCTCATTGATGTTTCTCTCTCTCTCTCTCTCTCTCTCTCTCTCTCTCTCTCTCTCTCTCTCTCTTTCTCTCTCTCTCTTTTTCTCTCTCCCTCCCTCTCCTTTCCTCTTTCTCTAAAATCAATAAAAGCATATTTTTTATAAAAAGTGCTTGGACCATAAACCTCAGTGAATGATATCCATTATTATACTGCCTTCTCTTAATGGTCCTTCCCTCTGTGGCAAGGTCACCCTTGTAAATAGTGTTCCTAGTAATTTAGTGAACAAAGATGCTTCACAGTCAAATCACTCTAAGCCACTATTGTCTTATATCTGAACAAATAGACCTCTAGGATTTTTATTTTAAAATCCTGACAAAATCATCTTTGGCCCGTCACTACTTATCTATTTGTTTGTTTTTTAAGCCTTTCCCACCCACTCTCCAGTAAGTTTTTGCCTTCCTGTAAAGAGAAGGATGATGACTAAACCCATCAGCACCAAAGCTGGGAAGGTTTCCAGGCTCATTTGGAAACTCCACAAAACTGAGGGGAAGTGTGATCTGTCTGTAAGCCTACACCCTAGTCTGCCTTCTAAAAACGCAATGGGGAAAGGGAAAGCAAACAAGAAGGAGCAGCTGGGTCAGCCAGAGTGCAGTCAGGACTTTATCTGCACCAACTGTCCTTTCGCCTGCGAACAAGAAAAGCCAGTCAAGTAGATGTGGCAGAACTGGGTTGCTCTGTGATGAGAGAGACTCCTGACTTCCATATAATTGCAGCCCCTTGTTCTTGGAGTTGCTGTGTGCAATAAATGTCATTCTGTGAGAAGTGGCCCTGGCATCCCATCGAAATCTTTCCCGGAAACCTGGAGCACAGAACTCTGATATCTGCTCATACTGTGGCAGAAACACAGCAGTACAAGGCACATTACTGAAACAGCGTGGTCCAGGGGAGACGGGGCTGACATGTTATGTTGTAGAAGCCTTTTTTTATTGAATTTGCTGAAGGAGCAGGAGTAAGAGCTACTCAACATTCATTTTTTTTGTGTGTGTGTGTGTGTGTGTGTGTGTGTGTTTTCTTTTTGTAATTTTTATTGGATTTATGGGGGCAACATTGGTTAATAAAATGTTATAGGTTTCAGGTGTACAATTCTATCATACATCATTTGTACATTATATTGTGTGTTCACTACCCTATGTCAAGTCTCCTTCCATCACCATTTACCCCCCCCTTTACCCTCTTCTACCTCCTGCCATTCCCTCTGGTAATCAGCACACTATTGTCTGTGTCTATGAGTTGTTGTTGTTTTCTTTTCTTAATCCCTTCACCTCTTTCAGCCAGTTCCCCAGGCCCCCTCCCCTCAGCCAGCTGTTCTCTGTATCTGAGAGTCTGTTTCTATTCATCTTTTGAATGTTATGATTTCTGCTTTGTCCTTTGGAGGGAGGAGCAGACAGAGGAGGCCTAGCAAACACAAAAAGAGTAATTAACAATCTTGAGAATCAAATGACAAAGCATGTATGTGTGCATGTTTGTGTTTTCCTGAAGTGGCTATGGAATTAGTGATTTTTATGCCAAAGTATAGCTTTATAGAAATCGTTTTAGAGTTCCTATGGTTACTTCTTAACTTTATTATGCATTTGGAAGCTTGGAAAACATAGGAAAAGGTAGGCCTCCTAGTTACAGGAATTAAATTTTTTTTTAAATCAACTAAAGGCCAAAGAGGAGAAAGAAAAGATTCAACAGATGAAAAGTTTCACAAAAGTATGGTTTTTCAGTATAAATATAAACTACTTTATGGATGTATGCCTAAGTGTGTGCATGTGTGTGCATTCATTTATGCACGGTCATATACACAAACAACTTAAGGCCAAGCAATTTGAATTTAAGTAACACTTCTCAATTATCTGGATACAAGAAAAAGTAAAAAATATTCCGACACAACTTTTATAATTGCTTGAGTTTGCATTTTAACCATGTGTAGACTACTTTAAAACAATTTTTTTTTCAAAAAAACTTTGGTAGCTTTTAAATAAATAAATACAGTCATTGTTTGTATTCCACATTAATAGCTGTTAATTATGTATTCCATTAAGAGCCAGTCTCAAAAATAAATAAATAAATAAATAAATAAATAAATAAATAAATAGCTGTCAGTCCTGACAGGTATTTCTCAGTGGTTTGAGCACTGGCTTGCATACAGGGAGGGTTGTGGGTTTGATTTCCAGTCAAGGGCACATACCTGGGTTACAGGTCTGGTACCCTTCTTCAGAAGAGGTACATGTGGGAGGCAACCAATCAATGTGTCTGTTTCACATCAATGTTTTTCTCTCTACCCTTCACTTCTCCCTTCCACTCTCTCAAAAAATCAATGGGGCCAAAACCGGTTTGGCTCAGTAGATAGAGCCTCAGCTTGCAGACTGAAAGGTCCCAGGTTCGATTCCAGTCAAGGGCATGTACTTTGGTTATGGGCACATCCCCAGTAGGAGGTGTGCAGGAGGCAGCAGATCGATGTTTCTCTCTCATTGATGTTTCTAACTCTCTATTTCTCTCCCTTCCTCTCTGTAAAAGATCAATAAAATAAATTTTTTTTAAATCAATGAGGGGGGAAAATATACTCAACTGTTGGGTGAGGATATTTTTTAAAAAGTAAGCTATCAAAAATAAGTGTGGGATGATGGCAATTACATGAAATTTAAGAAAGAACAATAACTTCTAGCAGTTGCCTTGCTCCATGCTAGTTACTACTAAGTGCATTGCTTTGAAGCAAATATTTTATGGGGGAAAATATATGATATGGGTTTGATATCAATGTTAAATTTTGACTGATAAGTATTTTGTTTTTCAAATAGAAAATCTAGGCTAAGCAAGAATTATCAACAAAAAGGTAGGTATTTCTGTTAGATGACATATACAGGAAATTAAACATTATACGGCTAGAATCTATTTTACATAAAATAACTAGGCTTGTAGTAAATGGACTTGCGTATGCCCAATTACTTCCTTTTACAAGAGACCTGAGATTTCACAGCAGACTCAAGATCACTCTGATGGGAAATGTGCAAATATGGAGAAAAGGGAAAACACCCTATGGAGCAATTAAGATGTAATGGAAGCTACAATTTGAGATATTTTATACTATATATTAAATGATATTAATTTGTTATTTCTATAACAGCTCTTCCCTGGGTTTCTCCAGGCTATCTTAAGATATTTGAAAGAAAAATTAAATTTGTTCTGTATTTTCCCAAATTGTACATTGAATAGATATGAGATACTGAGATATAGATGTTAGTGCAATTTAAGAGAATACTTGCAACAATTCCAGAAAATCCTGCAATTGAAAATTGAGAAATAGTTATCCTTAATAAAACTTAAGAGTAATAGAAAAAGAAATCATCAAATTTCAGTTAAAATATATAGTTGAAGCACAAAGTTCAAATGTCTAATCCATACAATAGTATTTTTCATACAATAGAATGAAAAATAATGTTTCTAGTAAAGGGGAATGAGAACTGGGCTGCTCTTTGACTAATTCTAGAGGAAAAGTCATACGGCCAGTCTATCTGTTGTACATTTAAGTTCTAGCTGATTAATGGAATATATTGAGGTTTTTTTTAATTTATTTTTTATTTTTTATTGATTATGAGGGTTTTTTAAATGTTGTTATTAAAGTATTCATAAAATTGTTTTGTTTTTAAAATCACCCAGGTCATTTTAGATGATATTATTATTATCTTAGTCAGTCCAGGCTCCGATAACAAAATACCATGAACTGAGTGGCTTAAAAGCCACAGAAACTTATATCTCAAGTCTAGAGCCTGGGAGTCTGACATCCTGGTGCTCACACCGTCCAATTCTGAAATGGACTCTCTCCTGGGTTGTGGACTGCTCTCTTCTCATTTACCCTCAGTGGAAAGGGAGCTGGAGAGTTTTCTGGAGTTTCCTTTATAAGGGAAATACTTTCATTCATGAAATCTCTATCTTCATGACCTAATTACCTTCCAAAGACCCCCATCTCCTAATGCCATCATATTGGAAGTCAGAATTTCAACTTATATATTTGGGGGGACACAAATATTGAGTGCATAGCTTTCATTTTAAAATATGCTAATTATGTGTTAATTAAGTTAAAATATTATATATGTAATTACATACATAAGAGGAAGGGAGTCCACTGTGCTTTAGGGAGAAAACAGGCCCACCCTCAGCGACCTTATTCTGGAGTATATAAAGCTGGGGAGGTAAATAAAACATATAAGGTAGGAAGCATGCACAGAAAAGATGACAATCAACATCCCAAAGATCTTGTGAGATTTGAACTGTGAATTGCATCTAACAAGACATATTTTTAACATTAAAAACCCTATACTGCTGTACTAAGATCCCAAAATAACCACAAATGTATAGGCAAACTCTATCAACAGAGCCAAATATCAACAGTACTATGATTGAAGTTTCTTTTGAGAGCCAATTTTTTTTAACTTAAACTTCTTCTAACACCACTTCTTCAAAATAGACTCGCCCAGGCCATGGTATTTTGTGGAAGAGCCACACTCAAGGGGCCAAAGAGCCGCACACGGCTCAAGAGCCACCGTTTATAGACCATGGGTATAGGAGAAGAAAAACATGGCTCTTCAGGTATAAGAAGCAAGCTCCTGTATTCAAAAACAATTGCATCTACCATTTTAAACTTCAACACCTTGTCCAGAGTAGATCAGTAATTGTCAAACTGACTCAGATCATGTTTAGGGAATTTTGCCAATACTCACCCTAAGGAGAGTTAAAAGAGCATTGTGGCTTTAAAAAGGGGAAGGAGGAAATGGGACCTTCCAATAACTGTATTGGTAGAAAGAGGAAGTTTATAACCCTTCTCAGTTTTTATTGGCCAGGCCAAACTTAGGGCACTATTCTTAGCTTTGGAGCTGTACTTTAGGAGCAGAGACAAAGCTATTGAAAGAACCCAAAACTACATCATATAAGAAACAGCTAAGGAAGCTAATGTTTAACTTGTGGAAGAAACCATTTTGTTCTTTTCAAATACAATAAAATCCTATAATAGTAACAGTTAATCATTTATTTAAAAGCTACTGTGTCAATGTGTATATCAGTTAATCCTGCTAACAGATATTTGAGGTATCAATATATTTTTTTTACTGATAAGAAAACCATCATCCAGTGAGATAAATAAACATCCCTCAACTTGAATAGCTAAAAAGTGACAAATCTTAGATTCACAAATGATTTGACTACAAGGCCAGGGCTATTTATGTTATACCCATTTATTGTTCACATGATGTAAGCTTAGGCTGGTTAAGTGTGTCCTCAAAAGACTAGATAATGGCAGACAGATTTCAGCTCAATGTGAGTGAAATTATATTAGTTCATAGGGCAAAGTGTGGTAAGGTATTTTTATTAGTTTCTAGAAGCTCTCTATAAACTTTTGTTGCTGAAATAAATAAAAAAAATGCCCTTTAATATAAAAGGATTTTGTTGCTGAAATGAAAAAAATGCCCTTTAATATAAAAGGATAAAAAAAAAGTGGTGCACATTGGTAAAATAGCCTACAATAAGCAGAGTTTACCAATGAGTTGTCTGTTTTCAAGAAAATGATAAAAGTGATAATAGAATTAAATATTCTTTCCAAGCTTCTTAACCCACCACACTTGCTGCTTCCTAAGAGTGTGACTTTCTACAACCAATTGGGAGTAAGTTGTAGCATTTAGTGCCAATACTTGTTGTTCAAATATATATATATGTATATTTTATGTATATTGTATAAATATGAGAATAACCTTAGAATTAGTATGAACTTTACAAAAAAAGCAACATATCCCTGATTGATTTACAATCTATTTCTAAGATAGAAATGTCTATGGACTTGGAATGAGGTATCACATGATAAGATGTATCAGTATTCCTCAGCCAGGTGTGGGCCACTCCAGTTAAGATATCTCTGAGGTTCCTCCTGGAATCTCTACACAAGAAAACAGACTGAGTGAACTCAAATGCTGTTTGGCTTTGACACGGTTCTCCTGAGAAGCACATGTCCAGACAGGAGGTCTGGAGATAAAATGGATAATGAATAATTCCATACAGGCCTATGAGATTTAGAACGTGGAGGATAAACATTATTTTTGGTTGACTTTCCTGGATGCCACAACCAACCCACTGATTTCTGTAACCAGTCCTGATGCCTCTTCCCAACCAGACATAAACCAGATGCAACCAGAGCTTCTACTCTAGGAGAAACCCAGGCACTAAAGAGGAAACGTCATAGGTTTCCTTCACCAGAGTTTCTATGTTTCTCATTTCTTTTTCGGAGAAAGAACCTCTCCCGCTTCAGGCAGGTTGGAAGGGCTGGAAATTCTCGTGTGGTGATGTGAAAAACAGTTACCTGTGCATGAGTGTGCAGGAAGGAAGACTAAAGAAGAGGGATTTGTGTCCCCTGCACCCAAATGATTGCCATAGACAGTAGGGACCGAAACCGCTGGGAACTAAGGGTGGCTCCAGTTGCCTGAGGCCAATGCCTTCTCTGTGATCCTGTACAGAGAAACCTACGCTGGGGAAACAGAAAGTCAGCCCCCTTTCTTAAGCTTTCCTGCTGACAGGAGCTAACTCTCCTTCTGCCTCCTGCTCCACGCCTTCCTTCCAACTCCCTTCTCTGTTCCGCCCCTCCTAAGAGGTGTTGCCCAGATGAGTGCCGAGTGGGGAGAACAACTCCTTGGATCGCTTGTGCGCAAAATCCACCCCTCTTTTCTCCTCCAGCCTCTGGATCCCGCACTGCCCTCCCTCCTTCCTTCCCTCCTCCCTCCAGCGGTGAGGGGCTGGGGACTAGTCTCTGTGCAATTAGGTGGGAGAGGGCTGCAAGAAGAGGAGAGCGTCAGATGCTCGGTTCTCCCCTTGTGCCTGACGCTCCTGCCTGGATTCGCAGGGGCTGGACTCTGGGAAAAACCACAGGAGCCCTGGCAGCCGCTGGAGGAAGCCGCTGAAGCGTGCACCCATCCTGAAAAGTCCCTGTGCTGGAGGGTTAAGCTCCCAGTGCGGTCCCCGCCGGCCGTCAGCACCATGGACAGCGGCACCGTCCCCAGGACCCCCGCCGCCGCAGCCAACTGCTCCGATTCCTACGCGCACTCTGCAAGTTGCGCCCCAGCACCGAACCCCGGGTCCTGGGTCAACTTCTCACACATGGATGGCAACCTGTCCGACCCGTGCGGCCCGAACCGCACGGCGCTGAGCGGGAGTGACAGCCTGTGCCCTCCGACCAGCAGCCCTTCCACGGTCACGGCCGTCACCATCATGGTCCTCTACTCCGTGGTGTGCGTGGTGGGTCTCTTCGGGAACTTCCTGGTCATGTATGTGATTGTCAGGTAAGAAAGGCGTCCGAGCTCCGCTAACGGGGGGCAGAAGGGGACACCTGAGCCCCAAGGTAGAGTGTTTGGTGTGAAGATGAGAAAAGGGAGGTCCACAGGGGAGAATGTGGGGCAACAGATTGGTGGTGGTTGGAGGGCAAAAATCCTACATTTCTGTTTCTCCTCCCCCCCCCCCACCCCCCACTGGTAATAAAGAAACATCCAACATTTCAGAAACAAGGAAGTTGCTTTGGTGAAAGCTGGGAAGCTCTGGCCAAAAGTGAATAAATAAATAAAAGTAAAAATTAAAAAAAAAATAGCTTGGAGCTCACCTCATCTGGGCACACCCTCCCAGTTTCTTTGGCAGAAGCTCTTGGAACAGGGATGTGTGAATAATGGAAACAGAATTCTGGTGTATTTCCTCTAAGTAGGGGGCCAGGTCTCCTTCTCAGCCCTTTCCAGAGCTGAACCTTGGCAACTTCCCTGCTCATGCTGGGTCCTTACAGCCTGCCTGCTGCACCGCATCCCCACCCTGCCTCCCTCCTCAGAGCAGCCCTTTCCCCACTCCTGCTCCCCTGCGGCCACACTCAGAGAGGAAGTTTGCTGTGTCTCTCCACAGTGTTGCTTTGCTGTAACACACATGACAGTTGTGTTGCCAGGTTTCCGTGGGCAGCTGCGGATCTGGATCTGCCAGGGGCTGATTCAGTCAGAACTGATCTGGGTTCAGGAAAAGTGCAGGGTGGGTCTGTTTCCGGGCCTCCAAAGGGCTAAGGCAGCACAAAGCTGGATTATAAACTACTACCTAGAATGTTGTGATGGTGTGCTCTTCAGAAAAGAGGAGTGGTTTCATCCAGGGATAGTATTTCGAAAGAGTTTGAGGTCCGCTTTCTGTTTCCCAGGTGCTCCCGGCTGAGTTGGCACAGAGTGTGCCAGCTCTCAAGATGAACTGAGATCGGGGCTGATGGCATTAGTGTCGATGCATGTGTTCAAGCCGTGCATGCTAATATGGGATGCTATAGAGTCACTTTGGTGAAAGTAGGTCATTTTAATGCCTTAAAATGGTTCCCGATTTAAGATGTTCTTCCTACTCAGGGTTCTATGTGCTCTATGTGTGTAGTGAACATGGAATTTTTGTGTTTGGCTACAATATTTGCTTCATCTACTCAGCAAATACTGCAGGTTCCCGCAGGCCTCGCTTATCGCTTGACAGTTTATTTTCCCCATTATGCTTTCATTATCTAGGTACTGCGTGTTGCTTGTACTGGAGTCTTTCTACTTAGAGGGCTGATTTCTTTAATTAATGATTATTAAAGAGAGATACTAATTTCCCTGATCTTTTAGGGAATAAGTAGCGTCTCTGAGAAAACAGCACCATCTATTGAGAAGAAAGCTAACAACTGAAGGAAATGCAGGGAGAGACCATCAATGGAAGAATTTATGTTTGTGAACATTTACTTTTTTTAAGAATTTGTTTTTATAAACATTTGATTTTATAAAAATTCACTTATGTGATCCAATACAAAGATTCATATCAAATAGAAAAAGTGCACCTCACTTTGCAGTTATGATAAAAACCATAAAGGCCTGCCTTAAGAAGGGAAAATATGTTTCTCATTTTCCTTAGAAAATTCATGGAATCATAAGCTTGTAGGACTTAACATGGACTCTAGAGATTATCAGTGCTAGGGTAGTAAGCTGAGGCACAGAAAATATACATGATTTTTCCAAGGACAGGTTGTTTATTACCACTGAATGTCTCCAACTGGTATAATTTTCTTTTTATTAGAGTGGCAAATCATAATTTTGGTTAATTCACCTAAAGAATGACAGAGTAGGTTTAGTCAGCAAGAATAATGTGGAAATAATAAATTTTCCTATATTTATCTCTGGAATCCTGGAGAATAAAGGATGAAGAGAAATTACTAAAGCACCTAGAAATCCTGCCATCAGAAACACTGTATTTTATTCTCTTTTGTTGCATCTCTTGGTATTTTCCCCTCATCGTTTTTTCTCCATCTAGTTTATGTTTTTCAATAAAAAGACAGCCACTAGAGAAACAAGTGTCTGGGAAAGAAGCAAATTGATCTTATTCTACAGTTTCAGAGGACTCTGGTGAGGTGAGTCTTCTTTGAAGGCATCACCTCTGACCTCTCAGTGACTTGGAAAAGGATGGTGACATTTTACCTTCCTGGGAACATGATATTCTGCTTTACTTCTCTGTACTGACAGTTCCACTAAAAGGTCACCCCAAACACCAACCTGTGGCAACTCAAGTGTTTAATCCAAGGTCAGATAACCCGCTGAAAAGATGACTGTGAAACAGAAGGAAAAAAAAATAGCTCAGTGACCAATGAAGTGATGAGGAAAGTAACAGAGAATTGAAGAAAATACACCTGTGTAGCTGAGACTTGTAGCTGTACTGTTTCTAAACTATGGTGTTTTATCTACAAAGTCAGTTCAGCAGTATTATTATCCCTTTAAAAAGATGAGGGGAAAAGGGGGTCAATCATATGGTGGTGGAGGGAGATTACACTGTGTGTAGTAAGCACACAATGCAATATAAAGATGTGTTTTAGAATTACACACAAGAAATTTATATACTCTATTAACCAATGTCATATCAATAAACTTAATAAAATTTTAAGAGATGAGTATAATGCTGCATCACTTAAAGTATTGAGATAAAATGTTCACTTCCTGCTATTATTTAAAATTCAATAAGTATCTATATATCCTATATAATGAAACCCTAATATGCAAATTGACTGAATGGCAGAACAACCGGTCACTAGGATGCACACTGATCACCAGGGGGCAGACGCTCAATGCAGGAGCTGCCCCCCTGGTGGTCAGTGCACTGCTCATCCAGAAGCCAGCTCCTAGCTGGTGGGCACAGCTGTGGTGGCAGGAGCCTCTCCCACCTCCACTCCATGCCAGCCATAAGGAGCGAGGAGTCCAGGTCTGCAAGAGCCCCATACTGCGAGAGGGGTGTCTGACTGCTGGCTTAAGCCTGATCCGGCTGGCAGGTGGTCATCCCACAAGGGGTCCTGGACTGTGAGAGGGCATAGGCCAGGCTGAGGAGACTCCCACCCCCTGTGCATGAATGCTATGCACAGGGCCTCTAATATATATATTAGCCTAAGCATCCAAATGACCAAACAACCAGTCAACCAGTGGCTATGACACATACTAACCACCAGGGGCAGACATTCAATGCAGGAGCTGCTCCCTGGGGGTCAGTGCGCTCCCACAGTGGGAGCGCCACTCAACTGACCAACAGGCGCCAGATGCCAGGCTCACAGCTGGCAAGTACAGCTGCAGCAGTGCAAGCCTCTCCCTCATCCCCAGCAGCAGGGGCAGGCAGGTACAGCAGAGCTGGGATGAGCGGGAGCGGCCACCTGCCTCTTCTCGCACTACTTCATCCCTCAGAGGGTTTTAACTGGATGACATATAGTCCAGCTGAAGAATACTCCAGTTTCCAGAATCTCTTCAGTGAGAATTGGATCTAAATTCCAGCCAGGAACCAATACAGGATAAAATGAGCAATAAAATGTGAGTTTCCTTCCGAAGAACTCATGACTCATCAGAGCTATTGCGTAAATCCTGGCAACATACTGACATATGGAAGAAGGCTTTCCACACCTTCTATTCCAGTGATTCTCATCTTAGAGTTTGGCTGCATCTTAGAATCACCTGGAAAGTCTTATTTGTTAATGAAAACCCATCTCTGCCCAAGGCTAAAGGCTAGTGGAATCAGAATCTCTGGAGATAGCTCCTGGACTTAGGGAGGTCTAAAATCTCCCAAAGTGGCTTCAATGTGAAGCTAATATTGAGAAGCACAGATCTAGACAAGCTTTCCATTTTGTGAATAAGAAAAATGACACCCGTTTGGCAAGGAGATTTAAGAGTTCCGTCCATGTGTGTACTCCTCAGAACTCCAGGAAACAATTTATTAAGTTGTAAATTAAATTATCTCTCAAGAAAGCTCAAGCTCAAGATGTTTTACATTTTTCCTTAAATTCCGCCAATGGAATCTGCACGGTAGGCATAAGAAAGTGAACAGAGTGCTAACCCTGAAATAAAAAGACTCAAGTTTGAATCTCTGCCCCTTTCTCATTATCATCATCACATAAATGCCCTAAATTTTTCACTTGCACAAAAGGAATAATGATCATATTTAATCTCGTAGGTTTCAGGTCCCCCTTAAATAAAATACATAGAAGTGTGCAGAAAACTCTGAAAGTGCTCCATCAAAGTAAAGAGTTTTGTTATTTGCTTCTCTTCAACTGAGAATGTACCTACCTTCTCACTGGGCTCACACCATCAGCCACCTGGATCTCACCATTCACCTAGTGCCATAGTCAGCAAGTTGCGGCTCACGAGCCACATGTGGCTCTTTGGCCCCTTGAATGTGGCTCTTCCACAAAATACCACGGCTTGGCGAGTCTATTTTGCAGAACTGGTGCTAGAAGAAGCTTAAGTTTTAAAAATTTGGCTCTCAAAAGAAACTGCAGTCATTGTACTGTTGATATTTGGCTCTGTTGACTAATGAGTTTGCCAACCACTGACCTAGTATGTTGGCCTTCCCATGCATCAGCTATATTATCTATTCTAATATTTTGAAATATAGTTTATCCTTTTGAGTCACAGTTTTGCAGAAGCAAAGCAAGGCTTTGAATGTTGTCATACTCCATTCCAGTCCACTCCTTCCCAATGCACTGGATTCTGCCACAGTCATCTTCCTGGAAGCCATGATGATGCGAAAGCATTCTAAGGACAGATACTTGCAACTTGCTTGCCCTCCTATTAATAAGTTATTTTTATGCTGTTCAATGAATTCAGTGAAGAAAATAGACAATTACTTTTTGGAGAAAAATCACTATTTTTGTTACTTAAATGTTTCACATTTAAATTGGTGTTATAGTCAAGACCCTAGAACAGAATCTGTCTAAATAATGACTGCATGTGATGAAACTCCTTTTTACTGAGCAGAGTCCTTTATTTGAATTAGAAGAAGTAACTTATAATGATGATGTTCTCTGAACACTAACTTTGGAAATTTAGGCATTTAAAATACCATCCCTGCCCAGCTGGCATTGCTCAGTGGTTGAGCAGGTACCTATGAACCACAAGGTCACAGTACCATTCCCGGTCAGGGGACATGTCCGAGTTGTGGGCTTGATCCCCTGTGTGGGGCATGCAGGAGGCAGCCGATAAATGATTCTTTCTCATCATTGATGTTTCTATCTCTCTCTTCCTCTCTGAAATTATATATATATATATATATATATATATATATATATATATATATATATATATAAAATCATCCCTGTGCCTCATCCTGGGTTCTGTTATCACAATAAAACTAATCATAGTAAACTGAGTCAAAAGCTAGAGATAGAATTAATGATGATACTGTGAGTCTGGGTGCCTATCTATGCCTAACACTTTCATTATGGATTTTTCCAGGACTTCCCACACAATATTTGTCAACATCCGAAACCCCAATAGTAAACTCTACTACTACAAGGTAGAAAATAACATTCCTGAGGCTTGCAGAGTTTTTGAGAACTGAGAGTACCCGAAGTGTAGAAATTTGCAGAACAAGGTGATCAATAAAGAGGCCTTTTTTGCTTCTGTGCATTTTTTTCACTGAAGATGGGGTTCGGTGCCAGTGAAAGGTTAAGAATTTTTGTGGGGGAGTATTAAATGTTAATTAAAAAGTGCTGCCGGCAGTATAACCTGAACATCAGAACCTGACTGTGCCTGCCAAGAGAACAAGTGAAATTATTACCAACACTATAATTTCATACTTACTCAGCCCCCATCGTCTCCAAAAAGGAAACCACATGGGCTGAATGAACTTAAATGTGAGCATGTTTCTGGGGATGTTGGTGATCCCAAGCCACTGAAATAAAAGGCCCTGTTAAAAGCAGACAGCATTCTTTGAGACCCTTCAAATGGTCTTTCTTCCTGGTGACAAAAGGAAGGTTAATTTTACTTACTTATAAAATAAACAAAACAGGTATATGCAAGAATCAAGATAGTGCCTTTAAGTTTTATACAAATTTAATTTTCATTACATTGAGTGATTTGGTTTTTCATAAAATGTTTTGAGTTCAGACAGGCTCATTTATTTATTTGCTGTGTTTGTTGAACACCAACTATACACAAAGAACTTTCCTAGAAGCTCCAGATACACTAGTGAGCAAAATAGGTACAGTCCTCCCTCTTTCCAGAAGTACAACTTTACCAGCTGATAAATGCCAAAGACTGAGCCATAATAACTAACCTAGTGTTCTTTAACCACAGTATTAGACAAACATCACCCCCAAGATTTATTACAATTACTGTAATTCACCTTCCTCTATCACCAAGCTCAGCAATGGGATAACCTGATTTGTCTCCATCCAATTTTCCAAATTTATCTAAAGGTGTTAGTTATGTCTCACAGACAGGATAGAGAAAAAGTGAGAGGAGAGGGTCATGGTTAATTTTCACCAAACAATGAAAGAGAATTCTATACTGTAACGTATCAAAGTAGATATTGTAAACATGATACAAGTTGTAAGTGTAATACATTGAAATGATAGAGTACTAAATTAATGTATTCATAGGGGGGAAATAACCTCAAGACTCATTGCTCTGGACATGTCTTCCTCTGTCACTGACTGGAAGGATGGTCGGCCTACTTCTGAACACCCTGTCCCAGAAGGCAGGCTTCAGACGGCTCACTTCTGTTCTTTAAAATCACTGTCCTTTGTGGAATTTAAAACATAGGTATCAATGGAGAAATTCACGCCAACTTTTAAAAAAGGACTACCACTCTGAACAAAGTTTCCTGCCTATAAATATGTCACATTTCCACACACACACACAAAAAAAAAAACAGGACTAATACATGAGTCAATGCAACAAAGCATATATTAACACATATAAATGAACTAAGTTTTAAAAAGACAGATTTATAGACGCAGAAAACAAATGGTTGCCAGATGGGAGGGATTGAGGGGCTTGGTGAAAAAAGTGAAGGATTTAGGGAGTACAGGTTGGTAGTTACAAAATAATCATGGGATGTGAAGTACATGATAGGGAATACAGTCAATAATATTGTAATAACTTATGATGGTGTCAGGTGGGTGCTTGACTTACCAGAGAATGACTTTGTAAATTATGTAAAGGTCTAAGCATTATGCTGTGTACCTGAAACTAATATAAAACAATATTGAAAGTCAAATGTAATTAAGAAATAAAAAATACAATAAAACACAAATGACAATTTCCACAACAGACTATAATTATTTTCTCACTAATTTAGAAAGTCAAATACAACTGAACATGCTCTTCTATATGCCCTTACTTTAACTGCCTTTTAAAACATCACTTGAGGCTATTTTTCCATTGATTTTTAAAGAGAGTGGAAGAGAGAGAAAGACAGAGAGAAATGCCCATGTGAAAGAAACATATTGATTGGCTATTTCCTGCATGAGCCTGGACCAGGGCCAGGGCCACGGTCACGGGGGAACCTGCAACCAAGCTACTTGCCCTTTACCAGGATCAAATCCTGGACCCTTCAGTCTGCAGGCCGACGATCTATTCACTGAGCCAAACCAGCTAGTGCTAAACCAAATTTTACATAAAATATGTATGTCCTCTACTCTGTCAAAAAAATTTACTCTAAGTCTAGTACAAAAAAATAGAAACTATGCTTTGGTATAGCTGAGGCATTTTGTTCATACAGTTTGGGAAGTTCAATCTTTAGAAACATAATAAATTGGTCAACACTCTAGTTAAATTCAATGAAGATGTGGAACTTAACAAATCAAAATATTTGATTTGATGGGGCCTGGCTGGCTGGTGTAGATCTATCAACCAGGAGGTCATAGGTTTGATTCCCAGTCAGAGCACATGCTTGGGTTGTGGTCTCGGTCCACAGTACAGGATGTGCAGGAGACAGCTAGTTGATGATTCTCTCTCATCAGCAATGTTCCTATCTTTCTGTCCCTCTCCCTTTCTCTCTAAAATAAAAATAAAAAAAATATTGCTTAAGATATTTTGGTGGGGGTAATTGGTCAAGTAAAATCATCATAGTGATGTACACACAAGAAGTCATACTGGGTGACTAAAGGAGCTTTGTTAAAAAAAAAAAGTCCTATTTCACACAAAAATTAAATAAACAGGCAATAAAATTTGATGACTACTATCAGTAAAATGAGTAGTAAAATTTGCCAGTGGAAATGTATTGTACTTAACATCACCGAAACCGGTTTGGCTCAGTGGATAGAGCATCGGCCTTCGGACTAAAGGGTCCTAGGTTCAATTCCGGTCAAGGGCACATACCTTGGTGGCGGGCACATTCCCAGTGAGGGATGTGCAGGAGGCAGCTGATAGCTATTTGTCTCTCATTGATGTTTCTAACTCTCTATTCCTCTCCCTTCCTCTCTGAAAAAAAAAAAAATCAATAAAATATATTTTAAAAGAAAATGTACTTAACAGGGGTTTATATTTGTCTCTGAAAAACATATACATGATAGACTCATTAGAGAAACAATGAGTCAATCTATCTGGAACATAGATAATAGATAAGCTTTTGGGGGTCAATCCTCTTCTGAGCCCTTACTGCCGTCATCAGTTTTAAAAGCCTCAGCAGCATGGACCAGCCATATGACCCCAAGAAGTAAATTTAATATTTTCATGAGGACTCTCCATCTGATGAAACAAAATTGTAATAATCGCAACTTTCCTGACACCTAAATGCAGGAAAAATGTTCCTTTCAAGATTGCCTTATCACTCCTACTTTGCCGTCATATCTAACATTTTGTTTTGAAACAGTTGGTTATGTTCTCTCGCCAGATCTTAGGCCCCCCCAAGCCAGGGGGGACATAAATCAGTTGAGAATGATTGCCTAGCATGGTACTTGGCAAAAGTTAAAATTAAAAAAATGCTACATAAATGTACTAGGTGTACTGGTTAATAATGCAGATGTTTTTTAATAGATGGAGTTACACATATGTTGATATATATGCAACTTAATATGTATGCTATTTTGTTGTATTGACAACAAGCTTCAAAACTTAATATGTCAAATTTGCTGAAGGCGTTAACATCATAGATATTTTTGCACTTAAAAATGTCAAATTTCGTGTTTAAAAAAAAGAGCATTTGCAGGAAGTTGTGATTCATTACTTTAATTAGAAAATAAGTGCTGCTGAAAGTTATCGTATACTTCGGGAAGCTTAATGGTGAACATGCTCCATCTCAAGATGCTTGTGAACACTGGTTTAAACACTTTAAAAGTGATGATTTTGATGTGAAAAACAAAGAACATCCACTTCATCCCAAAAAGTTTGAAGACCAACAATTACAAGCATTGTTGGATGAAGATGCGTGTCAAACTCAAAAACAACTTGCAGAAAGATTACACATTGATGATTGTTTACAAGCAATGGGAAAGATTTTAAAGGAAGGAAAATTGGTGCCACATCAACTGAATGAAAGACAAATGGAAAACCAAAAAGTCACAGTAGAATGTTGCTTCAACAGCACGAAAGAGATGTTTGTTTTTCATCGAATTGTGACTGAAGATGAAAAGTGCATTTATTTTAAGAATCCCAAATGCACGAAATCATGGGTTGCTCCAGGTCAACCATCAACATTGACTGCAAGGCCAAATCGCTTTGGAAAGAAGACAATGCTTTGCGTTTGGTGGGATCAGGAAGGTGTGGTGCATTATGAGCTTCTAAAACCAGGTGAAACCATTAATACTGATCGCTACTGACAACAAATAATCAATTTGAACCATACTTCGATCATGAAATGACCAGAATATGCCAGAAGACATGGCAAAGTAATTTTGCTTCATGATAACACACTTCAAAACCAGTTAAAGACACGTTAAAAGATCTTGCCTGGGAAGTATTAACCCACCCACTGTATTTACCAGCCCTTGCTCCTTGAGATTACCACTTGTTCCGATCGATGGCACATGCACTGTATGAGCAGCACTTCAAAATGCACAAAAAAGTGGAAAATTAGGTCTCTGAATGGCTTGCCTCAAAACAAGAAATGCTCTATTGAAACAGTATCCACAAATTACCTGAGAGATGGGGGAAATGTGTAGCTAGCAATGGACATTACTTAAATAAAACACTTTTGATGTTTCTCTTGAAATTATGTGTTTTCTTTGATTACAAAATCTGTCACTAACCGGTACACCTCGTATGTTTGACTCAAAGTTGACACTCAGAGGGTTTTATCATGAAAAAAAAGTATTAAAAAATAAAATGTATTCTATGAAAATTAAGAACATGTCTATAAAGCTTTAGATTTTTTATTTCATAAAGTCCAATATAAATTTTACCTTTAGCTAAGAGAACTGTGAAATAAATAACTTTGATCATGAAGTTAGAGTATGCAACATAAAATTTTATTAGTTTGCCTCTACATGTTAAAGTTACTTTTTATATTTTTCAGGTTTTTAAAAATGAATGTGCAATGATCTAATCAAAACACACAATAATATGAAAATTAAAATGGAGAAAGTTTCAAAAGTAATAGATGATCCTGAAAGGCAATAAAATATTGTATTAGAGGCTTTTTAACAAAAAATATAAATCAAGGTCATATTTGGAGTTTTCCTATTAAAAATACAGTTATACACATTAATTTACAACCAGAAATGTTGTTAGTGCCAAATGAGTCTGGTCCAAGTTGGAAGACAATTCTATTTGATTTAATAACCCTTTTTGGACCATAAGACTGAAATTTTAGATTTTAAAAACTAATGGAACTTGTTTGCTTTGCCACATTATTGCTGTATTCATGAATCATATTTTCTTCTAACAAATGCTATTGAATTCTCCACAGGGGAAGAAAAATGCTTTCCAAAAATCTCCTTTCCTAAAATTACTTAGAAAAAACCTCAATAAACTACTTTTTGTTTCCTAAAAAGATCCTGGTCAGCATGGTAGTTACATTATAAAGATTTGTATACTCCTCAGATGGAAAACAGTCACCAAAAGGTATAATTTTACATAAGCCAAGATCTATAGGAACTAACTGAAAACTTTTACTTTCTTTCAATTGGTGCCAAAGTTTTGGAGCAGCTACTTTTGCAGGAATTCATAGAATACCAAAATATAGGGTGCCCCCCAAAATGTATACACATATTTGCAATAATTATAAAGGCAGTGCTTACTAAAATACATTTCATTCTCAAAATTGAGCTATCAGCTGTTAAAGTGTGAATACATTTTTGGGGACACCCTGTATTTACATATCCGAATGTATTATCACACATTAAAAGGAATGAACAGGGATAGCTCATTCACAGTTTTTGACAAATGAACTTTGAAATTAAGTCTTCATGGATGTTAATTAAAAACCTCTGTTGCAAAATTTGAAAGCAATGCTATCCCTAGCCAGTTCTGCTCAATGAGTAGAGCACTGGCCTGCAAACTCAAGGGTCTTGGGTTTAATTCTGGTCAAGGGTACATACCCGGGTTGCAGGCTTGATCTTCTTACATAGTTATCCTGATATATAATTCTCTCCAATATGTTGTGCTATTATTAAGCATTGCTAATGGTTATATCTACAAGACACACACACACACACACACACACACACACACACAAACACACAAACACACACAAACCCCCCCCAAAAAATTTAAATTATCTAGGAATTTTACTTGCATAGTAATAAACAGACATTTAAATTTACAATGTTAAACATTTTTGTCCTTTGACAATTGTCCTAACCCTCAGTGCTCTTTAATATTGAGACATAACCACAGTTCTTGTAGCTATTAATAGGATTTTTCCAAGCATCAGTTTACACAAATATATGTAGAAATTCTTACTGTACTTTATAAACTTACTAGAGGCCCAGTGCACAAAACTTGTGCATGGGCAGGGTCCCTAGGCCTGGCTGGTGATCAAGGCCGATCAGGGCCTTCCAGCTGCTGGCTAGGGTCTCCCTTCATTTCATGCATCCCACAGATGTTCAGTGCACGTCATAGCAAACGATCAAACTCCTGATCTCCTGGTTGAACTCCCAGGGGGATACTTTGCATATTAGTTTAAATATATATATATATATATATATATATAATTTGTCACACAGATAAATAATATTATATGGTACATATTATTACAGTGCAATGTAATAGTGGAGAACCTAAACTATAACAAATAGTATGGATTTAAATTATGCCTCTGCCACTGTTATTTTGAATAAATTACTTAACCCCCATGAACCTCAGTTTAGTCACGTACAAAAGAAGTAATAATATGCAATTCATAAGTCTGTAATGAAGATTAAATCATAAAACCCAAGTGAGGTGTTTACAGCAATGCTTGGCAGAAAGTAAACATTCAGTAGAGATTGGCTAGAGTTATCACACTCCAAAAATAGTATCTATCACCATCATCATTTAATTTGTTCTGGTGGTAATTTTTAGGGGTAATATAATCATCTCTTTACACTTGTGGAAATTAAAGTTCAACCACTTGGTCACAAAACCTTTCTTACACCTATGTATTTTAATTCCAAGCCCAACATGTTTCCTACTTGCCCATGCAAGAGTGTTTTACTACTGATTTGATTAAGAACCCAAATCAGAAGGAAATTATCAAAATCAAGGTAGTTTAGTTATTCACTGATCTGTAGGTTTATAGCACTTTAATGGGATTGGTCTTAAGATCAAGTAAACAGTTGGTGTGACTCAAGAATCACCAGGAACGTTTCTAACTTAAAAAGTATGATTTTCATTTCTTAAATTCTTAACACTTAAATGTTTAAATGCAAAAATTTTTAGGAGATACAGAAAATAAGCACTGTAAATAGAAACCACTTGATTACAATTAGCAAATAGGTTTATGCTTTAGTGAGTGATAGATCTAAAGACCACAGTCAATAACTAATTGAAGGAATAGAATGCAGACTAGGTAGTTAGCCTAGGCCCTAAGCCCAGTGATTAGCAAACTCATTAGAAAATAGAGCCAAATATCAACAGTACAACGATTGAAATTTCTTTTGAGAGCCAAATTTTAAACTTAAACTTCTTCTAATACCACTTCTTCAAAATAGACTTGCCCAGGCCATGGTATTTTGTGGAACAGCCACACACAATGGGCCAAAGAGCCACATGTGGCTCACAAGCTGCAGTTTGTTGACCACAGGCCTAGTGCATGGTGAGGATTCAACTACAGCTGCAGTGCATGGTCATTGGCTCTGAAAAAGGAGAGCAGCCCCCTAAAAAGTAATATGGTGTCCAATATGAGCTTTCATAGCTCCCAGATCCATCGGGAATGGGTTCTGTCTGCTACAGATAGACAATGAAGGGGTGAGTATGTTTGCCAAGACTCCTGTGGTGCAGGCAGCTGTTGTAACTACTGTGCTCTCCAAGTGGCCTGTACCCATCTGTGGACATCACCAGAAAATTCCTAATGCTTCCTTCCAATTGCTAATTGCTGCTGGCCTGCTGCTGCTAGGACAATATCCAGATACAAGGGCACTGTGCTATCCATGCTCACCAGCCAAAATCCACTAGGAATAGAGTTGGAGCTCAAACTACTAGGCTTATTAAGCTTGCTTCAGGAGTGGAGTGGGGACACCACTGGGATTTTAGTTGATATTTGGTGTTTAAGGAGAAGATTCAAGGAAGCAGAGATCTATCTAGATAGGGTATTGCTCAAAGCAAGAGTAATTTGACACATGGGCATCAATAATTTCTTATCTAGAAGGTCAATTAGCAGAATCAGGCTAGAGTCATCCTATATAACAAAAGCCTAATATGCTAAGTGTCCAGTTGTCCAGTCAGCCATTCAAAGTGTAATATGCTAATAAAATGTTAAGGCTGCTCAACTGCTCACTGTGATGTGCACTAACCACCAGGGGTCAGACGCTCTGACCCGTAGGTTAGCTTGCTGCTGGGATCTGGCTGATTGGGTTTGAGCCAGATGGACCAGACATACCCTGGAGCCTTCCCAGTCTCTCCGCAGGTGGCCAACCTCTTGCATCCTTCCCCAGCCTTGATCGTGCACAGGTCGGGTCCCTTTTGCAATCCAGGCTGAAGGGAACCCTCCCCTACACCCCGAGTGCACAAATTTTGTGCACTGGGACTCTATTCATTGAATGAGAAGCAGTGGACACCTCATGTTAACCAGGAGAGGGAGAGGCTGGGCAGTTTTGTGGTTCAGGTGATTTGGTTTTACCTCTGGTCAGGTCTGGTTATAGAGGCGTCTTGTTTTTATCTTGTTACATCACAGCCATGAAAAGTCCTCATCTGAAGTTGATACTCTAAAGTAGGGGTGTCGAACTCAATCAGAGAAGGGGCCAAAATCTAAAATCCAGCCTAAATTGCGGGCCGAATGGTTTACTGAACAGTCATAAACTGTCATTGTGATGGAAACGCAGCGGAGTGCAGTGATGACAGCGTGGTGCGGGCCACATTGCAAGGCCTGGCGGGACAGATTTGGCCCGCGGGCCTTGTGTTTGACACATGTGCTCTAAAGAATTATGTTCCATAAGTAAATACCAAAGTCTGACTGTTAGCAACTAAACTGGCTTCCCAAAAGCTCTCAGGAGTTTTTTTTCTTTCTCACCATTACACAAACCTCACTATTACATACCATCCTCTCTTCTACTCTGCCAACAGAGGGAGACAATGATGGAAATCCATGTGGGAAGTAGTAATATGATATGAGATGGGAAAGCAGAAGGTATTTCTATGAGATGAACAGGAACATCTTAGTTAAAGAGATAATATAGTTGCAGGCTGAAACATCAAGCAGGCAGCAAAGTACAAACTGATCATGGTCTCTATACTCCAGAAGCTTATAGACTAAAAGACAAAACTTGATTTCAATATATAATTGTCACATCTATTACGCAAGACTAAGATTTCATGTGCAAGCATGCTAAAGGTTGAAAGTTATTCTTAAGTTCTTTAAGAGGGCCAGATTTGCTTTTATACAATACTCAAAACCTATTTAGAGGTATTCCTATGCAATGTATCATTTTCAGGATGGCTGATTGAGAACAAACTCTAGAACAACTTTTAGAAATTATCTTTTAAAGAACACAAATTAAAGCAATAAATCAATGAAAAGCCATACACAAATTTATTACAATGATGGGGAAAATTCTTGGCAGGCAGCCTAAATGTTTAAAAGATCCTATTAAATGTCACTCCTTCTTCCCCTGATAATGTTTGGACAAGTTGAGAGATAAGATGAAATGAATCAGCAGATAGAGAAAAAAAAATAGCATCTTTATTGTTGGCAAATACTTTGCTGGTGGTTGTGACTTAGCTGACTGTGCAACTATAATAGCTTCCTAATTCTAATCCCAGAATGAATACACAAACCTATCTAGTCACAGACCTGGACCACAGGTAACCTTCTCATATGGGGACCACGCCCTTTGAAACCTGCTACCTGGAATAGTTGGATACAATATGTGTTTCCTTTGGGAAGCTGGACCTTGGGAAGAGACCGTGGAAGGGAAAGAATGATGCATATCCTATTCTTCACCCTAAACATACAAACTTAAGTCATTCCTCCTTCTTTTGAAAGAAGTGATGGTGCAACAGAGGCAGGTCAAGAGTGTTGGAGACATTGATGACTTCATTCATGTAATGTGAGTTCATAAGAAGGGGTTTCCACAATGGAGTGGATTTCCACAGTAGTGGTAGCCTGGTCAGTAGCCACTGGTGTGTTTTCCCGTCTATAGGCTACACAGAAACAACAGTGTCCATTTAAAAAGTGGTGCAGTGCTTGGGGCAGAGATACTGGCTGTACCTGGGAGACCAGCAATGCTCTGGGGGATTAAGTTAGCCACCAGTGCACTGTGGCTCCCTCAAGCCCACTCCATCCTCTCCTCTTCCTGGAAACCGTATGGTGCAGTCTAATCCCAGCTCCTGTCTCGGTCAGACCACACAGCAGAAACAGTGAACAATCTACCAAGGAATATTAACTTCAAGGGTCAACTCAAAATCAATAGAATCGTATTGTTAGTGAATGACTGTACCGTGAAAGATGTTGGGGGGGGGGGGGGGGGGGAGACACAGCAAACAAAAGAACTTACGGTACACTTAAAGAAACAGAATGAGCTGAAACCGGTTTGGCTCAATGGATAGAGGATCGGTCTGCGGATTGGAGAGTCCCAAGTTTGATTCCGGTCAAGAGCATGTACATTGGTTGCGGGCACATCCCAATGCGGGGTGTGCAGGAGGCAGCTTTGATGTTTCTCTCTCATCAATGTTTCTAGCTCTCTAGCTCTCTCCCTTCCTCTCTGTAAAAAGTCAATAAAATATATATATATTTTTTAAAAGAAACAGGATGAAATAGCAATCATACAAGAACTTTAAAATACCATATTTAATATCTTCAGGGGATGAAAGAAATTATTTCATGAAACAAGAAGCAATTAGAAACATAATAAGAGGTGGTTATTAACTAGAAACACATTGTAGCTAATAACCCACAAATAACCTGGCCTTGAATCCTGGCTCCAACAATTGTTACTGATTATATTGTGGTGATATTGGTGGAGATGGTGGTGAATGAGAAAGGAAAAACACACTTTGGGGAATATCGCATTTGAGAAGCCAATAGCAGGCAGAGATGTTCCAAAAGAAAGTCGGAAAGACAGTCAAAGAACTGAAGAGATGGACTGTGAGTCCTGGAATTGATAGTATTAAACCATAGATTATTAGAGAATCAAAAAAAATAGAACAAACTCAGTACTCTTTTAAAAATATGTGATTCTGCCATTACATTGGACTTTTTTTTTTTTTTAAGTCTCGGAATTTCCAATGGCTCCAGCATGGCCATCTTTAAAAAGAATATGGAAAAGCTTTGCATGCTTACCTTGTTTTAGTTAACAGTGGGCCAAGAATTTCTGGGACAAACTACAACATTATCAGAAATGCACTCCCAGAATTACACATGGCCCAGCATACAACATAGAGGCACATTTTTAGTTTTAGATGGAATCTAGAGGAACAGGAGAAAATCTCAAACGTTCTCTCCCTTGGGCTCTCTTGCCATGATGCAAGATGGTCATACAATGTGGTCTTCAAAGCTCCTTCTAGATCCTACTTCTCATCATTCATGATCTTGTATAACCAAAGTTCTTTTTAAATTTAACAACTAATGGACAAGGCAAAATGAATGTTCCATGTTCACTTTTACTTCAAAAGCTTCAGATTTATTTTTTTTAAGTTTGTTTCACAATAAATAAATAAATAAATAAATAAATAAATAAGTAAAGTCATTCAAACCCTTCTTCCTTCATTTAATTCTACTCAACAAGCATTTACTTGTATTCGTCTTGTACTGGGCTCTGTGCCAAATGGATAATGTAATTCTATCTTTATTTCATTTAACTTTTATGTTCAGGCTGTCTTTTATATTTTATTTATATTGAGTGATTATATGTGCTATATCATCACCAAAAATATAGATAAAGCTTTATATTTATTGTACTAAGTACAATAGATAAAAATTTTACTGACTATTCATGCCCTCTAAAATATTTGAGGGCATATATACACTATACAATCTACAATATACACTCAGGTTTCTTCAAAACACAATTTTCTAATATTAATATTGGTAAAATTATTTTATCCTATTTTGAAGTCATTTTCATTGTTGTTCTTTCAATATATAAGAAATACCCTGGGGTATAACATTGTTTGATATTATGTATACATGATATTTTTACATACACAACTACTAGATTTTAAAATAGAAGAAATTTAATTTTCTTTTAGAACTCTCAAATTTGAAGGCAAGTAATTTCTAAGCTCTAAAAACTAAGTATTTATAAGAAATACAGAACATCTTTATCTATGATCCCAAATATACTATCTCCTGAGACAGATATTCTGATGCTGTTTTTGAAGTCATTTGGACTAAGGATGAATAATCTACATATTTGCAAACAAAGAAGTCAAGAATAAGGCCGAAACCGGTTTGGCTCAGTGGTAGAGCGTCGGTGTGCGGACTGAAAGGTCCCAGGTTTGATTCCGGTCAGGGGCATGTATGTTGGTTGCGGGCACATCCCCGGTGGGGGGTGTGCAGGAGGCAGCTGGTCAATGCTTCTTTCTCATCGACGTTTCTAGCTCTCTATCTCTCTCCCTTCCTCTCTGTAAAAAATCAATAAAATATATTTTTAAAGTAACGAATAAGGCTAATCAAGCCTACTATGATGCTTTATATAAATCAGAGGATTTAGCCTAGTGATATATGTCTATACAACATAAATATTAGTTATATCAGAATACATGAATCAAGAAAGCAAAACTTCTGATCAAAGAAATGCTATTCATGTCCTAAAGTAGAATGAGCAGAAATCAAATAAAGCAGGAAATAAGCACTTCCTAAAAGTGTAAGTTAAACATGGTTAAGTAAAGTCTCTTAGCCATAATGGAAGCATTTCTCCTTTCATTTCCAGAAAAGTAGCACATGGATGGACATAAGAACATGTTCTCACCCCATGCTTCACAATTTTAACTATAAAATCTGAATTTTATTTATATATATAGTTAAAATAAATTATCCAGTGTCTGGACACTTGACTGAGAGCTACCTGTACCTGGCACATTCTATGTAATAAAAGCCTAATATGCAAATTGACTAAATAGCAAAATGACCAGTGGAATGACCACCAGGGGGCAGATGCTCAATGCAGGAACTGCCCCCAACCCACAGGTCCGAAGCCAGCCAAGATGGGTGCCAGTGCTCCCCCCACCCCCACCATCACCCCATGGCAGGGTTTAGGGACTCTAGTTATAAATAAATCAGTATGATACCTATTATCATGACCATTTTATAGCTAATAAAACTGATAGGTAGAGAAATTATTTATTTAGCCTATCAGCACATGGCTATAAATAGCCAATCTAATATTAGAAAACAGCCCTGCTCATATAGCTCAGTGGTTGAACATCCACCTATGAACCAAGAGGTCATGGTTCAATTCCTGATCATGGCACATGCCCAGGTTGACTCTCCCTCATCATTGATGCTTCTCTCTCTCTCCCTCTCCAAGAAAACAGTTCTTCCATAAAATGAGTCTCAAATGCTTTCCGCTAATCCTTGCAGGGTTTTTTTTGTTTTTAATTATTGGAAGTTTACCAGTATTTCACATTGCTATCTTTTTCTGACTCAGCCTCTGCTCTTCCTTCATTTTCTAGATACACCAAAATGAAGACGGCCACCAACATCTATATCTTCAACCTCGCTCTGGCAGATGCCTTGGCGACCAGTACCCTGCCATTCCAGAGTGTCAATTACCTCATGGGAACATGGCCATTTGGAACCGTCCTCTGCAAGATTGTGATCTCCATAGACTACTATAACATGTTCACCAGCATATTCACGCTCTGTACCATGAGTGTGGATCGCTACATCGCCGTCTGCCATCCCGTCAAGGCCCTGGATTTCCGTACGCCCCGCAATGCCAAAATCGTCAATGTCTGCAACTGGATCCTCTCTTCAGCCATTGGTCTGCCTGTGATGTTCATGGCCACAACAAAGTACAGGCATGGTGAGTAAGGTTGCAGGCCTGAGGGGTGGAGAGTTTATTGAACAAAACGTTGGTGAAGTCATTAGCCAACTAGAATTTTTTTGGAGTGTTCCAATGTCTTAGTCAAACTGCAATTTTAATAAAATAGCTTTCTAGAAAAAATGTCTTTGAATATTTTTTGAAATAGGAATTTTCCCTGTGACTTTAAGCCCACTAAACACTTCAAAGAGAATACCAGTATAATCTACTGGTTCTTGATGTCTTTTCATTTCATCAAAATGATGAGACATAATAAAAATACAGTTCTTCCAAGAGTAATTAGAACTTAAACCCAAACCAGCAGAGGCTTGTTTGATAAATTTCAAGTGGCTGCCTCTATTAAAAAAATGCATCTTTCTAGACCTCGTGTCAGAATGATATACCACCAATCAAAAAGTGGAGTGAAGATGTTCATTAGCTGGGATGTCCTATAGACTCTGGACAGTGATTATATATTTTTTATATCAACATAGACCCCATAGAGGACATAGCTCATGGCGGGAGGTCCATAATTGTTGGCTGAAAGAAAACTTAGTGTGACCAAAGTGGACAGCAAAATGAGATCTTTAGAAATAAATAAGTTTATTTCTAAAAATCAACAGAGAGCTGAGTTATTCCCACTGTTTCTTTAAGTATTCCTTTACTAGCATGTATACTAATAGCCTTATGTTAGCTAATGTCAAGCTTGAAAATTAGTAAGCAAGAAGGCAATATTAACACCTAAAATCATTAAATGGTGCTTCTAATTCTTCCTTGTAATGCTTTTTTCACGTAGGTTCCGTAGATTGCACATTAACATTCTCTCACCCAGCCTGGTACTGGGAAAATCTACTGAAAATCTGTGTGTTCATCTTCGCCTTCATCATGCCCGTCCTCATCATCACGGTGTGCTACGGGCTAATGATCTTACGCCTCAAGAGTGTCCGCATGCTCTCTGGCTCCAAGGAAAAGGACAGGAATCTCCGGAGAATCACCAGGATGGTGCTGGTGGTCGTAGCTGTGTTCATCGTCTGCTGGACCCCCATCCACATTTACGTCATCATCAAAGCCTTGATCACAATCCCAGAAACTACTTTTCAGACGGTTTCCTGGCACTTCTGCATTGCTCTGGGTTACACAAACAGCTGCCTGAACCCAGTCCTTTATGCGTTTCTGGACGAAAACTTCAAGCGATGCTTCAGAGAGTTCTGTATACCAACTTCCTCCACCATTGAGCAGCAAAACTCCACTCGGATTCGTCAGAACACTAGAGACCACCCCTCCACGGCCAACACAGTGGATAGGACTAACCATCAGGTATGCAGCTTCTAGAACTGGGTATACTTACTGGGGATGATATGCAATGATAGAGCTTTGTACCAATCCACAATTTCAACCCATAAGAAAGAGACCAGCAACTAGGAGTCTGGGGTTTCGCATGAAGATAGAGAGAGGAGGAGACCACACTTTGACCACACTGTGTTGGCGAGGCGCTTCATTCATAAGCCACGCTCTATATAGTTGCATGTTTTTCTTTATATTAGAGACCTGCCAACTAGAAACCTGTAAGCCTCTAAAAACCATTATCTCCACAGTCTTGTCTTCTTTTCAAAATGAATGACTTTTAGCGTGTTGTGGAAGTGATCCTGATCTAAATTTTGCCTCATTTTCCCCAGCAATGCCATGTATTTTAGGCATATCGCTCCAATGTCCCTGTCACTTCTCAAAAGCCAGGCCTGCTCTGGCTCTGTGGTAGAAGAGAAAGGTCAGCACTTTGCTGACTCTGGTGACAGGTACAAGATGTTCCCAGCAAAGCAGTGTCACCGCAAAGGAGGAAAGGAAAGGACAAAATGAGAAATGATGATTTACTGGAAGATGTATTCCTACATGCAGAAGAGTATAGATGATGACCCGCATGAAAGAGTCGAGATATTTATGCACAATCTTATCATTAAATGAGGATTCAAAAGGGAGAAAAGAGAAAAATCCGTCTCTAAGTTCAATATTGGCTTAGGAAGCCCCTGGCTTGCATGATTTGGAGTCTGGCCTTTAAAGTAAATCAAGTATATCACGTCATGATTATGGTTTATTTAAGTAAATTTTCAAATGCTGCCAGCACCCCAAAATCACAGCTTGTGTAGTTTTATAACCCAGAACTCAAATTAACTACCTGTAAACTCTTGAGTCAGACGCTTAGCTAAAGTTGCTAGGGCCAAGGGTGGGCCTGTGGGGACAGATGGTACCATAACAAGGCCTAGAAAGAGAACTGCAAGAGAGGAAGGGAGAGTTCGCTGCCTCCTCTCCACTGTCTCCCCACCACACCCACCTCACTGTCCCCTTTGAGCCCCACTGCAGCCACCCAGCCAAACCCAGACTCACCCTTTCCAATTAACCACAGGACTAATGCAATCCTGGGGCCCAGAGGGGTCATTAATCCTCATGCCCCTGCTATTAAATAATGCTGAAATGAGCACAGGAACTGGTACCCTCCAGGGAGGAGGAGATAATGATGGCAGACGCACTTCCAACCAAAGGGAAATTAACTTATCATGTCTCACTTCTAAATCCATCTCGGAAATAAAAGCCTGAAAGAAATGGTTTCCTAGCCTGCATCTTTCCCTATTTTTTTTTCCACATCAAGACCTTCAAACCTGCTTCCTTTACTAAGTAGCTCTCCTCCTGGGCAGCTATCAGAAGCTTAAAGAGGGCAGGGATTTAAATAGACTTTCTTCAACCTGGAGATAACGTATTAAAGAATGCAATGTAAAAGTTTCCGTTCTAAAATTGAAATATGTTCCACTGAAGCACAATACTTCCCCTGGAGACCATGATGGCCATTATCAAACACGGCTTCTTTCTCCTTGAGTGCCCACCCACACCTTCCCTCTGCTTTCTGGCACTTTAGGGTGTGGCTCAGGGTAGTGTACCTGGGCCACTGCCCCACTGTCTGGGCCTCTTGTCACGTCTGATCTTCCCCGTATCTTGCCCTGTTCTCCCAGCAATTCAGCCCCCTGCTTGCTGGAGCATTTCCCCTGACTTCAGCACGATTGACCTTCCATGGCCCTGGGCAGTGCCCTTGACTCCCTTCCAATCGCAGTGTTTTCACATCAGTGTGGTTCTTGCATAGCCAGAGAGAGGAGAAAGGAAGCTAATCGGGGAAGCTCTGTTCTAAGTAACTAAAAGGTTTGCTTTAAAAATGCATCCAATTAGCGCTTATCTCCATTGCTGCCTCCATGAGACAGCATCAGTGTCAGATCACAGCAGAAACACATTAGCCCTGGAATTGGCTGCTTTCCCAAAATGCCCAGCTGGGAGAGCTGGACAAAGAGCGAGCGGCTGCCAGGAAAAGAGGAAAAGACACTCTGACATATTTGAAAATTAAGATAAATCAAAGATCCTTTCGCTAATCGCCACTAATGTGATCATTAGAATCAAAGCAGTTACACAGGCATCTGGAATGATACATCAGCCTTTGGTGATAGTTTCAATAATACATCAAAATAATAACATTATTTGAAGGAGGAATCGGAGACTTTGTGGCTGTCTCTGTAGGACATAGTGGATTCGTCGTTCAAATTCAGAATGTGACAAACAGGTTGGTGTGTGTGTGTGTGTGTGTGTGTGTGTGTGTGTGTGGTTTTTTTGTTTGTTTGTTTGTTTGTTTAACATCGTGAGCCATTATGCTAGGAAACAAAGCTAACTGGATTTGCATTAACTTTTTAACTGCTTGTTTGAAGTTTGTACTGTTGTAGATGTTTGTGTCTGCCTGTGTATTTGTGTTTTCTCCAAGAAATATATTGTACTGTATATGTCATATCTCAAGCACATTAGTCAACTTCATATTCTGCAGATCAGAGAGCCAATATCAAACCTTCCCAGGGTGTCTATATTCTGACAGCTGTGCACTGAGACCGTGCCCATACAGCGCAAAGTGAAGTGGAGAGTTGGCAGTTACCAAGGTAATTGGATAAGCCATATGAGAAAATTCTGGACCCAAAATAAACTTTGAATCATACTTACATGGTGAAGAGCTATCAGTCAGTTTTAGCTGCATAACAAGTCATTTTAAAATTTAGTAGCTTAAAGGAACCACTTTTATTTTATTTTTTTAGTTTGAGAGTCTATAGATCAGTCATTTGGGCTGCAGTGGTTTGGACAGTTCTAGATCAACTAGCAGATTGAGGATGCCCACAGGAAGAATGGCTAGCTCTACACGGACCTTCCTCTTCCAGTATGTTAGCTCAGGCTTGTTTGCACAGTGGGCACAGGTTTGAGATTCAAGAGGTGGCAAGCAGACTCTGCCTACGGGTGGTAGATGCTGCTGTCACATTGCAAAGGGGAGTGGATAGAGGGAGAGAACCGAGGTCACTTTTGCTAACCATCTACAGGAGGCATATGATGCATGGGACAGGCACGCCATCACTTCTTGAGGGCTTGAACCACATCTGCCTTCTCCTGCCTCCTATAGCTACCAAACCCACTGTCTGGCACATTACAATTTTGTCCAAAAATATCTGTGGACTGAATGAATAATCAGAGGGCTCATGATATTCAGGAGATGTGAGGGATGGTGGGAATGGCCTCTTTCATGCGCCACTGATTGACAACCTAAATGATTATGTAACACTCTGACATTATCTCGGGCTCATCCTTCAGAACCTAAAAAATGCTCACAGGGAGGATCTTCATTTTCTCTCTGCTGATCCTCTGATCAGAAGTTATACTGTTCAAACACATGCTTATTTACACTTGTGCGGTGTCAATTTTATTTTTTAATAAGAATTGGATTCAGTGCCCAAAGAGATCTTGCCTTGGCTAAGTATGAAAAAAATATATATGGTCTCATGTTATTTTGTGTAATTCACAGCTCCAGCTGTAGCACTGCATGCCTGGTTTATGTTCAACTTATCTTCATGGCTAGTAGGTTTTTGTTAAGTAGACTCACACTTAGGCATCCATTTTCCATATGCTCTTCATGCAATTTGATTTCTCTGTGCATACTTCAAGTCATTTTATTTCAAGTTTCTCCTTCAGAGCAAATGATCTCTATCCTAAAAATATTATTAGGAAATAAGTAAGGCTAATAAAGGTGAAGATAATTGTTACAGAAGTAGGAGGCTCTGAATGAGCTCAAATCTTCTGGTGATTATAAAACATTAAGAGAACTTTTCAATGATACATAATTAATGAAACCAAATGATAACTCCAGAAGCAAAAAAATTGGAGGATTCCTAAAAATCTAGAGGAAAGCCGAAACCGGTTTGGCTCAGTGGATAGAGTGTCGGCCTGCGGACTGAAGGGTCCCAGGTTCGATTCCGGTCAAGGGCATGTGCCTTGGTTGCGGGCACATCCCCAGTGGGAGGTGTGCAGGAGGCAGCTGATCGATGTTTCTCTCTCATTGATGTTTCTAACTCTCTATCTCTCTCCCTTCCTCTCTGTAAAAAATCAATAAAATATATTTTTTTTAAAATCTAGAAGAAAGAGATTCCTAATTTTAATGGGAACTTTGTGGCAACCGAAAACCACACAGAATATTTCACTTGATTGTTTTTAGAGCCTAGATCACATTATGAAAGTATATTTTGAGAGCACTTAGAAAGTAAGCAGTAATCTCTAGGAAGCAACTAAGCTTTCTAAGAATTAGTTGTGACAAAACAAATTGTATCTTCTTAGATGACGGTAGAAACAGGGAAATCAAATAAACCCAAGAGATCTAGCAAGCTCTTAATTTCTGTAATTCCACGCTATGAATTATCATCTTCAGTGTTTCCCAAAGTGTGATATGCGTACCCCCAGGGGTACGGGAAGAGTTTGGTGGGGGTACGCATTGCACCGGAGTTTGGTGGGGATATGCACTGCACCGTGCTTAGCTGTGCCTAATCCTACATTCTCATGAGTATGAGGGGTACTCAGCATTACAAAAGTTATAGAAGGGGTACACATATGTCAAAAGTTTGGGAAACACTGAAGATAAATGGTACAGTGACATAGATTTATAAACTTTGACTGCCATCTTAAACATTCAATCAATAGAAGAATGCTAAATATATTAGGATAATGAATCAAAGTTAAGTTATATATTAAAAATTACCAGAGGAAAACTTCAATCCAAAAATCCAACTATCCTATATAATAAAAGGGTATTATGCAAATTGACCAAACGGTGGGGCGACCAGTCACTGTTATGTGCACTGACCACCAAGGGGCAGACGCTCAAAGCCACAAGTCTGGCCACTGGTGAGCACAGTGGCGGTGGCAGGAGCCTCTCCCACCTAAGGATATCTGCCTGTGGACATTCCCCAAGGGCCCACCCTGAGGGACCTGCTCCCCACACCCCACACACCCCTCAGTGCACGAATGTCACGCAACAGGCCTCTAGCAGAAACATAAAATATGAATGTCCACAGATATAGACAAAAAAGTCCTAGAGATTTTTAAATATATATATATATATATATATATATATATATATGATTTTTATTAATTTCAGAGAGGAAAGGAGAGAGAGACAGAAACATCAATGGTGAGAGAGATTCATTGATCACCCACCTCTTACACAACCCCTGCTGGGGATCCTGCTGAAACCTGGGCAACCCCAATCTCTGTTCATAGGTCAACACTCAACTACTGAGCCTAGCCAGCCAGGTGAGGTTTTCTTTCATGGAGTAACAATATGATACAGTCCATCTCAACTGCTATAATTGCAGCTTGACTGCATTATTTTTTGGTCTCAAGAACTTATACTATATATTAACATTTCAAGGCTTTGGAAAGCCCTACTGTGTGTGTGTGTGTGTGTGTGTGTGTGTGTGTGTGTGTGTGCTGCATATATCTATATATCTACATTTTGTTTTTTAAGCTGAATCTCTCAAACTTACCTGAGCACAGCCCCAGTTTTCCAAGGGACATTCTGTAACATCTCAGAGAATGAAGGTTTCACCAAGCAGTTTCCAAAAGCCCACTACAGACCATCAGTCCCATTCGTGCACAAATCTATTCAAAATGCAGTGTTTCACTGGAATAAATGGCAGCATCCCATAATCCCAGGCCTTCACCACTGCTCCAAAATTGTTTCTCTCTTTTACTCGCTCATTTAAAATACATGGTCTAAATGCAAACAAAATGCTGAAACTCCCTATCTCTGAAAATGCAAGAGGCTGGGCTGTGTTTGGGTTTTTACTTCTGCGCTGCTTTGTTTTGGGTCTTGCCACTTTCTGGTTGCCGTCCCTAAAGGTGGTGAGATGGGAGAGAAGTCATTCTATGTTGCTTTCCGATATATCTCCACTGACTGAAACCGCACTGTTGCTAAGAATAAGCCTTATCACTGACACATCGTTTTGAGTGAAACATCTTTGAGAAAAACAGCTTTCTTTTTCAAAGGCGACCCAGGGCAGTAGTGAGAAGCACACCATGTATTGAATAATCTCAACCTTTTTTGACAAAGAGAAGAAAACTGGAAGCCAGGGAACACAGGTCGTGGCAGCTGACAGCCAGCTGGGTGAGCTGGGCATCCACGCACTGGCCATCCCTTGACAAGCAGGACTTTCCAGACTTTTCTGACTGACAACCCATTAGGACTCATTTATGTGTCTGACTGACTATGGGGCTAGCATCTCCTAGTGAGCAAGTGTAACCTCCAAAGCTCCCTTTTATGAGAGAAAAGATAAATTGAAAAAAATCCATATTAAAAGCAGGGGGTAGTATATGGCATATTAGTCTGAGTCCTTTGAACTACCAGATTATTCTACCTCCCCTGGAATTCTTCTTTACTAAAGTTTGACCCCTTGTCATGCCTACAGCCTAGTAGGTGTGAGTCCAGCAATGGAGCTTGGAAGAAGAGACGAGTTCTCTATGAGTTAGTTCAATGGAGAACTTTGCCACTGAGTCATCAACTCTGAAAGTATTCCGTGCGGCTCTGCTCCCACGGTTATGTAATGAATACAATTTTGAAGCTTGTTATTGACTGAAACATTGATCCAGTTCAGCAGAACCCAAGGCTGTGATTAATTTCAATTGCAACTTTGTATGGCATCACAAATAGGAAAGAGACAATGGAAGTGGAAGAGAGTAGCTGCAAAAAAACAAAACAAACAAACAAGAATTCAAATATTAAGCCAATTTTCCCTGACCAATATACTTGGGCATGTCACTTCACTTCTAAAGACCTGTGCAGATTAATGAAGTTGGAAAAATCTCTTCCATTCCCTCTCTAGGGGTAGGGAACATCTTCAATCACCATATGGATAGCAGTGCTTTACATAAGCTTCAGTTCGAATCGAAAAATTTCTCAAAAACTTTATTTTTCAAAATAGGCTAAAAAATAGCCCAAATGGATTTGCTCATTGACTTCTTGGAATGAATGAATGAATGAATGAATGAATGAATGAATAAAAGCTTAAAAAACTGTTGGCAAAACTGGGAAACGGATGGTAGATTAAAATACTGCATTGATGTCAAATGTCAAGTTTACTGAAATGCGTAACATTGCTGGGGTCGCTGTCAGGGAAGAAGCCCCGTCTTAGAAAGCTGTGGGCAGCTGACAAAGAAGGGGTAGGTCAGCGGGCCACAACCATATGGATGAGAATAAACAATGTGACCCAATGGGCCGGAAAAGGCAGTTTACTACCAACAGCTCAGCAAAGAGCAGAAACATTAGCACAGGGGCGCTGGCCCCCTGCCCACATGCCCCGTGGTGTGACACAATGGGCTCAGGTGGCTGCTGTGCACACAGTGGATCGTACTCACGCTAAAGAGCCCGGAGCTAAGGGCTCAGCACCTTTGCAGCAATCGGTAAACAAACCTATCCTTCCCCCGGAGAGCAGGAGCAGGCAATCACGAAGTGGTCATGCTGTGGCCCTCATGCGGTCTGGCAGCAAAGGTTCTTAATTGATGATGCGACTATAGAAATGACTCAGTCAAGAGATATTTAGGCCTTGCATTTCAGCTCAGTAGACAAGAATGTGCAGGGATGCGTGGTGGACTGCCTCTCCCTATAATTCACCTGTCAGCTGGACATATTCTTGTCTGAATTCAATTTTCATATATTTATATCATCCCATTAGCAATTTGGGTTAAACATACTGACAAGGGCTAGGAACAAATCCGTTCCATTTATTTCAAACAGCACTTGACTAGGATTATTATTCACAGAATCCCCATCCACAGGATCAGATCGGATGGGCAGTGTTGGCCTCAGCCATGCACTTTAGGATCCTAGTCCCAGAGAAGACCAATGGGTCTGAGCTCAGACAGCCATTGAGCTTCCTCTTTTATGGTATGCATGAATTGTGCCACCATACTGTTGGTATAATTAGAACCCAACAGGAGTGGTTAGCAACCACACCAACCAGAATGTAGTCTCAGGCCAATCGATGGATCCATGTATGAGCAGGGAGTTTATTGATCTCCTATGAGAGATTGATCTCCTATGGCTTGTTCTGTCTTATTGGCTGTGGTAGCTAAAGTTAAGGACAGGTTCCTGACCTCTCTCTCAAATGTGGACTCAGATGCCAGGGAACAATACTCACACTGCCATACAGAGACAAGAATCCACGTGGGATACTCAGAACAGCTCTTTTTATCTGGAGGCTGAGCAAAAGGAATGTGACCCAAGGAGTGATGTTACAGCTAATCATTGCTGGGGGGAAGGGGGGGCGCGCGCGCGCACAACGATGCGTCAAACTGCTCACCCTTGCTCGATAGATGTCCTGTGGCCCACTCTTCCCCATGAGAAACCATATAACTGAAGGGGACAGGTCTGATTTGGGATTTGTTGATAAACTTAATTTGGATGACTACTACATTAATTTGGATATTCCATATGGGCACATCACCAAATAGCTGTAGCCTTGAAAGCCACCAGTGTTTCCCAAAGTGTGGTACGCGTACCCCCAGGGGTACGGGAAGAGTCTGGTGGGGGTACGCATTGCACCAGAGTTTGGTGGGGATATGCACTGCACCGTGCTTAGCTGCGCCTAATTCTACGTTCTCATGAGTACGAGGGTCCTCAGTGTTACGAAAATTATAGAAGGGGTACACGTAGGTCAAAGGTTGGGGAAACACTGGAAGGACACTCAGGTGTGAGGAAAAGCACAGGGACTGTTATGGGCCTGGCTGTGTTTGTACGTGTACAAGGCACTTCACATTTAGGAGCCGCCTTTGATCCTATCAGGCGCGTAGAGTAACTCTGGGCCAGCCAAGCCCTCAGGAGTTTTTCTGAACCCATGCGTACGGCTGACGTGATAAGCCCTGAAGTAGGTCAGGTTGGCAGTCAGAGCTGCTGCTTGTCTCAGTGGAGCACGTGACTGTTTTTACCAGGCTGCAGGGCTGGAGTTTGGAGATGAAGGTAGAGTCCATCATTTCCTCCTCCCAGTACCTACCTCCAAGGTCTAAAGTATTCCTTCCCCAACTGAAGTGGTCTCCTTGACAGATTCTCTAATTATCTGCAGCCTCAACAAAATGCATGCCTGGATAAGGCACATATTGTCTCGATGCATGAATACTGCAATGATGTGCCAAGCTTCCTTTCTGGTAGTGGGGAGCCATCACACAGGAAGTACTTTCTTTACTGTCATTAGGATCCACTTTGAAGTGGTTACTCACGTGGCTCCCAAAAATCTGAGTTGAATGGTTAGTCCCTGAATCTTATCAGAATTAATGAGCAATCCTGGGCCTTCGCATGAGTCAGCAGCTGCTAATTCCATTGGGGCTTAGCCACAAAAAATCATCATCAGTAGTAGGACCAAGTCACCTGCAAGAAGAGAGATGATTGTTCTGGGTGGCAAATCACAGAAGATCTAAGTATTACTGTGGCTGCTCAGTAAGCATGTTCAGGAAGCTGAGTCAGGGAACTTGATTTTCAAGTGCCAAAGGGATTGAGAAAAAGACATGACCAAAGCCCAAGATGGCATTCCAGGTGCCATCATGGGCAGCTGATTCAGTGATGGTCACAACGTCTGGAATGGCCAGAACTGCAGAAGCAAAAACTGAATTCCGTTGGCAATGATCCTCCACCAGCCTCCAGACCCCGAGAGCTTTTCTCACTTGCCACACAAGGCTGTTCTACCAAAAGGGAACCTGAAGCTGAATTGTCATCTGTTGGGCCTGTGTCCCACCCTCGCCTCTCTGTACATAACTCTTCCGGACTGGGCATGGCTCCCATGGACATTATGAGCATTCACAGAACAAGCATAGAAATTATCAATATCAATTACATAGTCAGTCTTGGGAGTAGCAGAAGAGGTCATCACAGCCCTACTCAAAGGTCACAGTCACTGCCTTCCCTATTTAACTCTGTTTCAAAGATGGCTATTAAATGAGTAGTTCTTATTCATTAGTGTATACAAATACAATAGCATATTCATAATAACCCAAGAGATTATGAATAATGACCCAAGAGATTATATTATATCTTGACATTTAGGAAAAATTCTGAGAGTTGAAGGAAAAAGTATACACAGAGACTCCCAATACAGTTCTGACACACAGAAGATGCCCAATAAATGTGTGCCATAACCCAATCTGAAATGCTCACTGTCTTTTTCTCTTCTTCTAGCTGGAAAATCTGGAAGTAGAAGCTGCTCCATTGCCCTAACTGGTTCTTCATGTCATTGAGACCCTCACTGAGCTTAGATGGCACCATCTTATGTGGAAGCAGGTCTCTGCCCGTGTGTGTGGGAAGCTCTCATGTTCTAGGAATGTGTCTACTCTGAGTCATCAAACCTTACTCCTCTCTGGTCACTTCACTCTGCATTATTAGAGAGACACCCCAACTAAGTCAAGCACTGGGAAGGAAAGAACAACTAATGAGCTCAGCCTGTGTACATAATTACAAGGAAGACACCCAATGGGACCATATAATAGGCTACAGTCTGTAAATTCAGGTCGTCATGGAAGATGAACTTTCTGTAGGTAATATTGTTTTCAAGCAAATATTTATGGCCTCATCAAAGAAAAACCATAGGTCGTTTAATTCACCATAGTAACATGTAAATGCTACCTCTGATCAAAGTACCTTGTGTGGACATCCAAGACTCTCTGGTCTTCTGTAAGATAATACTTTGCTCTGTTTTTGACCTCTAATGTTAACCTTAAAAGTACCTTTTGGATAAGACTTCATTTCTACCTTCATTTTTTGGTTTTATAGCTTAAAGAAAAACATCCCCATTATTTTGCAAGGGAAGAGATTAACATGAAAGGCAATCTGAAACCCAGTAATGTGTCAGCTGCAGAAGAATTGATTCTTGTGCATTGCAAGTGCTTCCTAGTGTTCAAAAGGGAATAGAGGTCAATGAGCTCATCATTTTATTATGCAGGAAGTCAAGCACTACAATGTACTCTTCATTTCTCAGTAGTTTCTTCACACAGCATGCCCCTTTGACATATAAATTTCTTTTGTTAACGCTGCTCAGAATACTTGTGCTTTTTGAATCAAAGTGATAAATTGACAGATGTTTTTGTTGACTTTCAGAACAGCTTAACATTTCCTAAAAATATAGATTCAGTAAGCTTAATCTCAAACAGAAAGACTCATATGACCATAGAGAAAAATAGATCACCTATTTTCCAATCCTGTATTGTTACCTGGACATAAAGTATTAACAATGACCAAGAATACTTTCCTGAAGGTTGTGTTTATGTAATGTCTTCACTGATGTGTTGGTCTTTCTGATCTTTGCTAAATGCCAAGATTTTCTTTGTAAAATGTCAGCCTTCTGAGTAGTTTCTCCAAGACAATTCTCTTTGGCTGGTAAAAACACAGCAGAGATTTGGCAATCACTCATTTTGTTTGACCTATATAGATCTTCAAGTCAGATGGCCCATACCAGGAAGCTCTGCACTATGAATTTTTGTCTGCATTTATTAAAGGAATCAAGTACATTGTAGATATCCATGAAGACACAAGTAGAAAACTCGGTGCCAACTTCCCTGATAAGAGCATTCCCGAGTCTACAAGCTGCCAGTAGCACCAACTTTAAAACTACAGCTGCCTTCGATCTAATAAGGCACAAATATGCACCAGGCATGGATCAGAATAACTGTGCCTACTGTCTCAGATCTGATAGGCTGTAATTATGTGGACCCAACCCAAGTATCAACTGGAAGAAGAAATAACTAAAGTCAAGATAAGTGTTTTAATGTTTCCTTCTAATGAAGTCTTATATTTGCCTCTAATAACCTCCATTTCTCAAATATTATGTTCCAGAATGTATATGCATTATTTTTTTAATTTTTCACATTTTCTAATCAAAGTAATTAAAACTAGGGCCTTAAAACTATTTAGAACGTTAAATAGATGTATTTGTGTGTATATATTTTCATATATGTACTACTAGGGCTTCCACAAGTAAAAGGAATAATCCAAATGAAACACAATAAGGGAGAATGTAATATTTGTATATAAGTCACTGGGGAGGAAAGTTTGTTTTTAATGAGCTATAATAGCATGAGCTCTCTCAAGGGATGCTACAGTACTGCTTTCTGCTCATAAGGTTGTTTCTCAACAATCACTATCTCAGCCTAATGACCAGCTCTCAAATTAAAAGCAAATAATAAGTATGTTTCCATCAAAACCACTTTTATCATAAATTTGCTAAAACTACCTTGAAATTCGCTGGCAAATAGGGAAGGAACAGCCTTGGCTCAGTCAGATGGGCTCAAATTTCTTATGAAATGTTAAAGCAAAGACAGCGCATTGTTCTGCTTTGTCCTTGTAGATGGGACCTCTTCCTACAATAGTTTGGTGGCTCAGTAATGCAGATTGCAGATGTGAAGTGGAAGTTTCGCTTCTTCATCTAATTATTTGCTATGGAGGTTTTAATCTCAAGTGGGTCCTGTTTTCTCCTTTAAACTCAGCCTTCACAGTTACTTTGCTCCTACAGCCTTCTCTCCCTGCCAGTCACTGGAAAGGAAAGAAGAGGGGAGATGAGACTCTCAGCTGGGGCACATGTGAGTGAGTCATTGGGTATTTTATCTCATTTTTTTGTGTGTGTGTGTATTTTTATTCAAATATATTTTTATTGATTTCAGAAGAAGGGGGGGGAGAGAAAGAGAGAGAGAGAGAGAGAGAGAGAGAGAGAGAGAGAGAGAGAGAGAGAGAGAGAGAAGCATCAATGATAGGAGAAAATCATTGATTGGCCACCTCCTGCAGGCCCCAGACTAGGGATCAAGCCCGCAACCTGGGCATGTGTGGGCATGTGACTTCCTGGTTTATAGATCAATGCTCAACCACTGAACCATGCCAGCTGGGCTCTCATTTTTGTTTTAAACTTTTAGTTGTAACTGTCTTGATTCGTATTAACAATTTGTGATGCCAGATAAAAAGTTTGTGAAGAAGCTAAAAGTTTAAGCTTTGAAGTCATCTGCATCCATGCCTAAGCACACATTGTGGCATTTTTTGGCTTTGTGACTTTGACCAACATATGTAAGTTCTGTTCATTCCAGTATCCTCTTAAAAATAGGGCCAATAATAGCAAAATATTGGGCTGTGATAAGGATCAAGTAAGATAATTAATATAACAAGCTTGACCTACCATCTAGTAAATGCTCTCTATTTACAGTGAAAATTAGAAATGAAAGCTACCAATGTAAAAAAAAAAAAAAAATAGAGATAAACTTGGCGAATTCTCATGGGAACCACCATTCTGATCACCCACTATTGGCACAAAACACTGAAAGGAAATTGCCTCTTGAGAAGACAGGAAATGTTTCCACTAGAAACTCTACCGGTGATAGAATGGCATTCCAACAATGCCATCAAAAGAAGTCAAGCTCTTAATTTGGCCATTGGCAACACTTCTCAACGTTGAAATAGACAGTTGGCAGCTTTAAAATAAACTCTTCCAAAAATTAGGTTTGCGTTGGTAACACGGTATTCATTTTCTTAGATAATAGGACATGTATTTCTAAAACTGACATCTATTCACTTGCAAATTTCATCACTGAAAAGGCACACTTAGTTCACTTAATATTACCGGAAAGATGCTAACAGAATTCTTTTTTCAGTGTCCTCACAAAATTCCCTTTTCATCTCAGGATCCAGGGAAAAGTTAAAATTTAGAAGCACAGACACAAAGCCCCATCAAGATAAGTAACAGACATAAAGAAAAGATTCTTTCTGACCCCATGGATCACAAAGTCCAAAAAGCATTTAAAGCCTTTACTTACGTCAAGTATATTTATTTGTTCGAAAGTAAAGTAAAATCCTTCCCATATGCTTGGGTGAAATGTCTCATTCAAAATGTGCTGTGTTTCTCCTATAACTAAGGTGAACATGTGTACAGACATTCTCAGTCTGCCAGCAATCACCAAGATGAGGTGGCCCATAACCAATTTTTCCGGCTTCAGCCGTAAATACTGCTTTTACCTCTTGGGATTTCGCAAACTTTTCAGCCTTCTATCCAAACCAAACTGAGGATAAGACTTGGTAGTTCAGCTTCTCTACTGGCCAGGTGTGCACCTGTTTATATGCAGTCAAAAACACGGCCCCCTTCCTGGAAATAGCCAATGAGAAATGGGTGTCTCAAGAATCCTTACTTCCATTGTAGAAACATCAAGATCCTTAACAAAGATTCTCCACATAATTTTTTTTTCCCCCTGACAGGACATATTGCTTGGGTTAGGAGAAGTAGGAAGAAATATAGACCTACCTGTGTACCTTGGCCTAACCATTATATTTTTTTTTTTCTGTGTAAGATACTTCAGGATTCATGGTCACAGAATAAGGCATCCAGATTATATTTAAGACCATAGCTATTAGGACTTTAGGACCTAAAGCGACGAGTCAAAGAGTTGAACTTCGGGATATCCATCCAAGAACCAGTTGAATTTAATTAGAGATAATTTCAACTCACAGTCGTTTTCCAGTTATGTACATGACTGAGTGTTTAAGAATTAAGCAAAACCAAATACTTAGTGGTCTGCAGTGTATGGTAAATATTCAAACTACTGTCATGAAATTTTGTAACATTTCTTAAAGGGAGCAGAAAATTGGTCAAATTCAACTTAACTCCAACAATATCACTGTGTCCTAGGCACTTGGGTTACAATAAGGACCACTGACACTGAGATTTTAAGAATACTAAAAGTGGGTTATGGATAGATTAAAGGTAAAGATCTTGAAGGAATTAAAAGGTAGCATCTTTTTTTTTTTTAAAGTGCTTCCTATTAACAATAAGGTACTTCTCAAATAAACATTTAATAGCTGCATAGGCATTTTTTAAATAATATTTTTATTGATTTTAGAGAGAGGGGAAGGAACAGGGATAGAGAGATAGAAACATCAATGATGAGAGAGAATCATTGATCGACTACCTCCTACATAACCCACACTGGGGATCAAGACACCAGGCATATGCCCCGACTGGGAATCAAATCGTGACCTCCTTCCTGGTTCATAAGTCGACACAACCACTGAGCTCGCTGGTCGGACTGCATATGCATTTAAAAGTCTTTCAAGAGTTCAGAAATCATTAAGTGAATATAACTATCTTTTAAAGCATCTCTTGTCTCAAATATATGAAGAGATGATTCTAGAGCTTGGGCACATATTCAAAGAAAGATCAATTTTCTGGGGTTCTTCTCATCAGATATTTAATACAAATTTAATGATATATTTTTCAATTCATTTTTCATTTCCTATAAGATGACAGTAAGTAACTCCATTAAATTCTGCATTGAAATTGCACTTAAACTTCACAAAATTGCAGAGGACGCTGGGAGAGTTACTGTGCCTCTGCACTTTGAGAGAGGTGCAGGTTTGCATTTCACAGCAAACCCACTTGGAAACCAATGCTTGGCTATGCCCCTATCCCCAAAATCAACAGCCTGATAAACTCATGTGGTACAAGAGGTGAGCTCTTCCTTCACTCCCAACCTCCAGAAACAGGAGTTTTGATCCATTCATATCCAAAAGAAGTCTTCAGATGCTTAAAGAAAAAATAAAAGTCTCTGGCATTAGATTAAGATGTTCCCAGAGTCTACTACTAGTTCTGAGACAATACAGACATTTGTTAGTTTAGAAAAATTTAGACTCAAGAAGAACCAAGATTGGATAAGGAAGGAAGGGGTGAGCTTATCATTTTTATCATTCAATCATTCGAATTATTTGGCAACAGACTTCACAACTACTTAGAGAAAGTAGCTGGCATTACTACCCTTTATACAAAGATTTTCTCTAAGAAGTACCCAGATGATTTGTGGGGCAGTTACCAATGTATTCAAAGTTGCAAAAGTCCTTTAGAATCTATCAGAAACAGGAACCATCAGAACCAAGTTTGAGTGCAAGCAGCTATAATGGATAGATTTACAGCTCTGTTTTAGGAAAACCTCTGTAGTTGTGAAAACAATATAAAGCAGTCCTATGTTGCTGTAAAAATTGCCTGATATTGATCACAACAATGCCAGATTTTTCAGTGAAAGCACAGATATGTTTATTTCCTTCAGATCAGGTGTCTTTCGTTTGGGTTTTGAAAGAATGGGAATATTAAGTGGATTTCACCAGGAGGGAGGCTCACCATTTCTGCAGTGACTGAATTCGCCTCTATCCGCACATCCCGAAGCTTGTATATCCCAGTGATGTGTTGTCTTTCAGGCTATCACATAAATCAAACAGATCTTGCTTCTCACCCCACAATCATGTGCATGAAATCATGTGCATGAAATCAATCAGTGCAATTGAGAAAAAGGGTTATTGCTTAAATTCCATCTACAGTATCACCTTCTTAGCAATGTGTGCATTGTTAACGAAGAAAAGTGTGCACTTGTTTTATGGCTCCAGGGAAGGATCACACAGGTCATTTTGGAGGCAGTGAAGAAAACTCATCTTAGTATTATCACAGGAACTATAATAACAATGTTTAGCTACAAAGATCTTCCAGTAAAAGATGACTTGAAACACTGCCTACAGCTTTTTTCTTCTTGCCTTGCAATTTTAATTTTGTAAAAAATAAAATAAAATAAAATAAATCATCTTCAGAACAGGCTATCATACTTGTTTTCAAGTCTCTTAAAAAAAACTGTTAATGGTTTTGATTCAATACATAAGTATGATTAGAATTACCCACTAATATTGGAAAAATTTCAATGAAAACACTGGGTGACAAAATACCAAATAAAAATGAGAGAAATGATACAAACTAAAGGAACTATAAAAAGAAAAAGGGAAGAAAGAAAGGAGACAAAGATATTTTTTAAAATCCAAAGAAATAAACTGTTCTCCTAAGAGTCTGGGTAAAATCAAACACAGTCACACACACTGAACAGTGTGAGTGTACTTCATAATGTAAGCAGAGTTAAAACTGTTTGAATTAACAAATTCTGGAGAAAAGGGAGAGATGATTACATTTGTGTGACCTGATGATTGTGATTTCACCATCCATAGTGGGAGGACAAAGTTGATAAATTGCTGAGAAGAACAGCAATTATTTTTTCCCATTTTGAGGAGGGGAGAGGTTCCTCCACCCTATGCAATATTTTCAAAATTCATATATCTCATGGGCCCTCCCATCTTTGGTTCCCTTTGGAAACCAGAGGAGGGCTTCTGGTTTGCAGAGATATCTTTTACATCCCATATCCGGATATGACTGGAATGTCACTACCCGAACTGCTATGACATCCAAACAACCAGGCCAAGAGATCAGCAGGTACCTCTTCCAGTCTAGATTTGGCTTCCACAAATATTCCCATATATAGGTGTATAGTTGTCCTCATGAATTCTTTAAAGGATCTTCTATCAGAATTAAACCTGTGGAAATCCCATTGATTTTTTTTTTTTTTTTTGAGTGACATACTGGAGTTCTTACACTCCTAAGACAATAAAAGGCAATTTGCATGAATTTTCCATCATACTGCATAGCAATGATATTCTATAGTGAGTTCTGTACTTTTCCTGGCAAAGTATTACATATGACTTGTCCCTTGTCAGGGTCAAGAGCTTCTTTGAAATCAGAGCACATTAGTCAGCCTAAGGAATCTGATTACCAGAGACTTCCAAAGGAGAAGTTTCCATTTATAAAGGGGACTGGATAAAACAGGAGTTTCAGAATGCCTGTTTGGTGTTTGACTACTCTTTGATGTGTTTTTGCTTGTTGGTTGGTTGGTTAGTTGGTTGGTTGGGTGTTTTTGTTGTTGCTGCTCTATTTTCTCTACTGAATAAATTTCCCTCTGAAATGACTAGAGCAGGGGGTCAGCATCACCTACATCAAGTGGAAAATTGAGACAAACCTTTGCTCACAGCGTAAGATCATGGTATTACCAACAGGGAGATCTCCACATCTCACCAGCTGCTAATGAGAGTGGGATCCTGCGATATCCCAAGAAAAAGCATTTCCTGAGACTCACACAGGAAGATGAGGCATTGTAGAAAGCTTTATTTCTGTGGAAATAAACCTCTGAGTTTCCAAGGTCCCATTTCCTTTTGTCCCACCAAGAAAGAAGTCCCATTTTGCTTCCAGAAGAACTAAAATCAAAGCCAGTCTCCATAGTTTTTATTTTTTGTTAGGGCATAGTCCAATGCAGCATCCGGCTAGCTTAGCTTGTGTTTTCTGCTGCACACCATCATTCCACTGCATGTGGGATCTACATGGCCACATGGCCATGGAGGGAACCCCAGGCAGGAGCAAAGCCAAAGAAAGCAGAGAGCCAAGAGAGAGTCAATCAAGTGAGCTCCTTGATTGGGGGGTGGAGGGTGGGGTAGAGAGATTATGTATTCCCAAACGTCCACAGGCTTGCAATGGCCCTGCCTACTCTAGCCAATCCATGGTTCCCCAGGCTTGACTGACAGGTATTTTCCTTATCTTATTCCAACTTTACTGTTCAGGTAGTCATCTTCCCTCTGTTGGACCCCTTCCTCAGGTGATCTGTAGGGAATGGGCTGGTGATTCCTTGGGGAGTGTGAAAGTGCAGCTTCCTAGTGAAGCTGCCCAATGACATGCCTATGTCTGGCCCTCCTTTTGCTTCTTTTCTGTTATTAATAACTAGCTAATTACAATGGTACCAATGGTGGGCCACCTACATTATCATTTCATCGAATAATGGCCCCCTTCTCTGCATAATTTTGACAGTAGAATCTGTCAGGATTCAACCTCCAATAACCTGACTACTACAAGAAACCCATCAGCCTATTCTTGTTCTCCTGCCTCTCTGCAGGTGGTAAACTTCATTCCTATTGCCCTCTCCTGCCTCTGCATGGGGTCCTTTGAGAAAACAGAAAAATAACAAGGCCTTCCTGTTACTCTCTTTGGTTGTGAGACAATTTGTTCCCATCTGCCCCAGGCTCTCCCAGTGCTCTGACTCAGTGGGAAGCTGCTACTGATCGCTGCTGTATTAACTCAAAACTCATTTGCTTCTTTATGGAAACTCATAGCCCTTATTTCTCAAGGGAATGGCGAAAACCAATAGGCCTCCTACCCAGCTGAGTACTTTCCATGCAAGTTACTGCATCTAAATAAATGAGTTTCAAATAACATTAGGTTATTTTCAGGATTTATAAAATCAATCTTGTAAATAATAGAATCTGACAAGTGTTGTTAGGATGCCCTTGCTATCTGTGAATCGCTCACATAATTCTACATGGATCGGGGGGAAATAACAGCAATAAGAAAAACTTTTGTTTATATGAACAACTGCCCAGTGATTTTCGTTTGTTTTAATAAATTCCATCCATTTATGGGGGTGAGGGGAGGGGAATAGGGATGGAAATAATCTTGATTATATGATTTATTTTTTCACCTTTATTATGAAATCCTTTCTTCTTTAAGAATAAACTAAATATTTCCAAATCCAAATTCACAATGGCATAATACAATTCTTACTAAAGTTGATGATCCATTCATTTTAAGTTAATTTCACAATAAAATTCCCATGGAAAGGAAGAGTTGGGAAAGTCCATTGAAGTTACTTGTAGCTGGCTTAACCTATACATATGAATATGCACATAAAAAATATGATATCTCTTTTAAAGTAACATTTTATTAAAACAAGGCTGAAGCTTCTAGTAGACACTTGGGAAATCAAGTTGGCTAGTTTCTTATTGATCCTGAAGACTATTGAAGTGATCATGCTGTCTGTCCACTAACTGGCTGGTTTCTTACTTAGATTGAGCAATTAAAGACAGACACTTTGAGGAAAAGGTCTACCTTATGTTTCATGTGGCGCTGTGGGAGAGCAGTTAGAAATCCAGTAAATGCTAACTGCCTGGTAACAGCCATGCTGCTTGCAACATCAGTTTAAAAACAAAGTGTTTCCTCTTTGTTTTTGTATGGCACACAGATATCTTTTTAAAAATGGGAAATTAAGATTAGATTGAATCTATAAACAGAGGTCAATTTGACTCTATTTTACTAAAAGAAAATAATATGACCTGTATCTGTGTTTTATAATGTTTTCAACTCTAAGAAGCTCCTGGCAAGAATATCCCACATACAAGTATAATTTGAGTTTGAATGCCCACTGTTTGAGAAAAATCCATAATAATCAGGTGTTTTGCTTTATATAGTTTATTTTAAAATAAATGTCACCAACACACACACAGTAGCAAAATGGATCCTTGGAAATTAGATGGTAACTAGAGGACTGGTGTGTAAATTCATTCACAGGTGGGGTCCAGCTGGCCCACCCTGATGGGCTGATAAGGCAAGGCCAGCCGGAAGGAGAGGCTGAAGGCTGTTGGCTGGCCAGCCCTGTCCCCTGGTCAAATACCCAGTTGAACTTCTAGTCGAGGGGACATTTTGCATATTAGCCTTTTATTATATAGGATTGTAATCAAAACAGAAAGCAATAATTAAAATTAAATTAATCAAAGTCTTAGCTCCTTATTTGAAAGTTCACAATCAATAAATTACTTGCAGACTCATTATTTACATTTATACTATGAAAACAAACTTAAAATAAAATTAGAAGATGCTTTCAACTGTACTTTTTCTATTTACATCTTAATTTGAATTTCAAATTATGCTATTATCTCACTCAACACATTAATTTCACTGAAAACTTTGAATTATCATAAATCCTGGGTCCATAAAATTCCGTGCTGCAGCTTATAATGTAATACTGCCACCATAAAAAATGTCTACTTTATGACTATCAGAATATAAATCTCCACTAACTTAATGAAGATTAAATTTAAAATATTGGTATATGTATTCCCATTATATTACCAGTGTAAATGGAATATATAAAGGGATCATATGTCTACATATACCAATATAAACTTACTATATATTTATATCAGTATTAACATTTTCATTAATTTTGGGGGAATTAAAGAAAAATTACCAATTTCCACTAACTCACCCTCCCTTTGTCAAGGCATTTTCTGACCTCTTAATCTATTTAATAATTCTGAAAACTTAAAATTATAAGTGATCTTATTATTTTCATTTTATTATGTTAAATGAAAAGCCGAAAATTTTGCAACTGGGGTTTAAAAAAAGAGAGAGAGATTGCTCTAGCAAATGTAGAAAATAGGCAAGTTTTTAAATGTGTAAATCTAACCATTAGGTGCTCTGTGACTTGTCATTACATTTTGGTAACATCAATGACACATTTATACTTTCCAAAGATAATTTCCTTTAGAAAAGAGATATGCTGTACATCTTTAATTACATTAGACATTCGGGTAACTAAAAGCACTTCATTTAAAAATATGCTTCTAATGTTTCCATGGGGAAAATAAAAATGTTATAAAAAATATGTGTCATTAAGTAAGACTCTTTGTGGTTGACTTAGTCCAAATATTTTTTAACAGGTTGTAGCCAACAACCTACCTTTCTCCCAGCAATAGAAATGGCAGCAGAATTGCTACTTTCTTTTCTGAATTTGAAGTCACACCTAACGGAAGCAATCACCTCCCTACCAGTGTGCTCATTATAGTGGCTCCCATGCAGGGGTCTGTGAGAAGAGCAAAATCCGTCATTTTTCTCAGAAGTGTTGGAGGGTGGGAGGGAAGATACAGACCTGCTGCTCTGCCTATGAATTCTCTGCAGCAGACAGATATCTAAAGAGCATCTAGGTATGCCCAACCATAACCTACACAACATCTAGAATAGTTCATGTTTTACAGATTTTGTATCTGAGCAAATGAAAGCACGTTTTTCAGGACAGAGTATGAAACCCACGGATTTAACAATGAGCACAACGTGCTTCCCGCGTTCATTTTCAGATCTGCTCCCATATCTGCCTTTATCACCCTTAGTCAAATGTATTGGCCTGGGTAATGGTGCAGTATTTCATCCATGTGCCCCTGCCCCAAAAATAGAGACAAATGAATATATTGTTGGTTGTGGTAACACACAAAGAGGAATGTTTAAACATATACAACATTCTTTTCATTTTGATGGCCTGAAAATTTTGCTTTTGTTTTCTGTTTGTTTGTTTGTTTGTTTTTGTTTAATTTGTGTGTTAGTCTCCTCATAATTCTTTTTCACTGTTGAAAATTATTTTCCCTTGCAGGAAAGACTAAGCTATCATTCCCAGGTCATACACCCTTCCAGGTAGCTTTAGCTTTCAAAAGAATGACCCACCAAATCACAGTGGTCTGGTGAGCAAATCAAAATGGTGACTCGTACATCAGTGAGCATATTGCTACATTATTTTTACATTATTCTTACTTGACCGTTTAAGGTAATTATATGTAAAATAAAATGTTGCATTGTATTGCTCTTCTTGTGCCAGTATACATAAACATTTTAGGCTGTATTATAATTTTCCTGCATATAATGTATAATGTATAATAAAGAAAAACCTGACCGTGATACAAATTTAGATTTTTCTCTTGTCTTTCTCATTCATACATGATAGCTGACCTGTTTAAAACGTATATTCTCCAGGTAAGTGATGCAAAGTGGGTCAGGCATCCGAGAATCAGAGAAATGGATAGCTTTGCCGTGGATTAGCACTTCAAAATGAAAGAAAGAAGCGAGCTTTTCTCTTTGTAAATTATTTCCATTTTTGTCCCTAAAACTTGAAAACCATGACTCCTTCAGCTAGAACTGCTGAACAAACTGAAAAATCAATCCTCTGCTATAACTTCTGTAGTTGCAAATAGATGTAGCTTCATTTATTTTTTAATATATTTTTATTCCCTTCAGAGAGGGAGAGATAGAAACATCAGTAGTGAGAGAGAATCATTGATTGCCTGCCTTCTGCAACTGGGGACCAAGTCCACAAGCAGGGCGTACGCCCTGACCAGGAATGGAACCATGACCTCCTGGTTCATAGGTCGAGGCTCAACCACTGAGCTACACTGCCAAATAGCTACATTCATTTCTAACCTACTTTTAAAAAATAAATTTGATATCTTATGAAGTTACCTTCTTTGCGAACAAACAAACAAAAAGAACAAGAAGTTCACTAGGGCGACATTTAGAGCATAATATAAATTGTTAGGAATTATTTTTTTGAATGTGGAAGTAGTCTCGACATAAAAGCACTTTACTGTAAGAAAACAGCTATTTCAAAATCACATTGGATAGCTTCAGTTCCATACTGAAAATAGTTGTAGACAAGAACCCTCTAAAAAGAAAAACCTATGTCCAAATCCCAAACCATGAAAATACCTGCTCTGCCTAGTCACGTGCTACTTCCTGCCTTATAGCTTTGTTCTGCTCACAACCTCTGAAAGGGGTCCCATTAGCTAAGAGTTAAAGTCCAACCACTTGTATGGCATACAAGGGCCTTCATACTTTGTGTGAATATACCACAGTTTATTCATTTATTCTGCTGTTCATGGACGGTTGGGCTGTTTTCTGTCTTAGGCCATCATAAACAATGTTAGTATGTGCATATCTTCTAGTGCACATATATATGCACTTATCTTGGGTACATGCCTGGGGGTGGAATTACATGGTAAATAATATTGGATGATCTTCTAAAGTTTACCTTCCCTCTAGCATGTGTGTGAACAATTCCCAGTGTTATGCATCCTTGCTAACTTTTAATATTTTCCATTTTTAACCATTTTAGCCATCTTACTGGTGTACAGTGATATCTTATTATGAGTTAATTTGCATTTCTCTGATATAATTATGCTGAGCATTTCATAACCTTATTGGCATTTGGGAATTCTCTATTGTATAATGACTATAAAAGCTTTTGCCTATTTTTTATGGGGTTATATGTCACTTTCTATTGACTTGTGGTTCTTTGCATTCTATGGATACATGTATGGAAAGTCATTCCCACTGTATGTCTTAATTTTTTACTAATTTCCTGGCATATTAGATTGATGAAGTTCTAGATTTTAATGTAGTCAAATTTATTAATGATAGTGGCTTGTATGTCCTATTTAAGACATCTTTTCCCGATACAAATTGAAGAAAATATTCTCCTATGTTTGCTTCAGGACTTTATCATTCAGAACCTATAATCCACCTGAAAAGTATTTATATGTACAATATGAAGTGGGTATAATGTTCATTGCTTCCATATGACCATTCAATTGACCTAGCACCATTTATTAAAAAGATTATTTCTCCTCTGCATTGCACTATGACTCTGCTATAATTCAGGTAACCTTGTATGCATGGTTCAAACTATGCATTGGTCTATTTAGATGGTTTTATAACCATGACTTTACAGCGAGTCATGATCACCTCATTTGTTCTTGTCCTCAAGATTGACTTCGTTGTTCTTGGTCCTCTACATCTTCCCATAAATCTTAGAATTAACTTATTTCTATAGAAAAGGCCAACTGGACATTAATATAAAGAGTTGTCTGCTGGAAATGGCCTCTGGCGGCAGTGTAGGGTTTGAATGCTGAATGATGGGAGATGCTTCAAGTTTGGCTGAGGCCAAATGTTAAAGGACTTTGAATGTTATTTGAGGAATGTATGCTTTATTCAGAGGAGAGTAGGGGGCCATCAGAGATTGTCAACAAGGAAGTCAGATGATTAGATCTATATCCCGGTATTTTTGAAAGACCAGCAGGACGCATCCATGCCCAACTCTATCCACCTAAATCCCCAGATGCTTACTTTAGAAGTAGGGTTATATTCGTACCCAGGTGTGGGGAAATGAGTTATTCTTCCTGGAACCCCAAAACAGAGATGAGCCTGTTTTAAGCCAGGGAGTGGTGGGGGATAGGACTCCTCATGTGACAGAGTAATCACAGGAGCCCTACATATTATTGTGGATATTAACTTCTTTCTGACGTAACAACATTCAGTCTAAGACTTGGTTTGGGCAGAAAAGTGCTCTATCTCTCTGAACCGGCTTATGGCTGCCTGGAAGACACAAAGTTCTCTGGGGTGTCGAGATGATGAGAGGAAGAAACAATGAATCTGGTACTGGCATTGTGCCCAAAGTACCCACCCAATACCCCACATTATCCTTCCCCATTCTCCCAACCCCTGAGCCAGGGGACATACACTGCCCACAGAAAGTGCCGGAAGCATAATACCTCAGAAGCCATACTAAGTACACTAAAGCTGCACACCAAACAGCAACTTGTTAAAAGATATTCAGCCATGACTCAGACACCTTCCCCTCCAATTCTGACCCAGATAGCAGGAGCAATCGGGCACAGACAGTTCCCTCCCAGAACCCAGCTGGCTGAGCAGCATAGTTAAAAATGCATAAGCATTTTTAGGAGAAGAGTCAAAGAAGAAACGCTCTTTGAAAGAAGAAGTGTGAATAGTACTTAACCCACTTATCAAAAGTAAGCGGCAGGAACAGCTGTTCACGTTAGGTTCCATATTGAGAAGTTGTCGCAGAGCCCTGTTTTATCTCCCTCCCTTCTCCTAGGGGGTCTTGGGGCTCCCAGGGGCACTCTGCTGGCCACCTGGGCCTTTGACCTTTCCTGTAGGTCAAATCCACCCTCCCCATCCTGAGGAAGCGTCATTTGCTGTATGTATCATGGAATTAATTAGAGGTGTCTTGTGAAAAAGCGAAAAAGACCAGAATCACTAGAAGTCTATGAGAATAGATATAGTTCCTTATTACGTTTATATACGCTTCATGGGCGAGACTGATAGACTTAATCTCTGTCCAGACCAGGGGAACTTTCGTTCTATCTTTTCCCTGGTGAGGGACTCCATGGATAGCATATGAAAGGCTTGGGCCAGCCATAGAGCCCAACCTCTCTGAGCTACCTAGGCCTTATATCCAAGCATCACCCTCTCAGCCTTGGCAGGGACACAGGGAGGCTCAGAGAAATGAAGGAAGACGTGTGGGCTTCATTCCAAATGTCCCTGGCTCAGCCCGACGTTGGCAGAGTGCTCAAGCTTTCCCATTAAAGCCAGGCATGCACTTTCTTAGAGGACAATCAACGCAGGCACACTGAATAGCACCAAGACAGAGAAAATTGAAAGAATTTTGATAATAGTATTCCCTCAAGAGCACCATGAAATCATAATAGAAAAACTCAAATGCTCCCTGGAATTTTTTAGTGCTGTTTTCACTATTTTGATTTGCTATGCAGAGCAGGCGGACCATTATCTTTTGAGTGGTGAGGACCTGTAAAGACATAAGTCAGCTCTGCTCTTTCAGAAAGCCTGAGACATCGTGCCCCAGAGAGTCCTGGTTGGTCACATGGAAATGGCTGGATGAATGTGTGGGTCCTGGATATCATAAAAGGGTAGAAAGCCATATCAAAGGGTTACATGCACAATCCTGCGTTCAAACTGTCCCTAGTGCTGTCTTCCTGGCCTGTTGTCCCCATCTTCTTTCCCCTCCCATTCCTGGCTGCACCAGAGCTCCATTCTGAGGCTAATCTATATTAATAGAAGGGTAATATGCTAATTAGACCAGGAGACCTTCCAGACATCCTTCTGGACAAAGCATGGTAGCAGGGCCGAGGCAGAGGTGGTTAGGGGCTATCAGGCCAGGAGGGGAGGGCAGTTGGGGGTGATCAGGTGGGTGGAGAGGCAGTTGGGTACAAGCAGGCTGGCAGGGGGAGGGGGGACCAGTTAGGGGTGAGCAGGCTTGGCAGGGGGTCTGTTGGGAATGAGAAGGCTAGCAGGGGGAGAAGTTGAGGGTGATCAGGCTGGCATGCAGAGTGGTTAGGGGCAATCCAGGCAGGCAGGCAGGCAGGTGAGCGGTTAGGAGCCAGCAGTCCCGAATTCCAAGAGGGATGTCTGATTGCCATAGTCGGCAGTCAGACATCCTCCAAGAGGTCCCAGATTGGAGAGGGTGCAGACCGGGCTGAGGGATACACACCCCCATGCACAAATTTCGTGTACGGGACTGTGAAGGGATTCACACCTGTTCACTTGCAATGAGAAGGCTAAGAACGAGGCACAGCAGAGCAGCTGGTAGGAATGTAAAATGCCTTTGAAACACAGTCATTTTGTACCCTTTTAATGATAATTAAGATGTTAATAAGGATATTATGCATACTCATTAAGTGTAAGCTAGTTACAGTTGTTCCACTGAGGGCTTGACAATCACTGCCTCAGTTAGTCTTCACAACACCTTATCAGGAAATATTACGAGAATCCTGTTTGCAGAGAAGGAAATCAAGACTGAGAGATTACATTCTCCAAAGTAACCCAGATAGTAAGTCTTGGGCTTCATTTCCCCTGCCAGGAGCTGGACCTCCATGGATGCTTGATATCGGAAGATATGAGTAGTCATAGGCATACTGGAGAGGCTTTATGGTAGACCAAGTAGCCACTGCTTGCAAGGAGCCATCAGACAAAACAGTTCTGCAAAGTTGCTCCACAAAGCAGCCATGCACTGGCTGGCCAGTCACACATCTTTAGACCAGTTCACACAAAAGAGGCTTCTTGCCAAACAGTGTAATCAATATTTGGGTTACAGAAAGGTACGCCTGTGCTGTGTGTACAGTAAAAAACTGCTGTGTCATTGCCTTTGCACATGGGAATGGCAGATTGACCTTGAATATCCGGCGTACTCTGATTAGGGTTTTCACAGAAAGTTATTTTAAAACTATGCTTTAACTTCTACATTACACTACTTCTTTCAAAAACTACTCCCAAAGCTTTAGATGGCATGCAAGGAAATATAAATAAAAGCCCATCATTAGAAAAATAAAGCTAAAGTTGAGTTTATGGTTAAAAAAATAATTACAGCTATATATACTAGTAAAAAGAAAGAATGAGATAGTAGTATATTCACTCTTAAAAACATACCTATTATCTCTATGCTTATTTTCTGTAGCATGCCTTGTGCAAGACTTTCTATTTATTTTTATGGTTAAATAAAGAGATTAGCTTTTCTGAGGCTGTTTCTGCCTCAGAAAAATCACTAGTAACTATTGTATCATGGATATTACATTAAGCAAATTACACAAAGCTTTCAGTAATAAGATAGTTATGTGGTTTTCCATAATGTTAATATTTCAGAATCCCTTTGTCTAGAAGTAATTCTTACCCCCATTTATTCATTTAAATAATCTGATTTTTTAAAAGAATCTTTCATTTTTTTAAATATATTTTATTAATTTTTTCAGAGAGGAAGGGAGATAGTTAGAAACATCAATGAGAATCATCGATCAGCTGCCTCCTGCATGCCCCCTATTGGGGATGTGCCCCCAACCAAGGTACATGCCCTTGACAGGAATCACACCTGGGACCTTTCAATCTGCAGGCCAACGCTCTATCACTGAGCCACACCGGTCTTGGCTCATCTGATTGTCTTAACATTTAAAATGTCTGAGTCTGCTTTCGATGAATTTTATACATTCAGTGTGTGGAGGTGGGATCTGGTCATCGGGACTTCTGAACACTCCCTAGGTGATGCTCTCCTGTGTGCCTTCCTGGTTGAACACAGAGAAGGGACAGGAGCTGTCTCCTGTGTGTTTGCAGGGAGGGGAGACAGCCAAGGTCGGTGTCCTGGAATGGATGGCTTCCGGCTGGTGCAGCAGATGTCAGAATACCACGTAAGAGATGGGAGGAGGAGCAGATGTGTACCTTGAATTCCATCGGAGAGGACAGGAGCGGGGTTCTATTTCTCCCTTTAGGGACTTTACAAAGGTCTCCCTGTATGGCTGCATCTCAAATTCATTGAGTTCTCCCCTTACAATGTCTTGCCTTTAAAGTTTCTTTGCACCGGGAGCCAACTACAAACCAGAAACTACACGGAGCTGAATGAGTACAGTAGAAAAGGACAGCAGCTGATAGCAGGGACCCTGTTCGTGGTCCCATGTCCACATTCCCTTTGATCCTGCTGACCGCCCTGGAGATGCCCTCTTTAGTTTAGAATCGTCCTGACAAAAAAGAAGACGGCACTGTGGCCGCCTCTGGGTCTGACGTAGTCATCAATACGTGGTAGGTTAGGAGATCCAAGATGGCTGCACCCAGGTGAACACCTAGCCGCAGCCGCACACAACAATTTCAATAAAATACAACTAAAATATAAAACGGACATTACCCAGAACTACAGGAAGGCTGACTGACTGGAAATTCTACAGCGAGAAGCAAGGAGAAAACCAGAAGGAGGCGCGGAGGAGCTGGAAAAGCCCAAGGTACGGAGACGCGGCACGCAGAGAGGACGGAGCCGGAGAGGAGGGAGGCCGAGTGCCTGGCGGGCGTTCCCTAGCGGAAAGGAGATAAAACTCCGACTGTGCTGGGCCCCCAACTGCTCTGAACCCCAGTTCTAGGCCAGACCCCGGGGACTCGGGCTCAGCCATAGGGAGCCGGGCTGTAAGGCAGAACCCCAGGGAGAGGCGAAAGGAGGTCCCGGAGGCGCGCACACTGCGCGCAGAGAAGGGACGGTCGGCTGTGTCATGGGATTGCCCTGGCGGGAAGGAGACTGGGGCTCCAGACTGCTCTGAACGCCACCTCCAACTCCACTTCCAACTGAACTGAACCCCAATACCGGGCTCATTGTGGGAGAGCATAGACTGTTTGGCAGCAGGCGAAAATCGAGGGCACCTTTCTCTCAGAGGCGCCGGCAGGGAGCACTGAAGGACCCGCATAGGGCGGGGCTGACAGAAGCCAAAGCTGCAGGCTCCACCCTGAAACCCCGTCCCATCTGTAACTGTGAAATGCGACAACAAAATAGATCACAAACGAAAGAAATAGAGGACAAAAAGCGTCTGGATATAGAGTTCAAATCTACGCTTATAAGGTTTTTCAAGAATTTCCTAGAAAAGATGGATAAGACCTATGAGGATATGAAAAGAGATCAACTAGAATTAATAAGGAGTCATCAAGAAATGATAAGGGATCAACAAGAAATAAAGAATACATTGTCTGAAATAAAAAATATTTTACAGAGTCCTAAAAACAGAATGGAAGATCGCAAGAATCAAGTCAAAGATTTGGAACATAAAGAGCCAGAAGACACTCCTCCACAGAAGCTAGAAGGCAAGAGAATCCAGAAAATTGAAGATAATGTAAGAAACCTCTGGGACAACTTCAAGCGAACCAACATCAGAATTATGGGGGTCCCAGAAGATGAGAGAGAGCAAGATATCGAAAACATACTGAAAGAAATAGTGACAGAAAACTTCCCCCACCTGGTGAAAGAATTAGACTTACAAGTCCAGGAAGCGCACAGAACTCCAAACAAAAGGAATCCAAAGAGGACCACACCGAGACACATCATTATTAAAATTCCAAGAGCAAAAGACAAAGAGAGAATATTAAAAGAAGCAAGAGCAAAGAAGGTAGTAACCTATAAAGGAGCACCTATACGATTGTCAGCTGACTTCTCAACAGAAACCATGCAGGCCAGAAGGGAATGGCAAGAAATATTCAAGGTGATGAATAGTAAGAACCTACAGCCAAAGATAAACTATCCAGCAAAGCTATCACTCAGAATCGAAGGTCAGATAAAGAGCTTCACTAATAAAAAAAAGCTAAAGGAGTTCATCAACACGAAACCAGAATTATATGAATTGCTGAAGGGGGTTCTTTCAGAAGAGAAAGTAAACAAAGATAAAAATTATGAACAACAAATACGTAACTATCAACAAGTGAATCTAAAAACCAAGGAAATTAAAAAAAAAATCTGATGAACAATAGTAACTGTTAAATATAATAGAATCAGAGGTATGGAAGGGGAGTGAACTGATGATTTTTGGGAAAAAGGGGAGAGGGGGATGTGGGAAGAGACTGAACATAAACTGTGCACCTATGGATGAGGACAATGGGGGATGGGGAAAGGGCAGAGGGTGGGGTGGGAACCTGGTGGAGAAGAGCAATGGTGGGGGGGAAAAAGGAACATTTGTAATAATATGAACAATAAAAACTTATTTTAAAAAAAATATGTGGTAGGCTAATACATTTTCAAAGAAGCAATCAGAGTGAAAGACACTTGTTAATGTCAGAAATATTCAAACCTGTAAAGAATTTTTATGACTTTGAGGCAAACTGTCAGCCATTGCCTGGAAGCAGAATTTTAATGTATTGAGATAATGCTGTGAAAAATAGAGGGTTGTTTTTTGGGTTTTTTTTTTTTTTTTTTTTTACCTATTTTTATAAATTACCATCAAAGGAGGAGATATAAATGGGTTACATGAAATCCATTGGTGATAGATGAGGGAGGTGGGGGAAAACAAAGTGGGGGGAGGAAGAGGGGGGAAATCTCTGGGATCGAATAATAAGTAAAATGATAGACACATGCTTCTTTTACTCTGGTGGGTACAACAATTAACCTGATAACAATAACAATGAGGGAATCGGTGGCCTCAGCCCTGGCACCCTGGTACAATGGTTGTACCCTGAAGGTTCCAGAAAAAGGGAAGTTACAAGTTATCCTGACTATCAAAGGTGTATTATGGTAGATGCAACAAGACAATAGAATCAGTTAAGATCCAAATTGATCTTCATCAGGGAATATACCAGCCTAAGACAAGACTACCCAGCATTGACAGCTTTTTCATTTAATCAGTTTTGCCCTAACAGGTTTGGCTAAGTGGATAGAGGGTCGGCCTGTGGACTCACGGGTCCCAGTTTCGATTCTGGTCAAGGGCACGTATCTTGGTTGCAGGCACATACCCAGCAGGGAGTGTGCAGGAGGCGGCTGATCTATGTTTCTAACTTTCTATTCCTTTCCCTTCCTCTTTGTAAAAAAAAATCAATAAAATATATTTTTTTAAATAAAAAAATAAAAAGTTTTAATTCCAGACCCTCCTCTGTGGTTACTTTATGTCTGAGTTTGCAAGGCCACCCTGCAGGCTTTGTCTGAGCTGGTCAGGTAAGCATGCGGCCCCTTTTTGTCCACACACTTACAGGTCCTCACAAGCGGGGGCCCTAACACCAGCTTGTAGGAATGTAATCAAATACTTTTCCTTCTCCACGGTATATGAAACAAAAAACAAGATCTGCAGATCAAAACGGCCAGAAATAAAGAGTGTGATCTCCCTGTCCACATTTTAAGCATCCCGAGGATGATCTCTCTTGGCAAAAGTTGCACTTGAACCAACCTGCCCCACAGAAAGACGGAAAAGCCAGAGTGCAGACCCCAGCTACACGTTCAGGCTCTCCACAGAAAGCACAGAGGCTTCTGACACAGGGATATGCAAGTCGCTGTTGGCTATGAGTCAGTATTCTTCTCAAAACAATCAGCAATTACCAGCATTTATTCAGGGAGCAGAAAGCAGGCTGACAGTCCATCATTATCACAACAAAAGAACCACAGCTTTTATCCTCCCCAGAGGAAGTGAAATTTTAAGAACTCCAACTTTCAAGCTCACACTATTCTCAGACCTATTATTCATTTCACCATCAACCTTAAAAATAATATGAAGTTCAACCATGTATTTTTAAGAAGCACGGTCCTCCCAAGGATCAGGTGCAGCCCCAGAAAGCTCTGAAACTACTGAACTTATAATAGATGTGATAGCTCGACCTACAGGGGGCGCCACCTCTACACTCACCATCCTATTGGCTGCCTCTGGGAGAGGGCACCCTTTCTGCAAACCCCCTGCAGAGGGCTGTCTTTTTGCCATACCCTAACCATTCTGCCGCTGTTTTGATGTGGTCAAATCAATCATTCTTTCCCATGTTCCAATTATAGGCCAATAGTAGACACTATGGAAGCAAGAATGAACAGAGTCCCCACTCTTGAGTACTAGACCTACAGTTGGGTCAGAGTTTCAGTAATGGAGCCCAAACCAAACTGGAATCAAATGTTTTCCCCCTGCACCTTTCACTGGTTGCATAGTTTTGGGCAAAGCATCTACCACACGGAGTGTTAGTTTAGCCCCTCATTTATCAAAAAGATAAACCCTACCTCACATAAAAAAAATTTTTTAAAAGATAATATACAAAGTGGGACAAAAGTAGGTTTATAGTTTTTCATCTGGAAATTTATACAATACTTAATAAAAAATAATACAAGAATAAGCTGTTTCACATACAGTACAACTGTAAGCCTACTCTGCCTTACACACAACACCTGGTCATCCGCCCGCCCGGCCAGCCTGCCCCTGCGGGCCTCCCACACCCACCTCTCTCTGGGCTTCTATTTCCACTGCCTAGATGTGGCTCTCTTCTTCTCCAACTTGGTGGCAAAGAAGCACGAGGGCGCCCCAGGTCTCTTAAAGATGCAAAACCACGGGTGGCTGAGTTCTCTTCCAGAACATGTTGACACCTCCCGAGATGAGTGGGCAGAACTCAGGGCGCCATGCAGACGGCCCTGCCCTTGGAGAGGACTGACCCAGGCTCTTTGGAGCTGCAGACTCTCAGCTCTGGGACTTCCTGGAGAACCACTTCCGGGTGAGGAGGTGAAACTCATCAAGGAGATGGGCGACACCAGACTCCCCTCCGCAGGCTACGGCCTCAGGCTGGGCTGGGCGAGGATCTTTCCCCCTCCAGCATGACCAGGAGCCTGTGGAGCCCAGAGGCCTTGGCGGGCCCCTCTGCATCCCCTGGGGTCTGGCTTTTGCCTGAGCCTCTCCCCGAAACCACTGGCCATTCTTTCAACCACCCCGGAGCCCTCTCCCATGCATTGGGCCAAATGGAACAATAAAGCTTTTTTGCAGAAAAATGATAATTAACTAAAGCTAGGAATTTTTTTGCTTTTCTGCTCATAAAGATAGAATTACCTTTTCTATGGTGATCCAAGTTTTAATAAAATCAAATTCAGCCGAAACTGGTTTGGCTCAGTGGATAGAGTGTCCATCTGTGGACTGAAGGGTCCCAGGTTCGATTCCAGTCAAGGGCATGTACATTGGTTGCGGGCACATCCCCGGTGGGGGTGTGCAGGAGGCAGCTGGTCGATGTTTCTCTCTCATCGATGTTTCTAGCTCTCTATCCTTCTCCCTTCCTCTCTGTAAAAAAATCAATAAAATATAATTTAAAAAAATCAAATTCAAATCACATGGTATGACAAAAAGGTCTTTCATGCTTTTATAATAGCTAAACCTTGGCAATCCTGGAATTTCTGGGAGGAAACAATTATGGTTCAGGGCCACAGAGCAGAATGTTTGAAGTAGAAATGTATGGCGGGCACAGTGATGGACATGTCCCACCCCTGAAATCTGTGTATATGTCACAAAGGGAATTAAGGGCATGAAGGAATGAAAAGGTTGGAAATTGAATCCAGGTACTAGTCAGCTAATCTTAAAATAGAGGCATTTTTCTGGATTACCCAAGTGGGCCCAATGTAACCACAAGGGTCTCTAAGAGTCTAAGGAGGGCATAACTAAGAAGAAAGGTACAGAGACACAACATTGCTGACTTTGAAGATAAAGAGGACCAAGAAGCCAAGACTGGGGGTGAGCTGGAGAGCTTAAGGAAATGTATTGTCCCTGGGGCTTCTGGGAGGATAGCCATTCTGGAACCCAAACCCGCATCAGACTTCTGGCCTCCAGAACGATAAGAAAAGCATTTTAAGCTGAATTTGTGGTGGTTTGGTACAGCAGCAATAGGAGACCAGTGCAGGCTTGCTCTAGAAGTTAGGAACACTCTGTACACGCTTTTGGTCTAGAAAACTTTTTTACTGCTTCCACATGGCACCTAAACATATTGTACTTGGTGGTTAAGTTAGAAAAAAGCGAGGCTAGAGCTCAGCAAGTAAAGTGAGAATTAGGAGAGAGATAAAGCAACGTGTTGTAAAGATAGCAGTCAAGGAATTGTAAATCAAGTTCAAATGCAGGCTAACTTCCTCTGATCAGTGGATCCAAAATAAAGGTGATTTAGTATGCTATTTCAGTATTAGCTTTGTTTATTTTTCAGAGCAATAGCTTATGTATTTTAAATAACTGGTATGCCACAAGTTGTAACTTTTATAATCTGAATAAATGTTTAAATCTTTAAGGAAGATGTGGGTGCTGAGTAATGATAAGGGATATATAATATGCAAGTCTGTTTGTAAAGTAATAATTTTGAAATATATATATATCTCTGTGCTAACAAACCTGTAAGCTGAAGACCATTGTAGGAGACCACATCAATTACCGTTGAAAAAGAATTCCCAACAGAATTAGATCTTTTTACAAATAAAAATATCAGTAGTCTAGAATCTATTATTTTAGTGACTGGCACTAGAGGGTGCTGTAACCTTTACAGAAGATAAACATCCCGCCCTCAAACACTTCCTAGAGAATTTTTTTTTTTTTTTTTTTTTTTTTTTTTTTAAGAATACAACATTGCAGGGAAGAAAATGACCACCAGTAGTATATTTTCTTTTTTTTCCATGTAATTTTACTATGTATATATTATTTCACCTTGTTTTTATTTTTGTCTTACAAGTCAACTTCAAAAAAATAAAGCAGGAGAAATGAGCTGTGACAGTTTTCAGAATAATCCAAGAGGGTAGGTGACAGAGAACGAACGCACAATGAAATTGAAGGTGTCATTTCCACATTAACATCTTGCCCCCAAAGACCATGCAGTGCTACAAGTCACATCACCCTCATGCAAGGACATTAACATCCAGGGTGACTTAGAATCTCGGTTTTATTATGGGATACTAAGTGTTTCCATGGGGCATGCTTCCCCTCTGGACTCAAAGAAATACCAATACAGAGCAGGTGAGTGCCCTCATAGCAAGAGAAATGCAAGAACTATCTTTTTAAACAAAATCCATTTTCTTAAATGTTTTCTCTGTGGCCTGTGGTAACATTGGGGAAGAGTATTGAAAGGTGTGCAGAGGATGCAAGAAGACAGCTTCCTGTCTCACCATGTTGAGAAACATGTAGCCGCTCAATATCCGGTTCCCTGAGATTGGCGTCATAGTGTGAACCCGGAACTGTCCCCTCCCTGGTCCATTTCACATGGGTTGTCACAGTCCAGTTTCAGGGTTTCCCTTTTCAACTCCACATCCCAAAAGCCCGGGCAGGACAGTCACCTCACATTTCCAAGACTTGGTTTCTCTTGTGAGATAAATATACAAGAAAATTGGAAGGGAAATGAATGGGAACACTCCAATCAAATACCATATTCAACTAGCCTGAAGAAGAGATGCATCCTAAAACTTTGTTTGGACATGGCAGCTCTTCAATAAATATTGATAGTAACTTTCAGACAGGCAGCTGGTGTGCTTAAATTGCTCCCTAACTCTTCGGTGTGGCTGTACGAAAATATTACCTTTCCATGTCATCTCTCTGAAAAGTACATTTTCTTTTTACGTTTTACCTCTGGTTTTGTTTGTGATTTAAAGGCTCTCTGGGGAAATTAACCTCATAATTACGTGACTGGTGGCCCCTTGCCACTAAGCTCGGTCTCCGACATCTCCTGACACTCTTTGAAAGGAAAACAAAAAAATACGCTCCACTTCTTGAAGTCTATCTCTTTCATCCAACGATCTCACAACACCTCACAAGCAGCAGACTTTTCAGAAGGCAGGCAAGGAAGCTCACAGAGTGCTTAGGTTAAACCCCAATTCACCGTCAATGGGTCACTGAGGGAGGGACAGTAACCTGTGGGAAGAGACTGTGTTCAAGGAAAAGAAGGCTCCCTCCTCCCTTCCCCAGGGGGAATCCAATGGATGACTTTGCAAAAGCCACCACTGCGTGTGCCCATTTCAACACAAAGACATGGGCACTCCAAGTCCAACTACTTGGACGCAACAGTGACTGAACAAAGTAAGGAGAGAGGGAGGAACAAGTTCAAGTCCTGGCTATACCACCTGGGCTCTTTCCAGCACCTCACCTGTCAGAGTATGTTTCCTAGCTCCATCAGACAGAGTAGTACTAAACCACAATCATTCCATGAAGACCACTGGGGGGGGGGGGGGGGAGGGGAGGAGCCTGAAACACACTGTTTGCAAACTATAAAGTGCTTCATATATAAAAGGCATTGGTTCACATTGAAATCTCACTTAAGTTCTTTCTTAGGTTTCCTGGAGTCTACAAAAGTATGCTTTATGATTCTTCTTGATACTATGCTGGGATTGTAGCAGAACTAAGAATTATTAAAAGCAAAAAAGATGGGACCCAAGAATGTTATCATCTAATTTAGCGTGTGCTGTGATGGAAGGTATCATACATAGCAGGCACCATTTTGGGTCTACAGACTAACAACGGTGAGAAATGGTCCTCCCACCAACCCCAAGGAGGAGTCTGATCCTGATGCCAAACAGTAGAAGGTGCCCAAAGGTTTTAGACCTGGTTATGCTTAGAGATTCTCCAATCCCTTACTGAACAGCCATGGTTCTGGGTCATTCCACAGTCCTCAGACCCTATGTCTACAGGTGTGGGTAGAGCAGTCTCCCCTTAAGGGAACTTTGGTCTAGGAGAGCAGGATGCAAATGGTACAGTTCAGTTTAACTTCCATTTGGGGAGATTCTGCACGGTGGCTGCTTTAACTAACACAGCAAACGCTTCTAGACTAACTCGACTTTGAAAAATAACTGAATGGCTTGACTAAGTAATGCCATGAACCTACTTTGCCTCTGGATGGTTCTAAGGAAATGTCTACCAAAAGGTCAGTTAAATATGTATAATAAAAAGCCAAAATAGAACACTGAAATATATCCCAAGCCCTGGTTAAACGCTTTTGCAAGAATTCAATTTAGGGGAAAACAAGCAAACAAACAAACAAAAAACAACTCGTGGAATGTATACATTGGTGCTGGGTACCAGAGAACCAAGGTGGAGAACAGTACGTCAGACTCCATTATCATTTCCTCCATTACCTCTCCTTCCCTCCACATGTGACTGACATTGTGCATCCTCCACAATCAATGCTCTAACAACTGCTAAATGGTCATTTCCAGAGGAGAGATGAAAGCATCAGCCTCTCCTACCAGAAGCTCCAGGTCCCAATCTGAAGACATGAATGCTTACTTCTCTCCAGTGCCAACAGTAACTCATCACGGACCATGCGCCCACTTCTGTGGGCCTGTGACGTCACCCAGCATGGTCCACTTGGTAAGGGAGCTTTGAAGAATTTGCTGGGCTAAATCTTACACAGGCTTCTAACACTTTCCAACACTACAGGTTGCTTCCTCTTTTGTGTGTGTGTGTGTGTGTGTGTGTGTGTGTGTGTGTGTGTGTTTCTGGTTTGATTTTTTTTTCTTTCCTGATTCTTAGGTTGGTGTTTTCTTTTTTGTTTTTGTTTTGTTTTTTGGAGGGTTTTTTTTGCAAAATATTAAGACTTCTTAGTAAAGCTTGGGAAAATATTCAACCACTATTTCCATTTAGTTTACAGATAAAATTCAGGGGTTATTTCCATTTGAATATCAAGCCATGATTAAATGTTATACAGAAAACTGTTATGCTGACCATTTGCTAGGGATAGGGCCAAAGTGGGGTTTTGGTGGTTTATGGTTACTTTTATGGTGAAAAATATTCATGATGATCAGTAAGAAGAGACTTTCATATTGCTTCTCTAATAAAATTAGTTCTCTTTAACAAAAGACCCCTAAATTTCTACTTGTCTTTAGACAAAAGACTACATTAGTTGTGTTTCATTTGGTTTAGGGCATAAATGCCATAAGATTTAAAGTTTATTTACCCAAAGGGATAATGTAAGATCAAAGTCTATTTCCAGTTAAGACAGTGACTTAAAACAGAAATTTAAAACCTCTGCAGGGAGAAAGGGAGGTTGGGGGTAAGGAAGGGAGAGAGGGAAAGGGGGAGGGAGGGAGGGAGGGAGGAAGGGAGGGAAGGAGGAAGAGATAAATCAGAAAATGAAAGATAATTATTGCATGCCCCCTCATTGATCCCATAATATTTCCTGAGCATTCCTCATACATTATATATGTAATAACTATAATTAATCAATCAATAGTATTTCTATTTTTCTCAAGCAAAAATGTATATCCTTTGAGAATATATACTGAGCAAAACATAGAATAGTATATCATCTTTTAAAACACTAGTAATTTGAACTTCTATAAATATACTTAAATAACAAACATTATAGATGGCTATTCACATAGGACACAATGCGACGTAAACGTACAAAAATAAAACAATCATGTTTGAACTCTTTTGCTGTTTTTGTTGGCTGGTTGTTGTTTTGGGAGTAAAGGTATTTAAACAATTCAGATAACAGAATGATCTCATCAATATTTATCTGGGGGAGCCTAGATATAAAGTTATACTGTGCATCGGCACACACCCAAAGACAAAGGCAGCAACCATTCCTATGGGACCTTTTACTGTCCCCTACAGGGGCTCAGGAATGCTGGGAAGGAGTAGAGGCCTCCCAAGTTATGAGACATTTTTGTTAGCTGTTCTGTGGAAAGGAAATATAATCAGATCCCACCCCACCCCCAGCTGGTGAAGTGTGAGGCCATCAAGCTGTCCTTTGAGTGAGGGGAACACAAAGCATGCCTCCTTCTCGGGTTCTCCCACACCCCACTCGCTATGAAGTGTTTCTCCACTCGTGGAAAAGGTACCACCATTCTGGACCAGGGGTAGGGGATTTCAGTTCCACAAAAACATCTGTCCTGTTCCAGTTGCTGCCATGGAAAACATTCCTTCATCCAACAAAACGATTTGGAGAATTCAGTAGAATTGGAGAGCTGAACATTTCTATGGTAAAAGAGTGATCTTTGTCCACAGAACGTTGTAATTCTCTTGAGAGCAGGGAACAGTGTTTTCACATTGCACCTAGAGTCTGGCATAACTGAGCTCCCAGCAGGAACACAAGGACTGTTCAACTGGGCTCCATCCCTCCGGTCTCCATGGGAACGCCACACCTGGAAGGATTCCTGCTGCTCCTGGTATTGGTCCTCACCAAGACTGCATCTCTACAGGAAGCTGATACTTGAGGACATGGTCTCAGTTTTCTTACTGTGAGCTCTGGTAACATCCTGAAGAGTTGCCTGGAGGCGGGTGGGGGTGGGCAGAGAATGCTGGCTTGATGTCCAAACAGAACTTTCAACAGAGGCAGAGGATGGTGGTTTCTGGAGTCCCTAGGGGGAGCCTGCAGGGGCCGATGCAGATGCAGGGTCCTGCTGCTGCTGATAGATGTCCTGAATCAGCATGGTGTTCATGACCTTCCACTCCCGGTATTTTCTGGCTGTCAGCTTCGGATCATCCAGCAACTGGTTAATCATGGCCAGGTCATGTTCTTTACACTGTCCAAGTAGAAAAAAAAAAGGGGGGGGGGGGGGGGGGGTGGGGGAGGTTGTAGTGAATATCTCAATTTCAATAAGCCACCTTCATCTATTTTACAAATAAGTGCACATACACATTCATCAAAATTATCAAAGTGTGTTTACACATTAATATTCAAATCCCTACAACAACCCTAAGATATATGGCAGGACAACTGTAAGTATCCTACCCAATGGAAGAATTAGACATTCAGCCAAGGTCTCCTATGTGACTCTTCTCTGATTAATCCATTTTTGCACACCACAGTGATAGTTCTGTCTCAGTGTGACCATTATTCCTTCCGAAACTCATAACTCTATCATTATTTCATTGGCTAGCCAACTTCACCAAGTAAAATGGAAAACAGTGCTTTCCCTAAGATATAAGATAATAAAAAATATATTTTTATTTTATCTTAATTTTTAATAAATCACACATTTATTTAATTAATATATGCAGAATATTTATATAGGCCTTTCTTTTAATTCAAAGACTACTAACCTTCCATGAAAACAGTATATACTGGTGCCTAACAGAGTATAGAATCTACTCCTATTAATTTACATTTCACCCTGCCTCCTCTGTAATCAATGACACACATTTCTGAAATGTCGGACCCAGGTTAGGGAAGTTTTTTGTAGTCAAGAAATGAGGTAAAAATAAGATGCAACAGCTTCCAGATTCAAAAAAAAAAAAAAAAAAAAAAAAAAAAAAGATGGTTCAGTCCTAACAATTTTATCTCAAATCTATTCTTCCTTCCTCTATCCCTATGACTATCACACCAATTTCAGATACTAAGTCCAATATACCACACTCTACCTGCTGTACAGCCTCCTAAAGGAGTCCCTGTCGCTAATCTCCACTTCAGATCCACCTTTTGCATGGCAGTGCTGGGATCCACCTAAAATACTGAGTCCCTTTAACGGTTCATCTTCACATCCCCTGTTCCATGGGCTGGTGAACCATTTGTTGCTCACTATGTTATGCTTAGATACTCATGGATTCCTCAGACAACTTTTCTAAAGCTTTGTAAGGAAGGTGATAATTAACATGGAATTCATTGCTGTGTTTTTTATACCTAACACACAATGCCAATTGCAGGAAGACATTCAACACATAAATATTAATGAACCACTCTCTCTACCTGCCTCTAGGATAGCCTGTGTGTAGCTAAAAATTTACAGCTGTGATCATTGGTTACAGTTCAAATTCATAACCACTGCCATTAAGTGGACTTTCATCACGTTTTCTCATCCCTTTCCTCTCTCACTCTTCCAAAGGACTAGTTCAAAACTTCCTCTGCCTATTCAAGCCTTGCCCCTATCTTCCCTTACAGCTGATGACCTTGTTCAATTTTTTTTTAGGAAAAGAAACAATGAGAATATTTCTCCCCAGTTCCTATTGCCCACTACCTACATCTACATAATTATTTTACTCAAATTCCATCTATCAAAGATTTTCATGCCTATCCTAATTAATAAGTGATCCCTCAACATTCTTTATACCCCTTCTCTTCTCTATAAATCTATCATTACTTTGTACACTATAAAATTACTTACTTTGTTTATTTCTCCCTCTACCTAAATATAGCTTCATGAGGGCAGGCAATTTTGTATGACATATCCACTGCTATGTCCCCCAGGACTTGAAAGAATGCTGACACATGGTGGACATTCACTAAATACTTGTTGAAAAATTAATATGTGAAATAAGAAATGAATGAATAAACTACTTATTCATTTGCTTTTTAATTTCTCTTGTATCATGAACCCTATTTGGAGCCCAAAAAGAATCCTCTCCAAACAAAAATATTTTTATACATGATACACACACACACACACATAGGATTAGGAATTAGTAAATCCTACATAATTAAAGGCAGAACAACCTGTCACTATGATTTGCACCAACCACCATGGGACAGACTCTCAATGCAGACTCTTAATGTGCTCATGGCTGGTGAGCACAGTGGCAGTGATGGGAGCCTCTCTTTCCTCCCATATCAAACATCCCCTGAGGGCTTCCAGACTGCAAGAGGGCACAGGCCAGGCTGAGGGACCCCCCTGAGTGCATGAATTTCATGCACCGGGCCTCTAATATATATCTTATTATATATTATATATCACACATCTATATCTGTATAACTATACAGACATTTCCACATAGTTTTAAGAATTCTAGAATTGTCAGCATTTGTTTTATCCAAATGAAGTATCTGGTCATAGATGATCACAAATGTAGTGGCACTCAAATCTATTGTTTTATTACATTTTTCTTGTTTGCTTCTTTTCTAGTTTCTATATTGGCCAGGATAATATAGATTTCAAGAGAAAAGTATCTCTCCCCCTCACCCTCCAGAAGTCTGAGTGATGAGATTTATAATCTTGAATCAAGTGAATAAGGATGTGATAATATATGAAGATCAAGAGATATATTTAGATTTAAGAAAAGAGAAAAAATTTTTCAGTAGGAAAGTAATCAAAGAAGGACAGATAACAAGCAGGCTGGCCAGGACCCAGAAGCAGAGAAAGGAGGCGAAGTAAGTGGGTAACTGGGAAGGATTACTGGCAGAATGTCAAGCCAGGGTCAAGGAAGTTTTCTTTCTTCTCTCTGAGTTCTCAACATTTATGCTTCCATCAAAAAAAAAAAATTATTTTTTAAAAAAGAGCTTTCATCCTCTAACACCATAGTGCTATTCATATGAAGTTATTTAAGGATTCTTCCTTTTGCTCTAAAGAAATTTTGTCATCTGTTTACCAGAGAGATCCTAATATTTTATTGAAAAACAAGATCTTTGCAGTTGAACAAAATTTGGAAAATAAATTGTTAAAGGCAAAAATGCACTAATCATCCCTCTAAATCTGATAAAAGGTTTTGGAAAGGGTCTCCAACTTTGGGCTAACACCACATATTTTATAATTCTAAACAATCCAAATGTTTTACCATTTGGCTCAAGTCTGTATTAGTTTGTAATGGATAAAAGAAAAACACTGTAGACAAGAATTCAGAGGAAGAGAATTATGAAACAACAAACCCTCTAAGCTCCCTCCTAGACCCAGCACCCTGGACTCATCAGCATCACACTGGGTCCTGCTCTCCCAATGCTTTGAACCACTTTTACATCTTCCTTAATTTCTGGCATGTAGGCTGGGCTTGGTAGGGCTTCCAAAAAATACTGTGAAAGACAGATGCTATAATTTCATTTTTCACTACAAATGTGCAGCAGATAACTTGAATCAAAACCTAAGCATTGAAATTGTATTCTATCGGAGCAGTTGGGCAAAGAAGGGTTAGTTCCTCTTGAAGTAGGTCAGGGAAAACCTGAGATGAACTTTCAAGCGGACCCCTTAATTATTCCAGTAATCATTCATTATAAAATAAAAGAAGACTTAGCCAAAACTCAGTGGATGTTGAGCTATTAGAAATTCCTAAAGATCTATATTACGGCATGACATGATAGTCTGCTCAATGTTCTTGAAGGATTTCCACATTTGTTCCAATACAATCCCCATACAGGGATTTTTTTTATGTATGGAATGTGCCTATCACTAATATAAACACTATTGTTAAACAGTTCCCTTGTTTCTGCATGAAATTGTTGTCTCTGCTTGTCCACACTCAAGCTTTGAAGTGTTTTATTTTTTATTTATTTATTTTTTAAATATATTTTATTGATTTTTCACAGAGAGGAAGGGAGAGAGATAGAGAGCCAGAAACGTCGATGAGAGAGAAATATCGACCAGCCGCCTCCTGCACATCCCCTACCAGGGATGTGCCCTCAGCCAACGCACATGCCCTTGACCGGAATCGAACCTGGGACCTTTCAGTCCGCAGACCGACGCTCTATCCACTGAGCCAAACCGGTTTCGGCTGAAGTGTTTTATTTTTTAAATAAATCTTGATATTGCAATGTAACATATACAGAGAACAGCACACACACAACAGGGCTTGTGCTTGATGAATTATCATAAAATGGACCAGTCTGTAACCAACACCAAAGTCAAAAAGGACCCTTATCAGTATCTCAGAGGCTGTACTTGCGGCCTCTCCCATCAAATCCTTCCCACCTCCTCAAAGGCAACAACCATCCTGACTGCTTTGAATTTTAAAGCCAGAGAAAGGCAAGTACCATATGATTTCACTGACATATGGAACCTAATGAATGAAATAAACTAACACAATAGAAACAGACTCATAAATACAAAGAACAGACTGAAAGCTATCAGAAGGGAGGTGGAGGGCGGGGCGAAAAAGTAAAGATATTAAGAAAACAAACAAAAAACTCACAGACAGACAACAGTTTGGTAATTACCAGGAGTAAAGGGGGATGGAGAAAAATAGGAGAGGGTAAAGAGGAGAAATAGTGATGGAAGGAAACATGACTTGGAGAGGTGAACACACATACAATATACAGATGATACATTATAGAATTGTACCCCTGAAACTTGTATAAATGTATTATTCAATGTCATTGTAATATAGTCAATTAAAACTAATTAAAGATGGTTAAAATAATCCTTATAGCTTTCCAACTTGAATAAATAAATATACAGTACTAAATTATCTTTGTCCAATGAATAGTTTGATGTACTTTTTTCCCATCAACGTCAACTTCCACACAATCATGCCTTCCTCCCTCCTAATGAGGTTGATAGGAACAGGTGACATGGATGATGTTTCACAGCCCCAGCATCACACTTTTGTAAGGCCTAAGGGATCTGTGGAAAAGGCTTCCTTCTAGGAATGTACAGAGAGTAGTTGGGCATTATAACCCCTGACATGGCCCCCAGTGCTCTTTGCTCCCAGGTATTCATGCCCTTGTATAATCCCCCTCTGTGGATCCATGCTGACCTAGTGACTGGCCTCTAAGGACCAGAATACTGTAAACACCGTGAATGCAATGGGATGTCACGATTGACATTGGCATATGATCCATCTTGTTCCACTCGCTCTCCGTGTCTTACTTGCCCTCGAGGAAGCCAGCTTTCATTTTGGGAGCCACCCTAAGAAAGGGCTACAGGGCAGAGAACTGTGTGGCCTCCTACCAACAGACAATGAACAACTGAGACGCTCAGTCCAGCAACCTGTGAAGACCTGAATTCTGTCAACCACCTCATGAGAGAGCCTACAAGGACTGACTCCCCTAGTGGAGGAATGAATGCAGTCCCAGCTGAAGCTTGGATCACAGGCCCAGGAGGGAGAAGCTCCTCAGCAAGCCATGCCCAGATTCCTGACCCACAGACACTGTGAAATAAGTGTTTATTGATTATGGTTGCTAAGTTTTGAGAATTTTTGCACAGGAATTTGTGCACCTAATGCACAGGAAGAAAGGAAAAAGCTGGACTGATCAATTAGATGGCAACAGTGCTGGTCTATTACCATGAAGTATATATTTCCCACTGCTCAACTCTCGTGGTATATCTTGGCTGCTGAGCCTACAGCTGAGAGTCACTAAGTTTCTGCCATATTTGAAATCTAGAAAATTTCTTCTGGATATAGTACAGAATAGTGGCACTTTGTGATAAATCAGTGGAATCCCAAGATCTTATTAATATTATAGTTTATTCTCACAAGTTAACTATCTTAAGCGCTCATCAACATCTATTGGGCTAGGTAAAAAGGTACATACACAAAAATTACTACACATGGGCCCTGACTAAGGATCTTAACATTTTTATATGTTATATCGAAGTTTTATATATCAGAGTGAATATAAAAATCAAGGCCTATGTAGAAAAGTAGATGGGTTCCCCCTATGAGTGTCTAGAGCTTCAAGAACACCAAAGGTCACCTCATCCCACAGAGACTGGACTTGATTTTACTTCCCTTGCTCCCACCCACACATACACGCAGTGGCTAGCATGAATCTCTGCAGAACCAGCCATTCTTCACCCCACATCCCCAGAGTTCATCTACAGTTTGACATTTTTTACCTTTAATGTGCTATTCAAGGTTCGGATTTTGTGGAGTTTCTCATTTATGGATGGATTTTTACACCGCCTCACAAAGGACTTTCTCAACTCCTTTTTGGTTGAAGGTCGCCGGTCCCCAAGCGGAGATAGACTGGCTTGCTCTAATGACTTGTAGAGCTTCTCCATTTCATCATCTCCAGACACTCTGGTTTCTTCTATGAAAATTTTAAAAAAAGCAATAACAATAAACCCAGTTAAAATCAAGGTGAGAACACTGAACACGGTGGTCCTAAAACAAGGCCCTGCTGACACAATGATCTCAGACTTCGAGCTTCCAGAACTGTGAAACAATAAATTGTTGTTGTCTAAGCCGCTCAGTTTGTGAGTTTATGGTACTTTGTTTTGGCACAGTCATGCTCTCTTTAAGATGCGAGGGAAGGAAGGATCTGTTCCAGGCCTCTCTCTGTGTTTCTGTTGGTTCCTTGCCTTGCAGCAGAATAACTCCATCTTCACAGGGAGTTCTCCCTGCATGCATATCTCCGAATCCAAATGTGTCACTTTTATAAGAAGACCATTCATACTGAACTAGGACTCACCCTACTGACCTCATCTTAACTAATTATATCTGCACCTACTCAATTTCTAATGAAGCCATAGCCTAAGGTACAGGGTGGTCAGGACTTCAATATAGGAGTTGTGGAAGAACACAATCAAACCAACAATAATTCATCATCTAGCTAGCCAAAATTCATGTCCTTCTCACACGCAAAACATATTCATGCCATCTCAACAGCTCCAAAGTCTTAACCCATTCCAACATCAATGCTAAGTTTAAAATCTAATCCAAATATCATCTATTTCTGGTATTGGAGAGACCCAAAGAATGACTCATCCTGTGGCAAAATTCCTCTCCATCTGTGAACCTATGAAACCAAAAGAGTTATATGCTTCAAAAATACAGTGATAGGACAGGCAAACCCTAGCAATCTAATACACACCCTAAGGCTTCAGAACCACTTTCCCAGATGACACTGAACTTCCCATTGAAAGAAACCTGCCTGTGGTCTGTGGCTCTGAGCAGATAATGGTTATTCTTTCTGCTTCCTCCACTCACATTCCTAACTAGGCCTTTCCAGCCTCAGCCCAAATGCTTCTAGTGAAGCAACTCTACCTGAGAACCAGGGGACCATTTGTGCTCGGCTAATCCAATGGCAGCTCCATCATGCTGGCCACAGTCGTTGATTTAGGGATGAGCCTGGGTTTCAGGGCAGGCCAGCTGGAGCCAGGGACCTCAGTTCTGAACTTCGGTTTGGGGTTATCACGGAGTCAATCTCCCTTTTTCCCTAAACTGAGTAGTGTGATGATGTGAATTAGAAGATTCCAGAAATCATCCCAGGAATCATGAGAATGGAGCCAATCTATAGACATGGCCAAGACATGCATTTTAGTGACACCACTGGAGTTCTCAGCCTACGAGAGCTTTCTCTCTCCCTCTTCCTTCCTCTCTGAAAACAATCCTATCTAATAAAAGGGTAATATGCAAATTAACCATCACTCTGTCACAAAGACGGTGGCTCCCATAGTGGCAGGGGCACTGGATGCTGGTGGCATCGCCCCAGCAACAGGCCCTTGTGTCCCATGTGCCCTGGCCCATGGAGGGAGGGCGAGTGGGAGGGACTCTGGCCAGAGGCCAGCTGGGGCACAAGACACTGGCATCATTGCAGGCCGGGGTGAGGGACCACCCCATGCATGAATTTTGTGCACCAGACCTTTGGGGGATATATATATATATATATATATATATATATATATATATATATATATATATATAGTGGTAACATAAAAGGGAAGGTGGGGGTGGATGAGTGGGTGGGGAGAGATTAACCAAAAAACTTATATGCATTAGGACTTTACTTCTAATAAGTTCTAAATACATAGCCTTCAGGACCACAGTATTTTTAAAGTAAGTATTACATATTTAATAAACTTTAAGAAGCAAATCAAGCAAGCATATAGCAAAGATATACAGAATGGTTTCTTTAAGTTTCTCTCTGCTCACTAAGCTGTTAAGTTATTCTACTAAAATGTATGACAGAAAATAAAATTACTCTTGTCTAATATATTAGTTTATAATTATGTCAGCTTTAGTAAAATGATTATATTATGTATCTAATTCACAGATATTAAATTGGTGAAGATAAAAAACAATTAGAATCTTAGAATAATGTGACATAAATACATTCCATAAGTGAAAGATTAAAAAGGACTGCCTTTTGGATAATATTTATTATTGTTTAACATACTTATATCAGTATATGTTATCTTTATGTTAAAATATCAGAAGCATCTCTCTTCTACACACACATATTCCTTTCCTTCACTTCAACTTTGGGATATTAGCAATGAGAATATAGGGGTGTGTGTGTGTGTGTGTGTGTGTGTGTAATTTTAAAATTAAAACATAGGTAACAGGGACCTATTAATATTATTGAAAGTTAATACACAGTTAATACCTAAAATATGAACAAATAATATTCTCTATTAGGATCCGTTTTGGAACTAGAGATAACAGTGAGATAAGGTTAAAGTTCTTGGAGAAATAAGTAGGAAAATGAAAGGCAAATTATTGTACTATTCTTACTTCTCTGTTATCATCTCTCCTTAGCAGAAACTTTAAACTGAAAGCCTCTGTGTCTAACTTCTAATAACCTGACTCCAGAATAGCCCACAAGCGTAAGGACAATAAAATAATAAATGGTGTTGTGAGTCATCAAATAAAAATATCCTTACTGGCTTATTTGTATCATAATCTGAGAAGCGTACAATGTATTGCTAGATACTCAGGATCTAACCATGCCCGCACCTAGACAAGGACTTTATATTGTTTTCACTGCTGCTAGTGGTGAGTCCTTCCCTGGTTGCTATATGGAAGATCAGCACTGGCCTGTTAGCCCACAGTTCTATTCCTGTACCTTTAAGTGGCTTCTCTGTAAAGTAATATTGTAAAAAGCTCTCTTTCCACATTCTTATGTCAATATTTTTCTAAATTATAATCACATATCAGGAAGCACAAGATTATGTCTCCTATTTTACCGGATTGTAAAGAGAGCAGGAAAAAAAGGTGGGCAGGAAAGACCACGGCTCTCTCCCATTGGAAACAGCAGCCAGTTAATTATTTCCACTTCCTGTGGCCTCCGATAGGACATAGAAGGAATTCTGTCCGACAGCCAACTGTTTCCAATGCAATTGTTGTCCTTCCTCTCCAGAGTGTATTTTAGTCTTCTCCCATAAATTAACAGGACTTCAATTCCCTTCTCTACATAAGGCACTTCATTGTCTAGCTCATCTAGCCTCACCAGTGCTTCACCAGGAAAGGTGAAAACTATGTTTATGTTATGGAAAAAAAAAAAAAAAAATGGAGATTCTTAAAACACAGTAAGTAATCTTTCCCAAGGTAAATACATGATGGAATTAAGAATAAAAATTCAATCCTACAAGGCGCTGCTAGACCAGTCTTCTCAAACTTTCATCGGCAAAAATCACCTAGAGATGGTGTGACAATGCATATTCTGATTAAGTCGGGCCAGGAAGGTGCTGCGATTCTAAATGTTTAATAAACTTCCAGCACTGTTGGCCCATGGACCACACTTAGAGTAACCAAGCTAGACTGTGTCATCACTATGTCAGGATTGTGTCGCTAGCCTCAACGCATCAGAAGAGAAAAGGACTGGAGCCACAGTGAGAAAGGTGGGACTTGTCCAGACAGTGGCGTCTATTTGCTCTGAGCCACATCCTAATGAAAAATGTATATATTTACATCTTTGTTCACAGGCGTATGTCCAGAATCCCTGCTCTAAAGCATGGCATCTCGTAGTTGAGTTGGCACCATTTTGAGGGGAAGGTTGGTGACACTTGACATCTGTTAGATCAGCTCAGCAAGCCTCGAGGGGGCAGACTAGAAAACTTTCTCTAAACTTAGGCCAGTAATCGAATAATTTAGACTCAGGAAAGACATGGTATTTTGTTAACACAATCTTTCTTGGTGATATTAGTGAGACATAACAACAGTTTTAACTAATGGTTAGAAGTTCATTCCTTTCCAAGATTATGTCAAATGAATGTGCTGCTCCCTCCCCTTCCTCCCATGCATTTTAGCCTATTGTCTGCTTCAGCTGGGACAGGCATGCTCCAGGGGCCAAGAATTCACTGTCAGCAGATTCTCTCCTTAAAAGCTGTATTTTCAACTTTGCCTCCCCCACTATTTTATTTTTAGTGTTTCCTTGTGCTTTCTAGAATGTGGTTTTTATTTTCTTTGTAGAACATAAATCCTGGCTTCAGAAGACAAGGGGAATTCATATGCCATATTTTATATTAGAATTTGAAAGGGAACCTTTGGAGATTAAAAAAGCCTAAACGATGCTCCAAAGTAGACAATGTTAGTTTCCAAACACGAAACACTTGGAAAGGTTTAGGCAGAAAGTGTCTCTGGTTCCACATGCTACAGGAGATATGAGTGTGCTGGAAAACTCATCCTTGATTCCTCTCTTTTCTTCACACATTTGATTCATTCATTTATTCAACTCATCCATCAAATACTCTGTTAATGTCCACTGTGTGCTGGGGATGGACTTAAACAGAGTATACTTTTTTATGAACCTTACATTCTCACATTCTCATATTTTATCTTTACAATATATCCTAAATATATGTATTTTCTTTTCTCCCCTGTACCCTCATCGCTACCATCTTAATCCAGCCAACATTATTCAACTGTTGGCCCATTTCAATAGCTACATGTCTATGTTAGCTTCCTAATATCCATTTTCCACATAGTGAAGTCATCTCTTAAAAATGAGCATCAACCTATGAGCCAGGTGGTCACAGTTCAATTCCCAGTCAGGGATCATGCCAGAGTTGCAGGCTCCATCCCCAGTAGGGGACATGCAGAAGGCAGCCAATCAATGATTCTCTCTCATCATTGATGTTTCTATTTCTCTCTCCCTTTCCCTTTCTCTTTGAAATCATAAAAATATCTATTTTTTAAAATGTAAACCACACCATAACATCCCCAGCTTCAATTTCTCCAAAAACGTATGACTGCATTTGGAAAAAGACCCAAACATCTTAGAAGACCCAGAATGCCACTTAGTTCTCCAATCCCTTTCTATGCCTCCCCAGCCCACTCTGCTTCAGACACTACAATTACTCATGTCTGTGGTGATGCCGGTATAAAGAAACTTCCAGGGATGTCAGTCATATAAAAGCATAGCACATACAAATACACCTAGATCTGTGTGAGTGGGCTCTCTGATGTTTGCACAACGGTAAAATCACCTAACAACGCATTTCCCAGAATGAATCCCCATCGATAAGTGGTATCTGTATGTAGTTACTTCTGTTTTTCTCATTAAGTAACCTGTACTGCTTAACTGGTAGTTATAAAACAGGAAGGAAATTGTTCTGTTTATACAAATGTGGCTTGGCTCACATCACATCTAACCCAACCCTGTGTCTTGCTGATTACTTATGCAGAATTGTTCTTAATCAGGTGGTTAAAATCTCAAGCTCTGGAGTCAAACAAAACTGCATTCCAAACACAAATTTTCACATGTACTAGGTGCATGAACACTTTCAGCAGTCTACTTAATCACGGTAAGCCCCGGTTTCTTCATCCATAAAATAGAAGTGGCAATAAAGTACCTGCTTTTAAGTGTGCTGTGGTGGAGAAGGAGTAAAAGTTTTCCCTTGGAGATCAGGCACACCACAAAAAAATGCCTGCAGCCACCATTTCTATCAGCATTGCCCTGCATGGCCAACCCATAGCAAGAAATGTATGTGGAAGTTAAAATGGCCAACAGTACCCCAAACTCTCTTTAGAAAGACCAAGTTAGAAAAACTTGCCCTATCAGACATTAAGAATCTTTTTCTAAAAGGGTAGGAGTCAGGGTAGGAAAAAAATAGATTGATGAATGACAGAAGTCTAAGAAGCAACAGAACTGGATTTACAACAAAGATGGCATTGGGGACTCATATGGACACTTTGGAGAAAGCTGGATTTTACATAAATGATACTAGAAAAATGACACATGCACATGGAATAAGATGATAGCAGGCATTAGTAGACCAGGATGTATGCATAATAATTCTCATTCAGAAAATGAAAAGACAAGCCACAGGCTTGGAGGAAGTATTTGCCACCACATATAAAAGGTCTTGTATTTAAAATATACAAATAACTCAACAATGAGAAAAAACACACAAAACAAAACAAATAAAAGTAAGTAAAAGATTTCAGCAGATATCTCACCAAATACATACAGAGAGCAAATAAGCATAGGGAAAAAAATGTTCAACATTTTTATATAATTAGAGAATCAAAAATTAAAACAAAGAGATACCATGACCCACCTACTAGCATGGCAAAATTCCAAAACACTGACAATACCAAATGTTGGTGAGATATGAAACAACAAAAACTCTCATTCTTTTTGGATGGAATTGCAAAATGGTACAGCCGATTTGGCATTTTTAAAAATATATTTTATTGATTTTTACAGAATGGAAGGGAGAGGGATAGAGAGTTAGAAACATCAGGGAGGGAGAATCATTGATCGGATGCCTCCTACACACCACTTATTGGGGATATACCTACAACCAAGGTGTATGCCCTTGACCGAAATGGAAACTGGGACCCTTCAGTCCATAGGCTGATGCTCTATTCACTGAGCCAAACCGATTAGGGCTGGAATTTCTTACAAAACTCAACATAGCCTTGTCATACACTCCAACGATTGCACTCCTAGGCATTTACCCAATTGAGTTGAATGTTTTATATCCCACATTGAAATCTGTACACACAAATAAGTAGTCTTATTTGTAATTTCAAAAACTTAGAAGCAACTGAGATATCCTTCAATAAATGAATGGATAACACACTGTGGTACATCTATACAATGGAATATTATTCAACCATAAAAATGAGCTTTTTTAACCCACAAAAATGCATGGAGGACATTAAAATGCATAATGGAAAGAAGGCAATCTGAAGACCATACCTACTGTAGGATTCCAACTATATTACAGTCTGATAAAAGGTAAAATTAAAGAGTAAGAATATCAGTAGTTGTCTGGGGCCTGGGAAAGGGTTGGAAGAGAGGATGAAGTGGCGCACAGATTTTTATGATACTGAGACTGTTATTTATAATGTTGTGATTAATGGTGGATATATGGCAATATACTTGTCAAAACCCTTAATACTGCACTGAACAATGAGTGAGCCCTAATGAAAACATGGACTTCAGTGCATAAAAATTTGTCAATATTAGTTGTTTGTTGTATCAGGTAAATTACACTAATGCAAGATACTAACAATAGAGGTAATTGTGTGTAGAAGAAAAGGGATTATATGGAAATTCTCTGTACTTTCTGCTCTATTTTTCTATAACTCTAAAACTGCTTGAAAAGATGCTTATTAATTTTTTAAAAAAGAATGTTCATATCAGCATGTATTACAACAGCCCAAAGCTGGGGGGAAAAAAATGTTCAGCAACAACCCTAGCCAGTTTTGCTCAGTGGATAGAGCATCAGCCTACAGACTGAAGAGTCCTGGGTTCGATTCCAGTCAAAGACATATGTCTGAGTTGTGGGCTCGATCCCCAGTAGTGGGTATACAGGAGGCAGCCAATCAATGATTCTCTTATCATGGATGTTTCTATCTCTTTCTCCCTTCCTCTCTGAAATCAATCAAAATATATTAAAAAGTAAATAAATAGAATGTTCAGCAACAGTAGATCAATTTCTTGTGGTATATGAAAATAATTGAGTACTATATGAAAATAAACTAATTCCTCTTTCCCAGGGAGAATCTCACACAGGCATTCATGGAGCCATAAAAGCAAGAGGTAGGTCACCTGTGCCTGAGACCAATGCCACTGAGGTCAACAATTACAGAGCCAAGATTTACCCAATAGTAAATATGTATTCCCATTTCAGAGCATAGTTCAAAAAGTAGGGCCACTAGGACATTTTCTAGGGAGTACATTACGTAACAGAGATACAAGACCAAGATCAGCCTTCGCCTTGATAGGCATGCTGTAGAAATCCTCATGGCTCACCTTCGTTTCCTCTATTTCCACAGCCACCTCAACTATTGCAGAAGCTAAGAGGACAAGTCTCCTCTTATTTTCTTCTACTCCATTTTTCTAAAGCTGACCTAGCCCTATGTAACAAAACCCTAATATGCAAATCAATTGAACAGCAGAATGACTGGTGGCTATGACGCTCACTGACACCAGGGGGCAGACACTCAACACAGGAGCTGCCCCCAAGTGGTCAGTGTGCTCCCACAGGGTGGGGAGTGCTGCTCAGCCAGCAGCCTCATGGCTGGTGAGTGCAGCAGCAGTGGCGGAAGCCTCTCTGGCCTCTGCTGCAGGCAGGCAATAAAGATCAGGGGGTCCCGGTCTGTGAGAGCCTCAGACTGCGAGAGGGATGTCTGACTGCCAGCTTAGGCCTGATCGCCAGGGGGCATGGGACCTAAGCTTGCAGGTGGACATCCCCCATGGGTCCTAAACTGCAAGAGGGAGCAGGCTAGGCTGAAGGATCCCCCTCCCCCAGTGCACGAATGTTGTGTGCCAGGCCTCTAGTTTTTTATAAAGTATAGTTCAATCACAAGATTAACCTGGTTAGAAATGGTCATCCATTACCTATTGAAATAAACTAACAACTAATCTAGTATTCAACATCATCTAAGTTTCTTTTCCATCTCTCTTTCCCATGTCTTTTATCTCTATGCATAGAACCTCCCACTTAGATGTCACATTCTGTATTTTGAGTCCCACTCTCTCTTAAATCTCTCAAGTATCTTTGTATCTCTGTGACACCTATTTTCCTCTGCTTTCTTTGGTTAAATGTGTCTTATTCCTCCCACTCTCCCTATTAGATGTTAGAATGTTTTATACCAGCAATTGTATCTTGCTCATCTTTGTATTCCCTTTAACACCAAGTACCTGAATAAATGTAAAGTACTCAGAAAAGTAATAAAAATAATACTAAATTGAATGGAGTTCAGTATTCAACATTTTCTTACTATCTTCTTACTTCCTAACCAGACACGCCACAAAATTCCTACAGCAACATCTGAAGTAGCTGGCTAAAATAATGTGTCATCTGTACTGTTCACATTCAAATTGTAAAAAAATAAATTAAAAAATTGTAAAATTTGCAAATATCTAAAATATGGCTTATTTGTGCCTCTTTCCTGGGATGTCATACATGCTCTAGTGTGCTTGGGTTGTTGTTTTTTTAATTAAAACTGCTTTTTATTATATTCAGCATGATTCCCAGATTAATTCTGGCTGTACTTGTACTTGAAAATATATTTGCATAAATTGGGTGTTACTCTTATTAGTGGTTATTAGCTTTCAGCATCCAGGGTATGGTCACTCAATTCATGCAGTAAATATAATGAAATTGTTTTCATGTTGTTACCACAATGTAAATAGAGACAACAATGCGAGTCATCATCACACAGGCATAAGTCAGGGGCCAAATAACCTCTCCCAAAGGAAAGATACAGCACAGAGTAAAACTGAGTTGAGATGAACATTCCATTAACCCCATCACCTCTATGCCCCTTGGCTTTGTAGAAATACTCGGGAAGAATCTGGACAGCTCTGGAACTCTGACACTCCCAAAGGCAATAGGATGCAATTAGCACTGTGCATTTTTAATAGCTTACACGGCAGGGGAGAAATGTCTAAGAGGATATTTAAATTCAGCATAGAATTCTAGCAACCGCAATTTTAATTGCATACCAACTGCAAAATATTTCTCTCATTGTCTAAATAAAAAGGCTATAATTCACGCTGTCTGCTTGGTTCAGGACTCAGTTATTAACCTTTAAGAATCTTTTTATTTTCTAGGATAAAAGCCTCTTACTCCCACAAATGCATCTTGAGACTGGGACTTAATTTTAAATCCCAACTCCTATTTTGGAGGACTCTGAAACTTCAATCCCTGTCATGAAAATATCCTGAACAATATTTCAGACCCAGGAATTTTAGGGCTTTTTTGTATTTTTTTTAACTTGGAGATAAAACATAAGTTTTAAAAGTCACAAAAATGAAAAGCCACCTTCTCCAACACACAAATACACACATGTTTAAAACATGCAAAATACACAATCTGAGTACTCCATAGCAGGTCACCGGAAGCATAAGCAAAGGCTAGGTGGCTGTTTCCATAGCAATGACTCTATGTAGTTTAGCTCTTCTGGGAATTTAACCAAACCCCCAGTAGCGGAGGGGGGGGGGGGGGGGGGGGGAATCATCAGCAAAAATGCTGTAACATATGGCAACTGCCAGCAAATCAGTGAGAGGAGAATGCTTTTATTTCCTCTTCCTTCCTCCTGGCAGGAACACTTTCATGTCAGGTGATTTGAGGAAGCGCACAGACTTTGTTGGTCACTCAGCACTTAATTCAAAATTTAAAAATACGAGGCTTCCTCCTTTTCTTAGGATAAACGAGTTGTTGGTGCCCAGCCAGGCCCAGCAGCACATGCATTCCAAGAGTGACATTTAGCCATGGGTAAGAGCTTCTTGCATCTTCCCATGATCTCATGTTATGACTCTTAAGTCAACTCAAGCTGCAGGGTTATCTCTTGGTAAAGAATGCAAATGAGATTTTAATATTTATTTTGTTTTTTAAACCATTCTCTGTGTGTATGTGTGTGGTGTGTGTGTGTGTGTGTGTGTGTGTGTGTGTGTGCGCGCGCGCGTGCGCGCAAGTTTTTAGTTCTACCTATGGCTCAATAATTAAAGTAAGAGTTTTCAGCAGGAAAGAACAGATGTGGCATGTTTTATTATCTTCTTCAGTCTCACCACTCCTGCATCTGAAATGGTCTTCTAAGTATCAAGTTACAGGCCATTGAGTCGGAGGTACTTAAGTTCTCTCTTCAGCATAGCTTTGCAAAACCAAATACAAGGAACAACATGCAACTAGCAGCCAGTGAAAGTGGTTGTCTCAGAATGAGAAAACACTCTCAATGGCAAGGAATGCCTTGCGTTCTGAAGAGCACGTTCTATTTCGAACTTTCTCGGTGTTAGAAACAAGTTTCCTAGGCTGAACCTAAAACTACCTCCTTTTACTCGTGCTGCTCACCCCCGCTGTGTGCTTCTGAGGAGACACGCGCTTCTTCTACACGACAGCACCTTGCCGACCCGAGGACAGTGTGAGTCCATGTTTTACTTTCCTTGTAGTCCCCAAACTCGACCCCTCTCCATCCTCAGTGGCATTACTTTTATTGTCTTCTCTATCCCACCTCATTCACCTCTAGAAGTAAGTTATTGTGCCAATAACTTCCTGCACTCCACTTTTTTAAATGTAAAGTAGAACCGTTGGCCTAAATTAGGGGTGACGATTGAAAATGTCACTAGAGGCCAGGCAGGAAAGGCAACTGTGTGAAACATCACAGGAAGTGGTGACAATGGCGGTGACTGAAGGATGAGGTCCTGCCGGAAACCAATCACTGTCTCACTAATAGAGAGATGTGGACAGGAAGCCCGAAAGGCTGGTCAACAACCTTAATTACTCTAACCACTCACTGTTTAGTTGAAGCATTGTTAGCTGAAGCAGCCTCTACCTTTGTCTTATGTATTTTTTGTTATTGGAATTTCCTGTCTAAGGGCTATGGTTGTATCCCATAGTCTTAATAAAAGAGATAGCAAGGCCAGAGCAGGGTAGTAGTCCTCCCCCTAGAGGTGGGCTCCCACCTAGCTCCCAATATTCCTAAATTAACACATTCCAAGTCTCTTTTCATTTGTGTGTGGCCTTTCCAGAACCTAACCCTGAACCACGTCAACGTGAAAGGGGTTCCCACAAGGTCCCAACCAGAGTATTACAATTCACATTCTTTAAAAGAATGCACACATGCACACAAAACACACACAACTCGGTCTGCAGTTGCAATCCTTGGCCTTAATTACTCTGATAGCAAATACTAAATTAATAGAATATAACAACTTGTGAACTTAAAAAAAAAACAAACCTTTTGCTGATTAGGCTAGGAGAGAGGAACAGTCACCTATGCCATCAGGCCACTCTATCTAAGTATCATGGGAATGTAGCCAGTCAATTTTCTCTCAGCGGTACATTAAAAAAAAAAATACAAACCAGCCCACCAGTGGCTCAGTGGATGAGCATCAACCTATGAACCAGGAGGTCACGGTTCAATTCCTGGTGAGGGCTCAATCCCCAGTGTGGGGCATGCAGGAGGCAGCCAATCAATGATTCTCTCTCATCATTGATGTTTCTATCTCTCTCTCCCTGTCCCTTCCCCTCTGAAATCAATACAAATATATATTTTTTAAATCAAAAACAAAATTGTCACTGCCTCATTGCTCAATATGTTATATCATGTAAGCTTGTTCTCCACCAGAATGAATAAGGCACACCATAATTGAACATAATAATAAAAAAATTAGACTGAATAAAAGGTAAGGACCTACTATCACAGAGTATTAAGAGATGCACATTATTAATTTCTACATTCCATTAGCTCTTTCCTTTGCGAAGACTTAAATTTTATTTTCAAAAGCATAAGCTGTGCTCCCCTTAGTATTTAAAAGTTCTAGTGCTGCCCTCCAAAATGTATGTAAATTGTCTGTCTTCCTATTAACCACAAGAGCACCTTCAGGAACCTACTAGCTAGCCCAAACGTTGTCTGTGGTCATAGTCCAGGGAAGGTAGTTGCTCTAAGTTTGCATGGAAACGAGGAAGTAATGTTATAAATATCAGTCTACAAAGCCCTGATCTATTTCCTACAAGCTTTAGAGCATAGAACATAGGACAAAAAAAAAAATAATAAAATAAAAAAAAATGAGTCAAGTCTTTCCTCAGGTTAGCCAAAAACATATTATTTTATGATCACCTGTCTCATAGTTGACTGTAAGCATTTGGTTAGTGACACATCTAGAGAATAATGCATGGCCTCAATGCTGGGGTTTTCCACATGCAAACTCCTTTTAAAGAAATAGCCCCTTGGCTTACCTCATAAGGCTGCTTAATGACTGGGTCATCATTATTCATAACTAAAAACACTCTTAACAAATTAACGTTAGAGTTCTGCACCCACACCAAATATTGATTCCCTAAAGAAAAAGAAAGGATTTGTGAGTTTACCTCTGTCCATCGTCTTTGATCCCGTAGGCTTGTCTGGGACAGTAAGACGGTCTAGGGTGCTACTCAGTGAAGACGGGTCGCCATTGGATAAAGAGTTCAAAACTCCACTTTCTGACGTGGTCACGCTGTTCTCTGGGGCCTTGTCACTGTGTGCCTCTGAGGGTCCAGGTGGGTGAATCTCCACAGCAATTGCTACAGATTGTCCCACATCTTCAGCAGCAGACGAACTGCTCATGTTGGTCAAGGACTGTCTTTCCTTTGACAAGGAGGTGGGCAGACTGCTGGCTGTCTTTACGGTACTTTCCAGGGAAGAGAAAGAACCCGGTGTTTCACTCAGATTGGGTGAAGATGAACATGCCTGCTCTGCTGCCTATTTTGCAGACATAAAATTGAAAAAAAAATAGTAAGTCATGATTAAATAAGCATTCTCTACTTTTAATATTCAATGAAGGCAATCCATTGATTCAAAAAGTGGCCAATAGTCCAGATAATATGTGTGATATTTATATCCATATGACAGGCATGATGATGCCACTTTCTAAAACCTGGTTTATAAAATTTTAAATTCACTGTTCAAGGATCTGAAAAAAAATTTCCATATCATGATTTACCTTATTCTTCAATGTTCTCCAGAAACTTAACAGGCCTCTTTGGGGAATTCTTTGGAATACTGAAGGACTCTTTGAGCAAAAAAGGAGATTGCAATCTATCACTAAAATGAGCAAAAAATCTTGAGAAATGTAATTAAGAAAGGAAAGCAAAAACTGGAGCCAGAGATGAAGCAAAATAATATTAACTGAGTGATGACCAGTAATGTGGGCAAAGCACTTATATTGATCAATCCTCAAGCATCTTTTACATATTCCTTAGCACATGACCAGTATCACCCCATAGCTACATAGTTAGGTGAAATGATGTTACCTCATTTGCTCTTTAATACTTTAAAAACTTTAACAATAAACTTTTACCAAAGAAGACAAGGACACATTTGCAGGCTCCTAATTCATTACAGAGAAACCAAAAACTGCCCCACAGACTAGGCGAACTGGATTGATGATGTAGGTCTCTTGCAAGCAGTTCCTAACACACAGTCCAAGGCTGAATGACAATCCCCAGTGAAATTTTCACCAGTCCATGGAGAAAATATCAATGCCACATCACCAACTCTCCTCTCTTGGTAAACACTCCGCTTATTCTGAGATTTTATCCTTGTTAGATTTTGATGTTAAAATACAGGGTGTCCCCCAAAATGTATACACACTTTGAATAATTATTAATTACATTGAATTCAATCTGAAAAGAAAGAAACATCAACTGAGCTATCAGCTATAAAGTGTGTAAATATTTTTGGGGGGGATGCTCTATATATTTAGAAAACTGTGATGGTGGATATTAGCTTTTTTTCTTATCTATAGTCATCAAAATAAAGATTTTGTAACTATATGTTGTCCTTCCATTTTTAATTTTATTGATCAGTAAGATCCATAAATCCAGACACCAGTGGTCTATGGCTCACCCTATATCTCCAATGGCAGGTAAGACTAAAAGGGCACTTTATGGTTCAGTTTCATAATGTCATCCTATGGAAAATTCCCATCAATTTTAAACATTCAAAACTCCAAGGAAGTGGAAAGGAAGAAATTGTTAGAGGAAAGAAGCCAAAAAGTAAACTAGGATCTCTACTCAGAGACCTCGGAATCATTGCAACTAACTCAGAATGGTTGACTTTGTTCCAAACCAATACTGTCCCTAGAATTTTCCAAGTTCTACGCTCTGAGTTCTGATGGGAAAAGCCTGTTTTTTGTTCAGTATGTGCCCAGTTGGCTGCATACTAAACATGAAGCATCAAATAATCAACAAAGCCACTTTTTAGTAGCATGACATTAAATTATCTAATTAAGATACTGACTCATCACATGCATCTTCTTAATAATATATGTATGAAGACATGAAAACTTTCCATTCAAGAATACATCAATGAACTTGGTAACCAGTTGCTTTCAATCACTCCACCATTTAAAATCTAAGATATCAAAGGAAGATTTGTAATTCACGAAGTAAAAACCCAGTTATCTGGAGAAAGGAATGCCCACTTGCCAAACTATCCAAATAAATGCCAGGAATAGTTTACTCATTAGCAGGATCTATAAAATAAATATTACAAAAATACCTACTCTGGCCCAGTCCCGACACACTCCCCTACTGTGAGCTATTTTGGCAAAGCTTAGCTTCCACGTGTTCAGCTTCCTTTTCTGCAGAGATGAAGCTCATGCAGTTTCTGTTGCTCCTGCTGGTGCTTCTCTAAATCTAATTATTAGATTATAGCGAAATGGATATGAGCCAAAAACTGCACACACCTGCAGCAGCACATCCCACAAGCCTCTAGGAACCTCAAAAGCCTGCTTAAAGGACTAAGGAGAGACCTGTTAAGTGAGCATCAGAAATGCCTGTGGTGCCTGTACCAGGGGTCCTCAAACTTTTTAAAGTGGGGGCCAGATCACGGTCCCTCAGAGAGCTGAAGGGCCGGACTATATGAACTACTAATTCCTACTGTAACACCTTGGCTGCGCTCACTGCCCAAAAAACCTGGCGGGCCAGATCAGACTCCTCTGCGGGCCGCATGTGGCCCGCGGGCCGTAGTTTGAAGACGCCTGCCAGTATTCCTGTCTGTGGTGCTACTCAAACACAGGGCAAATGCTCTCCATTTTCTCTAGCACCAAGTAGCATTTATAAATGTGATTTTTAAATGGAGAAAAGAATAAATCAAAGAAGAAAGAGGAGGAGGAGGAGGAAGAAGAGGAGAAGGAGGAGGAGAAGGAAGAGGAGGAAGCTAAGTGTATCAAGTCAAAGGGAGCTTCCATTAAAAGAGAGATTGATAAAGTACAAATCAAAGTGAACCTACAGCAACATTACGCAAGATTCCACACAGGAGCGTGCTTTATAGGCAGCATGGTGTCAAATCATGGCTCGTTATTTCTACCATTCTGTAGCTACTAATAACTGCAGCTACATGTCAAACAAAAACCTGTTGGCTCCATGCCTTCTGTGAGCCATCTGTGTAATACTCTCATAAGTTCCCCGCTGCGAATCAAACGAAGGTGGAACGGAGTGACTGACAGTCACACCCTTAGGTGGCTAACAGGAGCCCTATTTCCCAGGATCAGTGCAGAGGCACGCTCCGCCCAGAAGCTTTCTCTGGGGACGTCAGGGCAAAATAGGTACCTTTGCCTAGTGCTTGGGGCTTTCTTCGGTCACACCAGGTGGAATATCATTTTATTGGTCAACTGATACCGTAATTGCTGACTGACTCCTTCATCTTGTTCATCTTTGTTGGTGAGTTACTTGAGAACAGGCTATTTTTCATCATTTTTGCATCTCCATTTATTGCATCTGTGCCTGACACATTGGTCACAAACTAATGCCAACCAAGCGCAGACTGATGAGCCAGCTGTATGAAGAAAAACAGCCTTGGGGTGTCCAACCCGCTACTGAAGAGACCCTGAAATTCTCTGTGAAGTAGCTATGGGTGATTTTCCTAATCCTTGGATCTAAGGGTGACAGGTACCGACTGCAATACAAATGCTCATTCTCACAATCGCAAACAAAATTAGTATTTTATTTATTAGATATTAACAATTGGATGTGGTTTCACAAATTTGAGCACAATATTTTATTTTTTGTTGTGGGTGTGTGTGTTCTGTTTTTTGTTTTTTGTTTTAATCCTCACTTGAGGATATTTTTCCATTGATTTTTAGAGAGAGTGGAAGAGAGAAAGACAGAGAAAGATATCTGTGTAAGAGAAACACATCATTTAGTTGCCCCTGCGTGTGCTCTGACCAGGACCCGGGTTGGGGAGGAGCCTGCAACCAAGGTAGTAAGTGCCCTCGACTGGAATTGAACCAAGGACCTTTCAGTCTCAGGCTGACACTCTATCCACTGAGCTAAACTGGCTAGGGCTAAATATTTTATTTCTTAATGAGATATTTAAAGACATTTTAAAGATTTTAATGTTAATGAATTAAATTAAAATTTCAATATTACTTTTCCCCATTTTCTGTATAAGATACTTTTATTCATCAAAATATAGTTCAAATGCTGATTAGCTACAATTCCTTTGAATTGTTTTAAAACCCAGGTTTGGCATGGGGAAAATAGTTTTAAATGGCCACCAAAATCTTATAATTAGAAGGAAGTGAGTTAACATATAAATTTTAAGCAATATTAGTCAAAACATTTAAAAAATTGAAGATACAGAAATAGCTTAACACTAAACATAATAAAACCAAATGAGAAAAAAGAGGAATGTACACAGCCTTTTTTCCCTTTCATTTGCTCTATCAAGAAAAACAAACCAGTCAATTTCTCATTGGCTCTAGAAAATATTGTTTGCATTTCTATCATATGCTAGTAACATTACCATAAAAATCCAAATACCTTGGTATAGTATACTCCCTACTCTGTCACTGACCTTTTGCATGACCTTGGGCAATGAAGTAGCAAAAGATTCCCTCCTCAATCTAACCCTTAGTATCCATGACCTTCAAAAAGCCACTTTACCTCCAAGTTGTGTTCTACTGACTTCCTATCTCCGCCATCGCTCCCCTCTCCCCTGGTCCATCCTCCAGTCCAAACAATAACTGGGGTATTTTTAAAACATAGAACAGATCACAATATTCCCCTGCTGGAAAACCTTCTAATAACTGCCCATAGAAGTAGAAAAATGGCCCCAAGGCTCCATTATAGCTGAGAAGGCCTACAAGAACCCCTGCCAGCCCCTCAGGCACCATCTGCTGCCACCTCCCCTCCCTCTCCTTTCAAGCCACATTGGTCTTCCTGCTCTTTGAGAAAATCTCTGGCTCCTTGTGCCAGAAAGGCTTTCTGTGGATTGTTCATTGGCTGCCTCCTTCCCAGAATTTTGGTCTCAATATCACTTCCTCAGCAGGCTGTTCCCTGACAATCATACTAGTATACAAAGCAATAGTCTCTGATCTTAGCCCGGCCACTCCCTAGCACATTGCACCATTTTTTCTTCTTCAGAGCATTTATCGACAGTTGAGATTATTTTGTTTAAATCACAAATGTGTTGTGCCTCTTCCTCAATTTAGAACTCAATATGCTCAATGGAAGAGACACTATCTTGATTCGGCCTGTCTTATCGGCAAAAATACCTGGTACATGGTCCATACACAAAAATATTGCTTAGCTTTCTGACCGACTGACGCAGCTTTACTGAGAGGAGCAAATGAGATAACATCAAAGAATAGTCTTAATAAAATGTAAGTTTAAACATGCAAATGATACTTAGGACAGCCATATTTACTCTCTAAATGTGGCTTCCTTGCTTGTAAAATGAATACAGGATTTTTGTGAGTCAACTAGAACCATCCTTCTCAAAGCCATCTGAAAGTAACTTGCCAATTCTCACAGGGAAATGCTTACAGAGCATGAATCAGTAGAGAGTGTGGATGAAGTCACAATAATCACCCACTGGCCCATTTATCACTCTATTAGTAAATATTTATTAGTTTTTGAGTATGTGTTAGGAGCAGTCATAAGTGGTATGGGTAAAAAAGAATATATATTAATAAATAGCTCCTAGTCGGTTTGGCTCAGTGGATAGAGTGTTGGCCTACAAACTGAAGGGTCCTAGGTTCAATTCTGGTCAAAGGCATGTACCTTGGTTGCAGGCACATCCCCAGGAGGGTGTGTGCAGGAAGCAGCTGATCAATGTTTCTCTCTCATGGATATTTCTAACTCTCTGTCCTTCTCTCTTCCTCTCTGTAAAAAAAAAAATCAATAAAATATATATATTTTTAAAAAGAATTTAATAATTAGAGAAAAACAACAGATATACAAAATCAATAATAACAAGACAGGTTTAAAGGTATCAAAAAACTATGCACTATAGGAGTATAAAGGATTCAGAAGAAGGACGGCAAATCCTGACTTAACGGACGAAGGAAGCTCTAATGAAGGAAGTCACCGTTGAACTTGTCTTGAAAGATATTTAGAAGATGGAATTCGGGTGGGGGTAAGAGGTTCCCGCAAGTGGAGAAACTTTGTAATTCCAGCCTGCGAGAGCAGGAAAGTCTGGAAAGTTTTTGGGGAAATAACTGGCAGCTCATTGAGGTGAAGACAATGGAGGAATCAGCATCAAGACAATACTGCTGGCTTAAAGGAAGCCCAGTACCTTACATATCATCCAATGAGCCCAAATTAATTTGATAAGCAGTGAGGGTTTACAGAAAGGCTGTCCTAGGTGAATCCATATTATCGGACTGCACTTTAGAAAGATCAATTTGGGTGTGGATTCTAAAAGGCGAGATTAGAGACCAAGAAAGAAAACTAGCCTTCGATTTCCATAACCCAGGCAACAGCTAATGTGGTCCCAAACAGGGGGATGGCAGTGGGGATGGAAGACACAGACAGGGTGAGGGACAGCCAGCACATCTTGTGACTGATTGCCAGAAGAGCAGGCTGAGAAGATGAGCTGTTAGAGCAAGAAACAAAAATGTAAGAGCCAATTTTAGAAGGATCTGAAAGCCAGTGAAATGTTCAAACCGGAGAGCTTATGATACTTTCTTTTTGCACCTTAAAGAGAAAGCATGCAATTTTCTTTTTATGAAATATGAAATCACTGATACTTCTTTTACAACTGTCTCCCTTGCAAGCATTTGAATTATTTCATATAGTACATTAGAATTATTTTATATAGTATATCAAAAGATCAAGTAAACTTTAGTTAACAGTTGTGCAAGATTTATCCTACCAGGATTACATTTCCATTTCTAACACTGATTCTACCACTTCCTGTGTTTAAGAGACTTCCTCCTCTGCCACTGTCCACAGTGTGCAGGGTTTGTCTTTACTTATCTCTTCTTAGCTGACTTTTTCCCCCCATCGTTTGACTATAAAGGAATTGTGCTTGTGAAAAACAGCCAACTATGTGACTGCCGTGTTAACAGTGATCTGCATGAGCTTCCTGCAGCTGGCATGACCAACATTTAGATTCTCATTTTCTCCTGTGTCTGACCCACGTGGATCACCTGTTGGGTGGTCTGCCTAACTCTATGCAAAATCTGACCATTTCATGTCCCATCTATTTCCTTCTCTGAATCACCACTGTGTCTCTCACTAGATTTCTTTGCGTTTATATGTAGCCTTTCACGGTCTCTCCCACGCAACAACCTGAATAGTCCTTTCAAAATGGAAATTGATCGCTTCACTCCTCTGCTCAAACATTCCCAAGGCTCCCTAACAAACTCCAAACAGTGCAGGCTGTACAGGATATGGCCACCACTAGTCATCCTCACTTCCTGCCGCTTTCATCTTTGTCACCTGCTCTTACCACTCTGGCTTCTTTGCATCATCCTCAATGCACCAAGAAGAGCTTGGCTTGAACTGCCCTCTAGGCTTTGGCAACTCCTTCCCTCAAAATCCACCCGGCTGACTCAACGCCCTTCCAGAGTTTGTTCAAATCTCAGCTCTCACCCAGGCCAGTCCTGGCTTCCGGTTCATTGCTACAATCTGACCTCCAGCACTCCTGCCCTCCCTCACTCACCCTGCTCTACTTCTACTGACACAGCAGGCAATAAGCATCAGTTTCCTTCGCCTGGAAGTCTGGGTCCAGAAAGGAGTGAGTCTGTGTCTTTTTTATTCACTGATATGTGCCATATTTGCTGAGAGCTATTTAGGACAATAGCTCTCAGCAAATATTTGTTAAATGAATTAATAAGCATATACTCACAGATCAAGTTTCCAGGCAATGCTTTTTAAAAATTAAGTTTAGAGGGAAAATACAGGGTAGAGCAAAAGTAGGTTTACAGTTTTCAGTATGCAAAACACAATTTATTCTTATATTATTATTTATTCATTATTGTATTATTTTCCATACAAACAATCGTTGCCCCACCCAGTATGCAGGATAGATTTTTACAGCTCTTAAATCACTTTGTAATTTATAATATTGGGTTTTAAAGGTGACCTGTTTTGCTTTTTTGTGATTCCAGGGAATCATGGATAGTGAATTCTACATATGATCTTCCGTGAAACCTACAGACTCCTATCTATTTTGAGCTGTCTTACTAGGCCTGTCAGAAAGCTCCCATTTCTGATTTCTCTGTGAATAAATGAATGTCCCGCCCTGTGAAGTCTCCTCAAGGAAAAGGAACATAAACAAACACCTCTTGTTCACTCACTGAAGACCCTGCCGTGTCCCCTGTGATTCAGCCACTAGAAGCAGAGGTCCAAGTGGATGTGGTGCTGAGGTCCTACAGCTTCTCTTTCCTCCATGGTCATTAGAATGACTGGATATTAGGCTAAATTTTTAGGTCAAGATTTTTAAAATTTTTGAGAAAATTTTCCAGAATAATATGCTTTTATACTTTTGAGTTCATCATTCCAAAAGAAAGTTTATTACCCAACTTTAAAAAAAAAAAAAAAAAAAAAAACAAGAACTGAGTGGGGGTGGTGGGAGGGTACTGTTTTCACCTACGCTTGTATAGCTCCATCAAAGCTAGACTACGCTAGACTGAGCCAAAACAATAACTTGAGTCACACTCTGGAAAAAGTTACTATGATTTTTTAAATTTCATCTGTTTAAAAAAAAAAAAAGCTTAAATGTTATGTTAACCAAGTGTCTTACATGTCTGTTTTTTCAGAAACAAGAAGAAACAAAAACAAAATCTGCCTGGGAAATATGCAGGAATGAGGAACATATTCTATTTCTAAGAAAAATAAAATCTAGCTCTTCAATATTTATCTATTTCTAACATATTTCTTCAGGGGGGAAAAATGTTAGTCTTTGTGGCCTTCCAGAAAATGCTCAACATAGAACTTGAAGAAATAACATATGAGTGATGACCCCCAAATTCTAAAGGATCCTTCCACTTCAATGACCTAACTTACTGGTCTCATAAGCACCCTTTCAGTTATTTGTTTTAAAACAGCATTCCCTGTGACAGCATGTGAGACGGTCACCGCACAATGCAACTGAGTCATGACCCTTCATCTAAGGCCAGTGGTCGGCAAATTCATTAGTCAACAGAGCCAAATATCAATAGTACGACGATTGAAATTTCTTTTGAGAGCCAAATTTTTAAACTTAAACTTCTTCTAATGTCACTTCTTCAAAATAGACTCGCCCAGGCCATGGTATTTTGTGGAAGAGCCACACTCAAGGGGCCAAAGAACCACATGTGGCTCGGGAGCCACATTTTGCTGACCACTGATCTAAGATGATAATTGGTTTCATTTACTCTCACCAAGTAAAGTCCTGGGTACCTGATAATGCTTCTAATCTATGATACTAATTTGCCATTAAAAAAGAAAAAAGAAAATCACAGTATTTTAGAACCAAACTAAATCATACAAGAGTCATATACAGGGCACCATAGGAGAGAGAAGGAATTTCAGGAAGACAAGGAGGGAGAACCAACCAATCCTTTTATGTTACAGGTTAAATAGGAGAAAGAGAGAGAAATTCAACTGAAACATATGCTTCGCTATTAAATCCACAAGGAACATCTATGAAAGACCTCCTCAACTTCTTTAGGAGCAATAAAGGGTAATCAAATAAGAACTCTGTGCAGAGTGGGGAGACCCTCTGAGAGCTGGAGGTATCATTACGTTTGACACAGATAAAAATAAAAATTTTTCACAATTCAGAGACTGATTTCAAAAGAGGAAGACTACGTTAACAAAAAGCTATGAATGTGTGAAGAAAGGATCAACTGCAAGACTAGTTCAAAAACTGGTCCAAAATCTACCATATTCAAAATTTTATTTTATTGATATCTCATTTAATTTTGGCTAATCCTATTTAATATATATTTTTTTAAATCTTCATTCAGTAAATATTTATTTATGGTTTGGCTGCTAGCCAAATAAATTCAAAAAGTGACCATATCCTGCACTGGCAGAGGGTCAATAAAACAGGAGAGGTCGCTATCTAATTGATATTTAACACCTTAAATCCAGGACTTGGCAAAACAAAAGTCCATTAGTAAACCGAACTTACATTGGATACTTTCAAAGCTTAGACTCACACCTGCACTATTCTCTAGTGAATGTGCAGAATCATTCCATGTGCAGATTTAATGCATTAAACCCACTCCTGGCTTCCAGCTCTCTTTCTAACTCTAGCTTTCTCTTAATGCTGGTATCTTTATCCCTTTTACATTCATTTCACATTATAGCACAGGCACCTAGGCATGGCCCTTTCAATTCTCTCTGAGAGTAAGTAAGGCTATAAATAAACTTTATAAAATGAGTCTATGCAAGCACTGGCCTAGTACCAAGAAGCCCTCTGCATTAACTGTGAATCCTCTGAGAATGATACATCTGTGGGTCACGCACAAGGACTCAAAGTTTGTCATACGAGTGGGTTGCTATGGAAAAGGCTCAAAATCAGTGCCATGAGAATTGCGCTTGTTCTTTGGCAAGTATCTTAATTTAGCCTGTTTGAAAAACTTACCAGTCAAGGTCATGTCTACCCAATTGGAGGTCATGACATCCATGCACATCAAATGAACAGCAGACTAATTAGGTGGGTACATACCAAGGGGGGCAGAGTCTCCGAAGAGTTAGGAGGAGGTGCTGTCTCCACGGCTATTTCTGGATCATCCTGTTCACTTTCACTGTAACATTCTATAACAAAAACAAAAATGCTTAATGTCCCCACGCCATTATCACTTACCCCCATAATGCACGAGCAGAGGTCTGTCCATCTGGCTATTGCAATTCCAACCCAATTCAGAAAGTGCTCATCTAGTGAGCTATTGGGTTGCAAGGGGGTTCCAGGCGAGGGGAAAACAAGTGGCCACATCAGCGTGTCTGCCCTCAAGGAGTGTCCAACCCACAGGAAGAGGACTCCCCATAGGTAGCTCAGGCAAAATAAAATATTTCCTCATATATTAAGAGAGCATACAATCAATAGTGATTAATTCTGATCCCAGGAACCATAATGAGCTGAAATTGAAAGAATAAGTAAACCATCAATGGTGCCAAGAGTGATGTTGGTAGCAGGCCAACAGGGCAACGATATGAAGTCCCTAAAAGAGATGGTGGAAAAAGAAACGGAAAAGTTCCTTGAGGCCATATCATGGAAGGCCTTACACACCAGGCTCTTATGTAGTTATTTTTTTCAACATATCAATGTACTTTATTTTTTTTAAACTTTATTGTCGAAAGTATTACATGTGTCCCCCTTTCCCCTCATTGACCTCTTTTAACCCACCTCCCCTGACCCTACCCCATGCCTTCACCACCCTGTTGTCTGTGTCCATGGGTTATGCATATATGGATATAAGTTCTTTATTTGATCTCTTCCCACCCACCTATCCTCCCTGCCTTCCCTCTGACTTTAAAACTAGAACCATTTATTTTATGGGCAATAGTTAGCAGATTGATTTCACAATATTATAATGTACCTCTCTATTGTGTTAAGCCTAGTTGCCACTTTTCTATTTCTAAATTAAGATTGTTTGATTTTGTTATCCAAAGATACAATCCTCTAGTTTCAATTCCCAAGTTTTGTGTGGTGTGCGCATTTCAGAATAGCATCAGCTCTGTGACCTTGGCACCTAACGCCTCTTCTTTTCCATAAGAAGGAGCACTTGCATCATTAAGAAGAATCAGAAACTTGTAGCTGTGTATGCTGAAAGCTACAGACTGGGCTCAAAGACTGACACTCGGCCTGTGTCCCAATCTGACCTTCAGGTTCCCAATGCAAACGTCAGGTAATTACTCTGAGCACTCATCTGGTGGAAATACTAAAATATCAGAAAGGAAGCAGTGGGATGAAAGTTATCTGTCTAAATCATGTTGAGATGATGCCTATGAGTAAGAATCCAGTAAGTGAGGCGATGAAACATTTGCATTGGCAATTGTGTGAGATGTCGTTGAAGCTTCCAGTTGCTAACGAGTGGGTGAAGTGTGAACAGCATGCATAGCCAGCAGAGGAAGCTCAATTCCATGCTGGCAAGTCTGTGCGATTGTCTCTGCATGTTTTCAGATAATTTTAAATGCCAACGTGTGTTTCATTAGGACAAGGCAATGCATAGAACTTGATATGGTTTTCTCACCTTATTTCATCCTATTCTAATTTTCTTGCTAGATTTTCATAATTTTAAAATAGAACATACCTTCATCCTTTGTAGTGGATTCATGATGGGTTACAGATAATCCAAGCTTGTTTAACCACCTATAATTTAAATAGAAAAAAAACATTTGACCAAAGAGATTCACCTTTGACCTAGACCCTGAAGGAAGGTTTTGGTCATACTTTATAATAAAGTTGTCATAATCCTACGCTCAGTCCAAATATTTCCAGCACAAATTTGTGGTATCGAACCCTAAGAATTCTGGTTTCATAATATTTTCATTACTTAGGGCAGCGTTTTTCAACCACTGTTCCGCGGCACACTATGTTGCCTGGTGTGCTGTAGGTGCAGACAAGACAAGAATTTTATAATTTTTCACTATTTTGTTTACTTAATATTTCATAATAAAGTAATTGTAAAATACTTTCTTTGTGTTTATTTGATTCCTATTCAAGAGAATTACTTTATATTGTATATAGTCAATATAGGCACAGAGTTAAATTTTTTAACATTTTCTAATGGTGGTGTGCCTCGTGATTTTTTTCATGAAACAAGTGTGCCTTTGCCCAAAAAAGGTTGAAAAACACTGACTTAGGGCACTCTTTTTAAAATATATTTTTTTATTGATTTTAAAGAAGAAGGGAGAGGGATAGAGAGATAGAAACATCAATGAGAAGAGAGAATGACTGATTAGCTGCCTCCTGCACACCCCACACTGAGGATCCAGCCCTCCACCTGGGTATGTGGCCTGACCAGGAATCAAAACATGACCTCCTGGTTCATAGGTCAATGCTCAACCACTGAGACATGCCAGCCAGGCCACTCACTTACTTGCAAGAAAAGAAATGAGGTGGCCCATTATCCAGATGACTACTGTGGGTGACAGCATTATATATTCTAAATATATGAACAAATATATTTTTGCAATTGTCCATTTTAAGGTGTTAGCAACCATGAAAATCCTTATTATTAAGTTTAGTAACTTTACCATTAAAGTTTTATCTCTGTAATTCATAAAATATCTGTTTATTTCACATGAAAATAAAGAAAAGATGATACATTTTTTAAGCCAGAGTTTTTATTTTAATCAATAAAATATCTGGCTAGAGCTATTTAATTTAATCAATAAAATATCTGGCTAGAGCTAAATATTCCTAACCTGGGGAAATTTTTAATTCCTTGAATAATGTGACGTAAAGCAAAAACTGTCAATGTCATCTCTTCTATTGATTTACCATTTTGTTGGCAATGAATTCGAACTAAACATCAGTAATGAAAATAGAACTAGATGACCCTTATGGCAGTCAAACTTGGTTTATGACTTCAGGCTACTGCAGTTCTTTCTCAAGGGTTTTGTTAGGAACATATTTTATAATACAGAATTTTAAAAAAGATATAAAAGGTCTATTTCATATGCTCCTAACTATATAACCTATTTAAAGGGAAAATATTATTTGGGGGCGGTGATCATCTAAGCAATTAATTTTCCACATCTTGCCAGTTTTCTATATTTTTAAAAAATGTTCCTTATTGTGTAGTACTTTTGAGAAACCAGAGTTTTTAATAGTGGCCAAAGTCTACCAACACCAACAAAATCACAGTGCTATGTACTTTGAGATTCACTTATATTTTTCATGTCCCTGAGATCTGTAATGCCTCATGAACAATTCTCTGGCCACACACAAGGACAGAAGTATTGCACGTTTCCATCTGTCAATAAGTTAGGAATCTTTACCCAGTCCTCCACCTTCTATGGCTTTGCTGCATTTTTAAACATTTAACAGCAAATATAAAATAAATCTGATTGTTAAAAATAAATAAAATAGGACTGCCTGCCAGGAAAAGATGAATCCCAGCCTCATCTATGAAAACCCCTTTAGCACCATAAGAAACACGTAATCTCTTAATGGCCACTTAAAACTGGAATAACACCTGGGCCCAGATCATGCCACAGGCACTGGAAAATGTTCATCAAGATTCAACAGAACAAACAACAAAACAAGTAGGCAGGAAATCATATCAAAAAAATGCAAATGGCTAATAAACACATGGACAAAATTATCAGCTTCAACTGTATTTTGGATAATGCACATTCAAACACAGGAAAATATTTTTCACCACTAGATGGGCAGCATTTTAAATATCTCTGATTTCAAGAATTTAGGAGAAAACATTGTAATGTTTGTTGAATTGAACATGAAAATTGATGCAGGCAATTCATTGATAGTATTCAAATGTTAAATATTCATCCTTTTTTGCCCAACAAGTCTAATTATAAACATCTAGCCTACAAACCACAACTTCATATACACAAATAAATGACAAAAACAAGAAAATAAAACATTATCTATATATATAAAATCCTAAGCAACTGTCCGACCATTCGACCATCTGACCGGTAGCTATGATGCACACTGACTATGAGGGGGCAGATGTTCAATACAGGAGCTGCCGAGCTGCAGTGACTTGGCAGCTGTGGTTCTTGGGTGTTGCACCCAGAACCAGAGAGGAGAGAGCCCGATCCAGGCTGTGTCACCCGAGAACTGCCCTCTCGCAAGCCGGGACCCCTCGGGGGATGTCGGAGAGCCAGTTTCGCCCCAATCCCCACAAAACAAGCTGAGGGATCCCACCAGTGCATGAATCCATGCACTGACTGGGCCTCTAATACAATATAATTGTCCATCAACGGGAAAATGGGTAAAGTATGGCACTGATTCTATCAGTACTGTGTTATAATGGAGCTAATAAAAGGATAGATGGGAAGCCTTGTAATGACCTGGGAAAATCCTATCATACTGTGAAATAAAAAATTTAAAAAAAAAAAAAAAAGGAAGTAAAAAACATGTTTAGGCTGACTCTAAAACTATATAGTTGTATACATCTACAAATTGATATACAAAAAAAGCCTCAGGAACCCTATACAGCATACTGTTAAAAGGGTTTGCCAAAACGGGTTTGGCTCAGTGGATAGAGCGTCAGTCTGCGGACTGGAAGGTCCCAAGTTCTATTCCGATAAAGGGCATGTACATTGATTGTGGGCACATCCCCAAAGCTGGTCGATGATTCTCTCTCTCTCATCGATGTTTCTAGCTCTCTATCCCTCTCCCTTTCTCTCTGCTAAAAAAAAAAATAATAATAATAATAATAATAATAATAATAAAATATCAAAATATATTTAAGAAAAAGGGGTTAATCCCAGGGAGAGAATTTGCAGATATAGGAAGGTTTCACATTGCATGCTTCTGTATTATTTGGTTTCTACAAGAATATATTTTATGAGTCACCTAACTAAAAGAAATATTTAAAAGCACATTTTTAAACATTGATTAGGCAAAGCACAACAAATTTAATGATTCACTTTTAAAATACCAAAAATAAACTCATTCTTAGTTTATACATAATTTTATAATTATATAAGCTAACCACTCCCCCCAAAAAAGAGTATATAAAAGTGAAATAGACAAAAAAAAAAACAAAAAAAAAAACTGTTGGCATTATCAAGACAAAAAATGGTTTTAAATTGAGAATGCCTGAAACAAGCAAAGATACGAAAATATAGAAACATCGCAGATTGGGAGAGCATTGACAATTAAAAAAAAAAATTCCTCTCAACCCTTTGCCAACAACCATGTCCTTTTAATGGCCATGGTGAGTTCCTTGCTGTGAAAAACTGGTGATTGCTTAGAATCTTGTTTCTTCCCAGCACTCACCGGCTCAGAGCACCTCCTGTGCTAAGAACACGTTAGCCGAACATGGAGGCAGTAAAATGCTCCTAGTTGGGGCTAAGTAGACGGAAGCACAAAAAGACTTGTATTTACATAGACATGACAGATGTTTCCGAGAGTGTGCTGTATGTTGACTTGCCGTGAATGTTATGTTGGAGAAACACGAGTGTGAAGAAATGGATGTGAAAACAAGCACATGCTTCCCGCAGGCACCGTGGGAGAATGGCCGCTCCCACAGCCTCTGTTCAGAACCAGTTCCTTCATTTCCCTAACCGCTTCCCCCGTCCTCACACACTGAGGGTCCCTTCGGAATACACAGCATAACCATTAGCCTTAATTGCCTCTCCCTTCCTCGTCCCAGATAGAAATGTCACCCCCAAAAGTGCCATTTCCCGAGGAGGGGAGCTTCTAAAGCAGAGCCCTCTCTCCAGATGCCCTCCCGTCCTCCTTCCCAGCATCTCTGCATGTCGCTGAGACACACAGTCACGTGATGCCCCGGCTCCACAGGCCACCCGGGTAGGAAAAGAGACTCCTCAGGGGCCAATGGCGGCAATCCCTTCCTCTCCACGTGAACTATACCTTGTGGGAGAAGTCAGCCTGGAGGCCCCAGGAGAGTCTGCATTGGTGGCTATTAAAAAACCATCTTCAGGAAAATAAAACTTCACGCTGTGTCACCAATCAAAGAGATTATGACACATTTGGGTCCAGATAAAATGGGCAGTTTGTCTATGAGTGGCCGCATGGACAGCTTTAAACTCTAAAGGTCATTCAGCACTATGGGATCAGAACACCTTACATGCAAATTTCAACTTACGCCTTACTTGTAAGCTGGAAAGGGAAATGTTAACATAAATTTCAAGTAAAATAAACAGATTTTCACAGCATAGACTAGTAATAAGATCTCAGCTTCGGTAACTATGAAAGGCTTTGACTTAGCCAACTAGACAGTGTGTGTGTGTGTGTGTGTGTGTGTGTGTGTGTGTGTGTGTTTGTATGTATATATACATATATGTCTTAGTTATACTATTATAGTAGTTAATACGCATGTAACTCTGCTTGCTGTCAGATCTCTGCAAATGGAAAACACAAAAATTGAACATAAGTGGACTAGAAACATACACATAAACTGGAAAAGAGGGTGAGCAGGAAACAAAATAATGCGGATGTGTGATGTATAGAGCAAATCTGACTGAAATTAACAGGTCTAATAACTTCGTACTGGTTCGCAAATGTATTTTGCGATGCCGGGAGAGAAATTCACAGGTAACAAGACACTGAGCACTAACGGTTTCTCTGGTAAACCCAGTCTCACCCTCCCCTCATCAGAGAAAACAGAAGCACTTTGAGAGGGCCAGCCGCAGGATGGGTAGGAAAGATGCAGACAGGAAGGAAGCTGGAGATACAAGACGCTGTTTGAAAGAAGCAGGGACAGCAGGGGGCTGGGGGGGAGGCAGGGGGGACCATTTGGGGTTAATGGATGGCTCAGATCCAGACCATCCTGGGGCCCTAAGTACTTCAAGGCAAGACATTAAGCTTTCCACACGCCCCTCACACCCCTAGGGCTTGCTAATCAATAGGATTTAGCGTTACTCCTGTAAGTGAATAAAAAGCTTTGACAGTGAAGTTTTAAAAATCTTCTCCTATTGTGTGCCTGCTCTTATTTTTTTCAGACACTTGAGAAAGCCAGGAAGGAAAAGCTAAAATCAGAAAGAGGGAAGAAACCACTTCTCTCTCCACAGAAATAAAAGGCTTGTTTGAAAGACTCAGTTGTCAATTCCTGGCCTTGTTATTTCGACCACTCCGCCCTCACATGAGGGGTTGTGGTGGGGAGATGAGGGTAGGGAACCAATGAGAATGCTTCTAGCTAGAGTAGGCTGCTGACGGATATCCTATAAGTTGTGTGTGTGTGCTCGTTCATGTATGTTTGGTGAAAAGCAGTTTTTCTTTAAGTTTCTAGAGCAAAAGGGCAAAAGGAAGTTATATAAGGCAGATAGAACAGAAAAAAGTCATTATCTATAAATAAATAAAACAGATTAAGCCATAAACTTCATGAATGGAAGAAGTATGTCTGCATTCTTTATTTCTAGTGCTTCAGATCTGCTACAATGGGACAATAGCAGGTGGTCCATAGACATATTTTAATTAGTTATGTAAGGTAATATGAGACACTAAGAATTCTTGCCCTAGCCAGTGTTGCTCAGTGGTTGTAGTGTCAGCCTAGTGCACTTGGGTCTTGGGTTCAATTCCCAATCAAAGGCACATACCTGGATTGCAGGTTTGATCTCTCACCCTGTCCGTGGGCAGGTGCAGGAGGCAACCAATCAACTGATCTATATGTGTCTCTCTCCCCTCTCCCTTCCTTCCACTCTCTCTCTTAAAAAAAAAAAAATCAATTGAAAAAATATCCTCAGGTGAGGATTAATAAACAAAAAAGAGCAAGAGAGAGAGAGAGAGAGAGAGAGAGAGAGAGAGAGAGAGAGAGAGGGAGAGAGGGTCTAAGAATTCTGAAACGAGAGCTTAAATTAGAGTGCTCTCTAAAGCCTCAGTCCGCAGACCTCTACCATTGGCTCAATGGTAGAGGTCTGCGGACTGAAGGGTCCCAGGTTCGATTCCGGTCAAGGGCTTGTACCTTGGTTGCGGGCACATCCCCAGTAGGGGGTGTGCAAGAGGTAGCTGGTCAATGTTTCTCTCTCATCGACATTTCTAGTTCTCTATCTCTCCCCCTTCCTCTTTGTAAAAAATCAATAAAATATATTTTTTTAAAAATAAAGCCTCAAGCAGGTAATTAGGGACCTAAAACTTATGTCAGCTATACTCTGAGCAAAACTGTCCTGCAAAATATTTGTGATTGCACATGGAGAGCTAATAAATGCATGAATCATCATGATATCACACAGCACATATGAGACGCTGTAAAGATCAGAATTCTGAAAGCTGCAAGGTCAGTTATGTAATACTTTAAAGCCTTCTCCCCATGATTCTGATTCTCATTTTAACATTTTCTTACAATTATTTGGCTCTTCCTTTCTCAAGGTTCCCTACACTCATCTCCTCACCAGAAGAATTCTCATTACTTCTTCCAAAAATAGCTACTTTGATATGTATAGTTCTCCAAAATGCTCCCAAATACTAGAGAAGAAAGCAAGAAGTCTCTGTAGCTGCTAAAGAGATTAATCCTTAAAGCATGAGAAGTTATGAAACAATAACTGATATGAACATATGTTTAAAATTCAAACATCTGACCAAAGTAAGACTATTCCCATAGAGATTGGATTTATCCATTTCCTCTACTTACACATTCATTTCTTGTGTATTCTCAGCTGCAAAATAAAAGGTCTTGATCTGTGGATGGCTGATCTTGAAAGCACTTGAAGGGGAAAAGCACAGACACATACAAAATTAGTGCTTGTGGTCATCAGTGGGTTTGAAATAAATCAGTCAAATATAACTACAGTAAGTGCACCTGCTTTCTTTGTAACTCTACAGAAAATAATTTAGTCACATTAAATATCCATTGTCTAATCTCTATTTCATTTCAAAAACAGAGGGTTAATCCATCATGTATGAACATCCACAACAGGACTGTATCTTAGCTGGTCAGTGGTTTCTATTTAAAACATATGGACACATTCTTTCACTTTCATTTGCTAACTACTTTGCTATTGAGATGATACATTAAAATGTAGGGTGATAGAGGTGTCACTTCAAAATACTTAGGTCAACTCCTTCAAGAACAGTCTTAATTCAATCAAATATGTATGAGAATTCGTTTACACGAAAATAATCAAGCATAGAACTTGTGATAACCTATCAAAAACCTTATCCAGCCACTCTTTAGCACATAAAACATATAAGGTAGACTTTCAGTTTCAAATAAAAGTATAAAACATTAAAGATAACAAATAATAAAGTGTTTCCCCTTTACCATTTAGACCGGAAGTTCTACAGTACGAGGCAAGGACATTTATAAAAAGTTTGGTCTAAACTACAAGAATCATCACAAACTCATGTATCACTGGATAGGTGTAGCTACACCAGAGTGGTAAGGACTTAAAGCTAGCACCAGTTTATTCATTTTTTTAGAAACAAGCAAATTAGCTGCTAATACTAGTAATGTAGATCAATAGGAAATACCCTTTTCTAACAAAAAAGAAAATGATGTCAAAGATAGAAGAAAAAGTAAGAAAAAGGTGAAGAGGACACATATGCAAAATGCAGCTGGATGCTGTCAAGAGCACCTGACTGGGAGGCTGGCTAGCTGGTCTAGAGCCAGCCCTTCCATGAGTTCTAACCAACACCAAATTCTCTGGGCTATTCCCTTCTCAATAAAACTAGGACCATGCCTGGTGACTGTTTTCCCTATTTTTTCTCAAATCTTTGGAACTTAAATTATATCAAGTTGTCATCCCCACATTTAAGACATCAAGAGAATTCAATTTCAAGATTTCTACTAAGAATGCTATTATAAACTAAGAAAAAGTAGTCTTGCCATAATATTGACAGCTCTGGAGAATCCTATTGAACTAGTCGTTCTCTTCACAAGGACAAAACTTTGACATCTGACCTCCACGCGAGTCATGGAAGGGAGCTTATTTTAAATTCTGTCAGTCAGTATGGTCAACAACATGCCATGCCAGAGCCCCAAGGGGTTTTAAAATCCATCTGCTCCACAAAATGCAATTCCTAAAAATAGGAGGTCAATAGCTTCTATTATTGTTTGGGGTGCCAACCCATAAAGTTCAAAGGTCTCAGACACTGAGTGTTACTTTCATTAACTTCCCAATCACCACATCACCCACGGAACTTTATGAAGGGATATCATCCTGGCTCAGAGTTTTGTGGGAAAAGATAGACAACTTACTGCTTTTTTCTGCATTCAGATGCTTTCTCCACAGTGAAGTCAGGCAGGTTGACAAATCCATCCGCTTTTTCTGCCTGAAACACATGCATACCACATATATGAATCAGTGCCTTAGTCTAGCAGTTAGGTTATTGAGATTACATACAAGGAATAAAGAGAGCATAGATGAAATAAAGGAGCATCAAAAGACACCTTCCTGAATCAGCACTGGACTTCTCCTACATGCACATTTTATTAGAGAAGTGTGATAGTCTCCTGCAAAGTCATCTAGAACCTTCCATCAGTAGTAACATGGTGGCCATTGTATGGCACCCAAAGGACCTGCCCTGCCCCTTCCTCTCTTCCTAAGCCATCAGGGTTGCTTTCTGCTGAGCCTGTGTGCATCCTCAGCATCATTCCCATCCCACTACTCTAGAAAGCCACAGCCCATAAGATGGAATCTAATTGGCACTCCTATATGGTGGACAGAGGCTCGACTTTGGAGTTAGTAAACTGAGGTTTATATCATAGATCTACAACCTACTGGTTTTTATATTACTTAAATAAGTCCAGGTAAATAAAACACTTAATGGACACGCAACAAACATTATTTCCTCTCCCAAGTCTGTAGGAGGTTCCTTGGGGAATAAATCACAGAGTCAAAGCTGCTAAAATCTCAGCTCCATAACGGATCCCTAGGAGTTCTTTCTAAGCAGGAAAGACTGCAGAGCAAAGGGGCACCTTTGAGACATCATGTGAATGTCACTTTAAAACATCAATATTTTTACAGGAAATGTAATCATCCTTTCACCTCTCTAAGAATTTGTTACTTTTTACTATATGGATAAAATTTAACTGTACCACAAGGCAGTGGCTAGATTGCTTATCACAGCTAGACCTCGAATATGTTTCCATCTACAACTGGTGTTGAGTGGAGAAGCATAGACCACAGGACTAAACATAAATGAGAGTCAGTGGTCATTAGGAGAGAAGCAAAAATTGATTTTGAAAATACAATCTAAATTTTTAAAATCAGCTTGCGATCAAATTTGCACCATGGGTGCTCTTACTTCCCTTCATCATCTGTCTCTTTCTCTTATTGCCAACTAGAATGCAACTTGCACTCTTTTCTTCAGGAAACATCCAACCTTATGCCTGTCCCATCACTCCTCTCCTACATGAGTCAATGTATGTAAAATATTTCACTTGAAATGCTTTCTTCTTATAAGACTCAAAATGCAATTCTAAAGGGAACTTTTTGGATGGACACTAGACTTACCAGGGTGGTCACATCATAAGTTCCATAAGTGTCTAATCACTGCGTTGTGTACTGGAAATGACGTCCATGTTGCTAAATCCCGCCTACCTTTATGAGCCCTCACTTAACTGAACTCTATAACGGGTACTCCAGCCTGCCCCCTCCACCGTGCCCTGCCTCAATGCCTTGCTTTTCTGACAACACATTTCGGCTGCTCCCTTGCCCTCTAACTACTCCTTGATCTCCTTCTATGGGTCTTTTTCTCTGGTCCATTTCTTAAATGTCACTGTTTCTCAGATTTCTGACTGCAGACCTGTTCTCTTTTCATTCCACTTCTCTCTGTGGGAGATCATACACACTCCTCTGGCTGCATGTACCGCCATTATATACACATATCCAAATCTATACTTCAAACTGAGATGCAACCCAGAAATCCTATCTCAGGGACCAGTTGCCCAGTTTACCTAATCACATGGGTACTCCAGGGGCTCCCTTTATGGACTGAATATATTCCCCCAAACCCCTAGTGTGATTTGGAGTTGTAGCCTTTGGGAAGTATTTGGAGTTCTCCAAGTGGATGTGTGGTTTGCTCAGTTTTGCCCTGAAACTCCAGCACCATGGAAACAGGCAAAGTCTGAATTCTAAGCACAGCTGCCCATTCTCATGTCACCTTAGAACAGTTGTCACTAAATTCTGATGGCACACACAGACTTATGACTGCTAGAGAAATATGAATTATAGTCTCTAAAACACATGCCTAAAATCAATTGAGATGGAAAAAAAAAACATAAACCCAATTTCTAGTTCTACAGAGAAACAGTCTCAGACACGGCTGGTGGTCATGCAAAAGGAACGCAATGGAAGGAAATTGGGCAGTAATGAGCAAAACTGCATGGACCTTCTGACTCCACTGCTAAATATAATGATGTGCAATGACATGTGCAGTGCATTGGAGCATTATTTACAACAAAAAAGACTGTAAAGAATCTAAGGGCCTCTCATTGGAAGGGGGCAGGGGGTTAAATAAACTATGGCATCCACAGGCCAAAAATAATTATAAGAAAATGACATATGCACATGGGCAATCTCCAGGACATGACAAAAGAAGAAGCAACATACAGTGCCACAGATACAGTAGGCTAATTTTGTGGAAGAAAAACCGGGTATGCCTCAGTATACACACTTGCTTATAGCTACAAAAAGAATGAATGGAAAATGAAACAAAAGCAAAAACGGGGGAAGGAAGAGGGTAGAGGAATAGGGAGGAAAGCAAGACATATCTGGCTATAACGTGTAATATAGTGTTGACTTTGAAATTGGGGTAAATGACCTTTATTAATAAAACAAACCAAAAAAGAAGCAATTCCTAAAATTAATAAATAAATAGAAACCAATGAACCTAACTGAATATAAGCTTGGTGATGTAACCTCACAAATAATGACTACAAGGGACCACCGAGCACAGAATTTTGACTATACATAGTGGATATAACCTAAGACTTTTAAAGTGACATTGCTATTATTTTGTATATAGTTTTAGTAGTTTTTCCCTCTCTCCTTCCCCCCAAAATTGCATTTAATCTAAATGTCCCTTCCTCCCCTCCATAGGAGACAATCCACAATGACACTGCTTTGTTCTGTCGGATGTGCCCTCTTCCCTTTTGAAAAGGAAGTAGGCACATTACACACCAGGCAACCTACACTCTGCACATACTGCTGGCTACCAGGCACTGAGAAATAAAAAATAATGTTTTGTTTTGTTTTGTTTTGTTTTGTTATTAGCACTGGGCACTGAGAAATAAAAAATAATGTTTTGTTTTGTTTTGTTTTGTTTTGTTTTGTTTTGTTTGAGGTATCAGAAGCAGACCTGGCAGTGAGAATGCCTGAAGTCCTTTAAGAACTATAATCATCTTGACTAACATCTAATAACAGATAACAGTTATTGAGCGCTAAGCATAGTCCATTGAGGTAACACTATCGTAACCTTCAGAAGAAAATTAATCCACATCCCAGTGCCAGAATTTACAAAATGATCGGTTTCTGACTTAGACAACTACCAGATGGGCATTATAAAATGGGCAAGTTGTGTGGTATTATTGAAGTGATAGACATCTCAGACCAAAAGCCAGAACTCAGTTAAATAATTATAAATATGAGATTGAAAAGTGTCTTTAGTCGCAAGTAGGAGCTAAAATAGAAGAGAATTTGCAGTCAGTGGATGGCACAAAGAAAGGAACATGGATTTGGTATCAAGTGTCTGAATGTAAGCTACCTACTGTGTGATGTTATGCAGAGCACACAGTGAGAAAGCAGGTAGATCCAGCATCTCAAGATGAACTCAATTTCACATAGATGTATATAATACTGTTAAACTGTTAAAACTATTTTTAAAAAAAAACAAAACACTAAGGTTTCATTATTTCATTATCTAATAAGAATCGGACAAAGGAGTGAAAAGAAAGCAAAAGAGAAGGAACATCCCAGGAAGACAAAGGTGAAATAACGTAGGTTTTCCACTCTGTCCAATGTCAGCTGAGCCCTCTGAACAGCTGCTGTGTCTCTCAGCCTTCCCTGTCCTCTTTGCATCAGACTCATCACAAAAATAAATATTTTAACTTCTTTAGAGAACAAAAATGCCAGTAAGCTCACCATAGCCTTCATATATTACTTAGGGGATGTTTTTTTATTAAACTACTAGAGACCTGGTGCATGAAAATTCATGCACTGGAGGTGGGGGGGGGGGGGCGGTTCCCTCAGCCTGTCTTAACCCCTCTCACAGTCCAGGAGCCCTCAGGGGCAGGAGGTAACCCGGTGATCAGGAGAAGGTGACAGCCCTTCACACCTCTGCTGCTGCCACTGCCAGCAGCATAAACTTCAGTCAGCCCTTGTTACCTGAGCCTCAGGCAGCCCTGGGCAGCTGGGCAGCTGCCATCCAAGGCTTGGCTTTCCTGTGCCTTGGGCCAGCCCTGGGCAGCTGGGGGGCTAAATGGACTAGGTGCTACCATCTTTGAGGTATGGCAGTCAATTAGCATATTCCCTCCTTATTGGCTGTGGGCACTGCCATCTTTAAGGGCAGGGCAATTGATTAGCATATTCCATCTTTACTGGCTGTGGGCACTGCCATCTTTGCAAGGGCATGAGGGTCAATTAGCATATTCCCTCTTTATTAGATAGGATTCTTGCATTCGGTTTTATCCAACATTACCCTATGACTATGATGGGATTTTGACCAAATGATACTTATTCTCACAAATGTCTAGAAATTCTACATAGAAAACACTTGGCAAATGTTTCTTTGGCAAATAAACAGAAAGACCCAATTTTCTCCAGACTCCACAGATCCTGGCATTAATTATAAAAATGGACTGAAAACGGTGCTGATGGTAACTGTGACGGCCCTGAGGATGCTGAGGCTCTGACAAGAAGAGAAAAAGGGGCTCTGAGGGCAGCAGATCACTAGTAGCGGGTCCTGCTGGTGAACCCATCACTTCTCCACCTGTGCTGAGGTGCTGAAGATCACTGCCCCCAGAATGAGTCCTCTAGCAAGGACCATGGGACTTGGTGTGTACAGACCCCAGGTCCAGGCCCTAAGGAACAAAAACTCTGAGATGCATATATTTCCCGGGCTCTTAAGAGTCCCCCAGCAGATTGAAGCTTCAGTTATCCACAGTCCTAATCTGTTTGCTAAGGCGAGCTTCCTTAGCTAACTGTCTACCCTTTTTCACTTCCTCATTCCCTCAAGTACTTCCAGTATTACATCCCAAACAAACTACTGGCATCTAAATTCTCTTCTCAGGGTATGCTTCTGGGAAACCTGAACCAAAATGCCATTCCTTTCCAAGAAAAGGACTCTACTCATGGTTCCTACTCACAAAAGCCCAGCTGCTTGGCATCCTAAGCCCTCTTCATTATTTCCTCCTAAACATAACTCAAGGTTGACCACCTCACTAGCATATGAGGTGGTATTTAAGTGGTTGCTGGAAGCAACTGGCACTCTGTTCTGTGATTTGTAAATCAGTTCTCCTAGTTCTCCAATCCTACTTACATTCTTCATTCTCTCCCTATGAAGTCATATTTTAAATGAAATTAAGGTATGAGTGAACTTTCTGGTAATCTGGCACAAAAAGATGGTCACATCCTTCTGAAATACCATTTTCAAAAGAAATTAAGGTAGAAAGATCACAAGGTAAAAGAATCGTGTGTTACTGTCTATAATACAAAATTCTTAGCATGCAGGCCATTCAGGATCTGACCCTGTCCAATTTTATTTCCCACAGTCCTTTTGGAACCCTTAAAACCCCAGAACTAATTTTCACCTACTTAGGGATGTCTCTTCAACAGCATAGTCAAAAAAAGAAGAAAGCACTGAGTAGGAAGGAAATTTTTAAATGAATAAGAAGAAAATTGATTAAATCTCACTATTATAGAATAAACCACATCTTTCATCTAATAAAGTTCATCTACCATTCATGATTAGAACAGAAGTGGGGAAGAGTAAATAAAGGAACTCCACTTAAGGAAAGTAAAAAATCTTGTGCATTTGCTTTCAATATTAAAAATTTAGGAGAAATAAAGAATAAGTTTAGTTCTTTTAAAATCATGGTTAGTCAGTATATTGTAATTATATATATTTTTTTTTTATTTTTTTTTTTTTATTTCAGCGAGGGAGAGGGAAAGAGAGATAGAAACATCAGCCATGAAAGAGAATCATTGATGGGTTGCCTCCTGCCTGCCCCATACTAAGGAAAGCCCACAACCTGTGCATGTGCTCTGACTGGGAATGGAACTGGTGACCTCTTGGTGCATCGGTTGATGCTCAACCACTGAGCTACACTGACCAGGCATTAACACAATTTTTAAAGATGCTACTCCAAGAGTCATTATTTTCAGTAAAGGATGAAAACGCATTTGCCACCGTAAGTTTCATAAGCTTCAGAGTATAAAAACGGTGGTTAATGTGCTACTGATGGTATTGTCTCTCACAGCCACCCCTCTCCCCCAGTGACGGCTATTTCTCACAGTTCTGTTGAACAGACAGGAAGGAAGGCCCAGATAGGTTGGCGCGTTGCCTGAGGTGTGAAGGCTGCAGCATCAGGTAGAACCTGTCCTCCTGATTGGAACCCAGGGATACCTTAGAGCATGTCATTTCCTTGTGTCTTTTGGGAAGACGTTGTTTCAAACAGATTCCCTTACATTCTGACTCCTTTAAAATGTACTCAAGCCCTAGCCGGCTTGGCTTGGTGGATGGAGCATCGGCCTGCTGACTGAAGTTGTTCCAGGTTCGATTCCGGCCAAGGGCACATGCCTGGGTTGCGGGCTCGATCCCCAGTGGGGGATGTGCAGGAGGCAGCTGATCGATGATTCTCTGTCATCCTTGATGTTTCTATATATCTCTCTCCTTCTCCCTTCCTCTCTGAAATCAATAAAGAAATATTTTAAAAATTAAATAAAATGTACTCAACTTTCAAGAATTTCTGCTGCATAGCCTCCTTTTGAAGTATGCTATCAGGGAGGCTAGCGCCAGAAGCAAGATGACAGATGAGATTATCAATGAGCTGGTCTGTGGGAGCAGCTGGGTCTTTGCCCCTTACAGAACGTGCTCCAGAAGGATGATAAATCCTCATGTAATGGCTTCTCAGAAAAATCCTCAAATCCAATCCAAAGCTCAGCTCATCCCAGGGACCACTGCTCATGCTATTGCTTGAGAAATGTACACTCAGCCCTCATCACTCAGTCATGAGTTACCTGAACTCTCCTTCCAGGTTAGCAAGCACTGTGCTGAAGAATCCCACAGGGCTGTCTAGCTGACGCCCCTGTCTGATGCCTTACAATCAGCCTTTACTCAGGGTCAGGAGGCAACTTTTAGAATTTCAAGCACAGGAGAAGCCACTGTTGCCCAAAGTAACCGTAGCTGGTGTCTGAAGACCCTTACCACAATTCTTCTGCCTCCTGAAATCACAATATGATGTAAGCACATTCTACCTAAAGCATAACCAAAATTGCCTTTCTCTGTATGCAATTCCTTTGATCTTTTTTATGTTGTTTTAAGAACCATGTGATCTTCTCAAAGACTCTCTGAATTTTGTAGAGATAATGTTCTTGCCACAGGATACTTGTAAGGAAATGGATGCAGAGAGACACATCACTGACCAAAGGGTTTACAGCTGCATAAGAAAACGCAGAACTAGAATCCAGGTGACATTTCTCCTTTATACCATGCTAACAAAATCCACCTTCCTGCCTGCTAGCTTAATAGAGTGACTAAGTTATAAATACACACATATGTACACGATATGTGTATACACATATTAACATTTATATGCATATATTAATAGTTATACAAACATGTTTATAGGTAAGTTAAATGCGTATTGCTTTATATTTTAGTATATGTGTGCTTCTGTATGCTACCTGCTGTTAGCTATTTTAAAAGATATTAGGCCCAACTGGTGTGGCTCAGTAATTGAGCACTGACCTATGAACCAAAAGGTTTGATTCCTAGGTTAGGGCACATACCCAGGTTGTGGGCCGATCCCCAGTGAGGGGGCGTGCAGAAAGAAGGCAGCCAATCAATGATTCTCTATCATTGATGTTTCTATCTCTCTCCCCCTCCCCTTCCTTTCTGAAATCAAGAAAAAAAATATTTTTTAAAAGATTTTAGAATAAAAGGTATTTCAGATTTTAGATTCTATGGATTGATAAACTATAATAAATCTATATGTAAGACAGCGTTTAGACATGATGTTTGGATATATATGTATTGCCATGGAAATACATTGAGAATGTATTGCATAGGGAGAAAATCAAGTTACATTATGCACAGTATCATTTATTTTTGGAAAACAGCAACGAAGTTTGGAAATGTCACAAAATGTTTTCAGTGACCACACCAAGGGGGTAGGAACATGACTAACTGAAACAAATAGATTATCTTAATTCACTTATTTATTTCTGTCCATTTGCCTCCCTATCTTTTTCATTTTGCTTAAGTACATGTTCCAGCTTTTCTAAATGAACACATATCGTTATGCAATATTTTTAAAAACAATTTTAAATTCATTTAAATGTTCAAGAAACAAGACACGATGGATTGCACCAAGCAGAGACAGAGTCAGACAAAAGTTGTGGTATCACCAGGGAAAGCACTAGCACTGCCCACCGGAGACAACAGGCTCTCGGCATCCCCGGAGTGGGCAGCCCAGCCACTGCTGTGCAGCAGGAGGGTGGGCCTGGGACACAGCCAAGCCCACGTCCTTCGCTTTAGCACCATCCCCCAAAGCAGCAAGCATGTCCTTGCCTCCGGAGAACGAGCCAAGACCTGAGGGATGGCATAGTTGCGGTGTTTCACAATTACTTTTGAAACGTTTGGGAAAAAACATAAAGGAAAGCAAATTGGCAACATAAGCAATTGCTCCCACATTCTATGAATTTAGCAAGTAGGAGTCACTAGAAACTGCCTGCCTCAACAACAGACTGGCCTGCTCATAAAACTATGATGGGAAACCATTATTTTAGAAATGCATTCTGGGAACTACCAAGGAAAATAAATATCAGGACACAGGGATAGCATCATAGACAACCTACAGATGAAGGCAAATGGCCATTTCCAAGACTGTCTCCGCATACCTGCAATGATAATGAGGGAAGTAATAGAATGTTAAAGGTCCGCCATCACTCCTGAGTTCAGACTTTAAGTGAACTGCTCACTGACAGCTGCTAAAGCATCATTCTGCCCTATGTGATCCCTATGTCCAAGTTCTCAACACCTTGCCTCTGGTGTAGGATGCCTCAAGTTTTCAGTTTCCATTCTAGTTCAGGAGTTCATGGCCCAAGGCCTGTGTTTTGTCACCCTCTCCCACTGGCCTGCAGAAAGCTCCTTTATTCTCCAACATCTCCCATGAATGAGTGCTACGTTCATATTTTCACATGCCAATTTCATTAGGTCAGCTTCTGATCCAAGAATATAGGATCCAATCCACATCCCTGCACTGTATGCGTCAGGCCCCATTCACTGCGCCTGGCTCACCTCTACATGTTCTACAGTTGAAACCTGGGTGAGGAGGGTGGGGGAGTAGGAGAGATATGGGTCAGGAAACTCTCACAAGCCAGTAAATGGATTTATAATCTATCCTAGGGGTAAGGGAAAACAATTGTGTGGATTTCAAACCCAGGATTTTAAACAGCATGAATTTTTACGGCTATTAAACTTGAATCTGCTTTTGTACGACTTGGAATACATTCTTGTGTGCTGTATCACACGTAAGCATGTAATATGAGGTGAGAAAAATGGCAGATGAGTGTCTGGACTTGGCCTTTCTCAAGGAAGTCTAGCTAGTACTGTTTGAAGCAGCAAAGCATTGTGAAAAAAGAAGGTTTGCCACGAGTCAATTCCTGGGTGACAGCAATAACAAAAAAACAAAAACAAAAATGCTGAGAGAGGGGAGGAGTCGGTGGTCTCCCAGGCGCTGTCAGGGAACAGTAGAGACAACTAAAGGGGTCCCATGAGGTCACTTGGGCTTTCTCAGGAGAATGACCCTAAATTTCATTTCTAGAGTTGTTCTCTCAGAGCCCTATGGAAGGAGGAAATGAGGTGTCTAATCGTGTCGCCTGCGTGCAGTCAGATTTGCATATGGCAACCATCCTGGGCTAAAGATATTGCTCTATGACACAGTCACAGAATTAAGGAGCTGGAAAGGTCCTTCCATCACCTACCACTAGTTTAATAAAATAATTCCGTTGCCAGGTAACAACACATTTATTCTCTGTTCAATGTTGCTGATCTAACTCTATTCAAGTGCAGGATTTGCTACCTAAATATCACTCTATATGCATTTGCAAGAGGCCCGAGGTGCTTGAGTATGTCTGATGCTCTCTCCTCTTCCTCTTTCTAATCCTGCCTCAGCCAAAACTACTGCTCCCTGTGGAGGCACGAGATTCCTAATGCCCAAAATAGTAATTCATTGCTTGAGCCCAATGAGCTGACGAAGCCAAGTAAACAAATCCGTGACTGTGTGCTGTTCAGCAGGGGCTTCCTTTCAATTCTATAAAGATTAGGACAGCACCCGGGACGTCTCTGCTGAATAATTTGATCGGATGAGAAAATGAATGCCACGTTTCTATCTGAGCGTTGCTATTCCCCACAGATGCGCCATTCTCCACCAGCACCCAATCCTCCCAACAACCTCTGGGAATTCCTGGGGAGCTATTAAAATGGAAATCAGCAAGTCCTCTCATTTTATAAAAGATACAGACTCTCACTTGCCACAATTACCTAAAAGCAAAAGCCTAAAATAATATAAAACAAGAGTTTGAAGTTCAGTATTTGTTTAGGAAAAATCCCTTAGGATAGCAGGTGAGACCCCAGTTCCAGGTGCCCTAATTTGGGTTAAAAAAAAAAAAAGAAAAAAGAAAGAAAGAAAGAAAGAAAGAAAGAAAGAAAGAAAGAAAGAAAGAAAGAAAGAAAGAAAGAAAGAAAGAAAGAATGAATCCAGGAGGGCAGAAGAAAAGGAGATGGTGGAAGATTGCATGTTTATCAAGGTGACTCTTTGTGAACCTCCCAAATCTTTGATCAAGTTGTTAAAACTCACAAAAGGCTTGAGGAAATATATTTTCATAGAACTTAAAGAATTTTATAGCATGTTTTGCACAGGGGCGCCAGAGGGGGGTACAGAGAGAAATACAAGAAGAATGCGTACTCCACCTCATTAGAATTGGATTTGAGTCCAGTTCAACCAATTCCTAACAGAATGGGTGCCAGTGGATTAGTTAGTGGTCAATGAATGTAAATTTATCAACTAAAAATTTTGCCCACAAACCATGCACAGAACTTATTTTACATTTATAAAATTGCATGCTCTAATACTCTGTTGCTTGCTCTACGGAATATACAAGTTACTTTTAAAGAATGGTGTCATATAAAAATAATTGTCCTGGCTTAAGTAATTCCTAACTTTTCCTTAGCTGATCAAAGGATACCCATTGCTGATCTTCACTTTACCCCCAAAACAAACTCAAGCTTTGCCAAGATTAGCCATTGGCTACTCCGAGGTTAATGGAGAGGATTAGCACACTCATTCAAATCTTCAACAACATCATTTTCAAAATGTCTCAAGCCAGAAAGGATCAGCACACCTTCTAACCATAACTTTATTCCTCCCCCTTTCCAAACAGAAAACTAGCCTGTGGAGAAAACCACAAAAGCACACTGCCTCAGAATGAGAGATCAGACAACTCTCCTATCAAGATTGTCCAAGCATAATTTCATACCATCACTGAGCATGCCAAAGAACAAGACACAACAGTCACCAACGCAGCGCTGGCTCACAGGTTAGCAATTCCAAAACCAACCCGTCTAATAAAGAAGGTCAGAGGAGAAGATAGTCAAGGAGGAGAAATGAAAATAGGGTCTGTGGACTGGCACCCCTAATAGTTCTTAAATTTGAGTCTCTTTTTTGTAGAGACTTTAACAGTGTATTTCCCATATCCAATGCTGTCCACGTAAATCCTGAGATGATTGGAATCTCTCATAGAATAGTAACACTCATAGACACGGAAAGTCTCCCTCGTAACGACATGCATTTGGATGGCCTTCTCCAACCAAAGCTAAGTCAGCCAAGCAGCGTGGCTTTCTCTTCCGTACAACACAGGAGAATGGCCTACATGTGTATGGAACCAGAAATGGTTTCTAGAACTTGTTTATTCGCTCTGGTCCAAGTCCCAGAAATTTAAAAAAAAAAAAAAAAAAGTAACTTTCCCAATGGGATCATGGGCTCAACAAGGATCTTCAGCTCAGCCGTGGTGGTGAGAGAGGCTGGGGCTGGGAGGGGGAGTGGACTCACCAGTTGATTGCTGTACCAGTAGAGGGAGGACGCCTTCAGCACCACCCAGACCTTCTTCCATTTGTTGCTCAGGAAAGTTCCTTTCTCCTTCTTCTTGTAGAGCCACCCTTGGCAGTCCGCGTGGCCCAGGTCTTTACACGATATCCTCCTCCGGCTCATTGTGAAGAAACCTGCAATGGTTACATGGAAAGATGGTCACGTATCACCCCGACGAATATGACAGAGAAAGGAAACTTCATTGTTTACCTCCTGGGAGTTGGGCTCTTTTTCAACCAAGATTTATGCAAAGTAGATGCAAAACAAAAAAAAACAACAACAAAAAGTCATTTATCTCTTCTATTTTTAAACATTCACTTAGTGCTTAGAAGGCACAAGACAGGACCCAAGAAACAGTGAGACTGGCATGCAGGTGTTAGTCTAAGACTGTTATTAAACACGAACAAGTGGAGAAATTCAAATCCTGAGGCTGCTTGGCACCTCGTGGCACAGACAGAGCGCCTGTCAGCAGTAACAGCGGTGGTTACGCAATTGGCAGGAAAGGGTTAATGCCCACCAAACACACAGCCACTTCCTGACCCTGTGCCAGGCTCTCAAAGCCCTCCTGACACCCCACAGGAGGTTAAGCCAAAGGAACAGCATGCCGGCAATTCTTAACACCGACCCCCAAATAACCCACATTAATCTCCCGTTCACCCCCTGATAGGAACAGTAAGACAGACAGAAAGCTGAGCCCAAAGAAGACAGCCAAGAGAAAGAGAAACAACGTGCAAAAGGGGGGTGAGCAGACAAAAGAGATCTCATTACCTTGAGTTTTCCTTCCCGGCTTCTGACGAAGGGGAACCTGCTGAAAAGGCAGGAAGGGAAGAAAAGAGGAAATCTCTGATTGTGTTGTAACATTTGTAAAGAGAGAAGGAGGGAGGAGGTGGCAGTGTTTGTGAGCAGGATGGAGCTAAAAAAAACCTCTCCAGGCAGAGCGGAGGGGAGCTATGGCTGAGGCACAAAATGTGCTAATTAGAATCAATAGACATTAGCTGAACCTGAAAAAATGAAAAAATAAAAAAATAAAAAAAGCAGGTAACACGTTTATCACTAATGTTTCCTGTTTCCACCCACAGGCAGCCTTCTCACTATCACTTCAGCTATGACAGGACACTGCTCATTGAAGTTCTTAAAAATATGTGTCTATTTCCTTTTTATTTTTTTGTGAGAGGAGAAAAATATCTGCATCCATCCTGCTTCGCTTCTTGCAATTTCTAAGTAACAGTTATTTAAATTAACCTGGAAGATAATCATTGCAATCTCACAATACTACAGGTTTGCCATGCATGGTCCAGCTACCACATAGGGTTACAGCCAAACCACAGGAATTAAATATCCCAGAAAAGAAATGCCACAGTCTCTTTGGTAGCTCTAAGTTGCCATCAAAGCCTCCTTCTCAGGGAAGTTTTATCTACAGGCAAATTTAAATTGCTTATCTGTCTTAAGTCCCCGTGAATAATTCTCACATTCTAAAAGATCAATAGCGACTCCTGATTTATAATAGTTCTGCAAATACTCAAATCAGGCTTAAGGCAAAAATCTGAAATACACATTTTCATTCCACATTTTAAACCATTGGTGTAAATCAGACTTTCAATAAAAATAGAAAACAAACAAACAAAAACTGGTCTTCTTTGTGTGTGTGAGTGGGTGGGTGGGTGTGGGTGTGTAGAAAGAAAGACATTTAGATTAAAGGGTTTCTTCTTTTTTTCCACAATATCTAAGCTGAATTTACTTGGGTTTAAATGACAGATTTTTATGCTAACAAGTAAAGAAGTTGAAAAAATTGTACATAATTGAAAAGCAGTTCTACAAGTTGGTAGGCCACCTTATTATAACATTTTATATCATTCCAGATGCACCTGGCTAGTATTCTACATATCTAAGTATTGATCCAATAATTTTTATATATGGTTCCACTATACATTTAAAAAGAGAATATAATATAGTGGAATTAGGATGGGATTTTTTTTAGCCTGAAATCAATTCATGACTGTCATAATTAGCAGCTGTTACCCGGGAAAAATTCATTTATCACGCAGAACCTACTTCCGCATTTGTAAAATCAAGATACTCATAATTCCAATCCTAAGGTCTCATAATGTTTAATAAGACTGTATGTGAAAATATCCTGAAAACTAAAAATCATTATATGATTACACGTAACATAACATTAAATGATTATAGATATAAACAAATACTTGATGTATAATAAACAGAAATTTCACATTAACTTTTTAGTAAAACTTGTATTTCTTTCAGCAACAATGATGAAGTTAAAGTGCTTAAATTATATTTTCTGGAAAATCACAAACTGACTTTTTATTTTACAAGTGTTAGAATAAAATTTTATCCCCAAAGAAATTAATCATCCTTGTGGCGGGGGGCGGGGGGAGGAAGAATATAACAAAGCAATAACTGTCCTAAATTTAGTCAGAAATAGACATGTTGCAGATAAGACACGTGACTAAACTTCAGGCATGTTATCACATCAAGGTCCTAGTCTCATCTCCACTTCACAAAATATCTCCCACACTGACCTGCATCCTGGTCTGAAATCCCCACCATCTCCTCGAATGGCCTCTTGGGCCTTTTTTATATGCAGTTCTCTGAGATCAGTAAAACCAATAGTAGCTATTAACAAAATATTTTAGACCAAATCAGTACATTATTTGGAGAGCTAACACTTATCCAGGAGTCAGGACGAAGGGCAAGGGAGTAAATTTGGATAGTGGGAGTGATTTGAAAGTGGTGGGTCCAGAAGAGGCTAGCGAGTACTCCAGACCAACTAAGAACTAAAGCAATAGAGGGGAAAGGGAGCTAGCTGTACAGAGAGGTTCCTAGAGGGTTCTGGCCCCAGACTGACAAGGTGAAACTGCATTACTAGAGCTCACCGAAAAAGAGCAGCTTTAATAAGAACGAGAGAGAGAGAGAGAGAGAGAGAGAGAGAGAGAGAGAGAGAGAGAGAGAGAGAGAGAGAGAGAGAGAGAGAGAGAGAGTCACAAGAGGAATGCTATAGGATCTGTGAAGGGAACCAATGACTCTCCTCCACCCATCCCTTATGAACGCCTTAGTGCTGGTTCTAGAGACAGCCCCAAATCAAACTGTATGTAGCCTTTGTCTCAATCTTGCCCAAGACTAGCCCTTGGTCTGCACTAGATTCTTGTGCCTAGGCTGTATAAGAAGTGGGAGCTCTAAGCAGAACAATACCTATAACAGGGTGATCACCCAACATCAAGAAAGTGCTTTATTTAGACTGTTTTAAAGGGGTGGAGGGGGGTGTGTAGAGGAGTTCAGCCATTGGGTCAACTCTCCTTAAGAGCACTTCTCTTAAAGTAAATTATTTCACAATCTGCAGTAACTGTAGAAACCATTTCCCCAGTGAGAAACAGACTGAATATTATAGAAATAACAAATTACAGGGAGTTTCAGTTTCACTTGAGGTATAGGAATTTGAAACCTATATTGGTTGACATCAAAAAATGAAAACAATCTTGAGAACTTTAGTGAGCTTAGATACATCTTACCCCTCACAACAGGAAGTGGAACTGGCGAACTAGTCAGTTTCAAAAAGATCTTACATGTGGTTTTTTTCAGTGAGAGAGTGAAAAAAAGAAAAAAAAAAAGGCGAACACTGGTTGAGCATGTTATGAGATAGTTTTTTAACAGGGGAATTACATAAAGCTTATACATATATAATTTTTGCCACATGGCAGGCACTGACCTCACTCTTTCTCATAACAATAATCCAGAGCCTATTAAAATATTTTTATCATACTATTTTCTTACCATTGGAATGTTATGGGTAAAATTTGAAAATTACTCTAATTTGCCTTCACTTGCTTCTAACGTTGGGGGTAAGCTTTTCTTTTAAATACATTTCTTCTTTTGATTGCAAAAGAGTACTTTTACTTTTCAAGATGGTTAAAACATCATTAGGTCACTAATCACTCAAAACACAAGCATAAAAAGAAACCAGTACAAAATATAAAAAGGGACCTCTTTTGGTATTGAATGATGTTAACACCCAGGATAATTATTACATTGACTGTGAATATATATAGTAATTTGTTAAATATTGCAGGCATAAATTTGCCCTCATGCTATATTAAAATTAACGGTAAGACGGTTCATCATGACATCAAACTTCATAATGATATTGGTATTTAGCAAAATTATACAGTGATATGCTGCCAAATGGGTACTGATTTGTAACATTTAGCTAATTTCCAGGGTGTAAAGCTTCACATTTCTGTCAATTTCAAGCTACCAATACTTTAACCAAGCCACAAAATTTCCTATATATTGTAGGGCCAGGCCAACATCAGTTGATACAGCTGTTAGGGATATTTACCCACAACACTTTCCCCCACAAACATCTTTACTCCTTCCTAGAAAATTAAACTGAATTTTTAAAGGGAAATTTAAAGCTTTTAATTATTAAAATTTTGCCTTTGAAAATACATGAAAAACTTGCTTAATTTTTTCTGAAGACTACCTACCTAAAATATTACTTAATAGATTAATATTTTATAAAATATCTATTAGTGGGAAATGGAGAGAGATAATAGACAGTCTAATCATAATAGCAATAGAAAACACTGACAGCTAAGAAATATACATAAAGCTTATACACATATAATTTTTGCCACATGGCAGGCACTGATCTCACTCTTTTCATAAATTCTGGGGCTGAATTCTCATATTTGTGGCTTAGGTGCTATGTTTTATTTCCACTTTATAGGAAAGATAATTGAAGCAAATGGAGTTTTAGTATTTTGCCCAAAGTCACAAAAGTCAATGGAAAAACACAAATGTTTATTTTGAGAATAAAACTTACAAAAGTAGTAGTTTGATAAGAGGTTTGCTTGTGTTGTCAGTGTGGTATAAAGGAGTAGGACAGGGAAGCAAGACTAGAGTCCAAGGGGAAGCTGAGTGCAATGGCACTTTCTACATAAAAGAGAAAAAGAAGAAATAAAGAAAGGACGACTGGGAAGAAAAAAGAGACAGGAGAGAAAGATCTAAAAGAGAGGAGCAAAAAAAGGGAGTGGGCACAGGGAGAGGAAGGTGAGGAGGGGGAGGAAGAGAAAGAGGAGGAGGAGGAAGTTAGAACATGTATAGTGAGAGAGAGCAAAATGACAGGGAAAATCTTGGAGTTTCTAGCTCAAATATTTGAACAAATGACAACACTATAGAGAGTATAATTTTATATTATACTCTGAAGAAATAAATAAAAACATATATATATATATATATGTTTAGTAGTAAGCATATTGAGTTTGGTATACACATGCAGCACACAAGTGGAAATAGTATATATAGTATTTAAGGGTCAAGGGATTTGGAGAAAATCTGGAATAAAGATATAATATTGGGAATCATCAGTATACAGAGAGTAGAAGTCTTGAGTTTGTATAAGATCACCAAGATGTGGAAGATCAAAGGACAGAAGTCAGAATCCAAAGGCAGATCAATACATTGCCCAAAAGCAGTAGAAGAGGTGAGTCCAAGGAGACTGAGCAAGAGCAGCCACTGAAAAACCAAGAAAATCCAGAGAGGGATTATCATGGGAGTGAGAGAGAGACTCAAGAGAAAGGTGGGTCCAAACCATCAATGCTGCCAGGATAAAGGAGACAGGAAAAGTTCATTAGAGATCTTGACAAAATAGCTTCATTGTCAAGGTGGGCTAGGAGACCAATTCCAGTGGGTTGGGGATGAAGGGGAATTGAAGAAATAAATACAGTTTGAAAGACTCTTTGTCAACAATATTCAGGCTTAAAAAAATTGATTTCATGTAAAATAAAGTTATCTTCAAATTTTTAATTTTTTGTTCTGTCTTAACATTTTGTAAAATCTTTAGAATTTAAAGTTGCAGAACTGTGAATGGAAGGGCTCTCTCTCTCTCTCTCTCTTTTTCTCTCTCCTCACCCCCCCCCCCCAACCCCCAGTTTGGAATTTACTTCCACTTGGTGTGTTACCAGTCCTACAATTGTGTCCTGAGGCTCTCATGGAGAATCTTGGGATACCCAGTCCTAGACCTAGCTGGTATCTGGGTTCACTTCCTGATTCAGAGACTGTCTCTGTCACCTCTCTCCCTAGGCCCTGAGGTGTTAACCTAAGCCATGATTTGGTAAGCGTTTTAATCTTTCGCCCTTTCACAAGTGGGGGAGCCCCGCTTACCATTGTCACCAGGAAGCAGCTCTCCTCACATGAGCGGAGCATTTTTCACGCCCTAGCCTTGGCCAGGAGGAAACTCCTTCCTGTCTCCAGTGGAGGCAATCAGCAGACCCACAGCTTCAGTCATGCTTTACTCCACACAGAGATGATCACCACATTGTTGAGCCTAATGGTGCTCTTTTGGTTTCCTGCCTCCCTTTGCCTATCATTGCTCTATGTTCATCACTGCTCTATGTTCGCGACAGAGTACATTGTGAAAATGTGAACTCACAGGACCATTACTGAATGGAAACCAGTCATTTCATTTGTAAGGCCCCATCTTGCAATCACAACCCCTGCCCACAGCAGCCTCAATATGCCTCCAAGACATCTGTGCATTTCCTCTCCTGGTTCCTTCAACTTTTTTCTGTCCTGCAGAAATGCCAGGCACTTCAGCAACTTCATACTTTTGAATATTTTATTCCTTTCCCCTGTTTCCCTATTTTGCATCTGGTTAATGCTTAGTTATCCTGTTAGACCCAGATCATATGCCACCTCCACCAGGAGGCTTTCTTGGATTTTTAGAAGGCAGTTAGTCTTTATATTATTCTTATTATCACCCAATGCTGTTTATTATAGTCACTGTAATAATTGACATATTGTCTCCCAAAGATTGTCATAGTAGGTACCATTTTTATCTTCCTTTTCACAAATGAGGAACTTTATCTTGGTGTGGATAAGTGACTTCCTCTCCAATCACACATAACTATCAACAGAGCCAAGAATGGGCCTTGGGCCAGTCAGACTCCTAGCCCTATTGTGGAACTCTGTGTTACTCTGCTTCTGATGTCTGTACCCCCACAGTGCTTTGCTGATGTCTCCGAAATGAATATTATAATTTATTTGTTTTTATATCTGCGTGGCACGTACATATCAATAGTAGTAACATTATACACCCAATGGTCCAACCCCGAACCGGTGTATGATCTCAGATGGTCCCTTTCCCCTATCTCACACATTTACTCAATCATGTTGCATCTTAAAGTTTATCAAATCTCTTTTCAAATCTGTAACGTAATGACAATAAATGTTTATATTCAATGATTGATCAAGACATCAAGAGAGAATTGATGGTCTTGAACTTGTCGTTACTTCCAAATCTAGCACCTAGCCCAGTGCCTGACATGGGTGGAGATTTAACAAAGGTCACTCCATGAATATTTCCCAAAGGATTTACTGTGTCTCACGTCCATCTTTACTTTACGTGATGCCTTAATAGTGGTGTCTGCATGGGTGGAGATTTACCATATAGCTGAAGAGCCATCTACTGCTTGATTATTCCGAGATTATAAATGCCTTCCCTCATAAATAACATCAGTAGAGTTAAGCAATATAAAAGTTGGTCCAACACCTTTCTCACCTCCAAAGCAGCGCACACCAGAGAAAAACCCCTGGGGTTGACTGACACTCGCTTTGAACCCACCTGGGGAATTGAGCCTTGGTGTTTCCTTGAAGGCGAAATGGACTTGTACCAAACAAATCTCTACTTCGATCTAAACTACGATTTCCTCAAAAGCCACAGTAGCTTTCTCCAGCATCCTGTTTTAACCATATCCTTCAACTACTAAGAATCTGGAACCCAAAAATAGAAATGCACGGGCTGGAGAAAGCTACTGTGGAAGGAGGGACTGAGTTTTTGCAGCGATGGCTAACAGGCCCCTACCCAGATGGGCTGCCATGCGCCTCTTGCGTGAAGTCCTACCTGAGATTTAACAGCACATGTGTCGTTAAATGGCCTGAGAGCCAGCCCTGCACAGGCCTATCACAGCAGCACTGGCTCAGCCAGTTCAGCACGGGCTTTTGTTGATGTAGCTTAAAAAACAAGCTGCCACAATCTCAGCGGCTTTGAATTGATTGAAAGAAGTGAAAATATATATTCCTCCCTTCATCTCTGAATATCATCACATCCCTGAGGCACACACCATGGCATGGAGAAGGAACAAGGGGCAGAGCAGGTGCCAATGGTGGCTGGCATCCTATCTGGCTTATTCACTCATGCAGGACACATAAAGACCAGGCACCGAGTCATGTTCTGTGAGGAATGAAGCAGGACTTTCTTGTGAGGCAAACACAAAAAGTACCGGTGTGCTGTTAGACTGCTCACGCCAGCGATGGCAGCTCACGCCAGGCACCGGCAGGTCAGCCAACCACAGGGCTAGAAGTGCGAGTCCCCGGCAGTCAGAAAGCTGGCCCTCCGGAGCGTGAACACCCAGCCAAGTCACCACGATTGACACGCAGTGCCTCTGTTTCAGGGAAACGCTATCACTTGACATTTTCTTTTCAGGCGCTATTTAATGGGGGAGTTTTATTGAAAGGAATTCTTGAGCAAACACTGTCATAAAGTTTTGATCTAAGATCATTCTGACATCTCTTCCCCACGAGAGCCATTGTCAGAGGGAGAAATCTCAGACGCTGAAGGGGGAAGAATTATGTACAACAGTAAAGGAGATAATGGGCCGCATCCCCTTGGAGCCTGTCAGCTTTAACTGCCTTTCTTACCGGAGATCTGCTGCTAAAATCTGAGACCAGGGAACATATAGATATATAGATATATAGATATATAGATATATAGATATATAGATATATAGATATATAGAACACACACACACACATATATATATGTTATATATATATATATTTATTTTTTATTTTTTATTTTTTTTACAGAGAGGAAGGGAGAGGGATAGAGTTAGAAACATTGATCAGCTGCCTCTTGCACACCCCCTACAGGGGATGTGCCTGCAACCAAGGTACATGTCCTTGACTGGAATCGAACCCAGGACCTTTCAATCCACAAGCCAACGCTCTATCCACTGAACCAAACCGGTTTCGGCGACCAGGGAACTTTCTTAATGAAGCTTTGAATATTCATATATGCTGGTTGTTATTTATTTCCCTTTATTTGTTTGTCTCTGTGCTTATCTACGTGAACAATGAATCATAAAAGAAAACGAGCAATACACTGAATTAGTATATAATACTTTGTTATCACCACAGTGTGATGTACAGAAAGCCTTATAAATATCAAGAACTACACAAATGGGTTTTCAGAGATGTTTAGAGACTGCACCAAATCTAATCATGTTGGAGATTTCTCCACAAGCTATGTTGTTTCTCAAGGTGATTTAGTTCATTCTTTTTTTTCAGGCCACAATTTGGTAAGTTATGGTTTTTGTTTATTCAACTACCCAAATTAGTGATTACTGAAAAACTACTGTGTCAAGGATTAGAGATTCAACACCAAGCAAGATCCCAATCCAGCACAGAAGATATAGAGGTAAACACGGATAATAAGGTTTGTACAGAGGTGCTGTGTTGTAGCTCATTATAGCATTTACCCAGAACTGGGGAGCCAGGAAAAGCACCCGATGAGCTGATAAAAACAAAGATCTGAGAGACAAAGACCTGTGCCTAGTGGGTCTAAGATGGCATGCAGGTACAACCCAGTAGGCATCAACCACAGAGTGTGGGCAGTAACCTGTTCCGAGTAGCAAAGTGGCATCATGCAGGGCCCTTGTCAGTTACATTCCCAAGTATAAAGTTTACCGAAAAGCCAGTGGGAAGCCATGGAGCAGATGTCTGCGGATGAGTGGCATAATGAGGAGGTTTGCAGTTAGGAAAATTCACTCTGGTGTCATGTGGCAAGGGGATTGGAAGGGGGCAGGTGTAGAGGCAAAGAAGCCGGTAGGCAGAGGGAAGCTCAAGTGTTGTCTATGAAGGCGGAGAAATATTTAGGAGGTAAAACCAACAGAACTTGGTGAGTTAATATCTTTAACTCTATGTGAAGTTTTAGCTTTGAAAATTCTGCTGTCTCCCTTCAGAAGACAGAAAAGAATACCATCAAATAGCAAATTCAACTTAACAAAAAAGAGCAATGGTATTCTACCACACATATCATAAAAGTTCAAATGCTTCACATCCAGTGTCTTGAGCAATTTTATTAACACCATTTACCATGCCAACGTCCATGCTCAGGTCAGAATCAACAAAATTACCTTAAAAGTATTGCCCTTCCCCACCAGTGATAAGCTCCTCATCTTCATACCCCAGCACCAAGCCACACATACAGCTCAATAAATGTTAGTTTAGTGGAAACGAAGTGAAATCCAAGATGTGATTAGGTCAAATATGTCAAGCTTACTGAAACTACCTGGCATAAAAAAATAGGTCTCCTGTGCTCCATTTTATTTAGGGAACAAATGACAGCAGAAAATGGAACTAATTTTCTGAATGGAAAGATAAAGTAGGGTAATCATTGAAGAGCAGCTGGAAGAAATGCTTAAGAGTTAAGCAGTACAGCCCAGACGCATTGGCAGAAAGACAAAAATAACAGGTAAATATACACATGGGGAGAGCTGAGCTGACTGAATCTAGGAGTAGAGGTTGGCTCATGAAATGAGAATGACCCAGAAATAGCCAGAGTTCCCACCAATAAAAACAGAATCCACTGGTGCCCAGCAGGTTACAGATTACCGCGGTAATAGCTCTAGATTGAGAATGATATGGAGGATCCGTTAGTCCTTAGGGAATCACATCTGCAGCCTTTCTTCCCATATCCAGCATTACGCGTTTTTTTGTTTTTTTTGTTTTTAAGATGTGAAGATTTCAACTTGTTGTAAGTCACAATTCAATCTCTCCTCCTACCTAGTGCAGTGGCTGAAACCTGATGGTCAGGAGGGGTTATCGGTGAACATTAAAAGAATCTCTCAATGGATAATTGAATGAATGAATTCATTAATTTGAAGTGCTTATGTGTTCTCTTGTCTTAATTTCCATTTCTTCTTCAAGGAGAAGAAGAAGCAATGGGAAAGAAGCAATATAAGCATGCAACACTACATTACCTTTCTCAGTGATCCATCAGTCCTAATTCTCCCTTCTCATATTTTCCTATATAGCACATACACATATGCTTCTAATCGTATGGATTTGTTCTTTAAAAAAATCTTTATTATTTAAAGTATTACATATTCTCCCGTTATTCCCCCATTGACCTCTTCTAGTCTGCCCCCGTCCTCCATCCCAGGCCCTTCACCACCTCTTGCCTATGTCTATGGCCTATAGGTTTTTTCTTCTTAAAAATTTTTATAAACTTTGGGCACTCTGAACTTCAGTCTTCCTGGCTGTATTTTTACAGATAATGCGATATCTATTTGCTTTTGCCCTTGACCGTAGGAGCCTCCTTTAACATCCTGTGCATATGTTTTTAATCTAATTTTAGCAAAAGCCTCCCATTGCGCCCACTTTTATCCTCTTGGCTGTTCTTTTCTGTCTTCGTTGAGATTGTTCACATTTCTATTATCGAACAACACCCACCCATTTGTATCCCATGGGTCATACTTCCTTTTCTGCAAGTTTTAGATGGTTCATTTCCTAGGGTACAGAACTGACTATAATTCATGTTTTCATTTTTTTAGTTTTTGGCAGTCCTGTTTCTCCCAAAGTTCCCACCATTTTTTATCACTAGCAAGCTATTTTTCTTCATTTAAAATTAGCATCAGAATTAAAGTTGCCTTCTCTATTTCTGGCACCTGAAATTGTTAAAGTAAGCAGATCGTTTGTCTTCTGCCCTGCTTTTCAGTAAGGTGTTCCTTCCAGGAGCTGTCTGATTCAATTTCCCCGTCACTACCACCACAACCTTCCTTGACATCCATTCTCTAATTTGCAGCAAGAAACCATTGCCCATGTTCCCTATTTGGCAGGAAACTTATCCTACCTTCTCTCAACACTTTACTTCTGATTCTGCTTTTTGGCTCTACTCCAAAAATTCGGACCTATGGGTTGCTCATGAGGTCATCAGATTTGCCCAAAGTTGCACACATATCGATACAACCCCACACCACCCTGAATCCCCTTCTGTGAGAAACAGTCAGCTGCTTATACCAACATCTCAATTCTTCCTGCCTTTTCTTATCTATTAGAAATAATACTCTTGTTCAGTTGACTTACCTAATTTAGGCAAATTTATGAAATGATTTTTAAAGAAACCTACAATTTCAGTGTAATCATTAATGGAATTTGTTCCCATAGAGGCTGCACTGGTACCATAGTTAACTTAAAACAGAAATAATTCATGTACAGTACATTAAAATCCTGGTTATGTGTCAGGAATAGGTAGGAGTTTTAAATAAATGCTTGGTGATCATAAGAAAACCTTGCAACCTAACAAAGGATCATTCAATTCAATTGTGGCTAATGATGTGGAGGACAACAACTACCTAGACAACCTTAAAATTGATTTGTCTAGATTTTTATTCATTTGCCAAGCTCATGATTAATATCTAAAGCCCAGAGTGTTCCAAAGGGTACTTACGAGAAAATTGCCATCTGAAGCCATGTATGATTCCAAATTGGTAGAAACTAAAGTTAGAAGAGAAAAGAGATTTCAGATAAATGTGGGGTTGACAGGTTTATAAAAACCTGGGGGCAGGGGTGGTAGGCATTTCTGTTTCAATTGACAAATTTCACAACAAAAACAATGTATTAAATGGCCTTTTAAGCACAACTTAACAAACCAACTGTTTAAAGGTGAGTTTATAAAATAAGTCAGAATTTCATCTGCACCTTTCTCAGTACTCTTTCAAGTCTAATAGTATTTGTGTACTTGTTGTTGTATTACTTATAAACATATATCTTTGAAAAGTAAAAAACGTTTTCTTCTTCATGATGAACAACGCAATGTAGGAGGTGGAACCACTGGATCCATCACTGTCATTCTGGCGATATTAACCAAACAATTTCGAAAATACAACTCATCCCCTGCCTCTGAAGTCCCAACTATCATATGGAGATGAGCCGCTTTTGATGTATTATACTTTGTAGTGGATTACCTGAAAAAACAAGACATTCTGTGGTTTCCAGAAAAGCAGGTGAAAACAAAAAGAAAAAAAGATCTCTTATTTTCAGATTTTGACAAGCAAGAAACCTGTTAAAAAATCCACAAGCCACTGAAACTCTCCCCAAAGCAGAAAGCTTTTCAATTTCTTCCTAGTGACACCACAAATATGGATCCATAGTCCCTGTGATTTGATTTCTTATATAAGTGGTTCCCAACTTTTGAAGAATGAATACCCATTTTTTATGTCAAAAATGCCATAGTCATATTACATAAATCAGGATAAAACATTTATTTGTAAAATACTAAAGAGAAAATCCATAGGGGGTGATGAAAGAAAAAAGGGAAAATTTTTATCTTTAATTCTTCCTCTAAGCATTGGGATTTGTTTATATTACACAGCTTTGGTCGTAGATATTAAGCCGCTGTTGGATCCTGAGCAATATTTCTCTTGTACATATTGTATCTTTTTACCTAACTATCTCTTAAGTGTGTCCACTCTGTCTATACTCACTGGTACTACCTTAGTCCACTGTTTCCCAAACTTTTGACCCCTTCTATAATTTTCATAACACTGAGTACCCCTCATACTCATAAGAACATAGAATTAGGCACAGCTGAGCATGGTGCAGTGCATATCCTATCAAACTCTGGTGCAATGCGTACCCCCACCAAACTCCTCCCGTACCCCTGGGGGTACACGTACCACACTTTGGGAAACACTGCATAGTCTAAGGCACCAGCGCCTCCCGCTTGGACCATTCCGTGAATATCCTAGCTGATGTCCCAACTTTCTCTCTTGCCCAGTTTCCTCAATGCGTCAATGCGCATAACTATTCATGTCTATCTTTAAATCACTACAATGGCCACTGAGTCTTGAGATAAAGACCAAAACCATGAAAATCTCCTACAAAGAAGGCTTTGTCCTACCTGGCCTCTGTCTCCTCTCCAGCCACATCTTGGATCATTTCCATGTCTGTCTTTCCAGTTCTCTGATTCACTGACTTTTTAAAGAATCCCTTAAACATGTTTTCACCAATCTCAGGACCTTTGTGCAGGCTTTTCAACAGCCCTCTCCCAAGAAGGCTTATCCCATCCAAACCTTTAGCCCTCAGACCAAATATCATTTAGTCAAGAAAGTGTTCCCTGATCCTATGAGGCATCAATCCCTTTATATGCCCTCCTAGCACCTTATCTTTATTCATAGACGTTCTCATAATTGTATTGAATTATTAATTTGCAATTGATTTTTTAACCTCTGACTCCCCACCATAGTATAACTTACAAAAAAAAAAAAAAAAGCAATAGGACATACCAAATCTTTGTGATGTTTTTATTATATAGGTTATATTTAAAAAGAAATCTAAACTTCATTACCATCAAGATTTATAATATGCCAGAAATTACATCTTTCCCAACTATTTAAACATATGACAAAAACTCTAAATGACAATTTAAAGCATAAATGGGTACATAGGGTTTCCAAATTATTTTATGGCTACACAACCAAAAATAATATTTTGAAACTACTGTACACTCAGACCTGCCAAACAGATTTCATTCTGCCACTTGTTAAATATGGAAATTTATGAAAATTACTTAATTTCTCTGAACAGCAGCTGCCTCATCTGTTAAACAGAAATAACAATAACCAAGTCCTAAGATTTTTTTGTGAGAAGTAAATGAAATATCATATGGGAAGCATGTAGGGCACAATGCAAACTCTGTTTGTGGTAGCAATTACCTTCAATGGGAGCAATTACTGAGAAATAGCTTTGTTATAGAAAACTGTTTTTTCCTAATGGAATTACCACCCAACTAAAGGGTTTGAGCTAGTGTGATAACAAGTTTCATCAAATAAAATTGCTCCCGCACTTTAAGGCTGATTTAACTCCCTAACTACTCCCCCAGAAACATTTCTGATGCCTTCCTTGTTTAAGAATTTAAGAGAATAGCTTTCCCAGTCCTATTCGAGACAGCTACCTTCTGTAAAGGACAATTTAACAGACCACAGCATGAGACTTTGCCAAAACAACAAGGTCATTAATTTTTTTTAAAAGCCGCAATATAAAATAAAGTGGATTCTGATAAACTCTGTAACTGAAAAATGGAAAACACATTTCAAATAAATTATACCTTGGCTGGTGTGGATCAGTGGTTAGAGTGTCAGCCTGCACAGCAAAGGGTCTCAGGTTTGATTGTCCCTCAAGGGCAAGCACCTGGCTTGCAGTTTCAATCCCGGGCCCCAGTCAGGGCATGTGCAGGAGGCAACCAATAGATGTGTCTCTTTTACATCCATGTTTCTCTCTCTCCTCTTTCCCCCTCCTTCCCATTCTTGTTAAAAAAAAAAAAAAAAAAAAAAAAAAAAAAAAAAAGGAAAATAATATCCTTGAGTAAGAATTGACAAAATTAAAATTTTAGTTTAAAAAATAAATTATAATGTTAATTTCAAAAAAAAAAGAAAAGAAAGATTTCCTTCACATATATTGGTTGTTTTTTTTTTTTGTTGTTGTTGTTGTTTTTGTTTTTTTAAAATCAATCTTTATTGTTCATATTATTACAAAGGTTCCTCATTTCTTCCCCCTTCCACCAGGTTCCCACCCCACCCGCCGCCCCCTCCCCACCCCCCATTGTCCTCATCCATAGGTGCACAGTTTATGTTCAGTCTCTTCCTCCCTCCCTTTCCCTGAGAACAGTCAGTCCACTCCCCTCCCATATCGCCGACTCTACTACATATATATTGGTTGTTAAAGACTAAATATTTGTGTCTCCTCCACACACCCCCAAAAAATGGGATGTTGAAGTCAAATCCCCCAATGTCATAGTATTTGGAGGTTGTGCTTTGGGTAGGGAATTAGGTCATGAGGGTGGGGCCTTCATAAATGGGATTAGTGCCCTCAGAGGTTAGCACAGTCTCTTCTCCAGGTGAAGACACACTGAGCAGACAGCAGTCTGCAACCCAGAAGAAGGCTTTCACCAGAACTGACTGCACTGGCACTGGATGTCATACTTCCAACCTCCAGACTAAGAAATAAATGTCTATCGTTGAGCAGCCACCATTTGTGGTATTTTATTAATGCATCCCACACTGACTACGTGAAAAAACATTCCATTCTGTTTTAGGCACAAATAAAATGCAAGTTTATTCCTGTCAGCTAAGTTAGACATATGGACTCTGATCCTATATAATTTAAAAACAAATAAACCAAGACTATCAATATACAACAAATGCTCAATTGATAAAGAAGGCAGTTGCTAGTATAATTAGTAATCTTTGAGAACTAAAAAAAAAATTTCACTAAAGGGAGTTATAGGGTCAACTGATCCAAAAGCAGCTGCCTTGATTGTCCCCCATAGACATTAACATTTTGAAAGTGATGCAAGAAAATGAGCTTCATGGCTAACATTTTCACGGTTTTTTTGAAGAATATTATTTATTGTAAAATAGATCATTTCCCATTTAAGTAAACTGTGGGCTAGGTTTATTCTCTTTTTTACAGAGCTTTGATAGGAAAGAACATAACTCTGAACTAAAATGTTAAAAAATCACAGAGTAATTCATAATGTATTTGTCCTTTAAAATGATAATGCTAGCATTTCCCAAGATTTTGTTTTGTTTTTGTTTTTGTTAATCTTAATCCAAGGATATATTTTTTTCTATTGCTTTTCAGACAGAGTGGAAAGGAGGGAGGGAGAAGGAGAGAGACAGGAGAGAGAGAGAAAGAAAGACAGAGAGACAGGAGAGAGAGAGAGAGAGAAAAAAAGAGAGGGAGGGGGGAAAGACATTGATGTGAGAGAGACACATCAGTTGGTTGCCTCTCACATGCATCCTAACTGGGCTGGGGATGGAACCTGCAGTATGTGCCCTTGCTCTGGAATTAAATCCATGCCCCTTTCGTGTGCAGGCTGACATTCTAATCATTGAGCAACCCCGGCCAGGGCTGACAAGAAAGACATTCTTCGAGCAACAAATGGATTTATAGAAAGTTCACGCACACAGACAAGCCATGTGAATTATTCTTAATCCAGGAACTGGAGCTAAAGAGGAAACAGAAAGTGTGGCTTATTCTAGAGGCGAAGTCTCAGTCATCAAAAAGCTTGTAATATATGTGGCAACAAGGTGCATGCTAAGTAGCAAAGAGAGCCATCTATATGCAAGCATGGCCTGTGAAACGGTAGTCCATCAAAACAATGCACTGGGAAGCAGGAGAGACAATTCATTTTAGCTCATCTGGATAAGCAAAGGACACAAAATAATCCATTCGTTTTGCCAATTAGCAGGAGCTTTTTCTTGCCAAGGCAGAACAGGAGAGATGAAAGCAACATGCAAGGTGACCTCCCAGGGAGTGCAGGCACAGTGATGTATGGGTGGAGGTAGTCTGGGGTTGATGTTTTATCCATAAAACTTATGAAAATAAAAAATAAAAACATGGCTCTATTTAAATTACTTAAGAATGTAAGGCCCATTGTCACTCTGATTCCACATGCTTTAAAATACAGTCATTCTTGCTGAAACCAGTTTGGCTCAGTGGATAGAGCGTCAGCCTGCAGACTGAAGGGTCCCAGGTTCGATTCCGGTCAAGGGTATATACCTTGGTTGCGGGCACATCCCCCATGGGGGGTGTGCAGGAGGCAGCTGATCGATGATTCTCTCTCATCTAAGTTTCTAACTCTCTATCCCTCTCTCTTCCTCTCTGTAAAAAAATCAATAAAATATATTTTTAAAAATAAAAAATAAAATAAAATACTGTCATTCTTTTAAATGTATTTTCTCTCTTTGATTAACATTCCACTTGTCTTGCTGCATTGCTTTGCTGCTGTCTCTCCAATTTGGCGATGAACTGACAGATGGCTTTATGGGCCACGTTTTTTTTTAAAGTTGAATTTATTGGGGTGACATTGGTTAATAAAATTATATAAGTTTTAGGTGTATAATTCTATAACACATCTTCTGTAGATTGAGTTGTGTTCAGTACCCGAAGTCCCCCATCACCATTTATTGCCCCTTTACTGTCCTCTACCTCTCCCCACCCCTCTTTCCCTCTGATGATCACCATACTGTTGTCGGTATAGTTTTTTTTTTCTTTGCTTAATCCCCTCCCCCTTTGCACCCAGTCCCCCCCCCCCCCAACTTCCATCCCCTCCAACAGCTGTCAGTCTGTTTTCTGTATCTATTTTGCTTGTTAGTTTATTTTGTTCATTAGATCCCACATATAAGTGAAATAATATGGTGTTTGTCTTCTCCTGTCTGGCTTATTTCACTTAGCTTATGCTCTCCAGATCCAACCCGTAGCCGTTTTTTCCACAGAAATGGTCGAGGTGAAAATTAGTTTTAACACCACTAAAGACTGTGGAGCATCATCTGAGGAGCCTGGCAGGCTTCTACCTTACATTGTGTCGTGCATTCCCACGTAAGCTGTCAGTCCTGACAATGAAGACTGAGACATGAAACTCCACAAATCAAAGGGGGGCAAGCCCTCTTTCCGCCAATGTCAATCTCTGCTCAGAAAGGACCGTTTTACTGTAGTGAAAAGTCAGTGGCAAAGTGCAAGAGTTACCGAACAATCCGCTTCTTTTTCGTGGGACAATCTGCACCAAAGAACTAATAGCTGTTGGCCAGGCACCTCCTGCTGCCATCCCATACCAAAGTCAGGGATTGTGGCCTGCGCCCACACCATGCCCTTACGCTTAGGCATGCAGAGCCCTGCTGATCGGCTCTGAGGACACAGCAGAGGGCCACTCCAGGTGCGCCCTGTGCCCATTGCTCCCAGTTGAGGCGCTTCTCACTGGAGTGTGGGGTCGATCAGCTGTCTGAAGAGTGCTAGGCCTCATCTCTATCGGATTAATCCTGTTCTCTTTTTTAAAAAATATTCACTTTTTTATTAAATGTATTGAGTGTCATTGGTTAATAAGATACATGATCTGGGTATTGCTTTCTGCTCTCATGATCGTTAGTCGTGAGATGCCAAACCCTGATTGCTCCCACTAGCCCTCCAGAATCAGACTAACACTCTGACTTCTGAGTATTCGAATGATTTATATAGGCAGAAGCCAAGCAAAACATACTTGCACATACCCCCAAACACACACACACACACACACACACACACACACACACACACCTTACCAGCAATCTTGCACATCAGTGCAAGGTGCCTGCCTCTTCTCCTAGGCCAGTGACAGAAATCCCAGGGACTTCCTGAAAAGAGCCAGTCACTCTGAGGTCTAAATTAGCTTCATGTGTAGGTCCCATTAAAGGGATCTGTGGTCAAATCCTCGTTAGCACTAGCCCCAAGAAGCTACAGCATGTAGAGAAAGGACCACCGGGCGAGTGATGAGGTCACAGGGGGCATTGGTAGGCAACGTGTCAATGGCTGGGTCCACTACACCCTGTCCCACAAGCACACCCTGTCTGCCTACCATGGCAGCCTCCACATAGCAACACCTGATTTCTATGTTCTCTTCGGTCCAGCCTATGTGGTGAGAGCAGGTACAGTGGACTAAACTGGGCCAGACAAGACTGGCAAATTTAGATGGCCCTTACCTCCCTGTAAGTTGCAACTCTACATTTCTCTATGTGAAAAACGACTCCATGTTCTCTCTAAGGAAGGCAGTATATGTTTCTGCCTACAAAAACCAGACTGCTGTGTGCACTGCTCTGAGCCCAGGCTCTTTAATGCAGCTTTGGCAAACACCCTTCCACCGAACACGCTTCACCTCAAGGTGAGCAGGTGTACCCCGCATAGAAGTGGCCTCTGCCCAGGACCATTGCTGGTGGGAAGGAAGCCAAGAGAAGGAAAATATGATAAAAGCTGACCCAGTGCTCTGGGGTTGGGGCTGAGATTCCTCTTTTGTCTGGTTAGCTCTTTCTTGGGGAAATATCATCTATGATTTTGCAAAGGCAATGCCCAAGGCCATTCAGACAGGAGAGGTAGAGACCACAAAGAACGGAAGTGCTGGGCCTGGTAATGGAAAAAGGTGCTTTTACCAATAATGGGGTGACTTCTCTTAGAGGCTCTTAAGATGATGTTTGGCAGAAGTATTGCAAACTGTTTTCCAACGTCACATCAACTCCATAAAGTAACAGTAGCTGTACTTTTACAACTGAACAGACTGACCGACACAGCAGGTATTGTAACTACATTACAAAGCTAGCAAGTTATAAAGTCAGAATTTAAATTCAAGTTTTCAAACTCCAAGCTCAGGACATTAGCAGCGATTTTCAACTGGTATACCGCAATAATTTTTAAAACATGAAATACCTGAGTATTTAGTCAGGGACTCTGACCTCTTTCGTCTTAAGTTGCCAAATTAAAAAAAAAAAAAAAGGCAACAATTACCAATACAACAATAGTCATCCAGTGTAAATGAATCACAGTTATACCTATTTTTTTGTCAGATTAGCAAAACATACATTTTTGGTGTGCCGTAGAATTTTAGTAATGAATCTAGGTGTGCCATGAGATGAAAAATATTGAAAATCACTGTCTTATAATAATCTCTGCCTTTTCAGCTTCTCCTTAGCAGAGTGCTTCCAGTAATTTTTCAGCAGACAGTAAATTCCATCACATTTTTACAGAGTGAAAGAGTCCAATAATTCTGTAGACACTCCAGGCCAGGCATACAATAGGCACCTACTAAGTATCTGTGGACTTATATATTAATCCTGCCTCTACTTTAAGCCACGTTAGAGCGGGTAACTACTTACCAAATGTGGAGACTTCAGAGGGGCCTGATGTGACTCACAGTTATTGTTATCTGGAACCCAAAGGGCTGCGTGTAGGACCACAGATCAATGGCCCCTGGGTATTTGGAAGGGTCTGATCAGCATGACATAAGGCTCCTGGAAAGGGACATTAGAGAGCCAAAGCAGTTTGTTTTGGAATTAAGCATCCTTGCCGAGGCTCCATTCAGAAATAATGTGGGGCTGACTTCCTGGTCGGTTGGAATCCTAAGTGGGCAGGCTATTGGATCTGAGACTTCCATCCATTTCAGCCTGCCACCAACCCTGGGACAAGTACCTGCATTTTGCATCTGCTGACAATGCTGGGTTAATGTCTTCAAAATCTCGAAAGCAAGAGTGAGCAAGGTAGCCAGGACACAGCTCCTTATTCTTTAAAAGGAACTAGTAAAGTAAAGCCATTCTTACTAGCCCAAAATGGAGATATTTGTTGACACAATCCATGTAAACTATGGCCTTCAGCAAGAGAGTTCTCACTGGAGTCCTAACATGTAAGCAAAGAGACACCTAGTGGACAAGCCCGTAAGTACACTGTTTAGCTTGAGACCAAAGACAGAAACATCATTCTGACTCCCTAAGTTAACATTTTTATTTCAATATAGCACTTTTTAAAACAATTAGCATTATAAATCTAGAAACCTAAGCTTTACAAAAGAGTGTTTCGTGATTATTTCTAAAGGAAGTTTACTCTCTTTTATTTGTATTTTAATTAGAATCTTGTACTGTTTCAACTTCTGAGAATATAGTTAGAGTGGGTTGCAATTGGCCAGCCCCTTCAGCTCACTTTTTCCTGAACACGTGTGCTTATTTTTTGTTTCCATCCCTTTATGGACTTTGAGTGTGAGACTTTCCACTTGTCTTCAGGTTATGTTATTCTTGCCTTTAAATTAAGTAAAGCCAAAGACTTTCCCCTGCAGCCAGCTTCCTGTGGTCTGTGCAGCTTCCTGTGGCCAACCCACTCTCTTCATGTCGTACTCACTTTCCCACTTACACCTCACCTACACACAATGCTGTCCGATACCCACCTCCTCCTGTTAAACTACACATGCACCTGCACCCTCCCATGGTCCTAGATAACATCATCTAACCCCCCCAAAAAAAGGCTGTCATCAAAATATAAGGAATCATCTGGTTTTATTTCTTTACTCTATTTTACTGAAATTTGGTTTGTTAAATTTTTATATTAGAAATTACTTTTAGTTAAATAGATATGTTTAATTGTAATTTATATGAGCTCATGGACCCAAACTCATATAATTTTTAAAGTATATTTTAATTGATTTCAGAGAGGAGGGGAAAGGGAGAGAGACAGAAACATCAATGATGAGAGAGAATCATTGATCGGCTGCCACCTGCACACCCCACACTGGGGATGGAGCCCACAAACAGGGCATGTGTCCTGACCAAGAATCGAACCATGACTTCCTGGTTCATAGGTTGACGCTCAGCCACTGGGCCACACTAGCTGGGCTCAAACTCAGAAAATTTTAGATTTGAAAAAGGAATACTTGTTCTAGGGCAGTTGTTGGCAAACTCATTAGTCAACAGAACCAAATATCAGCAGTACAAAGATTGAAATTTCTTTTGAGAACCAAATTTTTTAAACTTAAACTTCGTCTAATGCCACTTCAAAATAGACTGGCCCAGGCTGTGGTATTTTGTGGAAGAGCCACACTCAATGGGCCAAAGAGCCGCACGTGGCTCGCAAGCCAAAGTTTGCTGGCCACGGTTCTAGGGAAAGCCAGAAGACATTTACCGTACAAAATTCCATTGTTTTGAGGCCACTTTGTGGATAGTCCTAGAAATATGAAGCATCATGCGGAGAAGGAGAAGCCAAGGGCTCCACACATGTGGGTGTAATAGTAACCTTGGAAGTAGTAAATCCTCCTGTCCCAACGGCACTCCACTGAAACCACGTGGGTCAGAGATGAACTGCCAAGCCAAGTCACACCCTTCCCAAATTCCTCTCCTGGGCAAAACAAAGAAGTCTTTACTCCTTTATTTTCAGTAAGGAAAATATCAAACTTTTTCTTTGATATTAGGAATAAACCAAAATGCTCACTATCGTTCAACAATATTACAGAGGGTGAATCTGACTGATGTAGGAAGGAGAGTTATTTTACAGAGATGACTGACGCAAGAATTTTACAAAGTTTGGCGAAGAGGAAATTGCCAGTGTTCTCTGCATCTAGTTTGTCTCTCCTCTCTCTGCCCCTGGCAAGACCTCCAGCTCCATGTGGCTAGGAGAGGCCATGGGACACTCCTGACCTATGGGCTCTGTCAGGGGGGAGGGGACCTGTGACATTTCCAGTTTGGAGAAGAGGATACGTGCTCCACACTCTCTCTTCCCATCATGCCAGACCCTGAAGCCACCGTTTGCCATGGTGGTGCCACATGGTGACCACATGGAGCCTTCCCCTTCGCATGCAGCCAGCATGGGACATGCAGCGTGGAAAGTTTACTGTGAGAAGCCACGGAGATTACGGTTAATTTGCTACCACAGCCCAACTAGCCTAGACTAACAAGAGTTTACTGTGCCTCGCTAATCATTAACAAAAGTCCTTTCTAAATTTTTTAAAGTTATATTTAAATTTTCCTGTGTAAACAAGGTAGTTAATCCCGTTTCTGGACACTCCAAAAGGTGGTTTTATTAGGAAAAGCATTGTTATTTCTCCGAAGGATAATAAACTAAGGGAAAACAAAATCACCAAGAAGCCACTTACCCCCAGAGGAAGCTCCTCCCATCTACTTTCTCCTCGCACTGCACAGAAACAATGAATGCAAAACAATCAAACAAAAACACTGTCTGGAAAGGTGTCCACTAATTTGTGGAAATAACCTCAAACTATTTTGAGATTTTCCACTGATACCTTTCGGTTTTGGAGTTGGATCCTGTCTCTTAGAAACTATCTTCATGTTGTTGAACCAATTTTAAGAAAGCACAAATATTATTAACTGGAAAAAAATAACAGCTCAAATATCAACCTGCCCTCTCAATAATCTGAAAAGCTTAAAAATTCTGTCTCAAAGAATAACCTCTGGATAGTTTTATGTGTTCAGCTGGCCAATTCTCTCTTTGTAATGTAGTTGTCCCCATTCCTGTTCACATTGGTATAGTTTGTGCAAAAATATTATGAGCCTTCAAGAATAAAACACATGTGGTCATCTATTCCTTGGCTGCCAGCACACAGGAGTTTAACATAGAGCTTATTTTAAAAATCAGCCAAGAAATTCTTGGAGTTGAAGTTGTTTTTCCATTAGAGGTATGAAACTTGGCATCACATGTTTCTGCTCTGGAAAAAGTCCACTGACACTCCGAATCACCTGGGAACGTAAATTAACGTTAAATAGTTCTTAGAACATAACTCTCAAAGGCACAGCAGGGGAAAAAATAATAGGAAAACTATAACCTGGTTTTCAAAGTGTATTCACATAAAACTTCACAATCTTCACTGCCCAGTAGGACTATGTCAAAATAATCAGACAAGCAGTCTATACTTAAGAATTCTAAGAATCCTGTTGGTGGGACTATAAGAAAGTACAGCCACTGTAGAAAACAGTATGGTGATTCTACAAAAAATTAAAAATAGAATTACCGTATGATTCATCAATTCCACTTCATGGGTATATATGCAAAAGCATTTGAAATCAGAGTCTCAGATATTTGTACATTTATATTCATGCCAAAGTTATTCACAGTAGCTAAAATATAGAAACAACTCAACTGTCCATCAGTGTAAATGGATAGGCAAAATATGGTATACACACATAATAAAATATTACTCAGCCTTAAAAAAGAATGAAATGCTGCAATGTGCTACAACATGGACTAACCTTGAACATATTATGCTAAGTCAAATATGCTAGTCACAAAAAGATAAATACTATATGATTCCACTTATAGGAAATACTTAGTCAAAATCATAAGGACTGAAAGTATAATGGTGTTTTCAGGGGCATGAGTAGAGATTGATGGAGACTTACAGCTTAATGGGTATAAAATTTCAGTTCTCCATGATAAAAAGAGTTATGAGGATGGATGTGAGTAGTGGTCATGCAACAACATGAATGTTTAATACTACTGAACCATGCACTTTAAAAAGTTCAAACTGTGAATTTTATGTGTATTTCACAACACTTTTTAAAAGTGAAATAAAAAATAGAATCTTGTATAGAACTCAAAATAACCATGAGGCCATCAATTTAGGCACACTTGAATGAGAACTAAATATATAGTTTGCTTCCACTACTTGTACTTGGACTAAGAACTATGCTTGTAATACATCAGAGTGATTATAAGCAAGGCTCCTTCACTATTGCTTAATGACGATGAAAAAGATGAAAACTATCCATATGCTTTTGCATCAAGTTGGAGGACATTTTATTGTCATAGTAGCTTGTTCAAGGCTTTCTTTTAGCTTCGCTCAAAAAATACCACAGTAAGACCCTTGCAACAAAATCTGGAATCCAAAAAACACAATGAGATGAGGCAATAAGAGAAAGGTGGAAGATGGAGCCTTGAACATGGAGAAAAGTAGTGTGATGGAAGTGACACCCACAGTGTTGATATGTAGAAAGCAGTAAAGAGTCAAGCTTTCCCTTGATGTGGGTTTCAGGTGGAACCAACACAATAAATGCATAAGGAACCTGAAGAAATATGTTGTTGGGAAATTGTACAAATTATTGTGCTTCATTCTTTTTTAAAAAATAATTTTACCATTTTATTTATTTACTTACTTATTTTTAAATCCTCACCTGAGGATATGTACTCATTGATTTTAGAGGAATGGACGGGAGAAGGAGAGACACACAGAGAGAGAGAGAGAGAGAGAGAGAGAGAGAGAGAGAGAGAGAGAGAGAGAGAGAGAGAGAGAGAGAGAGAGAGAGAGAGAGAGAGAGAGAAGCATTGATGTGTCAGAAACACATCAGTTGGTTGCCTCCCACATGCACCTCAACCAGGGCAGTGAGCCTGCAACCGAGGTACGTGCCCATGTTTGGAATAGAACCTGGGACCCTTCAGTCCACAAGCTGATGCTCTATCCATGCACTTAGTCAAACAGAATAGGACTATGCTTCATTCCTAAAGGCTTTAAATTTGGGGGATTAATGCCAAATGCATAAAATCTCCAAGATGCACAGATGCCTCCACTGTTGACAGTAGTTTTTGTTCATCACCATCATAACTAACATTTATCGACCGCCTAGCTATATACCTAATATTGTTCTAGGAGCTATATTCATATTAACTCATTAGATCCCCCACCAACTTTATGAGGTACTATTATGATGTCCACTTAACAAGTGAGCAAAGTGAGGCACAAAAAGTAATGGGACCAGTCACACAACTAGTATGCGAGACAAGATTCAAACCTCTGAACAGCTAAGATATACACCAAAACTAATTTTTTGACAGTGAGTTAGATCACCAGGGCCATAGGTTTTAACAACTACAGCAGGGCAATAGTCACCAAAAAGAATGATGGTGACTAATAAGTCATCAATAACAATGCTTCAGAGAAAAGTTAAAGGATAGAAAGCATATAATGGGAGAAATAGTGATTATTATTGCTGTTGCTTGGCTCATAGATAAAAATAGTACTCAAATCAATATACTGATATTTTCAGAAAATATACCTGTGTTTCTGTTATGTCCATAGAGTCGGAAAAGAGCTGTGAAGATAGAGAGCTGTGAAGAGAATGCGTCCCTTGCGTTCCCCAGCAAATTTAAGACTGTATTTCACCTTAAAAAAGAGTTAAACTAAGCAGGAAATATATTTCCCAGTCAGGAGTTAAAATATCTAATTATTTTCAAATCATTTTACAAATAGAAAATCAAAGGAGTAACAAGAAAAATTGCACCCTTGCCCATATCATTGGTTTTGAACTTTAAAATCAGGATCATCCCTAAGATTATTTTATTTTTATATTATATAAAATACAAATATTTTATTTTTAATTATTAGTAAATTCAGATCAGTTCATGCTTCATGTCTAGAGCATTCGACTTACTATTGGGCATCTAAACACAGTTGCTTTTTAAACAGATTTTTTTCATATAATAATAATTCTATAATATTTTGATAATTATGGTACATTCCCGTTCATTGAGGGGATAAAAAAAAAAGATAATTCCATAAATAAATCGCTTTACATAACAAACTCTCCCACTGAAAAGTAATCACCACCACAAATCCATTTTCAAGGAAAATCTAGATCAAATATAGTTGATTATTTATCAATACTATTAGCTTCCGTCTGCATTAATCCTAACCTAGAGATAAATATACCTAGGCTATGATAATCTGGTTCACAGATTAGAATAACAAAGTAGAATACAGGCCCTTCGGGTCATAAATATCACTAACAAATGAATTTTGAAGAATTTTCAATTACATACCTAAAGCTAGGAGTTTCTTCGTCCCAGTTATGTTGCTTCTGATCTGTACAAGAAAAAGACAAGAAGTGGTTATGAGATTTCTACCTGAACTCAACTGCTGAAGAGGCCATTAGAATCCTTCCATGTCACTCAACCCCAAGAAATGGCAACAAAATAGTAACTTGGTCGTCATAATAGCAGCTATCCAGGGTCACTCCAGCAGAATGAGACAGAAAGTTCTCATAGAAGACCTGTGTAGTACACTATCAGGGAATCATTAAACTGAGATTCCGTGAAATTAAATGTTTTCTAAAACATAAGGTGAAAATAATGTTCTAATCCTTCTGAACACTCCTCAAGATACATTTTTACTTTTTTTTTAATATGGGCATACCTTGCATTATTGTGCTTCACTTTATTGCTCTTCGCAGATCTTGTGTTTTGTTTTGTGTGGGGTTTTTTGTGTGTGATTTTTGTGTGTGTGTGGTTTTTTTTTTTAACAAATTAAATGTGTTTGGCAACCCTGGGCAAACAAGTCCATTGGTGTCATTTTTCCAACAGGTCAGATAATTATTAGCAGTTTTTAAGCTAACATATTTTTTGATTACAGTGGATAGAGTGTTATTTTAGACATAACACTATCATTGCTCACACAAGAGACTACAGTATTGTGTAAACATAACTTTTATATTCACTGGGAAACCAGAAATTTCATGTATTTCTCTTTATTGAGATATTCACTTTACGATGGTTTGGCACTGAACCAGCAGTATCTTGAGGCACGCCAGTACCTTTCAGGCATGCACACGGATCTGTTTTCCTGGGATTTTGCCATGGGAAAATGTTTCATGTTAGTAACAATAACTCCACTTATTGCCTAAACCATATATTTTTAAAATACTGATTTTTTTAAAATTTATTTTTCAAAGCAGTTTGCGGCTTATAGTAAAATTGAGAGAAAGGTATAGATAGGTCCCCGATACCACCTTCCCCAACACATGCACAGCCTCCCTCCTTACCAACATTGCTCACCAGAATGGTACATTTTTATGCAAGACGAACCTACACTGACCCATAATAATTTCCCAAAGTCCATGGGACATTTAGTGGTATCACATGTTTTGTTTTAATTTGCATTTCCCTGGTGGCCTACAATGTTGAACATCTTTTTATTAGCCATTCGCCATTTGTATATTTTATTTGAAATCCAGGATTCAGTCAAGGATCATTTTATTGCATACAGGGTTGGGAAAAAATAGGTTTCTACAATAGTTGTTTATGTGGAAAATAATACCTTAATCAATGAATAAATACAAGAATAAACTGGTTCACATACTTGCAACTGTAAACCTACTTTTGCCCTACTCTGTATATTGGCATGTGTATGTAATTGCCTTTGTCTTTGATGATTGACATTTTTGAAGAGTCCAGGCCAGTTGCTTTGCAATGCCCCTCAGACTGGACATTTGTCTAATTGTTCCCTCACAATTGGGCTAGGTGAACATTTGTCAGAGGTTTACAATGCAAAAATGGAATGCTTTCCCTTCTCTTTATATATTAGGAAAAGCACAAAATAGGTTGTATTGACATTTTCTTTCAAACACTCAATAATACCTAATGATTGTCTCCTATAAGACAGACTTGGTGCTACAATTTGCAATTTATGAAATGCTTTGACATGAATTAATTTATTCAGTTTGTACAACACAATGAGGTAAGTATTTTAATCATTTTTCGTATCCTCTTTGTTTAAAATTGATTTTAGAGAGAGGAAGGGAAAGCAAAAGCAAGAGCAGGAGAGAGAGAGAGAAACATCAATGTGAGAGAGAAACACCCATCAGCTGCCTCCCGCACATGCCCAACTGGAGACCTAACCCACAACCTGACCAGAATCAAACCCGCCACCTTTTGGTGCAAGGGATGATGGTCCCATCAACTGAGCCACACTGGAAATTTATCCAAGTTTATAAAACCAGTAAGACCACTTCTGTGGCCAAAACTCAAACACAGAAATACAGTAAACATTAGAGAGCAAGAAGCCCTCTATTTTCGTGTCAAATAAATCTAGTCATTCTTCTCTCCTACAACCTGCACTTCATGTTGTCTAAACATTATGCCATACTCTTCTAGTTTTCCTATGTTAATTTACATGGCAATTCAATGCTATACTTTACTTAAACATTTTTTTCAACTATAATGATTTAAAATTGTAACCGTTAAACCAGAAACATCGCCAAAGTACATAAATGTTAGCTGAATTAACTGCCAACTCATCGGCTTTTGTCCATGTTGACTTCTTTGCATTTGGTGTCCCTAAAAATACCCCAGCTCTTCCCTTCTCCTCGGGTAAGATTTTATGTCACTTCCTTCTACTTTCCAAAGCAGTGAACACAGCATTGTTTCATGGTGTAGTAATCAGCATTTGTATAAAATCTTCTCAGCATATTAAACTAATTAGATTTTTTTTTTAACCCTTGGACTTCACAATCCCAGTATTGTTTAGTTTAGGGACAAGGAAAATTTGAGTATCAGTGTATGTAATTGGTTCATAACTGATAGCATGAATGTCTAAGTAGACACTCCAACCAGAAAGAGCACAAACAGGTCTTCCCACTCCATATGTCAGGGGCACTGTCGGGGATAAATGCCAGATAACTTTTCTTTCAATACTGGAGTTTCAAAAGGAATGCCACCCATGTCCAGGCCAGGGTGACTTATCTGGTCTTCAGACTCAGATGTACTATCTACACCATTTTGAGTTAGGAAAGAACTTAAAGGGAAAAAAAGTGTGTTATTTTTCACTGATAAAAACTCTTTACCACCTCAGGAAGACCTCAAGCTGAGATGACAGATCAAAATCCATGTACGCTCTCTTCCATGCACCATCTCCCCTAACACTCGGTGATCTGAATATTTCATTTGACAGTGAGAGTAATTTCATCTGCCTCAGCAATGAGTGTGGTATCATTATCCTTGTCCAGTATTCAATTTCACAAGGGAGCAGAGACATAATCATGGAAATAAGAAACGAAACTCTCTTTTAAACTTCCATAGAGTTCTGTAAGTCTAACATCGTTTTCTTTTGAATTGGCATATTATGCACCTCCTTAGGAAAAAGAATCTATAGTTTCATCCTAGAAGAAACGCATTATTCTAATTCTTCATTCGAATCGGTTTCCTAGGCCTAATACAGTAAAGGAAGATGCATTTAGTGATAATTCCTGGACTTCATAAATTATAGCCAGACAGAAAGAGTGACGAAAAGTATTTCAGCTCTGAAGTTTTTAATAGAACATATATCATTCATTTTCCTCACCAGTCCTCAACGACTCCTATTATCTTCAAATAACAATAAGAACGGCTGCCTGCAGTTACCTTAATCACCGTGATTTCCTAAGAAATGAAGACTGACGTCTATTGAAAATTATTCCAATTATGTCTTTGAAAATTAGTTCAAAACTGTGAAAATTACCACTTTCAATATTATATTAACCTCCACCAGGTGTTATTAGTCATTCTCACAGTCTTTCTAGAGCAAAATGTGACATGACTGTCCAATTTTTTTTATCCATTAAAATTCAACTTTGAGATTTCACAGTTATTTTTAAAACTTCGCTCAAATTCAATCTACTGAAGGTTTAATCTAACCCTTTTGTAATACATCTTGAGAAGCAATTTCTCGGCTTAAATGCAAAAACGTGGCCAGAATGCATTTTATGGGATCACATAAAATCGATCTAACCACTTGAAAATAAGTAGAAGGTGAGCATAGAGAAAGATCTAACCATGATGAAAATAACAGTAGCCGACGTTTATGAAGCTCTGACGAGGACTGAGTGTGTAGCAGCATCTTCTAAAAGCTGCACCCACATGAGTCATTCACTTTTCATGACCATCCATGAAGCTGGGCCTGTCTTTACTCCCATTTAACAGATGAAGACAACTGCCCTGAGATCTGCTGCTCTGGCTGGAGTCCTCTGCTCTGCGGACAGCTGCCATCCCACTGCTCAGAGGTGGCTGCCTGTGCTACCCCCATCTCCTCTAGGCCCTCCCATACACACATCTGTTTCTGACTTTCATGAGGACTCACAGTGCTACACGCTACCAGCATGGCTCTCCCCCACAGTCAGTCTAGAAGGGGGACTGAGTGGGAAGGGTACAAGACAGGTACCCTGTGTCAGCAACCTCTGCACCCACAGCCATGCCTCCTCCAACCCAGCCAGACTCCTTGTTCATCGTAGCTTTCTCTAGGGCTCTCAATTCAATCCAGCTCCCTTGGGGGTCTTCAATCCCACAATGATGTCTGTAATGCCTAAACCACGACTGCAGAAAAGCTGAGCCCCTCTTCCCTGGGATCCTTGGGCCCCACACAATGCACCTGGCCTTGCCTCTGTGTCCCTGGACATCCTGAGGGGCCCCGCGTTTCACTGAACTCCCTCCGCCAGCCAGGAGGCGGCCTGCTCTGAAGGGCACAAGCACATTCGCAGGTGGCTGGCTGCAGCCAGCTGCAGATCACGTTGGCAGACTCTCATCCTGACATGGCCCGAAATGCCATGCTCCAATGAGCTCCAGGAAGGAGGCAGAACTCATGCCTCCCAGCTTCTCCGTGCTTTGATTCTTGGTATGTTGTGATCTCTACATACATTAGGTGAAGATGAAGGGAAGCACAGGGAGGAAGAAAAGGAAAGGAAGAGAGAGGAAAAGAAGGCCTTGGTGTGGGCAGTTGTGATGGTGTGTCACTGTAGAGTATGACCAGCCAGGGCCAGGCAGAGGAAGGTGGGAGAGGGCTCTGCCAGAGCAGAGGATGTGAAGATGACAGAATACCAAGAACAAAAGTCACCTCTCAGCTTTCCTCTCTGCTTTTCGCTTCCGGAGGCAATATCACTTCCAATCTCACTAGCCCATCTGCAAGCTCCACTCCACACCCCAGAAACACCGCAGAGGAGAGATGCATTTGTGCCAGCTCCCTGCACTTAGGAAAACTGTCCTATACCTCTCTTCGACCAAAACGCTATTTGCCTGAATATCAGGGTCAGTGGTTTGGGGTAAAGGCAAAGTAACATTAAAGTGAAATAGGCTGACAGCTCCCCTCCCACCCGCCCCCAATGAAGGGAGGGAGGGGGAGTAGGATGCAGATGCTAAATCTGTATTTCTCACCGGAGCTTTACCCTTCTGTTCCTTATTGGCATAAAGTCACTGCATTTCTAGTTGTCTGATCTTCCTTGCATAGAGCAGTCTCTGATTGACCCCTCCTACCATGCGCATATTTTTAAACCCAAAGTTGATATGCGAAGTCTGACAGTGGTGCCTCCTCTTGAGCATTGGCAGAGACAAGGTACATTCAGGACCCGTGTTCTTACTCCAATGTTGGCCTCTGCCAATATGGCACTTTTTAATAAAGAAAATTGTTTTTTATATTTAAAACACACAGTCTCATTATTACAAACTTAAAAGTGCAAAAGGAAAAGTTAACAAAAGAAGACAAAAACTACCCAGAAGTCCAGAGAGAGACAGTCTTAACTCGTGTATTTCCGGCTCCATTCTTTTCATTTATTTGGAAAATTTGCAGCATAACAAGGTTATTCAATATCTGCAGTTTTGTGTCTACAAGGCCTAACCTTAGCGCTCTGCACAGACGGGGATTAGAGCTAATATTTGAGCTCCTTGACAAGTCACATTGCGATCCTTTCATCACAGCAGAGGCCCTGGCATTCCACTAACTTCATCAGACATGCGTGAGATTCTGGTCAGCACCCAAATGAGCCGTAATGCTCTGGAGAGCATTCTTTTCTTATCTCAGTTGTGGAGCGCAGGTCTTAGGGCAAAACCATGTGAAAGTTTACATGGGCATGCTCAGTGCTTGAAAACCGGCTCAGAAAGCAGGGAAGTGCTTTTGAGGACAAGCCCAGTAGTACTTCAGAGCTGGGGCAGTCTCGAATATGTGACATTTCTGTGTTCTTTGGGGGAATGAGCTACATGGCTGACAGAATGCAAAGTTTGCTGAACTCCAAATTCCCTGCTAACAGGAGAACATAGGTTTCAGGATCACCTGACTTACCTTTCAAGAACTATAAAAAAAATTAAAGACACATTTTAATGATATTTCATATATGCACCACTTTGATTTAACATTCTCTCAAACTGTCCCCTAAATGTTCTTTTAAAGTTGGTTGTAGAGAGCTTCTTACTAATAACTTAAATGTGATTACTTAAACTTCCTAACACTTTATTCATTATTATAGTCAATGATATAATCTCAGACCAAGAGCACATTTTTTGTGTTCATAGATATAACTTTGCCCAGTTAATTCAACTGAAGGATGATGCAAACCATCCACCACCACCCCCCCCCAAAAAAAAAAGAAAGAAAGAAATGGAGAGCAACCTTCCTTGAAAGCAAGGAAGGGGAAACTTTGTCTTCTAAGAGCCATTTGGGTATTTATGACATCATTCATGGGCCATAAAAAATTTTCAACCTAAAAATGAGCTTGCTGTATTTGGTCAAACATTTCATTAACTCACCCCTAATGCCTGGGCAGGGCCAGACTAAATTTCACAGGTCTTAAATGGCCCACAGGATGGATGTTCCCCACCCCTGCTTTAAAAAATGGAGAACTGTTCAGAGTCTCTTCTTTATTAATAGAGAATGAGTGGTTCCTATAGAAGTTACCTGCATCAGTAGCTCTCTCTCCCTCTCTCTCTCTCTCACACATACACACACACACACACACACACACACGCACACACACGCACGCACACTCACGTGTACAGTCAAAGGAAGAAAGTACACCAGTGTGCCTATTTGTCTCAGCACTTCATCTCAGAAGCCCCTGGAAATGCTGCTGTTACGGTCACAATAGGTCTCCCCACAAAAGGCTGTGAACCCTGTGACATACAGCGCTATTGGCAGCCCCAGCAGCAAGCTGGGAGAGAGAAAGCACAGACGATGGCTGAGTTCTGAGAGCAGGTGTATCTAGAGACAGGTGTACTTGCTTTGTAATTCATGGGGGACCTTAGTTGCTCGCAGACTTTCCTTCGCATTTGAAGGTGTTGCTAGATCGCCAAGCATCGTAATAACTTCCAGTTAACAGGACATCCTACTGGCCAATTCCCAGCACGGAGGCACAATGGGCTGAGGGCCAGAGGTCATATTACACTGTGAGCAGGTCCTGTGTCTGTGGGGAGCAGAAGGACCCAAAGTTCCTAATGAAAGAACTACAGTTACCTTGGGGAGGGAGGGGGGATCCTTCCCAATTTTCAAGCTCACAGGTGAAAGAAACATGAGAGAGAAATCCTAAAAACTTTACATTACCAGTAATACACTAAGAGGACAAAAGAAGTCTCTCTAAATAGTAAAAAAAAAATGAAAATCAATTCTGATCAGCTTAGGCTAGAGATGACACACTGGATTACCTTTCTATGCTCTCTGGAGAAAATGACTTTACAAAATCATTATCATATCAAAGAGGCAACCAAATAGGTAGCTAAACATGTCAGGAAATAATAATTTAGAGATATGAGAGGCAGTTAATTTTTAAATTCTTATTTTTCTGAATAATGTGCTGTTTCTGATATGTTGTCAGGTTTTTCAAATTTGAAATTTATTGCCATTTCTGTCATGTAATTTAAATATTAAGTGTCTTACAAATCCCCTTGTAGTTTTGTATTATTAAAAAAAAAAAAAAAAAAAAAAAAAAAACTTCATATTGTATAAGCTTCGGTCCCCACAAAATCTGGGACACCCTGGGTGTTCCCCAATCTCTTCTGTTTCAGCTGGGCTGTGGCAAATGATGGGGTGGGGGAGCGTGGTGGCCTGAACTGAGCGAGGTCCTCTGAGGGGTGAGAATCTTGAGGGAGTTGAGGCTGTCTGACCCCAGCACACCTCCAACCCGGAAGCACTGGTGCTGGCTTTTGTTAAAGGTGCCTGCAGGCTTCCCGTTCTCCCAGAGAGGGCAGCCTTTGTTTCACCTGCAGCTTAGAAGCTGCCTTCCCACACCGGTCAGGAGCTTTACATTCAACTGGCTGGTTCTCATTGCAAGTCGGATGCTCAGTTGCAATAAGCAATATTTATGTGACATGTCTAAGGGCATATCTATCACTCCAGGTCCCAGAGTTTTTCACTCCGCAGAGTGCTGAGACTTCGGGACATCTATGGTTCGCTAAAACTGTGTGCAGAGTGTCACATGTGCTAGCATTTATAGCTTTCATTGGAGCCTCAAATTGGTCCATGACATGTAAAAATTAATAATCACTAATCTACACTGCAAGAATAAGGGCCTCTAAGGAGATAGTACTAAATTAAATAAATAAACAATTATCTGGAAGATTTTTTTTTCTAAATTACCCTAGATATTTTACAATTCATTTCTGTATGAAGCGAGGCCAGCAGAAATATAGTTCCCTGATTTACAAAGAGGGCCCAGCGAAACAAAGGACATGGCTAAAAGCACTGTGAGTCTCATGACAGCCTATCATTTCTAGGGACTGAACTGTGCAGCCCCCAAATTCATATGTGGAAGCCCTAACCCCCAGTGGGGAGGTGTTTGGAGAGGGGCCCCTCGGGAGTAATTAGGTTGGGAGGGTGAGGACCTCATGATGGGATTCCTGCCCTTAGACAAGAGAGAGATCCTGCTCTCTCCACCCTGTGCAGACACAGCAAGTAGACAGCCATCTGGCCTGGCCTGCGTGGCTCAGTGATTGACTGTTGGCCTATGAACCAGGAGGTCACAGTTCAATTCCCAGTCAGTTCACGTGTCTGATTGCAGGCTCCATTCCCCAGTGAGGTGCATGTAGGAGGCAGCCGATCAATGATTCCTTTTCATCATTGATGTTTCTCTCTCTGTCCCTCTCCCTATCTCTCTGAAATCAATAAAAAGTTAGAAAGGAGAGACAACAGCTACCTGTAAGCCAGGAAGAGAGTGCTCACTAGAACCCGACCATGTTGGCACCCTCATCTGGAACTTCCCCAAACTATACATATCTGTTGTTTAAGTCACTCAATCCATGATATTTCGCTAGACAGCTTGAGCTGATTAAGGCAGTTATTATGATGCAAGGCTTATGGAAGAAATTTCTCTCTGGTTCAGCAGAGAATGGTTTGTATTTTACAGATGTGATCACGAGTCTATAACTAATTGTCTCCTACTCTGCCCACTGAATGACATAAACTTAGAACCAAATTCATCATTGTACTCTTAAGTAAAGGTCTAGAACCTTCCCACATACACTTTGTATATTAACTTCACTCCAAGACACCGCTTACTTTTCATGCTGATTCTTTCTTTTTCCATTTACTTATAATTTTATTAGAGGCCTGGTGCACAAAATGTATGCATGGGTAGGGTCCCCAGGCCTAGCTGGCAATTAGGGCTGATCAGGTTACCCACCACTTCCCCCCTACCCCCACTTCCCTCGCCTTCCCGCCTCGCTCCCTCAGCACCCTGCAGCTCTGCTGGTCACCCACTATGTTCTACGCTGCCCCTTTGTGGTCAGTGCACGCCATAGCAAGTGATCTAACTCCCATTCTCCTGATCAAACTCCTGAAGGGAGACTTTGCATATTATTAGCCTTTTATATATATAGATTATATTTTTGCTGTATGCATTTATTGCCAGTTGCCTCAAATCCTTTCAAAAACAACAAAGGTATTAAGTAAGACTGTAAATGGATGATGAATAAATGATTGAATGAATGACTTTTCTATTTTAATATTTAAAATATAGATGTTCATAACAGCATTTGGAATTATATACAAATATTTATTTGAAAAATTTTAATTTGTTTCAACCATGCTCATCATCCTACAGAAGCATCTTTCCTACTCCAGGGGGTCCTAACTTAGGGCTCATGGACACACCAAGGGGCCTGTGGGCAGAAATCAGGGAGTCCGTACATTTGAATGTACATTTTCACTAAATGTGCATCTCTAACTAAAATTTAATACGTCCATCAAATATAAATATTGGCAACAAACCACCTAAGTATAAGCAACATCTGTGATTTTGTTTCTTATAGAAATCACAGGTGTTTTCATCTCCCATTATGGTTGTTGCAACTATTTTTAAATGTCATTTATGCTCATCACCATCATTAAAATGTCATTAGACTTGCTGCTACACTGTTATTTAATGCATTAATAAAGGAGCACATATATGACTCCATTACAAATGTTTTATTATGTTTTTATATATTTTATTCCTTTAAAATCCTTTACATTTTGTCTTATACTTTTGTAAAGGGTTCCATAGGCTTTCTCAGATTGCCAAGGGGTGTCCAGGACATAAAAGATGGTCTAACTCTTTGACAAACACAAACTGTTTAGGTACCATTTTCCAGAGTGTTTGCCAATGTGACTTGAGTATGGTGGTCTCTCTTGATTGGCATTCTCTTTTAAATAAAGGGAATATAAGAAGCTGCATGAGTCATCTAGTGCAGTGGTCGGCAAACTGTGGCTCGTGAGCCACATGGGGCTTGAGAGCTGCGGTTTGCTGCTCTGTTGACTAATGAGTTTGCCAACTGCTGATCTAGTGCCTTTGACAATATAAGGTCACAGCAGACTCATATGCAATAAGCTATTTCCTACATCTGCATTTGCATTTCCAAAAAGGCATTTAAAAACTTTGTGAAAGTTTGGGTCTATGAGGTTATTGTTGTTGGTTTTTTCACTTTGCTTAATCCCTTCACCTTTTTCACCCAGCCCCCAACACCCCTTCTCTCTGACAACTGTCAGTCTGTTCTCTGTGTCTAGGAGTCTGTTTCTATTTTGTCTGTTAGTTTATTTTGTTCATTAGGTTTCCCATATAAGCAAAATAATACAGTGATTGCCAGAGGGAAGGGAAGATGGGGGGAGTAGAAGAGGGAATGGGGGGAATAAATGATGATGGAAGGAGACTTGATTTGGAGCAGTGAACACACAGTACAATAAACAGATGATGTATTTTAGAATTGCACACCTGAAACCTATATAATTTTATTAACCAATGTCACCCCAATAAATTCAATAAGTTTTAAGAAACAAAAAACTTTGGGTCAGCATTTCTATCACTGAGAGAGAACACAGCCATTTTTTCTCTTCTCCTGGACCCTTCCTTATTTGTTTCTGACATCTGCTGGCTCCGCTCCTTTCTCAGCCCTCCCCCAAGTCCTGCACCCCAAATCTTAACCCTTATATTCGCCTTCAGACTGAGAGTAGTTTGTTTCACGAATTGTGTTAATACTTACTATCTGTTTTGCAAATTATCCAACCCTCTTACTTTTATTTATTTTTTCTCCCTTGCGAGTAAGGCTTTTTAAGTTTTTTTTAACAGACACGTTGGCACTTGCAGCACATTGGGAATGGAGCAAGAATAAGGAAGTGAAACAAAAGGCTGTTAGTGTAATTGCCTCCCATACTGAACTATTATGTTTAGCTGCTGCTGTGATGTTTGCAAAAAGGACCCAGTACAAAGGAATGTGCGTGTTGGTGTGGGTTGGGTGTGTAGGAGGAACAGCATACATGTGGTGAGACCACCCCAAGGAGGCCTCTGTCCCTATGTCCCAGGTTCCAGAAGAGGGAGCAAAGCTAGACTGGGGAGACTCTCTCTCGTCAGCCCACCCCAACCTGCACCTCAGTGGGAAGTGGAGAGTGAGGAGGCACCATGGATCCCTGGGGATGGAGTGTCTCCCCTCTCTCCTTCATGCCAACAGGAGGATGGAATCCCCAAGTCACTTGCCCTGTTCCCATGAAAATTGTAGCTGGAAATTGGAGTTCCTGAGTAAAAGATATGGTACCAGATTATCTATGATCTTCAGAATATATACCACTTTGTATAACTAGTAGGTTTTGCAGGTGACTGAGTTCTTATCCTTTTATGCAATGACACCTTTCATGTTGTTCTTTTAGACAACTGAAAGTATTATAAATATATAATACTATATGACATATTGTATACCTCCTACATATTTGGAAACATGCCTTGAAATGAGCTTAATCCGATATTGATGACTCTGGGTCAACATTGAAAACATCACTTTCTTGAATGGGTAGATTACAGGGTAAGGGCCAGGATCTACTGAGAGTAGTTGACCAGGATAGGAACTGACCCTGACATCTTGGCGTTCCTACAGCTGCTTTTTCTTTTTTTTTTCTTTTTGTTCAACCCTTTCTCATCAGACATCATTCTTACTATTTTCAATAGTCCTAATAAAGTTTCTTTTATCTTCTAGTAGACTTGGAAACCAAATATACAAAAATGAATAGATTGAGGACTTGAAGGCATTTTGAATGAACTATTGTAAATGGTATGATGCATGAGATTTATTTGTTGTTTATGACATCTTTTTGGGTGTTCACAAGCTTTACTTATTTACTGATTCTGTGCTATGTGCTAAGTGTGTGAGTTTACAATATAGAAAACTTTCAAATAAATGAGATCCAACCATACTTCTTTTTCTGCGGAAATCTTCCAGAGAGGGCCTCATTGTGTTCATAGACATGTCTATATACCAACTCAATGAATGCTTAGCCCAGATTTTGGCCGACAGCAAGCCTGTTGTTTGAGTTAAAATCTTCCGAATCTAGTAACTGAAATATTTACAGACCTAACTACCACTAGGTCCTGCCATCAGAAATCTCTGAGTCATACACTCATTTTCATAGGGGCAGCAAAACCAACTGTTCCCACTTCCTCTTTCCCTTGTGCTTTATTTGTCTCATTTAGTTGTAACCACACGATGTGGTGGAAGGACTGTGGACATGTATTGCAATCCTGCTCCTGCCCCCAACTAGCTATTGTTCTCGCAAGTCTCAGCTTTTTTATCTGTTAAGTGACTACAACATACATCCCAGGTGTTTGTAAGGATTAACTGACATCATTTCCATGTCAGGCACTGAGTAGGTGCTTAATAATAATTATTTGTGCTTAATAACAATTATCTTTTCCCAACTTTCTCTATTTTACTGTTTATTGACTCTGCAACACTCAAATGTATAGATCACCTTCAAAATATGGAGTTAACAGCAGGCCAGTGTGGTTCAGTGGTTGAGTGTCAACCCATTCATCAGGAGGCCACTGGTTTGACTCCTGGTCAGAGCGCATGCCCAGATTTCAGGCTAGATTCCCAGTAGGAGGTGTGCAGGAGATAGTGGATCAATGATTCTCATCATTGATGTTTCTATCCCTCTTTCCCTCTTCCTTTCTCTCTCTAAAATTAATAAGAACATATATATTTATTAAATGTGATGGTAACTTCAGTCCATCTATCTATGTGTAAAATAGTCCATATTAGGTCTGATCAAATAATGGAATCAATACTCCCTCCCCCGGGAACTGACCTTTAGGCCACTTCACAATGGACATTCCACTTGTTTAGACCACATTTACCTTGATAAGACCATTCTCTCTCCCCTCTGGACTTTCTAAGAATCCGGACCTGCACAGAGATTTCTCTGCCCAGAAAAGGCCCCCTAGAGTCCTTTAAAAACCTCTGACTCTCCATCTTTGGGTGCTGGCGCCATTTGGGGGCTCGGTCCATCTGATATCCAGAAGACGTAATAAATTCATAATTCTTCACCCCTTTTGGCCTCATACGTTCCTCCTTTGGCTACCCTAATAGTCTGTATATTTTAAATCGTCAGAAAATACATGAGAGGGTTGGTGCCCCCTGATTATCCACTCAGCTGACTCATCCCAACCTTGACCAAGTCTGGTGGCTTTCTTAGGAGGAAAAAAAAAAAAAAAAAAACGCTCAGCTGCGACTAAGTAGTCTGGTTCACCACACTTGCCTGTCTGTTAATTTGGCTTCCATCTCCTTCACCGACAATACCCACTTCTTAGGAATGTCCGCAGTGCCTTCTTCACCAGGTATTTTTCATCTCCAGGACCATCACCCTTTTCCCTTCATTTCTTGATGTTTCTCCCTTCATTTCTGCCTTTGCCTTTTTCTGTCCCTACCCAGCCTACACATAATTATCAGATCACTCTTCCACAAAAATGACATCTCACTAGTTTAAAAATATCAATAGCTCCCTATGCCTAATATTCCTTTCAACCAGTGAAAGCATCCCCAGCTCCCTTGTTCTCCCTTCCCACCAGCTTCTGCCATCTAATCCTAGTAAACTAACCATGACAATCCAACTGGCCTCATCAGTGCTTCTTTTCCGATCTTTTCTTAATACTTTAGTGCACACGGTGCCTCTTACCTAGAATCTCCTTCCTAGTCTTTTCATCCAAACTTGTTTCCTTCTTTTTCTTAAATCTATATAATTTTAGAGTGAGGGGGGAAAAAAGACCTGTCCTTGGGTTTCAATCCAAGAATGCAATGCAATCCCCTCATTTTTGTGCAGTCACAAAACTAAAACCCAGAAATGACTTGTGGCATCCTCTGTCAAAAAGCTCTCAGACACCTAACTCTATCAACTCCTCTCAGGAAAGCACTTGCATGGCCAAGAGGCAGGAGGACTAATACTATGGAGTAAGAACTAAACCAATACTAAGGACTATACCATACTATATATTAGATATACTATCTAATACACTGTATCTTCATATACTAAGGACTATGCTAATACTAATTCCAGGCTCTATTCTAGGTGCTTTCACAAGTGCTCATGTGATCCTCATAGTGACCCATTTTATCAAGGACAAATCTCACACTCAGAAAGCTCAAATAATGTATTTAATTTGCTCAGGGGCAGCTGATCAATGTTTCTCCCTTATCTATGTTTCTCTCTCTTCCTCTTCCTTCTCTTTCTAAAAGTCAATAAAATATTGTAGCTCTAGCTGGTTTGGCTCAATGGAGAGAGCGCCTAAAGACTGAAGGATCCTGGGTTCAATTCCAGTCAAGGGCACTATCAATCACTCTCTCTCATCATTGTTGTTTCTATCTCTCTCCCTCTCCCTTATTTACTGAAATCAATGAAAATGTATATATACTTTTAAATCCTCATATGTTTAAAGTAAATAAAAGTAAAAATCAATAAAACATATTTTTTCAAAAGTGTCTGCTAACAGCATTATGCTCCATCTATATGCTAAGTACTACACTATTAGACTGTTTACTCTTCCAAACTCATCACCTCACACGGACAAATATGACCACAGCAATCAAACAACAAACTTCCCATAAGGATCTCACCATTGAAAAAATGAAAGACCAGGGTTCCTGGAAGACTGCCAGTTCTTGAGTCTAATAGCTCTCCTGAAGCATCAGCAATTTTCAGGGGAGAGGAATGAAAAGAAAGGGGAGTGAATTGTGGGGAAAAATGAGGAGGGACCAGAGTTTTGATGAATGTGTTTATATTCTTTTCTAACATATTACAATGTGGTCCATGAATTCTAAAGTCTACCACTGCATTCATTTTACAAATCAGTGACTTTTATACACAACAAAAAGTTGTGTAAGATGAAGTCTTATTTCATCTTAATTTCAGTAGAGTGTGACGAACTTGCCTGGGCAATGACAGCAGGACGATGAGTCTTATATGTGTGCACATATAAAAAAAGCCAGCATCCTTCTCCATTCTGAGAAAAGGCATTACTAAACAAATTATAAATATGCCAGCCGCTATCGGAATACAAGGGGAGGGAAATATGCACTTGTAATTTCCAGATTATCCATGAATCAGTAGTACTTTTGAATGTTCTAACTTGTTATGTTTTACAGAATCAAAATATTTTCAGTTTAAGGTTAGTTGTGATATCTGCAACTCAGGAACATGAAGATGGTCCATAGCAGTGGGTTACGAAGTTCTTCACAGTTCTCACTTTTTAAAAAAAGGAACTGCCCTACAAGTATGTCAAGTCATCTCAGATGAGGAAAGTTTTGTAAAGGGACATGTGGGGTTAATGTTTGTACAACATCGTGTCTCTTTTTGCAAGTAATATGATTTGTAACAATGAAAAACTAACATTTATTAAATATTACATCTCAATTCTTTCCTCTCAATGCATAACCATTTTTAAATCCCACTTATCTTTAAAAAAAAAAAAAAATCCCTCCTGCTAAAGCCATGCTTACTCACTACTCATTGTTAAGCCTTTCCTCCAAAGAAATTTTGCTTTTTGCTCCAATTCTCACCATGTACTTATTTCTTGGATTTCGGGTTCATGGCTGTATCAGGGTCCCACATCAAGGCTCATGGGCATTTCCTTACTGCTGGATTCAATGGGTACCTCCAATCCTTGTTACCAACATCCCACAGCATGAGAGACCGTCTCCACCTTCCCTGGATGTGGCTCTCAGGTCTCCACTTTCTCCCGACCCTCTTCCCACCTTCCTGTTGTCTCTCCTCAGACTTCCTGCCCTCTCTTGTCCCTTTAATCTCTTAAATATCGAGGTTCTCTGGGGCTCTGGCCCTGCTCTTACTCTCTCCTGCTACGTTTTACTTAATCATCACTACTCTCAGTGAGTCCCACACTGTATCTCAAGACAGAACTACATTCTGAACTGCAGGATATCCATCCAATTGCCCACTGGCCATCCCCCATTTCCATGGAACACAGTTTCTTAAACTTGTAAAAAAAAAATTTAAAAAAATCATTATCTTTGTGTTGTCATCCTCATGTTGGTGAATGGCACCACCATCTACCCTGACCCTTAACCCAACTTCTCCTTATTGCCTTTATGTTCATATTAGCAATAAATGGATTGGTAATATTAATTTCTAAATATGAACGTAAATGTTGCTCAATTAAATTGTAAACATCTCATTTAAATTACACTTAAACATATATTTTTATTTACTTTATAAATAAAATGGATGCCACAAATGTCCCAAAGAATCTAAGGAATAGATGGATAGTATTTTAAATTAACACTATATAAATTATGCCTCCAAAATGCTTTAAGAGGTTAGAAAGGTGTGTTCTGTTCAATATCTGAAACGTTTCCCTTTATGACTTATCCATGCCATTGTCTCTATCAAAGAAAGATCTGCTGAGTTGAAGCCAGTCGCTGTGAACCCGGTCCTTGTTTCAGTCATTAAGGTTTTTCTGTATAATTAGGTAAGCAAACAAGCTCCAAGACCATGTGTGTCATGTGTGTGCTCATATGAAAAAGCTGGCAGCCAGAAAGCCCCAAGGAGGTGGTGCTTCTTCTCTGCTCCTGGTGCTGCCACTACTCCACAAGGTGGCCTGGCCATGTCCCCTTGACTCTCCTCTGAAAGTTAGAAGGAAATGAACCCTGCCCCTTTGCTAATCATCACACCACTTACATGTGTATACCCTACACAAAGTTAATCTGATTTTAGTTTGATCATAAAAAAAAATTCTTGGAGGCCTGGCCCATGTTTCTCAGCAGTCAGCCTGCACACTGAAGAGTCACATGTTTGATTCCAAGTCAAGGGTATGTACCTGGGTTGCAAGTTCAATCCCAGCCCCAGTGGGGGTTGCCTGCAGGAATCAACCAATCAATGCGTCTCTCTCATCTCTCTCTCTCTCTCTCTCTCTCTCTGTCTCTCTCTGTCTCTCTGTCTCTCTCTCTGTCTCTCTCTCTCTTTCTCCCTGCTTCCCTCCCTCACTTCCAGTCTATCTAAAAAAATAAAATCAACAGAAAAAAATATCCTTGGGTGAGGATTTAAAAAAAAATTTAAACTATATAAATATATAGAAATGTTTTCAAAACCTTGAGGTAAGCAAAGATTTCTTACCCAGGATACAGAAAGCACTAAATAAAAATTTTTTAAAAATGTCTGCTTATCAAAAGTGACATTAATAAAATAAGCAAACTACAAACTGGGGAAAAATATTCACAAAACATATATCTGGCAGAGGACCTATATCCAGAATATATAAAGAATTGTTCCAATTCAATAATAAAATAACAAATAGACAAGTTTGAAGAGAGCAAAGGATCTGAACTATATTTCACAAAAGATGTATGAATGGCCAGTTGAGCATGTAAAGTAGTGCTCAGCATAGTGAATCATCAAGAAAATGTAACAAACCACAGGGAGATACCATGATAATGACATTTAAAAGATAGTGACAAGATCAGGAACAACCAGAGTCCCAACCATTACTGACAGAAGTGGAAAAGGCTGCAATCAGATTTGTTCATGTTCAGTAGTTTCTTATAAAGTTAAACATAAGTACCCTATGGCCACCAGTTCTATTCTGTAGTATTTACGGAAGAGAAAGGAAAACATATCCACAGAGACCCCCACATGACTAGCCATAGTGACTTTATAACAATCTCCAACTAGACACGAGCCAAATAGCCATCAACAAGAACAGAAGTAAACAAATGGTGATACTGTCACGTAATACAATAGACAGCAATACACAGAAACACCCTACTAGTGATACCTGCAACAGCAATAAATTAGTCTCACACATTATGCTGAACAAAAGAAGCCAAATTCCTAACAGTACAGGCCACGTGATATCGATACAAAGTTCTGGAACACAAGTGAACTTATGGAGAAAGAAATGAGAACAAGTTTCCTCTGAGGGGTGGCAGGAGGGACAATAATGGAGCATGAAGGGAAATATTGTGTATCTTGGTAACCGTGTATGTTATATTACTATATGTATTTGTCAAAACTCAGAATTACAGTGCTTTCAACCTGTGCATTTCACTCGGAGGAGAATACACTTCAATGAAGTCATTTAAAGCATGAAAGGTAATGAGACGATACTATTTTGCTGAAACAAAAATTAAACCTGAAGACATATAAAGCAATACAACGGGGCAAATTCATCCCATGCTTCCCCTCCAGGAATATGAACCCCCAATGTGGGCGAGATGGAAAATGCGAATCTGTTTTCATGTCCCCCTGACTGCAATCACAGTGTGTGCTTCAGGCTTTAAAGATATGTATTTTCCACACAACATGCTCCTGATGACCATAATTACCTTTTCTTCCCCCAGTTGGCCCATAAGCTAAAGCCCACCTCATTCATTATCCGGAATCTACAGACGACATAGGGATCTGTCCCTACATTAGCTGTGTTAGTAGAACTATGAGTGGCTCGAACCACTGCCTTCCAGGGAAAGGTTCAAGGCTAAGTATGAATACAGATGCTGTTTGCCTTACTCACTGACTTTAGAACCTAATTAAGGATACACTATGGCCCCACAGTAATTTTTCCTATGTATAATAAGTGGAAATACATCTTAGATTTAAATGAATAACTAAATGTCTATCATGTGGTTCTTAGTGCTCTGATGATAATTAAACGTACTGATTGTATTTGAAGTATATTAACATTCCTAATTCTTCCTCTTCCCCCCACCTCCCCCCACCACACACACACCAAAAAATACGAACTATTTATAAAACTTTCATTGTCTCTTCATTTGGTTTTACTTATCTGGACTCCTAAGCCATGCACGTTAAATCTCAGACGTATAATTTGTGGCTTCCTGCTTCCAAGATTACTCCATAGTTCTCATGTGACTGTTATGCTAGTTAAATATTTGCACACAGACACGGGGTACACCGGCAGTTCATACTTGACATGATTTAACAGCATCTACATCTGTTTCTCATCACCACATGACTGGAAAATGTGCCTACTAAACATTTTTTACTATATTTGTCCCAAACACTGTTTTTACTCTTGTCTTGAGACATTTCTATGTAAAGAAAACAGAAGATGAGACGCCCCTCTCCGGCTGTCTCCTTCTCTGGCTTCAGGGTTCTCTCTTGCTATCTGTTACCACTTCCCAAGCCAAACCTAAGCAGGGGTCGCATCTTCCTCTTATCTGTGTGAGAGCACAAAATAAAATTGAAATGGGAAAGGGGAAATAGCCTATTTAAATACGTTTTTAAAAAGCCTCCAACAGCTACAACTGGCTTTGGGAGTGTACACCAAGGTTAGCGAGACTGCATCTGAAGAAAGTGCCCGCTGACACAGACCAGAGTGAAGTCTGTTTCAGCTCCCGGGGCCACCACGGGCTTGCCAAATGCCAAGACAGAAAATCCCTGGCTTTCCAGGGGTCATCATCACTAGGTCCCCAACATTTCAAATCGCAACACAAACATCTGTTCTAACTCTCCCCCAGACCAAACGAAGTCAACTGTGTTTTACATTCAGACATTTCCCCAGAAATGCAAAGCATAATTAAATCATAAGAATATTCTCTTCAAAATACTAAGGTAGAACAAATGATCTAATCTGACTTTCATTCTATCATTCTGGGTTTCAAGCCACAAATCTGTTTTCTCGTGTTATTTGTATGCTGTTATCATAGGCAAATAACAAAGCAAAGTTTGAAAGAATGAAAACAAAACAAAACAAAAAAAAAACTCTGGAGTAATTATAAATCCTAGAAACTGACCATAGTTCATATGTATCAAAGAAACAAAAATAAAAGGCATAATTTCTTTCAAAAATTTGAAGACTTATTTTTCCAGTTGTGTCTAATTCAAGACTGATTTTTTTCTGTTCTATTCTTGATTCTTTTTTGGCCATTCACAGCTCATTACACTCTGGGGGGGAAAGTGACTGGATGAAAGGAAAGGAGAGAGACTAAAATGGGTGCAGCTGGTCACACCAGCAGTGAAGAAATGCTTCATTCTTAAAAAGCCTAAAAATCCTGCTCTAATAAACCGTTTGGTGTATGTGAGAATTTAAATGATCCTCAATATTCTTAATTCCTGTCACACTGATTAAAAAGCATAACAGCAGCCTGGCCAGTGTGACTCAGTGGTTGAGCGGTGACCCATGAATCATGACATCATGTTCCAATTCCGAGTCAGGGCACAGGCCTGGGTTGTGAGCTCGATCCCCAGTATGGGGTTGCAGGAGGCAGCCAATTAATGATTCTCTCTCCTGTTTCTATCTTGCTTTCCCCCTCTCCCTTCCTCTCTGAAATTAATGAAAACATATTTTTTAATTATTTTTAAAACCCAAATGTCATTTAGTAAATCCTAAGAACTCATGTCAAAATCCTAACAAATCTTAAAAGCAAACATTAGAAGTAATCATTGAATCTAGCATGGTCACAAGATAAAATATTAATATAAAATGCAATTATAGCTGAAACCGGTTTGGCTCAATGGATAGAGCGTCGGCCTGCGGACTGAAAGGTCCCGGGTACTATTCCGGTCAAGGGCATGTACCTTGGTTGCAGGCACATCCCCAGTAGGGGGCGTGGAAGAGGCAGCTGATAGATGATTCTCTCTCATCGATGTTTCTAACTCTCTATCCCTCTCTCTTCCTCTCTGTAAAAAATCAATAAAATATATAAAAAAATATATATATATTTTAATATATTTTATTGATTTTGTACAGAGAGGAAGGGAGAGAGATAGAGAGTTAGAAACATCGATGAGAGAGAGTCATCGATCAGCTGCCTCTTCCACGCCCCCTACTGGGGATGTGCCTGCAACCAAGGTACATGCCCTTGACCAGATTCGAACCCGGGACCCTTCAGTCCGCAGGCCGACGCTCTATCCATTGAGCCAAACCGGTCCCGGCAAATATATTTTTTTTAAATGCAATTATAGTTCAATTTAATAGCAAAAACTTAATTTGAAAATAATATGTAAATGCACTTCCCTTTATAATGCCATTGAACAATATTTAGGGATAATTATAACAAAAGCAGGCAAGATCTCTGCACTGTGAAGCATTGCTGAGAGGCTATCTAAAGGATATCTAAATAATTGAGAGATATACCATGTCCATGGATCAGAAGACCATATTATTCAGAAGAATGCATAAGCAAATTATGGTATACCCATTTAATGGGAAATTGCTCCATTGTATAAATTAAATAAAATGTAGATATACTAGTATGTAATAACATGGATGAGTCTCAAAATAATTATAATGGGTGAAATAAGCCAGACAAAAAAGATTACTTAAAATCCTAGGAAATACAAAACAATCTATCTATCTATATGAAAGGCTAAGCAACTGTCCAACCGTCCAACAAGCTGGTAGCTATGATGCACACTGACCACCAGAGGGCAGATGCTCAGTGCAGAAGCTGCCGAGCTGGGGCGACTTGGCAGTAGTGGTTCTTGGTGATGCACCCCAGAACCAGAGAGGATGGAGCCTGATTGGGGGTTTGGGGGATGTCACCCAAGAACTACCTTCTCACAATCCAGGATCCCTAGGGGGATGTCAGAGAGCCAGTTTCAGCCTAATCCCCACAGGCCAGGCAGAGGGACCCTACCTGCTGGAAAGACCCTGCTCACTCCACAGAGAGCCTTTGAGCCTTGGCACCACCCCAGGTGCGGCCAGCCAAGGAGGGACTGTTAGAGGTTGGCTCTAGGGCATGTCCAGCCCTTCTTGCCCAGTCCCTTCCTGTGGCCACCTTCTAATTAATTTCCCTTCAATATTACTATGAGTGCCGGAATCTGTGCATCCGGCACTCATAGTAATATAAAGCACATCAGAGATTGCCTGAGGATATGGGAAATGAGAAAGATTGCAGAGAAGAATTACATTTTCTTGATTGTGATGATAGCTTCATAATTGTAGATAGCTCAAATTTATCTAACTTTTAAATGTTTTACTTACATCAACTATACCTCAATAAAATTGGCTTTTTGTGTGTGTGGGGGGGTAGTAACATCTCAGTATGGGATTAATCTAGATAAGTTTGAGAAACAGAAGGAAGATCAGTGTGGCTAGAAGAAGGTGAGTGAGAGAGAATTCAAAGTCAGAGGTAGGCTGGGGCCAGACCACATGTGTCTTTATAGGCTCAGGCTAAGTATCTGAAACAACATATCTAAGTGGAGGATGATAAACAGAGCAGAAACAAGATCTCATTTATGTGAAATGCTGACTGAGCAGGGTAAAACAGCTGAGTCAGCCCTCTGGTCAGGTGGCTATGTCAGGTGATTTCAATAGTACTTACTAATACTGAGTATAGAGGGATCCCTGTAGCAATTTCTGTCACGAAATGGGTTCTCCAATTTCATATAGAATTTTATGAAGAACTGAGTACATTTCCGACATATTCTATTTGAAATATGTCATACAGTAATCTTTATTGAATAACTATCGATACTATGGGACAGGTACTAAATTTCCTGATTTCTCATAAAAATAATTTTGCCTATAAGATGGTCATAATATCAGACCAATGCAAATCTCCCTGATTATATTTGAATAGACTTGGTGTTGTTGTGTTTGGTTTGTTTGTTTTTTTAGAGAAATTTTAGGTTCACAGAAAAATTTAGCAGAAAGTACAGAGAGTACCCATCTACCTGCTACCCACGCACACACCCTTGCTATTTCCAAGTTATACAGGTGAAGTTGCTAGATTGAAAGAAATAAAAGTTTTTAGGCTTAGGTAAGGCCAAAAATGTAAAAATCTTGCCTATCAAGTCATCGTCCTCACTGATATTTGTTATCTACTTTTATAAGTTTGAAATTTCCCATACTAACAAGGTTAAACTTTTTTTAATTTTATTTAAATGAATGCTTAAATACATTGAAATTTAGTTTATGAAACAGCATTTCAAATCAGTAGGAGCAATGTGGCTTATTCAACTAACTAACCATGTGGAAAACATCTAAGAAAACTATCTTTCATTAAATTAAGTTTCAAGTGAAGCAAATATTGTAATATGTAAAGTAAAATAATAAAACCATTAGCAGTAATTATAGAAAAAATTATTTCTTTGATGGAATAAAAAGGGTTCTTAGAAGCAATATACAAACACAAATTCCAAAAAGATGAGTGCATGTGACTACATAAAAAAGGTTTTTTTTTCTGCACAAGAAAAATACCATACAAAATCAAAAGACAAAATGATCAACTGAGAAAAATATTTCAACACATATGATATGACAATGAGCTCATTTCCTTAATATATAAAGACCTCTTACAAATCCATTATAAAAGACCATTAAACCAATATAAAAGTCAACAAAGAACTTAGAGGCAGTTTATAAAAATGAAACTCAAATAGTTTAGAACATATAAAATGTCAACCTCAGTCCTAAAGAGATGAAAAGGAAAATGTCAATGAGATAAATTTCATTTATCAGAAAGCAATTCTCAAGATATATGTTATTAAGATAGACATCTAAGTGGGGCAAATATCAAGATGTTGAGTAATCTACACTGTAGATTGTCATCTTTACCTCTATAAAAATAATCATGTATGTGTATATCTATATATATATATATACACATATGTTTACATGCTTAAGTAGTTTTAGAACATTCTAGAAGAACATTGTACACGCTGCTTACAGTGGTTATTCTATGGTGGGAACCTGACTTTTCATTGCATGTTCTTTTACAATGTTTAAAATTTTAAATGTATGTCTGCTTTACCTTTTCAATAAAACATAACTACTTGATCAAATAAACTAAATTATTTTAGTCAAGAAATATTTACTGAGCATTTACTTTGTGCCAATCACAATTGTGAGTGCTGGGCACACAGTTTGGGTGACCAACGTAAATCTCTGTCCTCTGACATGCCCCTGGGGGAGGAAAAACAAAAGTTTCAAATGAATTCAATCTGCACCATCTTGACTGCAACAACAATGTTTTCTTTGGCTGTGATTTTTTAAAATATATAAGTGAATATATTTAGTTTTACAGAAAATGGTAACTATAGAAACACATTCTTTGGAACTGACACAATTATCTTCATCATAATTAGGATGGGCCTTGTTGAGTGAGAAGAAGCAAAAAGAGGTTTGTGGTTCATGCCTCCATATGTATCCATATAATTTAATAATATTTTTCTCCTTGCAACAAAATATTTATAATCTCTATGCCTTCATTTTATGGCCTACTTATTGAATGACAAGCCTCTCCCTTTCCACTTACTTCATTATTTTAGGATTCAAATCTAACCTATGTCCTGAAGATTTAGGACAAAAAGCAATCCCAAAGTCTTTTACGGTATGCATATGATTTCCAGAGTGTCCTCAGTTCTCATTTCTATTGTGGCTTTAGAGCAACTATGCCAACAAAATGTAAAATCACAGTGTTAAGACTTTGTTTTGCTTATAAAAAATACAATAGTTTAGTTAAAGGATTGGGTAAGCTAAAGAACAATGTTTCTCAAGTATGGTTGATGAACACCAGGCTTGCTCAATGCTCTGTCAGAAAGGGGTTACTCGGCGAGTGAATTGGGAAATGCTGCTTATTGAGTTTCTCCACAGTTAAAAACTTCCCTACGTTTGGGATGAGCAATGCACATTAGCATTGTAATATTACAATATAACATCATGTTAGCGTGTTAGATGAGGAAGTTTGCTTAACTCTTGAAGAAATCTTTCTTTCGACCCTCTGCTGCAAATCAGCCTGTGACCTCACGTAAGACTTAGCTTCTCTCCAGCTTTAGTGTTCTTGTGTCTAAAATCTAAGCATTGAGACCAGATGACGTTATAGGGTTGCATTCTTCTTTGTTGTTCTAGATTTGTGTTCTCATGTTAGAAAAATTAAGCAATGAAAGTATTCAATGTTACTGCTTCGAAACACAGCCAAATAAATAATAATCAGCTATTACTGAATTCCAGTGTATGTCCTATGATTAATTAATGTGATATGAAGTGCTATTCAACCTAAAACACTGACTGGTGCCTTATGAATAGAAATAAGTAATATTTTTAATTCTTTTTCAAGGCCTCAATGCATCAGTCTTATAAAATGGCACAAAGAAATAATCCTAGACACACAAACACACACAAATCTTGGTTCCAATTTTTCTGGGAAACAGGAAAAAAAGTTAAAAATTATTATTTTAAAAATCAACTAAGAGTAATATTTTTAAGTAACTTTTCACATTAAGAGCTCTGACATGACTTCCTAACTCAGGCATGCAAGTAAGAAAATAGCCTATTTTCTCATGGAGCTCCTACTCATTTTACTGTCAAACATTTGTATCAGCATGTGTTAAGAAAGTAGTCAATCTTGTGTTAAGGAAGACTGAAGAAGCAAGTGACAAAAAAGAATTACTCTCCTGACATCAGGAGAAATTATAATCTGAGCTTTGAATCTTTGTTTTCCTCTCAAACTCCAGAGGACTTCCTGGCCCCATTCTGAAATTTGTGCTGTAAAAACTTCTTTTTTTTTAAAAAAAAAAATATATATATATATTATATTGATTTTGTACAGAGAGGAAAGGAGAGAGATAGAGAGTTAGAAACATCGATGAGAGAGAGTCATCGATCAGCTGCCTTTTGCACACCCCCCACTGGGGATTTGCCCACAACCAAGGTACATGCCCTTGACTGGAATCGAACCCAGGACCCTTCAGTCCCCAAGCCAACGCTCTTGAGCCAAACCGGTCCCGGCTGTAAAAACTTCTAATTAGCTACCGGCTGACATGAAGCTTCCACATGCAAGTATACAGCTCAACATACCTCTGTCACAAGGAGCACACTCTTGGTCCCCTGGCAAGATGAAAGTGAAAAGACTACGTATGTGTGAGTTTTGAACAATTGAAATTCAATATTACTCACCAAATCACTCCCTCATGAGGATAATCCTCTGTGACAGAACAGCTATAACCAATAACAACAAACGCAAAATCCGGCTGTTGTTGTTTGAAGAATGGGACAAAGGGATCCAATTCAAACCACTCCCCCAAATCAGGATGTGATAGGAAACAACCTTGCTTTTAGCAGAATACCTGTCCTACAGGACTTTTAAAATTATAGCCTCTGGTTCAGCCAGCACGGCTCAATGGTTGAACACTGACCTATGCACCAGGAGATCACAGTTAGGATTCCCAGTCAGGGCATGTGTCTGAGTTGCAGGCTCAATTCCCAATGGGGGTCATGAAGAAGGCAGCCACTCAATGATTCTCTCTCATTATTGATGTTTCTATCTCTTTCTCCCTCTCCCTTCTCTCTGAAATCAATAAAAATATAAAGAATAAAACTATAGCCTCTTTCAACTAACACTCTGTCCAAGGAAGTTTGATTGGATGCAACTTGAAAGGCAATCCAATAATTTTCTCTTCTAGTGCCCTTCATAAACATGTTCAGCCATGGAACTGGGTCTTTGGATTTTATCACTATCCCTATTTTCAAGGCTCCCGGAGTCACAAAGGGCCTGGTTTAGTCCTGAAGTTTGACACCACATTTCTATAGTCTACTAGCTACTGGTGAACCTTCATCAAGGAATCCTTTGTTTCCACATGTACAGGATGCAGTTCCCACCAAGAAAACCCTGCTACGAATTCACCAATTCATATGTAGGTCAAATGCAATTGAAAAATCAAGGACCATGACATTTTCATGCTTCATGCCCTGTGAGACTTGACCTATTGATAACTTTGTATGAGTCAAACTCACCATCTGGGGAAAGCCTGTGAATGACAGCTCTTTATCTGGCAGTCTAAACGCAGTACATCAAGAAGCTAAAATTGGTCATTTGTGTGAATGTGTATTTAAAACTTTTTGATTTAAAAAAATCTTGAAAAACTTCGGAGAGATTCTCTCCTTTGGTAAATGGGACTGGAGACTCAAGCATTTTGTAGAGGTTCTGCTTGAACTTTCGTGTCTTCTATGCCAATTAGGAGTGCCCTCTCGCCCTGGATCTTGCAGAGACTTTTAAATCACTGGAAAAACCACCAGGCAGAAAGTCAGTACAAATACCATCTGAGCCTCAGAGAAGTTGTCCCTGAATGAGGGAGGAGCTCTGTTGTAAAACAGGTGTCTTAAAGGGTCAGAAAAGTCGTCAGTAAAGCTGTGTGACCACAAGGTCCCCGAAATGTCTTACAACATCTCAAACCACACATGGGTGCTATTGGTTTGTAACAACTGAAAGACCTTTCCCTCCCAAGAATGTGCTTATTTAACCCAGATTTTACAGTGGAGGGCGTCTAGGAGTCCAATAATCTAGCCCAGTGGTCGGCAAACTCATTAGTCAACAGAGCCAAATATCAGCAGTACAACTATTGACATTTCTTTTGAGAGCCAAGCTCAACTGACCTTGAAGAAGGCCTGATGGGGACCCTGGAGGGAACTGTGGTTAGAAAGACTTGAAGTAAATATGATCTCATGGGAAAGCCAGCATTAACTCCTGTCTTGCAGAAAGACAGGCCTTTCTCTTATTCAGAGCCCCCAAAACTAGATCAGCTTCATTTCCTGGTGGTCTTCCGAATGCAACTGAGACTAAGTCATGGGTTGGAGCCTCAAACAAGCCAATTCATTTAGGTTTTGTCCTCAGTCACAGACCTCCCCCTCAACCCCAGCATGCTGTATATGCAAAGCCTTCACAAAAGAAAGTGTTAATTAGGAGAGAAGAAGGGTGAAATAAAGTAAATTACTACCATCTTCCTACAGAGAACAATACCTCGTTATAGAGAAGGACCTTTTACAGGAGAAAAGCTGAAAGAATCTTCAGAAAGATACATGCAGGCTTTGTTGTTGGGCAGTTAACATTCGGAGGATCTAGATTAGGTACTTCTTGGATCAAAGCGTTGGGATAAGTAAGCCAGATGATCTGGGAATCCAGATTAGCTCTCTGCTGGAAAGATTTGATTGGCTAAACCACACACGGGTGCAACTGAAAGACCTTTCCCTCCCAAGAATGTGCTTATTTAACCCAGATTTTACAGTGGAGGGGGCTAGGAGTCCAATAATCTAGGCCCATCATCAGCAAACTGCAGCTCACAAGCCACATGTGGCTCTTTGGCCCCTTAAGTGTGGCTCTTCCACAAAATACCATGGCCTGGGCGAGTCTATTTTGAAGAAGTGCCGTTAGAAGTTTAAGTTTAAAAAATTTGGCTCTCAAAACAAATTTCAATCGTTGTACTGTTGATATTTGGTTCTGTTTACTAATGAGTTTGCCGACTACTGATCTAGGCAGTGAACCAAGCATTACCTCTAACAAGCTGTACACATTTGGGGAATCACAAAACCTCTTCGACCTCAGCTCCCTATCCAGAAAGTAGCAGGGTTAGAGGCAGTGGAGTCTAAAGGCCCTCCTCACTAAAACGGGTTTGGTATCTGAGTCTAAGGAGAAAGCTCTGGCATCAGGCATCCAAGACGGGTGAGTAGGAGCCTTCGAACACCCAGTTGGAAGGCTCAGAACACGTGCCTGATGGGATGAACTGGGATGGGAGACACTGAGGAGCAGATGATTAGACTGGAATTCAGACGTTACCAGGTGGTAAATCAGTAGAGACGATTTAGTAATGAAGGCCGGGAACTAGAATGCTGCAAAGGGGGCAAACTTTCTGCAAGAAACAGTAAACTGGAGCCAAGCTTCAGCTGAGCCTTTCACTAGTATTATTGCCTTGGACAAGCCACTTCCCATTCTGAGCTTCCTCAGTGGGTGCCTTCCTGTCTGCCCCACAGACGGCACAGGATCTTTGCATCGATGTAGGAGAACATGCACCCACGCCCTTGAAAGGTTGTAAAGCGGTCGTAGCTCAGAGGTTCCATGTGAACAGGATTTAGAAGAGGTCTCCTTCTCAAAAGAATAAAACAAACACAAACAAAGTCTAGAGAAAGACTTTTGAGAACACGACCTTCTACTTGCCCCTTCCTAAGAGGCAGGCACCAAAATGCTGACAGGTGAAACTTCTCTATGCAGCCTGTTTGAGAAACTCATCAGAAACAAGGAGCCCTCGTGGGCCCTGTGTTCTCCTCCTCAAGCTTGCCTAGGAAGTTCCAAGCATTGTTGAGGATTCCTCACTGGCCCAGGGCCTCCCTCCATCGGCACGAGGCTCACACCCACATGGTAAGAAACAGGAGGCCGAGGGGAGTAGACAGAGGTGCTCAACGCCTGAACTCAGCCCAGGATCCAGAGAGAAATCACGTGCTAATTTGCTCCCCACACAAAGCACACCGGGGTAAGTACTGAATGCAAAGTGGAAGTGACTATCACCTGTGTCTGGGACTCTGCTATGACAGGAAACACTGCCACTCGAAAGCAAAGGGACTTTGGAGGGACTCTGAGCCCTGATGCTCTGCTCACTCACCGGCTTTGACGGAGGTCCTGGCCTCTGTCTTCTTGTCCTGGCGTCTGGCTCAGAATAGCTGGCGTGCCCGCCAAGGCCCCTGATTTGCACGAACCCGTGGAATGCTGTGAGTGTTCACAAAAGAAAGCTCCACGGTGCTCTAGTGCCTCGCTCAAACCCTGCTCGGCCATTCCCTCTTAAGGCCCCGTTGCCTACGCAAAAGCGGCTCTAGTTGGTTAATCAAGTTGAAAATCCAGGCGCAGGCCATCTCGGCAGCTGTGTGCTGGGGGAAATCCAGCTCCAGCTGGAAAAACCTTGGCTGTATGTGACCAAGATTTCCAGTTCAGAGCCTCCTCTCTGAGGGATTGGCTGTGACCGAGTCTAAGCAAGGAAAGGTGCTAGTAATTCACATGATTACAAGGGACCTGTAAGGATGATCTTGTCTGTTCTCTCGCAGTGAGATACCTGGACAATATTTGGTATTCAATAGGCATCTGTTGAATGTTTAAATATTCAAAACTGGGCACTCATCATATGATGAACATTCACTCCCCTTCCCGGACTGAGGGCAATCCTGTGCCTGTTTGGGTAGGATGATAAGAGAGGCAGGGATGTGTGATCTAGCAAGAAAGCAGAGAATAAGGAACTTGAGCGTATTTTGCTTCAGGCTTGGAAGAGGTGGTAAAGAGCAAGGTTGCTATCACTGCGCTGCCCTTCGGGCAAATGCAGAAAATGTTCCCGTGGCAACCAGTAATTTACTAAAGTCAGATCTTCAAACATGTTCATGAAAGTAATGACACTCAGTGTGATCACCAGACCGTAAGGATGACGGCACACCTCCCCCACCCTGCGCTGTGCTCTGAGCTCTGCAAACAGAATCACCGTAAACTCACAGCCCCAAATGTATGGTTTACAGGTTCATAGCCATGGGCTCGGTTTTGAAAAGAAAGAAAGGTTTCCTCCTTAAAACGTGACTTAGTTTAAGTTTCCTCCTTAAAACGCCCAGTGTCTTCTGGGCGAGTGGAGACACCTTACACCAAGCTGTATTCTCTAGGAGAGAACCATGTGCAACAGAGGCTCCTGGGAACAAATTGAGTCGAGCCTATTTCTTTCCTTCTGAGAGGTCTGTACTTCAGGCCCAAGTTCGATATCAATATATGTAAATTTGCCGGGACCGGTTTGGCTCAGTGGATAGAACATCGGCCTGCGGACTGAAAGGTCCTGGGTTCGATCCCGGTCAAGGGCATGTGCCTTGGTTGCGGGCACATCCCCAGTGGGGGGTGTGCAAGAGGCAGCTGGTCAATGTTTCTCTCTCACCGACGTTTCTAACTCTCTGTCCCTCTCAATTCCTCTCTGTGTAAAATCAATAAGATATATTAAATATATATATATGTAAATTTGCATATATACAAATGGTTAAATGCTCTCTCCTCTCTGATATTCAATGGTATTGCACAAGATTCCAAAGAAATTAGTTTCTTTCATGATGGCCTGTGAAAAAGGAAATTGTACCCTGTTCCAACTTGAAAGAATCTATCTGATCACACACTTCTATTGTGATTTTGAAAGGGATGCAATAAAATCAATAACGAGTCTAAAAGAAAATTGAAATGAAGAGCGGGAGCAAAAAGATGTTTTTCGTTTTGGGCAGAGTAAATGAATTGTCTTTGCTGCAAAGATGTTCTCATGCTAAAAAGAATGTTGTTCTGCTAGGGATAATGGTGGCGATAAGAATTAGGGTAATTTAAACTCCGCTAAAAGAGGGATTTAAGAGATTCTTTTGTTGCGGAGAAACCTAAGAGTGTGATTGAAATGCTGGCTACTTACGCTGCCATTAAAACAGCTATGCAGGTACCAGGCTAACTTTATGCATCAAAGGAATCAACAGTTATATAACTGAAACCAGTAGCATAACCCCAGTTTCCATTAGCCGAGGAGTTTCCACTTGCTGTATGCTTCAACTGGAGTCAGCTTTTATGTGTGAACCGAATGCCATTACAGCACATCATTTTCCAATTCAGAATATTTAAACTTTTCTTTCAACATACAACTTAAGGGAGACTATACTCCCCACCCTCTCCCCCACCTCTGCCAATAGACACTAATGTTCCATATCTAGCACATGACCACATTGGCATAATAATCTGGAAATCCCTAGCTAGACTCATTTTATGAAAGGATGCCCTTTTATAGATTTCGCAATAGCCTGATTTTCATTTTGTAAATGTGTTTCCTTGTTTCCTGCCATTATTCATCCCCATTCAATGAAGTGACTCTACTGTTGGTGGCCCAATGCCACAGGTTACAGCGAGAGCAGTGAGTCATGTTGGATTTGGTCCCTACGAGTGCTTGCCAGCCATAGAGATGAGTCTATCACTAGCATTTTAGAATGACTATTTTTTTTAAATATATTTTATTGATTTTTGTACAGAGTGGAAGGGAGAGAGATAGAGAGTTCGAAACATCAATGAGAGTCATCAATCAGCTGCCTCTTGCACGCCCCCTACTGGGGATATGCCCGCAACCAAGGTACATGCCCTTGACCGGAATCGAACCCGGGGCCCTTCAGTCCCCAAGCCGACGCTCTCTCTATCCATTGAGCCAAACCGGTCCCGGCTAGAATGACTATTTTTATTTTTATTTTTTTTGCCCCTGTGTTCGTTTCCTAGGACTGCAGTAACAAAATACCACCGACTTGGTGGCTTCGTGGCTTAAAACCACAGAAATGTACTCTGTCACAGTTCTGGAGACGAGAGATCTGAAATCGAGGTCTTGTGGGGTGGCTTCTCCCTCTGAAACCTGTGGGGGAGAATCCTTTCTTCCTTTTCTTACACTTCCGGTGACCATCGCCAATTCCTTGGCGTTAGTCAGCCTGCAGCTGTCTAACTCCCATCTCTGTCTCCATCCTCATCACTTGGTGTTCTCCCAACTGTTTCTGCCTGTACAGGCCTGACTTCTCGCAGGGACACCAGTCATTGGGTGAGAGCCCACGCCGTGGTGACCTCATCTTAACTGCATCCACAAGAACTCTGTTTTTAAACAAGGTCACAATCTGAAGTCCTCGGGGTTAAGACTTCAGCATTTGGGGCAGGAGACAAGTCAACCCACATCACCCCTACTATGTTTAATCGAATCCTCCTCTGCCAGGAAAGCTCTTATTTGCCAACTGAGTCTCTTCCTGGAATGAAACTGGAGCATGTGCAAAGGCAGAAGGCCCATGGTTTGCATTGTTTTTACCTTCTTCAAAGCATTTTCACCTAATCTCAGTGGGTCCACACAGCAAACCATATCGGTTAGGCATATTTAGCCTCAGCTTTTAGAGATGAGAAACCTTAAGTGTGGCGACGGTAAGTGCCTTGCTTGATGACACACAGCTGTTATGTGTTCCAGACAGAGCCCTCAGGTCTGCATGCCTAGATCTGTGCTGCTCCCATGAATAACTAGAGCCTATTGTATAATGAGTGTCAATGTGGGTCCATTGACTCTCATCCTAGAACCTGGATGTCTTCAAACTCAATAGGCCTTGTTATAAAAGGGCACCAGGAGGGATCCTGGTGGTGACGTATTTTGACTGAGCTGTGGACTCTCTAGGGATGGTTCAGAGACATGAAGGCCACGGCCCCTCCCAGCCCCTTTGTTCCTGCTGGTTGAGAAGCACTCGCCACATTACACCACTGAGCCACCTAAGAAGTTGGCCACACTGACAACCACATATGTGCAATCATCTGAGGACACAGAAAGTTCCCTGAGAAGAAGGAAGAATTCCTTCCCACCACCTCTTCAACAAGGAAATAGAAAGGAATGTCACTTAAGATTTCTGAGTAGAAAGTGATTCTGCTCAGACTCACCCTTGGTCTCCCACTCCTTGGCCTCAAATCCCTTGTTTATATAAGAAAGTCTGTTGTGTAGGATTGTCGTTAAGGCCCGAGGCTGGGAGACACACAAAGACCTAAGGTTGAATCCCATCTCTGTCTCTGCCTAGCAGGGTGGTTTCAGAGTACTTGACCTCCTGGGCTTTAGCTTCATGGAAATAACAACAGTGCTTTTTCGCAGGGCTGTTTTGAGAAGTGAGTGCTTTGAGAACTGTTCAAGTAAAAATAAAAGTGCTGATTACAGTGCCTGGAACACAGCAAGTATTCATAGTGTCACTGGTTTTTATTCAGTGCTCCACACATGAAATATTCAGAAAATGCTACGGATTAGCTACTCAAAGTCTACTGTACTGCTATTTCTATTTTATTTATTTTTTTAAATATATTTTATTGATTTTTTTTACAGAGAGGAAGAGAGAGGGATAGAGAGTTAGAAACATCGATGAGAGAGAATCATCGATCAGCTGCCTCTTGCACACCCCCTACTGGGGATGTGTCCGCAACCAAGGTACATGCCCTTGACCGGAATGGAACCCAGGACCCATCAGTCCTCAGGCTGACGCTCTATCCACTGAGCCAAACTGGTTTTGGCAACTATTTCTATTTTAATTCATATTCCACACTGGGTTATTTGGGTTTTACCACTGGGCATAAGATTGGTTCTGTTTAATTCTTTCATTTCTAATCTTAACTAATTTTCACTGAAGATCTGATCTCTTATTATTATTACTAGAGGCCCAATGCACGAAATTCATGCAAGAGTAGGCCTTCCTTCCCCCAGCTGCCGACACCGGCTTCCCTCTGGCACCCGAGACCCAGGAAGCCCCAGCATCATCCAGAAGGTCATCAGGAAAGATGTCCAGTCTAATTAGCATAATATGCTGTTATTATTATTATAGATGATGATGATGACTATTCAGATGTTTTTGATAGAGTTCATCTACTCTAGTAATTTGGGTGAGTTTAAATTAGCTAACGTTCTACTTTTGACTACTTCTATGTTAACATCTGTGTCAGTTTAGGAGTCCTGATTTTTGCTCACATCTCTTTGCCACTTTGTCTATCAATTATCTCTCTGAGACAAAGATAGGAGATATGTTTCAATACCTTCAAGCTGACATGTTTGATTTCGGTTAAAGGTCTGATAAGGGACTCCATCATAGTAACAGGCTGCACGGTGAGGCAGGACGTCCAGGCTCCTACCAACAAGAATTCTTTCTCAACTCCAGAAAAATGGTTTTCTCATCTCTCCCCATCTATACCAAGATGATAAAGATAAGTCAACATTCCCTGAAAAGCTAATTACTCTTATGTTGGCAAATCTAAATTTAATTTAGCTCTCCTAACTATTGAATTGACTATTGGTCTTGCTAGAAAGTCATTCAGTACAGGTTTACAGACAGTTACAAATCATCCATTTTGGTGTGATTCTAGGAACTAAGTAGACCAGTCAGCCCAGATGGGACCTTGTTTGCATCCCCTTACTTCAGAGCTATCACATCATTTTGCACCTGACTTACTCTCAAAGGGTATCCCTCATAACGATTGTAACATAAGTTATAAGTGTCATCTTTTAGATTGCAATGAACCACAAACTTTAGCACTGTGTAACTGAAAAGCTACATTTGTTATATTTTTGGTGGTCAATTAAAAGATGGTTGAATTTTTGTTCCCTTATCTTAATTCAACATTTCTTATATTATTAAGGTAGCCCAGATAAGCTCCATTAATAAAAAATCACAACCTACACTTCCACCTTCACCACCATACTCCCATCATCTTTTTTCATCTCTTCCCACTTTCATATTCTCCTCCTCTCCTGCTTCACTCTGACCTTCTTCAACCTGCATTTCCTGAAGTGCCTAGGCCCCAGAGATGAAGCAAAGGCTATCCTACCACACTCATTTCATGAACAATCTCGATCATTCATTCATTCATTCATTCATTCAACAAACACCAACTGAGAGCATACACTGTGGCAGGCACTGTTCTGAGGGCTGAGAGTACAATAATGTCCCAACGTGAAAGATCTTTTCCAACCCCCAAAAAACTTATTATTTTAGCATTTGCTCTCACACACCACTTGCCATAGTACCCTACTTGCAAACTGTCAGCCTGTGCTTGGGTGGCCAGTTCGTACTGCCTCGCCTCCACACTGGATGGAAAGCAGAAGTGAGCTGTTCAAGAAGGATGCACAAGTCAAAAAGAAAGTCTCAGGCAATAGTCATGGAGTAATTTCTTATCGCTCATTGCCACAGCGAGCCACCGCAGGAGAGAGCTTCCTGTTTTCATACCCAGATGATGAGTATTTGCTTATTGTAGCTTTGCCTGCAATGGTTTGTACAGGAACCCTCTCCAGAAAAGACACTGGGGTATAAAGGAAGAAGAGATGGATACTTTAAAAATACATTAAAGAATGAGCACATCAACAAATGCACAAACTGAGTTCCTTTTCTTCATCCCTTGCCTGATGTGAGCAGGAGGGGACCTGTGTTCTTTGTTTGTTTTCTGTGTAAAATAAACAGCTATAGAGAAATCAGACACTATGCATGATGGTACAATGTCTAGCACAGTATTAGGAACACACAGAAATTAATAAAATCCACTGCTATTGTAAAGGATGCATGCCTTCATGGGTTATAACCCTGACTCCCACAGTTAAATTTTTGTCCCAAGTACTCAAGCAAAACAAACAACACTCCAGGTACCCTAGACAAACAAAAGCCAACATCACCTAAGTTTTATTTTCATCAAGAGACACTTTGCCAAGCCTGTGACTTTTATCTGAAAGTGAAAATCCCCGCCAGCTGCCTACAGACAAAGGGGGATTCTCCCCAACGAGGACACTTTCTCAAAGGCGGGCAGCCATAGAGTGTCACCCCAAATGAACTCCCCGGGACCCAGACAGACGCTGCATTGTTCTTTCTAAATCAAACCCAGGGTCTGCAGTCCACGGACATAGCATCCTTTTAAGAAACAGAGGAAAGCAGGGTGAGCACACAGCTCTCTCCTTCGGGCCCCTCAGGGACTGGAAGCATGCCCCCCACCCTCGACTCTGCAGCAGCAGGTTTATAAAGAGCCACTCCCCCATCCCATCCCCGGAGTCACTGTAGAACTCACTGCTCTGCACAGTGCGAGGCTGTCAACTGTCTTGTCATCCTGAAATGCCAAGCAGTGACCTCTCCTACACCGGCCAAGAAGTGATTTTACTTACAAGCAAGACAAAGACAGTAAGTCCCAGAGCTGGCTCTTGCTCCCTGGAGTCAGAAAACTCATAATGCTCCGAGGCCAAGGCTGAGGGTTCCACTCTGAGCAGCCACACCTCTAGAGGCTCCGAGCACACAGGCCGGCCATTGGAAGCGGACCAGAGAGTAGAGCTCTTTCGAAAGAAGGGGAAGTGTCATCCCCACTTCCCCAATTGTATTGTTCTTCCCTCTTATTCTTACTGAACCTGACCTTGATTCCAAGATGCAGGACGTAATCCAAGCAAAGCAGGCACGTCCCTCTGTCTGACTGCCTTGGACCCAGTGTGTGTTCTTTACCAGGACACCTGTATGGAGTGTTGCATGGTTTTGCTTTCCTGTCTTGCAGGCAAAGGTGTTCACTCCCAGCCACAGAGGGTGAGTCATTTGCAGAGCTGTTCTCAGTGTGTTTGTTGAAATGCCACCTTTTTATCATGAACCTCTTTTAAGCCTAGAATCTGGGAGGTGGCTGAAGCCATTTCAATAAAAAGAACAAGTTTTCAGCCAACAACAAGCATGGGAACGTCTCAAAACAATCCGAGGTAGACTTTTCTCAAGGAGTTTCATCACGTTAATCATTATCCCATTGGGATCAGAATTCCCAGTCCCGGCTTTTTCCTCTTAATGCTCAATGAGTCTGCTCTTTCCTAAGAATGACCAGACAGAGCTTCCTTGCCTGTAGCCCCCACCAATCCCACCCAGTAGAAAAGCAGATCCCTCCTTTGTAAAATGAACAGCTTGGGCCAGGGCAAATGGGAGGTGTGTTTCCTGGTCTCCAACTACTGAAGGTAAAGAGAAAGGATCATTCTGGGTAGAGAAATAAACAGCTCAGTTGACTTTAGATCTTCCTAATTTGAAGATGTGCTGACAACAGCTGACAGAAACCAGTGGCACTTGATTGGCGGTTTAACTGGCAATAGATGTAAGGGCAGCATTTTCAAAAGCAAAGGGAAAATCCTTTGTAGGCCATGTTTTGTGCCTCTGGTCTTCCAGAAATTTTGAAATTTACAGATTAAACATAGCCTCCCTCCCAACATACTCCATACATACTTCACCATCCCTGTGTCAATGACGAGTGTGCTAAAAATAATGCCACTGGGGAGCAGAGAAAGAGACTACATAATGAAGTTCCTGTTTGGTAAAAGCTTTCCTTTAGAGAATAGATAATAATTTAAAAACAGTTTCAGTCTCTGGTCCCATACTTCCTCTTATTGCCTTTAGATTCATTTCATGAAAAGATAAGAATTAAATTAAATCCATGGTCGAGTAAAAGGTTAAAAGAAGATGCTAGGCATTTTGACGAGGAATAAGATGCAAGTTCCCTCAGTGGCTTCTTGATTGGGTCAACTTCTGTCTCTGGGAAGGGCTGCCTCCTCTTGTCCCCACATGGAGTCATCCCAAAGTCCTAGATGGTATCAAAGATATTCTGTGACATTAATCACAGGGCCTAGTTTCTCATCAGGCTTTTAGATGCCATCTTCAAAGACATCCCCAGAGGGCATGTAATTTACAATGATGGGGCCAGGATTGGAGCCACTTAAATTCTCCGAGCATCATCACCTGATTTATAGAAGCGGAATAATCCTCAAGGTGTCTGGACTTGCAGTTCAAGATGAACTGATCACAGATTCTTTTTTTTTTTTTTTTTCTCCCTACTCTCTCCCAAGACTCCATTGAAATGATAGAAAAGTATAGAAACTATATAAACCACAATAACAGAAGTAAAGTTGGAAGGAGAAAATTAGAGCTTGAGAGATATTGATAGGATTCTGGAAGATGGTTTACCGAGAAGGAGTAAGAGATGAAGGACAGCAGAGAGCCACAGCATTTTGTCAGTGAGAAGGACACCTTGGTGGAGAACCTGGTCCAGCCCCTTCTAAGGTCAGGGACTTGAGAAGGCACAAGAGGCCTGTGCTTATAATTATATTAGAACTAGAGGCCCGGTGCATGAAATTCATGCATGGGGTAGAGGGGTGTCCCTCAGAAAGGTAATATCAAAGTCTTAAACCAAGCAGGGACATCCCTTCGGAAGTCCCAGATCGGAGAGGGTACAGGCTGGGCTGAGAGACACCCCCCACCCTGTGCACAAATTTCATGCACTGGGCCTCTAGTTCTATTATAATTATAAGCACAGGCCTCTTGGGCCTTCTCAAGATCCTGACCTTATAAGGATCCCTGCTTGGTTTAAGACTCTGATATTACCTTTCTGAAACGTTGAATGTGTGGAGGAGTGCCCCATATTTGCATTTTGAACTGGGCCCTGCAATCTAGGCAGCTGCCCTGCTTGTACGTTTGGCTCCTAACTGGACTATCAGCTCTGGGAAAGCAGGGATAAGTCATTTTCTAAATTTGTACCCTGATGAACTGGTACAAGGCCCTCAGGAAATGATCCTTTGCCTAACTGATACTTACATATATTTTACTTGTGAAAGCTATAATTTTATGCTCTAAGATCCAGGAACATAATTCATCCTCCAGGAAAGCTATGATTTGGGGCATGCCAGGAGCCCCTCAATACCATCCATATGACATCTCTGATTCTTTCTTCAACACCTGCCAAACCATCATTACAGTTTATTCCTATTTTTAAGGTGTTTTATTGTTTTTCATTGTCATTTTTTTCCTAAAAGAGAAAGACTTTAAGCTTCACTAGTGAACCTTAGCTCAGATGAATTTGTCAGATCCCTTAAACTCAGACAGAACTAACCCTCTCAGAAGCAAGAGATTCATTTTAAGTTCATACTCTGAACATGTACCACACTACGGATTTGGGACTATGTCAGCAAAACATGGGTACAAGGAACTCAAGTCATTTTCTGAGCCTCAGCCAGTGAAAATCAGTGACGTTAAAATTTTAATGTTATACATGAAAATATATCAATACTCAAGATTTTTTCTTGAAAAATATACACTGAGTGGCCAAATTATTGTGACCTCTGAATGCATAATAATCTGGCCACTCAGTATTTGCATATATATATATATATATATATATATATATATATACACACACACATATATATATATACATATATATTTATATATGTGTGTGTATATATGTGTATATATATGTGTGTATATATGTGTATATGTATATATATACATACATATATATATATATATATACATATACATATGTATTATATGTATTAGAGTCCCGGTGCATGAATTCATGCATGGGTGGGGTCTGGCCAGCCTGGCCAATGGAAGAGGACATGTGCGGTTGGCCGGCCTGCCTGTTGATCGAACTCCTCGTCAAGGGGACAATTTGCATATTAGCCTTTTATTATATAGGATATACACTGAGTGGCCAGATTATTATGTGTCCAGAGATTATCATAATCTGGCCACTCAGTGTATATTGTCTCCAGCACATGGAACATCCATCATCTCTAATTTATGCCTGAAACATTTTTCACCTGGACCACTAATCCATAAAAATCCCCTACCTGCTTCTCTGCTATTCAATGTATTTATGGAACGTATTTCCTGAGTGGTGATGGGCAGGGCGCTGTGCCAGAACCTGAGGGCTGTGTAGTTGGGATGGGAGGAGAGCTCAAAACCCAAGGGACAAGGAGAACAGGAGGCAGCACAGGGTAGATGACGTGGGTCTGACGCCAAACAGGGCTGTGAGAGGTCAGGGGAGGAAGGGAAGAAGCTGGTTGCATCTGCTTGGACCAGCCCCACAGAGAAGATAACATATTCTCCGGCCCTGGAAGCACACGTGAAATATTGACAGGAGAGGGGAGGCAGGGGATGGCAATCCCCACCATGAGAGATGGTTCACGAGATCAGCCAGTGGGTGAGCAGCTCAGTGGTTCTCCCTGAGCTCGTACCGCCCTCTAAGGGACATTTTGAAGATACTGACTCTGACTTTCTACCTCCCTGTTGGACCCTTGTGATTGCATTGCGCCCACCAGAATAATCCAAAATAATCCCCCCATTTCAAAATCCGGAACTTGGCATCTTCCAAGTCTCCCTGCCATGTAAAATAACATAGTCACAGGTTCCAGGGATTAGACCATGGACATCTTTAGGAGGGCACTACTCAGCTTAACCAGCAATACACTGGGATAGACTTTCTTCTCACCTGATGATAATAATGGTGTGTAATACACACCTGCTTGTATATTCCATGAGTAGCTTGATCTCATCCAGAATGTAAACTATGATATGCCCTCCACATCCTTAGTTCAGTTAAGGACAGCTGAGTGAGCCAAAGTGGGGGGAGGAGGGGGAGATTAGATTTTCTAGAACCTTCTCTACCCTCACAGGTAAGTCACTGAATTTTATCGCTTTAGCCTTACATCTAATATTCCTCAGACCCATGTCCTCCTTCCAATCCTGCCAGCTCCCTCCATCTTCAGAACTCACCCTCAGCAGAGTGGCGAGACCTTTCTTACCAGTCCCCTGACCCCGGAGTGAATCTCCCCAGGCCATCCTCCGAGATTCTAAGTGACCTGCACAGGGAGCCTCTACAGCAGTGGTCCTCAACCTTCTAATTTTGCTAATGTTAATGAATCGTAATATAAATATTACAGGTTGAAAACTGCTAGCAGGGTCACCTAAGACTATTGGAAAACACAGATATTTACATTACAAAGTAGCAACGAAAATAATTTTGTGGTTGGGGGTCACCGCAACACTAGGAAGTGTATTAAAGGGTCTTGGCATTAGAAAGGTTGAGGACCACTGCTCCAGAACATTTGCTGAAATATTTGTTGAGAAGAACCTTTAATGATAGATAAATATTGAATGTGGAGGAGAAAAAAATTGTTTAGACAACAGATTCTAAAGTCTGGGATCTGCTACCCCAGTCCTTGTTTACCAAGCATTATGGTGATTGGACTTCACCTGCTCCCACCACAAGTGTCAGTTTTGCAAGAAAGCCCATCTCCCTGGTCAGTTAGTTCACTGGTAATCCCCACGAGCCATGTTGATGACATCAGGTTGCCACAATTCAGAAGGTAAATCACGGGGAGCTTGTCATTGACTTCTCGGTCTGGACTAAACTGATCTCTGCCCCCAAGTGGCGAACGCTGTCATTGGAGCAGCAAGCCCATGGCACAGCAGCCTCTTCCTTCATTCCCTCTGGTACAGCCTCAGAAGCGGAGGGCAGGCCACAAAATCGGTCTCAAATAAAGGGCGGGTAGAGGGGGGCGGAGTGGGGGGAGGAATAGTTGTAAGCTTCACTATAGAAATTGCAATTTCTTCCCCTTCTACTTCCCATATTCAACTTTGCAAAACACAATGAGACCTTGTACACTTGACATTAAAGGGACTATGACCAACTGGAAGGTGATTTTCAAGACAACTCAAGCCTGTGTCCTTAAGGATTAACACTAATTTTTACAATTTAACCATATATAATGGGCATGTCCAGGTGCAATAGAAGTTAGAACGAAATGATGTGCCTGTCTGTCTGGGTGCCGAGAGACCGGCTCATGCTGGATCCGTGGGGAAATTCACCCCGTCCAGGGTCAGGCCCAGCCTTGCAGGCACAGAAATCCCATTCTGCTCCTGCCTTGGGGTTCTTTCTCCCCGCAGGGATGCTGACTCGTCCTAAGTAAGCCCTGGTACTGCGTATATATCAGTCTGTGGGTTTTTTTCTTTCCCTGTACACTTATCTGATAGAGCATTCAATGTTTTGACAGAAGTTTTCCAATTTCACAAAATGGTAATTTTTCCCACTGATTTTTTTTTTCCTCATTTTTTAAATTAAGGTATTATATGTGTACCTACCTTACCAATCCCCACCTCCCACTGATGATGAAGGCCACTTTACAAAGTGCCAGCTTACATGGTCACATATATGAACAAAGAGAGGCCTGTCGACTCTATTTTCAATGGGAACATGAGTTCTAGGTGTCAACGCAAGACACATCCAAACCTGCATAGAACTTTTATAAGATTTTATTTGAGCTGAAACTGATGGCAGTCGCTGGGAAGCAAGATCTCAAATGCTCTGAGACTAATCGGTATGCATTTGCTTTTCTGCATTTGAATTTAAAGGGGGAATGTGAGGACCATTACATGGAGGTAGGAGAAAGCAAGGTGGGGATGGATTACAGGATAGCTAACAAGATCACGTGCTCCGATGAGGGTGGTTATGCTTAGTGCAAAGGTGTGTTAACGTAGGCCTAGAGGCACAGAAACAATGGCGAGGGCTTGCTGAAGGCAAACATAAACCTTTTACTAAAAAGGTTATATGCCTGGGGCATTTCTACCACCAGGAGTGGCCAGTTAGGAATGTATGATCAGATCCTCCTGTGAGGTAGAGCCCTTTTTCATGTACACAGGGTTTGGATCGCTTTTTGGCTCAAAGCCCTAATATGTGTACTCTTAATGAGAATTCCCAAGGTGACATCCTGCCTGCCTTCCATTGCCCTGTGTCCCCCGAAAAGAATAAAAATAAATGGGTCTAGTATCATCACCCTTTGGTTTGAACAGCACATACATTCACACTGTTAAATGAAGATGAATACCTCTTTTTCAGGGATCATATAAGGGAAACTTTTAGTAGCCACCCCATCGGGATTACCTGCAATTCAAAAATGATTTCTGGCCCTAGCTTGTTTGGCTCTGTGAATAGAGCATCAGCCCAAGGACTGAGGGTCCTGGGTTTGATTCTGGTCAAGGGCCTGATCCTTGGTTGCAGGCTTAATCCCCTGGCCCTGGTTGGGATGCGTGTGGGAGGCAACCAATCAATATGTCTCTCTCACATCAATGTTTCTCTCTGTTTATCTCCCTCCACTCTCTCTAAAAAATATAAAAAATTTAAAAATCAATGGGAAAATATCATCGGATTGAGATTTTAAAAAAAAAAAAATTGCCCTAACCGGTTTGGTTCAGTGGATAGAGTGTCCGCCTGTGGACTCAAGGGTCCCAGGTTCAATTCCAGAGCATGTACCTTGGTTACTGACACATCCCCAGTAGGTGTGCAGAAGGCAGCTGATTGATGTTTCTCTCTCGTTGATGTTTCTAACTCTCTTTCTCTCTCCCTTCCTCTCTGTAAAAAATCAATAAAATATATATTAAAAAAAAAATTTCTAAAACTCTGGGAACTACAGCAAGTACCTTTCCCCACAGCAAGCTGAATATACAGAGAATGTAGCTGCTCTTTTTCATGCCAGTTTTCAACCTCAGAATAAAGAATATGCAGAATGTCTTCCCTCAGTCTAGTATCACATATTACATTTTGAACTTGTGCCACGTCTATGCCGAATAACTAGCTACACACTCAAAAGCCTTGCTCTCTCACAGCCCACCCTACTTGGTCACTTCCCCCCTCAGAATGCTTCCCCACACCATGATCAGATTCCTAACTCAGAGCCCTGTCTATCTCTCTACCCTCAGTCTTTGCCACAGGGCCTATCAAACAGCACATGCTCGGTAGGCTGTTTTGAATAACTGAGTAAATGAGTGAATCTTCCGCATCACCTCCAGCAACTCCACCAACTGGGCCGTGGACCAGACACTCTCTCCTTAGCAACTTGTACCTCTGTATCTTTGTTCTGATCAGCACTTGGTTATCTTTCAAAAGTAAGCTGAAATCATTACTCTTCTTTAAAAAAAATAAATCCTCTACTGGATCCTTAATAAAGTTTTAATTCCTCAGTTAGCTTTCTTTGTTTATCATTTCTTTATTCCATGGTGATGTATCGCTCATCAAGCATGCTGTGAACAAGTTGGTGGCCCTACTCTCAAAGACCAGCTGACAAGACACCCACCGCTCATTAGGACACAATTCAAGGAGTGCAGTGACAGAGATGGGCATGGTGTATTTTGATAGCAGAAGAGGGAGGCCCCTAATCCATCTGGAGAATGAAGGGAAAGAAAAGTTTTCCCTGAGAAGGCTACAGCTTATACTATCTCAAGGAGGAGTAAGAATCTACCCAGCAAGGAAAACAGATTGTGTTATCTTATCTATTTTTCCATTTTGCTCTAAATAAAACTGCTAAAATATAAGCAAACTACTTGTAAGCAATGATACCAACACAATCTGCCCTGCAGAGTAAGAACTGGACTATCACAATATCCTTGAAGCTGCAGGGAGTTCCTGCTTGGTCCCACCTCCTCCCTTCCCCACCTCCACCCCTCCAGCCTCTTCCGAAGATGGTGTGTGTTTGCATTCGCTGAGAGTTAGGTGACTCCTTCGACCACTTTCACCTCCTCTGAGTCCTAATGAGGGAGACTTTGTCTTCCCTGGGCAAGACCTAGGCTCCACATCCCAGGGCCAACAGAAAAATTTGCCCTCAGAAACACTTTCCTTCCTTTTTTTTTTTTTTTTCTTATTTCTTTTTTTTTAATCTTTACCCAAGATATGTTTTTATTGATTTTAGAGAGAGAGGGAGAGAGAGAGAAATATTGATCAATCCTCCCAGATCGACCCTGCAATCTAGATATACCCTGACTGAGAATCAAACCAACAACGTTTGGTGTATGGGATGATGCTCCAATGAATTGAGCCACCCAGCCAGAAGCCTGTCCATTTTTGACTCCCTGATGGAAGTTCCTTACATCCTAAGAAATCCAGCAATGCCCTGTAGACATCTCCACTGTGATTAATGTGGGATTTCATTGTAGTGCTGCAGGAGGGTTCTTCATTGCACCTAGTAGTCCAAACCACTGGGAGCAGAAGTCTGTGGTTTCCTAATTCTTGCCTCTGGTCTTGCAATAGCATCTCCCTTCCTTGCTATAGTCTAACGAAGGATTACAACAGATCCTATTTCAAGTGCTTCTACCCATGACAGTTTCAAATAGTTGTAGCGGTGCCCTGAAATTCTGTCTTGAAGAAGATGAGACCTTTTTTCTAAACTCTTCAGGAATGCATGCTCAGTTTCTACCATGAGAAGACGTGTGATGAGTGACAGCCTACCAAGAATTTAGCCTTGACAGCCTGAGACCAACCTCTGCATTTTCAGGTGAATGTATATTGCTTGGTATCTTCCTCTTCGAGGATTCGTTGCATCTACCTTCTGAGCCTCAGCCACTGATAAAGTTGTAGAAATTTTAAAAACAAACATTTTCTTTTCCTATCCCATTTCTTATCTCACCCTTTATTTATTCGCACTCTACTGTAAGTCATGCGCTGCTTACAAATCAGCTTCCCCAAACTCAGCCTCCTTGAGTTGCCTTGATTTCCTAAATCCTAGCAAAAATTACATAGTAAAGGAACACTTTATTCTTTGAACCTGAGTCCCATCTCATCTCCTATTCTGATGGTTCTTAATGACTAATTCGTAGTCCTACTTAATAACCATCTCTTGGTATATTAGTAGCAGTTGTGTAACAAGTCCTCTAAAATTTAATAAATAAACATTGATTTCCTTGCCTTGTTTCTATTAGTCAGAAACTTGGGGAGGGATCCAAGATGGCGGTAGAATAGGTGGAAGTTACACTCACCTCCTCCCAGGACCACACTGGAATTTAAATTAAATATAAAACAATTGACTTGAATAACTATCTGAAAACTAGCTGAACAGAAGTCTTAGAACCAAGGATCTACAGAAGCAGCCACATCAAGACTGCCAGGAAGGGCAGAGACACGAGAAGGCCTGCTGGCTCCGTACCCAAATGCGGCAGCTGAGAATCTAAAGGGGTATCTCAGCTGCAGTTTCCCTCTGAGTAGTGTGGGGGTCTCAACCCCATGCCAGTCTCCCCAGCCCAGAGCGCCCGGTCAGGGAAGAGGCGCCCACATAATACCTGGTTGTGAAAATCAGTAGGGATTCTATGCGCCTGCCCTGGAGAGACAGGAACTTGCTAGAAACCCAGGCACCATCTTAAAGGGTCAACACACAAAACTTTGTTCACAGCCACTCACCCTGGGCTTCGGTAGAGAGAGGGCAGAGCAGTGTAGAGTCCGGTGTGGAGAGACTGGGGTCGGTGACTCCGGGGAGAGAGCCGAAGGAACAGCCATCAGCGTTCCTGTGCTAAGTCCCTCTCCCACACCGCAGATGCCACCTTTCTTGGGTTGATTGTTCCTCTCCATGTGGCATCGGCCTGGGGGACTGCAATAGTCCCACCCTCCCCACTCCCTGTCGGTCTGCCCTGCAGCGCTCAAGCCCGGAGGATCAGTCAGCTGCCTGGGCCTGGGGTATGGAGGTATGGGCAGACCCTGGGAATGTCAGAGGCTGAGTTGGGCGGCTCTGGGGTGGAGGCCATTCCCCCCGCCCTCCTGCCCTCCCTGAGCCTGATTGGTGCCTCCCCACCATGGGAGAGCCACTAGCCCCACCCTCCTGACTCCCAGCAGCTTGCGATCTCCAGGAGATCTGGGCAGAATCCAGGACAAACTGAGTTGTGTGGTTGTATGACAGGGGCCATTTTTTAATTGCACACCAGATAAGTACAGAGTTATCCCTTTGCACAGCCAAATTTGGGCCTGATACATTCTGCTGTCTCTCCCCTCTCCCCCCACCCAATGACTCCTGACAGCTCATCAGCCCACAACAAAGGTCTAAGGGCACTCAGAGAGTGGCAGCTAGCCCTGGTGTGCCCTGGGACTTAGGCTGAGTGACCTCAGGCCCACCACTGGCACCGAGTTTAAATCTGTATCATTCTGGGACCACCACTTGCCCCTCCCTGGTGACTCACTGAGAACCTACCTCACGTACTCACAAACCGCCAGAGTTCTTTCCGTGCCTGAGCCTACCAGGCAGCCAGCACACGGCGGCATGTGGGAGCAGATCTCAGGGTGCCTGGGGCTTTTTCTGACCTGCCCCTGGCTCGGTGCTGGGGGAAGACAGCCTTGGTGCACAGCTTGGCCCTGCCCACACACTCCCAGGCCAGCAGAGGCAGCCACAAACTAGGACCACTTTGTAGCTCCAAACAGATTTCCCAGGGCTCACAAGCAGCACCTGAAATTGGCCTTCACCAGAGTCCCTCTGAAGAGGCCCCAGAACCAACACACCCAGTTAATACACTCACAGCATCCGGGCAGGATCCAGTCAACATCACAAGCAGACATCCTAAGGGAGCTCTCAGCAGGCACCAGACCCTGCTGAGGCAAATCCCACCTGATGAGCTCAGCACCGGCATAACAGCTTGTGGTCAGGATTGAACCTCACAGTTAACCAGCCTGGGGGTTAGCTCCACGTACTGAAAGGCCAACAGCAACCCAGACCCAATAACAATAAGAGGGCTCATGTAACTCACACAAAGGGCATTGCCTGGAGCACCCAGCTCAGGTGATCAAGAAGACTATACCACTGGGTCCTACAGGAAATTTACTATAAAAGGCCATCCTACTAAGATTGGGAGACATAGAAAATCTACCAACTACACAGAAACAAACACAGGCAGCCAAAATGGGGAGACAAAAAATATGCCCCAATTGAAAGAACAGAAAAAGTATCAAAAAAAAAAAAAAGAAAGAAAAGAAAAAGAACTCAATGAAATGGAAGCAAGCAATCCAGCAGGAACAGTCTCATAGATACAGAGAACAGTCTGGTGGTTGCTAGAGCTGAGAGGGCTTGGGGGACTGGGGATAAAAGATGAAGGGATTGAAAAGTACAGATTGGTCGCTACAAAATATTCATAAGGATGTAAAGTACAGAGTAGGAAATATAGTCAATAGAATTATAATAATTCTCTATGGTGCCAGTCAGGTACGGGAAGTATTGGGGGGAACACTTTATAAAGTATATGATTATCTAACAATTATGTTTTATGCCTGAAACAAATACAAAATAATAATATTGAAAGTAAACTGTAATTTTTTTTTAAGAAAAAGAAAAAAAAAGACATTTGGGAAAACAAAGCAAGAAAAATCAATTTATATAAAGGTGAAAGAATAGTATCTGTGGAAAAAGAGAAAATGATAGAAAAATTAAATGTGAATACATAAATTATGTAAAGAACTCAACAAATAGTCAAATTACAAAGTGGATAAAATGATGAATATGCATTATTAAATTCTTAAACTTAGAAGAAGAATACAATTCATTGAGTTCCTCCAAAATAAATAAATAAAATAAAATGGTGCCCCAGAAAAAAATAAATAGGGGATAGGTGGTCTGTTGGTTGGGTCAGGGTCTTATGTCAGGATGTTGGCTAAGGCTGCAGTCCTTAGTAGAGGATCCACTTCCATGTTGGCTCATTCCCATGGACAGCAAGTCAATGTTGAGTGCTGCAGGAAACCTCCATGTCTTGGCACATGGACCTCTGCATGGGACTGCCCGAGTGTTCTCACACATGGCAGCTATCTTCCTCCAGATTACATGATCCAAGAGAGGCCTTGATATCCCCTATGACCTGCCTCAAAAGTCACATACTGTCATTTCCACAATATCACTAATGGTATCAAAGGTCATGTCTGTTCAGTGTGGAGGAAATCACACAGGGATGAACACGTGGTGACAGAGCATTGGAGGTCTTTCTGTAGGCTGACTACTATACTTAGTACATGTTTTCCTTTGAAAGGGGTAGAAAGCCAAAGCTCCCCAAAACGTGAGAGTTTGTAAACTACCCCAATGTGCTGCTGAGCAAAGAGCACATTGTAAAGAGCCAAAGTGAGCATTTTAGTTTCCTGGGCAAAAGAAAATAATTTCACATTTTTGTAAGGAATCTCATGGCTTTGGGGTGTACCACTTTACGCCTCTTTTGAGATTCCAAAGATGAAATTACACTTCATGACTCAAGAGTGAGAAGCAGCAGAGTCTCCAAAACAATGGGCTGTGGCAGAAAGTTGTTACTCAGAAGTCCCTAACCAATCCTCTTGAGAGTCATTAGGGTTAGTTCTTTTCCAAAAAAATAATAAGCTCCATTCAACGAAAAATTTTCTTGCCCTTCTATAGCTGACAGTAACTGTCATCATAAAACAAGGGTAGGCTACATTTTTATTTTGTTTTGTTTGCTTTCTGGAATGCTTGATATGATAGCATAGAGTGTCTGGAATTTCCTTACAATCTTCTAAGGAGGTAGAAAGCCATATGTCTAATTATAAAACAATGCTAGCCTTGTCATTGATAGGTGAGCAAGCCAAAAATCTGGGAAAGTTCAACAAAGCAGTGGTTTAAAAATATTTATATACAGTAAAACTTTGTTTAGTTGCCAAACACCTGAGGAACGGGTGGATTTTTCCACAAGGTTCATCAACATCGCCAAGTAATATTTTCTAAACCCTTTCCCTCTCTTGAATAATCAAATTCAAGAGACAATTATGACTGAATCTTTCACCAGACTGTGCCAGACATTTTTCTAGGCTTCCAGGAGATATCAAGAAAGCGAGGATCCAGCCCTCAGGAGCAGGCAGATCTCTGCTCAGTGTGGGAAACCTCTTAGGTCTAGTGGTGGATTTTCATGGCACCCTTTCCCCTTTATCACTGTAACTAAAACTCACATTCTGCTGCCTGTAACTACAAAAACAAAACTCTGGACAGATGCTGGTGAAAAGGGAAAGGAGTTTATTCAAGTGCCAGTCACCTGAGGAGATGGGGACTCTTGTCGCTAAGCCCATCTCAACATCTCAGTTCAAGCAGAAAATCTTACAGGAAGAGAGAGGCAAAGGAGAATAAAAAAGTTGAGGGGAGGGGAGTTCCAGGACAGCACACTCCAATCAAATAGGACCTCCAAACTGGTCTGGTGATGGTCTGCTGTGTGTTATCCTGGTCTTTGTCATCCTGGTTCTACAGTTGAAGGTCAGCAAATCTTCTAGAATTGGGATGACTGGAGGTCAGCGTCTGTACCTTCTGAAGTTAGTTCCTAGGGTTCTTATACAGACATGCTATTTATCTACAAGCTACATACTAGTCACAGTCAGCATTTACAGAAACAGTGTCAAAAGAATGGTGGGTGGGTTACAATTTTCCACTGTTACATCAACTTTTAATAAAACTTAGTGATACAGGACTTGAACCAGGAGGCCTCTTCCTTACTCTTTCTATTCTCTCTCCCTACTCTCTGGGAAAAGCATACTTTTGGAGGGCAAGTACCAGGTTCCAGGAATATTTCTCTCTCCAAAGTCTCATTTTGTCTAATTCTTTCCCAAATCTACTCAACATGTTTTGTGAGCCTGCTCAAGCATTACTTTCCTACGTAGACCCTCTACCCTGTAGATGTTGCAGTTATCTCTAAAAGCATGATATGCTAATTAGAAAGTCCTTCCAGACAACCTTCTGCACGGAGGTGGAGTGCCAGAGCAAGAAGCTAATCCCTGATGCCAGAGGGGAGCCGGTGCTGGCAGCTGGGGGAAGGAAGGCCCACTCTTGCATGAATTTCATGCATCAGGCCTCTAGTATGATATAATAGCAACCAGAAGCAAATCTCAGCCCCTGGTGATTCATGCAAAAGGGGTGTATCTTCCCTGGGGACAAAAAAGGACAACCTTCCCAGGAAAGGAGAGCAGCAGTGGCAGCTCTGAGCTGACATACCTCCTAGAGACTCTCTTCTTTCCTGAGGAAGAAACAAGGAATCCTTCCCCATCCGAACAGAAGCCTCCCTGAAGTTTTCTGTCTATTCATATGCATGAACTTCCCTTCTCCTTCTCTTATTCAGCCCTCAACACACTCAGATTTTTTTTTAAAGAACAAGGCACAACAGCTCATTTTTTAAAGTAGAGTACTTAGTCTGTTCCATTTTGAAATAGTTAAGTTTCCTAAAGACATCTTTCTACTTTTAATTGACAGAAAACATTGCATTCGTTTCAGGCATACAACATTATGATTCCACATTTGTATGAATTGGGAAGTCATTACCACAATAAGTCTAGTTAATACCCATCACCATACATAGATACATTTTTTTTCTTGTGATGAGAACTTTTCAGATCTCCTGTCCTAGCAACTATCAAATATACCCTACAGCACATGTGTCAAACACAAGGCCTGCGGGCCAAATCCGTCCCGCCAGGCCTTGCAATGTGGCCCGCACTGCGCTGTCATCACTGCACTCCGCTGCATTTCCATCACAATGACAGTTTATGACTGTTCAGTAAACCATTCGGCCCGTGATTTAGGCTCGATTTTAGATTTTGGCCCCTTCTCTGATTGAGTTCGACACCCCTACCCTACAGTATTATTAACTAGTTATTTATAACTGGAAGTTTGCACTTTTGACTCCCTTCACCCACTTCACCCACCCCACGCCCACCTCTGGAGACCAGCAATCTGGTCTTTGTATCCATGAGCACAGTTTTGTGGGGTTTGCTTTGTTTTATTTTTTTAAGATTCCATATCCTAGTGAGATCATACAGTATTTGCTGAAGGCATCTTTCTACATTTTGGATTAGCAATCTTAAAACCTTCCACTTAAAAGCAATTTTAAATCATGTCTGAATTGTATACATGTAAGGGTTCATACAAAAGTATTAGCCTTCGTCCCTGTTTCCTACCAAGGGGCTCACGTTCCGACAGCACCCTTCCACCTGTCAGTCCCTGGAATAAAAAATGACAACAGTCGCCCCCTGAGGGACAAAGGCAGCTTTGCCTGGGCCGCTCTTCACTGTTCCAATGGGACTAAGTCATCACAACCTAACATTCTAAAGGAAAAGAGGAAAGTCTGAACAAACACAGGGAGGGGCAAAAGTAGGTGTACAGTTGTGAATATGTGAAATGAAACAGAGTTTATTCTTGTATTATTATTTATTAACCATTGCATTACATGCCACATGAATAACTGCAAACCTACTTTTGCCCCACCCTGTATGGCAATGATCAGAACATGGAGAGTAAGGTCCTTATCCCCTTTGAAAAACAATGACTTAAAACGTGCTTACCATTGTAGCAATGGCTCTGTCACTGTGCCAGATGTTTTCTGTTTGTCCCTTCAAATGTGCTTGTCATTCCTTCACCACCACACCCCCTGCTTTGGGAAGTGGTCCCCATGGACATGCCATTCAGGGGCTCTCCTGCCCTCAGGCTTCTGGCTGAGTCCTGCCAATTGGGGGGAGGGGAGGGGCGTGAGGGCAGGTAGTGGCAGAAAGTGAGAAGAGTCAGGCACCCATTCTCCTCTCTCTCTTCCTCCCTTCCTCCTCTAGACATTGGTATGATCTTCTACCAAAAATCACAGCTCCTAATGGGTGTCCCCACCCCTCTCCCACTACCGCATCTTCTTTGGGTTACAGGAACTTCTCGGTCCACTGGTCTTCAGTCCTTCTTGCGCATCCTGTGATGCTTCTCCAATCCTTCTGGAGTCTCTGCATCTGCGGCACTTTTGTGAATTACCCATTCATGTGACTCTCATCTGTGACCCCTTTGGAGGATGCCATCTGCTTCCTGCAGTGACCATGACTGACGTTTTCAGTCGCCATATCAATGCATCATGCATTTTCACTCACTCTTTTCCAACTGAGAAGTCAACTACCAGATAAAAGCAAGGCCAACTGCCGGGTGCACGTTACATAACTAAGAAAATAACACAGGCACTGCTGCAAAGAAAATGAAAGACAGGTGTTTTATTGGGAACATTATTTATTGAGGAAATAGGAAAGGAATGTAGAAATCAAGAATGCTTGTCAAGTCCAGGGTCCACGATAACCACAGATTGCTGTATGTTGTAGCCATGTGAGCAAGTCACAGTGGATATAAACGTGCATATGCAACTATTCTGCTTTTAATAAAACACAAGAAACTGGCGAGCCTTGGGAATTAAAAACACACATTTGCAATTACTTCATTAGGCCTGATTTGAAAAGAAAGTTTTCTAGAATCAAATGTATTGTACATTGTTTTGTCAATCACTGAAATAATGGCTTATGAATAAATCTGTTTTGAGGAGTGATTGTTGAATTTTTACAGGAGATTTTATTCTTTCTCTCTCCCAGACGTGTTTAAATGAGCTTTTCAAAATACCCAATTGATGTCCTGGGCATAAGGAAGAGTAAGTTCTCGGAATTGAAAAGCAGCTGCTTGCTATTCTCTTTAGTAGAAAAACTAACAGACTCAGGAAACCAGAATCGAATGAATCACAATTGAATTTTTATTCTTTAAGCATCATCACCATCATCATCATCACCGGACATGCTTGTCCTTCTTTTATGTTGTTTGTTTGTTTGTTTTAAACATAATGAAACAAATACCTATGGACCCAGTGTCCTAACCAAGAACTAGAATATTAGTGACTGGCCCATCATGAATTTCATGCACCTCCTCCCATCTGCTCAGCATCCCCCAGGTTTTTCACCTTCACCACTTGCTCTGCCTCAGCCCCTCAACTGACCAAGTCACCTGGGCTACTGGTTCCCAGTCAGGGATGATCAGGGCCAGGAGTCCCCTGGATGAACCACCCTGCAGCCAAGCCAACCCCCTGCACACCCAGGTTCTCGCTCCCCCTGTCCTTCATGGACTCAGGTGAAAGGTCACACTATACAACACGGGCTCTAACAATTTGAGCAGCCACCAAAGAGGGGAAGTGACACCCCTCGAAACCGCGAGGACTTTAACTTCCCATGGGCCCAGTGGAGATGGATGGCTCCAGAAGATAAATTCTCTCTTCATCCTCCCTCTGTTCAGCTTTCCAGAGAAGCCCCCCCTGAGCAGGACACAACCGTCCACGGTGTCTCCTTGTGGCTCGTCTGGAAGTGGAGGCCAGTGAGGCTGGGCGTCACTTTGTGTCCTGGTCTGCTCAGGCTGCCCAACAAAGGACCGCAGGCGGGAGCTTACACAGCAGGAATGGACATCCTCACAGTCCTGGAGACCAGAAGTCTGAGGTCAAGGGGTCGGTAGGGTTAGTTTTTTCTGAGGCTTCCCTCCTAGGCTTGAAGAGGACCGTCTTCTCCCTGTACCTTCACATATGTCCACACACATCTGTATCCAAATGACCCCTTGTAAGGATACCAGTCATACTGAACAAGGCCCATCCTGAAGACCTCATTGCTTCTTTACAGACCTCATCTCCAAATATGACCGCATTCCCAGGTAACGGGTCAGGACCTCACCGTGTGAATTTGAGAGGAGTGAGGGTAGGTGGGACACAGTTCATCCCATCACACTTGATATCGCTTCACATCTTTTTTTCTCTCTCCAGGCGCCCTGGGTGCTTACCTCACAAGTAAAGCACCAACACTTTTATCCTTGACTCGAGCAAGATCGAGCTCATACAACAATCTGTTACATACATCCACCTGTAGGTCCCTTCCTTCCTGGCCTTTTGCCATCCCACCCGATGGAACCAAGATCCTGAACTTGGTGATTACCATTCCCTCTTCCTCCATTTTTTACTAATAGGGCGTGGCGCTAAGATTTTCTTCGATGTTTCCTGTTTTGGAAAGTTATAAAGAGCGTTGCGCTGCAGGTTCAATTCTGGTGTTTTTGTCACTCAACACTATGTTAATAAAATTCAGCTCTTTGCTGTGAACAGCCGTAATTCATCCTTTTGCACTTGCTGCAGATCATTCCATTGACAGAATAAGCCACAATGGATACGTTATTTTGTTGATGGACCTGAGGGTGTGGTGTGCAAACAAAGGCAGAAGGGCAAGCTGCACAAATAGGCCATCTCCAGACCATTTGTTGGGGACAGCCAGGGAAAAAGGCAGCAGAGGAAATGGAGGTCCTGGTTATCTCATGTCGGCAGTAGACAAAGGTCTACCAGAGCCCAACGTCAGACTCCAGGAGAGTCCCTACGCCTTGTGGGGCTTTCACGCTGCAAGATTAAGGGAGAGCCAGGCCCTCCCCTGGCATGACCAGCAGATGGCCAGTTTGCAGCTGAGTGACACTGCCAAGAGCAGCAGCACCCACAGTGAGGCCCGAGCAGCTCCCCACTCCCGCAGGTAGCCTCAGGAAGATAAGCTGTAAGCCTTGCATTCAGTCAGATTTTATTACCCTACGTAAGGGGCCATAGCCAATTTCCATGGAGCTTTGCGGGAGCCCATCTCTTTTTCTGGGACATCATCCTGTAAGGCATCAATGTCCTTCAGCTGAGCATTTACCTCTCAAGTAGTTTTATTCTACAGAGTACATACCCGGAAGCGAAACTGCTGGGTCCTATGATTTATGAATATTCAATTTTAATTTCACATGTGCAATGCATGTGAGGTCCCACTGGCCCTTCTATCACTTCTTCCTAGTATTCTCCAGTCACTAGTGCCTCATTTTGGCCAGTCAACTCAGTTTGGGAGAATGTCTCCTGTGATTCTGAGTTAGATTCCCATGGTGACTAACGATGATCTTCCCCTGGGCATATGGGCCATTTCATTCCCTTTGGTAAAAGGCTTTGGCTCATTTTTGTACTGATTTGTTCTCTAGTTCTCAATCTGCAGCCTTTTTAAAATTATCTTTACCATGTCTTTTGATGAACAGTTCTTAACTTTAATGTAGTTGAATTTGTCAATTTTTCCTTTTACAGTGGGCCCTCTTATTGTCTTGTGTGAGAAACCCTCTCTTATCCGGAAGTCATAAAAACAAATAAACTTCGAAATGAGGCATGGACCAAAGAATACATCACAATGGAAATTAAAAATTAGTTGAAATTAAAGGATAATGAAAACACTGTATATCAAGCTTTGTGAAATATAGCAAAATGTATTAAGGGAAATGTGTAGTCTAAGTGTTAATATTAAAAAAGAAAAGTTGTAAATTAATAAGCTAAGTATCCACTTAAAAAACATGATAGATATAGTCAAAAGTATTGTGATAATTATGTATGGTGCCAGGTCATACAGGAATTACTGGGGGATCACTTCGTAAACTATATCAATGTCTAACCATTATGCTGTAGACAAGACACTAAGATAAAATGATATTGAATGTTAACTGCATTTGAAATTTTTTGAAAAGAAAACAACAAGCTTTTTCATTTAAAAACTAAAGGCACCAGAGGCCATTAGTCCCACAGATCTCCCTTTCCCACCCTCACTTGCAATGAAGGTGCCATGGCGGTCCTTCCTAGGCCCACTTTGCTCTGCACTTTCCCATGCCCCACATTCCATTCAACTAGACGGAAAATGCCAGGGGAAGCCTGGAGCCTCATGCTGGAGAAACTGTAAGGAAGGAGTATCCTGAGTCCCAGGGGCACTAGCTGGAGGGCAGCTGTCACAGAGCCTTGCCCAGTCAGGAACACACACACTGGACTTCGCTGCACTAGAAAAACATACTCTTACTGTGTTCTCTCACTAAGCTACTGGGGTTGTTACAGCATGAGCCTAGAACAAGTCTAAACACACACACACACACACACACACACACACACACACACACACACAGAATAAACCCAAATGAAAGAAAAGGAAGGAGGGAATAAAAGAGCAGAAGTCAATGAACCAGAAAACAAAGAAGCAGTAAAATTCTCAACAACGGGCAGCTGTTCCCTCCTGAACTTTTGAAAAGCCATCAGATAACTGCCCCTCTCTGTTCTTGGTCTCCTTGGCAATGTGTTTTCATCTCCCCGCGCTGCTCGAAAGAAGAGCCCATTGAGGGCACGTCTGTGGGAGCTGTATGGGCTGGACTCGTTGTTGTTTATTCTCCAATTGCTGAATAATTATGCCGGATCTTCTCCTGGCGCAGGAACCACAGGGTGGGAGAAGGCCTGGCATAGAGAGCAAATCTGGGGAACCGGGGTGACTGTGGTTTGAGCTGCATCAGGAAAAGACGAAGGTAAAAGAGCAGACCAAGGGCCCAAAGTCAGGGCACATGTGGAAAAAGGCAAGAGACACAGAAGCATCAAACAGACTGTCACACCACAGAGGAAAGGCCGGGGGGCCGGGAGGTGGGGGGATGTAGGGGATCAACTAAAGGACTTGTATGCTTGCATATAAGCATGGCCAATGGACACACACAGTAGGGGGGGTGGAGGGCCTGTGCTGAAAGGCAGAAGTGGGTTGGGAGAGATCAATGGGAGAAAAAGGAGGCATATGTAACACTTTCAACAATAAAGAAGTTAGCCAAAACCAGTTTGACTCAGTAGATAGAACATCAGCCTGCGGACTGAAGGGTCCAGGGTTCGATTCCAGTCAAGGGCACGTACCTTGGTTGCAGGCACATCCCCAGTAGGGGGTGTGCAAGAGGCAGCAGATCAATGATCCTCTCTCATTGATGTTTCTAACTCCCTATCCCTCTCTCTTCCTCTCTGTAAAGAAAAATCAATAAAATACATATTTTTAAAAACAATAAAGAATTTAAAAAAGAAAAAGCAAAAAGGCAAGATGAAGAAAGGCACGCAGAGCAGCAGGGGATCCTGGGACGGTCAGGACCCGTGCTACCAGCACAAGGAGACACGACAGCAGCAGGGTATTGTCGTACGTGCACCATGTATTCTCCATTGCCAAGGGCAGGGTTCCATCCCATCTCCCACCAGCCAGTGTAGGTCCCATTTTCAGTTAATTCTGCAAGAGTGCTTTTGGTAAAAGTACCCGGATGCATTCATCAGGAAAAAACAACTGTAAAGAGCGTCTTTATTTAATCATCTGATATTTCTCCCTTGTACTCTCTCTTTTTGTGTGTGTGTTTCGTTTGTTTGTTTGTTTTTAAATATATTTTATTGATTTTTTATTTACAGAGAGTAAGGGAAAGAGAGAGAGAGTTAGAAACATCGATGAGAGAGAATCATCGATCAGCTGCCTCCTGCACAAACCCCACTGGGGATATGCCCGCAACCTAGGTGCATGCCCTTGACTAGAATCGAACCTGAGACCTTTCAGTCCACAGGCCGACGTCTATCTGAGCCAAACCGGTTAGGGCTCTCTCTTTTTCTCTGTTGAACTGCATCATAGTGGAATGTCTCCTGCTACCTGTCATATTTTTTGAGTGCAGGGTGCCCGGGGCAGCGGGATCTCTGCTTGTGTTTATACATCAACAAGGGAGAATCCCACAGGCTCAGGTGAGCAAAGGACAACTTAGCAGCGAGCAAAGGCCAACATGCTTTTAAAGCCAGGCTCTCAAGTCTCTGACGGCATCCGTTTGTTGTCTCAAAAACACAGCAACCATATTCCCAATGGCTCCCTCACTCACCCCCTTGGGATGGGGGTGCTTAGCACTATTTCACTGTCTAGTCAACAGCCTCAGTAATTATGCACTTGATTCCCTCAGGTACAAATCCCTCTCCTTCAACCAAATATCACACAACTGGAATGGTCCTCCATCGTGTCTAAATGTGTAGAAAGTCTTCACCCCTCTCCCCCACGGTCCTTTTTCTATGCCTAATTGGAAACTGCCTATGTAGGTCTTAAATGAGTCTTCTGTAGACTTCTGAAAGAGCTTACATTCCCAGCAGTTACTGTAATCCGGTAACCAGAGAAGCTGTTGTTGATGGCCAAGGTTTATTCTTCCTATAAATAAGATTGAGTTCTGACACCTGGTATGATGTTTTTCTTTAGAATGAGAGCCAAGGCAATGAAATTCTAGATGTAGTAGTCTGGAAAAAAAAAATTTGTTAATATAGTCTTTTTTTTTCTTTCTTTCTCTCTCTCACAGAAAGCTTTAATATTTTTTCTAATTTTTTTCTGACTGTACAGTCATTAATTTTACCATCTAGCTACTTCAATAATATTGCTCTACCTACCATGTGAGCTACACAGAAACGCTTTAGAAAGGCTCATACCCCAAGCCGGAGAGGCAAAGATCTAACTCACAGAATGAATCCATGCCATAGGAAAACAGGAGTCAATGCCATAGAAAACACCAGATTAATTCCATCCAGAGCAGGTCAAGGAGAGCCGCGTGGGGATGACCTGGAAGTCACCTAGGTTAGCTGTCACCAACTGGTGGTCCCTGAGGTCCGAAAGGTTGGCGACCTCTGACCTAGGTGATGGGAGATAAAAAGAGGGATCCAGCCTCAGGATTTAAGAATACAGAACTAAGTGCCAAGTAAAGGGTTCAAGGAAGAGCATTAACTAAAATTGCCTTGTTATGTGTCAGTTAAAACTATCGCACAAACTGAATCGTGCACCCTAGCATTTGTGTTTTATACTGTCTAAAGATGATAATTCAGTTAACATCATGGAATACAATAGTCTTGAAACAGGCTTCAGCGGACTTCCTCCAATGAAGAGAAACTGAAACGGTGACACTTCCAAGTAAAACAGTCCTCTAAACAGACCAGATCCGTGGTCAGCAAACTGCGGCTCGAGAGCCACATGCGGCTCTTTGGCCCCTTGAGTGTGGCTCTTCCACAAAAAACCATGGCCTGGGCGAGTCTATTGTGAAGAAGTGGCGTTAGAAGAAGTTTAAGTTTAAAAAACGTGGCTCTCAAAAGAAATTTCAATCATTATATTGTTGATATTTGGCTCTGTTGACTAATGAGTTTGCCCACCACTGGATTAGATTGAATGTTCTTCCACTTAGTTAAATGCCCAAGAGCAAAAGAGGGAGCAAATTTTGAAAGGCTTTGGTTGAATTATTTTCTTCTCCAAAAATTGGGTTATTTTTTTTCTTTTTTTAAAAAATTCCTCATCTGTTCTGACTGTCTATCCTTGGCATTGCCACAAGCACTAAAAAATAGAAAATGCCAATTCAGTCAATCCATCATAATTGTTCTCCCTTCTCCTGGAATAAAGCAGACTATTTCCTAGGGAATACACATTTTAGAACAACAACATGGGGGTTTATCATCAGGTGGTCAGGGAAGTGAAGGTGAGAGGTACAGGGAGGGAGACAATTAGTACAAAACGCAACTGGGACCCAAGACTCAGAACAGAACTGAGTTTTGTCAGAAAGAAGAAGGAAGGAAAAACTGGATCTCCTGGCATTTGTGATCGGCTGGTTGGATTATATGGACTACTGACTGGGTAGGCTTTTATTTCACTGCGGCTGAACATGCACATGTTTGTATGGTTCTACCTACCAGAGGAGAGAGACAGACACAAGAGCTCCAGCAGGGAAGAGGCTGGGAAATCCGTCTCAGAAAGTGCGGCCACAGCTCCACCCTATTCCAGTGGAACAGATAAATGCACCTCAACTCACGGGCAACCAGAACCTGACCGTTCATGAAAGTCTTTCCAGAAACAACCAATCAGATAAATGAAAGCTAAGCCTAACAACCATTTTCAGTTCCCTTTGTCCCCCCCAGAGCTCCTCTCCCTATTTCTCCCTGGACCTACCAAAGCATATGTTGGACAATCTTGGGCAGCTTCCACAAGGGCAGCACAATCTACTTGTTTTATATTTATGTCAGTTCTTTTTCATGAGAACATCAAAAGAAGTACTATCCTACATGATTCCTTTTTTCTAACCGTATGAAACAGAAGTTTAAGCAGCAGATAGGAGGCGAATGTCATTTAGCCACTGAGGAGATGGGGGAGATGTTGATGTCCCTGGTTTTCCTACATCATCTTGCTGAAGAAAGTTGGGGTGATTAAAGAGGGGAAACACTAGTGATCAATCAAACCAATGTTAAAATCATACTCTATTATTCCCAGTGTGTCCAATCGTAAACTTAATGTGGTTTCTTGAGTTCTGACTCAGCCATAGTTTCTGAGTAACTCAGATTTGTACACTAAAATCCACCCGTCCAGGCCACAGACTACATAGCAGGGTTCTGACAGCATGACAATGGCATTGTTTTGCTGGTTACAGACAGGGGAATGAACAAATTCCCTGTTGAGTGGTTCTGAATGCCTTATTCACCAGCAGTGGAGAGGCATAAACACCACATCTATAATCAGCATCTATTTATTAAGGGCCGTGTGCCCTTAATTAACTTACCGACATTAACTCTAATCCTACGAGTCTTTGAAGTAGATGCTATTTTTATCCCCATTGCATAGATAGCTGGGGAGCAGAGATAAGTAACCAGCTTCAAGTCCCAGAGCTTGTGAGTGGTAGAGTGAGACAGCTGCATTGTCAGACTTCAAAAGCTAAGCCCTCAACTGCTTCTAACTTCTTAAAGACCAACTCCAAAAATCAAAGACTTCTACGTTGGTCCTAATTCCTGAAATCCATCCACTCTTATCCTGGCATGGCCTCAGCTGTATGTATGTATATGTGTGTGTGTCTGTGTGTGTATGTGTGTGAAAGAGAGAGAGAGAGAGAGAGAGAGAGAGAGAGAGAGAGAAAGAGAGAGAGAGAAAGAGAGAGAGAACTAGAGGTCTGACACACGAAATTTGTGCAAGGGGCTTGACCCCCACCGTGGCCCCCACTGCTCGGCTTTGTCTGGAAGGTCATCTGGTCTAATTAGCATATTATAATTTTATTATTATAGATATACTCTGTTTCCCCGAAAATAAGACAGTGTCTTATATTAATTTTTTCTCCCAAAGTTGCGCTAGGTCTTATTTTCAGGGGATGTCTTATCTTTCCATGCGCTAGGTCTCATTTTCGGAGGATGTCTTATTTTCAGGGAAACACGGTATATATGAAAAGAGAGCCCAACCCCCACAAAGTAAAAGCATGACCTTTTACTTCAAAGACAACATTACTTAATATTAAACTTCATTAAAGCTCTTTCATGGTTAAGATTAATCAAAATGTTCAGACCAAGATCTGTCAACATGGTGAAGGAATTTCATAAAATCCAGTCTTTGTCACCCTGAAAATACAGCTGTCATAAGTCCCTGATAATTGGTCTAGTCAGTGGAAAAAACAAAGGGAAATAATTTTCCCCTCGATGTTTTCTTTTAATCCCTGCAGAAACATTCGCTCCAGGACAGGGGACAGGAAATGATGAGAACCTTCACATCTTGGGCGGCCGGGGTTTCAGGAGGGCTGTATCCCTTCTTCCAGTCCCTCAGCGGTGTACGTCCTCACCGTCCCCGACAGCCTCCGGTTCACAGCTTCTCAGCGCCATCAGCCGCTCAGGGAAGGAGGGTGTGCAATACCTCGCTGATAGCCTGCCTGGACCCTCAGGCTGCAAACTGTCTTCCTCGGAGGAAGAGGACGTAGGATGGAAACCCGCCTCTGCAGTGGTTGCCTCGCACATCTAATCCCTGAGGTCTGTTGCAAATTGGCAGCATGCATGAACAGAAGAGCAATCAGAAGAGAAGCTTCTTGCCGAAACCGGTTTGGCTCAGTGGATAGAGCGTCGGCTTGGGGACTGAAGGGTCCTGAGTTCGATTCCGGTCAAGGGCATGTACCTTGGTTGTGGGCACATCCCCAGTAGGGGGTGTGCAAGAGGCAGCTGATCGATGACTCTCTCTCATTGATGTTTCTAACTCTATCTTTCTCCCTTCCTCTCTGTACAAAATCAATAAAATTTATTTAAGAAAAAAAAAAAAAGAAGAAGAGAAGCTTCTTAAACACGGCCATGCAATGTCAGAATCGGCCTCGGGGCGGTCACAGCCAGGATTCTGTTCCCAAGAACCCGACACCACATGCATTCCTATGAAAGGGGAGCAGAGTAGGGGCCCTCAAGATGCTACAAGACGGTATCACAGCCTCCTGGCCCAGGGACGTTATTTTGATTATCGACAAAATCTTCTCTGTCCTCTTTCCAAATCAGTAAGACATAGGCCAGATTGCAGGAGGAATTTTGTAGTAAAAAAAAATTCTCTTCTACACACACACAGTTTAGGACAGACTTCACATACCCAAAACAAAAACTACATGGCCCTGCAGCAAATCAGAATTTGATGTTCTTTCTTTTTCCTTTACTTACGTTGAACCTCACTGGTGTCAAAATTTTGTCAGTCCAGCACACTGCCAGCAATAATCCTGACCTAGAATAAATAAAACCCCTAACACAAAACCTAGAAAATGATAAGGTGAATTTTATATCCCATATCCTACAAGGTTATGAAATCTATGTGGCAGTCCCTTTGGGTATCACCAAATATGTGCTATGGTCCTGCTAGGCTTGACTCGCCACATGGTATAGGGAGAGCCTCAAGCTGGGTGACAGATGGAGCATCGTTTCTGCACCAGCCCTGCGGGCGAGACACTCACAACAAAGACCTGTCCCCCATCAGCACAACATTCAACTGCCCCACCAAATATCAATGTGGCCGGAAACCCAGCTTAGAATTATATGAGACTATAATCTGATTTTATCTATATACACACACAGGGAATTCTCAGTCCAGTTTCAGTATGTGTTGGATTTTCCAGGAACGTAATCAGAATATTCTGTAGGATGAGGGAAGCCTGAAGAGCCAAGAGAATGTGCGCGTGGACCAGCACCAGATTGCTTCAGAGTCCATGCCAGCTCCCCTGTGTGGGCTGGGTTCCCTCGGGTAACTCCTGGCACGTGAAAGGGGGAAGCCACTGGCTTCCACCTGATAAAGCAGAGAGGACTGAGAACAGCCACCAGGAGGCGCTCTGTGGGTGTCGCTACTGCAGACTTCTGTCTTGTCTAGAGCTTTAGCAAGACTTGGCCACGTCTTAGAGAATGGTTGCTGATATCCATCTGTTCCTGGTCCGGAGCTGCCAGCACAACAGGCCTGGCCTGTCAGTATGTGTGGATGCCACATCCCTGGGGGTTTTATGTGTAGACCCAACCATGCCCCGGTCCCATGATTTCACCGCACTTTGTGGCATAATTGCGCTGGAGCATATACATATTAAAATGATTATCTCATTATAAATGTTTCCTACGCTTATACTTATGTCAGGACATTAAATGGATGTGTGTGTACAGAGGCCAGTTATAGTGCCTGCTCTTTTCACTTCAGAATATTAAATGGGGTGATGTTTTTATGTGCAAAGACAGGTTTTACCGTCTTTGGTTTTTATTTAATGATTGTGGTGATGTTGTAAAATATTTACTATAAAAAGAGGCATGTGTGGAATTTGGTTTGGTAGTGTTTTTAAAATATCACTATTTGAAAGTATCATGTCAAAAAGGGTCATTCTGCATCTTCATGGGATAACACCTGTCCCCATAAACCGTTACTATTGAGGTTAGCCGGTTCCATCCCTTCATGGCTAAGAAATTACTATTAAACTATTGCTTACATATGTCCACAGTAGAGATACATACAAACTTTTTTGAAGCAGCCATCTGCCTCCTAAACACAATTCAGGAGAAAACCCTAAGTGAAAATAAAAATGCATCTGCGGAGGCTGACCGAGGGTAGAGAACCCAGAAGCTTCCCTGACCTGCCCTTGGGCCTCTGGGGGACATTCCGAACTTGAGGTTGGGCACATTCATTTCAAGAACAGTCAAGAGATCACAGTGGCATTTTCTCCCCAGCGAAGCCCTCCAAGCTGTTTTCCTTGTTACTGAGCTGAGCTGCAGCACTGAGAGTCTGCCCAACACCCAGGGAGCAGGCGGAAGTGCTGCCACCCCCTTCCTGGGCAGGACGCCAGCTCCCCCTCAGTGATGCGGACAAGGCTTTCCCACAGCTCCCTCCTGGCCACCGGGCCCAGGAGCAGCTGCCCCCACGCCGGGCCCTCACAGTGTGCAGAAGCTGCCAGAAGCTTGGTCCTCAGTGTGCCAGAAGCTGCCTGCCGGGGAAGCACACTCGCAGCCTCTCCTGGCCCGGATTTGCCAAATTCCTCCTCACCCCCAGGCAGCAGGCTTTATGGCTGCAGCTCCCTGAGGCGCCGGCCAGGCCGCCCCTTTGAATCCAATCACTCTAATGGGTGAGGGCTGTTCTCCCCTCCCCCACCAAGGCCGTTCTACAGGGAAGATGCTTACCAACGTCAGGCAATCTCCAAGGCCCTGAGTTTCTGGAAGTTTGGCAAAATGAACTATTCAGGGATCTGGTGGGGGTTGGATTTCTGATGGGGGGACACCAGCTCTGCCTACAAATACCTCAGAACACCCCCCAGATGTCATGTGACGTTACACACGCTTCCTCTACACCCCCATGTCTAAGCCAGAAAACCCCACATTCTTGAGAGAGCTCACTCTCTCTTCTCACAGGAACATCCGTGGCCGCAGTAGCCACCTGTACATCAGACACGGCCTCACCCTCTCTCTCTGGCCAGCTCTGTGTACGGCGCCAGACATAAATACCTCCAGTCCGCGTGGCTAAGAGTAGGAAAAATATACAACTGTATTTCAAACGCTTAAATTAACAAGATAGGACTTTTCCATTCTAACAAAATATCATACATTCGGTTTAAATGGGAGTTAATACCCAGACAGGCTTTTCCAAGATACCTGACGCTACTTGAAACTCTGTGACCTCACTGAGACGTGCCCGGGTTTCTCTGGTGAGCAAAGCGAGGCAGATCCAAGGTCTCTTTCCCAAACGTCAGTCCTGCTGCTTCCTTTTTCCCAAGGAGACTTTGGCTGTCAGCAAATCGTAGCTTCTCTTCCTTCCGATCAGGAACACACAGCGGGGCCGCCGTCGGAGCCGGGAAGAGGCCCTCTCGGTGGGTCCCTGTGCCCGTCGCCCCGAAGGGAGACCGTGACGAGAAGGAGATGAGCCGGGGGGACCGTCTGCACGCACCCCTCTTCTCTGCGGCCCCCACTTCCGAGGCACGTGACCTCAAAGTCAAAGCCGCCGCCCTGACACTGGCGGTGCTTCCCGTGAACGAGCAAAACCCAAGTGTCCTCCCCACTGGCTTCTGGGGCCAAGATGCTGGACCACGAACCGATACATGTGTGCGACCACAGCCACCCCCTGGATCCCACCCCCTAAACCAGCGATGCCCCGTGCCTCCCGGTCACCCCGACCCCGGCAGAGGCTGCGGGCTGGGCTGCAGAGTGCGTCTCTGTGTGCCAACCCGAAGGAGGCCAGAAAGGCCATCTCCTCCTCCCGCCTCCCCCAGCCGGCACCGAGGCCCCTGGACCCGCTCCCACCCACCTGCTCCCATCATCAGGAAGGGCGGCGCCCAATTCTCCAAACAAAAAAAGCACAAAACAGACTGCGAAAGGCGTCTACATAATACTGTGCGTGACGGTCGGACGGCAGCCCGCTGGAGGAAGGCACTTGGTGAGCGGGGGGGCACCCCCGGGGGCCGGGCTCAGTGAGTCAATAGCTTGAGACGCGTGAGCCAGCTGACCAGCAGGGAGGGCTCGGGGGCCGAGGCCTTGGCGGCCTTCTTCTTGGGCCCCTCCTCCGGGAACGGGATGGTAGCGCTGCTGTGGAGGTCCGCGCCCAGGTGGCAGCGGCTGCCGCGGATGTAGTCCGCGCCCCGGACCAGCTGCCGCTCCGCGTGGGGCCTGGAGAACCGGTAGGGGGGCGAGGCGCTCTCCTCGATGATCGGGGGGATGCGTTCGTTGCTGAAGTAGCGGCAGAGGGCATCCTCACCTGGGGTCAGACAGAGACCGCAAGTCCGTTAGAACGGCCTAAGGGGCCCACAGCCCGCCCAGCCTGCTGAGGCCCTGTGATGGCGGGCACGGCCGCCTGCCCTCCCCCGGGGAGGGGCTAGGAGGCCCCGCTGAGGGGCCAGGGGCCAGCCCTCCCCCGCCCTCGCTGGGGGTGTGGAAAGTAGAAATGGTGGAGGGCCCTCACAGTTAGGGCCGCTTTCCCGCCTGAGCGGGCGGTGACAGGTGGGCAGAACAGAGACACAGAGCCCGCCCTCCGTTACTTGGTTTCTCTTGAAACCAAGAAAGGAAGCTGCCAACTCCATGCTCCTCCCCCATCGCCCTTCCCCGGTGCCTGCAGCATGCAGTGCATGCTCATATGCTGCAGCCCCCCTAAGGAGCATTCAGGAAAGGGGGTGTGTGGACGGAAGGGGCCACATGCTGACCTGACCCGCTCAGGGGAGGCCTGCATGGCCGTCGTGCAAACTCAGAGGCCTAAAGTCACCACAAAGGATGGTCTGAAGTTAAACTTTAACTAGAAGCAGTGATGGTGGGTAGTTAACGTCCGAGGCCGGAATCTTCCCTGACAAGGTCCACCTTTACCTGAACTGAGCCTGTCTGTCTTTTTACATCTATAAGAGCATATCCTTGTAACGTCTGGGTAACTTGTAACTTCCCTTTTTCTGGAGCCCCTGGGGCACAACCTAATCTGCTGGGCGCCAGGACAGAGCCCTCAAATTCCTTCACTGTTATCATGTTCACTGTTCCTGCACCCACCTAAGTAGGTGTCTATCATTTTACTTTTTATCCAACCCCAAAGACCCCACCCTCCCCGCTCTGCTTTCTGCCTCCTCTCTAGTCTGTCACCAATGGATTCCATGGAACCCGCCTTCCTTCCTCCTTGCTGCAATGTATAAAAACAGAGGAAAACCCGCCCCTCTCCAGAGCACTATCCCAATAAGTTGAGATACTGCTTCCCAGCAGCTGTGGACAGTCTGGCTCAAATAAACTCACAAAAACTCCCTGCGGGGTAGAACGTTTGTTGTCTTTCCTTTTCGCTAACAGTTGTGCCCTGAATGCAGGGCGGGCACTGTTCACATCCATGGCGGGTCCTAAATGTTCTCGCTCTGCCACTCGGGACATTTCCCAGCGAGAAAGACTGGCCCCGCCCGGGATGCCAGCAGAACCCCGGGATTGGTGACGGGCGATTATGAAACTGAATAGAAACCTACAACGCAGGCCACTTCGGCATTCTTTTGACCATAACATTCCACCTCCAAAAACATTCAAACATCTACATCCAAAGGTGCTTACTGAAGCATCATTGACGATAGGGACGGGGAGTGACTAAAAACAGAAAAAACCTAAATGTCCAACAAATACTAAATAAACAGGTGCTACAGCCGTAAGATGGAATACTAACGCAGCTATTAAAAGGTAATATTCAGCTCACACAGTATTAGTGAACAACTCTTCCTTCTACCCTGCGCGCTTTTCCAAAGTGTATAACTGTATCTACGAAAACAACTGGGAGAGACACAACACCTTCACCCAGACTGCTTCTACCCTGTTTCCCCGAAAATAAGACAGTGTCTTATATTAATTTTTTTCTCCCAAAGTTGCGCTGGGTCTTATTTTCAGGGGATGTCTTATCTTTCCATGCGCTCGGTCTTATTTTCGGAGGATGTCTTATTTTCGGGGAAACACGGTAGGTTGGGGAAGCAGAATGCAGGGAGTTTTACTCTCTCACACCTCCCAGATGTTCCTCCAGGACTTGATTTGCTTTTGTCACCAAAGGGCCGAAGTTACTCTTAAAAAGTGCCCATTGTCAAAAAGCCACTTGGCGGATGAGTCGCTGGATATAAAACATCCAGAATAAGCAAATGCAGAGGCAGAAAGTAGCTGAGTGGTTGCCAGGAGCTGAGGGAGGAAGGCTCGAGGCGTGGCTGCCCACAGGCCTGGGGCTTCTTTTCCACAGGATAAAGGTGCTGGAATCAGAGATGGTGACGGACGCACCACGCTAAGACGCTACCAGAGAGCACGCAGGTGTTCCCTGCCACAGGGGGAGTGCTGTGGTGTATGTGAGTTCCCTCTCAGTAAAGCTGTCTCCTTTCCCTTTCATTCTAACAGGATCATACGGGGAACATGTGGGTGGGGACAGGCGGTCAGGTAGGTTTCCGTTTACTGATTTCACGCTCCCCACCCCGCCTCTCACCCATCGCTCAGGATGTGAAGGCAATAAAAGGCTACGTCTGAGCTTCAAAGGCGGAGAGAAGATGCTGACACTTTAAAATCCACACAAAAGGACAGCCTGCCACCTGCTGACTGCTCCACAGACTTTCCCTGTCAGCCATGGTGGTCTGACTTTAGGCAGTGTCTCCTGCTTGTCCACGTTAGCAAAACCCCGGCGATAAGGGCACGTGGGTGACAAGCTTTCCCAAGTCCCGGGGAGGCGTCAGGGGGTGATTACTCTGAAAGTTGGGCTTCTAGAATGTTTTTCTCCTTCCCTTCGCCATCTAACGCCTGTGGATTCGAACCTGCCACCTGCTTGTTTTAGCCCTGCAAAAGCCATGTTAGAATGCCCTGCCCGTGCTGATACGATCAAACAGAACTCGCAAAAAATAAGAATATTTACAAGCCTTTGTCTCAAGACGAGTGCAACAATCAGCAGCTCACTAAGGGGAGGACTGAACACAATTTCTTTTCTAACTGTAAGGACTCTCTAGCACAAGAAGGATTTGGGGGGGAGGGGAGGTAATCCATGTTTGTTCATGAAAAACCAAACAGACTCCAATAATCATAAAATTTAGGATGAGATTGCATCATGAATAATTTACTTCTACTTGTTTAGAAACTGGACCGTTCATGTCTCCAGCCTTTTCAAAGCGCACACTGCTGAGGAGGAGATGTACAACCCCTAACAGGGCTGCATAATCCTGCCACTCCAGAAATACGCAGGGTCGGAGGCCTTCAGCATTCCTGCTTTCACAGATATGACGATGCGGCTCAGAAAGGCTAAGTCCTCTACCCGTTATCCCAGCTCCTTCGGGACCGGGCCTGAGATCTGGGCCTGGGTCTTCTGGCTCCCAGTGGGATGGGATCTGCTTCAACTTACCTTTCCTCCCGTGACCGCGAGGCCTGGCGAAAGGGTCCACGATCCCCATCCAGCTCCCGTCCGCGGGCATGGACAGCGGCCGGGGCTTGCCTGGGGAGCGGAAGGGAGTGAGACAGGGGGTAACTGGGTGGCTCAGACAATCATCATCCCCTTTATTTGGAATCTAGACTGCCACCCCTGCAGGACCACCCTCACTCCAGCAGGAACAGTAACTGGCTTAAATAAGGAGCATATCTGAAGGCATCGCGTCTCTGTAGCGAGCCCTGGGGACGGGGCGTGCTGAACTGGAGGCTGTGGGTGCCCAGAGCGGAGTCACCCGAAGCTAAAAGCCAGGCTCCGAGGTTTAAAAGCGGGACATGATCTCACCCCCCGGGCTCTGATGCCAGGCGGAGTGGTGACTCAGCATGGCTGCGCTCCAGAGGCAGGATAAGGGTCTCACACTCGGAATGTCACTGAGGGTCTGTTTTCCTCGGCTCACCCTCAGCACCTGCCAAACCCACCCGGCGGTGCCACCTAGGCCGGGGCGGGGAGGAGAGGGGTAGCACACAACCAGCACCCGGACAAGTACCGTAGGACGGCGTCTTCTGCCTCATCTTCGTGGGCAGAACGTTGGTTTCAACCGAATACCCGGGCAGCTGGTCCGAGTCGGCGATGGTGAACCTCCGTCGCCTGCTCTCCTGGTCCAGGAAGGAGTTTGGGGACTCCGAGCCCTTGGGGCCGGGTGCTGGCCGGTGGCATTTGCTGGGTCCCCCGTACAGGAAGCTCCCGTTCTCATTCCTGGAAGGAGCGGGCGGTCATGTCATTGCCCACGAAGGCCCTCCCCCGAGGGACAGCTGCGGGAGGGCACATAGGAAGTGCAGACCACCTCCCCCCTAAGCAAAGCGTGGCCTTTTCCATCCCCCTTGTTTCTCAAATACACAGAGGGCCTAGGAAGTAAAGGCAAAGGCCAGGATCCTACTATGTTAGTAGGGTGGTGTTTCCCAAACTTCTCTCATGATGAGAATCACCCGGTGGAGTTGTTAAACTACAGATTCCTGAATCCCAACTAAGAAGTGCTAAACTAGAATTTTTGGGAACATACAGGTAAAATTGTATACTTAACTAGTATACTTAACTAAAATTTTATACTTAACTAAGTAAAATTGGATACTTAACTAAGCTTAGAGCACTAGTGAAGTTACCTATGTGGTCCCAAAAATTCTAGTTTAGCACTTCTTAGTTGGGATTCAGGAATCTGTAGTTTAACAACTCCACCGGGTGATTCTCATCCTGAGAGAAGTTTGGGAAACACTGAAGTAGGGGAAAACACGCGTCTTTCCTGTGTGCTCAAATGGCACACATGTACCTTCGAAAAGAGGGCACTGGCTTCCGTGAGCATCTGTCCTACCACTTGGTCACCTACGTGCATGGGTGCAGGAATCTGGGGTTCAGCTGGGACCCGGGGAGCCATTTCTCTCAGGCCCGGCGGGCGTCTTTGCCAAGACCCAGATAAAAAGACCCCTGATGTGCAATGGAGCCGTGAGTTGTGAAAATTATGTCAAAACCCACGAAGGGCCCTGTCTAGTCCCGGCGGAGAGTGTCCATGTTCTGAACCAAGCACAGACACTGGCAAGCGCTGGCTCTTCAGTTGCAACTCCATCCTTTCTGAAAGTCAGCTTGTACTAAACGTTGAAATGAATTTTAATGGGTCCAAGCGACCAGCTGGTTACATGTTTTGCATTCAGGGAATTCCGCCAGGTGATCCTCGTAAAGTTACCAGACAAAACACAGATTCGACCGAGTCCAAAACCGTCCGAAGACCAGCCTCGCCGGAGCGGTGTCCCCCGGGGGCCGGCTGCCTAGGCGCCCCTTCCCCCAGGAGTCTGTCTCCTTCCGCCCTCTGCAGCCTGGACTAGAACTTCCCCCCACAAAGCTCCCTGACACACCACTCCTGCTCTGCACCCATCGGCATCCTCCGTGCCTCAGACACTATCCTCATTAATGACGCATTGGGGGGGGGGGGAGGAGCACACATGTATATGTGTCTCACCGTGTAGATTAAAGCCCTAGCTCCTCTTCCTGCTCACTACATGCATCACCCTCTGCCTTACCACTGCCCTGTACCCGTCACTGAAACAAGAACACTCAGGGTTGGGAGTTGGGGGGGCGGGCGGGGGGTGTCCTTCCTACAGTTTCAACAGCCCACACACTAACCATCAGTGAAACGCCTGTGTGTTGCATATGCAAAACCACCTGTTGCTTTAAGCACACTCAGGGTCCCATGGCCATAGGACTCATCTCTGACTACAAGGAAGAGTCCTATTGACCAAGCGGAAGGGACCTGCCTGGGAGAGTAGGGCACGGCGGGCGGGGGCGGGATGTACAGGTCCAGGATGGCCGGCTTCTCCTTCTTCAGTGAGGCGTCCATGGTGCTCTCGGGGGACTGCGACGTGGTGGGCGGCGGCGAGGTCTGGAACAGGAGCAGGTGCACAGGGTGGGGTCACCTCCAGGCCCACGTCTCCCCTCCCCGAAGCCAACGCCACCTTCTCCGAGCCCCACCCCGGGGAATGAGGCCACAAGGTCGGTGGGTGCTGACAGCTGTGGGCAGCATTCAGCGTGTGTTTCTCTCTGAGACCCTCAGCACTAACTGGGAGTCCCGAGCGACTAGATGCTTAGTGAGCATCTGGGAAGGAAACCGGGTGCCTGGGGTAAAATCTTAGCTCTGAGAGGATAATGTAAACGTGTGCCTCCTGAAACGGCCATCCTGACAGCACCTCTTGCACAGGGTGGCAGTGAGGATGGGATGAGTGAGTGAATACAACCCCCCTACACACACACACACACACACACACACACACACACATGAAACACAGTAAATGCACACCCAGAGCTCTGTGCATCCCCAAGTACCCAAATGGATGGCTTGAGATTACTGCCGTACCTTCCAGTTGAATATTTGGCAAAAAAAAAAAAAATCAGTTACATACAAATTGCAATCCTAATCTAAGAAAGGATAAAGAGTATTCCAATGCATTGCTTTTCACCATGGTTTAGGAAGCAAATGCTAAGGACTGATGTAAATAACAAAACTCACTAAAAGTCAGTTTGCTTCTTGCTATCCCCCAAGACTGGCAATTCTAAACAACATCTAAATCATGGATGGCTGCTCGCACCCTGTGGATTATTCCCACTGCCCCCTCCCTGACCCCCAACTCAGCCCCACGTGGTCTCTCTAAAGTTAGCCTTGAACCTGGAAGCCTTCTGTCAGTGTGCCCTGCCAGTGAGAGAGAGGGATGAGAATGAACTTGGCGCAGCGAGGGCAGCCCCAGCCACAGGTGCTCCCCAACATCTGCAACGTGGCCAGTGAGACGGAGGCGCCGGACTGTTAACTGTCTCTAAACAGCCACCCGTGGTGAGCGGTTACTACACTGCTCGGTGCGAATCCAGACCGTGCATTCTCATACAAGGAGGGTCACAGGGGGATTACGTGTGCTCAGGTCCCTGACAATCTCCTCCCAACTTCCATCTTGCTTTTTGGGGACAACTCGGACCCTTCGCACTGCCCAGGCCCTGCCCCCAGGGAAGGCTTAGGCCCCCTCTCCCCCCGCCCCCGCCAGCTGGGAGGGACCGGGCACCTGCATGAGCGGCGGCTTCCAGCGCAGGTTTCTCAGGGGCGCAGGGGTGAAGTTGAAGGAACCCGAGGGGCGCTTCTTCAGCAGCAGCACGACTCCCGTGGGATTCTCCCGCAGCTTCTTCACCAGGTTCTTGAGCTGCCACCCCACCTGCACACAGAGAACATGGAGAGAGGGGACTCACTCACCAATAAGGCAAAGAAATCAAAATAAAACCCATGGATGTGTCTCAAGGAGAGAGACACGCTGGTGAGCAAATAGATACCAACAGGCTGATACCAATATGTCCATCTGGGCCCTACTTAACGTTATGGAAAAGGGGATATAAAGTGAAATTTTTAAAAATTCAAGCACAATGGCTTTGGATTTAATGAGAAGTTCTAGAGGGGGAATATTTAGTCTGAATTCACAACGAAAAACTCACCACAGTCTGCCGGTTAACCTGGATGACTTCATCGCCAGCATGAATCTTCTGGGATCTGTCTGCAGGAGACTATTAGAGAGAGAGAGAGAGAGAGAGGAGGGGACGTCTTATTTTTTAAACTTTATATTTCTTTCTGATTTTACTTCTTCCTCCTTTCTTCTGTAGACCATGAACAATAAAAATATAATTTTCTCAAGAAAAATTACACAATATACTGCGTTCCCTGCAACTACATTGTCTGTAACACCAGGCAAATGAGTAGCTGTGTTATCTTTTATCAGGGGTCCGTTATAACAGATAACCTGCCAGTTACAAGAGCCGGGTCACGTCACCTACCAGAAGTGGGGCACATTGGACACATGATGAGTTGACCAAAGCCATTGGTTCATCTAAAAGACATTTTACCTTTCCTCTGTGCAAAGTTAATCTTGTGAAAGCTGGCCCACTGTATAACATGTGAAGACCATCACTGCGCCATTCTACCTCCCATTAAGTGATTGCTAAAGCTAAAGCTTATTGTTACTCAACCTTGCTTCGCAGGAAAGATAAGCCTTTGATTTCAAATGATAGTCAAATGTCACCTAAGCCAGAGTATTTTATTTGGTAAATTATGTAACTGGCTGAATCCCCAACAATTGACAACTCTCCTTTAAAAAAATAAATAGCACCTGTGAACATGGTGGGGATGGGGGTTCTCATCTAAGCTCAAAACACACTTGGCTTAATTTTCTCACTCAACCGTTGTGACAGGCTCAGCAAGAAAGGAGCAAAAGCAGCCTGAAACTGAGGAAACTTTCCCTCCGGTTTATCTAGGTCCAACACCGAGCCCGGGTGTGACTGCTGTTTGTAAAAAACATGCCACATGCTACCATAACAACCAGCAGTGCCTCACCTGGGAGCCGAGCATCGTGGAGAGCGGAGGGAGTTGGCCTAACTCCCATCTCCCTCCAGAGGCACTTAAAAATAGATGCACGTGTCACTGCTCCTTCCTGCCCTGCGTGTCAGGTGCTTAACCCACAGCGACAGACCAACTTTTCCAGTTCATCTTCCCAGGCTAAGGATGCTTTTAAAGGTAAGTGTCACATTCTCAGAGATGGTCTCAAAGGCCAGGGAGTCCCTGATTACAGATGTGCAATCTTACACAACAAGCCAGTGTCCTGAACTGACTCCCCCTGCTAAGGATCTGCATGCATTCATTTCTCAAGTGACCAACCAAGTGATTAGGAGCTGTGCTTGGCAGAACACTGGTAAAGAGAGAGCCCGATACCAAAAGTCTCCCCAGGGCCACGGCCCGTGCCTATCTTCAAAAACGATGCTTGTTCTGGTTTGCAGCAGAAGGGTGATGACCTGAAGAAGAATGTGTCCATTCTTCAGAAGCTAATCTGATGCCCACCTCATCTCGGGGGTCAGGGGACACAGGAGTATGTCAAGACTCCTGTAAAGGTTTTGACCAACATAGGGAAAAAAAAAAAAAAAAGCCTGATAGAGAATCACTGGATATTGGTTAGTCTGACCTTGGAAAAATGATTGTGGCTTCTCAAATAACCTAAAAAAAAAAAAAAAAAAAAAAAAATAGGGACTGGAGGACTGAGATGGCCCCTGGCATTGCTTCAGCCTGGAATCCAAGATAGAGGACTATGGAAACCACGGGTTTGGCAATGCAGTGGCTGATTCCTGTCCACTCCCACCCACCACAGGCTTCCCTGAAGACGGTGAAGTCAGAGAGAGCGCTTACAGCTGGAAAGCTGCCCCGGGGCTGGCATTGTCATCAGCATGAACGGTAAGATGTCCAGAGGAAGCCCATGAGCAGTGGACTCTTCCCCAACCTCCCACCCTCACCTACAAGTCTCAGCAAGTGCTCAGCACATTCCAGGCACTCGGCGAATGCGGCTGAATGTCTGAAAGAATGAGGGCCATTCTCAAATGGATTCCCAAACAGGATAAGATGGGTGTTCATCTATTTTGCCTTTAGCTGGTTGGAAACCACCTCTCTCTGGATGACTTGGGTACCATCTCTCACTAGGATCAACCACCCTGAATCAGTCACACGGTCTTAGGAGTCTGGTAGAAATTCTAGGAAATGAATCATGACATTTGATGTTGCTTTTGATTCAAAAGCAACTTATTTAGTCTCTCATTCAACTCTCATCCTTAAAACAAAAGGGGGGGTGCATTTTGAAGATAAAAAAATCTGTGTGCCTCCTGAAAAATTATAGTGTTCTACACTTATAGCTAAGGTTGAAATGGCTTCAAGACCAGAGAGAATTTGGAACCACACAGGTCTGGTTGTTAGTTCAATCACCAGATCGCCAGTGAAAAACTTCACCTCGCCGAGACTGGTTTGGCTCAATGGATACAGCGTCGGCTTGGGGACTGAAAGGTCCCGGGTTCGATTCCGGTCAAGGGCATGTACCTTGGTTGCGGGCATATCCCCAGTAGGAGGTGTGCAAGAGGCAGCTGATCGATGACTCTCTCTCATCGATGTTTCTGGCTCTCTATCTCTCCCCCTTCCTCTCTGTACAAAATCAATAAAATATGTTTAAAAAAAACCCACAAAACTGAAATATCATTCACCATCCTTCTGAATCCATCCAACCCTAAAACAATGCATGAGCAGTACACAAATATATTCTTGTCATGGTGCAGCTGAAATATACAAAATACCAGATAAAGATAAGAGATGAACTATGTAATCTTTATGCATTTTTTGGCACCATCCCCAGCCTAAAAGCAGTACTGTTATTGCCTATCAGGTGAGGTAGTTTAAACTTCCTAGTGATGCCCTGGCCGGCTAGCAGGGGTCCTCAAACTTTTTAAAGTGGGGGCCAGATCACGGTCCCTCAGAGAGCTGGAGGGCCGGACTATATGAACTACTAATTCCTACTGTAACACCTCGGCTGCGCTCACTGCCCAAAAAACCTGGCGGGCCGGATCAGACTCCTCTGCGGGCCGCATGTGGCCCGCGGGCCGTAGTTTGAAGACGCCTGTAAGAGTGTTGTTCCGATATGCCAATGTTTCAAGTTAGATCCCTGATGAGGGCACATACAAGAGTGAATCAATGATAGGTGGAGTAACAAATCAATCTCTCTCTCTCTCTCTTCCCCCTCCCATGTCTCTTATTCAATTAAAAAACAAACAAACAAAACAAAAAACCTCCCAGTGGTTCTCAGTGTAGCTCAACAGAGAATGCTTAAAGACACTACCATCTTCTACTTTTCCATCTGCCAGAACCACATAGTTTATCTATAATTCATTGACTGCCTAAAGCAGCGTTTTTCAACCGCTGTTCCGCGGCACACTAGTGTGCCGCGAGATGTTGCCTGGTGTGCCGTAGGTGCAGACAAGACAAGAATTTTATAATTTTTCACTATTTTGTTTACTTAATATTTCATAATAAAGTAATTATAAAATACTTTCTTTGTGTTTATTTGATTCCTATTCAAGAGAATTACTTTATATATAGTCAATATAGGCACAGAGTTAAATTTTTTAACATTTTCTAATGGTGGTGTGCCTCGTGATTTTTTTCATGAAACAAGTGTGCCTTTGCCCAAAAAAGGTTGAAAAACACTGGCCTAAAGCAATGTCATTTTCTTACCACAAAAATCAACCGTGTGTCACAAACTCTCATAAAAGTTCACGCCATTTTATTTTATCAAAAGACCTACAGCTGAAGCTCAAAATTCAACACATATTTCCACCAGATTAGAAAGTCCATACCAAACTTCTTCTATTTTAAGAAATTATTTCCTCTTGTCTTAGTTGATTAAACGGTAGATTAATTCCACAGACACAGGCTTCCTTTACACAGATCCTGGAAGCTAGTCAAACACTCTAAGTTTCATATCAATGTCACTTAAAAGCTAGCCATATTATAGGTTGCCAAAAAAAAAAAAAAAAAAAAAAAAAAAAGCATTCACTTAACTCTACTCACAAATTCAAAATGTTTGAAGAGCTATACAAAAAATACCATGCATGTAGCCAAATTTCCAAAAGAAAGGTGACAGTGTACAAAGTCTCTTGCAGTAGAAATAGCCTTGCTCTTCCCTATTCAAAGGATAGGGGGGTGACCTAAATTTCATTATCAAGCCAAATATTATGAAACTAGAGGCCTGGTGCACAAAATTCACACATGGGGGTGGGGGGGCCCTTAGCCTGGCCCTCACTCTCTCCAATCTGGGACCTAGAGGAATCAGGCCTAAACCAGCAGTCTGACATCCCTCTCACAATCCAGTGGCTCCTAACCACTCAACTGCCTGGCTGCCTGATCGCCCCTAACTACCTCTGCCTGCCAGCCTGATGGCCCCTAACCGCCTCTGTCTCGGCCCCTGCCACCATGGCTTTGTCAGGAAGACATCCAGTCTAATTAGCATATTGCCCTTTTATTAGTATAGATACAACTCTATAAAAGGGATCTGTTATGCCAACATCCCAAAATAGTTGCTTTGATGACTCATAAATTTCACTGAACCAAAAAAACACACCACATTTTACACATATGCTTACCAATTCTGTTGAGTGGTTCTCAACAGCAAAGAGAGCATTGTTTTTGTATTCACGCATGAACACTTCCGGAGAGCAAAAGGAACACTGAACACAAGGAGGTGGGGGTAAAAGCTGGGCAAGGCACATGAGCACGAGCAGCGAAGGGCAATTTAAATAATACATTGGCAGCAGCTGGCGATGAGCCGCGTGCACTAGCCACAGACATAAGCCACACGGCACCCACACCCTCACTACAGACAACAAAACAGCAGGCCCGCATCCGAACGAGAAGCGTGGGTCTCTGTGTCTCATCGGTTTAAGCACCCAACAGCTCTTACACGGAACGGACAGGCACTCACATTCTCCGTGGTCCCGGTGATCACGTGCAGCCCATCGTAGGTCGACTTGATGTACATGCCCTGGAGGGAGTCACAAACACATGAGCATTCAGAAACGCAGCCGCAAGTGGGACTTGAACTTATCCAACATTGAAGGCAGGCCCTGCAGAACAATGCTCATTGTCCGGCCTCCTGGAACATTGTGAAACACGACCCTGAGAGCCGTGGGGACCGCTCCGCCAACCAAGACACCATTAAAGCAATCGGAAGCGGCATCTCTCTGATGTGGTGGCTTGGGTCCCAGGCACCCCGAATTCTGCCGTGACTCTGGGGACTTGGAAGGAATCTTCTCAGCCCCGCAGCGTGAATAAGGCTTTTCAGATGAGGACGGTTCCCTCCTGACCACCTTTGTCAGCGACACAATATAGCCGGTTACACCGGAGATCAGCAGTCGTGGCAGGGGACTGCTCATGCCACTCACAGCCCAGACCAGGATTATGAACGAAGATGGTCACTAACACTTCAGGGGGAGTAAACGAGAAGCAGGCACCCTTCGTTTTTAAGATGCATATTCTCCTCCCTCAAGGGCCTGCTAGGCACTCTCAGAAATAATTTGCCATGTCATTGAGGAGGCCACATTGCTGCAGTTTGACATGTCCATTATAAAAATGTTCGTTAAACTTTTTAAAAATGTATACTCCTATTGATTACACTGATTTCAAAGAGGAAGGGAGAGGGAGACAGAGAGAGAGACAGAAACATCAATGATGACAGAGAATCATTGGTTGGCTGCATGCCCCCGACTGAGGATGGAGCCTGCAACCCAGGCATGTGCCCTGACTCAGGAATCGAACCGTGACCTTCTGGTTCTTAAGTTGATGCTCAGCCACTGAGCCACTCAGTAGGTTGGGCTACTGAGCTTTTATAAGGTGGGGAAAGAGAGCAGAAAGCTGATTGGACAAAGAGTACTGGCTCACGCTGGTATCAATACCACCACAGCGTAGATCCTGCCAAGAAATCATTTGGACCCTGAACTCACCCACACCCTCTCCAATGAGAACCTCCGCAAATATGACACCTTCAGGGTTCTCCCCACTCCTCCTTCTGGTTGCTTTCATCCTCAGAGTGAGCAGCTTCTCCCTACATGCGGTACTCCTCTGCCCAGGGCACATGCTGTAACTGAACCATCTGAAATGGCCACTCCATTTCTGCCCACTCGGGCCATGACTGTTTCATGTGCCTATGAACTGCCCCCTGAGAAGCCTTCCCTGCCGTCTGTTACAAACCACCCCTCACTCTGGAGGCCGAGCAGTCTCCGTATACCCAGCTCTACTTACTGAAAATGAGCGCTTGTCCATGCTGGGCTGCCTTTGGTTTTTTGTCTGAGAGCAGAGACTGCCTTGATATCTCTACACAGCTGCTAGGCACTCTCCCTCCTCCTCCTACTCTCCTCCTCCTCCTGCTCCTCCCCATTCTCCTCCTCCTCCCTCTCCCCCTCCACAGCAGCTACAGTAGCCATAGCCACCCACCACGGCACCTGTACCAAGTGCCTGGCACTCAGCAGCCATCATCTGACTTAATGCCTTCAACAACCCCGTTATTATTATTATTCTCTTTAGACCGATGAGGACACCGCCATATAAAGAGATCCACATCATTTGAGGGTTCGTGTTAGACCCTGACTGAAAGCTCTAAGCTCACCAATGGGCCTCACAACTTCTTCACTTAACTTCAGCACACTAATCACATGGGCTGCACACCAGGGACAGGGCAATCTGGTGTCCAGGCACTGAGCTAGGTAGCCAGGTGTGAGCCTGTGTGTCTTCTTGGGGCCTGGTGTTGTAGAGCTCAGACAGGACTGGTGAAGCATTTCTGAGTGTTGTTTTGTGTGTGTGTGTGTGTGTGTTTTTAAATATATTATTATTGATTTTAGATAGGAAGGAAGAGGGAGAGAGAGATAGAAACATCCATGACAGAGAATCATGGGTCGGCTGCCTCCTGCAAGTCCCCCAATGGAAATCAAGCCCGCAACCCAGGCATGTACCCTTGGCCAGAATCGAACTAGGGACCTTTCAGTTCACAGGCCAATGCTCTATCCACTGAGCCAAACTGGCGAGGGCTCTGAGTGTTTTTTTTTTTAAGCATTTATTTATTTATTTATTTATTTATTTATTTTTACATATTTTATTGATTTTTTTTTGCCCCCCTCCCTCCCACACATCCCCTCCCTCCCCAGAGTTTTATGTCCATTGGTTGTACTTATGAGTGTTTTTTAAGAGTCATTCCTTCCACGCAGCCTCCCCGCTCCTCCGTCTGCTTTGCACCCAGAGACCATCTTTCCTCTGTGACTGCTGCTGTCTATGTCCTTGCATTGCTAAGTCCTGAACATAAAGCTGCGGAGACAATTCTTCCAAGGTCTGAGTGGGCAGTTTTAAACTTGATTCACTTTTATTTACTTCTAAATTTTTACTTATTACATTGATTGCAGTGAGACTGGCCCAGATGAACACGTGTGGATTTCGACGCTATAAGTCTGTATATTGCACCATGTGCTCACCTCCCAAAGCCAGATCTTATTTTATACTCTGAAGACACAAAACCTACCCAACAGGTCAAGAAGGCAAATGCCTAGCAACATGATGGAAGACAGTCTTGCCCAGTGGTCGGCAAACTCATTAGTCAACAGGGCCAAATATCAACAGCACGACGATTGAAATTTCTTTGGAGAGCCAAATTTTTTAAACTTAAACTTTTTCTAACGCCACTTCTTCAAAATAGACTCGCCCGGGCGGTGGTATTTTGTGGGAGAGCCACACTCAAGGGGCCAAAGAGCCGCATGTGGCTTGTGAGCCGCAGTTTGCCGACCACAGGTCTAGTTGGACTCTATTGATAGTGAGCGCCGGGGGCACCATGAAAGGCTTTAACGTGATGGCGTGACTGCGGTCGGCGTGCTTACCAGGCCTTCCCCGGGCCTGATGTTCGGCAGGTGGACTTCCTCCAGGCACGCACACTGGCTCATGACAGGGTCCGTGGTCGAGCGGATTGTTTTGTCACAGATGCCATTTAAAACCTTGACCTGGAATTGGAGAGGCAAAGCGTCAGGAAAGGCTCAATCGTTAACCAGGTTCGCCTGGAGCTGAATTTTAAAGCAACGAGCTCCACCTACAATCCTTAGCTCTGGTTGGCAATCATTTCGACAACCGCTCCACGAACGCATGGCCCTTTAACTCCCTGTGTGTCACCCTCTGTGGGAATGTGCCCCTCTCAGCTCTGCCTCGCGGGGGCAGCTTTCATGCTGTCTCATTTACAACCACTCAGGCAGCAGCTGGCAGGAGCCCCCTGTTGCTGGCTGAGAATCATCGATTCCCAGCCCTCTGTAACTTTTTAGTGATCATTCGCATTCTTTGCATTCCACATATTGACAAGGCCCAAGTCGCTTTACCTGCACCTGTTTTATTTTCATCAGTTTTGTTTTTCAAAGCAGTTCTCGGTTTACAGAAAAAACTGAACAGAAAGTGCAGAGTTCCCCCATATTTCCTTTTCCACCCAGCTTCCAATAGTTCTATTACTCTAGTATAAATAATAATAAGATATTATTAACATCTTGCATTAGTGTGTTACATTTCTTGAAGGTTATTATCCAATATGGAGAGATTATGATGAGCTCAAGTCCATAGTTGACACGAGGTTCTCTTTTGTGCTGTACAGGTCTGCGGGTTTTGACAACTGTATAGCATCCTGTACCCACCATGACGGTATCATACAGAATAGTTTCTCTGCCCAAAAAATTCCCTGTGCTCCACCTCATCATCTCTCTCCCTCCCCCCCATCACGAATCCCTGGCAATCCCTAGTTTTTTTCAGTTTCCATGATTTTGTCATTTCCAGGATGTCAAATAGAATTGCACAGCCTGTGGCCTTCTCAGACTGGCTTCTTGCACTTAGGAACATGCATTTAAGGTCTCTCCCATCTCTCTTCATGGTTTGGGAGCTCATTTCTCTTTATTGCCGAATACTCTTCAGCAATAAATTGCCCGGATGGACCACTGGACACTTTGTTTATCCCTTTAGCTACTGCAGGACATCTCGGTTGCCTCCAAGCTTGGGCAATTCTGAACAAAGCTGCTATCACCACATTCTGTGCAATTTTTCGTAGATGTGTTTCATTCTTTCAGATAAATACCTAGATCACAGGGTTAAGAGTATGTTTAGTTTTGTAAGAAACTGCCAGGCTGATTGCCAAAGTGGCTGGAGCCCTTTGCATTCCCAGCAGCTACGGGGGAGGGTTGCTGTTGTTCCTCATGGTTGCCAGCATTTGGTGGTGTCGTGTTTTGAACTTTAGCTACTCTACTCCGTATATGGTGGTGTCTTGTTTTAATTCTCAGTTCCCTAATGTTGGACATCTCTCCCAATACTTCTTTGCCAGCCATATATCTTTTCTGATGAGGTGTCTGCTCAGATCTTTTGCTCACTTTTTAACTGCATCGTTTGTTTTCTTATTATTGAGTTTTGAGGATTCTTTGTGTATATCTGATTTTTAAAATATTTTTTCCGGCCTGGCACTTACCTATCTTTTCCTTCTCTTGTTGCATTTCATGGACAAGAGTCTTAAATGTTGATGAAGTCTAACCTCGTCAATTTGGTTCATGCATTTGGTGTCGTACCTTAAAGCTTCATCGCCAAACCTCAGGTCACCTAGAATGTCTCCTGTTCCTTTTCCAGGAATTTTATAGTTTTGGGTTTTAAAATCAGGTCTACGATCTTTTTTGACGGTGGCGGTGCTCGCATTCTTTGAATGCCAAACACTGACAAGGTGACATTCTGGAGACAATGGGCGGATCCCTAGTCAACAGTCTCCAGGCAGAAATCACAGCGGGCACGTGTGGGCACTCCCCCCCAATCAGATCCATCTATCCTTTCAAAATCAAGCAACCAAAACAATCAGGAAATTCCAAAGAGTGATTCGTTTTTTTCCACGGGGGAGAATCCAACAACTGACACTTTTTTAATTCCTCCAATTTGTTTAGCCTCCCTATTTATGAAGAATATATTTATAGCAGCTTCATTGCTGAATTCCTCAACATCAGTAGGAGCAATTCCTTATCAAAAGAGCACAGGCCAGCTCATGTCAAAAGGAGGAAACGATGATGAATAGTTACGAAATGCCATTAAACAGCCACGGCACATCCCCCGTTCGGAAGGCTTGTGCCAAGAATTTTTTTTGTTTGTTTTAATCAAAACCGTCCTCAAGTAAAATTGGCAGATCGGTTTCGCCCTGATTAACAGACTAGCCATCAGTTTAATTAAACCTCACACGCATGAAATGCTCATGGGGAAAAAACAAAAAGCAGAAGAGCGACCCCAATATATCCAAGTGCAGCACAGGAATTTGCACAGTAGTTGGTCTGGTTGTTAAGTAACTTTTATTCTTCCCTTTCCATCTACATGAATAGACCCATATCCCGAGAGCCAGTATTTCAAAGTATATCCTGAAGTAACGGACCACAATGCACTTGCTTTAATTCCTGTAGTTCTCACTGTTTGGGGAAAGAGAATGTTCCAGTAACTTTGAGAACATATACTTACCACGGATAGAACTTTATCCTCCATTTCTGCTACGAGACAATCCTAAAGAAGAGAAGAAGAAAAATGAAAACTAAATACAAGAATTAAAATTTGACTAAATCTGTTGGCTTAAGCGATCTAGATATTTTTTGGTCTCAAGACTGTCCCCGCAATGTCCCCCACCCTGCAGCCTGAGCAATCCTGAATGGACAGGAGGCCGAACGGAGGACAGACCTGGATGGAGTGGCCATTCGACTTCTCCTAAGGCTCTGCTCCATCCTGACCCAGCGGCCTTATCAACCCGAGGACCCATCTGACTGGTGAATTAACCTGAAAACCTACAAAATCACTGGGCTGAGACCCACCTGCTGGCCAGGCCAGGCGGAGAGTAGGCCAGAAGCCAAGGTCCACAAAACCTGACGAAGACTCCCCGATGTGACCCTGGGGCTCAGCTAGCACAGGGCCAACAGCCAGGCGTCCTTAGCGCTGGGCCTGCCTACGAGAACAGCTTTCAAGTAAGGGCTCAGCCACCCCAGTTTATTTTAAGCGCCACTGAGATGACATCAGATGGTTCTGTCCCTCAACAGATGCGAAGGGTTCAACAAAGCATTCATGTACCCCGGTGCCAAAAATGTGGTCTGGAGGTATGCTACTAATGACGTTCAATCGAGAGCCGGAACGCCAGGCATTGTTTACTCAGCTTTAGAACAAAAGACCTGAAGCGGCATGGACCGGGTGAGCTGATTGTAGGAACCGCCGCTGTCCCGTCCAGAAGCAGCCAAAGCGAAACGCTCTCCACGGCTACAACCCGCTGCGGCCCAGGACTCCGGCTAGGAGGCCCGTGCACGCCGAGGAAAGGGAGACCAGCCGTCCTTCCTGCTCTCAGCGCCGTGAGTATAACCCCGGGCTGGGCCTTCCAGGGCACATGCTGGCTGCCTCCTGTGCACGGAGGATATCAATCACCTCTGAGGGGATCATCAACTTCCTTCAATCACAAAGTCATTTTGGGTCAGGCGGGAGTAGGGATGGAAAGAGCTAGCAGTGTCTGCACTAGGTCAGTGGTCAGCAAACTGCGGCTCGCAAGCCACATGCGGCTCTTTGGCCCCTTGAGTGTGGCTCTTCCACAAGATACCACAGCCTGGGTAAGTCTATTGTGAAGCGGCACTTCAGGGAGAAGCCTGCCTGCACTGTGTTCACGCCATCTGAGCCAACCCTAATAAAGGAGTTCCCCTAGAATCCTATTTCAACCAATAGGACTGAGGCTTTCCCCATCCAATTGGAGCTGCACAACTCTGACCAACCAGAGCAGCTTTACTCTGACCAATCAGGACAGTGCAAACTGATCAAACTGTGAGAATATGGAGTCCTCATTTGCATGAAGACAGACCAATCAGAGACCAGGGACAGGGACTTCTGTCTATATAAGCCAGCTCCTCTCTGGCTCAGGAGAGTGTACTTTCCTTTCCACCAATGACTGCACGCTCTTCCCTCGCTGAGCTGAAACACCAAAGATGTCTCCATGGACAGGAGGGGAGCAGGCCACAGCAGAGTAGACTGGCACAGAATGCAGCAGCTCGGCAGGGCACAAAGCTGAGCTGTCTAGCCAGATAGGGCCCTGGCCCCAAGGCTGCCTCACGGCCCTGCTGTATCACAATTGAGCTGTTTTACACTAAATAGTTTTCCTTCTTCATCAAACCCAATTCGGGGATCCCTATTGGCAATGAATTGTCACCAACAATCATCGTTTGACACACTCGTGAGCAAAACGTTCCCCTTTGCTAATTACTATGTTTAACTTTGACTCTTACACGGTCATTTTCATTGATCACAGGTAAATTCTTTAAAAAATCAAAATAGGAGACAGAATATAGGGGGAGAGGGAAGCAGAGAAGAAAAAGAAAGCTGAAGGTGTCAGAGAAATAAATGTCTTCCACACCACGAATGCCAGGACGGAGTGCCTAATGCACCACAAGTGGTATCAGACTGGTTTTGTCAAGATGACTTTCCACATCATAAAACAGAGCCGAGACTCAGAGCTCCTTCTACAGTGCTGAGCTCCTGTCAAAGAACATGGCCTCAATGAAAAGTGAAGCCACATGTGCCTTAAGTTCAATGGCTGCCAGGACTGGACCTCAAACAGCTGCCCGTGCAAAGCCAGACTTCACTCTCCATGTTCCAGGAACAAAAAGGAAGCGCCTGGCCCTTCAGAACTGCACCTGTCACATGACACAGGCAGCGGGGGGGGAAAGGACATTCTTTACTCTTTGCCAAATCAGCGGTGGGAACTAGTGTGGGATCAGAATTTTGGAAACAAATGAAACGCGAAAAAAAAGAACAATCTCTTCTTACATTTTATAGCCTCCATTCCATTCAAAAATATTTTATGGTGTCTGCTAGGTGCCAGGGAAAAGCACAAGAAGTGACCTTATGCCCTGGCCGGTTTGGTTCAGTGGATGGAGCGTCGGCCTGCAGACTGAAGAGCCCCGGGTTCGATTCCAATCAAAGGGCATGTACCTTGGCTGCGGGCACATCCCCAGTGGGGGGTGTGCAAAAGTTAGGTGATCGATGTTTCTCTCTCATTGATGTTTCTAACTCTCTATCCCTCTCTGTAAAAAGTCAGTAAAATATATTTAAACAACAACAAGTGACCTTGCGAGCTGATGGTCTCATGAGATTTTTTTTTAAAGTTTGGGTCACAGAAACTAGTTAAGTTATAGGTTGATACCAATCTCCCTGGCCCTAGGCCTGGCCAATGAGTTGTGAGTGAAATGGACACGTGTCATTTCCAAACCAGAACATTCGTCAGTGTACAATCCTCCAAGGGCCACTGTCTCTCTGCCCGGGGACCAGGAACATGAGATGCTGGTTATTCTGCCAGCCTACGTCCTCAAGTGAAGAGCATCGGAGCAGCTCCCCAAACTGACCCCTTTGGATCTGGATAATCGGGAAATACATGCTGAGGTTGGGGATTCTTTGTTACTGCATCCTAACCTAGCTCATCCATCCTGACTGGTAAACCCAACCATCAGGGGTCAAAACGAAAAGAAGACTCAGAACAAAGATTATTGTGAAATGTAATGACTCCAGAATTTCTATCTGGGAAAAAAAATTAAGTGCTCAAACATTTTAGAGAAAGTACAGGACCATTTGCTCAACTATTTGGAAAGAAGAGAAGGTAATCTTTGAGGTAAAAACCGCTGGTTTGGTTACATTTTCAGAAACCATCTACTCAATGCCTCTAATGGAAAGGCCTTCATCTCTCCCCAATTCTGACGGGGGAAATGGAGAGAGAGAAAGCATGATACCTCATACCTGCACGGAACCCTCTGAAGAAGAGGGAAAGGGACAGGGGAGGAAAAGCTGGTTAGGAGGCCCCAGCCAGGCACTGACCTTCTGGACTGTGGTGGTCAGGTCCAAGCACAGCTGAATGATTTTGTTCTTCGTGACTGACAAGTCAGTGATCCCTGTAAATGGGGCCCTAGAAAGCAAAAAATATTCCCTTTTAAAAAGTGAGGGGGGGGGGGGGGGGCCCCACTGGGATCCCGCACTATGCCGACAAGCAGAGAGCCTCAACAAGCTGGCTTAAATTGTGTGTTGTGTAACCATTCCTCTCACGTAACACACAATCAGTTCTCTGAATAGGAAACAGAGAAGTGCTAGACAAAAAAAAAAAAAATTAAAAATGAGCCAAGAGAATAAATGTCCCTTCAGAAGTCAACCAACAGCCTTCACATGACCGAATAATCATTAATGTTTAACGTCTGTGAAACACACCGTTAGCACAGTTTCGCTCTTCTGTAAGCTGGGTTAATTTGTCCCTCCCAGTCACTTCCCAGTAACTTCCAAAGGGGGGCTGGAGACCCCCACTGACCCCGCAGGCCTGCAGAGGCCCCTCCTGCACGTGGAAGGCCAGGGGCAGGGACGGTGGCTCATGCTCCTAAGACGAAGCACAGGCCTGTCCCCTCGGGCCCTCCTCTCACAGGACGTCAAGCAGCCACAACTCACCGGTCCAGCCAGGACAGCAAGGCCTTGGCCGCGCCGATGAGCTCCACCACGGACGTCAGGAACTCGTTGGGGGGCTTGCGGGACGTGTTCCCGTCGTACGCGGGGCTTTTCCGCCGGCTGCTGATGTAATTCTGCAAGTTGTGGGAGGACGCGCGCAGTTTCAGAACCAGGTTCTTCATGTTGTCGGTTTCAAGGCCGTAATTCTGTGGGAAATAAAACCAGACAGGTTGATGCAAGACAATGAGCCATGCCATCATAGCGCGAAAGCGCACGGAGTGACCCGGATCACTCCTACAATGGCCACAGAGCCCTCCGTCGTTTACCCACAGCGCTGACCTCACCTGCAATGGCCACACGGTCCCTCCCACAGCCTGCTCTTGCCTCGGGGACTTTGTTCTTGCTAGTTCCTCTCTCAAAATGCTCTTTGGACAAATCTCGGCAGGGACAGGCCCCTCTCACTAACATCCAGATTAGCCCAGCCAAAGTCGGTTTGGCTCAGTGGATAGAGCATCGGCCTGCAGACTGAAGGGTCCAGGGTTCGATTCCGGTCAAGGGCATTTCCCTTGTTGCCGGCACATCTCCAGTAGGGGGTGTGCAAGAGGCAGCTGATTGATGACTCTCATCGATGTTTCTAACTCTCTATCTCTCTCCCTTCCTTTCTGTAAAAAATCAATAAAAATATATATATATTTTTAAATTAGCCCTAACATCCCCGCTCTTCTTTGAGGCTCCCAGGACTATCTAGAGCAGACCTCCCAACCTACTGCCATTGGGAGTCCGATGACTGGGAGGAGGATTCTGTCCACAGCAGGATGTTTAGCTGTCCTATACTCACTACATAGCAGCAGCAACCTGGTCCCCAGTTGTAACAACCAAAAATGTCTGCAGACACTGCCAAATACCCCTCAGATAGGGGATAGCGCCTCCCCTCTCCCTTCTCTGAACCCTCTGATTGGCTGCGCCATCCTCAGGGAGGCAGGATCCCTGAGGGCAGGGCTGTGTGCAGCTCCCCAGGGCTCCCCAGCCCAGCAGCCAGGAAAGCAGGGCCCGTAGATGCATTTCCACCAGAGGACACTCTCCCAGGAGCAGAGCAGCACTAACTGAATGTCAATTCGCCTGAAATGCAATTTCCGTCCCGGGAGCCTCTGTTCTTTCTGAACGATGCCCCACTGACTTGGGTGCTTTAAAAAAAAAAAATCAATTTCATAGGACAATATTGCCTAGACTCCCTGGCTGATAAAAAGCAAATTCCAGGAAAACACCATATCCATCCGATACGGCTCCAGCAGGAGTGGGGAGAGGAGCTTCTGTATTATCATCTGTTTAATCATTTTAACGAAAAAGTGGAGACCTTTCTGGGGTACATAACACTGTGTCAACCGCAGCCCAAGGCAAGAGCCGGTGCTGTTTCACCATCGGGACCAATACCATGGCCCACGGGACGGGACCTCCTGTGCCAGGAACCGGGCTAAGCGTTGGACAAGAATAATCCGAGGTACACAGGCTGTGCCAGTGGAAATGATGTTTTCTCTGGGGGACAGAGACATTAAATAAGTTGGGCAGTTACACTGCTAACCAGTGGTAGGGGTGGGGTTCGAACCCGCGCAATCCGGGCTGAGGGGACGAGCTTCTGGTCGCGATGCTGTTTGCCCCCCTTTCACACTCCTGTCCAAGGAAGAGCAAAGCGATCACACAGAAAACTGGACAAGAAAAAAGGACAGCCGAAACCGGTTTGGCTCAGTGGATAGAGCGTTGGCCTGTGGACTCAAGGGTCCCGGGTTCGATTCCAGTCAAAGGCAGGTACCTTGGTTGCAGGCACATCCCAGTAGAGGGTGTGCATGAGGCAGTTGGTGGATATTACTCTCTCACTGATGTTTTTCTAACTCTCTATCCCTCTCTCTTCCTCTCTGTAAAAAAAAAAAAAAAAAATCAATTTTATACACACACACACACACACACACACATATATTTTTATTTTTTTTTTAAAGAAAAGAAAGAAAAAAGGGACAGTGCCAGTGATCCTAGATCCAGCTCTAACCAATGAGCTGGTGAACTCACCCATTCTCTCCTGCCCTGCCCCACCCCCTCTACTGTGTCAGAGGCTTCCTTTAGGCAGCCAGGCCTCAGCCTTCTGGAAGCCAGCAGGCACGCTCTGGATCTGAGCAATGCTTTTGTCCCCCGATCAGACTGTCCCTTAGCCTCTCCTCTCTCGCAGCCCCAACCCCTTCCGCTCCAGGAGAGCCATGTCTTAAGATCACGATAAACAAAGCATAATATACCGGGGAGCTCTTTTTCTTTTTCTTCTTTTTTCTTTTTTCAGGATGAACAATGGTAATAACAATAACAGCAAGGCTTTACCTTAATGAAAACTTGAACTAGCTTTTATTTAATGTTTCAATATATGTTGCTTCCTAGTCGAATAAAAAGTATTTTTTATTTAGATAAAAATCTTGAAAAAGGGTTAAGTACCAATGCAAAGAAAGAAACACACACACACACACACACACACACAAAACTCCCAGATCCATGAATTAAAAAACTATTTTGCAAACCTTAAAAATACACCATAAATGTCACAATAAAAATGAGTGCTCTGCATTAACAGTAATGTTCTACCAGAACTTTCCATTCATTCATTTCCCCCTCACTATCCTTCTCTAGAGACTCGCACATGAAATTGTCCTTGGACAGAGAAGACAGAAATGAAAAGATGGACTTGCACGTGGCTTTTCAATTCAGAGAATCAGGCTCACCGGCGAATGGATAAAGGGCCGCCGGACACAGCTGGTCCCAGAGGGCAGGAGAGGATCACTGAAGGGAACTGTCCCTCGTTCAGTCAATTACTCAGCTGCCATCTCACAGCAAGCCTTCGGAACTAAAAGCAGGAAAGCCTGCTTTCTGGTGACCCTCAATTCCTGGGAACGTTCACTACCAACACAACCGTTACTTCTTGAACTCTCAGGGGATTAAATGCATGTGGGTGCTGCAAGAAGCTTTAAACCTCCACCTCCTACAAACCCGCCACATATAATATTAAAATAGCTGCTTCTTATTAACTGTTCTTCTCATTGCCACTCCATTTGCTGGTTCTTTCTATTTTTCAAAAAAAAAAAAACAAACAAAAAAACAAGCAATGAGACTGGAAGGATGAATCCATGTGCTATAATAAAAAATATTTTTTAAAAGAAGGGAGGAAGGAGGGGCTAAGTTAGGCAGGGAAATTCCTCCCCCACCACCCCTTCCCACCATAACAAGAAAACACACTGATGGTATCAGTTCAACAGAACTTCTGCTGTAGAGGCAGGACCGGGAAAGGGGTATTGACTAAAGTGCCCCACAATGAGAGGCAGAAAAGGAACAATTTCTCAGAACAGACTTGATTATTTTCACTAATCTTTTCCCTAAAACCTGTCTCCTTCAGAAACTGCTTGAAGATAAGGTGTCAAGAAAATACAAACGAGGCAGGAGAGGAAATAAGCCTCCCAAAGTCTACACACGTACTAAAAACTCTCCCGAGTTGTCACTTCATCTGAAGTTGGCGTTCGGGGCCATTTCCTGGTCTGGCAGAGACACACAAGGCAGATAAAACAAAACAGACAGATGCTCACTCTGCTGGTGCCTTAGATTGTATACATTCCAGGGAAGAGAAATATTTTATTTAAAATATATTTTTATTGATTTTAGAGAGGAAGGGAGAGAGAGAGATAGAAACATCAATGAGGATAATCATTAGTCAGCTGCCCCCTGCACGCCTACTACTAGGAATGGAGCCCGAAACCCAGGCATATGCCCTTGACTGGAATCGAACCTATGACCCTTCAGTTCGCAGGCCAATGCTCTATTCACTGAGTCAAACCAACTAGGGCAGGAAGGGAGATGTTAACACAACTTGTACCTTCTTTTCCTATTCCCACTTGTTCTGTCCATGATCTAACATTCTTGATTAAGGAGTGTCAGAAACATCCAATCAAAACCATCTTATTGAGTTGAGCTAATTAAATTACAAACTAAGAAATATACTTTAATAAGCTCACAAGAAAGATCAAGTTAAAACCAACTGCGAGCAAAGATTACTCCTCCTGCATGATTTCTCCCCAGAGAAAGAGGTACTGTCTTTTAACGATTTGAGTCAATGATGACCAATAAATAATCTTAAGGGTACAGAGCGCGCAGACGCACCCTGAGCGAGGAGATGCATTACAGCTGTTTCATTTAATCACACATGTAGGTGGCATCACTTAACAAATGCACTAATTCCAACTTTGTCCACTTTCTCAGCTACATCAACAACAAAAAAGATACATCTATCCCTGCCTTGGTGTTCAGGCAACTAGGGTCTGGTTGATTGGGAAAGAAAATGGGGTACAATTGCACATCATTTATTCTCCATCACACCCTCCAGATCAACGCTATTCCACAGAACAATCTCCAGCAATCTCAGTTCTCTCTCTGCACTGACCAAGCACGGCAGCCAGTGGCCACATGAGCTACCGAGCACTTGGCGTGTAGCTAGTGCGACGGAGGAACTGCATTTCATTTCATTTTAATTGAGAGTCATGTGGCGAACAGCTACCCTACTGGAAAGAGCAGCCTGTCCCCGCTGCCCACTGCCCTGGGATAGAAGGAGGAACTGGGCTCAAACTCTAGTTCAACCCTAGGTTGTGGCCCTGATTCTGTCTCATAATCCAAGTCTCTCCCCCAAGTCCCTCCAGCCCACCAAGGTCAACGCTCACAAAGGCGGTTTCTCTCCTCGCTCTCCCCCCAGGACCAGCTATTTGTGGGCCGTGTATTCACTGGTGTTGGAATCCTAACCAGTAGCTGGTCCCTATTCTAGGTTCCTATCCATTTTATATGCCCTTTTCTCTCCAAAACTTTCTAACGGCTTTGTTTTTTCTTCCCATCCCCCCCCCCTTTCCTTACTCTAATTCTATTCATTTCCTGTCCATCATAACATCAACATCCGCCAAACCACGTTTACATAAAAACCCCTTTTATGACACCAGAGCCAAGTGTAAGTACACATGAACTAACTGGCCGAGGGAGGAATGATTCAAGGCAAAAAAATGATCGCCAATGTATAGATTTTAAGTGGATTAAGGTTGTGAATGGATTCACGGTGTAAATGGATTAAATAGATGATATAAGGAATATATTCACTGCCATGAGGATATTTGAAAAGGAGATGATCTCAAGAAGAAATGATAGTTGAGTCAAACTCTCTAAAACCCTCTCCCCAGCCCAGAAATGACCCATCCACGGGAGGCCTCCCTGAGCCTCGGTCAGACGCATCCCTGGCGCCCGGCACACCAAGCATGGCCAGAAGGAGTCTGAGGCCAGAAATTTGTCTACAAAGGAAATGAGAAGGAAATTGTAGGAGATAAAACACAGCTTTAGGTTCTGGCGGGTGGCCAGCTTTGTTCCTTCCAGTCCAACGGCTGAAGGGGTAGGGGAAGGGGAACAGCGGGGAGGCAGCTGTTTTGTTGATTATCGCCCTTTCTGGGCCTCAGTCCCCGTCCTCCTTCCTTTTCTCACTGCAGAGTCCGCGGTAGTTTCCCTGGCCCGCGGGCCCCACCGCAAGGCAGAGAAAGATGGTTCAAAAGAGCAAGCCCGGCTGACGTGGCTCAGTGGTTGAGCATCGACCTATGAATTGGGAGGTCATGGGTTCAATTCCCAGTCAGGCCACATGCCCGGGTTGTGAGCTCAATCCCCAGTGTGGGGCACGCAGGAGGCAGCTGATCAATGATTCTCTCTCATCATTGGTGTTTCTGTCTCTCTCTCCCTCTCCCTTCCTCTCTGAAATCAATAAAAATAAGAGAGCAGAGAAGACTGAAATGCGCTGTTCCAGGAAAGCATAATCAAAGTGAACTCAAGCATGTTTCACTGTGTTAATATAAAAAATGCAGTTTTAGGACTCTTAGACGTCTTCTGGGCAGTGCAAAAACACACTATCCACGGCCCATCCAGGGGGGCAGGGAGAGAAGACACCCCGTTTCCCTGGAGACCCCAGCGTGAGGGGGAGCAGCAGGGCCAGGATCAGAGGGCAGGGAGCCCGCCCCCAGGCCAGCTCTCGCCCGCTTGGCCGCGGCGTCTCCCTCGTGGCGGCTCATTTATCAGATAACTTCCCCGTTACTTCTCTAAACAAGAGCAGCGCATCTCCCAGCAGGAGACAGGGCTCTGTCCATTTTAAGCCAAAGAAGACGCCGAGGCAGCGCGTGTTATATAATCAGCGGAGCGCAGGCCCGGCTGGCCACGGCCCGGGCAGCACATTCTTTCCCTCGGTGATGTCATTGTATATCCCCCTGGCCCGGCTCCGAGCCCTGCTACCCACGCCTGCATGCGGCCGGCCTGTGTAAACCCTGCATTCTTAGGTGGCACCAGGACAGATAGACCTGGACCCCAGCCCGTGGGAGCCCGTCTGCAAACCCAACGCCCTTGCAGGTGTCCGCAGCCCACACCACGGAGCCACTCCCACGGCCACAGGTGTGATGAGGAGTCAGATCCTGGCAGGACAGAACTCAGGCACAGACGGTCTAGCCAGAGCCCAGTCATCTGGGACAGTGGCCGGCAAACTCATCAGTCCGCAGAGCCAAATATCCGCAGCACAGCGATGAAAATTTCTTTGGAGAGTCACATTTTTTAAACTTAAAACTTCTTCTAACACCACTTCTTCAAAATAGACTCGCCCAGGCCGTCGTGTTTTGTGGAAGGGCCACACTCAAGGGGCCAAAGAGCCACCTGTGGCTCGCAAGCCATGGTTTGCCCACCACTGATCTGGGAAATTTAGCTGCCATTTCATAGTGATTATTACACCCACAGGCATCAGTTACTTAAATATCACAAATGCCTGTGCGGAATAAAAATGCCTTCTAGGGGAACAAAAACAGACATGGAAATCAGAAGCCTTGTCATTGCAATTTAGTAGACATTTTCTTTCAGGACCATCTCTCTTTTTATTCTTATAAAAGATTTAAAAAATCAGACTAAAGGAGTTTTTCAGTAACAGGCACAGTTTTCCTATAAAGGACAAGGTAGTCTTTTAGGCTTTGGGGGATCCATGGTCCCTGTTATAAATACTCAACTGCCCTTATGACATAAAAGCAGGCACATATTATACTTAAGTGAACAGGCATGGCTGTGTCCCAATAAAACTTTATTTACAAAAACAGACATGGACCAGATTTAACTCTCAGGCCCCAATTTTCCAACTCTTAATCTGGAAAATGATTTCTTTTCTTCCAACTCACATCAATGAATCATTAAGAAGATAACGGCCTGACAGGTGTGGTTCAGTGGTTGAGCTTCGACCTATGAACCAGGAAGTCACAGTTCCATTCTCCATCAGGGCACATGCCCGGGTTACAGGCTCAATCCCCAACAGGGGGTGTGCAAAAGGCAGCCGATCAGTGATTCTCTCTCATCATTGATGTTTCTATCTCCCTCTCCCTACCTCTCTGAAATCAATAAAAAAATATATAATTTTTTACAGATGATGATAAGCTCAATGGCAAACAATGGAGATGTAAGAGAACAAAGTTCTATAGAATATCACTCCAGTACAGATCACCTTTTCCTGAACTAACCAGTGCACAGAGAAGGTCCACCGCCTCCAACACCAGCTCCTGGTGTCCAATCCGAGTGACACCCAGCTCCTCGAGATCCTGATGGGCGATCCGCAGCAGCTGCTCGCCGTTGATCTTCTCTCGCTCAAACTTGTGGACGTACTGCTGCAGGCAGTCATCTAAGCCTGCCGGGAAAGCAGAGGAGGTCATCAGGGTCAGGTGAGCCTTTTCTCCAAGAAGTCACCCATCATGCTCCACTATTCCACTGCCCATATACCATGTGTGCCACCTGAGGGACACATACCAAGTGTGGCCTCACTTTCTCATCTCAGACAGATTTTAAAGGTACAGCTTCAAGTTTCCAAAGAAATCCAGTTCAGTTATATGACGGTTACCTTTCCATCCCCTTTCAACTAAAAGAATAAACACTCACCCCCTGAGGACGCACAGTGCCAGTTACCTGCATTAGACACGTGTGTGACTGTTCGCTAAGCAACTCTACTTTGGGGACTCCCTCTCTCTCCCGGCCCATGCGATCCCAGCGGGCCTGCCAATCAAGATGTTTTGCCACAGTATTTCATCTACCAGCCAGGATTGGGTTCTGGGATGACTATATGACTCAATAGGAACCAATGAAAATCTTCCTTGATATTTGATATATCTGATGATAGAGGCTCTTTCTTCCTTTCCAAATGGAAGCCATAAGGACACAACCTTGGGGATACTGGTATTTTCTAGAAATAAATCCATGTGTGAGAGAGAGAGATACATGCCTGTGCCTTACAACTGAAAAACTTCTGATGAAAACAGAATCCAGCAGTGACACCAAAGAAAGGCAATGGTAAATGGGTTAGCTTAGGGGGATTCTCCAGGCCAAATAATACTGCCAACAGGGTTGCATTCCAATGTTCTTATATAATGATTAAAATACGTAAGCCAAGTAGAACTTGGGAATCTTTATTCCTGGACAGAAAACTCTCTGCTCAACTTGTGTTAATGGTTTTGCTGAAATAAAATTTTACCAAAATTGGCTGAACTAATAACAAAAGCCATCTAGTGTTTTATCCCAACACAAAGGATAAAAACTCAATTTAACTAGAACAATGAATATGAAAGGCATGCTGCTGTCCCCTCCCTGCCACACACACACACACACACACGCTCTGCTATGTGTGTCCTCTCTGGACTAGAAAGGTAGACAAAAATCTAGCACTTACTTCGGGCAATACTAAAGTTTGCTGTCTTTTCTTTTCTTTATTGATTAAGGTATTACATATGTGCTCTTATCAACCTATTGTCCTCCACCTCCCACCCCAACTAATGCCCTTACCCCCCTGTTGTCTGTGTCCAAAGTTTGTGGGTCTTAAAATCTAATGTGCCTCTAAACAGGCCTCTCTGCCCCACAAACTTTCCCCAACTGCCACCTGATAAGATAAAGGAAGAGGAACAATTTCCTGATAACCCTTTGGGGCTATTAAATATAGAAAGAAGAGGTAAGAAACAATGAATTTTATGGTAACCAGATGAGTTGTCATTCCTCTCTGAAATGACATCTGTCTAGCACCGTGGTCAGCAAACTGTGGCTCACAAGCCATATGCGGCTCTTTGGCCCTTTGAGTGTGGCTCTTCCACAAAATACCACAGCCCGGGCAAGTCTATTTTGAAGAAGTGGCGTTAGAAAAAGTTTAAGTTTAAGAAATGTGTCTCTCAAAAGAAATTTCAATCATTGTACCGTTGGTATTTGGCTCTGTTGACTAATGAGTTTGCAGACCACTGGTCTAGGACTCCATCACACTGCAAGCGAGGTTGGAGACATTGATATAAACTTTGCTCCACTGGGACCACCTTGAGCCACAAGTGGTCTCCATGACATGTGAATGGAGCAGTTGTGGAGGCCACGCAAGTCAGCAGGCATTTATGACGATACTCCACCTGGGCCGCAGGGGCTGGGTCTCAGCATCTGGGGCCATCCAGGGCGTGGACAGAGGGGCAGCATCCATCAGCAGCAAGCAGCTGTGACAATGACCGAGGGGAAAGGAGAGCCTCCCGAGAACTCTATGGCCACACACAGACGTCTGAAGTAGGGTTCATGGATGCTGTATAACCTATCCACAGTCACAGAGCTTACTAGATGCCAAGAGAAGGATTTTTATAGCCAAGTTTTCTTCAGCTTCATGCAGAAGAAAAGAGACTGACTTCAAATCAAGGTCTATTCGGCAAGGTCAAAGCCTTTTTGCATTCTACCCAGACAGGGTTATAAAAACTCCTCTCCAACCATCTTCCTAAATAAGCAGTAAGAATCACAGTATCTTAGAGTCACTTAGAAGGTACTTCAGAGCTCAATGAGTCTAAAAAGCTGAGAAAGTATGGACCATAGACTAATTCTTTTGAGTTTTATCCTAAATCACTTAGCCAGTTCTAAGCCAGATCATGACCAATATCCCACACTCATCTGAGTCAAGATGTTCTCTTCCTTTGCCTATTGTGATGGCTGAATTGTGCCTCCCCAATATTCTGATGCTGAAGTCCTAACCCCCAGGAACTCAGAACATGACTATTTGGAGATAGCATCTTTAGAGAGGAAACTACATTAAAAAGAAGTCTTATGGATGGACCCGAATCCAATATGACTGGCATTCTTATAAAAAGAGGAGACACACAGAGTGAAGACCATGCGGGGACACAGGGAGAAGACGGTCGTCTGCAAGCCAAGGAAAGAGGCCTCAGAAGAAACCAGCCCTGCTGACTCCTTGATCTCTGACTTCCGGCCTCCAGAACAACAAGAAAACAAATTTCTACTGTGTCACCTACCCGGTCTGTGGGGCTTTGTTATGGCAGCCCTAGCAAGCCAACATAAACCCAGGAACATTTTCATTCCTATCCACCCACATGTGATCAGCTCTTCCCTAAACGAAATAAACAAGGTCCAATGGCCAACTGAATTGCAACTTGTGTTCACTGTGCCAAACAACTTTCATGTGCAGAATAAATTAGCCCGTTATAATTAAACGGAAGAAACCATGTACAATGGGAGTTCATTAAACTTCACCCCTGAATAATAAGAAGTAGAAATAAAGATAAGGCCAGATTTCTCTTTCTACTCATTGTGAAAAGTTTCACTGAAGAGGCAGCATTTCAGATGTAGCTTTAGAGCAATGAAGGAAATAGTGTAGACACAGAAGAGAGGTTGAGATGGGAGAAGGGATGAGGATTCCAAATAGGATGAAGGGTGCAAAGGATCAGAGGTTGAGAACCGACAGATACAGAACATTTCCCCCAAAGGGGGCCAGACTCTCTTCAAGGGCTCTGAGGGAATATGATCTCTTCTCAACTAACCAAACCCTCTCCGACATGCAGGAGAATTACCAAGCAGAAACCACCCTTTGCTTCCCACCCAAAAACAGAATCCAGGGTGAGCTAAGACTTTCCTCTCCCGGGACACATAGATGAATACACTAGCTTTTAAAGAGTATCGCCCCTGGTTTCATTATTCCAATATGTTATGGCCTATTGTTCGGTTATCCTATTGTTTAAAATACAATTAAACATTTATAAATAACTGAATCAAACTATTATGCAGTCCCACAAAGAAGGGAAACTAAACCCCAATTTCAAGTAAACTGGGTTTTAGCATCTACAATAAACCCGACACCTTACCTATTGGCCTATTGGCCAGTTCTTTTGCTTTCTGTAAAGGGAACGTACAGAAAGCCCAGCAGGACAGGGAGAAACACATAATTAAATAAAAGGAAATTGAACACATTCCATTGACACACATGTAGTTAAGCAGATAATTCCATGTGAAAAGAATCATGACGTAGAGGCTCCCACAGAACGGGAGCCAGTGAGAGGGCCCGGACTTCCTCCACTGCCACAGCCTGGCTGCACATAACCCTCCACTCCCAAAGCCCTCCCAAATGCAGAAAGGAAAACAATGCTTATGATTATGAAAGACACCGTCTTCTGATTTATATCAGAAAATGGCAGGGCAGCAACCAAGAGCCTGAATACCAACCTCAGCCCCACGTCTTGCTAACAGGATTCCCTCAACGGCCTCCTTTGTAAAAGAGGGGCAATAACACCACCTGCTCACATGGATCTGTAACAAAAATCAAATGGTGAGCCTGAGGGGCGTGGCTCACAGTTCGATTCCCAGGCAGGGCACAGGCCAGGGCTGCAGGCTTGATCCCCGATGGGAGGCATGCAGGAGGCAGCCGATCAATGATTCTCTCTCTGTCACTGACGTTTCAATCTCTCTCTCCCTCTCCTTCCTCTTTGAAATCAGTAAAAAAATATTTAAAAATGAATAAATAAAACGTACACCAAAGAGCCGAAGGCCGGAGTGACCCCCGCAGCCTAAGGTGCCGCGTCCTCTCCAGGGCACCAGCCTGGAGCAAAGGCAGGCGAAGGACGCAGCGGCCTGCATCTGGTGGAAACGGGGGACTTTCGCCTCAGCCCTGCAAAACTGATGTCCAAACAACTTCCAACGTCTTTCATGCAAAATCCGATGGGATTGATAGAGCGTACCAAATACTGTGAGTGAGAAGGGATCAGGTGTTCTGAGATGTAGAATTAAGAGGGAAGCTAAGCATACAAAATGAGAGCTATTATAGCAGCGAAAGGTGAAATGTCACTTACTGCGTGGCAGATACCTTTCCAGAACCGATGTAAATAAATCCCGTCACCTCCCTAATGTCCCCACATCAGTGTCCCACTTTGGAGATGAGGGGCTGAGGCACAGAGAGGGGAGGTGACCTGCCCAGAGCCACACAGGACCAGGGCTCACACCCACGGGGACTGGCACCGGGGTCTCTGCTCTTCACCTCCAGACACTGCCCGAACATCCTCCAATGCAGGAGTTCACAGATGTCCCCTTAACTGACCCAAGGAAAGTAGAGTTTTATGTACCAGGAAATCGCACAAATCAATAAGCTGACTTTGTTTACTGCCCATCATGGCCATCAGAAATTTTAATGGCCATGTGAACACCACTGGGTCAAATGAGAACATTAAGAAACTGGGGATACCAGCTCCTACATGGGGAGCATGTTATCAACAAACAGTCTGCAGCTTTCGGTGTACCACACTCCTCAGGCACTCTCTCAAACACAGGGGAGACTGAGGGACTCTGCTTTCCCCCCAGGAAATCTGGATGGAATTCTCTTGTAGCCTCTTCACTCTTGAATGTGGCCCTAGAAACCGGTGCTTTAGGCCAGAGGTGAACAGCCAGGGTAGTGATACACCAATAAAATTGGCAGCCTTTAAAGGATTAATTATCTGTGGAATTCACAAGCCTCTCCGCCTATAGTTCCCAAAGTTATTTTCCAAAAGCCTGAATTTAGAAAAAAAACACGTTTTCTGTATGCCATTTGCAACCCAGAAAATGACAAAGGCAGAGAGAAGCAGTACTCTGAACGAGAGAGAGAGAGAGAGAGAGAGAGAGAGAGAGAGAGAGAGAGAGAGAGAGAGAAGTCACTGTCAGTGCAGGTGCACACCTACCTGTATGTCCCGAGGCTACACAAAAAGAAAAAACAAACCCTGCCTGCGATCCGCTCCCAAAGTACAGAGCAGTCCACTCACTCGGCTCATGTACCGACTTGCATCCTCCCACCAACAAAGACGAACACAGCACCTGCCCCACGAGAGCACGCTCCAGCACGGATGCGGCCACACCGGGAAATACCAGGAGACTGGAGGGCCCACGCTCCACAGCCCGGGCCTCTGGCTTTGCCCCGAGACAGTGAACTGAGAACGCCATGAAGGAAAACTTGTGGCGGGAAGGGACGACGAGGAAGGAAGGAAGATGTATTATGGAGCTATTCCCCTCCATTTTTTTCATTGTTTCTTTCACAGAGGGTTAGAAAGTCTGGAGTGCTGCTCCATGAAAAGGAGTGAACCAAAGAGAACGGGGTGGGAAGCAGGTGCAGGACAGCAAGGAGGGAGGTGAAGCTTGGAGAGTAAATGCAGGTTAGAGGGCTCCTCTGCTTCCACTGAGAGCTCAAAGGGCCTGGACAATCATTACCAAGACCAGTCCTTAGGCGAAACAACAGGCACCGAGACCTTTTCCATGAACGTCCCACCCCACCCTCACCACCACCACCACCACCACCACCCAAAACTCAAGGATATTTCACTCCAACCACCTCCATCCTCTCACTTCCCTGTTTCTTGTTTTAGAGAGGCATGGCAACACCAACCAAACAAAAGCTTTCTGCTTGGGAGTTCTAAAAAAAATGAGATTTCCCCAGAACAAAGGTTTATTTCCATCTGAGTCAGCTTCGAGATATATACATATTTAGCATCAACAAGACACTACCCTCCAGCACTTGTGGGAGGGGGACCTATGAACTCTTTCGGGGAGTCCCATGAAAACTATGGTCAGGCCAAAACTGGTTTGGCTCAGTGGTAGAGCGTCGGTCTGCGGACTGAGAGGTCCCGGGTTCGATTCCGGTCAAGGGCATGTACCTTGGTTGCGGGCACATCCCCGGTGGGAGGTGTGCAGGGGGCAGCTGGTCGATGTTTCTCTCTCGTCGACGTTTCTAGCTCTCTATCTCTCTCCCTTCCTCTCTGTAAAAAATCAATAAAATATATTTTAAAAAAAGAAAAAAAAGAAAAGAAAAGTATGGTCAGTAGGTGGTCCTGATGCGGGCCCACTGACAGAATGACATTCTCTTCTCATGAGCTTCACTACATCCCTTTAGTCATCCAAGCAAAAACCATGGCTCATATTCCTAAGAGGGGATTTCGCATGAGTCGTATGCCTGATAGAACATCACACACCTGGGATGATATTTTTCTATTAAAAAGCAGCCATTTCATTTGAAATTTATTTTTATATTATTTATTTACAGTATATATACATTCCACCAAAAAAAGTAGAGAATGGCATGAGTATACAGAAGACTAGAAAATGGTTTAAATTCAAGTCTCAAAAATTAGTTAAGAAACACAGGAAATGCTGAGGATATGCACTATACTAAATGTTCATCTCTCTAGAACAGTCTTCAGCCAGAACTTTGCCTGGCTGACTTTCTTAGGTGCTTATTGTCTCAACTGAAATACCACCTCTCAGAGAAACACTCCCTGGCCATTCAATCTAAAAAAAGTCCATCTACGTGCCTACCGATGATTGTTGTCACGAACTCAGCACTAACAGAAATCCCCCGTTTGGGTGCGGTGAAGAAGGAAACTATTCCGAACAATCAGCTCAGCAGTGACACAGCATGTCTATGAGAACAGCACAGCCATGGAACTGCTCCATAGTAGTACAGCTCAAGTGTCAAACAGCAGGGCTGGGGGACAGCGAAGGTAGGAGGTGGCTCTCAGACAAGGCCCCAGCTCTGCAAGAAGTCTTCCATGTTTCAGCTGCAGCTGGGGAAATGCAGTCTTCAGCCTTCAGTGGAAAGTGCCAGAGGACAGCTGACTTACACACACACACACACACACACACACACACACACACACACACAATATTTCCGCTCCTGGTCCCTAATTGGCCCGTTCTCTTGCATATGTGGATTCCTAACCCTCCCATTTTGATTAGTCAGTCCCAAAGCCATGTCCTGATTGGTTTGAATGGAGCCACTCGGATTGGTTGTAAAGGTGCTAATGGGAATATAGCCGTACAGCTCTGATTGGACAGGGAAAGTCTCAGTCCTATTGGTTGAAATACAATTCCAGAAACTCCTTCCCAAGAAGGGACTGGCTCAGCTGGCAGGCACTTTAGTGCAGGTTGCTCTCTGAAATGCAGCTTGCACGAGAGGCCCATTTGAAAACAGCTGGTAGGCTCTGTTCTTACACTGGAGCCCAGTCAGCCACCAGGAACCTTCTTCTTTCCCATATGCATCAAAATCACTTCTGTCATACGAACTTTTTATTTTCTTCTTAAAGCACCACTACTTGAAATTACCATGCTCATGAGGCTAACAGTCTTCTGTTTGTCTCCTCCCTCTAAACTGCCCTTAAGTGAGTGTCTTTGTCTACATGTCTCCAGCTCCGTGCATAGACTCTTGCTCATAATAGACATTCAGAAAGTAACTGTTGAATTAATGAAGAAGGAATGGATCCACACACTCCAAAACAACCAGAAAATACAATGGGTGTGGTGTCAGACAACTTGACTCAAAACCCAGCTTGATTTCTTAACCTCCTGTGTGTCTAGGACAGCTACTTACGTTGACACCTCACTTTCCTTAGCTTCAAACTAAAATAATAAAAAGTATTTTGCTTAAGAGTGCTTTGCAACTTATGAAGTACTCTGATATTGTTATTAAAGACATCTTGAGTCAATATATTTATAAGTAGCATGAAGGAAAGGGTGAATTAGAATACAAATAAGTGAGTTGATCTTGCAAGTGTAAACATTCTCATCTTTCGCCACATTTTGCAACTACTTTTGCCAGCTACTGCTCAAGTGTGGGACAATTTGTTTACAAATTATAGTAGAAAGTATAATGTAAAGACCCAGGTTCAAGTTCCTACTTTACCATTCAATTTCCTTAAGTACTGACCTCCTCTATTATATATGAATAACCCACGTATCTTAGAGGACTACAGTGAAGATAAAAACAGAATGCTATGCATCGCACAGCAGGGTATAACCCACTCATGTAAGTCTATGTTAGAATTCTGGCTCTAAGGCCACATGGGCACCAGTGGACCACGTAATGGCAGGAGCCCCATCCCACTGGCAATGGTGACAGCATAAAGGCTTCTATGACCAGTCACACATTTTTATGCTACCTGATTTTTATATTAAAAATAAAAAAATTTTCACATCCCATAAAATTCACCCTTTTAAGTGCACAATTCCGGGATTTTTCATATATTCAGTGTTGTGTGACCACTCTCTAATTGGAAACTATTTCCATCATCCCAAAAAGAAACCCTTACCCATTAGCAGACACTCTCCATTCCCTCTTCCACCCAAGCTCTGGAATCATTAACCTTCTTTCTAGCTCAATGGGTTTGCCTATAATGGGCATTTTTGCATGGAGCCTTCAAGTCTGGCTTATTTCACTTAGCACCATCTCTTCAGTGTATCCATATTTTAGCATGTTCAATACTTCATTCCTTTTTTATGGCTGTCCCATTGTATGGCTATACCATAATGTTTAATCCATTCATCAGCTGATAGACACTTAGGTTGTTTCTACTTTTGGCTATTATAAATAATGATGCTATGAGCATTCTTGTATTGATTTTTATGGGAACATATGTTTTCAATTCTCTCAAATATATATACCTACCTAGAAGTAGAATAATTGAGTCATATGGAAACTCTATGTTTAACTTTTTGAGGATTTGCCAAACTATATCCCAAAGGGACTGCACCATTTTTCATTCCTACTAACAATTTATGAGGGTTTCAATTTCTTCATATCTTCACCAACACTTGTTATTATATATCTTTTTTATTAGAGCCATACTAGTGGGTATGAAGTAATACTTTATGGTGTCATCAGATTTTAACATCCAAATTTAAAATAAGCCCTTAGAAATAGAAACCAAATGCCAGAGAGCAGGGGGAAAAATCCAGATTACACCAAGGCAGTATTCCCAATCTTCAGTCATTCAAGAACCAACTTTCTGATTTTGCCAAACTTCAGTGTCATTTCTACTATTATGTATTTAGTTGTTTCTTTTTTTAATGTGTTTATTGATTTTTTAGAAGTGGGGGGAGGAAGAAGAATAGAGAGATAGAACCATCAATGAGAGAGGAATATCATCAATATGCTGCCTCTCGCATGACCCCTACTGGGAATCAAGCACACAACCCAGGCATGTGCCCTAACCAAGAATCAAACCAGCGACCTCTTGGTTCCTGTGTTGATGCTCAACCGCTGAGCCATACTGGTTGGGCTACGTACTTTTTTAAAAAAATTATTATTTAAACATCATTTTTAGCCTTTAAATCACTGTTATAAATTGGCATCACTTGCCATAAATAGAAAGTACCACACACATAAATATGATTAAGAAAAAATAATTAGCTGGCTATAATTGTCTCCCAGGTCCTGCTTCTTCATGTTATTATAAAAGGGAAATTGCAAGTGACAGGTGTTGAAGAAATGCTAGCTGCAGTCTTCCTTTGGCCTAGTCAGACAATCTAAGATCATCTCTAGGACTATCACAGGCTCCTCAACTTGGAAGATGGCTGTAACATTTCAAGAAATACCTTTCATATTTCCTGAAGAAAAAAAAAATGCGTTCTGTGGTGATAATTTTACTGGGGGCGGGGGGGGGGGGGGTTTGACAGAACAATGCCCCAAACAACTGTCATATTTGGGTAGCCCGTTACACTTGGCTGAGAGGTGTCCCTTCTTTGTGTTCACATTTCCGGTAAGTCTGACCATGCTCTCGCTGCAAGCACCTGGCTCTTCAAGTTTCAACAAAAACAACTTTCAGAGCAAATACACACGATACAGATGAAAATAAAGAGCACCTGCCATTGGTAGGCAAGCCCAGACAACGCGACCTACAACGCGACAAAGTGGGCTTGACTGACAGCACTGGCCCCGAGTGTAATAAAAGCACAATGCCTGATTGTGATCACATTCTTTCAGCCTCCCTCCCCCAGCCTGACGCACACACAAGTTAGATAAAAAAACATTCAGGGACAGCATAATTGGGCACCTCCAGATTCGAAGACTAATTATCATCTGTCATCATTCAAGCTTAGTAAAATACTAAATAGCATCATGCATTAAAGAAAAAAGAGTGAGTGTTACATTTAAAGATATCCCACTGACTCCTTGGTTGGACTTTCCAACTGAGCCCTCAGCTCAAACATCCCTTCCAATGGGAATACCTCCCTGGCTCTCAACACTAAATCTTGCTTATTATGAATCACGACACCTTTGCTTTCTCTTCATAACACATCTCACTTTATAAATTAATGAGAGGCCCAATGCACGAAATTTCTGCAAAGGGATCAGCCCCCACCGTCAAGGCGGCTTGCCTCGGCCCTCATAGGCCCAGCTTCATCTGGAAGATTGTCCAGAAGGACGTCCGGAAGGTCATTCGGCTATCCAGTCTAATTAGCATATTACGCTTTTATTATTATAGCTTTTGCATGGCTGGTGTCTGTCTCACCAACATTGATTGACAAGCTCCACGGAAACCAGAACCAGGTTGGTTTTGTCTATCATCATACCCTCAATATCTAGGACCGTTCTTGGCACAGAGTAGCTACCCAAGAGTTCTTTGTTGAATGAATGAATTCAAAGGACGTCAAAGTTGTTATTCATTGTAAGGATTACACTTGCCTATTTGAAATGTATTACACTGAATCCCTTTCAAAAAGGCAAAAGGACACAGGCAGGAGCTCTTCAACTTCATGAGCTTCCTGCTGATGGACCACAGTTCAGTCCCTCCCACGCCGCAGAAGCCCCCCTTGCTTCCATGTAATTTCCAAACAACTAAGCTAGATTCTGGAGTCTATCGATGAGCTGCTATGAAGTTTCTGCTGGTCAGTGGAGAAGGAGTTGGTGACAAGGAAGGGAAAAAGGCAAGTAAATGAAACTTGCTGAGTGCTTAGAATCAGCCACATAATCCTTATTTAATCCACAAAAACCCTTGTTACCACCATGATCCAACTTAGACTTGCAAAATTTAGTGAGTGGCTCAAAGTCACACAACTAATACCTTGTCAAACAGGAACAAGTATCCAGTTCTTGGTATCGATAAGTTGAAGAAGTTACACAAGAAACATAGAGAACACAGGAGTTGGAATAGGCCTAAAAGAACACACAAAAGTTAGCTGAAAGTGGGAGGGGAGGGCATTATAATACAACTACTTGTAGAGGCTAATGCTTATTGACCATTTCCCACACGCTAGAAACAGAATCAAAGCATCTGACACACTTCCTATGAACTCTCTGAGGCAGCATTCCCATATCCCCATTTTAGACAGTGGCTCAAGAAACACGGCCTGACAAAGATCAGATCACTGGTACGTGTCTGAGGTCTGAACCCCAAACTGTATGAGGTTGTAGGAGAGCACTTCCCCTGCCTCCATCTCTCACCATGGTGCTGGGAGAGAGCAGCTGAACCAGGTCTCAGAGGAGGAAGGAGGAAATTAGGCGGTGCATGCATTTAGTAAGTGCCTATTGTGTATTAAGAAGGTGCATGGGGTGTGGTGAGCAGAGGGGAATGACTGAGCCCCCTGCTGTCTAGGAGTCTATATGGGTCAAAGAGAAGGAAAACAAAGCAGGTCTTAAGAATTTAGGGTCTGGCTCTATCTGGTTTGGCTCAGTGGATGGCGTGTCGGCCTGAAGACTGAAGGGTCCCAGGTTCGATTCCGGTCCAGGGCATGTGCCTTGGTTGTGGGCACATCCCCAGAAGGAGGTGTGTAGGAGGCAGCTGATTAGTGTTTCTCTCTCATCATTGTTTCTAGCTCTCTGTCCTTCTCCCTTCCCCTCTGTAAAAACCAATAAAATATGTATTTTTTTAAGAAAGAATGTAGGGTCTGGAGCCAGGTCACCTGCATTCACACAGCGACTAGTTATTCAACCTTGGACAATCATTAATTCCCCCGTGACTTGGTTTCCTCCACTACAAAATGGCAAGGATAACAGTACCCGATGGGGCTATTATAAAGAAATCTGGGTGAACATAAATAAAAGCCTTAACGCATACCTGGCACACAAAAAGCACACGTAAATATTACATGCTATCATATGCAGAACTAATGAAAAACAAGGTTAGATGGAACAGGAGTGGCCAAATCAAATTATCTGAAGAATGTGCTAGATGGCCAGAGGCTGGATAAAGTCAGAGACTCCCTCAGACAAGCCTCTGAGCAATTGAAGTGATGGGAGCCCAGCGCACATGGGAATGAGGGCATCACAAGAGGAAAATGGACAGGATCAGATGACAGACTAGAGAAAGCATACAAAAGGCAAAAATTAACCAAAGATGGACCCAAGAGTTTGAACTAGGTTAACTGTAAGAATTCAAACTCTACCCAGACTGAAAATGGCAGCATAAGAGGGCGCACAGATCTGAAAAGGGGGAGAAGTGTAGAAAGAAGATGAGGTAATGCATTTCCTCCTGCACCTGCTGCGCTGACTGTCAGTGAGTCAGTAAGTGGGCACAGCCTGTGGGCACCAAGAGGCTCCAGACAAGGCTCTGAGTAAGGGCTGGTCCAAGAAAATTATACCATCTACTGAGCATGGTCTAGGTGTCTCTAATACTTGGTCAAATGCAAGTCTCATTTACCTTTCTAAAGAGTCAACAAGATCAGTCTGATTATCTCCCTGCCTTTATGAGGGAGCAGATGTCAGAAGGACTCAGAAAAATTGCTGAAGATGACACCCCTGGAAAGTGGTAGAACTGGTCTTGAGCTCCAAGTTCATCCAAGCCCAGAACCCATTGTCTTTCCATCCGGAGGCTCAGAGAGAGAAGCCGGAGAGTGAACAAGCTCTCTTGAGAACAGAACAAATCGGAGTTGCAACACACAGCTGGCCCCTTTCCTCCTCCCAGCCTGGGCATTCTGCTCCTCTTGGCCAGCCCTCCCTCACTTTCTGAAACACAGCGATTGTACTCCTCAGTCAAGATCCACCACTAATCCTCCCCTCTCCGTGAACCGCCCCCTCCCCACGTGGAAGCGATCACCGGGCTCACCTCTTGTAGGTGCTGCTGTCCACCCCACCCACCTGGCGTGTACAGACAGTCTTGAACTCAGGTACGCTAACCTGGACACCATGTGCAACACTTCTGACAAACAGGGCCCATCCCACGGCTGTACTTCCCCTGGGGCTTCTTCCCGTCAGCTCGGTCTGAGTTATCTCGGAAGCTGTCCCCTCCTCCGTTCAAGGTCAACCTTTAACTGATTCTCTTCCATCCCTTCCTCTTCCAAACTAGAATTTGAATTTCTAGGAAGAAGTCATTTCCCCACATTGCTCACAATTGCCTTACACTTAGTAGATGCCCAATAAGTTATCATTGTTATTGAAGATAAAAAAACAAACCTTTAGTATAGTAACAGCTCCAGCCACCTCACCTCACACACCTTGGAAACCAAGGGTAAGCCAGGAGCCCTCTAGACAAGCAGGGTAAAAGGCCTGGGGATTTTTTTTTCATTCTGCAAATCCAGCAGCATAGCCACTAGAAATAACAGTAAAATTCTGTTCAGGTATGGGCGGTTTAATGTTAGGAAGAATTGAAAAATATGAGTCCTTTGTTCTTTGAACTGCTAAGCCTAGATGATAAGTACATTCCCAGGACTCACCCAGGACTTCTCACACAGGGCCTCACCCAAAGCTACTTAATCTCATTTTAGAAAGTGAGTGAGTGATCCTGTTTTCCAACCTTCTAAGAGACAAGTTGAGTCCATTCAAGAGAGGCACACGCGGTGTGCTGGCAGGGGCATCTGCTCCCTAAAAACCGGGGGCAGTTGAAAAGATGGCATTCCAGAGTCGCTCACCAAGACAGTCACAAGTGTCACTACATTATTCGTGCGGTAAACAAACGCTTCAGTAATTACGCAGAATTCATGGAATGCTGGATGCACTCTGTGTCTGAACACAAGAAAGTAAATCATTGGTTTTAGAAAGGTTTCTAGCCAAAACAAGTGGAAAATAAGAAATACCCAGGTCTTAAAGTGATAACGTTCAGTTAGTTATCAGGAACATTCATGCACGTGGAACTCCTCCAAGCCCAGTCAACAGGCTGGTAAATCACAGCAGTTATCTCTGAAAATCTGCACAATGTGCACTTTCTTATCTTTTCTCACTTTACAGACAACCTAACTGCAAGACACAAACAGGTATGAGAGATCGGCTATCATAAAGTCCATTAAAACCCATTTTTAACACAAGGAACTCATTTTGTTATCAGCATATTCAATGCACTTCAAAGGAAGATCATTACATTGAGATCAAATCTTTCTATCATTGAATTATCAATAAATGGAAAAAAATGATCACAATCATGTGCCACTTCACAGGAATGTAGTTCAAGAAATTCATCATGAGGCAATTTATTCTTGTGTGAAAAATCACTGAGTGCCTTCACACAAACCTAGATGGTAAACGTAGGCTGAATGGGACAGCCCATAGACCATATCACTGTGGAAAATGACATGAGATGGAATCAGGCACAAGAAAACATGCTTCTTCCAAGAGACACAGTAAACATGAGTTCTATGAGGTTGCTACTGGTATAGCACTTTTACAGGAAACTTTTTTTTATTTTTTTTTTTATTTTTTTAAAAATATATTTTATTGATTTTGTACAGAGAGGAAGGGAGAGAGATAGTTAGAAATATCAATGAAAGAGAGTCATCGATCAGCTGCCTCTTGCACACCCCCTATTGGGGATATGCCCGCAACCAAGGTACATGCCCTTGACCGGAATCGACCCCGGGACCTTTCAGTCCCCAAGCCGACACTCTATCCATTGAGCCAAACTGGTTTCGGCTGGAAACTCTTTTTTATATATAAGTATAAAGAGTGCACTCCAAAATAATGATGAAACATACAGTAGAGTAAATACACAAACCTGTAACATAGTCATGTATTACCATTACCAAGTATTGCGTTCTGTGAATAGTTGTCTGTGCTATGCTGCCAGGTAGCAGCTACAGGTCTGTTTACCGCAGCATCACCACGCACACGTGAGGAATGCCTTGCACTAGAACACTGCAATGGCGATGTCACTAGACTATAGGAATTTTCCAGCTCCGTTATAATCTCGAGGGACCGCCATAGTAGATGTGGCCTGCTGTTGACCAAAACATCGTCATACTTCGCGCGACTATGGAACATGATGACATCATGACCTCTGTTGGAATCCTTGGGCAGCTACTGGCTTTGCAGAATAGGAAAAACAAGTCTCAAAACTCCTCTACAATTTTGAGTCGAGTTTTAAAAACATCTCCAGTAAAATGAGACTGATGCCAGCTATTGATAATCAACCAGGTGGGCAAAGCTTGGGGCCATCCAAGGTGGCCCGGGGAGCAGAACCTCTGACATGCTTGCTCCCGGGCCCTCCATGTGCAAGGAGCTCCCTCCCAAAATACGTGGCATTGGCTTGATGCGTCATTCATTCTACTCTTCCTGGCACCCAGATAGGCTCATGCGACCCACTGATCCCTCAAATGCCTCTCCAACATTCAGAGGATGGGGTCCAACACTCAGCGGCTGGCACCTGAAGGCACTGGGTACTGTTCAGACCGGAAGGAAGTCCGTGCTCTGGTGGGGCTTCCATCCCAGGGACTGGACCCCAGCAGCAAACACACCAGCCCTACCCGGCCACAGCTCAGGGCTCGGTGCCAGGAAGAAGGGGAAAGCAGGGAAAGGAGTTGATCAAGTATCACCTTATCAGAGGAGGGCCTCGCCAGTGAGCGGGGCCAAGTCCTCAAGGCACCGGCATGACCACAGGACATGCCAAGGCCTCCCGGGGGGGGGGGGGGGGCGAGGCTCCTGGCCTGCTTCCACACCCCTCTTTCTCCCTCTTGCACCTACAGCTGCAGCCTCTCTGCGTTAGGATTCTTTCTCCCAACACACCTCACCGCTTCCCGCTTGCAAGCCTCTGCAGGCTCCCGCTCCTATCTGATCTGGCAGAGGCCTTGTGCTCCTCCAGACTCACCTGAAGCTTCTCCTCCGAGGAGGCCTCCTGGGCGTCGGCCACGCCACCTCCACCCAGCGGGCTCCCGCCCTGCACCCTGGACCAGTATTTTGATTCCTGTCTCTGCTCCTGAGCAAACCGGAGCTGCTTCCAAGCCCCTCCACACAGCCGCCCCCTGAGGGACGAGGAAGGAGTGACTACAGTGCATGTCCTCTTTTAGGGGTCTCTGAGCTCTGCCCACGAAGGAAGCATAAACTCACAGATGCCCTTTTATTTAAACTCTTTGCAAAGCTGACTTCTGCTTTTTCCTTTCCCTGAAAGCTGCTTGTCTGAAAAGTTTTTCTGAGTTTCTTCCCCTATGGAATGACCTTGGCCCCTGGCCATGCGCCACGGCCCATGAAGCGGCTATCACCCCGCGGTTGGGAAAACACGATGCTGCAAAGGGCTCCGAGGGCTGCTCTGGGCGGGACCAATGCCCGCGCCTTCTGGTCTCTTTCAGGGCCGGGGATCGTTTTCCCAAAACGTTCCTTTTCGGGAGGATACATGGTCTCAGCGGGGGAAGATCACACACTCTGGTCCAGCTTTTTTTTCCCTCTGAATTCTGGACCTTGAAAATGCAGCCTATACCTTCCCCAGCCTCTTGGGACCCCAGCGGAAGAGCAGGTGAAGAGAAGAAAAATAATGCTTTAAGCCAGACCAGGACACAAGACATCCGGCTCTGATAAACGAGACACATGCAGGGTAAGGAATCCTTCCTCCTGCCGAAACCAGTGTGGCTCAGTGGATAGAGCGTCGGCCTGCCGACTGAAGGGTCCCAGGTTCGATTCCTGTCAAGGGCATGTACCTTGGTTGTGGGCACATCCCCAGTGGGAGGGGGGTGGTGGTGCAGGAGGCAGCTGATCAATGTTTCTCTCTCATCAATGTTTCTAACTCTATCCCTCTCCCTTCCTCTCTGTAAAAAATAAAAAAATATATTTTATAAGAAATAAAAAAAATAAACAAAAAAAAAACAAAAAAAGAAATCCTTTCTCTGGTGCCCATTCCTCCCTGTGGTTTGATTTCCATCTTGTTTTCAATGTTGGCAACTCCAAGTTCCAGAGGGGAGGGCCCCCGGGCGCAGGGTGGGGGTGCTGGGTTCACAGTCGGGGTGCTGGGTTCACAGTCGGGGTGCTGGACTCACAGTTGGGGTGCTGGACTCACAATCAGGATGCTGGACTCACAGTCAGGCTTCAGCTGCGGGGACGGCAGCAAGGACCCGGGGGACCAGCCCGGGCCACTGGCTGGCCCCCCTCCAGCCCCAAAGCGGACCTTCCACAACAACAAAGGCGAACTTCAGCGGCTCCATCCCAACGCCAGCACAAAGGGGAGGGGAGGGGGAAATGGTTTCCATATTTCACATAAACACACGTCTGACTGCAGCCGCGAGGAATGCATGAGTCAAAGCAGGGCTGACAATGATTACCGCCCAGATCGAGCCCCGGAGAAAACCGGGGAGAGTGTGCTCCGTGCAGCTCGGAGATGGACGCCCGGCGTTCCCGGATTTCCAAACGGCCTTTGAGAAAAGGACGCGTCCTTCCCCGTGGGATTCCACGTTCTTTGGTCCAAGAGGAAGCACCTGGAGGCGGCTTTCAAGTGTCAGACTTGGGCCAAAGTAATTTGAGACTTTGGACTCGTAACTTACTGTAACTGTCTAGTGCCTGCCCCCCACCCCAGCTCTGGTTTCATGCAGGGCAGTGATGGGGGGAGGGGGGGTATGGGGGGGATGAGGGCTGTGGGGGACAACGACATCACAGCATGGCTGCAGCTCCGGGAGGGAAATAATTTGGGGAGAAGGAAACGTTCTCTTTGTTGACTGTCAGCCTCAGAAAGTTGCCCCTGATGAACAATGCTGAGCACCGAGCACCGGAACGTCTAGGGCTAGGCCCATCTCACCTCATGGCAAAGGGCACAAAAGGGAAGAGAGAACAATCACAAGTACGTTTCCCGGGCCTTCCCTCCGTGTCTCCATCTCCCTCACAAGCACCAGAGGACGCCTTAGTTGCCCCGTTTTGCAGATGGGGCTCTGAACCGCTGTGCTCAAGGTCACGGCGCCAGTAAACACGGGGGTGAGGCTTTTCTCCCAGCGGCTCTGCCTCCCCTCGACTGCAGGAGCCGCTCCGGTCCTGGAGGGTGATCTCCCCGGGAAAGCCAAGCCTCTGACTGTGCGTATGGGGGGGGGGGGTTCCCCCAAGAGCAGGATGGAGATGGGAAACAGCTTCTCCCCCATTTGTCCTCTGTGTGATCAGACTGAACAGATGCAGATGTAAGCCCATGCTCACCATTGGGTGGGCACGTCCCTGTCATCCACTGTCTAAGAGGTGGCACAACTGAACTACAACTAGCAATTTCCATCCCACAGAAGAGACACCATGTTCTAATTTCTTCAAGTCCCCCAAAGTCCTAGGTTACAGCGATGAACTGAGAAGGTGCCATCCTGTCTAGAGAGGGTGATTTCTTCAGAAGGCCGTGACATAGGCCCACATCCTCACAAAATGTGAAGGTCCTTCTAATGCTTAATTGGTAAGAGTTAATTCCAATATAAGTAACTGACCAAGAACATCCACTTGCCCTCTGGAATGTCCCTCTTTAAGGCAGCAGCTGGAAGTCCTGCATAATAAAAGGCTAATATGCAAATAGACCGAACGGTGGAACAACCGGAACAACCAAGCAACCAGTCGCTATGGCATGCGCTGACCACCAGGGAGTGTGTGCAGAATGTAGCAGGCGTTGGCAGTGGCAGGATGGTGGAACAGGTGGTCAGGGGCACCAGACCAAGGCCAACTGTCATCAGAGTGAGCCTCTGGTGGTCACTGAAAATTCTTTGCTCCCATGCGCATGGTCCTGCCCGGAGCTTGTACCTGCTGCCAGCACCAGCCCTGCTCACACCCACAGCCAGCCTGGAGCCACCACTCATACCCGCTGTTGGTCCCCGGCACCAGGTGCAATCGCTCGGCGCCAGAAGGCTTGCCCCTGAGGGCTTCTTCACCTTCCCTGATCCTGGGGGGTGATCAGGGCAGCAGCCGCCACTCGCACCCGCTGCCAATGCAGGCCCCAATTGCTCTGTGCTTTCAGCGGGTGCGAGCAGGGCCAGCAGTCACTGCTCGCACAAGCTTCTGGCTGCCAGCAGACAGGGGACTGGGGCCGCAGCAGGAGGGGCCGGGCAGGGGCACAGAGTTTGGGCCAAGACCCGCCCCTGTGCCTACCGCAGCCTGGCGACCCACAGTTCCTTTCAAGGCACACAAATTCATTGTACACTGGGCCCCTAGTTGACATATGAGAAATGCGTTGCCTTTAAGAATGGAGATTAGGAAAACTAGCCCATTTTGCCAAGTGTCTTTCATGATTACAGTATTTTTAAGCTTTTATAATTGTATGCATGCCTGCGTTTTTTAAAAATGTATTTTTATTGATTTCAGAGAGGAAGGGATATTGACTTCAGAGAGAGAGAGAGAGAGAGAAACATCAATGAGGAAGAGTCATTGATCAGCTGCCTCCTGCACGGCCCACACTGGGGGATGGAGTCTGTAACCCAGGCCTGTGCCCTGTCCAGGAATCAAAGTGTGACCTCCTGGTTCAGAGGTCGACGCTCACCCACTGAGCCATCCTGTGTTACTTTTAAAAGTGAATGAAGACCAGGCTGTGGCGACTTTGAGAGCGCTGAGGAAAAAGAATGGCGGCAGGTGGCTGGCAAATTGTCCAGCCGGGAAGGCGCTTCCCCCTTTGTCTAAACAAGCAGCACTGGGGTCAGGATGACAGCATTCCAGCAGCCACCTCTGCTCCTGGGACAACTGCTATTGCCCTTCAGGGAGCCGCCCCTATGCCCATGGGCTACGGGGTCTGGCAAACTCAAATGTCCAAGGCAATTGTGCCAAGTGGCCATCAAATGCTTCCCATGGTGTCAGCAGCCACAGATGCCATCAAGGCACTGGCCTGACCGTTTCCTCTTCCAAAGGGTTTCCCTTATCAAGGCTGGGTCCCACTTCCCAGCATAAAAACTCCTTTGGGTCAAAAACTGATCCACCTCTCCTGGGCTTTGCAAAACTGGGAAGCAAGCTTTGGAGAGAGATACACGTCCCGCATCCTGCCTATTTCGCGGTCAGAGTTCTCACCATTGTCCTTGGGGCCGATCCCCTCTCACTGATACGATCCTGGCATAAGAAAAGGCTAGCTATCTGTCGAAGCAGAGCTGAGTCATAAACTCCCGGAGCAAGCCATCAGTCAGTCCCCTCTCGTCAGGCTGGCCCGAGGTGTTCTGCCGGGGGCCCGCCAGCCCCCCACAAAGCAGCCTCCGTCTGCGCTCAGTGGGCAGGGAGAAAGGAGGGGGCCGGGACCCGTTCCTGTTCTTAGAGGTGCTGGGATTCATCCAACCACTCCTAAATTACTGGTAAAGTCCATGAAGTTTGATTGTCTAAAAGTCACTTCTAAAATGTTCCAGGTTTAACTAAATGGAGGTGGAAAGATCTTTAAGATGGCATTAAATGTAAAAAAAAAATATATATATATATGTGTGTGTGTGTGTGTGTGTGTGTGTGTATGTATGTATGTATATGTATGTATATGTATGGATCAGGTTCAAACTATGCCTGAATCTATTTATATACATGGAAATAATTAAACGTGAATATGTATAAACATTTATGCAAATGCCCAGAAAGGGTTCTATTAGGTGCTCACACCCAACTCTGAGAAACGGGCAGGGTCCACCAGGGAGGGGGGAAATTAGATATTTTTTTAACTATGTAGAGTTCATAATGGTTCAATATTTTTAAAAGTAAATTCTGTATTACTGAACAAATAACAGTAACGTCGGCAGGCAGCAGAAAGGCCATGGAGAAAGGGGTAAACACATGAGAGCAAACCGCACTCCGGGCCCCCACAGGCTGGATCAGCGAGGACTTCCCATTCATCTTCCTGAGATGAGCAAGCTGCTCCGTGAGGCTGCATTGTGCCGGCCACGTGAGAGGCAGCTGCTTCCTACCGCGGCTTATCTGCTTCCTCCAAGGCCGAGAACACTGGAGGGAAGTTCTGTCTGGTTCCGGAAGCCCAACCTGCAAACCTGCATCCACACCTTCACCCCAACAGCCTCCAGAGGGGGCAGGAGGGCTCCAGACAGGATCTCTCTCTGCCTCTAGATGTCTGAGCTCCAGGCAAAGCACGATTCCCCGATCCCATCTCGGCCCCGGAGCCTCCGGCCCCTGACACACACACTCATCCCGACACCAGCCCTCACGGTCACAGGCTTCTCACAAGCAGCCCAGCGAGAAAAGAGAGGATTGCGGGTGAACTTTCGGAGCCTCTTCCCATCCGAGGAAGGCTGGGGAGGAGGGTGGACAGTGTGAATACAACCCAGGGACCTCTGCCACTGGCTGTGATCAAATCTCTTCACCCAAAAGAACCCACCCTCAACCCCATTCTTGATCCTTTAAAACCATCCTCACACAACTGACCCTAAGCTAAGCTACACGCCACACACACACACATACACACACACACCACACACACACACACACACACACACACACAGCATTCCGTGCTCCTCTGAGCACCTCCTGGACCGGCAGATATGTCCCTCATAGATGTGCCACACCTCATCGTGTACCAATTCATGTTGGCATCTCCCTGCCAGCCTGAGAGCTCCTGACCACCAGACCGCAAAAGCCGACACCACGTCCAGTACATGGACAGTTCACAGGATTATGGATCGGAGAGCACAGGCTCCTGCTGTAAATTTACAAGGCCGTAAATTACATAGGATTTGGGGGTGGGGGCCGTTAGGGCGAGGTTGGGAAAATAGAATCATCTGGAACTGGGAGTCGGGCAAATTCAGTTCCAGTCTAGCTCCTGCCACTACGTCTCAGCCATGAGGATCTCTGGGCCAGTTTCGTTACAAAATGGAACAATTTATTCATGCAAAAGCACACGTACTGGCACTTGATGATCTAGGGCAGTGGTCGGCAAACTCATTAGTCAACAGAGCCAAATGGCAACAGTACAACGATTGGAATTTCTTTGGAGAGCCACATTTTTAAAACTTCAACTTCTTCTAACGCCACTTCTTCAAAATAGACTCGCCCAGGCTGTGGTATTTTGTGGAAGAGCCACACTCCAGGGGCCAAAGAGCCACATGTGGCGCGTTAGCCGCGGTTTGCAGACCAGGGATCTAGGGTTCTCACCAACCCTCAAAGTTCTGAGGGAAAAACTCATGGAACTCACAGTGCTGGAACCACAGTCCCAGGAGGGGACCAGAAACACCCCCCTTTTCCTGATACACAGGCCATCTTCCGTTACAAACCTACCCAGGATTAGTCCTAATAGTTCTGCCCTGTAAGAGTCCTCCTGGTCTCCCTGATCTCAAACCTATCATGATTTCCCCTCTCCCTTCCCCCCAATAAAATGAGGGAAAATATGAAAATGAAAAACTGCTGTTATCATGACGGAGGCAAAGGCCTCTGCTGCAAATGTAAGCAGCCAACGCCACGGAGAGCAAACCCAGGGTCTCCCTCCCAGGCTTGCAAACAGACCGTACATCAGCCACCCAGGCCACGGCTGGCGGCTGCCCCTGGCCTGGCTGTCCCAGGCCCTCCAGGGGGGTCAGCTTGACTCATCAGCCCCACTTTCTTAGAAAGCTCCGTGGCCGGTTCCACGGAAGACAGAACTGCCCGTCAGCTTAGGTATTAGCTCTCTTTTATGGAAGTTTCCATGGATTTTTGCAGCTTTTAAGTTCCGTGGACAAGTTTGGAAATGAATGGCATCTAAAATCACTGTGCATTAAACCATTCATTACGGATCTACACAGAGTTCTAAAGCTATAATATTGTTGAGGGGAAGGTATAGATAGCTTACAAATACATATATATTTTTAAGGTAAGCGTAAACATAAAACAATTAGGCAAATACATTAAGTTGGAAGTTGATCTAGAACAGTCGATTTTCAACCGGTGTGTCACAGTACACGGTTGTGCCACAGGAATTTTTAAAACATGCCGTGCACCCTGGCCGGGTGGCGCAGTTAGCTGGAGCATCGTCCATTGAACCAAAAGGTTGCTGGTTCAATTCCTCATCAGGGCATATACCTAAGTTTAGGGTCACATTCCTGGTCGGGGCACATACCAGAGGCAGATGATCCATGTTTCTCTCTCTCTCTCTCTCTAAAATCAATAAACATATCCTTTGGGTGAAGATAAAATAAAAGCACTACCTGACTATTTAGTCAGGGGCACTGACCTTTCCCCCTTAGGTTGTCAGATAAAAAAAAAAAAAAAAAATGACAACAGGCAACACAACAATAACCATCCAGTGTGAACGAGCCAACATTAGGCCTGTTTGTCAGATCTACAAAACCTACGTTTTTTTGGTGTGCTACAAAATTTTAGAAATGAGTTTACGTGTGCCACGAGGTGAGAAAGGTTGAACATCACTGATCTAGAAGCAAGTTTCTCAAGGGGGAAATGGTGTTCTTTGGCTAATACCGATTTATCCCGTTCTCAGGCAACTTCTCTGTACCAGTCATTGCTGCAATCCTGTTCAGGAAGCAGGCACACACGGACTTAGGTACACAAACGTCCCCAAACCTCTGTCAGCCGTGCCAGGTGCCCCATGGTCTATTCCACGTACAGAAAAGCAAACCAGGCAAGTCCTTAAGCTTTTGCTTTAACTCCCTACTCCTCCCAGAGCAAACAGCAGGTGTGGGCATGCTCATAACCCAGGTCCACCGTGAGCACTGACAGCGGGTGTCACAGCACTGCAGGTGCCTCCTCAAACCTGCGGGGACCCTTCTCCCTCCCCTCTGCACCTGTCACCCAAACGTCCCTGGAGAAGTTTGCGACATTCCGAGATTTTGAAACGGAGGGAAGCCACTCTGGTAACCGAAGCACAGAAATAATCCCGGTGCTGAAAGCCATTCCCACAGTCCGCACAGAAGCAGATCTTACGAAAGAACTTTTTGGCTCCGAGAAGAAACCAGGCGGGTTTCCTTAATTGGGCTTGGCGAGGAGGAGCGCCTTCCGTGTGGGGCTACAGGCCAGAGGATGACAGAGGACCATTAGTCAGTGGAGTATGTACTACACCGTGGACACACCCAAGGACAACAGCCACCCTCACCAGTTATCAGCAGCCAGTGTGAGGCAGGAAATGTAGTAAGCCGTGGATCACTGATCGTGATAAAGCAAGGAATGTGAATTCTGAAGAGCCTGAGCTGGTGACAACCTTCCTCTTGACTTCACTCTACAGATCACACTAGCATCTGCCAGGAACCCGAACACTACCTTAGGGACATAACCAGGGAGAGAGGCTTAAGAAATCATCCGCAGCTTGAAGCTTAAGAGATGGAACTGGCATCTCTTTTCAAAGTCATTTGATATCAGCATACTCCCCAAAGGGGATGTCACCCAATCGTCTCTCGACCTTTCTTCTCGCCAACTTGTAATTTACTACCAGTTGTAAAGGGCAGGGTGTCTTTGTTTCATCTGAAACGATTCCGTTGGAAATGTGAATTTTCTCACCCACGATATCCCCATAGTCTATGCAACTGAGCCATAGCTGGAGTTTTATTAAGCACTGACAGGTATTGTGGTAAATGTCTCACCAGAATTCTCTCACTTCATCCACAACACAAACCCTGAAGGTTTTGTACTAGTAAGGCCCCAGATTTGAAAATAAGCTAGTTGACTACACGATGCACACATATTGGCCAACATCACACATCTATAAAGATGACAAAGAATCCAAACTTAGGCAGCCAACCCTGGTCTTAACCACCGTGTATACGACAGTAGCCACAAATGTTTAGAATGAGGACTGGGCCGGCCGACATGGCTCAGTGGTTGATCATCGACCTGTGAACCAGGTCACCAGTTCAATTCCCAGTCAGGGCACATGCCCTGGTTTCGGGCTTGATCCCCAGTGTGGGGTGGGCAGAAGACAGCCAATCAATGATTCCCTCTCATCAGTTATGTTTCTGTCTCTCTCTTCCTTCCTCTCTGAAATCAATAAAAATATACTGAAAAATAAATAGAATGAGGAATGGCCCACACACACAGAATATACAAGAGAGGGGGTGGTAATGGTTATGAATTCTTGAATACATATTTTTCCCAGGCAAAATCTTTAAGAGAAAACAGTTATCCTCCATCCTGGCAATTAACTACAAGCATATGCTCCACCCTTCATCGGAGCAGATACATTCCCGAGAGCCCCATTTCACCTTCCTGCCCATCAAGTGTTACTTCATGGCACAGCCCAAACCTAATTTGAGTAGATACACAGAAGCCATCCCCGGCCATCTCAAATGCAAATGTTCATCCTATCATTTGGCTATGGGATGAAATGTTCTTTTAAAAAGAAAATTTTTAAGAAAAAGTTAACTAAATGGAACAACAACAAAAAAAAGATCTCTGGCCATGGCAGGTGTGGCTCAGTGGACAGAGCATCAGCTTGAGGTCTGAAGGATCCTGGGTTCGATTCCGGTCAAGAGAGTATGCCCAGACTGTGGGCTTGATCCCGAATGGAGGGCGTGCAGGAAGCAGCCGATGGGTGTCATCACTGATGTTTCTCTCTCTCCCTTCCTCTCTGGAATCAATAAAAATATATATTTTTTAAATAACTCAGTTTCTTACATCTCATTGCAATATGTCACTTTCACTGTAACTTTGGATTTGTAAAAAGCAAATAAAACCAACAATTACAGCCATAAGACCTACAGTATGCAGCCTACTTTTATAAGAAAGAAATAGTTTTATGGCTATCTCCAGAGATGACAATTACCTACCTTACCCCACAAAATTGTTTTTCAGATCTCCTCATGACAATTAAAGTCATTGTAAACGACTGGGTTCCTGCTTTTATCACTTCCAGGAAGTCTCCTACAATTGCATTTATAAGATAGATTTTTCTTAGACCCTTAGATTGCTCCCTGAATTTCTAAGATTGCTTATAAGCATTTATGCTTCTTTTCCCCTCGTGTACTAGTCTCAGACAACGAGCTGTTGCTGTTTGGCTCATTAGAACTCTATTTTAGGGGATGGAATCTCTACAGCAGAACTGGTCCATGACATTTGATCTCAAGTTAAAGTAAATTTTAGTCAGAAAATAGTAAAAAAAAAAACAAAAAAAAAAAAAAAACCAATGTGCATGCTATCTTAATACAATATTTATGCCATATCCCTTCTGGGGCTTTTTAAGAAAAGATGAAGGTAAATAAAAGCACCCTCGGGGTGTGAAACAAGCCTAGTGGTGCAAAAAGAAATCATAAAACAGAATTTCCAGTCGCTACAACATACAGAGAAGGATGTTCAATTGATTAAAGTAATACTATAAATGTCCCCCCAAGGGACCACATACTCCCAAATCATTGGAGCAGGGGACACACACACACACACACACACACACACGGGGGAAGAAAAATGGACCGTTTTTTAAATGGTAACTATTAAATCTAAAATTCCACCTTGTTCCATTACTTTAGATGCCGCATTCCAGGGAGCTGTGACGTGGACTGCTGGAGAGGGCAGCTTTCCCAGCCTGCAATGATGAGGCCACACTCACCACCCCCACGGGCTGGGACCCAGTGCCAGGGAGGGGAGGGCAGCCACGCCCTGCGGAGGGGGTGCGGGCTTCGCTGGTTTCCACCCGGCCATAATGAAGCCCATTAGTGTGAAGTATAATCTGTGGCGCTTTCCGAGGGCAGGGCCTCAGAGACAAATGCCCACGTGGCTGCTTCGGAGCTGGTAGAGCAAGTAGGATTCAGCTGGGCCCGGGTCTAACATGTCCATGTGTTTTCAGGAACTGAGTATGACCTGCACCAAGCTAAAAGCACAAATGCAGGAGCGGGGGCATATGTCTTCCAAGCTGGGGCGTCCGTGTGAAGGTGGGGCTGGGGGGAGCCTGCCTAGCACGGTCATTCTGCCCACTGTGCTCCTCTCTGGCTCACCCCGCGGAGGGACGGCTCTCGGCACATAAAGACGGCATTCTAGCTGAGCTGGAAACAGTGATTAATCATTAATCAGCCACCGGCTGCAGATCACGGCGATAACACAGGGAACACCCACAGCTCCAGGTGTGACCTCCAGGCACACCCGCAACACCCCTGCCTCCGTCCATCCGGCTGTTCCTCTCCACCCCTCACTGCCCACGCTCTCCCCCACCGCCAGGCAGCCCCACGCTCACCTCCTTTCTGACTCCAGTCCACATTTCAGTCTTTCCCTCTCTCTCTCTTTTTTTTTAAATGAAGTTTTTATGTTTCCTGATGCGGGAAGTCCAATCAGGGTCACATCTCACAGATCAAAGGAAGCACGTGCTCAGGAAGTCAGGTTCACGTGTGCACAGAGCCTGTCACGGACGCATCTCCTTGAGACGCAGAGGTGCCCCTGCCTCCACGTGACCAGTCCACTCGGGGTCTCAAACCCAGGACAACGCAATGTGCTGTAAAGAGAGGCTTCTGGCCTCTTCCCCGCTCCCCGCTCCCAGCTCCGCCGGCCTCCTCTCTGCCCACGTTACTTCCCCGTAGGTCTACACTAAGGGTGTCGAACTCAATCAGAGAAGGGACCAAAATCTAAAATCCAGCCTAAATTGCGGGCCGAATGGTTTACTGAACAGTCATAAACTGTCATTGTGATGGAAACACAGCGGAGTGCAGTGATGACAGCGTGGTGCGGGCCACATTGCAAGGCCTGGCGGGACGGATTTGGCCCGCGGGCCTTGTGTTTGACACATGTGGTCTACACCATCAGCTTGGTTCGGTTGCTCCTCAATGCCATGCTCTCCCTCGCCTGCCGGTTTTCTGACCAATGTTCTATTTCCCCCACTCTACACCTGACCACCTCCTGCTCGTCCTGGAGGTCTCTGTTTGGATGGCACTTCCTTCAGGAAGCCCTCCAGGCTGTGCTCCTCCACATCAGAGTTCAGTACTCCTCCTCCGCACTCCAAGGATGCCTTGTAGCTTAAATGACCTTGGCCTTGTGGGTGCACTCCAGTCGACAGAAGGCACAGGGACCCTTCAGTGCACTGCACCTGGAAGGGACATTACAAGTGACAGGTGCTCAACAAATACTTTTTTAATATATTTTATTGACTTTTTACAGAGAAGGGAGAGGCGTAGAGAGTTAGAAATCTCCATGAGAGAGAAACATCGATCAGCTGCCTCCTGCACACCCCCAACAGGGGATGTGCCTGCAACCAACGTACATGCCCTTGATCGGAATAGAACTTCGGACCCTTGAGTCCGCAGGCCGATGCTTTATCCACTGAGCCAAATGGGTTAGGGCTCAACAAAGACATTTTGATGACTTATGTTTAGAGTTGATCGGTTTATCTCTATTTGCATCCATTCTCCTGCTATCAACTGGCTTCCACCTCTGGGCTATCCCAGACATTGTTTATATGTGACTTCATGGCGCCATAAATATTTCAGATAAATCTCAACAAGGAAAGTAAATCAACAGCACCCAGGAATCCTTCCAAGGTCTTGGACTCAGGCAAAACACGTCTTTTCCACGTACATGGCTCCAGTATGGAATGTCCTGTCAGGCCCTCAGTGAGCCCTGCACGTCCTTGGCACTAGTCTGGCCAGGCCTTCTGCTTGCTTTGGATCCCCAAGGAGGCGCTCAGCCCAGGGACCGGCTCCGCCACCCACACAGCACCTGCAGCCGGACGGCTCGTCCCGCTGAGACCTGGGCGATGACTCCGGGGTGCAGGGCGCACTGGTAGCACTGGTCTGCGATCCCCGGGATAGGCCGTCCTAATCCTCTCTCGTTTGCTCCGTGTTCTGCAGCTTACACAGCGCCGCACAAATACTGTCATATTCTGGTAGACTGCATCATTTCACACCCGAGTGTGAGGACCTGGATGTCAGCTAGCACTGCCCTGTTCTAACACATTTCACGTGCGAAACTGCATGATATTTGCACTTCATTAACATGAGACTATTCTGGTGCTGCCATGAAAGCGGGCACTCTCTAACAAGGCTGTTGTATTTTTAAGGTGTGTAAACCAGGCGAGATGCTGGGACCATGCGAGATGTATCATCTCTCAACCAGAATGGCCCCTGAGGTTGGGGTCGTGTGCCCACTCTTGAGCCCACAAAGCAGCTCCTCTCAGAAGTCAACACATTTGTTAATGCTACTGCCGTGCTAAGGCCCTGGGGCACAAATCCTGGACACCAGGCCTTCTCACCACTCCTACATTCAGACCTGCGCAGGCTTCCGGTCTGCTCCCGGCCATGCCTCTCGCAGCACTTCCTCCCGCCTCTCCTTCTCAAGGCCTCTGCAGTAGCTCAGACCTCTTCAACTCCCACCCAGAGTCCACCCCAAATGCCTCCTAGAGCTGGTTTTTCAGCCTCTACGCACCCTGCCCCACTCCCCACAATGGCTCTCAAATTGTGGTTCCCAGACCATGTGAAGACTCCTGTTTTGTTTGTTTGTTTTTTTGTTTTGTTTTTTAAAAATACATTTTATTGATTTTTTACAGAGAGGAAGGGAGAGGGATAGAGAGTTAATGAAAGAGAATCATCGACCAGCTGCCTCTTGCACACCCCCTACTGGGGAAGTGCCTGCAACCAAGGTACATGCCCTTGACTGGAATCGAACCCGGGACCCTTCAGTCCGCAGGCCGACGCTCTATCCACTGAGCCACACCGGTTTCAGCTGAAGACTCCTGTTTTTACGATGAAGAGTAACCTGCAATGCTCTGCTGTGTTCATCAATGAGGATGTGTATTTCTAGCTCAACAATACCTGCATGGAGTTACATCTGGCAATTTTAGAAATAACGGAATTAGTTAAGCAGCAAAATAAAATGATAGTAATAAACAGATTTACTAAATAGTGGATGAATGACTATACAATTCATTGTATTCGTATCTTATAGGTATGTTTCTCGCTTGGACAATTAACATCTGATCACAGCTGTCCAGAGAGAACTGGCCAAAAGATATATTTTGTTTTTCCTATGCCAAAAAAACAAAAACAAAAAACAAAAAACGAACACTTTTCTAAAAACTGGAAAGTGTTACATAAAAATCCAGATTTCCAGCTTTATTTGAAAACATAAATCAGGAGACCTAGATACCGGGAAAGATTTCAGGTGCATAGTCAGCAGAAAATGAGCAATAAATGTGTCTTTGTATTTGCCACTGTCTCCGCCACTCCTTGTCTCACACCCCGCACAGTTCAGTTCCTGACATTGCCGGCCTGGCCCCTGTGGGCATCTGAGTTTGCAACTCCTGTGGCAAGTCTCAGGGCCATTCCTGGTCTCCAGCCTTCACTCCTGTAAGCATCTCTTTTTACTTTAGTCTGACTCCCCTCGCCTTTGTCCAACGGCAGACAGCTCCGCCAAACTCCATCTGCCCCAGAGGATAACAGCTTTAACTCTTCCCTGCCCATCCAGGGAAGGGCACTTACAGACCCGGGGACATTAACTCACCCACTGAAACAAACAACCACCATCCCTCCCGAAAACTTCTTCCTGGCCCGTCATTACATATCAGCTGAAAGCCAACTGCAGGCGGGAACTTGGGGGCCAGTGTAACCCACACCGTTTGCTTTTGTACACTTCACAGGAGTGGTATAGACCAGTGGCTCTACATGTTTGCCTGGCCAGTGTGGCTCAGTGGTTCGGCATTGACCCATGAGCCAGGAGGTCACGTTTCGATGCCCAGTCAGGGCCCACACCAGAGATGTGGCTCCATCCCCAGTTGGAGGCAGCCAATCAATGGGTTCTCTCTCATCATTAATCTCTCTCTCTCTCCCTCTCCCTTCCTCTCTGAAAGCAACAGAGGTAATACTTTTGAAATAAGTAAATAAATACATTTTGCCCAGCACCAGAATTGCTTGGTGGTCCATGAATTGCCTGGTGGTCCATGCGATCCATGAGGTCCATGAATTGCCTGATGGTCCATGAGGTCCGAAAGGCTGGCGGCCGCCGTCAAACACAGCATCCTGGGTTGGGGAGACAGCAGGGTTTCCGACTCTGTGGGTCTGGGGGGGGGGGGGGAATTTCCATGTCTAAGGTCCCCAGTGATGCTGATGCTGAAAAAGCAAACTCAGGCACAACAGGGACAAGGTGTTGGGCGGCACCACGTGTACTGCAGGGGCTGGAAGAGGGTCACAGCTGACAGCAGGAGGCAGGGACAACAGGCGTGTGTACACTCACAGGTGCTCATTCGGCGTCCCCATCAGACGGCGTCCCCATCAGACAGCGCCCAAAGAGAATGAAAACGTCTCCGCCTCCAAAAGGGTCTTCCTTTGGAATCAGCTGTTCAGAGGATTCTTCCACTTGGCCTAGGGCTGCTTGTAACCAAACCCCTTCCTACAGTATGCCTTCAGACGCCTCCCTTGCAAGGAATATGTATGTTTTTTCAACCACTTATTCCAAACAATCTCAGGCCCTGGTGCAGTCAGGCACTTTCCCAGCGCTGCTCCCGCGGTGTCAGCTGCTCTCGGTTAGTGTCAGACTCCAGCTGGAATCCATGGTAAGACGGTGCTGACAACTCCGGCAGGTGTGACATCCCGGGAAGGCTGGCCCGCCCCCCCGCATTAAACTGGTTTTCCTCTATGTTAATCACTGATCTAAAAGAAAGTTTCTCAAGATGGAAATGGATAAGGACCGTACTCCGGGCAGTCCTTAAGACGTGATATAAGATTACTCTGAGGACATGAGAGACTGGCCCGTGAGCACAAGTTAAAGTTGGATGCCCTAACCGGTGTGGCTCAGTGGTTAGAGAGTTGGCCTGCGGACTGCAGGGTCCCAGGTTCGATTTCAGTCAAGGGCATATACCTTGATTGCGGGCATATCCCCAGTGGGGGTTGCGCAAGAGGCAGCTGATGGACGTTTCTCCCTCATCAATGTTTCTAACTCTCTATCCCTCTCCCTTCCTTTCTGTAAAAAAAATCAATAAAATATATGTTGTTGTTTTTTTTTTAAAGTTAAAGTTGGAAACACAGAGGAACAGATGCACGCACACATCTTCGCCTGAACCCAAAAGCGCTGGATTTCCCCTCCGCTGCCAATCTCTGAAAATAGGAAATAGAATGTTTCCTTTGGACCAACGAGGGTTCTCTCAGGAAAGCGTGACTCAGAGGGTGATAACCGGGGCCTTTGCTGACGGAGAACTCAGGGGGTTTTCCTAGGGGACAGGTCACCCACACGGCGGGGGCGGAATGAGGCATGCAGGGTGGACCCTTCCAGGTTCTCCCAAGCCCGCCTCCCTGCAGGCCATGCCTCCTCCTCCCCTTCGGAAAGGGGACACATTGTTTAACAGTGTGCCCAACTCCTCCTACCTGTTGAAAATGTCCCAAAATACCGTCTATTCAACCGAAAGTATGGTGGCTCTACTTTCTAAAGCAAAATGATGACGATCTGCCCAGCCGGTGTGGCTCAGTGGTTGAGTGTTGACCTATGAGCAAGGGGGTCATGGTTCGATTCCCGGTCAGGGCACATGCCCAGGTTGTGGGCTCCGTCCCCAGTAGGAGGTGTGCAGGAGGCAGCCCATCAATGATTTTCTCTCATCATTGATGTTCCTATCTCTCTCTCTTTTCCACTCTGAAAATAAATAAATAAATAAATAAAAATAAATAAATAAATAAAAAATTATATATATATATATATATATATATATATATATATATATATATATAGCAGTCTATCAGTGGAGCCACATATTTAAAATCAGATCTCTCTACCACTTCCTTTGACTCCAACATTCTTTACGTGTTCCTATAGAAAAAGCCTCCTTATTTTTCCAAGTGACTGATCTGCATTCTAAGGAACAGCTTTGGTCTAATAAGCACAACTGCATTGGCCCTCGTGATCCCCAGGTTAAAAAAACTGTTCCATCAGCCATTTGATGTCAAAGAAAACAAACTAGGCTAAGTCCACTCTCACAAAAACCCCATTCATAGATGAATAAACAGCCTCGGAAACCGTAGCTCCCGGCAAAATGTGCCAGCGAAGAACAGGGACGTGAACAGAGCATGTGAATGCGAAGAGACAGATCTGCTGCTCCCAGTTTCCAACGACCAGAGAGGAACAGGGATGCGGGGAGCACAGGGCGCTCTCGTCACACTGGTGGGGAAAGAAAACATCTATAGAGCGATCGATCACTCCCCGTTTCAAATACCATTTCTAAATCGCCGGCATGGGAAGCTATCAATGAACCAACTGTACCTAAACCTTGGATTCTCAAATGCCGGAGCCACCAGGATACCACCATCTCCAGAATCCCACAGTGCCTCCAGCTCTGGCTCCCGGATTCATGTCTGCCCCCAAGTGCAACTCGGACCAAGTCACGCCCCTGCTTTCCAAAACAACCAGAGCAAAATCACAAAGGCCTGAGCAAGATAAGAGCCTACATGATAAGGCCCTCACCAAGATAAGGCTCTGCAAGACCCTCTGTGCGTCTCCAACCCCACCCCCACCCCACCCACCATCCTCACTCTCCATGACCCCCATCCCCCTTCCTTTCCTCCAACACTCCGAGCTCATTCGCCCCTCTGGGCCTTGGCACTCCCTGCTTTTCTGCCGACAGTGCTTTCCCCGCTAATGTTCCCACGGCCGCCTTGTCATCAGGCCTCCGTGTCACCACCTCAGAGAGGCATCCCTGGGACCTCCCTCATCCCAATCGCTCGCCTTCACGTCTCTGCTCTATGTTGAGTTTGTCAACAGCTGGTATTTTCTTGCTCATCCGTTTTGTTGTTGTTTTGTTGTTGTTGTTTGCCAGCTACCACGTAACAGCAGGGCCAGCTGGACCCCTGCGCCTGGCACAGTGCCTGGGCTCAGTGTGACCTCAGGGATGATCTGAGTTTTACGATACCCTTGTTTCCCTCCAGGGTGGAAGCTGTCCTCAACATTGAGTGTGCCTCGCAAGCCTTTTCCGAGGGAGCCAGCACTAAACCTTCCCGTGGCCCCACCTTCCTCTAAGACAGTGGTCTGCAAACTCCTTAGTCAATAGAGCCACAACAGTACAACGATTGACATTTCTTTTGAGAGCCGAAAACCGACTTCTGCGCATGGGCCACGAAGTTTCAACCGAAAACCGACTTCTGCGCATGGGCCACGAAGTTTCAACCGAAAACCGACTTCTGCGCATGGGCCACGAAGTTTCAATCGCACTGTACGTACGTGCACGCCCGCACGTGGTATTTTGTGGAAGAGCCACACTCAAGGGGCCAAAGAGCAGCAAGTGGCTTGCGAGCCGCGGTTTGCCGACCACAGCTCTAAGACACACAAGGTCCTCAAGGAAAGTATCAACCAAGGGGAAGACCAAAGATGGAGCTGGCCCATACACCGACAGAGGGAGGATGGAACTGTCGCACATTTGAGTAAGCCTGTGAAAGGTAACACTCAGACACAGCAGCCGTTATGTAAAGTGCTGTCCCCATTTTCCCTCTTTTAATGCTAACTAAAGCCCTGTGGGCTGGTTACTATCAGTCCAGTTTTACAGAGGAGGAGCCCCTGAAGGCTTGGAGGAGATAATTTACTCACCTAAGCTTCCAAACCGGTCAGTGCCAGATAGAGAATTCGAATCCAGCTCTATTGTATTTCAAAGCCTATGTTTTGTTCTATGAGTGCCTGACAGTCTCTCTGAAGGCAGTTAAAGTGAAGAAGCTGTGAAGGCTCAAAGGCAGGCGGGAAGTGGGGCCATAAAAGTTGTAGATGTGGCTAAAGGAGGTTAAATGTATTATGTGCGTGCGTGCATGCGTCTGTGTATGGCTCCACCAACTAGAAATGTTCATTGTATCGGACAAAAAAATTGTAATCGAGCACTCAAAATAAAACGAGAATCAAAGGATCCAATTCATTACTGAGTTGCATTCTAGAACACTATAACACAACCAACTCCAATAAAAACAAGAAACTGGCTGGATCACAAATGCAAAACTATCAGACCCAAAATATGCAGAGAATTAAAAAAAAAAAAAAAAAAAAAAAAAAAAAAAAAAAACTCTGCCTATGCTGTGGAATTCTTTTAATAAAAGAATAAATAAAAAAGAGAACTTAAGAAGAAGTATGCGTCCGAGGAGTGTGAATCCTGAAGGGGTCCCCAGGAAACACAAAAACAGGAGCTCTTGGAAGCCGCCCTGCCCCACCCGTGGAGCCTGGAAGAGCTGAGGGCAGCCCCTGGGCCGGAGGAAGTGGCTGGACGGACAGCAGGACCAGCTCCCGGCTTCCCGTCCCAAAGCCTCTGCGGCAGCGATGTGCCTTCGCTGTGCACCCCTTGGGCTTGTGAGAAGCTGAACGGGCACAAATACGGGAAAACGCGGCCAGGGTCATGAAAGTCACACCGGCTTTCTTCCCCAGAGCCTGGACCGGGCTACCCCGTGATGAAAACTCCAGAAACAGAGGAGAGCGGAAAGCAAGCCGAGAGGGAGCATGAATGTCCCGGAGCCAGAAGGGTCCCGAGTGGAGGCAGTGACACGGAAGAGGGGAGCGGGGAAGAGGGACCCCCGGCTGTACACAGTGATGTGAACCCCGAGAGAGGCGTGGGGGGAGCCCGGCACAGAGCTCCGAGGACACAGGACGGGGACACCGGCTCGGGACACCCCAAACGCTCCTGGCTGTTTGTTCCCCAAAGGACATCCAGTGTCATTTCCCATCAACGACCTCTCCCCCGGAATCAGCTACAGAAGACAGAGAGCATGACTGGCCAGCAGAGGATCCTGGAAACAAATTTCAGCCACAGTGTCCACCGGCCACTCCACAACGCCCTTCCTACTGCTTGTCTTAAAAAAAAAATAAAAATAAAATAAAATAAAAAAAATGATGAGAACTCTTCAAATCCCAAGAAACATGCAAGAAGGCTCAGGGGAACCAGCTCACAGAGTCGCTGAGAATCTCCTGAGGCTGTTGGGAGGTGATGCTTATAAAGGTGTGTGTGTGTGTGTGTGTGTGTGTGTGTGTGTGTGGTGTGTGTGGTGTGTGGTGTGTGGTGTGTGTGTGTGTTTCCCTGGTGATCCCTCTCTAACCCGAAAACCGTCTTTTGCTTTCATTAGTGGCCACGTCAAGCACCGCTGGAGAACTTAAATGAGGGAGGCTGAGCCCATGTCAGATCCGACAGAGGACCCACCAATGAAGGCTGAGACGTGTTCGGCCGCGTGTTGAAGCCGAGTGTCCCGAAGTGCAACGAGCTCACGGCTCCGGGACCTGGTGAGCATGCAGTCCCATGGCCTGGCCTGCGATTCTGCGTCTCTGGCAATCCTGCAGGGACGCAGGTGCCCAGCCATGGACCAGGTGCCCCATGTTTCGCTGTCAACAGCGAAAGCCAATCCTAATGCTACGCTCACTGCAAGTCCAGGGACTATAAGGAAAAAAAAGTTGAGCCCTGGCCCATGTGGCTCAGTGGAATGAGCATCGTCCCATTCACCAAGAGGTCGCTGGTTCAATTCCTGGTCAGGGCACATGCCCGGGTTGCAGGCTCCCCAGGAGGGGGCATGCAGGAAGCAGTGAACCCACGTTTCACTCTCATTGATGTTTCTATATCTCCCTTTCCCTTCCTCTCTCTCTTAAAAAATCAGGCTGGCCAGTGTGGCTCAGTGGTTGAGCGTTGACCTATGAACCAGGAGGTCACGGTTCAATTCTTGGTCAGGGCGCATGCCTATGTTTCACCCCCAGTAGGAGGTGTGCAGAAGGCAGCCCATCAGTGATTCTCTCTCATCATTGATATTTCTCTCTCTCTCCCTTCTCTCTGAAATCAATAAAAATATATTTAAAAATAAATAAAGAAAAATAAAAAACAATAAAAACGTATTTAAAAAAAATAATAAAGTTAAGAAAATACACTTTGCGAGTTCATGAGATTGGCGAGAGGCATCGATCACGCAGCTAACCAAGACCCCTCCTGACTGGCACAAGTGCTGGCCTGGGTCCTCTGAGGGGCACTGACTGTGCCCCTGGTGCCAACCTTATGGCAGACCTGGCTACCGGGCAAAGCGGAGAGGGAGCAGTGAGAACAAGGAGTGGTGGTTCATTGAGAGCCCAGTGAGGAGTGGAACTGGGGTAAGAACCCAGTCTCATTCCAGAGTCCACACTCTCACCACCAAACCACTGCCCGGTACAGGCCATGCGATGCCGTGACGAGGGAGGAGGGTATTTCAGAGCCATGGCACTTACTAGTGTAACTATGGGGCCTGAGCAAATTCTCCCCCCCCCCCCCCATCTCTTCGTCTTTAGTGTGGGCACATAACGGTTCGTGCACCTCGCTGGGTTTTCTGAGGATTAAACGAAGTCTAAATAAAGCACTTCACCCACTGTCTGACACATAATAAATGCTCCAGGGAATGTTATCCAATTATTACGATGAAGAGAACTTTACTGAATTATCTGAAAGGCAAGGTGCCATGAACGATGAATTAATTTGATTTACAACTAGTTTTCCTGACATATACAAAATATGTGGAACACACACACACACACACACACACACACACACCGGACAACTCTCCTCCTAACACACAGTATCAGTGCCTCCCATCGTGGGAATCCTGGAGGTCTAGTCATCAGCAGGGGAAGATCCAGAGTCCCCTGGCCAGACCGCCCAGGGTCAAACTCTGCTCTGTCGCTCCCCAGCTACGTGACATCGGCAGAGGGATTTAACCGTTCTGTGCCTCAGTCTCCTCAACTGCAAAATGGAAATCACCGACCTAGCCTGAGTGGTTGTGCACCAGATGAACGAACCCTTACAGTGCTCAGACCTGGGCCTGACACATTCTAATATTTCCTGAGGATACACTGTGATGACAAGTGGGTGCAGTGTGGCTAAGATTACTACAGATAATAACACTACAGATAATAACAAGCACAAAAAAACAGACGCCTTAATTCATTCTGCGACATCAACCTTCTTCCTAACGCACGTACCCGCCTAGCGACCTCCATGTGCGCGCAGGCCGCAGGCTGCGGTGGGGTGTGGGTAGTTTTGAATCCAAAGCCTTCTACGACCTCAGAACGGCCACAGCCACGGGATCCTGCGATACCGGGAGTGGCAAAGTCTACGGGAGGAGCCGCTTATCGGCAGCAGGTATTTATAAAACGGGGGGGTGCGGAGAGAGGTTGGCAAAGACAGCTAAAAATAGTCCCCCACGCAAACGCGTTTTGCAGACATCCATAGTCCATGAGAAAGCCAATACTTCCCATCACCGACAGGGAAATATATTCGAGATGTGTGCCGCGCAACGGGGGAGCAGGCAGCCTCTTGCCATCTGAGAGTCAGCCACATACCTGCTCCTTTTCCCTTCCCTAGAGCCTGTCCCAGAAAGTCTGGAGGTCATTCTGTAAGGCGCTGCTTTCGGGTCCAAAAGGGCACAGGCATTCCATATCGCGCTGCCACGTGCTCACCACAGGTATGTAACCGCATCGGCCCCCAGGGCTCCGGGCACCCACAGTGCTCCCGGACCAGCGGGAAACTTTCCCCGGATGGAAGCGATCCCCACCACGTCCCAACGGCAAGGCAGCCGGACCCCAAGCCCACTGTAACGGGCTATCCCTTCCAGATGCTGAACACACACAACGGGCTGTGGATTCACACTTCTCTCCCAAACCCAAGAGGAACAACAACAACAAGAAGACAAATCTTGAGAGTGTGAAGATCTGACTCTGTAATCTTCCTGTGTGCCTGCGAGCATTTTCCTGGCTGCACATTATCAAGAAGGCTGGCGGATCCGAGAAGCCAGCGTGGTCAGCTGTAACCCTTCCTCCCCCGGGGACCAGTGCCGGGCAGCAGAATGGGAGCCACAAAGGGGAGCCACAAAGGGGAGCCGCCTGGGTACCTGGTTAGACGCCCCATTTCAGAAGGTAAAAATGAGCAGGTGACCTTCCTTTCAGTAATGCATGGCATGGAAGCCAATGTTTCGAAAAGACTGTCCCTTCCACATGTAGTAACTATCCAGAACTGCCAACGGGACAGTCTACATGCCCATGCCATGTGCTCTTTATGATTACAGCATGTCACAGCGCACACCAGCCTTGCGTCAAGGGCTCAACAGCCAGGTGTGGCGACCATATTGGATAGAACAGTTCTCAGACCCAGAGACTGCCGAAGTCGCCAGTTTCCCAGGCTGCCTCCAGGGCAGACTTACAGGTAAAAGAGATAGACCAGCCCTAACCGGTTTGGCTCAGTGGATAGAGCATCGGCCTGTGGACTGTAAGGTCCCAGGTTCGATTCCGGTTAAGGGTATGTTACTTGGTTGCGGGCACATCCCCAGGAGGAGGTGTGCAGGAGGCAGCTGGTCAATGTTTCTCTCTCATGGATGTTTCTCTCTATTCCTCTCCCATCCTCTCTGTAAAAGTGTCAATAAAATATATATATATATATATATATATATATATATATATATATTTTTTTTTTTTTTTTTTTTTTTTTTTTTTTTTTAAAAAATCGGCCAACTCAGTCTGGGCAAGTCGCTGGATGGGTAATAAACCCCAATTCAAAACAGGCTCTGGGTATTTTAAGTGAATGGTTGGTACCCAGCGCGGACAACTGCTATTTACTTTTTACCCAATGCACAAGTATTTGCTGTCTTCATCCCTTTCAGTGAGAGCCCAGGTGCGTTTGGCCGCCGGACAAACCTCTTCTCAGGGGAGAGTATATCCCTCCCCTTTCCCACAGGAGCGCCAACGGGCAGACATCCGCGCGGACACCTCCCATCCACCCCATTCCACGTGGTTTCCATCCCCCCCCCCATACACCACCCCACGTGGTCTCCATGCACCCTCCCCCGGGGGCAGGAGGAACGGGATGCGGACAGGCTGTCCCTCCCGCCCCAGCGTCGGTGGGAAAGAGGACCTCCTCTTACCAGGTTACCACCCCCAGGCTCACTGCCATGCCAGGAGGAAGAGCAGAGAGTCTGCCAGGAGTCGTTAGGAGTAGTTATCAGAGGAGGGCTTTGCAGTTTGCACTTGGTTATTAGCATGGAGAAAGGACAGCCATCACTCCCGGCCGGGAAGAACAGACAGAAGAAAAGGCAGTGGCCTGAAACAGAGATGCTGAGCTGGGGGAGGTGGGAAGGGAGGGGGAAGGGGTAATGGGGACGCAGGAGAGCAGAGCCGAAAGGGACCCATGAAAACACTGGTTGAGCTTGGTTCTCTGGGAAGAGCAGAGGCCTGAGCCACCTCCACCCCCTTTTCCTCGAAACCTTGGGAAAGTCAAAAGTACGCGCGACAAACTCCGAGTGCAGGCGTCTCCCCTGTCCCATCCCCCATCCCACCCAGCACAGCTCAGCCCCATCTCTCCTTCCCGGGTCTCAGTGCGGCCTGAGCGCGCCCGGGGCCAAAGTCACCGGTCCGGGGCGCCCCGGTGTGGCTCCCGCGCCGCCCGGGCTCCTCCGCCACACCGAGCGGAGCGGGGGCCGGGCCGGGGCCGGCGCCGCCACACAAAGGGCCTGTGCCCGCTCCGGGGCCGCGGGCACCGCACCCGGCAGGGCAGCCAGGCGCCCGTGCTCCCCTCCGGGAAAGGCCGCCCCCTCCCGGCGCCAGCGGGGCTCCAGCGGGGCTCCCCCGGCGGCCACGGCCGCAGCCCCCACCCCAGAGCCGGGCGCCGGCCGCTCTGGGGAGAGAAGTTGGCTCGTCCCCGCGCGTCTCGCTGGCAAGACGGGCCGCGCACCCCGTCCCCGCGGCCGAGACCCCGGTGTCCCCCCGAACTCACCTCTCGTCCAGTCCACCACCTGCTTGGGGCTCCACTTGGTCACGGGCTCCATGGCCAGCCGCTCCCCGCGGGGCCGGAGTCGGGGGAAGTGCTGCCGCCGCCCGCGCCCGCGGTCCCGGGAGGCGCCCGCGGAGCCCGCGGTCAGGGCTGCATGGCCGGTCAGCGGTCCATCCCGGCGCCGCCCCGCCGGCCGCGGCCTCCCCGCCCCGGGACCGAGCCCGGCGCTCCCGCTGCCCCGGCCGGACGCCTCCTCCGCCTCCTCCTCCTCCTCCTCCGCGGCCCCGCCGGACAGCCCTCCCGGGCAATCGCCGCTCCTCCTCGGCGCGGGGCCCTCCGGGCCGCGGCCCGCCGCCCCTCCGCGCCCCCGGCCGGCTGGACTCTCCCCGCGGTGCCCGGGCTCCCGCTCCGCTCCGGCTCCTCCTCCTCCGGGCGGCGTGCTCCCCGGTCCCCGGTGTGCTCCCGGGCCCCGGGCCCCGGTGTGCTCCGGGTCCCCGGTCCCCGGTGTGCTCCCGGCCCCCGATGTGCTCCCGGGCCCCGGTGTGCTCCCAGGCCCCCGATGCGCTCCCGGTCCCCGCTGCCCGCCGCGGTCCCACCTCCCGGGCCGGAGCGATGGGAGCGGCGCTCGGGTTACAAAGTTGCAGCTCCGGCCGCGGGCCCGGGAATAAAAGGGGAGGCGGGGCCCGGCCCAGCGAAACTCGGGGGCGGGGAGGGCCCGCCCGAAACGCCGGCTCCGGTTACTTTCCCTCTCCAGCCCGGCGCTCCGGGTCCCGGAACTTTCCTTTCCGGGGGGCGGGGGGCGGGCACCCCGAGAGCGCGGGCTGCAGGGGGGCGCGGTGCGCGGGCAGCTGCGCCATCTGCCTCGGTGGGAGCAACGACACACGCAACACAAACAGAAGCGGGATCCGCACGTCCCGCGCGTTTGGAAAGCTTTGTGTGGCTATTGCTCTGCAAGGAGGCCTCCCTTGTTTTAAATGTCTTACGGTAAAGTTATTTTTTGCTTTATGTTTTGGATAGCAGCGGCCAGTGTCAACTCACTTCCCTTTGAACGCTACTGGTTATAGATTGATTGCTGGATTATAATATTCGTATTTGCAAAGTGAGCTCATGCACTTTTGGATTAGTCACGCATGATGAAGGGACTTTGTCAGCCAATTCCTCCCACCCCTCAAAAAAAAAAAAAAAAAAAGTAGCATGTGCACAGTGTCAGCGACCGACATGAGGAGGGTCCTTCCACATCTGTGAGTCTCAGTCTGGGGCCAGAGCTGCCCTGATCTGAGGGAAAATCCTGAAGTGTCATGTTTACTTTTTCTTCCTTCAATTGCACCCCCACCCCCACCCCCAAATCTCCTCTGCAGCCCCAGTGAGTTCTGCCTCCTGCTTAATGATTCTAACATGCAACTGTGGCTAATCCGTGCACTCCTTACCGGGCCCCTGTTAACCCTTGGAGGGCAGACCTGCCTGATACAGAGCTTCCTCTCCTCCCCCACTCCCACCACCTAGCTGGTAGCACCTAGTACGAACGGAAAGGTGGGGCTGGTTCTTATTCAATAAATACCTGTGAAGGCCTCCTATGTGCCAACCTCTGCTCTCCTTGAATGTGTGTTGAACTAGTGTGATACGCACTGTTTGTACAGGTCTGTGTGGACGCACATGCTGGAAAGCTGGCCAGCAGCAGGCCTCGCAGCCGCTGTATGGTGTGGTGAGATACATTATACAGGAAGAAGAAGCATTTTGAAAAGTAAAATATCAGAAACGTATCTATAGGACTGAGAAACCACAACAACACAGGTATGCAGCTATCGAATACAATGATTTTTATTTTTAACAAGAGTTATTGGCAGACCAAGAAACTTGGCAAAGGTGATGATAGAATTCCTGGTAGAGCAGTTGTCCTTTAAAAAAAAGTGTTGTTGTTTTTAACTTAATAGCATCAGTTGTTAGGTATCTTTATGGCAATAAGTAGGGAGAAGGATCTTGACACTTGTCATTGGATCCCGACGGGGGTGGGGGGGGGTAACGTTTTTAGTTACAGCAGTCACTATGTGTTGTGTCTCAGTGATGAGGATGAGGATTCAAGTAACCACATAATTTATCCAGATCAAGATATTACTGAATATGAAAGGGAAATCTAGCAATACTTACTTTGGGAAAAACACGAATAAATTGGGCCATATGGTCCCTGTGATTACGAAGAGGGGTCAACTGTTAATGACTTTGCCATAGAATTTTACCTGATGTTTTCACAATGTTTCTAAGTGCATTTCCATTAGTCATTCCTGGGGCATTTACAGCTAAAACTCCCGGTAGTCAAGCAAAAGTTCGCTAACTGTCATCCCATTGGGTCAATACACTCTGCCTGCGCTCAGGACACAAACACAGCCTAGCTGAAGAGGGAGGCCATGCTAAGATCTCTCACCGAACACCAATTAACCATCTAAACGAATTAGCGTGCTGTTTACACTTCCAGTCCTAGAGGCTGATGACTATTTAAATGAGGCCTTCTTCCTTAATTACAGCTGTGAGCCTGTGAACGTGGCAGGGAGGCCTGCCTTCTTGGCGGAGAGGCAAACGTGAAGGCGTCCAAAGCCACGGCGGGCGTCAAGGCAGAATCTGAGGACATTCATGTGGACACAGACGATCAGAACCGGGTTGGCAGAGCATCGGTCTGCAGACTCAAAGGTCAGTTCCGGTCAAGGGCGTGTACAGTTGTTGCGGGCACATCCCCAGTGGGGGATGTGCAGGAGGCAGCTGGTCGATGTTTCTCTCTCATCGATGTTTCTGACTTTCTGTCCCTCTCCCTTTCTATCTGTAAAAAATCAATAAAAATATGTTAAAAAAAAAAAAAAAGAAAAAGAAAAAAAAGAACGACCCTTTATAGCTTTGCTGCGTCTTCTCTGCTAGCTAGCTGTCCTCTGCGGCAAGGGGGTTCTATTGTATCTGGGAGCGCGTTCCCAAACCACAGCTGTGCCCTCTTCTTCAGGAGCACACCTCCGTGGCACCGGGGTGTTTACCACGGTTCCTGGCACTTCACCAGGCGCGGCACCAATCCTTTCGTAAGTCAGGCGGGCCTCGCAGAAGAGCTGACACTAAGCCTGGGCCTCCCGGATTTCTCTTGCCAACATCCTGCTTTCTTCTGACATTGTGTCTTCTGATGTGTTCAGATAAGGTGACCAGACGTCCTGCTTTTGGCGGGACAGTCCCAATTTCTAACAATTTGTCCCTCGTCCCGTGGCGTTTTAAAAAAAAAAGTCCCAATTTCTGGAAAGAATCGGGACTGTCCCGCCAAAAGCGGGACGTCTGGTCACCTTAGTTTAGGTCATTTATTCAATCCATGAACGATTTCCTTGTAAGACACTCACCTAGGCCCAATGAGGATTCTGCACACACACACAAGGAGCCCTTAGGAACCAAAAGGCACCCTGTGGTTTTGGAGGGGTGATGGGGTGTTTGCTTTCTGACCTAGACAAGGGGATTTAAGGATGGATGATATTCTCGTCCGAAGCCGGTTCATATGTAATTATTTGTTTATTTGAGAACTAGGGATGGAGCATTTTTTTATTCGTGTTATGATGAATTTGTTTGATAAACATAGGAGCAAACTTTTAAATAAATTTGTCATCTGTAAAGACCCAGTCTCCTTCCCCAGTCAAAACAATGGTTTCCAAAATGAAAGAAAAAAAATGAGCAAGTTAAGCAAGGTGCTCCAAATATCTCACAATCTAAGATTATAATTTTCTTCCCATCACATGGTTGTTGTTTTTTTACCATTTTCAGAACATACAAAGGTATGTAATATTCCCCTCCCATATCATTGCCTCATGCGTGTCTCTTGTGTTATCTTTTATCTTGAGAAATACTCATTCTTATCTATGACATCACCTCACTGCAAAGGCACTGGCTAACTACGTTATCCAGGCTGCTGACGATCCTGTCTTCCACTTAATTCCGTTTGGTCTGAATTCTTCACACCGTGGTAATGTAATTTCCTTCCTAAACGTGCCAGGCTTCCCATCAGATAATTAAGGCAGTAAGTCCTCATTTTTTGTTTGTTTGTTTCCTTAAGTCTCACAGGCGTTGCCCTGCTTATTCGGCTTCTTTTGATCATTCAGTCCCTTTAATGAAGTCATCCTACAGTTGGAAAGCTGATATTTGGCTTTTTTTTTTGTTTTTTATGAACCCTATCAGTAACTCAAGAGTTCAATGTCAAGTGGGTAGTAAACATGCACAAACCTCACCTCTTTTACGTCAGACTTAGAGACGTTGATTAAACTCTTCTCACACGGAAGAGCAACCTTGACACCAGTGAATCCCATTTCCCAGGATGTATCACCGTGTTTTTGGAGAGTCGTCCTACGAGGCAATCTCAAACAAGTGGAGCTCAGGAGACGTTTGTTCCCACTATCACATTGCAGAGGGTCCGAGGAAAACAGCGGGCCATCCCGCTGGTCCTTCTGGCGGCCCCCACCTAACTCTGTGGGACTCAGCTCCCAATAAGCACACGTAATGCCGAGAGCTTCAGACTCCACGACTTTTGTTTCAGACCCAAGTTGCAGGCTGATGATAACAGACAGGGGGGAAAAAAAGGGGAGGATTGATGGAGGTCATCCTACATCTCAACATAAAACCACCATTTCGTTAGCAAAGCACACTTGTAGCAGGAGAAGTAAAAGGCAGATCGCGAACACACCAAGCTCAAATTTTACAGAATTCTCTAAAGCGTTAACAAGAAGAGCATCAAGATCATGTTGTGTTTTTCGAATTTGAGTTTGGCACAACAGAAATATTTTATAATGCCACTTTAAATCAAATCCAATAAAGGCATACAAATGCGCCAAACTATAATTCAGCACCATTAATGAACTTGGGGTTCCATTTAAAGTTTGCTCTTCGTTATTGAGCTGCAATTGCACGCAGAGAAGGAACGTTCTTCTAGTTTTATTCTATCGAGGGTATTTTAATTCTCCAGCCCCTGCTAATCAACACATCCAGATTTTCCACTAAAAGCACATTTATGCCTCCCACTTGGGACCCTTAGACATGTGAGCCTGTAACGGGACCCTATTCCTTCATTTTCCACGACACCCTTGTACTTGGAAATGCTACAATCATCTGGCGTGGGAGGGAAAGGTGGTAAGAAAACGAACATATGAGAAAAGCAGGAAGCGTTTCAGTCCGCGTCAACATCAAAGGGAAGGGACGAAAATTAATACCAATCAGGCTTTTCCTGCAGGCAGTTAGATGATTCCATAGGACTCTAAGAGCACTCCCAGAGGCCTCATGGAACAGGAAAACGCACACTTGTTGCCAAAAAGTCAGCAGAATGGCTGTTGAAACCCACAACCAGCTCACCAATGATGGTCACGGTCATTGTTTTACCGAGTTCATTCCACTCTGGAAAAAACTCCCAGATCCAATCTCGTGTTTCCATTTAGTTCCATATAAGTTTTATTTTTAGTTACAGAGAAAGGGGAAGGGGGGGGGGGGTCTACCCATTCCTTTTTCCTTTTGCACTTTTTTCTCCTCCTGAGCCTCGTCCCAGAGGCGCAGTTGTGGGATGTAGTGAGGAAGGTTCCAGAAGCTGAGGAACCTCCATTTGGAGGCCAACAGAAAGCCCTGCCGTGCTTAAGCTGTGATCCCCGAGTCCCAGGAAATTCCTGCTGCTGGGTATGGTGAAGCCAGAGGGTACCCGCGTAGAGCATTGGGGAGGGGAGCCGGCAGGCCTCAGGCCTGTCCTGCTCCACGTGACATCTCCTGGGGCTGCCACACAGGGACGCCCTGCGGAGCAGGAAACAAGGGGAAATAGACTTGGGGTGCTGGCCTCGCCTGTGAGGACCCAGCCTGAACAGGTGGGCAGCCAGGAATCATCTTCGGTATCGCCCCCTCCCCACGTGTGCCCACGTCTGGTGGCTAGACAACTCCATGTTCACTAGGTCCTTTGCTCAGAGAATTCCTGTTCTCTTGGAGCCCCACTAACTGTACTGTCACAGTCTCTTAGCGAGCCATGTAACCTTGACCAAGTCAGCCTCTGAGGGACTATCTACGCAAAAATCAGGTTCACAGGAACTTTACTAGTCCTTCCAGCTTCACAATTCCCCTTTCTGGTCATGAGACATCGGCTGTTGAGTGCAGAAGAGGGAGGAGGCAGTTTTGCTTGAGGAACGTGAGGGAGTCCTCTCTGTGTCTGCTGAGCCCATGGGGTTCGCCATGGTTGTATAGCCTCACTCGCTGACATTGCATTTGAAAACGGGACATGGGACAGTAATTGGGGAAGAGAAAGAAGAGCCCTAGCTCGTTTGGCTCAGTGGATAGAGCATTGGTCCCAGGTTTGATGTCCGTTGAGGACACATGCCTGAGTTTGTGGGCTTGATCCCCCAGAGGTGGACTTGCAGGAAGAGCTGACCCATGATTCTCTCTCATTATGGATCTTTCTGTCTCTCTCTCTCCCTCTTCCTTCCTCTCTGAAATCAATAAAAATATATTTTAATAAAAGAAAAGAAAAAAGGAGAAGATCCAAGGCTGTGCATTGTTTATAGATTTTAATATAAAATGGCGTTATTCCACTTGTCAGAGGCTATCACTATGCAATGGTCACAAATCAGACTTTGGTTGTCAATCTGAGGGTTTCATGTAGGGCAGTGTTAGCATAAAATAAATAAAAATATCACATGCACAGAGAAGCACTCATTATTATTATTTTTAAAATATATTTTAATTATTTTTATAGAGAGGAAGGGAGAGGGATACAGAGTGAGAAACATCCATGAGAGAGAAACATCCATCAGCTGCCTCTTACACGCCTCCTACTGGGGGTGTGCCCGCAACCAAGGTGCATGCCTTTGACTGGATTTGAACCCGGGACTCTCCAGTCTGCAAGCTGATGCTCTATCCACTGAGCCATACCGGTTAGGGCTACTCATTACTATTACCAGCCATCAGAAGCCAGCTCTGGCTCCTTCTTGAGGGCATGGCTCCCCAGGAAAGAAATGCCACCTGGAGGAAGTAAGGGGCCCCATGATCATTGAATCCAAGCTGCTAGCTCACTTCCAACAACCTTCACCTTGCCTTTCCCCACGGAGAAGATCTCACGGGCAACCATTGTTGGAAAGTTAATTTCACTGGATTGTTTTTACAAGTATATTCTCTTTAGTTCTGTGACTCTTGTTTCTCCTCCCCACCCCATCAAATGAAAACATATCCACAAAATGACCTATAATTAAATGACTATTATACAAAGAGTAAAAATCCAAAATTTGTGGGTTTGTTTTTCCAGAAAGTCTAGTCCTCGTTGTGCCCACATCCCTTCACTAAGCAGTGATTCACGGATTCATTTCATGTCTCTGGGGTCAAAAACAAACAATCTATAAAGTTTCTTCCAACTCTATGTCATTGTCAAGTTAACTATTGCAACGCTGCTTACCGTTGTTTAAAAATCAGCACAGCCCTAGCCGGCTTGGCTGGATGGATAGAGAGTCAGCCTGCGGACTGAAGGGTCCCAGGGTCGATTCTAGCCAAAGGCACATGCCCGGGTTATAGGCTTGATCCCCAGTAGGGGGCAGGTGGGAGGCAGCCAATCAATGATTCTCTCTCATCATTAAAGTTTCTATCTCTCTCTCCTTCTCCCTTACTCTCTGAAAACAATAAAGAAATGTACTTTTAAAAAATCAGCATAAATACATCTGAGGTCTGTCTCCTCCGGCCCAAAATAATTTTCAGATACAAACGGACTCTAATCGGCACTAGTTGCTTTGTTTTCATTTTGCACCCACTGGATAAAATCTGATGTCTTTTTCCACCCCTGCAGTCCACCTCTCCGTGCGAGCCGAAACGTCTCAGGTATTGGGCACTGACCTTCCCACGATGCAATGGGAGAGAAAGCACCTCTCCCAGTCCCCTTTTCCCTTTAACAGCTGGCTCCACCAACGGCTCTTTGTAGGCTCAGCATCCAGGAGTAGAGATGAAGTCTCCACATGACTGACAAGGCCTGAAATTTAAGTGATTATCTTATATACACTGAGTGGCCAGATGATGATGATCTCTGAACACATAATAATCTGGCCACTCGGTGTATATCCTATATAAAAAAAAAAAGACTAATATGCAAATTGTCCCCTCTACCAGGAGTTCGACTAGCAGGCAGGCTGGCCAACCACCCATGTCCCCTCCCCCTGGCCAGGCTGGCTGGACCCCACCCATGCATAAATTCATGCACCAGGCCTCTAACACACACACACACACACACACACACACACACACTGAGTGGCAAATTATGCGTTCAGAAATCATAATAATCTGGCCACTCCATGTATATACCTTTTGCTGATTTCTTCATCTGCTGGCACTTTATTTGCTGTAAAGTGGGAACAGTTCAAAGAATGGTGCCATCTCCAGTTACTAATTAATTTACTAAGAAACTTAAAAGCACTCCCTTCTGGGAAAAGGGGGCCTTGAGAGTTGACAGGAACCATTCATCATCAAGGGTCCAGCGGCTAAATCACTGTCATCTCCAGTCCGGCTGCCATACCTTGAAAGCTCCCTGAAGGCTTCCATGGAAGACTGCCCGGAGGGGAAGTCCAGTCGCGGAGGAAAGCTGAACAGGATGAATTCCACATTTACCGTTTTGGTCACTGAGAGGCAGGCCCTGGAACGCTCATCACACCTAGGCCCCAAAGGGGGAACTTCTCACGTGTTCCAGTCCAGTACACAAATAGGATAGCCAACGAGCCAAAGCATTACTCCTTCACTCACATGTCTGCATGGAATGGATGTCCTCTGAGTAGCCATATGCAATTTCTCACCACGTTTCCCGGCTGACATGTAGCTGACCACGATGTTAACTTTTCATTCCATCACACAGCATTTGTGTACAGAAGCCTACTTCCACAGGAACTATGTTCCTATATAGATTATAGGTGGCCCACCAAAAGGAACTTATTTGAGAAAGGGGGGGGGGGGTGTAATTTCTTTTACTTCTGAGCCATGAGCCATGTAATTCAAGTCTCCCTGTCATTAGACAAATCATGTTCATTGCCAAAGTAAAGTAATAATAAGTGATCTTAAATTCATCAACTAATACCCAAAAAAATGTTTTTAAATATCAAATATTTTCTTGAATGGAACCCTAAACAGTGTTGACAACATAGTAGCATAGAAACCAGAGCAGTAAGAAAAGAGACAAGCTCAAGAAACCTAATATTTAATGATTCTTCGTTCAAAAACAATGCTAATAAACAATAAAAAAGTAGCTGTAAAATAAGGCATTATATATTAACAAACAATATACATAAAACATGGCATAACTGATTTTGAAATATCTTTGAAATGCACCCTTTTATTTGTTCAATATGTTTTTCAATGTATGAGAGTAATAAGAATGGTTTTTCAAAACATCTGCAAATTCTTTGATATCTCCCCTTCAAGAGTAGAGCTTGCAGGCAGAGATTAAGCAAAGAATTTCTATGCAAATATGCATAACCTTTGGACACAGACAATAGACAGGGCGAGGAATGAGGTGGGGTGGGAGCCAGATGGAGGAAGGGCAAAAAGGGGGGGAGGGGGAGATGAGGGATATCTGTAATACTCCCAACAATAATATAATTTTTTGAAAATAAGAGTAGAGCTTAATTTCCCTCCCCTTGAGTGACTTGCTTCTAACAGAATATGGCAGAGGTGGGGATGTGTGACTTTGAGACAATGTTTTAAAGGACATGCAGCTTTTGCCTGTTTCTCTTGGATCACTTCCTGTGGAGGAGACCAGTCACCATGTTGTGAGAACACTCAAGCAGCCCCGCAGAGTCATCCAAGTCTGAGGAATTGAGGCCTCAGCCAAAGACCAGCGCCAATTTGCCAGCCATGGGAGTCAGCCACCTGGGAAGCAATGCTTCGGTCCTGGGGAGTCTTCAGATAACTGCTGCCTTGGCCAGCATCTTAAGTATAATCTCATGAGAGACCCTGAGCCGGACCGTTAGCTAAACTGATCCTGGATCCTGACTTGTGGGAAATGGGTGAGATAATAATCAGCTGTTTTTAGCTACTAAATTGGTTTGCGGGGGGAGGGGGGGGGGAGAGTGGGTAAGTTCTACAGCAATAGATAACTAATATAGGAATTTGAACCATTTCTACATTAAGATTTCGGGGGGGAGGTGGGGTGTAGGGAGCGGTTATAGGGTTAACCCTTGGACTGACCTACTGGCAAAGTTGCAAACAAGCCCCAGCTTGGAGGGCACAGCCCTCTAAGCATAATTAAGCTTGATCTTGTAACTGCTTCCTAGATTTTTTCCTGGGTAGTTAATGGGCTGTGGGAGGTGCAGCAAGTAAAACAAGTGACACTTATAAGAACATTGTAAATTACCTTGTTTACCCCTGACTATAAATAAAGCATCAGCTTTGCAGTCAGGATCTGTTCTGTGGCCTCATCCAAGCATAGAAGATTCACCTAGATCCCGCTTATTCTCTGTCTGTTTTTTCTTCATCCTTCACCGGCTCTCCCTCAGGAACCCTTGGCTGTGCTGGCGCAGCACGGGGGAAATGGACATATATAATACTTTCAACAATAAAGATTTTTAAAAATAAAATAAATAAAAAGGTTTCTATCACCTAAATGTATATGTCACTATTCAAATGTTATTAATTTATCTGTTGACAATCACATCCCATTAGAATGTGTGGACTACAAGAAAAAAATATTTGTGTTTTTGTTGTTTTGCACTTACCATCAAAAACTATGCGTGGCACAGGGTAGGTGCTCAAATAAACATTTTTTGAATGTACAAATCATTTTGTGAATTTATCATAATCTCTATCAGATAAAGAGTGGAGGATAGCCTAGCCAGTTTGGCTCAGTGGATAGTGTCGGCCTGTGGACCAAAGGGTCCTGGGTTTGATTCCAGTCAAGGGCATGTACCTTAGTTGCAGGCTCCTCCCTGGCTCAGGTCCTTGTGTTTCTCTCACACTGATGTTTCTCTCTGTCTTTCCCTCTGTCTTCCACTCTCCCTAAAAACCAATGGGAAAACATTTCTGGCATAGATTAACAAACAAAAGAATGGAGGATAAAAAACTCTTTCAACTATTGTTTCATTAGTAGTAAACTAAATAAACATCATAAAAGGGGCTAAACCTTAATACTGCTTATAGTAATGTTAAAATAATTTTACCATGTAGACCCAGTAGCTGTGAAATCTATTTGTTGGCAAAAGGAAAAGACTCCGCTAAAGATAAAATTTCCAAATCGTGTTAACCAATAAACAAATGAGAAGAGAGAATTCTATGGAAAGTTAAACAAAATTCAAAATAATAACCAAACAACACACACACACACACACACACACACACACCCCAGAATCTGGTGTGGGAGAGTGGACTAAGAGTTCCCACAAGCATGTGACTAACTCGATTGATAACTTGAAAATGTTGAGAGGCTGTAACATGAGTACAATGTGGTAAGTCTTCGGAGAGCCAAAATCAATAGTCCAGTGTTCACTTTCCACACCGCAAGCTGGGCTGTCTGTCCTCCGTGTAACACAGAGAGAGAGATCTGGTCTTCTTTGTTCTGGCAGTTCTCCTGTTTGCATCTAAGGATCCATATAATCAATCTAATTATTTTCCACCCATGTCCAGCTACATCCTTCTCTGCTAAACTGACCCTTTGTCCAAGTGATACAATTCCTCTGTGCTTTTCCATGGCAGTCATTGTGTCCTCGGACTTTCTTTGCACTCCCAGGACTTTAAAGAAATGCTTAGTAAATGACTAGGCTGTGTTTTAACCATCAGGGCCAAGACAGCTTTAAAACGCCTGTGATTATCCATTCGACGAGGAGTTGAGTGTCCACCACAAGCTCCTATTGTTTTAGGTGAGGTGAATGAAGTTCTGTGTTTAAACATTAGATATTTTCTAAAAGAAAATATAACCCACCCCATAAAATGCTACTGTAGCAGAAAAGATCCATCACACTCATCCTTCGTTAGGAGATTGGGGGAATTGTATATTAATTCAGCTTTCAGGCTGAATCGTGTAGAGATGGGAACTCTGGGAGTTCAGTGAAATTGAAAGTAGATAAGCACTTCAGAAGGAGAAAAGTTCTTGTATCATGTGTTTGAGCTAAAACCAGATTGGTTTACGTGTCCTGAAGGAAATAATCCTGGAAAATGAAAAGAGAAAAGGAGAATGAACAGAGAAAAACGATAGCACATAAATAAGTCAGTTACATAAAAAAAGACTGCAGATGGGGATTCCACCTTTAATAGAAAAGTGATGATGGATTCTTTATGAATTATTGGTGCCTGGGGAAAGAATTAGAGTTGTTGGATGAGCTTATGTTTGCTCGTCAGCGGGAGTTTATGTTTGAAAGAGAAGACAGCGGAGAGGAGGTTAAGGTGTGTGTGTGCGGCCAGTGGTAACTATGATGTGGCCTAGGCAGGCACCAACCACATTTCTCCCTTGGAAATTTAAATACCAATAAACATCATGACTCAGGTACAAGCAGCTCTCAAATAATCATAATACTGGGCGGGGGGGGGGGGGGGGGGGCGTGGAGGGGAGAGGGGAAGGAAAATTATGGTAAAGCAAAACAAGATGCTAAAATGCAGCATCATAGGGAATTAGAACTTCTCTTCCTAATACAAATGTGAAGTCATACAATAATAATACAAATGTAAAATGATGGTGATGATGATGACGATTATGATGGTGATGATGATGATGGGGATGATGGTGATGATGATGGTGATGATGATGATGGTGATGATGATGGTGATGATGATAAGCATGCCCCATGAGCACTGCCATTTTCTGCTCTCTCATACTCCACATCCCCACAGCACTGCTCACGTGTGCACACCTGGCCCTGTGTTGACTTGGGCATACAGCAGTCAACCAAAGAGACACGAAGTCTATCTTTTTGGAGCTTGCTTTTTAAGGTGGCGGAGACAGACCATTCATAAAACACATAATGAAAAAAATGCATATGACAATTCAGTGCTAATTTTTTCACATTAAACAGATATCTCTTAAGTGAAATTTAAACATGGAGGGGAAAGTCTTTGATATTGACAAACACATTTACCCTTCCTTCAGGATTATTTCTCACAAGGAGAGAGGGTGGGACCTGAGCCATTTATGTCCCGACAGCCCTCAGGCCTGTGTTGAGAGCTGCTTCCAGGGGTGTGTGAATTCCCTGGCACAGGGCGGGCTGCTAGGGCCAAAGAAAGCCTTTGGGCAGATGGCTGTAGAAGCTGGGCAGTATGTCAGAGCCCAGCTCACTCTGAAGTGCTGAAGGCTGGAGGACAGGGCAGGGCAGAGTTTGTTGCAGTTTCTAATTACATGCGTTCCATTATAGAGTACCATACTGCCAGACTAGGCCCCTGTGGCCCTCCCCTGGGTCTGGCTGTCCCTATGAGAGGAAGGCATTTATGGAGCCAGGAGGACACAACCATCTGGAACCCACATAGCCTCTTGTAGACCATATTCTAAGGAGCTGGGATCCCAGAAGTCCTGCCTGGGAAGGGAGAATTGTGACCCACAACTGAAAACATGCTGGAGTTCTAGCCCCCAGTAACTCAGAAGGTAACCTTATTTGGATGTCAGGGCTTGACATAATCAAGCTTAAATTATGTCATTAGAGTAGGCACTACTCCAATATGGCTGGTGTTCTTATAAAGAGGATACATTTGGACACTGAGGCAGACACACAGGTGGAGGGAAGGTGATGTGAAAAGACTCAAGGAGAAGAAGGACACCCTTTAAGAATGCTGTCTTGACCAGACCCATCTTTGCTAGAGGACAGTGTTTCTCACACGGACCAGAGAGTGATATTTCTATGTTGTCCACTACTCACCAAGCCAAGTGATTTGCTTCTCGTATAAAACCCTACATTATTGCCAAAACCGGTTTGGCTCAGTGAATAGAGTGTCTGCCTGCAGACTGAGAGATCCCGGGTTCTATTCCAGTCAAGGGCATGTACCTTGGTTGTGGGCACATCCCCAGTAGGGGGTGTGCAAGAGGCAGCTGATCGATGTTTCTCTCTCATCGATGTTTCTAACTCTCTATCCCCCTCTCTCTCTTCCTCTCTGTAAAAAAATCAATAAAATCTATTAAAAAAAAAAAAACAAACAAAAAACCCTACATTATTGAGGTTAGGAGTCTTCAGATTTCTTAGGCACCAAGAAGTAGCAGCTGAAGCTCTGACGGACACCTGTGAAGTGGCCATCAAGGACCAAACCCAAATGATGGAATGGAAAGCAGGCAGGAAATAATCATATGCACATTAGGTTAAGCAGGAAGTGTCATGCATTTGGGACTGGAACACACACAGAATCAAAACCAGAGGAGTCGGAACTGACAAATCCATCCTAGCGGAGCTCAATAATCGACAAACAAGAGGTTTACTAAAAATAGATGATTCCAAACCCAATACAGAAACAACAAGGCCTAATGAAGCCCATTCAAGCATAGAAGGGCAAAAGGTCAATCAGACCAGCTGGCCTCAAGCTGGGGACTCTGCCGGAGGCTGCAGGAACAATGGACCTCTGAGCCGGGTGCAGGGGGGAGCGGCCGAGGACAGGTGTGTGGCACAGAAGTATGATTATGGAAGTCTGGCACGAAGTTGGACAGACAGATAAGAAGATGCACTCAAAAGCTGACAGAACAATCTAAACGTTTAAATGGCCCCTCAATGAGCAGATCACTGTTGTAACTGCATTACTATAGTCATCTAATGACACTTTAGAATCACGCAATGAAAACCACCTCTCTTCCCTTCTGCTTACTTCTCTACAAAAATAGAAGGGTTTATTAGATTAAATTAGAATTTAAGATTATCCATAGCTCAGGAACTTCATGATTCTCTGACCCTGACCTCTGAACAAATGCTAGTTTGCATTGTTGATAAGTCTGCAGGTGGTCTGCGCACCACATTTTGAGAACTAGAGATCTAGACCACCAAGGTCTTTTCTGCAAAGAAAATCCTGCGCCTTCTTACTTTAACCTTCTTGGAAGTGAAAGTCAATGCTTTATATTCCCCAACCTTGGAAGGGATGAGGCCAGGACGTGTTGCACTAATGGAACCAAGTTTTGGAAGATCTTCAATGAAAGACAAAACTTATTTTAGTACGATATTAATGTAGTATCGTGTTGAAATTCACAGGTGTTGTTGGAAAAGGAAGGTAAGATTCTGTTGTGCCCAAGTGTCATCAACCCCAAAGACTACCAGGGAGCCGAATCCGATGCAATTGTAGAAAGCCTGTATTTATTTCAGACTAGTCCGAGCCCAGTCTCACCTACACCAAGGAGGCATGGGCAAGAAAGAGGAAGAACTTAACATATCAATGGGTTTTATAGGGAGGGTGGTGCCGCTACCTTGGCTGACCTGATTGGTTGGGTTAGGCCTAGGGTCCAGTTACCTGGAGCTGGACCCGCCCCACCCTGCCCTCTCACCCCATCTGCCCTCTTGCCCCGCCTGCCCTCTCAATTCTATCTTGCTGAAGGAAAATGTAGAGGAACTTGACTATGCTGAATGCATATAGGCTTCCCAGTAGTACCTTCGCAGGGAAACCATTCTCAAAACAAACCTTATTTATTTAACTGGGAGACAAAAAGAGCTTCCAAAGAGGGGGGGAAAAAAAAAAGTTGTATGATCGAAGCACTGAGTGAAAAAAATCACGGGGAAAAAAATTATGACCATTATCTCTAAACAATTCTTCAGGTAAGAGCTTTTCAGCTGCATTTTATTGATGCTCTTTCGTAGTTAAATGGCATGAAGCCATGGTTTTAATCCCACTTTGCTCTTTTCTTAAGCCCGAATACAATATGCTTGGTGTTTTATTGAGTTAAAGGCTCTTCTTTAACCATAACCAAGAAGAACGGGCAAGTCCAAATGTATAGTCAGTTCGTTTCTATGACAGATCTACAGTTTTGCCTGGAGCAATTTTTTCTGAGGGAGTCGGTATTGGCTGATATTGCTATGCTGGGGTTTTAGATATTACAGTTATATTTTGTACTGTACACAATCTAATGGCTAAATGGATCCACCCCTTCTTGTTACACAGTTTATTTGTTTTAGGCCAGGTTTTAAAAATAAATATTCAATATTCCCCAAAGTTGGCACTTGACCTTTAAAGAGTAAAAATTGCATTTATGATGTAAAATATATTCCCAACATAAAATAATGTGTTATTTTACATTTCTTTCATTTAAAAATGACCCCAAATCTGATTTAAGCCACTTTAAAAAAAAAAAAAAAAGGTGACTTTCTTTTTCTGGCCAAGATCTAAGGCACAGGTATCTACTTTCATCTTAATGAAACAGGACCCTTGTAAAATGTAAACTTATAGAAAAGAAAGAAAACAAACTCATACCTCTCAGTTGGCTTTCTGTTGACTGTGTAACAGTTCCTGTTTTACTTGGTCCTGCACGGACAGAACAGGGAGGAAGATACGTGAGGGAGGGTCTTGGAGTGAAAAGTTGCCCCATTGATAATCTCAAACCCCCACTGGGAACTAGCCTCAAAATAGCCGGTGGGCATCATGGGCACTGCGTGCCTGAGCAACCCTTTCCCCATGGAAACTCAGGGAAGTCCTGCTGCTGCATTAAGTTTAATTAGGGCTCCATCATCAGGACTTTCTTTCTTTTTTTCTTAATTTGGTTGATTTTTGATAAGAGAATGGTTGTGGTTTAGCAGTAAGACTCTCAGGAGTTAAAAATGAGACCTATCACAATAATTTTAAAAAGTTGGATAAGAACAAAGGTTGACAAAGACGTAGAGTTTTATTAATGGAATGCGAAAGTGTGCGCCTGTTTTGGAAAACAGTTGGCCCTTCCTTAACTGGTTAAACCTAGAGCCACCAAATAATTGGGTAATTCCACTCTTTCTCTCCCTCCCCCTGCACCCCATACACTTCCAGACTCTCCACACTAGAGTGCAAGCTCCGTGGGTGTCCAGGCCTGGCTGTCTGGTCTCGGCTCTACCGCCACCATCTGGAATGGAGTTTGGCGCACAGCAGGCACTCCATGTATTTCAGTTGAATGAATCCGTGCGACAGGCCTATTGTTAAGTCAGTAAGAGCACAGGCTCTGGAGTGACCCTGCCTTGGTGTGAATGTTGCTTCAGCTCCTCCTTTGAGACCTTGCATTGTGACTCAATCTCTTTGAACCTCAGTTTCCTCATCAACGGTATAGGATACTATTAGCACATCAGATTTGTGAGTGACAATCACTCAACACAACTTATGAAAGAAAATTCATTTAACAAATTGTTATTCAGAATTGAAAGTACAGCACTGTGTGCCATGTAATATGGGCAACGCCTCTATAGATGAGTAAGATGGAGTCCTTGGCCTTAAGAGCATAAGAAACTCTCACCCTCACAGGGAAGGACTGTAAAAGCCAAAGAAGAGGCCCAGGTCTGTGAGGAATAAAGACATCAGAGTGAACTTCCACAGCAGCCATCTGCATCAGGAATCACCAAGGAGCCAAACCTGGTTCCCAGTGTTTAGCAACAAGGAGACAACAATTTTGAAATTATTTTTTCCCTAAAATATTGTGTTAGATGTAAAAATATTAATTTATGTATGTTTCAAGTGGACAGATTCATATCATCATGAGAAATTTTTATTTCATCTCTAGCCAGTTTATTTAAAAACAATGAAAATTAGGACATATTTATAAAAAGACAACTTTGCTTTTGTCTTCCAGTCCTCATTGAAAATGTATTTAGTGGGAGTATTTCTCTGTCCCTGGGTCATTAATCGGGTAGGTCCCATGATTATGGGGCTCACTCTAAGATATTTGTGCTTTTGGAAGGTTGTGATCACTATAGGAGGTTGTGCCTTCTTGACTTAAAATTCTTCCTAGACCTAAGTCTAGAATAGGGGTGTCGAACTCAATCAGAGAAGGGGCCAAAATCTAAAATCCAGCCTAAATCGCAGGCTGAATGGTTTACTGAACAGTCATAAACTGTCATTGTGATGGAAACGCAGCGGAGTGCAGTGATGACAGCGCGGTGCGGGCCACATTGCAAGGCCTGGCGGGACAGATTTGGCCCGCAGGCCTTGTGTTTGACACATGTGGCTCTAGAACATACTGTGCGTGTGATTTTATCATCTAATATATACAGTCCTATAGTCCTAACATTGGGTAAAGGGGCCAAGTATCAGCATTCTTCTTTCAACAAATAGTAAAAGCATCTTCATTGCTATTCTGTTAAAACTGGAATTTTAGTGTTTGCCATCTCTCTATTTTGAAATAAAAACATTTTTGCCCTCCTCTTCTTTCTTTTAAGCATACCATCTTAATGAAAATATAAAATTGTGTCCTATAATTTCCTGGTGCATTGTTAATGGTCAAAGGCCATCCAGCTCCTTCTATCATAATGACAGGGCTCACGGCCGCCTGACCCTTGTCCTATATGGTAATGCCTTTGAAATAAAGGCTAGATTTATTTATTTTTCTATTTCCCCCTGGCTCTTAACTTGTCACATAAATTAATAGGAGAAAATTATTTCTCCATGTTTTTCTTTTTCCTGGAAGATGATTTATAAAAAATTAGGTCATTGTCTCTGTACACCCTCCAAAAAGAAATAAAGTTTAATTTATGCCAATGTTGTTTATTGCAATAGCATGAAAGATTGGGGAAACAGACGTAAAATCAGGACAATCTCTCTGGATTTCTTTATAGCTAAACATCACACGGGGCCTTCTGTTTGAATGTTTTAGTTTGCTACTGCCATTAAGTAACTCTTCAGTCACTGCTCCAGATGCAGTTGTTGTGGGCAAGTAGTCGAGACTTCCACCTTTGCTCTTCTTTAAAGTGAAGTGGGCATTAAAAGGGAGAGATGGGAGACACGGAGAAGGAGAAACACACACACACACACACACACACACACACGCGCATGCACATACACACACATGCAGGTTGACCAGGGGCTGCCTCTGTGACAGCCCTGCAGGCTCAGCTGTGTGCTGTGGCCTTTGTTGGTCTTGCTTAGGGCAGAGCCACAAGGACCACACTGCATGGTCACACATGAACACCTAGCTACGTGCCGGCATTGCCAAAGAAAACAGTACAGGTGAGCTCACACAGACCCAGTCATGAACACAATCACCACAGAGATGCATGGAAACTAAGCACAAATGTTTACAAATTTTACATAAATTGCTATAATTATGATAATATTTTTTACCAAAAAGAAAACACAGCTTCTTGATTTCTTGCTTTGGATTATTTGTACTCAGTCCAGAATGTTCCCTGGCACACTTACCATTGCTTTCTGAAACCATCAGCACCAAATCTAGCCACGTGTAGTGTAAGTACCTGGGATTCCTTTGCCTTCTATGGCATTCCTCCTATACCTCCTATATCCACACCAAAGTCCTCCCTATGTCCTTCAATCCATACCCTGTCTCAATTCCTCTCCCCATCCTCCTAGTCACCAGGTCCCACATAGTGAGCAGGAAGTCGGGGGCTGTGGGTCCCAATGGTGGGAGGGTAAGGAGATAACAATTGAAGGGGAAGGGAGGCCAAAGCTCAGGGACAGTCATATAGGAATAAAAGCACCCATTGAGATTAAGGCTTCCCGGAATGCTTGCATATGGATCATGTGTGTTGAAGGAGAGGAGTGAGGAAGATATGAGAGAGCCCATCTTAAGTGCCGTGTTGACTCTCGGCCAGCATTTCCATCCAGCCATGTAAAACCATGGACTTGTAACGCAACACACAGGAGACAAAGGCCACCCTGGACACCCCCACCTAGCATGGAGCATGCCCGGGAGGAATATTCTACACTGATGTGACTTGTAGGTGGTTAATAACAATAATAAGCTAGGTTTGTTTAGAGATCAAGTGTTCTCCTTTAACCCTAATAATCCTGTGTGATAGACATTATTAGCATCTATATTAAAAAACAATTAAAAATTTTTAGCTTTCCTGGGGTATAACTGACATATAAAATTGTAAGATATTTAAAGTATACATCGTGGTGGTTGGATATGTGATATGTTAGTCATATTACCCAATGGAATGTCAAACCCTTCACCCATGCTGATATCTGGCATCAAATGTTGTGTCTATGGGAAAGCTCAGGGGGCTTGCTTTCTCCTGGAGAGGGTGAGTTCTGTTGTTTTATCTCAGGGTCACCTGTGAAGTATTCTAACAGAGCTGATTAAGTCGCTAACAGCTTCCCTGCTCATCCTGGTCTTTTCTAAGTTTAAAACAAACAAACAAACAAAAAAAGGTTCATTCGGTTTTCAAATGGGATAGAAAGCCTGTTGTTTGTAGGTGACACAATGTTCTTGGCCCACTCTTAGCAGTCAGAAGGTAGTTGCTCTTCTCATGAACTTTTCTTGCTCATTGCTTCTTACTTTCTCGCCCTGTGACCGTCCACATTCAGGTCTACAAGCTGAACCAGGTTCATGTTATTTATCTATATATATAAAAATCTAAATGACCGAATCACCAGTGCTATCATGCACACTAACCACTGGGGGCAGATGCTCAACACTACTCCTGGTGGTCAGTGTGCTCCCACAGCCAACCTCCTGTGGCTAGCCAACCTCCCAGGGTCCCTATCCCTGGCCAGCTGGCTCCCATGGGCCCCAATTACCAGGCAGGTCAAGGGACCCCACCTGTGCGCACATTTGTGCACCAGACTCTAACAATACAATGAACATGTTTCTAAGTGACTTAGTGGTTCTCAAACTTTTTAGTCTTAGGACCTCTATATACTCTTAAAAATGATCAAGAACCCCAGAAGGCTCTCGTATGGTTTTGTGTGAGGTGTATCTACCATTGTTTACCCATACTAGAAACTAAAACTAAGAAAATTGTGAAATATTTCTTTATAAATTCATTTAAAATAGTAATAATAATGTTAAATGAAACAACATATTTTTAAATAAAAAAGCAACCATACCAAAAAAAAAAAGACTTTATAAGAAGAATGACATTGTTTTACATTTTTGCAGATGTCTCAATGTCTGGCTTAGCCAAAGACAGCTGGCTCCTTATCTGTGTCTGCATTCAGTATGTTGCTACATCACACACATGCAGCCTCTGGAAAACTCCACTGTGAAGAAGACAAATAACATCTTTGTTTTATCCTGAAAATAATTTTGACATTGTAGAGCACCTGAGAGGCGGTTAGGGACCGTGACCTGTTCCCAAAGCACACTTTGATAATCACTGCACTAAATCATCATCATAAGGCTTAAAGGAAACTGAGAGGTCATTGCTCAGTTAGGGGTGATCAGGCCTGCAAGGGAGGACAGTTAGGGGTGATCAGGCTGGCAGCAGGGAAGGGGGCAGTTAAGCGTGACCAGGCTGGCAAGGGAGAGCAGTGAGGGGCAATTGGGCCAGCAGAGGAGCAGTTAAGTGTTGATCAGACTGGCAGGGGAGTAGTTAGGGGGTGATCAGGCTGGCAGGCAGAAGTGGTTAGGGGCAATCAGGTAGGCAGGCAGGCGAGCAGTAGGGAGCCAGCAGTTCTGGATTGTGAAAGGGATGTCCAACTGCCTGTTTAGGCCTGCTCAAGGTGTCCCAGATTGGAGAGTGTGCAGGCTGAGTTGAGGGACACCCCACCCAGCACAAATTTTGTGCACCGGTCCTCTAGTGTCCTTTAAAATAACAAATTGCTTTCTTTGTTCAAATGTCAAACTATATTTAAGTTGTGATCATTAAAGCAGAATTTAAAGAATAAACCACGAAACTAAACAAAAGAAGGAAATTGATCAAACGCACTGGATAGTTTGGAACTCTAACATGTATACATGTTCAATCTGAATTAATATTTGCATAGTTTACTCTGTGGATTTGACCACAATCCAAAAATAGCAAGAAAAAAAAAAATGAATACACTTAAAGCAAATAGTATTATAATGTAGGTTAGAGCATTGGCAATTGGAAAATTCAGTTGCTTTTCAAGGTGTGCTCAGGTGATATATGTTTATAGACATGGGATTCCATGCTTTGCGCCATTAGACATCTACTACACAAAACATCTACCTACAGCCTCCCTGAAACTGAGGAACCGTCCAGAAAGTGAAACCACCTGGACTTCCAGGAGAGTCACAGTGCCAGTGAGCGGGACTACACAGGCCGAGGGCCACCAGGACACTGACCTCTGGTCCTAATTGCAAACCAAGATTCTGTCTAGGACATCAATATTCGGAGTGTTGACGGGTTTCTTGGACCTTAAATCAGAGAGACAGCATCGTTAAGGCCCATAAAGTGTCTTGTCTCTTCTTATGACTCTCCCAATAATGGCTATTTAAACAGGAAAAGGTCATTTTTCAAGAAAGGCCAAAGAAAGCTACATGGGTGAAGATCTTTTTCTTACCCATCAGCAATAAATTCTGTCTTCTAATTTAAACACAAGTCTCAGGCCACAAATTCATTCTGGATTTCACATTTCTGTGAAAGAAAGCTTTTTAAAGGATAAGAACCTTAACAGTTCGATACCAAAATAAAAATGTTGCAAGCTTTTAATTAAATTTGAAAGTATGTGAGAAAAAGGAAAGGAAGGAAAAATAACAGTACTTCAGGAAATTTTACAAGTTGTTTCATTAAAACAAACTACAGCAATTTATAGAAAAGAAAGACTGTGAAATCAGGATCACAAAGAATTAAATTAACTTCTCATGTTAATAGTTCCATGAAAATATTTGTACATTTTATTTTATTTTATTATATACAGAAAACAAAAAGTACAAAAGATATTTAATTCACTTAATGATTTCATCCAAAGATAGTGGACATTAAAAAAAACAAAAGCACAATATCTTAATGGTAATATTTCATATATTTGTCAAGCAAAGGGAGCTAAAAAAATAGTACAAACTGTAAGTAATATTTTAGGGTAAGAATATTATAGGCTTTCAAGCTATGTTTTTAAATGAAAAAAAATGAACTGGGTATTTAAATCCATAAAAATATAACCTAATTGGACCCTGAGCCATATAAATTTTATATCAAACATTGTATATAGTGACTATTCCTCACTTTTCTTATTGGAAGTAACCAGAGCCCATGGTTCTCCGTAAAGGAAACCCACATATGCATTGAACCTGGAAGTAAATGGGCACAGGCTGACCTCCCTTCCCACCCTGCACCCCCTCCCCCACCCCCATGCTATCACTCCCAAGGTAAGATCAGTTTTTGAGTCTTCAGGCTGAACCAGATCCAGGTGAGTTTGGGGGAGGGACAGGGGAGGACAGCATCACTTAGCCAGGCCTCCTCCCCAGCATATGCCAGGACGGCTCCCCTGGGTACCGCTTCCCGTCCAGTCTTATTGTGATTGTAATACGACTTCTGTTTTTCTTGGACTCAGTACAGAGAGACTTCAGTTCTGGATGGAACCATTGGCTTAAAAAAATACTTCAGGGGGGAAAACTATCGCTGAGCAGAGTTAGCAAGGACCTTAGAAGCCATGGTTCCCGACCCCTCCCAGCCTCCTCAGTGGCAGCTCTCTAAATATTATCCCTCTCCTCTGAGCAGGCTGTTATCCCTGAACCCACTCCTCCCCACAGGCAGTGCTCTCTGAGAATTCCCTCTCCTCTGCACCAAGACAGAGCTTCAGGAGGGAGGGAATCGCTCCAGCTTCCTCTTCCCCGGGCAGTCTTTCTCTCTCCCCATAGCACAGCCTACTCGCTACCTACCTGCCACGGTGCCAGGCATCCCTCCCGCCCTGATCGCCCAGGAGCTGATTTAATCCCACCTTTAAAAAAGGCTCAGAGAGGTTCAGAAATCCACCAAAGTCATGGAACATGTCTCCAACGATAGGTTCCTCCTCATGTCTCAAAAGAAACATCCCGCAGTTGACAACACCGTGTTTAAAATTGAAATCTGCTGAGTAGAACATAAATGTTCTCTGGGTGCAGGGGAAGGAAAAACAGAAAAAGTAAATACGTGAGGTGACGTGTTAACTAGCTCCAATGAGGATCCTTTCATGAGGTATGCATATCACTTTGTACACTTAAGTACAGTACAATTTCATTTGTCAATTATACCTCCATAAAGCTGGAAAAATAAAATAAATAAAAGCATCCCTATCCAATCTTATATACACACACACACCTGTGCTTATTCCCATCCTGCCATCGCTTCCGGTGGCTTCTTTATCAACCACCCCCATGACTTCCCTTTTATTCCAAACCAGTCTTCCCTTAACCCTCCTGCAATGGTTCATTTTAGGGTAAAACATTTCTGGATGTGTCTGTGAGAGTGCATTCTTGTTCTCTCTTCTTGAGCTGGGACACCATCTTTTCCAGCTACCAGACATTTGAGTTTCTGGTTCTGCGGTCTTTGGACTCAGACCAGGGCTCAGACCTAGTGGAAAAAGTCACCCTCCCTTCCCCGTTGGTCCCCTTGGTCCCCGATGGATTGGATGATGTCTGCCCACATTGGGCAGGGAGGACCTCTTTCCTCAGTCCACTCACTCAAACGCTCATCTCTTCCCGAAACACCAGCAGGGATGGCTGCTCGCCGGCACATTGGTGTGGCCACTCCCTTCTCCCCAGGTGGGCCTCAGTGCAAGTGTCCACACAGAGAGGCCTAGCTTCTAGTCAGGTGGCCCCTCCACGTGACCCAACTCTTTTGTGCATAGCATTTGCCAACATAGGACGATATTAGGTATGTTCAGAGTTTATGTCTGTCTCCCACCCCACCCCAGGGCTCAGGGTTTCAGTCACAGTTCCCTCACCTTCCACAGTCCCTAGGAACGGTGTCTAGCACAGAAGAGTTTTCCAATAAATATTTTCTGGAGGAATGCATTTAACCCATTGGCTTATTCCTCTCAGCTTACATACAAACTCATGTCTCTCTCCCTAAGACATGCCTTCTTTCCCATGTGAACTCCTCTGGCTCCATAGCTGCACTCCACCACGGATTTTCTTGAAAGAAGTTTCTCCCTTTCTTCCAGTCACACCTCGGTGACTACAGCTTGACCTCGGACCCCCATCACTTTATTAAAACTTCACTGTGTCTTCCTGGTGGCCAAACCCAACTGGCCACTCAACTAATATTCTTCTTTCTCAGTTTTTTCCATTTCTTGTTTTTGTGGTGTTGTTGATTTTTTTCAATTAGAGTTGGTTTAAGATCTGTTTATGTGACATACATACCACATAAACAATAATGAGAGATAAAAATCATATGATCACTTACATACATGCAGAAGAAAAAAAAATTTGATAAAATCTAGTATCCTTTATGATAAAAACTCTCAGTATAGTAGAAATAAAGGGAAAATATCTCAACATAATAAAGGCTGCATACAACAAACCCACAGCTAACATCATAATCAATGGTGAAAAGCTAAAAGCATTTTCCTTACAATCAGAAGCAAGACAAGGATGTCCACTTTCACCATTTTCTCAGTCTTTTTCATGGGTCCTTTCCTTCAGTAGATGTTTTTACTATTCATCCCCTGAGATCTTAACCAACTCAGTAGCTTCACTTACGTATCACTGACCTTGGAGACTTCTGTCTACACCACCCATCCCAATCTCCTGCTTAAGCTCCAAGAATATATCCCCAACTTCCCAAACATACCTTCATGTTGATAATCCACAGTCACATCAAGTTACACTTGCCCAAACATAGCTCATAATCATGTTCCCAATTCCAAATGCTCTCCAACCTCAGGGGTTAACTGTAGGCTCATTCAATCAGTTGCCCAAATTTGGAACTTCAAAATATTGTCTTCTGCGGTCCACTGACTTTGTGAAACATTAGAGGCAGACGAAAAAGGGTGGAGGGTGAAAAAGGGCAACTGAGAATTTTGTATTCTGCACCACTACCAACATGGTTAGTGTGCAAAGATGTTTCACACACTCCAACGGAGATCTGCCAGAAAATGTCATTTCTTTCCTTTGGTCTTTTCTCTAAGTCTGGTTAATAGAAAAATGAATTAAGTTAAATGTTCAAGTCTGTTGAAAGCATAGTCCAGGCCATAACTTACAAAGACCAGTTAGGGAACGCCAAGTGCCTTTCGGAAAGACCTGCTCAGCCTCTCCGCCGCCCTCCCCTCTCCTGCTTCTTTCTTAAAATCGTCTCCAGCTTGTCGATGTAGAAATGGTCCAAACCTGTGGAGGATTTTCCTAAGAGTTTACCTGGGCCAAACTGGCAACTTATGCTGGGAAGAAGGATCTCAAGTGCTCTGGAGAATAACAGGTTTGCACTTTCTTTTATACATTTGAAATTAAGGAGAGGCATTAAGGAAGATTACAAGGAGGAGGGAGAAAGCAAGGTGGGAATTGAATTACAAGAGTTAACAAGATCACGTGCCCTCTGGAGGGTGGTTATTGCACAGAAATAATGGACAGGTCTTGCTTAAAGCAAAGATGAGCCTTTTGCTAAAAAGTTACAAGCCTAAGGGGTAACTAACCCACCATGACCGGCCCAATTCGGCATTTATGATCAGATCACCCTGTGGGGTTACTGTCCATAGAATCTCTTTCCTCATTCCCCAGAGCCATGGGATAGGTGGGTTTTGAGGTTTGGGGGAGACACTGGGCCTCTCATATCAACACAGAATGGCCCAGAGATCCCGGTCATACCAGCGTGGGTGGGACTGTGACCGGGTCCTCTCGGCTGGGTCAGGACCAGCAGGCTCCGTGCCGTCTCCCCCCACTTCTTCCCTGAACCGAGTGCCTCAGAAGGCCCCGCGGCTGACAGCTTCGTTTCCACACGGGGATTGAGGCTGAGCCCCAGAAAGTATCCACACGGCCATGTTTTTCTGAGGCTGCACCCAGGATGCTGTGGTCATAGCTCCCCTCCTTGCTCTTGGATGGATCTATCTCACTGATCGAGTGGGCCCCCACTCTCTTGATACTCAGGGCGGACTTTTGGCTCTTCTTCCTCTCCCTCCCCATCACACAAACACCCTGTGTCTCCCTCCCCACCAGCCCCGGGACCAGAAAGCAGGTGGACTTTCCCTTTTCTTCCCATGCCCTGCCCTGCTCTTTGCCGATTCCATCTCTAATGAGGGGGAAATCTCTCTCTCCTCTTACCGTGGAAGAATTCCATAAGCCCACTTCTCTAAGCTAACTTGCTGGTATGCAAAAAAAAAAAAAAAAAGAATTAAAAGAATTTGGAAAATATTTTCTCAAGATAGCCCTGGCAAGTCTCATATAAATTAAAGCTGCCAAAGTGAACTTGACCCAGCTGGCTAGGAATGTTGATTGATCCTAACTAAGCTGACCACTGTAAACCTATTATACATTTTCTTGAAAAGATCTCGTTGGCTGCAGTACAGAGAATTGTTGCACCAGCAGCACACACAGAAAATGGTAACACTATCAGGCACAAAGGGGAACAGAGAGAGGGGGCCCCAGGCCCCGCCCAGCTTCCATGACGACCCAGGAGATGAACACACCTGGAGTGCATTCATGGTTACCCATTGATAAAGCAGGATGTGCAAGTCTGGAGGTCAGGAAGTAGTTCAAAGGGTCATTGCAATACCATGAAGAGACGATCGTTGTCTAAACTGTAGTTCTTCCTGGAAGGGGACATGGGAAAGAAACGAATGTGTTGAAGGACCCCAATGGACTAGAAGGACATTGCGTTTGATTGGACCGCTGGGTACAAGGTGGTCCCAGCTCATGGAGACTGAAATAGGTTTCCAAAGCAGTGGAAAGAGGTTGATGTTCTTGCAAAGTCTGAAGTAAGGAAGAGATGACGATGGGGCAAAAGAGTTGCTGGTAACATTACAGAGAATTTTGTCTAAATTGTACAAGACCTTGGCGATCATGTTTCCCAGCCTGCCCTTTATACAGATAAGGACAATCTTACTGGTTCAGGCAACGATCTGGTTGCACTACAACTATCACATCATTAATTCGCAGGTGACGCTATGAGGTGGCTGTTATTACTGATGAGTGAAGACATGGGATCTCTAAGACATAACTAACTTGCCTGGACAGCTCAGAAATCCAGGCACAGAGCCAAGATTCAGATCCCAACCTCTCTGCTGCCCAAACCAGCGATTCTCCCACTGTCCTACACCTCTTTAAAGAGAATTCAATTTATTTCTTTAAGTTCCACAGCTACGTAAGTTTTAAAATGTCTACAGTGCTTCCATTTTATGCCCAAAGTCATAGAGCCAGTTAACAGTGAGCTGGGATTAGACCCGGCTCCTGCCTCGCCTTCCACTTTTTCCCCACACCCTCCTATGCCTTTCTCTTCCTGAGCGAAGTGCATATTGGGGAAAAACAAGGCTGCACTTTGCTTGTGAGCCACATTTTAACTTTACAGCCGCCCGTACACGTGCAGAACCTCCCCCATTTCTGCTGTATTACATGCTGACTCTCTCTGCAGAGATTCTGGGGTGCTCGACCTCAGCAGCCCTCTTTGTCCCAGCATCCACACATTTAGTGATGTCTAGATTATCACGTGGAGGTAAAGAATGGGGAAAGGTGGGCAGTTTCAGATCTTCCCTGAGCCCACTCATGTGCAGACTACTGCTTCTTTGAGTCCAGTTCTAAAAGGCAAAGTTCTAAGATGGAACCTAATCTGCATTTAGTTCTACTTAAACCTGTGTCTTTTCTTCCCACGGTGAAAGACACCAGATAACTCTCCCCCTCATTAAGGATGCAGCATACATTATGCATGGGGTCAATTGCCCAAAGTCCGATGATGTCATTTCTGTGTTCATCTTAGCCATGCCCTCGCCCCAGGGGAATGACTCCTTTCGCTCCTTGTGAGAAGCCGGAGCTTCTACCTGCGTTAAGATGTGCGTGGTGATATAATTTCATATTAAACCACGGCTTTTCGGAGTTATTAAGCCTGTGCTAACATAAGCGTCTTAGCCATGTCTGTTTTGAGAATAAACATAACGCCTGCCTTACCATCAAATTCTTCAGATGCCTCAGCACAATTAAAAGAAGGAAGTCGCTTTAAGTTAATTGTGCGGATTAATGTGTAATCCTGAAGAGCTGTAACACCCTAGCAAGCATGAACTTGGCCTCCTTACTGTGGGGAGAGCAATCCAATGGGTTGGGAGAGAAACCCAAAACACAGGCTTCCGCCTCTCAAACAGGCTTGGGTGACGAGAGAATGTTTCAGTAACGGAGGGCACCTGACACTCCTGAGTCCAGTTACTGCTGGAATGCCCTGGGAGACTCAGCGCATCCCTAGGCCTGGGGCTGCACCAAAAGCATTTTTCTGGGAGAAGAGAAGGGACAGGTATCATTAGGAAATTTCTTCCAGGGTTCAAACTGGCAACTGAGCCTATATTTATTACGATATATATTTTTTGGGGGTAGGGGGAAAATGTCCTATAAATATCCTGACCATCTATATGTTTAGCAAATCAGAGAAAAAGAAGTGTAATTATTGTTCTGATTGAGGTATTGTCTACATTTTACTACTTACTATGTAAGGATTCTATGCAGTAAAACTTTACAAAAGAACAGTCCCCACATTTAAAGGGGGGGGGGGAGTTAATATGAAGGCAAAAACAATAATCAATGTGTAAAGCAGATGACAGCCACCCAAAGGAACCATGTGAAATTTTACATCTTTGTGCCCCATTGGAATTTTTAGGGCCCTGTAGAAGGAAATGTCCATAGAGTGATAGACCAGATCAGTCAGCAAACTCATTAGTCAACAGAGCCAAATATCAACAGTACAACGACTGAAGTTTCCTTTGAGAGTCAAATTATTTAAACTTAAACTTCTTCTAATGCCACTTCTTCAAACTTGACTTGCCCAGGCCATGGTATTTTGTGGAAGAGCCACACTCAATGGGCCAAAGAGCTACATGTGGCTAGAAAGCTGCAGTTTGCTGACCACAGGGCCAGATTTACAGCTCAATAGGTCTGTTATCTCCCTACTCATTCTATGTTCCTAGATGGTAAATAATGTTAATAAAAAACAGGGATGCATATTAGAAACATAAAGTTGAGTGAAAAAAGCAAGTTCAGCAGTTTTTGTACAATAAGAAATTATTTTTGTTAAGCTTTCTAACAAACAAACCAAATAATATTTTGCTTGTGAAGTATGTATCTCTAAGAAATACCTATAATAATAAAAGCAACATTTGCAAATTGACCAAACAACCAAACAGTGGATCAACCATCCGTACGACTATTCTGTGACCCCCACTGGTGCCAGGCCAAGGCGGGTGCGATGTGATTGGTTGGGGGCCTGGCCATCACCCAATGATTGCCCTGCAGAGGGAGGCCCAGGTCACTGGTCAATTGATCAATCAGAGGCTCCATGATTGCCCCAAAGAAGGAGGCCCAGGCCACTGACTGGCAGGCTGCGGCGGGTGGGCGGAGCATTCCTCTGCAGGGGTGATCCACTGTGGAGACCCGGCCAGGGGGGCAGGGCCTACCTCTTTGGGGAAATCGATCGTGGAGCCCTGCGATGGATCACCCCAAAGGCCCAGGCTACCTGGCGGCGGCGCTGTGGCTGGTGGGCAGAGCCTCCCTCTCTGGGGGGATCCATCACAGAGCCCCCAGTGAGTATGTAGGGCCTACCTCTAGGGAAGTCATGGGGCTCCTGGACTGGGAGAGAGCACAGGCTGGGCTGAGGGACATCCTGCCCCAGTGCACGAATTTTGTGCACTGGGCCTCTAGTAAAAATTATAAACAGCAAGGAAATGCACATATAGTATCCCTTTTCTGGATTTAGGTGGTAAAAGAATAGGATCTGAGTATGTCCACAGGTGATTTCAGTGCTACTGGTAAAGTTCTAGTTCTTATGTTGGACATAAGATTTTTGTGATATTGGAATACAAGACAGGTTTTTAGGATTGGAAGTGTGACCGCATAAACTGTAAATCAAGTCAGGTGAGGCAATTTTGTACAACCCATCAATTTAAAAATATGAAATTGAGGGTGTTTAAACAGATTTACTTTAGCTGCTTATGTCTTAACCAGATGTCAAAATAACATTTTGTGGTGGACACTTTTTCAAATAAACTTTATTCGATGACATTTCCAGGTCTTTTTGCGCATGCCAGCTGTTAGGTTTGGGGGCCAGCACGCTGTGATTGGAGGACCCGTCAAAACCAGAAGGCATGTTCGGCTCGTATTTCTACATCCATCAAATTGCTGCCAGGAAGTAGACGAGCGTCCAGGAAAATTTCCATCAGGTACCAGAAGTCTGCAGGGATGGCCATTGTGTCCGCGCGGCGGACACAATGAGGGGAAGTGATCCTCCCGAAGAATAACATCTGCCCTGGCCCAAACGCACTCATTACTTCAGACCCGGTCAGCTGCAGTGTCACGAGAGCGGTGATACCATCACTTCCAAATGTGTTTCCGTGGAGGTGCCAAAGGAGGCTGGCCCCCATAATTATTCTGAGCGGCATGGAACAGTTGCTCTCCTGACATCCTGAAAAGTGATCTCTTTTCTAGTTTGTGTTTTTATGGCGGGCTGGTGCTATGTTCTTACTCTGTGGGCCACAACCTCATCCCCCAAGAAGCAAAACAAAAGCCCCCAAACCCAGCGCTAAACAGACCCGCTGGCCCCGTGTCCGTGGAAAGGGAATGGCGGGAGGCTCACATGACCCTGCGCCCAGCGGGAGCCCTCTGGCTCCAGGTGTGAGTGATGTGGGCGCCGCCCTCTGACCTTGTGTGTTCTCGTTTGTTAAGTGGGGATAATCATGCCAGCTGGACGCACAGGGTGAGGGAGAGGAGCATTGGGGTATGTGACTACCAAGTATTAGACGTCAGTGTAAAGGATCATTTTAAGTGGACAGGGACATGTAGCAGAAAACAAAAAAACAAAACAAAAAAACAGAGGAGAAATAAAAAGTAGGGCGTGCCCAAGGAAGGACATTCTCAGCTCTGATTCTAACAATTTTAGGATGGATCACAGGGAGACTTGGATAGTATCTACTAGGAAAACTCTCTTGATTGACTCTTCCAAGCTGTTCCAGGCACACATGCCAACCAATGCTAGTTCCCCGGAAGCAGGGTGTTCCGCAAAAAATTCATGCTCATCCTCAGAGACAATTCAACCGTGGCTTCAGCCAAGGAGTCGGCTTATAGAAAATACTGTAGAAAGGGGTTTTACTTACCCGTTCCGAACTGCCTGGCAGGATCCAGAGAGAGCCCTCAGGGGCCCCCAGAAGCTGAGGCCATTCCGTTTGCTGAGAGGTCAGGTAGCTCAGGTGTCAGAAAGGGATGCTCACGCCAGCGGCCGGCATGATGGCAGGGTGCCAAGCTAGGGGGTTGCCCAGGCTGGGGACATGGCCACCCAGTTTCAAATCAGGCACTAGAGGACTGGTCTTCGGTTCTACAGGAACACAAAAGAAGATTTGCTTTATCAGTGCAATCAGTCAAGTGAGTATCCATTTGGCTTTTGGTAACAAACACCTAATGCTTTCAGCAATGGTGGAGCTAATTAATTGATCAAGCCCCCGCTTGACTGGCTCTGTCAGGAAATGGGAGAAATACAGCCCAGCAGGACAACATCATGGCCCTTCATTTAAAGGACCCGTGCCCTCCGGGGGGATCCCAGCTGCTGAAGCCCTAGTTCAACTTCTCGTGGGGGGCTGGGGGGGGGGGGGGGGAGGAGATCGGAAGGAGGTGACAAAATTAATATGTAAATATTCATAACAAGTACAGTTGTCTGAATACTAACTCTAGCGCCTCCACACTCACAACTCAGTCTCCTATTGCCTTCCCCCTGCCTCCTGCCTGACTGTTGCTACCTTGGTCTGAACAGACTTCACCAGGAAAATAATGTCAGCAATGGAGACCGAGACCTGCCACCCAGAGTTGGGGGGGGGGGGAAGGCGTGTCCCTAAACTCTCTTAGCAAGAGTTTGTGAAGTCTGCAGTTAAGAAAGACTGCATGGCCAAAACCAGTTTGGCTCAGTGGTAGAGCGTCAGCCTGCGGACTGAAAGGTCCCAGGTTCGATTCCGGTCAAGGGCATGTACATTGGTTGCGGGCACATCCCCAGTAGGGGGTGTGCAGGAGGCAGCTGGTCGATGTTTCTCTCTCATTGACGTTTCTAGCTCTCTAGCTCTCTCCCTTCCTCTCTGTAAAAAAATCAATAAAATATATTTAAGAGAGAGAGAGAGAGAGAGAGAGAGAGAGAGAGAGAGAGAGAGAGAGAGAGAAAGGAAAGAAAGAAAGAAAGAAAGAAAGAAAGAAAGAAAGAAAGAAAGAAAGAAAGAGAAAGAAAGAAAGACTGCATGGATTCCAGCCCCATCTTCCTCGTTTCCACCTCTCATCTGGATGATCCTGAACCAGCCCCTTAGCTATCCCAATGTCACTGTCCTCACCTAGAAACAGGAGTCTGCAAACAGTGTCTGTCTTAGCTGTGCGTGTGCGTGTGTGTGTGTGTGTGTGTGTGTGTGCATTGAATGAGATAATATATAACACATAAGGCAAGTACTCTCAGCACTTAGCAAGAATTATTATTTTTCTTGGATTACCAATGGTCTTTGTATTTGGGGTTTATGCTTTCAGGGAAAAAATCAAACAGGATATTTGTAGACAGTTCTGGTTTTCAAACTCTAAGCAAAGTGCTGTATCAGAAGAGGGAAAAGTCAACATTAGCTTCGTAGCAAGCTCTGTATCCCAAACAATCAGCTTCTTGTTCATTGTCAAGTTCAGTTAACGTACACTAAGTCCCAGAGTCCTGACAATAATTAGGATGCTCACAGGCTTCTTCCTCGGGTTCCTTTTCATCGTGGCCTCAATATTTGGGTGGTCCTTCAATTGGCTCCTTTGTTACTTTATTCCATCTTTTGTTCTAAGTCTGGGACACCTGGAGGACATTTCCAAACTAGAACATTTGCTGCGACGTTGGTCCTTCTTTCATGCTCTGGTTTTAATAATGAGACACGATCATTCTAGAGAAACCCTTCATAAGCTGAATATTGTTTCAAAGCCGGCTCTATTTACATTTCTCGCGGACCTCTCTGTGGTACACTGTGTTCGGTAGGAAACATCTGGCTCTGGGGTATTCGTCACCGAGAGGCCGTTCACTCCAGGGCAGGGCATGCCTGCCTGCACGCAGATAACCCCCAATGGAGCCTGGCCTCAGCGCTGTCCTCAGCGCATGCTCTGCTCCTGAGCAGAGCACATCCACAAGTGTGGTCCAAACAAAATGCCCCCAGCGGGTCCCTGGAGAGTGTCCTTAGTGACCGGAGCCCAGCCTGTTGCTAGGACAGAATCTTCAGGAACTCAGCAATTCTATAACCCTGGGGGCTCTTATCCAGGGAGCCCTGGTCTTCGAGGGACGCACACTCGGGGAAGCTGGAATAAATTAGAACATTAACTTCCCATTGGCATGTCTCATTTTTTATGGAACTCCTGTGTGAGCAGTACCTTGGGAGTTGTGCTTTCAAATGATTACTCTGGCTACTCCGAGGACAAAAGGAACCCAAAAGCCTGGTGTCCTCAATCAGGCAACCCAGTTCACTGCTTACGTTCTACATCTGACTACCCAAAATCTGGACCCAGCCATGGGCGCTTAGTGTGTTTCATGGTTATCTGCTTCCTAGTTGACTTCCTACGTTGGTTTGTAAATATTAGAACCACCTGTATCCTCTTCTCCACCCCACCCCCCTACAGAGAAAAGCTCACGGGAACCTGCCCTGAGACTCATAGATAGCACCGATTTCCACTGCCCAGCTCAAGAGGGATACACATCCCAGAGACAGTGTGGTATCGTGGAGAGAACATGGACTTGGACTTAAAACTACCTATGTTCCAGTTCCAGCATTGATAGCTACTAACTACATAGCTTTAAACGAACAGTCATACCCCTCTACAACTCATAACGCCTACTCAGAACATGATGAGGATTCCATCAGGTCATATATATAAAGAATCTGATTTATACTAGTCTGGAAAATAGATTATTAGTATCATTACCATCATAATGATTGCATGATGGAAACACTGTGATTTATGGGTTGTTGTTTTTTCTAAATCACAACAATTATTAACATAGTATACACAGAATTGAAGTAAACAAACAAACAAACAAAAATAAACTGAAAGGAGCTTGTAAGTACAACTGACAACCCAGTTTAGTCCAGTTATCCTAAGACACAGATTTAGTGTTGGTGAGAAACTACTGGGTGCAGGAGGAAGTGACCCACAGAAAGTAAAAGTCAACAGCACATGGATCATTTCCTGGAGAAGTGTTCTTTTTTCCAGATTTCTTGTTTGTAGAGCAGTTATTCTGACAATGAAACACAGATGCTGAAGCCTCAAACAGAAATGAGATTCCACACCGTCCCATCCCAAAAAGGAAATCGTATTCTGATGATCCAGCAAGAAGAGCTCTTTAGCTCAGGCACACATGCCCGCCACCTGCGGAGGGAGGCTGTCATCCCATCCTCAGCTCCCACACAGCAGGCAGAGCTGTGACCATCTCTCACCAGCCCGCGGGGATCACAGAGCCAGCATGCCCTCTCAGCCCCAGGTTGGGTACCACTCTACACATAAGGGATTCACAGGGGTGCTGGGTCTGCCCAGGTTGGTGAGTCTGAGACAGCTACATGGGGACCTCCCCCAACCCAGAGAAGGTTAGGCCCAGGCAAAGCTCCCTCATCAAGCAAGGGAAGCTGGGGTTCGTGGGCACCTACTGCCCTGTCTCTTGATCATCAAACTTCATCCCATGTAGACTAGACTGCAAAGCAATGACTACAAACCCAAAAGGAAGTGAAGACTGGAAACAGTATTGACAGCAATACCTTACTGTTGTCTGACTCGGCAGCACATACATTGCATTCAGATGTGCAGGCCAGGGGTCTACAGATATTTTATGCTTTGGATACTTTCAACAGACCACCTACTTTACTCATCACCTGTTACCATGACAGCAGTGTGCATATGTTCACAGTGTGTATATGTGTATGGTGCTGTGCGGCTGACAAAGCACTCTGGCAAACATGATTTCATCATAATCCTCATAGCAACTCCATGCACAAGGCTATCAGTGTTGTTGTTGTTGTTGTTGTTGTTGTTTTGTTGTGTGTGTTTTTACAGTTGAGGTCATTGAGCCTCAGGAAAAAAATTAATTGGTTCACCCCAGTGCCCACATGACATGAATCTTGGGTCAGGGGTTTGAATCTGTGGCCCCTGACCCAACGTGTTTTTTTGTGTGGAGCTACATGTTCCATAGAGTTTCAGGCCCCTAATTTCTGAATGTTGTCCACGGTATTGTCACAGCTCTCAGCAGGGAGTGGGACAAAGTGCATTTTGCCTGTGGCTCTGAGCTGGGGCTGCAGCAGAGAGCAGGTAGCCCACAGAATCGGTCCCAATAAGCCAAGTGGTCACCAGCCCAGAGCTCAGGCTGCCAGGCCTAAGGAAGTCTGCTTTGAAAGTGGAATCTCAGCCATGCAATAATTTTCCCAAAGCCCAGGGGATCATGGGTAACTGAGCTTAGTGAGGGAACTGGCTTCTTTCTCTCAGTCAGTACAGTGGCAGCGTGGGTTGAGCAGGATAATTGGAAGATCTCTTTGAACCTACTAATACAATTGGAGCAAATCATCCAAACTTTGCCTGAAGGTCTGATCTTCAACTTTGGTTAAACATTTCCTTAAAGTCTTTTAAGTATAGAGTCTTGACCAAAAGGTTTCAATGGAGGCCTTTGCTCCCATTTTGTAATTTCTAAAATTTTTATAACCTGTTGTTCTTATTAACAGAAATGTATGATGTGGAAACTTTCTTAGCAATTTAAGGGATGTGTGGGGATTTCCTTTGGGGGCCACAGGTTCTCTGCCATGAACCTGAATAGGCATGTAAGCTCCATGAGGGCAGAATTCTGTATCACTCATATGTCCTCAAAACCTGGCGCATACTGGAAGTTGAATGAATGAATAGATTCTGATGATGTAGGGGCATTTGATGTTGCCTTTAGGCAGAAAGAGTTGCTTGTTTGGAAGGCAAACTAAAATAAAAAGGTTCCCTCATTATAAAGTACAATGATTATCTTGATAAAAACAAATATTAAGTATCTCCTCATTTACCTGATCCAGTAGCTGCAACTAATATACAACCTATTTATTGTATTTGCAATGGCATGTAAGATTCAAAATTACCATGTGGTTACGCATACAACAGATAAAATATGTGAAGTGTAAAAGATACCAATTATGAAAGCCATTGTTTCCCATAAGAGCCAAGGATGCCCCACCCCAGTTCTACAGGGGATTATGGTCTCATATCCTATGTGACTTTGCTGTAAGAGGAACCTGTTTATATTATCTGAGCTCAGAACCGAGCTCCATTTTAATTCTAAACACTAAGTATTTTGCTCCATTTGAATATATACAGAATTCTCCAGGAAGGCAAACATCATGTAATCTGAAGGAATATTGAATTTTGTTCAAAAATTGACCATGACTATTGAAGAAAATTACCATCAACAAATGCTCATACTATTAATATTAGACGCACTAATTAGAGAGCACCTATTTTTTTTTTTTTTGTATCTGTTGCATTCACAGTGATACTAAATTAACATTCAAATGTACGTATTTAGACTTCCACTTCCATATGTGAAGTGTTAATGGGTACAGGAATTATTCTCCTGCCATGGAAACTGAACAAAATACATGAAACAACTGTTTTCAGACACAGAACAGCTTGGCAGTGCTGGTCAGACTGTGACCCTGATGGGAGAGATCAGGTGAGGCGAGTGTTATAATTGCTCCAGCTTCCTGCCTGGAGCAATTTCTAAGCCACAGCACAGGGCCCAACAATCTAAGAGTTAGGAAGACAGAGATGATAGTTAAGGAGCCAGGGTGACTAGAACTTGTAAGGCAAAGAACTAGCAAAGAGAGTTGGAGAGAGAGAGAGAGAGAGAGAGAGAGAGAGAGAGAGAGAGAGAGAGAGAGAGAGAGAGAGAGAGAGAGAGAGAGAGAGAGGGAGAAATCCAAAGATCTGCAAAAGGCTTCTCTCAAATCTTTAAATACTAATGAAAAATGTGATCACTGATAGAAAGAAAAAAAAAACGACTAGATTGCATTAATAGCAATTAGACACTACAGAAGAAAGGTCAGTAAACTTGAAGCAATAGTATCTCTCCACAATGAAGCACAATGAAAAGAAAGACTGGGAAAAGATAAACAGCATCAGTGACAAATGGAACAACATCAAGTGGTCTAGAACATGTAGAACTGAGGACCAGATAGAATGGGTGAAAATAACAGAAAACATTTTTAAAGGAATAATGGCTGAAATTGTCAAAATTTGATGAAAACTACTAGTTTAAACTCTCAGACTTAGGATGCTTAAGGAATCCAAATAAAAGTAATCATAAAGAATCCAAGCTAAGGAACATCATAGAATCAGTGATAAAAAGAAAATTTTAAAAACTCTGGGGTAGGAATTGTGGGGACACATTACATACAGAGGAACAAAAATGAAACTTTGTAGGCCAGAAGACAATGGAGCAACATCTTTAAAGCACTGTCCTGAAGAAGAAGAAAAAAAACTTTCTATCTAAAATTCTATATCCAGAGAAATAGCCTTCAAAATGAAATGGAAATGAAGACTTACTCAGGTGTACAAAGTCTGTGTGAAGTATTACCTGGAGGATGTACTAATACAAGCAGTATGGGAAGGAATACTTTCAGACTGAAGAAAAATTGATACCCAATGGAAATCACCAATGATACCCATTGGATCACTTACTGGTGATCCAATGGAAATTTGGATCTGCATAAAGAAAGGAAGAGCATAGATATTATAAATGGGTGGAAATGTATTAAAATATATTTTTCTCATTTTAAATCTCTTTCAAAGATAATTATTATTAAAATCGATAATAATAGCATGTATTGCAGGGCATGTATGACAAAAATAGCATGATGTATGACAACAATCTATAAGAAACAATAGTGCAGAGCCCAGGAGGAAGAAATGAGATGCTCTGTTGTAATGTGCTTACAGAATGCTGTATATGTAGTAGTATAACAGCATCTGAAGGTGGTTGTGATAAGTTAAAGATGTACACTGTGAACCTCTGGGCAACCACAAAAAAAAAAAAAGTGAAGTAAAATGTATAACTGGCCAGTCACTTGTGACGAAAAAATAATCATTTTAAAAACCTCAATAAATCCAAAAGAAAGCAGCAACAATAAAATTTAAAAAAAAAAGAGGAACAAAAACCAAATTGAACAAATAGCAAGATGATAGATTTGATCCAAACTATATCAGTATTTATATTAAATGTAAATAATCTAAACACTTCTATTAAAAGACAAAGATTGTCAGATTGAAAAAAGAACCAGCCCTAACTACAGTGGTGCCTGTGAGAAAAAGACTTTAAGCACAACAAAACAGGTAAATTAAAAGCTAAAGGGTGGGAAAAGATATATGAGAACAGTAAGCAAAAAATAAAAAATGTTGAAGGAGCTGTCTTACTATCTGATGAAGTACATTCCAGAACAAGGAGTATTCCTGGGAATAAATATGCAGCACTCTTTTTTTTTTTTTTTTTTTTATGACCAAGATGTGAGTTCATCAGGGAGACACACAACCTTAAATGCTGACTCACCTAATTACAGAGCTTCAAAATAACGAAAATGGTAAAACTAAAAGGAGAAGTAAAATAATGTGAGATTTCAACACCATTCTCTTAGTTATCGATAGGACAGTAAACAGAAACTCGGGAAACACTTAACAACACTATAAATAACGTTGTCTAATTACTTTTTCTAGAACACTCCACCCAGCCATAGAACGTTCATAAAGATAAATTATATTCTGGGTCATAAAACAAATGTACTTATTTAGTCCTCATTTCAAAATGTCAACTATAAAGACAAAGTGTGGGAAATACTCAGTTAAATTTTGTTCTTACTTATAAATCTGACTTTATTCATTGCAATGAGAAGCAAGCCTCTGACTACTTCATTGTATCTTCTTGTATAGCAACTGAGAGTTTTATATTGAATTGCTTTTTATTTGTTGTGTTGCACGTAAGACACTGTATTGAAGGGTATAAAATTTGCATGTAAAATACTTTAATAAATTTCATTTTGTGACAGAGAAATGAAAATAACAAAGTGTTCTGCAGAAAGGGACATTGGGCACCATGGAATATAGAGACACTTGTCTGGAGCAAAAATGAGACGTGTCAATAGTCCTTTTCTCTTTACCATAGTCTGGTAGAAAACCTTAGCAAAGAAGCGCAGCTTCTCATATATGCAGACTCCAATCCCTTCCCCTTGCCAAAATTATATGCTGAGGTAGATAGCTATAAATTTGAATTTTGTGTGCAGAAAACTCACAGTTGAAAGGAATTTTTAATGTGATAAATGCAATGTAAACAAAATAGAGTGCAGTGGTGTCATTACCATCCTTGACATGAATTATATTCTTGTTAATGCAGTGACAGTAGCTAGTTTTTCTAGAAGCTCCATCATACAGGGCGTGGGGGGGAGAAAATCACTCATTGGGTAATTGCGTCATGCCAAGCACTTTGCTAGGCACTGAAACACAAAGTCAAATAAGTAAGAAAAGGTTCCTACCACACAAAAAAAGAAATTTCAGTGTGGCCAGAGAGGAAGAAGAGTAAAGAAATGGTGAGAGTCGTTGGATACGTGTTACATTAGAAATGTGTGTGGGGTTTAGGGACTGGAGAGGAATTGCTAAGTATAAATGGTTAACTTGGGAAGCGAATCTGGAGTATGCGATGTTTGTGGGGCATTGTGAAGGTGAAGTAAGTCAGACACCAATGAAGAAAAGTGGGAAGGGCATTCTAGGTACTCGTAGTAGACGTAGACATGAACTACCAGGATAACTTGGGGAATGCTGTGTTCACAGATGCTATGTATTTAGGAGAACAATCTCCTACTGATTATCCCCAGCCTTTCAGGGACTGCAACTCTGCTCAACTCCAGGGCTTTTGCGCTGTTCTGATACCAACTCAAAAGGTTTTTCTGAAGAACTTCTTTTGAAAACAGCCTGGCCAGTGAGGCTCCGTGGAAAATACAAGCTAGGATTTCATTTGGATGCATGACTTATTGGTGATTAAATATACCATCTCTGATTGGTTTCAGGGACAGTTTACCAGATTTATGTACTATAAAGGTAGTTGACCATGTTTTCTGTTTGAAAGTGGAGGAAGTAGCATCCTAATGCAAAAGCAGTTAAAAATTTTTATTGTGCAATATGATTAGAGAGTTACTTGAAAACTATAATGTCCATGTGCTGAAACTTGCTCCACAAAATAAAGCTTTAGTACAATTTAAATTATGCAAGCACATGAGCTAGAATTGCAATTATATGTAATTGACTTCGCCAATATAATTGAAGTGTGTGGTCTTACTATATAATTTACAAATCTGTACACAATTAGTTTTGTATGGTCTGTTTTATCTCTTTTTACAATGCCATCCTTCTCCAAGTTATGGGAGGTCCAAACGCCGACTTCTAAGGCCGTTTGTAGGTGAGAATATGTCTTCACCACCCTTCATAGGACACCCACACCCTTGCCATCCTGGCTCTTGGCTTCATTGACTAATGAAGCGACCCAAATTGGTCTGTGCTTACAAACTGCATTCTTCATAATTATCTGCACTCTCATTGTCACCCTCAACCACGCCACCACTATTTTGCAAAATATTAATTAAATATTTCTCTGTATGTTTTATAAAGAAGGGCTTTACAAATGCATATTTACTGCCCTCCAGAAAATAACTTACATGGACTATATATTAATTATCTGCCTGAATTTGTCAAAATTTCATTGCTTGTAATTTCTACCCAGAAACGTAAAAAAAAAAATTTTAAGATTTTTTTTAATTGATTTTTTTTTTTTTAGAAAAGAAAGGAGAGAGAGAAACATGGATGTGATAGATCCAGAACCATCTTCCTTCGTCCAGTCACCCACTTGCTTTTTGAGTCATTGACCTGGGATTTTGCTCTGAATATTCTAGCCATTCCATTGGTTCATCCGTACAATAGGGAATAATTATACCTCATACGCACTTAATATAGCACATGACTTAACATTCTGTCCTACGGTCAGAAAAATCAAAGGGTTGATGGCCCTGCTTTTTGCTCACTTTTCAGTGACATCAATTTGGGGAACAGAGTATACAAACCTTAAGTCTTTGGTTCCCACCTCTCAGAATAATAATACTTTTTTGAAAGTTTATATGAACATATAATAATCACCAAGATTTCAGAGAGCTGCAAAGCAATAGGCCTTTGGAGGCCTGGGCTAGTTTTAAGAAAAAATGCACCAACCTGAATTTTTGCAACAGCAATTCACCCCTCAGCCCCTCCTCAGATCCATGAAACCCTGAAGGGATGGCTTGGTGACCTACACCACTCTTTCTCATCCCCCAAATAAAAAAAGCAAAAAACACAAAGTATATTTTAACTTTTCTAGTTCTTTTCTCTCCAATCTTTCCACACCCTCATTAATTTAGGGGTACACTCTTCAGGAACAAAGTTGTTGTCCAAAAATGCTGGGTGCTTGCTTCTGCAAAAAGGGCCTTGAAAAAAAATGTTCATTACTATTCGTTTGGAAGTAACATTTCCTTTTCATCACATTATCATCGTTTCCCTGAAAACGTGCCATTCAATGTGTGGCGTTTTTCAGCTCCAAGAAAATGAAGACCTAACGTGAAATGAATGGAGAGCTAAAAATGGGCCCAGTGTCGTGGGGTCAACAAAGCCTGTGTTATTCTGCCCTGCTGACAGCACCCCTGAGCTTAGAGTCCGTGCACCTGCTTCTCTCCACTGCGGGCGCATATTTACTCAGAGGAAAGGGGAAAGCAGGGCTTAGCTCGAGAGCAGCAGTGTCAACAGCGTCACCCGTGCTCTCAGCAGCCATCGTTTGCCCACCTGTCTTTCTTGGAAATGTTTCAACGGGTTGTTTTCTCAGGTTCACGTGCAATTTCATGAGGCCCTGGACACACCAACTCTGTGTCAATGGTGCTGGCTATGAGAGAGAGAGAGAGAGAGAGAGAGAGAGAGAGAGAGAGAGAGAGAGAGAGAGAGAGAACATTATACACCAGGTTCCGTTCTCTAGATGCTTGTTCAATGCAGGTCAGATAAAATATGTAAATTTAGAATTATAAAATAATATAACACATAGTAATAGAGAGGAGAAGACAAGGAATCCTTGCCCTGCTTTTTGCTACTTTTCGATGACATCAATTTGGGGAACAGATTATACAAACCTTAAGTCCTTGGCTCCCAGTTCTCGAAATAATAATACTTTTTTGAAAGTTTATATGAACATATAATAATCACCAAGATCTTAGAAAGCTGCAGAACAATAGGCCTTTGGAGGCCTGGGCTAGTTTTAAGAGAAAATGCACCAATTGGGTTTTTGCAACAGCCTTGGGAGGAGTAAGGAGGGGGTCAGGGGGGGCTTCCTGGAAGCAGGGGCTACTGAGTGTTAGAAGAGAAGGAATCAAGTAGGAAGAATACATTCTCTGCAGGGAACCTTGCAACGGAAAGACCCTGGAGATAAACTGCTCAGAAAGGCCTTGAAGTCTTCGGGACGGGGCGCTGGGGGTCCCACAGAAGTTGAATATTGCTAGAACCCAAGGTGGAGGCTAAGCAGGGACTGAGAAAGCAGGCTGGCGGGTGAGAGGCATGAAATCACAGAGCCGTGTCCACCACCGTGTTTGGCAAAGGCTGCCACGTTAGAAGATCTGTTCAATACGGTGTAATAAAAACTAATCACTGTAGACCTGGGAGATTATCCAGAGACATCCTGCCACTTCGGTACTCAGGCAGGATATTAAAGATATTTTCATACTGGAGGCCTTTTACTAATTCTCAGGTCTGCGACACTGCCGTCCGTTTTTGTATTGTCACCTTCTAGCTACTTAGGCCTCGTGGCAGTCCTTTTAGGGCACAGAAAAAGGAAGCACACATTAAAAAAAAAAAAATCTGTAATTAAAAAATAAATAAAAGCATCTGCTTAACTGTTGCTTTCTGCAAAGATCGTGACGGTTAGGAAGCTGAATGACGGGAAAGTCCTGCTTGTCTTCACCAATGTTTCCTCCAAACAGGGAGGAATGTGCCGCCATTGTGTGGGATTTGCTCACTCACTGCTCAGGCCTTCTCTGGTCAAAAGTAAAGGCTTGGGTCACCCAGAGGCCTGGCAAGAAGCAATCAGTTCATGCCACCAGAGCCCTCGGGGTCCTTGTGAGTAAATAAGCCCCATTTTCCTTTCTCTCCCAGTTCCCTCTCCAGCTCCAAGGAAGGCCAGTGCAGCGGGCATCCTCTGACCTGACCCCGTTACCTACGAGGACATTGCTTCTGCTGCCTGGTACACACAGAGGGGACACCAAGGTCCAAGAGTCTTATAACGAGGGGGCCAGATGCCCTGCTTTACCTGGCACCGCCCCAGTTTATGTCTGTACTGCCAACATAAATACCAAGTGTCTCTGTTGGGATAATAAGTCATATGGTCACCCTGCTTCTAACCGGTTTCAGCAGAAGCTCAACGCCTGACTCTGAGCCTCTCTCCCATTCGGTCCCACAGCAGCCGACACGATGGAATTCCAGTGAATTCCTGTGAAACGTGAGAATTGGAGCAGTCCTTAGAGATTATGGTTAAGAGTTTGATTTATAATTATACATTCCAGGACCTTTCCGATAACCTGGAGAATTACATTTAATCAACACAAGTCCTTGTTGTGCTCCTATGACCAACAACTAGGTCATTTTTTAATACACAAGGAAGGCGTCAAAACCGGTTTGGCTCAATGGACAGAGCGTCGGCCTGCGGACTGAAAGGTTTCGGGTTCGATTCCAGTCAAGGGCATGTACCTTGGTTGTGGGCACATCCCCACTAAGAAGTGTGCAAGAGACAGCTGATCGATGATTCTCTCCCATCGATGTTTCTAACTCTCTATTTCTCTCTCTTCCTCTCTGTAAAAAAATCAATAAAATATATATTTTTAAAATACACAAGGAAGGCCCACCTCCCACCTCGAGCAAAAATGAGCAAGGCACTCAGCAAACCTAAGGCGAAGAGTGTGATGGAAGCAGACGGGGGAAGAGGCCGCCAAACGTGCCATTCCTACAGAAAAGATCCGTGGCGTGGGTCTTCTGGTCTGGTGTTCAGCCATGAGCTGGAGGGCAGCTTTTTCCCAACAACGCTTCCCTCTCCCTCTCTCCCCACTTTACACAGCACATTCCGCAGAGTTGCTGATTCTTTATTATTATTATTATTATTATTATTATTTTAAATATATCTTATTGATTTTTTACAGAGAGGAACCAAGGTACATGCCCTTGACCGGAATTGAATCTGGGACCCTTAAGTCTGCAGGCTGACACTCTATCCACTGAGCCAAACCAGTTAGGATTATTATTATTATTATTAATTATTACTACTACTACTATTATTTCAGAGAGGAAGGGAGAGGGGGAGAGAGAAACATCAATGATGAGAGGGAATCATTGATCAACTGCCTCAGGCACATCTCACACTGGGGATCTAGACTGCAACCTGGGCACATGCCCTGACAGGGAATCAAACCCTGACCTCCTGGCTCATAGGTAGATGCTCAACCACTGAGCCATGCTGGTTGGGCCAGAGTCACTGATTCTTTCTCTCTCTCTCCTTCCCCAACTCTGAGCCTTTTATATAAAAGTCTAAACTGGTTTTTTTTTCATTTGTTTTATTTAAAAAAAAAAAAAACAACTTTTTGAGACATAATTAACATGAAACAAACTGTCCATACTTAAAGGGGACAATTAAGTTCATTTTGATTACTCCGATGCAACTTTTGCCATGATCAGAATAATGGATGTGTTCATCGCCCCCAAAATCTCCTCCTGCTCTCTGGTAAGTCCTCCCACAGGCCCCTCCTGCTCCTCAACTCCCACCCCAGGCATCTTTCATTTGGCTTAAAACAAAACCAAAGAAGCAAACAAACAAAAATCTTCTAAAAAGGGATTCCTTTCCAATACTTCTAAATTGCTTAATTTAAACCTTCTGAAGCTCTAGGACTTCTTGCTAACCCATGTGAAACATACACAGCAATCTGCTTCGTTGTCTGGCACACTCTGCCCATTAAAAAATAAATAAATAAAAATACCAGAAAATTCCAAGAGAGCAAAGAACATATTTGGCTTGTTTGACAAGCTTAGGGGAAGAAGTATTTGCTTTAGCTGAAAGCCATTAGCAGCATTCTTTCCTATGGAAGAGGGAATGCCGGGAGCAGCGAGACACTGACATGGTCCAAGATTTCATTCAAACGCGAGAGACGGCGTTGCTAAAAAAAAATAATAATAATAATAATAATAATAATAATAAATACCAACTCAGGCCATAGAAATAAGTTGTAGTTCGCCCGAGTGAGTGGAATGCCTTCGGTTTCCATGGTGGCGTTAATTATTGAGTAACCTCTTCATCAATACTTTATTTAAGGAACTCACTGGAAACTTTAACTTTGAAAAGAATGCTCAGTGTTTATTCTGGGTTCACAGTGCACTTGCTTTGGGAGGGGAAGTCCCTTTTCCTATAATGATGGGAAACTGGGGGGAAAGCAGAGTCTGAACGGCTGAAGATTCCCCCACTATCTGCCTGCCTGAGCCTACAAGGCATTTCACATCAGCGTCTCATAGGCATCATGAGAGGACTGGACCAGAAAGTCCACGCAGGCTCCAAATGGTCTAGTGTGACCTTTTCGGGAATATCTTTGTTGAGCAAAGGGCTCAGCCGGTTCAGGTGCCCCCTGGAGTAGACAGAAGAGGAGTGTTGGGGCCTCCTCTGCTAAGGCTGTAACAGTGGGGTGCACACCCTAGGACGGAAGGATGGCCCATGGGTGTCTGTTGCCAAGGCTGGAGGGTCTGCACTCAGGTGAGGACCCCTCCCAGTGAAGGACAGGAACTGGGGGAAGAGAAGGGCCTGGGCTGCAGTGGAGGGCTTCTGTCTGAGTTCCAGTCCCAGACCCTACATCTTCGGTGCCTGCTCCAAAATCAAGACGAACAGGCCACTTTCTGCCCTCAAAGCCTCACTATCTGCCTCATGTGGCCTCTCAGAGCTATTATATTTCTGCACTGAACTCGGAATCTGCAGCCCCATTCAGAACTGAAAAACCCTGTGGAGGCTGAGCCGCCCCATGCCTCAGCCAACTGGGATGGGGATGGGGTTCAAGTCTCCAGCGGCAGTGAGACCAGCTGCTCCTGACAGGCAGGGACCCGCTGCTTGTCAACAACATGGGGGTCCACCTCAAAGAACAGTGAAATGGGAAGGGCACGCACCGAAGGCACGCTGGGATGACCTGAGGACTGAGAGTGTGACTCCTGCCCAGGGGGGATGCTACCACACACACTTCTCCGGGGGGCCCTCCCTCATTCCACGGCTATGACACTGCACTCTTGGATGGGCCAGCCGGTCCGCTGCTTCCTAGAAGCAGGTCAGACTCCCCATCACATGCCAAAGGGTGCCGGACTGCAGCGCCTCACCCTTTGCTGCAGCCTCTGCAGAGGCAGTGCTACCCCGCTGCCCTCCCGTCACAGGGGCTCCCCCTTGGAAAGCGTGAGCTAGCCTCCCCGCAGCCAGGGACGGTCTGATTGCTCACAGGGTCGCGGCCACGCTGGCCTCCGTGCACGACAAAAAAGCAGAGAGTCCTGATGGAAAGAATGCATCTGATGCACAATGAGAATCAGAGGCGAGAGGCCTGTGTCCCCAGGGAGACAGAGGGAGCCGTTTCAGATTCCAGATGGCTTTTCAGGCTTCAGTCTGGTCGAAAGAATGGCCGTTTCCACGAAAATTTCTTGTGCTTAAAGTCAACAGGGTTTCTATAACCTCACACACACTCACTCATACACACGGAGACAAAAAACAAAAACAAAAACACCTGATCTCACTGGAATGTTCTTGAGTGTATCAATCTAGAAGCCAAGAGAAACTTCATCAAAAATAAAGTTGCTTTTGGAGATCCCACTCACACAGGTCAGCACGCCAGTGTCTGTCACTCAGGTTCCACGCCATATGGAATGCGTGACCCACGTCCCTCTGGAGACCTCTGGCCCCGGGCCCCTGGTTCACCGATGGCCCAGTCACCTACTTCGCAACGTTGACCTCTCCAAACCACCAGCCATGCCTCTCCCCTGAGATCCTGACACAGAGCTCCCCACCCTCACCCGTGGGCAGCCCCCTGAAACAGCATGGAGCCCAGTCTCAGTGGGTGGCTCCTTTGAGTGCAGCTACATCCCACACCAGGCACCGGGCATCCCCCATGGCCTCAGCCCCTTTCTTCTCTAAGACCTGCCTGGCCAACCACTTCTCACGCTGCATGCTGCCCTGCCCTCAACCTTCAAACCTCTAACCTATTTCTGCACTTGGGCCATCCTTCTGCATACAGTCCTGGCTTCTCAGTTCCTACCATGGGGTCCACACCAGCTCCTCTCTTCTGAGCGCCCTTTGCAGACCCCCATCTCCATAGTGATCCCACCGTGATGAACGTGCATTCCTGCACTTAGACCCAGGACCGAAGGTAGGTACCAACCACTGGACATCACAAGTCCATAGACACGAAACTAGAAGTCACTCAGCCAACACAGTGAATTCATCCCTGCAAGACGGCGGAGAATCACAACCCTGCGAGCCACAGCTGTGCCAAACCCGTTTCACACCAGACTTCAAATCCCATCGGACACATAGTTTGCACAGATTCACCTTTTCAATATGAGCTGTCACAGCAGAGTTCACAGAAGCACCCGCCCAAGGAAAATGTCAGGATCTGCCGTGGAAGGTCTTAATCGGAATGGGCAGTGAGTGAAATTACCCACAAAGAGCCATCCTCCAGGGAGAGCTACGGGTGACCTGTGTCAAGCAACCCAAGAGATTTTTTTTCCTGGTAGAAAAGCTAACCATGAAAAGTCCAGTCACTAATGAAGTGCATACCTCTCCCTAGCAGTAAAAAAAAAAAAAAAAAAAAAAAAAAAAAGTGATTAAAGTTTTATAGCGTTAAACAAACTGTCTCCCAGAACCCCTTTTCTCTCTCAGCTTTTCAATGTGGGTCTTCAGATTGCGGCCGATCACTCTTATCTGGGAACGCGCAGTTTAGGGGACACAATGGCCTCCTGAGAGCCACCGAGGCTTCTGCCAAGTCCATACAACCGCAGCTCTTTGATGTTCCCCAGACGAAGTCCCTTCACGGCCCCGGCTTTGTTCGCACCCCCAGCCCTGCCATGGCTGCCCCCCTCCTCTCTTCCCACTGAAATCCCAGCTCCTCTTCAAGGCCCAGCTCAGGTTCCAGCCCATTCGGCAGCAAGCTTTCTCACAGCTCTGCATTCAGATACACTTACCACCCAGCGCACTAATTTGGTTTCTGTCATGTATTGTGTTATGTTTTGGATTTCCAATGATGTCACTTTCTCACCCTATTGAACCTCCTTGGAACCCCCATATCTGTCAGCCTCGAAATGGAATCTTAGTTCAGGGACATATACCTAAGGAGTGCTTAGTAAGTTCATTTTGATTGGTTGGATTGGGATATTAATAAAAAAACCCTTTCATGTGGTGCTTTAATAAAGTGTAGGGTAGTTTCTAAATATCACAAGCCTTTTATATGGATGTGTTATAATACATAAGGACAAATGCTTAATCTGATAAACTACAAATAAATTCAAGAGCCTTAAGTATTAGAGAAAGATTCAACTCAATATATGGTTTGCATATTATAAGATTTGAAATACATTGTATTTGTTCAAAATTTATTCTTGGATTCGGGGTCTTTTATGCCTCATAAAACTGCTGTCAAGCTTGGACGCCTCCCATCCTGGGCCTGGGTGACCTGGGTGACCTGGAGTAGGGGTTAAATCAAAGCAGCCTAAACAAGTGTAAATGCATGGAAAACTGACTGTGGCCCAGAAGAACCCAGGGTCTGAACACCAAGTTCAAGATTCTAGGTTAATCTAGAAAATGGAAAATCAAAAGGAAGAACTAATGCAATGTGTGGAATAGTTCAAGGCAACTGTTCCAAAATTAAAGTTGCAAACAGCTGGAAAATTGTGCAGAAACCCTTTCATGTGGTGCCTAGGGCATGCCTAAGGGGTAAAAGTGGAGACTTGCAGGCTGGGCAGGGATTCTTAAGTATAACACTCAAGAAACCAGAAAACATTCTTCTATGGACACTTGCATTCCCTCAACCTGATGTCCCATCATTCATGCATTTCCTATGTGAACCCGGGACCCTTTGGTCTGCAGGCCGATGCTCTATCCACTGAACCAAACCAGCTGGGTGCACGCTAATTTTCTCCTGGTGTATTTCCAGAGTGCATCAAATAATAATATAGGTTCTAAGTTCTTAAGTTCTAATATAGGTTCTAGGTTCTAAGTAATAATATATTTAACTCTAAACTCCAAAACTTAGCTGCCTTGTTCATAGTTATATGCTCAGTACCTAAAACAGCGCTGGACACACTGTATTCTCAGTAAATACTTGGTGAATGAATTGATAAATGGATACTTGCCTATGTGCCAGACCTTCTTTTGGTGTCAGGGAACATGCACTTCCTTCGAGCAGGTTAAATAAATTAAATTCTTGTCACATATTTTATTCATCATCAGACAGTGAGCATGGAAGGAGTACATCACTAAATAAAGGTGAATGTGAAATAACCATTGAATCATCTGAGACCGAATGCCCCTAGGCAGTCTAGATCTAGTGCCATAAACAACTACATAAAAAACTACCCATGCAGACATTAGCAGCCTAAGGCATTCCTACTTAATACACTTGGGCTTAATACACAGAGCTCCTCCCACGCACAGCAGTATCGGTGAGAATGAAACTCCTCTCTCAATAACAAACACAGGCCCTAGGAGTCAAACTGATAACCACCACGCCCAGGCACACCCAACCCAACCATAAAAACACGTGTGCCTCTCCTTACACCTGTGCAATGGTGCAAGTTAACTGCCCAACCCAGCTTCTACCTTGACCAAGGCAATAGCTTTTGACTTTATCTTCTAAAGGTTCAGTCTTCAGTATGCATGTACGTACAGATGTTTGCATTTATGTACACATACACACATGTGCATATGCATGCATGCATGCATGCAAACGTACACATCATGTGGTTTCTGAAGGTACAAGTTAATACTTCTCTGAAAAACAACAGCTAGAAGACTAAAAAATTAGGGGATATGAGTTAATTACTCATTTATGAATTTATTCACTTATTCTTTCTTCATTCACTAAGCATTTATTGAGTACCTACTCCTGCCAAGTATTTTTCTAGTGCAGAAGATTCAAAGATAAAAACAAGACACATTTCTTATTTTCCAGGAGATTACAATCAATTGGAGGAAAGAGTCAACAAAAAATTACTGTGGCCTAGCTTACGTGGCTCAGTGGTTGAGCATTGACCTATGAACCAGTAGGTCACGGTGGATTCCCGGTCAGGGCATATGCCTTAGTTGTGGGCTCGATCCCCAGAGTGGGGTATGCAGAGGCAGCCAATCAATGATTCTCTCTCCTCATTGATGTTTATATATCTCTCGTCCTCTCCCTTCCTCTCTGAAGTCAATAAAAATATATTTTTTAAAAATTACTTTGGAGTGTGGTCTCCGATACTATAGAGACCAGAAACTTCTGTGATCACACTGAAGGCAGGAGCACACTTTTTAAAAATATATATTTTTATTAATTTTAGAGAGGAGGGAGAAGGAGAAAGAGATAGAAACATCAATGATAAGAGAGAATCATTTATCAGCTGCCTCCTGCATGCTCCCTCCTGGGGATTGAGCCCACAACTCAGGCATGTGTCCTTAACTAGAATAGAACCTGGGACCCTTCAGTCCACAGGCCGACACCCCATCACTGAGCCAAACCAGCCAGGACAGGAACATACTTTTACTGAGCGCCTGCTCTGTGCCAGATGCTTCTCAGCAGGTATCTCATTAATACGTACAAAAGTCTTATGAAGTAGGTATTATTATATTTTTGTACAAGTTTCAAAAGAAAACTTGAGGAGTTTAAGCAGAACCAGGATTTTAATCCAATTTCATTGATTTGCAAGTCGGTTACCTGGAGTATTCTGGCCTGGCATCACCAAGGAGATGGAATTTTAATTAAATATTAAAAGATTAAAAGTCAATTACCAGACAGAGCTGGTGACTGGGAAAGAGGACACCCTCAGCTGTGGGAACAGCATATCCAAGGCTCCGAGGAGGAGGATGTATATTTAAGAAATGGCAAGTAGCATAGTTGGACCAAGGGTCAGGCCAAAGACTGCATTTCACCTGGATCACTTTCCTATGGTTTCTTTCGGAAGTCCATCTGGACCAAGTGTACCATCTCCTTCTCCGTGTCCAATCTGTGTCTGCAAGCCTGTGGCTGCCACCAGCCCAAGGAGCTGGCCCCTCCCTTTGCTGTCAACTGGGATGTGTTTCTTTCTAATTCATTAACCTCCCTAGGAGGAATTCAGGCTCATCAAAGCAGCATTACCAATATTTACGTCAGTTTTCAAACTTAATTTCTCGGCGTGGAGGGAGAAGTATGCAGTGGAGGAATGTTTTTGTTTCAGGAGCACAGGGTTTCTGTCACGGCTTTTCATTTTGGCTGAGGCTGAGGATGCCTCCCTGTTTTTCCAGTCAAACAGTAAACACCACCTTTGACGTCTGGACTTCCTGGATAAGAAGATAAATAACAGTGGCTCTTACAAACTTTGTTATAGTGAACTATGTTTTTCAGCTCACGGTAGACACTGTATACTGCACCCCAAGTGGAAGAGGACGTGATGAAGACAATGGTTATTTGCCTTGACACTTCAGTTCCATCCCCGTTCGCATCCTGGAGATTGGTATGTCCCCAGCTATTTCCCAAAAGTGCAGACTGGGTGCGGGTGGAGCCTGTTGCAGGCCAAGTCTTTGCTCAGATATCTCTCCTCAGATATCTCTCCCCTGGGACTCTAAGCTCCTGAGGGCAGGTTCTGCCATCTGCCCTTGTTCCTGGTGTGTAGTAGGATCCTGGTGTTGTTGTTGTTGCTGTTAAAATAATAACTCAATATATTATCCCCAAATGGCTCTTTAACCATCTGCTATGTTTGCCAAAAAGTTATCTGTCATTAACACATTGAAGGAACCCAGTAGGGTCATTAGTTCAGGGCAGGTTTGATCAAGGGAGGATGATGGAGAATTATAACACACAGCTACTCCTGGTTCTCACCTCCCTCGTCAGTGCATCGGTCCTTTGCCCTTACAGCAGTGTCGTTGTGCGGCTCACAGCAGGACTGAGGGTTATACCGCCTTCTAAGTTACACCACTTGCCCTTGCTGAGTTGCCTTTTCTTTTTAGTCTCCCCATCAGTGCTTCACATTGACCCACTGCCTTCACCACAGCTAGACAGTGATGAGAATGGGATTCTGGCAGAGACCTGGTTTGCTAGGAGCTCTGTGGGCTGGATTCGGGGATCTTAGAAGACCCTCAGGGTGGGGAGTGAGTGCTCCCAGCTGAGCAGTAGACAAGTGAGGGAGCACGGGTTCCTATTATCCTGCATGCCAATGAGGCTGAGTGCTGAGAAGCAGGACCGAAACCTGCCAAATGGCGCGTTGGCCATCCTCTCTCTCCTCCAGGCAGACAGAGGAGGAGATGTTATTGTGGAAGTGGGACCACAAGCTTGCGGCTGTAGGCGATGTGGTTGTGGCTGCTGAGTCAAGAAGTCCCCAACGCTGAAAACAAAGAAAAAAACAATGCTAGCAATGAGGAACTGGCTATTCGTTACAGAGCTTTGAGTGTATCACAAACATCAGAACCTTGAATGTTTCAGAGCCCAAAGGAAGCGGCTGCTCCAAAACTGAAGAGGACGTACAGCCTTGCCACATATAGGAAATCTAGCCAGGCTCATGTGCCCAGCCCTGCCACAGCCCAACATGGCAACAACAAGGATGGGGTGCTGGGTACGTTGGTGGCCAAAGGCACAAAGGATGGTGGCAACATGCACAGAAAAAGAACGGGGCCTAGAAGCCAGATGCCCATCAAATGCCAGGAAGTTCTTGGGAGAGGAAGCAGCGCCCTCCTCAGGCCCTGATGCTGGACGATGGATTTGGTCTCCATAATTTTACCAAAAACACTGCCCTTCCCCCTCCCGCCAGAGCAGAGCAGCTGGGCCTGCAGGGACGAGCAGAAGCCTGGCTCCTAAGTGTTGGTCCTCCTGCAGCCCTCATCCAGGCTGCTTTGTGAGAGCTGTTTCCCTCAAGAAGCTATACTTCCAGGGAACTCCATTTTACTCACCTCTCCGCAATGACGCTTAGAGAACCGCCCTGCATGTCTGGGGCTCTCTATAAAAATCTGGCACTGGCTGCCCGTGGCTCTCAACTCTGACCTCTCCTGCTTTGGACCTGCTGCCCCGGGAGATGCAGGCTGGGAAGAAACCTCGAGAGGCCGGCGGGGTCATTTTGGAAGGGGCAGGTGACAGAAATGTCCCTGTGCTCCGCATGAGGAACTACAGCCTCGGGAGGGACACGGACCGGCCCACGGTGGCAGCTGGCGGAGGGACGGGAGTGTGGGGCAGGGCCTGCCCGGGGACCCTCTGTTCTTTGAATTACATTAAATTACAATTTGCCTCAACAACTATTGAGTTTACAGGAATGACTCTTTCCAGAAAACACTGGAAAGAACATCCGTAATAGTGTTTGCAAGAAGTGCATTAAGAGCCATTATTCATCACTGGAAAGAGGCTCAAGCTGCCCAGAACCGCCGGGTTACGTTTGCGAAGGGCAGACAGAAAAAGCTATCTCGCCTTTTTCCCTAAAATGAAGCCAAGAGCCCTCCACACAGAGGCCTCCCCCTTCCAGGGGCCAAAGAGGAGCATTGTAGGAAGTAAGTAATGAATATTTCTTTTCTTTTTTTCCTCTTCAAGCTGAACGACGCTTTTATCAGCCTCAGGTTTTATCAGCCAATCTCACTTTTTCTTATATTTCTTTTTCCCCACAGAGATAGGACTGAGGAATGGTCCACGTTAATCTTCCCGGACTGAGCTCAGTCTGGTATAATAATAGATTCCAAATTCCTTTGCTTTTATTCCATGTTACTTTTTCCATAGGTGGCAGTTCCTATTAAATCCATAAATCAGTCATTTGCAGATGGTTGGGCTTTTTTTTTTTTTCTTGGACATAAGATATATTATACTCATAACTATTAATTTCATTCACTTTATATTTTCATTGGGTATATTTATTCCAGCTCTGAGTCATAAGAAAATAGTGCAGCAGACGAAAGACACACGGATTTCATTGAGTAGGGCCAACCTAAAACAGATAGCAATGATTACCTTTTGTAGACAATTTGAAGCCCATTTCTGTGAATATTTAATTCTAGAAGATTAAACCTAGAAGAAGAAAAAATGTCGGGATTCATCCCCTTTCACCATCTAATTCTCCAAAAGAGGACCCTGAGAATTGTCTGAAATTAGGTGCCTTGTGTGAAATTAGGCCTCATAGCAAAGTAATGTCAGAGGCAGGGCAGGAAATTGGATTTCTCCATTTCTAAGCAAGCTGTTTATGAGAAAACTAAAGTGTTGTTCTGTAAAAATGTGTTACTAAGGCCTTGCACACAGTAGGTCTTCAATAAATATGTTTCCCGAGTACCTGATTCAGAGTAATCATAAAGAATCTCTGATGATAATAAGTAAATGGAAGGGGGGGAGAGATAAAACTATGCCAGAGGGCCGAAACCGGTTTGGCCTAATGGATAGAGGGTCGACTCGGGGACTGAAGGGAACCCGGGTTCGATTCCAGTCAAGGGCATGTACTTTGGTTGCGGGCATATCCCCAGTAGGGGGTGTGCAAGAGGCAGCTGATCGATGACTCTCTCTCATCGATGTTTCTAGCTCTCTATCTCTCTCCCTTCCTCTCTGTACAAAAATCAATAAAATATATATTTTTAAAAAAAAAACCTGTGCCAGAGGATTCCCTCCTCAAGGAAGTGCAGCCTAACTCCCACTCCTTCAGTGTGGGGAGCTCATGATGATTATCTTCCAAAGAGGACAAGGGGGAAAGGGGAAGGGGAGGGGAGTAACTTTACTGTGGAGAAGCTGACAACGCTACCTCAGCTGTGATCAAGGTCAACATCAACAGCGATAGGTCATTTGGTACCCTCAATAAGATGTCGTGAGAATGGTACTTCCTGTCTGTCATCTTCCTTTTTCCCAAAAAAAAACCTCAAAACCCCAGTCTAATCATGAGAAAAGCATAAAGTAAATCTCAACTGAAGGACCGTCTACAAAATTCCTCACTACTGCCCCTCAAAACCCCCCAATCCAGGAAAGTCTGAGAAACTGTCACAGCCAAGAGGAGGAGCAGAGATTTGACAGCTAAATGCAGTGGGGTGTGGTGGAATCCTTGAACCGAAAAAAAGACAGTAGGAAACATTTAATGTGATCGAAGTAAAGTAAGAACTTTAGTTAATAGCAATGGTGTTGCTGCTGGTCCATTCATTGGAACAAATGCACCATATTAATAATGTAAGATGTTGATAAAAGTACATGAGAACTCCATATACTATCTTCTCAATTGTGCAAATTCCAAACTGCTCTAAACATTAAGATGATTTTTAAAAAAATCATTGATGAAAGGGTCAGGAGAAAGAGCAAGTGTTTTATGATTGCAGCCCATTGTTATTCTGGCTTGCTCCGCTGCATCTATTTCACCCATCCCATCCCACATAGAAGCTTCCTCTCAAGAAGGAGTTCCCTTAGAGAAGAAGGAAAGAGGAGTTACTGTGCTTTAACTTCACCAGAGCTCCCTTCCCACTCAAATATGCGTGCTGCTTGTTTACACAAACCCTCCAGATGGGACAGTAGATTAAGAAAACCGTGCCTGAAGACAGGGATCTGTTTTGTGCACTGAAGTTTCCCAAGTCTGTAGAGAGTGCCTCGTACCCAGTAAGCTCAACAAATATTTGTACAATGAAAGCCCTCGGGTAAGAAATTACACTTGTTAAAAAACATCTACTATGTGAAAGAAGATCTAAAGTGCTCTAGCTAATTTTTCAAAATAAATATTCCCAAACTTAAATAGTAAAATGAATGTGATCCTTCCAAAGTGGTACCCTTGGCAGGCCTACACTTAATTCAATCCTGCTGTGATTCTGAATAATTTTAGGATTATTCACTTGGAATCTTCAGCACTTCCAGGATCAAGTCCAAACACGAAAAATTAGAACTTTATGGTCTGGACCTTCCAAGCTCTCTCGGCTCATTGCTATGCACCCCTCTCCCACCGCTTCCTCTAAACCACTTCCTGTGAGACACGGTCCCCTGCCTGAAACCTTCTCCCATAATTCCTCCTTCACATCGTAGTTGAAGCAACACATTCTCTGAAAAACTCCTCCTTACCATCACACCACCGCCATCCTAGGAGATAATGAATCATATTTTTGGTCCTGCCTCTGTCCCCTGTCATTGCCTTTATCATGATGATCTGTGTTTATGTGTTTATCTTTGTTTCCCTTATTAACCTATGAGCTTCTCAAAGGCAGGAGCCTGTATCACCCATCTCCATATCCGCAGCGACCTACAGAGCTGCTAACTCAATGAGTGCCTGTTGAATGGCCTGGAAGAGAGCAGTAATTAAGTCCAGAGTCATGTGACTTACTCCTTTCAATAACCTCGGGGGTGGGAAATCTTAATGCTTTCAAGATTAATATATGATTGGAAAAAGATCAAAGCCATCTAGTAACTATTGAGCAATACTCTTTTATACAACACAGAAATGTCTACAAATAATGAGATTAATGTCCTTAGGTCTCATAAGGTAAATAAGTTCAAAAATTGTCTTAATATCTAGTAGTTAAATCTGACATATCAAAATGCTTACATATATAGATAATGGATTGTAGTTATTGCAAGATTTACTCATCCATTTATTCAACAAGGTACTTTTTTAAAAAATGGAATAAGCGTGACGCTATCTAGATCTGTGGTATTGCAAGAATGAGTAAGACTAGGTCTCTGTCCCCACCAAACTCGTATGTAAGGGGTGAAGACAGATATACCTGGTTATTACACAAGTCAGACTGTGATAAAAGGTGTGAACACTATAGGAACACAGATTCTGAAGTAGATCTTTTATTATTTAACAATAATTTTATGTATAGAATACAATACTGTTGACTATACAACATTATATAACAGATCTCTGGAACTTACTCATTCTGCTTAACTGAAACTTTATGCCTGTTAATCAGGAATTCCTCATTTTTCTCTCCCACCAGCCTCTGCCATTGCCATTCCACTCTTTAAGTCTATAAATTTGACTATTTTAAATGACTCATATAAGTGGAATCACGTAGTATTTGTCTTTCTGTGATTGGCTCATTTCAATATCCTCAAGTTTCATCCATGTAATCACATTTACAGAATCTCTTTTTTAAAGTTGAATACTATTCCATTATATTTATACCACATTTTATTTATTCACTCATCTGTCAATGGACATTGAGGTTGGTTCTTGGCTCTTGTGAGTTAGGCTGCAATAAACATGGGAGTAGTTCATTCTGACTGGGATGGTATTAAGAAAGCATACTTACAGAATTGTTGTCTTCAGCTCTGGGTGGGCTGAAAAGCAAGGTTTAGGCCAGATTGTGATAATCTTCCAATGCTAGCCTATAATCGATCAGCTGCCTCTTGCACACCCCCTACTGGGGATATGCCCACAACCAAGGCACATGCCCTTGACCGGAATCGAACCCGGGACCCTTCAGTCCCCAAGCCGACTCTCTATCCATTGAGCCAAACCAGTTTCGGCTCATATTTTTAACTTGGAATACTATGTGAATGGTGATTCTTTCTCACCACCCTTCCCCCAGTTACATATGCAATTAATAAAATAGAATTTGAATAGGCTCACATTATACTCACATACTTTTAAGTGTCCCTTAATTTTTTTTATATCCCTATTGAGAAACTTAAGCAAACGCATACCATTCTACCCATAGAGAGTCTATGAATCTATTTCTCCTACCAACATAGAACCAAGTACAATAAAGACTCCATATAAACGTTTGGTGAACAAATGGACTTTGACAAACTAATTGGACCTAGTAAATAATTTCCTAAGCCCTCAGATGAAAAACATAAAAGTGAAAATGTCCACTCTTTAACAGTGAGTCACCTTTTAAATATTTATTAAAATATTCTCATAAGGGCCCAGCCTTCAACTCTGCTAGTCCAAGAGCAATAGTACTAAGCTGGCCTTACCCTAAAAACACCCATCACTTAACTGGTCTTTCTTTAAACAGGGTATGCTCACTTAACTGGTTTTCATTTAAAATCCCATTAACAAAGTTTCAACATAAAACAACAAGATAAAAGTCAACATTTTATTTCCTGACCTACTAAACCAATCTCTGATGATTCTGAATGAACTTGAACTCGTTTTTAAATTATATTATTCCAACGTCTTTTTCAAGCCCACATTTCATTTCTCTTCCCAACCTTTGTTCCACACCCTTCTATTTTATTATTTTTTTTTTTTAGCTTATTAACCTCATAAACATGTTTGGTTTGCCATTTGATCTTAGTCGGCCACTTCACTCCATTATTGTTGTCCTGTAACAAACCCGGACACACTCCCAGAATACTACACTACACATTGAGACATAATACAGAATTAGCACATTTTTAAACTTTAAAAAGTTGTTGCTCTGACATGCAGAGCCATTACGAGACCTTAGCGTGCATTCAGCTGTGGCCCTCTCTAACCTCCATGGCTACTCCCGCCATGTCCAGGTGTCTTGTAATTTCCTGATCATCTTGTGCACACCATGCTTCTGTGCCTTTTCTCTCGCTGTTCCCTTCATCCGGTTTGCTTCCCCCAGCTTTGTTTCCTTTCCTTCAAGGTAACAATTCAATTGTCTTTTCCTGCAGGATGGCTTCTCCAGCCCTCTGGCTCTTCTCCGGTGGTTTCACAGTTCTTTACCCCATGACTCATCAGGCTGCGGGCTGCTTTCATTCATAATATCATGTGCACAATCAGTTCTTCATCATTGTTGCTTGAACACCCAACAGCATAAAAAATAACCTTTTAACTCAGCACATGTACAGGAGTTTCTCCAAATCTCTAGCTCACAGTTTATCTTTCTTTGTCTTCTCTGTAGCATTTAGCATATATTCCCAAGTATGTCATTCTATTTAAAGAATCATTGAATGTCCAAATCATCATCTCAGCTTAAGTAGTAGAGAAGCTTTTAACCGGAGGAAAAATAGATGAGATAAGATCCAAAACAATGAGTGTGCTAAGCATGGGTCTCCTAGGACTTTCTACACTGGCATTTCTCTCACCCTCTATCCAAGCACTGTGCACCTTGGTTTATGAATAAACTTGTGATGTCTATTACTGACTGCAAGAATACAGATTGACTGAATTCATCTCTGGTCTTGAGTTACTCCCAAAATCTGAACTGTCTTCCACCATTCCTTCACATTTTCTTTTGAAACCAAGTTCATATGGCTCCAATTTACCAGAATGAGAAGATGTTAGCCCTGGAATTTCTATAGTTCACACCCTTAATTAACAAATAGGGGACTGAGGCCATTTAGAAGCGGTGACTTGTCTAAGACCACAGAGCTTCCCTGAAATCCAAGTCTCTTAGATGTGTAACTCTATCCCCTTTCACCATCCTCACTTCAATCTTACCCACCTTGCTTTTCTCTCAGCCACTAACTATATCAGGTGAGAAGTTTTTTATGAGGGATAGAAGTTTGTGATTCCCAGTCACTGGTAAGATCATGAAAAAGAATTGTGGGAGTCGGTGTGATGAAATGGAAAATCTATGGCATTTGGAATGAAACATAGACTCAAATGCATGCTCTACCACATTCTAGCTGTGTGACTGTGGACAAATAATGTAACTCTCTGAGCCTAAATATCCTTGTCAGTAAAACAAGATTCAGCATGAGTGAGGCCCAGTAGATGCCGGGAGGGTAGACCAGCCATCAGAAGATGGACACTGAGCACAGCAGGCTGTCTAAGTGGGGACCAGATTCTGACATGGGATGGCCTAGAGAGGGTAGATAACATCCGTATGGTTCTCTTTCCATTCTAAATAGCTTCTTGACTCTGGGATGTCTATTAAAGCAACACATCAGCTTGTTTTCAAGAAGGGAAATGTTTATGCTGCCTCTGCATAGTCATTAAAAAAAAAAAAAGTCCCCCAGAGATATACTGGTAGTCCAAAATATAAAAACAATAACAACAAAAAACTTTAGCTTTCTGCCAAAATGACTTCAACGGTCTTCAATAATTCTAAATGCTAAAATGTGACCTTATGCTCCAGGACATCAACCTCCCAATGCAGCTATTTTGGTCTTCTTACCCTGACCGAAGGCTGTGTTTCCTTCTCGACCAGATATGATATCCTGCAACCCTTACCTCCGGGTCCTTACGTGTGGAATTCAGCTTTTTATCATTTCAAAGCAGAGCTCAGCACAAAGCCTGCTCACTGAACCCTGGGCGAGAGTATCTCATTCATCAACTTTTAAAAAAAAAAATGATACTCCCTTTTATTAAAACCTAGGAAGGGAGCCCTAAATGAGCTGCATGTTTTACGTGTCCAGGCTGGACTCAGAAATGGGAGGAGATGAAATGAGAGTCTCTTTTCTTTAAACACCTCTCATACTTTGAATTATGCCATGGAGCATGGAGCTGTTTTGGCATTTTATAAGATTACTCGAGGCCCACTGCATGAGATTTGTGCACTGGGGCACATTAAGTACACATTTAACAACTGGAGAACTTTTTTATTTTTTTATTTTTTTTTTTGCAGAAATGTATTTAATTAGCACCCAATTCAAGAATGAAAATGACTGATAACTGAATGATTGTAAAAATGTTCTTGCGACATTTATGTAATTTTTTGGATCTCAGAATACACCCACTTAACATGAAGGGGTACCTATGCAGTCTTGAGGAATAGCAAGAAGGCAGTTCAGACCACACTGCAACGTTCAACTGGCCTTGCCCGTTCCCACGTGATGCCTGACCCCACTGCCCTGAGCCACAGCCCGTGGGAAGGAGGGACCCTGTGGGGGTCTGAAGGACCCTGTCTCTGAATGGGCCTGGAGGGCAGGCCTGACAGCTGTGTGAAATAATAATAAAATGCACAAAAGTGTATCGACATCTTCTTAAGCTTTCTGAAATTGTTTTTAATATATATATTAATGATTTTTTACAGAGAGGAAGGGAGAGGGATAGAGAATTAGCAACATGGATCAGCTGCCTCTGGCACACCCCCTACTGGGGATGTGCCCACAACCAAAGTACATGCCCTTGACCAGAATCAAACCTGGGACCCTTCAGTCCACAGGCTAACATTCTATCCACTGAGCCAAATTGGTTATGGCAAGCTTTCTTAAATCTTGATAGATTAATGCAGTGAAACAAGAAATAAAGAAAATTACTGGCATATTGGTCAATTAATAGAGAATCTTTTTTTTATTCATAGGATAAGTTGGAATTTTCTTTTTCTCAGGGGAATTTGTTTTATAGCTTGATCTTGATCCAGAATAATTGCATGTAAATAGAATTTTAGAGATAAGAAAACAAATGACATCCTTTCCATCTGTGGATTCAAGCTATAATGCTAAAAACCTGAAGGAAAACACATAACATCACTTTCCGTGAGGAATGCAAGCGAATGGTAGGAATAAAGTTTAATCAACTCTGCAATGCATAAAGAGGTTAACCCTAATCCAAGCACTGTACAAGCTCCAACCATAAAACAAATCATATTTAAAATAAACATTCATTTAAAAATAAATAAAAAATAAATATTCATGATGTGAAGACCTACATTTAAAGGAGTCAGTCCAGGAAAACATATACTTTTTCCAATGAGGTTGCCATTGTTTAAACAATTTAGGAGACCTTACTTTAGAATCACCTTCACAAACTATAGCATAATTCTTTTTTCAAAAACCTTTTTTATTTTTTAATTACAGTTAACATAAAAATAGTATATTAGCTTTAGGTGTTCACGCCAAATTAGACATTCTATAACTTATTAAGTGATCATGCCAATCAATTTCACACCCCTCTGACAGCATACAGAATTATTAGAATACTAGAGGCATGGAGCACGAATTCGTGCTCTGGAGGGGTCCCTTGGCCTGGCCTGTGGGGATCAGGATGAAACTGGCCCAGTGCACAGATTTGTCAGGGCGTGTGCAGCCCATCTCACCCAGTCCCGATCAGCTGGACCCCAGCAGCAAGCTAATCTACAGGTCCGAGTGTCTGCCCCCCTGGTGGTGAGTGCCTGTCATAGTGCCTGGTCGAATGAGCAGTCAGACACTTAGCATTTTAGGCTTTTATTATATAAGATTATTGACTATATTCCCTATGCTGAACTTTACATCCCCATGACTATTCTGTAACCATCAATTTGTACTTCTTAATCCCTTTATCTTTTTCATCCAGCTCCCCAACCCCCTTCCTATCTGGCAATTGTCAATAGGCCAGGGGTGCCCAGCTGGTGTGGTTCAGTGGTTGAGTGACAACCTATGAACCAGGACGTCATGGGGCAATTCCTGATCAGAGCACAGGCCCAGGTTGTGGGCTCGATCCCCCACTATGGGGGCATGCAGGAGGCAGCCAATCAATGATTCTCTCTCATCATTGATGTTTCTATCTCTCTCTTCCATTCCCTTCCTCACTAAAATCAAGTGTGTGTGTGTGTATGTGTGTGTGTGTGTGTGTGTGTGTGTGTGTGTGTGTGTGTGTTATTAAAACCAGGTGCACAATGAGGCCAAATACTATTTGGTTCCCAGCTTGGCCTCACCTGGGCACCTCACCTTGGCCAGCTGGGGAGAGGGGCCATGGAAGATCGGGGTGGGAAGAGGCCGATCAGGGGCAGGGCCAAGTGGGGGTAGGGACCACGAAAGATTGGCCAGCCGGCCCCACCCCCGGATCAGGCCAGTTCACTGGCTGCAGTGGGCTTCACAACAACTGGTCATTCCAGTCATTATGGCGTTACAGTCACTGGCTTTTTATATATATAAAGATAAGATGCCACCGATTGAAACAAGTGTCTGTGTCTCAGAGATGCGAGTATGAATAAATGTGTGCCTCAGAACCCATGAGATATGGTCAGAGTGTCTCGGAGGACCTCTTGCTGCCCAGCTCGGTGGCTGCTTCTACAATGCACGTGGGGGCCCTGCCCTGAGACGGGTGAGCTCCCCAAGACGCAGTTGCAAAGGTGACACCTGAGCTTCGGGTGCAGCACCGTGAGGAGGGGAAAGTCCCCCGGGAGGACCACGTTTTATATGAGAAGAAGAAAATGCAGAAGAATGTGGAAAATGTTGAGCGAGCATAAATGGTTCCTCAGGAAGGTGTTAAGAAAACGACCTTAGTGAATTCTGACATTCAGAAGGTTTTTCCATCTGTGGAAAGAGCACACTGTTCCCATCCAGAGCGAAACCACCACTCCAGAGGGAAGAACTCCCACACTTCTTCCATGTTGCCCTTGGGGCTGGGGCAGCTCCGGGTTTGGAGGCAGCCATGCGTTCTGTCACCTGGGCTGGCTGGTCTCCCAGGCCCCAGAGCCAGAATACCCTGGAAGGAACATTAACGATGCAACTGGAACAGGGCGCCCCAAAGGCCAGATCCCATTTGTAGCCATTTCTGTGTATACGCCAATTCAACAAGTATTAGTCCAAGGATCTGGACCAGGTACCGGGTATTGTTTTTTAAAAATGGGACCAGGTGCAGAGTGTTGTGCCCTAAGGCAGTGGTCGGCAAACTGCGGCTGGAGAGCCACCTGCGGCTCTTTGGCCCCTTGAGTGTGGCTCTTCACAAAACACCATGGCCTGGGCAAGTCTATTTTGAAGAAATGGCATTAGAAGAAGTTTAAAAAATGTGGCTCTCAAAAAAGAAATTTCAATCGTTGTCCTGCTGATATTTGGCTCTGTGGACTAATGAGTTTGCGGACCACTGGTCTAAGGAGTGAGAAAAGCCTCAAAGTTGGCATCTGCCTGGAACTCCATTCCGTGCAGAGGATGGAGGGACTATGAACTGAGAAAGAGGGGGAGGGAAGGGAAGGGAAGAGGAAGAAGGAGGTTTCATCCGGAAACAGTACAATTTTCTCCGTGGTTTGGACTGTCCTAAAAGATCTTCACACAGACGTGTAGGAAAGCCTGCCTCTGGTAACCCATTGTATTATAACCCATCCATCGGAAATTTGAGAGAAACTGAGTAAGAGTCCTCGGTTTCTTCGCATCTCACACTCTCCCCACCCTCCAGCTGTGAAGGTCTAATTCGTAAATGTGTATCATACTTCCTACATAAGAATGTGACTTTTGGCCCTAACTGGTTTGGCTAAGTGGATGGAGCATGGGCCTGTGGATTGAAGGGTCCCAGGTTTGATTCCGGTCAAGGGCATGTATCTTGGTTGTGGGCACAACCCCAGTGGGGAGTGTGCCGGAGACAGCTGATTGATGTTTCTCTCTCATCGATGTTTCTAACTCTTTCTCCCTTTCCCTTCCTCTCTGTAAAAAATCAATTTAAAAAAAATATATTTTTAAAAAAGAATGTGACTTTTGGATCCACCTCAGCTGGTTTGGAAGCCTTTTTGCATAAAGCTGGAAGTTCTGAGCAGGCCAATGAGTAAATCTGCTTTTTTTTTTTTTTTTTTTTTTCCAGATGAATGGGATATCATTCAAGAATGATTATATCTTAATATGAAATCTGGAACATCAACAGCAGCTTAACATTATTTTTAAATTGAGGTAGGGAAAAAATGTATCTTATTTTTATCCACATAGAAGTAACTTCAATTTAGGACAATTAACAGTTACGTTTCAGTAGTTATTTAGTAATAATGCTCCTACACTGTTGCAAGTAATTCTAAATTGTTTAATGTCTCCCACTTATGATTTGGATCCATTGTTACTTAAATTAGATCATTGAACATCTGGGTCTTGAAAATCCTGTATACAAGGATTTTCAAAAATAAGTTTGGCGTTTATTATGGAAGAACGGGCAGTGATCTAGCAGGAGATTTTCTCAGAACATTTAGCTAACTCAACTTTTCCTTTCTTTCCCCTCATATATTTTTAAAAGACAAATTCCAAAATATAGAAGTGACTGTGTCTGGTTATCTAGTCTTTCATTACTAACCCATTAATGTCATTGTTAAAGGATTTGTCTCACATTTTTTGTTGTAGGCAAACTAAGTTGGTAACACATTGAAAGCCTGTCAGCTCTACCTTGTTACCTTTCAAGCTTGATGACCTCATGGCAATGAACTTGAAGTCTTCCCCTCTACCTCCACTTCTCCTGGTATTTTTCACCACAGTTCCGTGCCATTTTGTCTGAGGACCTAACAGATGGCAATGATAAAGCATATGACATCACGGGAACTATGGTGTCTTGATTTTTATGTTGTCCTTAAATATAAATCTTAGCTAAGGCTGCCAAGAGGTTTGGCAAAGGTCAGCAGGGTTCCATGCTAAGTGGGGGACATCGGAGTCCCTCCGCCTTACACATTCTTGCAGTCTCCACAAACAGCTCCTCCTCTCTAACATCAAGTTCACCCCCAGTGTTTACGCCAATGTGTTTGGCCAACTAATACTTCTTTTAATGAGAATTCCGTTCCCTGCCAGAAGCCCCATTTGGATCGTTTCGTGTTCCTTTGTTGATCATATCAAGCAAATCACTACAAATAATAATTCTATCATAACATGGTTCTTTCCAGGAAATGGCATCTTGCTGATGGCATCTAAGACTGGATATTATTAAAATCTGACTTGCTTTTTTCATCTGGCCTGCAGCGCAGTTTCACACCCCTTGAAGAGGGACAACGTGGAGAGATTTTTCTGGCTCGCAATCAGCATTTCAGGTCGGTGGTCGGATGAAAGCCCCGATAGAACTCTGTCCAAGTATTTGCTGTGTACTCTTAGGTTCCTGTGCTGTGCTGACTCAAGCAGTTTTATAAAAGCCCTCTGTGAAAACAGGCCGTTAAGGCAGTCCAGAATGAAATAAAGAAAATAATGATTTCATTTGTTTTTCATTTTCTGAACACGTAGAATCCACATAACTTTATTACCCCTTCATGATAAACGAATGAAAAAAAAAAGCCAAACAATGCAAAAACATTATAAAAAGTTGAATTCTGAAATAAAAGCATTTGCCTTCATCTTATGGTTCATCTGTTCTTGTCCCATCCATTCTGATGCCCCACCAGTCACGCAGAAAGAGCGCCTCCTGAATTAATGAAGGAAACAGTGCTGGTTTGAATGAACTCTACAACTTTCTAATGTAATATTTGTCTCCAGTAGAACTTTGGGGAGCACACTTAGTAAATGACTTCTCCCGACAAATGGCAAGAACTACTTCTTTGGCAGTAGAGGGATAAAAAAAATTTTTTTTAATGTAGAATCTGGGTGCAAAATGTTTAATCTTAATGTCAGGATGTATTTGGCTAAAATTAAAAACACCCAATTAAAAATATCTATAATATAAGAGTTTCTATTTCGCCTAAGCAGAAGCCTGACAAAGGGTTGATATCACAAGTCATCAATGTAAAAAGCCCTTAGTCAATAATAACTATCAAATATGGCATTCATCCATTCTTTCACTCAGGCCTTTAAATATTTCCTTGGCCGCTTTTGTGCTGGCAGAAGGTCAGAGAGCTGGTGAGTGAGGGAGCTGGCCTTCCATCCTAGCCAGCCCGGCTCCACCACCCCATCTGCTCCTCAAAGTCTAAGTAGAGCCTCTGAGTCCCTGAGCTGATAGCCTGTATCCCAATTGCCAGGAATCAAAAAAGGCACATATGTCACCTAAAACTTATAGATGACCAATTCTACAGCATGGGAAGGAAGATCAAATGCTAGTGTGTGTGTGTGTGTGTGTATGTGTATATATATATATATATATATATATATATATATATATATATATACAATATAAATATATATATATATATATATATATATATATATATATATATATATACACACACACTCACACACACAAATAATACTCCAAAGACTATGAAGAAAGACAGTTAAGAAGTAAAATAAGTGAAGGAACCAAACCTAGGGGAAAACATCCTAATTATTATTAGGAGAATAATAATTATTAATAATTATCAAGCCAGACAAGATTAGGTCATCTTTTCTTTCTAGGGGTTAGAGATACACAGATATAAATATTAGTGGCCACAGCCTTGTTTTTGTCTCTCTCCTTTGCCCCTTGCCCTGAATTGTTGAGCTATTTCAGTTTATGCTCCAACAATAGCAAAGAAGGCCCTATTTTCAATGTCACATTAATCAACCCTAAGGAATAGTGACTAGAATTTCTTATGTTGTTCTCAAATATAGAGAAAAATAAATTGTGTTATTCCAAGGCCCTTGGATTTTTGTATCCAGTATCCAGTACACATGTGCAATATAGTATTCATGTATTTTGATAATGGGGTGGAGATACAAGGGAAATAAAGGGAATTCTAAACCCCTTAGCAAAGGAGCCCCGTTACATTCAGTAAGGATATCAAATGACAGGAACAAAGGTTTGAAGAAACTGTGAATGTCTTCTTTGATAAAAATATATAACTAGGCATCTAACGTATATAAATCTGCAGTATTTTTCCTATGGGAGAAAATCTGGCCTGGTAAAACCCAGAATGTGAATTTAAAAGGACACATGCCGTAGGTGCTGGCTCAGCTAAGTTGGGAACAAGAGAGGAAAAAATTAGGAGCACAGCTCAGAGAAGAACTCTGCACTCATATTTCCTTTTCCATATTTTGCACACAATCTACCCTCAGTTTCCTTAAACGTCATCACTTTGTTTAATAAAGAAATGATAAAGAAAGAGCCAGTCATGAAGCAAGTGGCACAATAGTTTTCATTTGATTGTTTTAAAACCCCACAGTTCACTCTAACGGCCGATTTGATTTACAGCCTAGAGCCAATGACTTCTTGAGATGTTTCCTGTTTTCTTTTTAGAAGAAAAAAAAAGCCAGTATGAATAACAAGAGTTTGTGGCAAATTCTAAACATAGAGCCTTCTTGCATTGGATTACATATTTCCACCTGTTTTGTTCTCTTGCTCTCAAGTTTAATTTCTTTTATAATTCCACAAATATGAATTTTTCTGAATTTGCTTTTTGACAGCTTTTTTAAAAAATATATTTTATTGATCTTTTACAGAGAGGAAGGAAGAGGGATAGAGAGCTAGAAACATCAATGAGAGAGAAACATCACCCAGCTGCCTCCTACACACACACACACACCCTCAACCAAGGCACATACCCTTGACCGGAATCGAACCGGGACCTTTCCGTCTGCAGGTCGACGCTCTATCCATTGAGCCAAACCGGTTCTGGCTTTGACAGCTTTTCAATAGGCAAAATGGATAATTGACCTTATTATTTTTCAATAACAGGGCAAAGGCATCACATTCATCTCAGACTGCTTCTGATACTTGTTTTTCATTTATGAGATAAAGATTCTGAAAGGAAGTATTGGTGACTGGGAGAGGCAATGTCATTTCTGTTTAAACTGATTTTCATTAAGAAAACTTCATACTGCCCAGCCTGTGTGGCTCAGTGGTTTAGCATCAAGCCATGAACCAAGAGGTCAGCAGTTCAATTCTCCATCAGGGTATAGACCTGGGTTGCAAGCTCAATCAATGTTTCTGGAGGCAGCGGATCGATGTTTCTCTGTCATCAATGTTTCTATCTCTTTATTTTTCTCCCTTCCTTTCTCTCTAATATCAATTTTTAAAAACATTAAAAAAAAAAAAAAGAAAGAAAGAAAAGAAAAGAAGAAGAAGAAAGAAAACTTCATACTGAATTAAACCAGCCAATTACCCCATCCCTGGTGGGGTTGTATTCGGAAAGCCACTGCTGCCTTCCATGGGTTGAAGCTCAAAAAGTCAAAAATAATTATAATCATCCATAAACATAACCTCTTTGTAGTGAACAGGGAACACTTTCTGAAAAACTGTGGTCCATATACTGAGTCTTCACCTTATAAGACCATTCTTCTTTGTCCTAAAATGACTTAGTTGAGCTGTCAAAGCTACCGCTAAAATATCTTCCTGATTTTGAATCTTATTTCAAATATTTTCTTTATAAAGTAACATCTTTTACTTTCTCTTAGGAAGAATGACAAAGTAAATGATTTTTATCATCTTCTCTGTACTTTCATAAATCCATAAATACTTGGTTTTAAAGATATGTGGTAGGAACATTAAGTCTGTAGACATGTTCTCTGATCTCATTGAGCCTTGATTTCTTACTCAGCAAAATGAGAAGATGAGCTGGAGATGATCTCTAAATTAACTTTCTAGAGTTAAATTGAACTAACGATGACAGCTTCACCGTGTTCACCGTCGGTGCTTCACTTCAGATTCACACTGTAACTAAATATGCTCAACATTCGGGTCACCTGGAACTGGAAATAAATGCAAGGAATTATACTCAGTTGAATTGCCCTTTTTTCCCCCCTTTAAATTCCTCAACTAGGTTCACTGAAAGTTACCAAAACAATCAAGCTTACAGTTTTTCTTCTGCCTTCGGTCCTAAAATCTGAATTTTTCTATCTTTCCTCTTTCTCATTCTTTTGCTGCCCTCATGTTGGTGAGGTTACAAAATGACCTTACAAAATGACCTCTTTCACATGGAAAAACATCTGAAAAGGCATCCATAAGAATCACTTTACCCAATGTTAAGCACTGAGTCTTTTAGGGGAAAAAAGTCTTTATTTTTGAGAGACACAAGTAAGTTCAGCTTCAAATTATGCAAAAGAAATATTTATCATGTTTCAAGTGAAAAGATTAAGATTTCTTTAATGCTGTAATGGAGATCTTGTACTATGGAAAACAACATTCAGACTTAACACTCTACTAGGCAGTGCTTTGATGTTTTATGACTTTCTTGGGCACACATTTATTTCTATTATTAGATTTAATTATGTTTCCTCCAAGGAGCTATTGTTGGTTAACCATTAATATTCTCATTGGCATGAAGTTAAATTAGTAACTAACTTCATGACAATGAGCAGATCAATAGCAAAGCCTTCAACTAACACTGTAACAAATATAATTAGAATAAGTTCTAGTTCTACTTACACCCAAAATAAGTTTTAGGTGGATCAAAGATTTAAATGTAAATAAAAAGAAGAAAAAGAGAGAGCCTTGGGGTGGGGGGAAAGGACTCATACTTGAGAAAGCCTTTTTAAATATGACTAAAAATATGGCAACCATGCCCTAACCAGTTTGGCTCAGTGGATAGGGTGTCAACCTGGGGACTGAAGGGTCCCAGGTTCGATTCCAGTCAAGGGCATGTACCTTTGTTGCGGGCACATCCCCAGTGGGAGGTGTGCAGGAGGCGGCTGATCGATGTTTCTAACTCTCTGTCCCTCTCCCTTCCTCTCTGTAAAAAATTAATAAAATATATTTAAAAAAGAGAGAGTTAAAAAAAAATACATGGCAACCATGAAATAAAAAATTGCTATATTTGGCCACAAAAAAACAACAACACAACAACACACACAATGATTAACTGAAAAATGCTTGCAATTTCTATCACTGACAGAAGGCTAATTTCTGTAACATATCCATATCTTAGAATCGATAAGACAAAGGATAACAAACCAACAGAACAATGTATGAAAGATATAACCAGACAGGTCACAGAAAGGGAAATAAAATAGCCTTTTAACTTATAAAAAGGTATTTTACCTCATTCGAAATAAAGGAAATGCTAATTCAAACTTTACTGGGATACTTTATTCAATTTTCATATTTATGAAAATGAAAAATTGCATGATTCAGTGTGTTGTTACATTCTCATACATTACTAATTGCATTATAATTGATGCCTCTGGAAGAATTTAGTGATAACTACTAACATTTAAAATATTCATACCTTTGCCCTAGCCAGTTTTGCTCAGTGGGTAGAGCATCAATCTGCAGAATGAAGAGTCCCAGGTTCAATTCCGGTCAAGAGCACATGCCTGGATTGCAGGCTCGAACCCCAGTGGAGGGCATGCAGGAGGCAACTGATCAATACTTCTCTCTCATCACTGATGTTTCTCTCTCTCTCTCTTCCCCTCTCCTTTCCTCTCTGAAATAAATAAGAAATACATATATTTTAAAATAAAATATTCATATCTTTTAATCTAACCAATTACACACACACACAGTGATAACAAATTGATTACAAGGCACATATTAGGAAGTGTTCATATTCAATAATATTGAAATTATTTCCACAGTAATAGAAGTACAATAGAAGCTTCTCTCTCTCTCTCTGTCTCTCTCTCTGTCTCTCTCTCTCTCTCTCTCTCTGTCTCTCTCTCTGTCTCTCTCTCTCTCTCTCTGATAAGCCATTATGAGCAAGAAATCAAATTAAAATGTATGCATTTTATTTATGGAACACAAAACAACAGAATTGAAACTTCAGTGTCACCGATCCTAATTCAGCCGCTTAGGGGAGCAGATTTGAGGGTTTTCCTTGCTTCTTTCACCATCAGATTCCTTCCTCCTTCCCTCATCAGTTCTGAATTGAAAACCCCCAGTAACTGTCCAAGTCTGCGACAGAGACCCGCACTCAGAGTGCTTCCTAATCTGGAAGCCGTCTCTGTGCTTCTGGCTGGAAAGAACGCAGGGAATCAAAGCATTTCCTAAACAAGGAAAGCCAAGATAAATCCACTCATTCTAAGGAACGATAAAAATGACATTTCCACTGGGATCAGACTCAGCACAGCCGATGAGCATTGCTTTCACGCTAAGGTATGGCTTTGCTAGTATATCAGGGCAGGGGTTAGTAGAGGTGAGTCCATTAGCCATTATACCGAACATGAACATTCACCAAAGGGCAATTAGCTTGTGTTTTGCTTCTTCAAGTGCCCTTTCTCCTTCTTAATGGTCAGTATTTAGTATCCTATCTTGGACCAAAATCTTTGTTTGCTTTTCACATTTTTCCAGTTTGACAGTAAGAGGCTGATTCTCGAACAAACCAGACCACCCACCAACCACCAACTGGTAACATTTTGATGTATTTTATGTTGTGTTTCTAATCCATCTTCCGCAGCATTTCTATCCTGCTAATGAAAAGACTCAAGTTTCTCATAGTTGTTCTTTCTATTGATATTTAGCATGTAACCTAAGTGGGCAAGAGTGGGAAGCTAAGAAAATTCCAGAAGACATAATATGTTCTCTGGAAGAGAATCTAACTAACCTTGTTTATGCATCCGATACCAGGCAATTAAGACTTGTATCTTCTTTTCCATGAAGCCAAGCCTAGCCACAGGTTCTGGTTGGCTCCAGAGTTGCATGTACTGTACATGTGTTGTTTTCATCTTGTATGTCTGCTCTCTCTTCTCTTCCCTGGGCCATTTATCCCAAAGTACCCACCTGTACTACCCAACCTCAGATGCCCGCAGTCACTGTGCTCCACCTGAACCTTCTTTACTCCCTTCGTGACTTTCATTCCCCCGTCACCTTGAACTCCAGGTTCACTTCTTTTTGTGACACAGGTCTCAAATTTCTGGGTTCAGCGCTGGCTTTTTTTGTCTTCTACTGGCTCGTTTCACCTTCTACCAACTTCCACATGCGCTTCTGGGTTGTTAGACTGCTGCTTGCCTTCACTCTTCCTCACTCCACACATTCCCTTTATTTTTGGTGACCATGACATTCTGACTCAGACTGATGCCACGCTGACTGGACTTTCTTATTTTTCTTTGCATATATTTTCACTTTTCTTTTTTTCTTTCCTTAAAACTGTTCTTTTCTTTCTAACAGCCTAATCTGTTCAAGTGCAGGGTAAGGTTTCCATGTTTCCCAAGCGTCCCGGACATGTGTGGGATACACACACGGATTGTGGGTGTCCCGTCCAAAATCCTCACATGAAATCCTAACGCTCATCTGATGGTGTTTGAAGGTGGGGCTTTGGGGTGATTGGGTCATGACGGCCGAGCCCTTATGAATGGGATTCCTGACATAACAGGAACCTCAGAAAGTGACCTGGACCTCTCCACCATGGGAAAAGATGGCTCTCAACAGGCGCTGAATCTGGCGGAAACTTGACCTCTGACTTCCCAGCAACTGTGAGAAATAAATCCCTGTTATGTCTAAGCCACCCAGGCTGCGGTATTTATTCCAGCAGTCTGAGCAGACTGAGACAGGTGGCCATCTACACCCAAAGCGAAATGACGCCAAGCAAGAAGGAGACCCAGAGTCAGAGAGAAAAAAGGGATCAAAACATAAGCTTTATGACTGTGAAAGGCAGCTGGGTCTGCAGCCAGGATCATCAGCCCTGTAGCTCACACACCCACAGCCCAGCTCCCTGTGATGACAGCCCTCAACCCCCACCCCAGGAAGCGCTGCTCGGGTGAGAGTTAAAGGCATACAGCCTCAGGACCCAGCTCCAAGAGAAGGGAAATCACGCACCCAGCGCTCAGTGCTTCCTACCCGCCTTGCCAAGCAGGGAAGTCACCCAGGGGATGGGGAAGAGAGCAGAGCCGAAGTCATCCTGCTAATGTTCCCGCTAAGGACTGGAGTGGAGGTTTTCTTTTATAGAAACATGAGGATTCAGAAACCGGATCCCTCCAGCACGCTGGGTACAGGCTGATGGGATGAGCCTGAAGGGCTCCACACATCTAGATTCTTGTTTCTCGTTCCTGTCTTTCACTAGCAGGGTTTGTTGTTTGTTTTAACTATATTTTTATTGATTTCAGAGAGGAAGGGAGAGGGAGAGAGAGAAAAAAACATCAATGATGAGAGAGAATCATTGATCGACTGCCTCCTGCATGCCACTCACTGGGGATCCAGCCCACAACCTGGGCACGTGCCCTGACCGGGAATTGAACTGCGACCTCCTGGTTCATAGGTCGACGCTCAACCACTGAGCCATGCTGCTCCTGCTCTATCAGGTTTTTAAAACAAGTTTATAAGTAAATAAACAAGCCAACAAATGAGTTTCATGAGAATTATCTGGGCCCTAACCGGTTTGGCTCAGTGGATAGAGCATCGGCCTGCTGACTGAAGGGTCCCAGGTTCAATTCCAGTCAAAGGCATGTACCTTGGTTGTGGGCAGATCCCCAGTAGGGGGTGTGCAGGAGGCAGCTGATCAATGTTTCAAATTCTCTATCCCTCTCCCTTCCTCTCTGTAAAAATAAATCAATAAAATATTTTTTTAAAAAAAAAGAATTCTCTGGAAGCTTATACATTATTGGCAGACACGGGGTTGAAACCCTCTGAGAATCTCTGCATTGCTGCAAAGACAAAACAAAGAGGAACTGGCTTACTCGTTCCAGTAACCGCTCCCCTCTGTGCCTGGGTGTCCAAAGGCCTCTCCATCGCGCTGTCCGGACATGGGCTGAAGCGTCACCGGAGCTTCTGTGTCAAGTGTGGTTGGCAGGGGATGAAATGCCAAGGCCGCAGTTCCCGCCACGCCTGTTTGTGTGACCTGTGAGCCACATTCCAACGGCCCAGGACCCGCTTCCTGAGAGGATGTTCTCCCCTTTCCAGCAACTCCGCTGGCTGAAAGCTGGACGCGGCCTTCACGGGGGAGTGAGAGGATCCTGAAAAGGAAACCGTGTTTTTGTTTCTTCAAGTAAAAATCTCCAGGGTGGGGTGGGAAGGGGAAAGGTTTGCAGGATAATGCCTCCCTTTCCTTCTAGAATTCTCCAAAAGAGGCCATGCCGATGTATGTACTTATTATGCACGGTAACTTTCTTTGTACTGACGTATGGCAGCCCTATGGGGAGGCAGCGGTGGGCGGTGAAGAAGGCTGAGAGGGAAAAAGTGTATTCATTTGCAATGCCGTGTTGGAGGAGAGCTGTCCGGATTCCCTGGGCCCAAAAGAAGAACAAGTGAGCCCTAGAGCAAACGGAGCCTGGAACATTGCTGGCGGCAGAAACAAAACCGAAATTGTCCTGCTTCAGGACAGCATGGGAAGACCGGGTTCCTTGGAAAATACAATCATACTGGGAAAATGGAAAGCCAAAGCAGGAGAGCACATATGAGCTGGATGGAGTCCACCAAAGAAGCCCGAGGCATGAGTCCACAGAAGCTGAGCAGGGCTCCTGAGGAAAGGCCGCGTGGACATCACGTATTAGCTTTATGACCAGGCACTTGGCAGTTTGGATGCTAATACAAATAATATGTTTACTTATAATGTCTAATCTTTTTTTGCTGTCCCTAGAAATATAAGTGATTTCTGTATATTGGTCTTATGTACAGCAACTTCATAAATGCAGCTATCAATTCTAACAGTGCAATTACAGAGGTGTGTAAGCCGCCATGTAAATCATCGTGTCACTCATGGATAGTGAGAATTTAGTCAATGTTACTTGCTAAATTATATCCTCCCAAAATTCACATGTTGATGTCTTAACTCCGCTCCCCTCCTCTCTCCCCTGTCCGCCCCCACCCCCCCAGGAACCTCAGAAGGTAGCCATATTTGGAGATAGGTCTGTTAATCTGATATGACTGCTCAGAACAGTGGTCAGCAAACTCATTAGTCAACGGAGCCAAATATCAACAGTACAACAATTGAAATTTCTTTTGAGAGCCCAAAAAACCGACTTCTGCTCATGGGCCATGAAGTTTCAATCGCACTGTAAGTGCATGCCCTCACGTGGTATTTTGTGGAAGAGCCACACTCAAGCGGCCAAAGAGCCGCATGTGGCTCGCGAGCCACAGTTTGCCAAGCACTGGTTTAGAAGAAGAGGAGATTAGGACGTAAACACACATGGGTGGAAGGTTGTGTGAAGACACAGGGAGAAGATGACCATCTACAAGCCAACGAGAGAAACCAACCCTGCTGACAGCTTGACCTTGAACTTCTAACTTCCAGGAATCTGAGGGAACAGAAGTCTGTTGTTTAAGCTAACCGGTCTGTGGTGTTACAGATGGCAGCCCAGAAAACGACTACAATCATTATGCTTCATAACTCACAGTTACTGAATTATGCACTCTCTGCCGAGCACTGGGCTAAGCACTTTTCATAACCGTTTCTTTTATTTCTCACAGTTTTCAAAAATATATGTCGTATTGTCTCAACTTTACAGACCACCAAATAGACCCTGAGAACCAAACACCAACCCCAAATCCACATGACCCTGCTCCTTGCTTCTCTGCCCACCCAGAGCTGTGGGTCACACGTTTGTGCCTTCGCTTCCCTTTCATTTAATTGAAAAATGAACTAAATCTTTCTCAGTGGGGAATATATATTTACATCATGGAGACCTGCCTCTGGTCCAGTCCTATCACCCAGAGCTACGAGATGTAACCAGTATCCCACAGTGAAGTGTCAAGCAAGATGCACATTTTCAAAGGATTTCACAAAGGGAAAAAATAAAACAGGCATATCACTCTTGAACCCCCACCTCACTGAGAACATAAAAGGACCAGAAGAGAGTAGATTGAAAGATTCCCCACCCCACCTGGGCCCCTCCCACCACTGGGAGGCATGGAGAGGCCAGTCCTCTCCTCTGCACGCCTGCTGAGAGGGCCCCGGGACTCTCAGCTTGGGGAGACAGGGTTGTTTGTTCTCTGGCTCTCAGCTGAGATCTCCCAATGAGAAAGCAGGGACAGCTAGCCATGGATGGGCAGGCCAAAGGGCTGTGAACAGAAATCTAAATGGAGCCACTTCAACATGCAGCCGGCGCTGCCATCCAGAGGCCCCGCCTGGAAGGTTGTATGCCTCCGATCTTTGGAATGTTAAAACAGGACAAGATGCCGAAACCGGTTTGGCTCAGTGGATAGAGCGTGGGCCTGCAGACTCAAGGGTCCCAGGTTCGATTCTGGTCAAGGGCATGTACCTCGGTTCCGGGCACATCCCCAGTGGGGCGTGTGCAGGAGGCAGCTGATCAATGTTTCTCTCTCATCAATGTTTCTAACTCTCTATCCCTCTCTCTTCCTCTCTGTAAAAAATCAATAAAATATATTTTAAAAAACAAACAAAAAAGGACAAGATGACCCTTGGACTGGGCCTAAGGCAAAATTGTGACCAAGGGGACTGTTTGCAAAGAACTCAAGAAAGCAGTGATTGTGACTACTGGATTGGTGACCACGAGACTGAAAATTAAAAACATTGTTTAAGATGAATGTTACTGTGTTCTATTATCTGCACATAGAGAAACACCTCCCTTCTCCGGACGTCATTGTTCCCTTTTTCTTTCTCATAAATACCCACGGCCTTTGTCTCCTAATCAGACCCCTATCTGGGCTTCTGCCTGAACCAGTGGTTCCAGAATGGCCCTTCTTACTGACCTCAAACATGTGCGTGTTGCCTCTGCCTTGGACAGGCCTTCATTTTAGGCTAACAGGAGTGATGGTCGCATCAGGCCATCCACGGCCACCGAGCTCGTGGGAGCAGAGATGAGCTAATGTCACCTAAGGACCTCCTAAGAGGAGGTTGTTCTAGGTCTGTGCAAAGGGGCAAACTACAGAGGCAGAAAGGCCTCCACAAAGAAAAGTAGACATGATCACCCAGGTTCTAGCTGCTGAGGGAACCAGCAACCAGCTGGGCTGAGCTGTGTTCTCTGTGGGGAAGAGGAGAGGGGGAAGCCAAGCTCACCCAAAAAGTCAGTAAGTAAGCCTTCAACACCTGCAGGCCCAGGAAATACTAGGCACCTCAGAACAGTATCAGAAAAGGAAAGGACTTTCCTGGTCTGGAATTTCCCCAATCCCTATTGTCCAAAAGAAAAAAGAAAGAAAAAAAAAAAAAAGGTGTGTGTGGGGGGGTGGGGGGGGGCCAGGGGTAGGGGGTAGGGGGAGTGAAATAGTGGGGATGGGGAAAAAAAGCCTTTCTTTTAGGCTTCTCCCAAACCTTCCTCCTCGGGGCTTAGCTGGGGGAGGGGAGTAGATGCCTCAAGCTTAAATCAGTTTAAATGCTTTCACCAAATCTTGATTCTTTGTCATACCTAAGAACAACTGGAAAAGTAATCTGGGTAGAGGAAGTAGTGATCCCACTCAATAAATTTAACAGATTTAAAAGGTAATTAGAAACTGCAATGAGAAACCATCATAACGGCCATCATAAAAAAAAAAGGATAATAGCAAGGGTTGTTGAGGATGTGGAGAAACAGGAATAAAAATGGTACAGCCATGTGTAGATCAGTGTAGCAGAGTCTTAAAAAGATAAACATAAACTTAGCCCAGCAATTCCACTGCTCAGTACCTATCCAAGAAAGATGAAAACATGTTCACTCCAAGATTATTACATGAAGGTTCATAGAAGCTTTATACATAATAGCCAATGACTGGAATCAATCCCAATGTTGATCCACTGATGAATGATAATTAAAATATGCTACATCCATACAATGGAATGCAATTCAGCAATACCAGTAAAAAGAAGCGAACTACTGTTACATACTATAACACTGATCAAAATTATACCCAAAACATTATACAAACTTTAAAAAGTGAGATGCAAAAGATTATATATTGTATGATTCCATTTAAATGAAATCGCCCAGAAAGAAAAAAAAATCTGTAGATTTGTAGATTAGGGTTACCCAGGGCTGAGTGTGGGAGTAGGATTGACTGCAGTCATAGGAAAACTTGTTGTGGCAATGGAATATTCTAAAACTACATTGCAGTGATGGTTTCATAATTCTATAAACTTTAAATAATTGAATTACAGTTCAATGTAAGTGTACATTTTCTTACCACGAGTGACTATTATGGTATACAAAATTATACTTCAATAAAACTGTGGGGGAAAAAAACACCAATATGGTATCAGAGGTAGGGCTATATAGATAAAGCAAGTTTGTCGATATATTGATAATTATTGAAGCTGGACAATGGATAATGAGATTTTATTATACTATTCCCTCTACTTTCATGTATGTTTGAAATTTTTTCACAGAAAAAGATTTTTAAAAGGCAATGAGAGGTTGAATTCAAATTGCTTTATAAAGACACACTCTTTCAAGTATTCTCTATAACTCAGTCATTACACTTACATTAAATGTGGCAGTATTCAACAGAAAACTGGCCAGAGAGATGCAATTGACTAATGTGTTGGCTTGGTCTGTACTTGTAGGTTGCATCCAACAACTTTAATAGGCCTCATGCAACTCAGAAATCATGGTGTCAAGAAGTCATAAAGCTAAAGAGACTTAGAGAGGTCACCAGATGACCTCTGCTTCTGAAATGGCCTCCCACAAGAAGGCTATCTTTTTCTTTTAAAATATTTAGAAATGTACATAGGGAGAGACTCAAAATTCCTTTGCTACCTTAAGTCCACACCGTCTGGCCATGTTAATGAATATCTTCCTGTGCTCTGCTGCAGCCAAGTCAAACAGCGAGTATTTGGAAGCCAGAAGTAGGTTATGCGTCCATTCTATGTCTGGCTTTTAACGTAGAGAAAGAGCTAACGAAGGAAAAATTACTGAGCAATGAATTACTGAGTATGATTAGAGAGTTTTTTTTAAGAGACTTTGTTTTTAAGGTACTGTGATACCCAACCGCCTCATGAAACAGATGTCCCTGAGCCATGCATGGGTCATTGTGAACAGTGACAATGCATTTTCTTCCCTCCTGGTACTTGCCCAGGTATTGTGGTGTTAAGATGTTTACGCATTGCAATAGGCCAGGGGTTTTATTCAGAGTGCAAAAATGAGCATAGGAAAACTTGAATCAAATTCATTCTAAATCTTTCAAGGTTCCTAAAAACTCAACATCTGGAGGGTTTGCCGTGGAATAGTTGGCAGTAAGATAGCACCATCTGTTGATATATAAAAAAAATGTTTAAGTCTTTCCAAATGCTTGTTAAAGAGTCGTGTTAGAATTAAAGCCACAAGTTCAGTGGAACAATTACCAAATTGTGTTTATACAACACGTCTCCCATGGAAACAGTCTATTTGTATAGACTAGGCCAGGGGTCTGCAACCTTTAAGACATAAAGAGCCACTTGGACCCATTTCCGAAGGAAAAAAAAACCTGGGAGCCGCAAAACCATTGCGACATTTAAAACAAATATAACACTGCATATATTGTTTCTTACCTTAATGCTATATACCGGATCGTGCAGTTAGCTGTCAATCTGAAGAAAAAAAGGACTTTTTCACTTAACAATGTAAAATATATTTTTGCAAATTAATAGCTAATTAAAATATTTAATTTACCTGGTTAATGGGATTTTTGCTCCTGAACCTCAGTGCACAGTGTCAGCACATCAGGGCTGTAAGACGTTATCTTCATTTTCACACGGGCTTGCCAGTTGTCGGAGCCGCGGTAAAGCTTCAAAGAGCCGCATGAGGCTCTGGAGCCGCAGGTTGCCGACACCTGGACTAGGCTGTTAAGTGTGTGTGTGCATGCATACACACACACACACACACACACACACACACACACACGCACACGCACACACACAAATCTATATTGTGTTATACATAATATATACAATTTATATGATATATAAAAATTAATATAAATGTTTGCAGCCCTGCAGGTATCTGAAATGTCTCCACCTTTAGTCTCTGCCACTACTTTGAAACAATTATGTGGGGCCACTTAGAATCTGTTCCTCTGACTTACTGGAAGTTCCTAATCTTGATAGTTATCATACTCCTGCTTGCATGCTGCTAGGTTTGAAGGGATTGTGTCGAGTATATTAAAACCTTCTTTCCAAAACAAATTAAACATTGACAAATAGATTCCCATTGCAATCTCAATCCTTGTGAATGGTGATATGCTCATTTTGTACTCTGAATAAAACCGCTGGCCTATTGCAATGCACAGATATCTTAACACCAGAATACCCGGGCTTCTTACTTGAGGTCAGTAAGTACAGGGAGGGAAGCAAATGCATTGTCACTGTTCACAATGACCTAGAAGTCTATGTTTTGATTCAAATTCATTCCTCACCCTTTCAAAGTTCCTAAAAACTCAATGCTTCTAAAATCAGATAAAACAGATTTAGTTTCTGTGCTAAATAAAGATTAAAACGTGGGTAGTTCCCACCGTGAGCACAGAAAGTTCTCTAGTCCTTTCCTGGAAGATTCCAGCTCTTACACAAAACAAGGTCTTTGTAAAAGCCTGTCTAGTGCATAGCCTTTTAAAGCTAGTCATTTCTGCCCTTCAAATTAAGGAGCGCTAACTGTATTATTAGTTTTGAAAGAAAATGCTATGAAAGAGTCAGAGTACATAGGCTACTCAAAAGTTCAGGCATCTTTCATATTAATGAAATCTACCACATGAAATCCTCCGAAGATGCTATCTAGAGTTTTTGGACCCAACTTGCTAAACATTATCTAAGTGCCTGCAATTGTGAACATTCTTGATTCTTCTGCTCAGTCAGCAACTTCATTCCGTTCGGGAAGAACCCATTTGAAAGAGTCAATGGAAGAAATGCCAGGGAGCGCCATTTCCCATGAACTAGAAATGGAGACGCGGGGTGGGGCGTCTTGTGACAATAAGAAAGAAAGAAGCAAGCATGGATGAAGAGCAGTCAACCCCCGGGAGAAGCCCCCCTTCCCTTGCAGACACTGCCGCTCAGGAAGGCCGAGCCTGGCTCTGCCCTGAAAACCCAGTTCCACCAGTGCTCAGGCCGTTCAACCTCCAGAGTGGGCAGGTAAGCCCATTCTTTGTGGGGTAGGAAGAGAATGTCAGACTGTCTGCTTCGGGTTTTAGTCTCTCCTTTTGTAAATGTTGTCTGATATATGCCATCCATAGCAGTGATTTATAATTAAGTGCATATAAAAATGCAGGTGGAAGTCAATAAATCGTGTGTTTTACCAACAGAAGTGAGAAATCAGAGAAGTTTGGGGTCTGCTATCCTAAGAAGCCATTGCCAATAAATGGGAATTGTCATAAGGAAGAGAACTAATTGCCATCACTACTCTGGAGTCTAATATACTGCAGCATCTTTCACTCAAAAGAAAAAAAAAAAAAAAAACACTCACACAAATAAACCAAATCTTGATTTACTACTTTACTTCCTGGTCAAAAAGAGGAGCTTCCTTCCCCTTATGCTCACGACCAATATAACAGTGACCATGCTAAAATTCTGTTTTATCCCAACCTGGAATCATACTTCTCATTTAGTGACAGACTCTCTAGATACTTATATCATCAACATCACTGGGAAAACAGATTTGATTGACAGAGTCGTACTTTCCAATATTTACCAGGGTCTCATCTATGTGGACTGGATGGCGAGAGCCATTAGTGCTAGTCGCCAAATATTCCATCCTCTGCCTTCTGGGCATCAGGTAAGACCGTGCATCCTGCTACCATTAAGAGCCGGGACAGTGGACACTGAGCGACTGTGTCACCTCTATTCTGGAGCATCTGATAGGCAGTTTGAGAGCTTCCGGGGGGGGGGGGGGGGAGACTTTCTTTTCTTCCTCTACCAGGTGACCTTCCACATCAGCCGAATATCTGAATGACCGCTGTGAGCAAAGCTGTTTGCCAACACTGTGGTTCAGGTTTGGGGACAGGTGAAAGAGTGGAAAGCGTGTTGAGAAAGGGGAACTTGAGTCACATTCTGCACACACTTGTGTTCACAGCCCATACACGGGCGGACACAGTGGCCAAAGACACTGGCCAGTCCAGTGTGAGACCTGAGATAGAAGTCCGGCCTTGAACTTGGAACCAGAGCAGGAGTAACACTCTGCACCCATCGCTGACGGAAACCAAAAGGATAACCCAGGAGCTCTGAGTGAACAGAAAAATCATGCTCTTGTTTTGGGTGGGTGTGGGTTTTTTTTGTTTTGTTTTGTTTTGTTTTCTGCAAACGTTGGAAAATGAGTGGTGTCCGCCTGCTAAAGGAAGCTGGTGGAATTTATGTTGCTAGTCCTGAGCCCCACAGTGTCCAAGGCACTGCAGGAAATGCCGCCCGGCAGGTGTGTGTGTGTGTGTGTGTGTGTGTGTGTGTGTGTGATTTTTTCAATGACTTTAACTGTAGACTAGTTTGGAACTTTTCTTTTTTTTTAGGATGTGCTGTCCTGCTGTCGTTTCTTTTTTGTTTGCTCTGTTGTTTTTTTTTAAATATATTTTATTGATTTTGTACAGAGAGGAAGGGAGAGAGATAGAGAGTTAGAAACATCGATGAGAGAGAGTCATCGATCAGCTGCCTCTTGCATACCCCCTACTGGGGATATGCCCACAACCAAGATACATGCCCTTGACCGGAATCGAACCCGGGACCTCTCAGTCCCAAAGCCAACGCTCTATCCATTGAGCCAAACCGGTTTTGGCTGTTTGCTCTGCTTTTAACTCTATGGGGATCGTGACACTTTCAGGAAGAAGAGCCAGGAGAGGAGGGAGATTCGGGGAAGAGAAATCAAAACAACCTGGAAACTCCCCTGAGGTTGAAGCATCGCAGAGCTGGGCCAGGGCCGAGCGGCTGAGCCGGGAGGCAGGTTCCCGTGAGCCACTCCATTCCCTGTGGCCAAGCAGCCCTGCTGTCGGCGTGGGCACTCGCAGGGGGCGCTCGGGACAAAGCCTGTCCTGGTCAGGACACACCGTCTCCCACCCTGTCACAGCCCAGGGGCGTCCAGAAGAACACCGAGTCCGGAGTTTGCCCGAAGATGTTTCCATCTTTTTTTTTTTTTTTTTAACATTTTATTGATTTTTCACAGAGAGGAAGGGAGAAGGATAGAGAGCTAGAAACATCGATGAGAGAGAAACATCGACCAGCTGCCTCTTGCACACCCCCCACTGGAGATATGCCCGCAACCAAGGTACGTGCCCTTGACCGGAATCGAACCTGAGACCCTTCAGTCCGCAGACCGACGCTCTATCCACTGAGCCAAACCGGTTTCTGCAGATGTTTCCATCTTGATGTTCAGAGGATCCCCACCTTCTGTCACTTGTCAGTCTCCTGTAGATCTGCTACACAGATGCCATAGGTCAGGCACAAAAGGGGGTGCAGCATCAATGCTAGGCATGCATGCTGCCCCGAAAGAGCTCTCAGGTCTTTCTCAGCCTCAGCACGGAATCCACATCGAGTGGAATCCACGCTGGGGAACTTAGCCTGCCCCCCACAAATGCAAGTCACGTTCCAATCTGTACTTAACACGACCAGCGTGGCTCTGAGCCGGAGACAAGAAAAATAGATGTAAGCGCCCTCCTCGGCGTTGTTTGTTGTTAAGGAGCTGGAGGAACAGACCTTCTCCCAAGCAAACCCTCCCAGCTCTTCATGGACTGCCAGGTGTGGTTTCAAATAATTACCCAGAACCCTCAGCGTGCATGCTCCTCCTCCTCTCCCACGGTCCCCTTCTGCTCTGTATAAATGCACAATTATTTTTTTGATATATTTGTATTGATTTCAGGGAGGAAGGGAGAGAGAGAGAAACATCAACCAAGATGAGAGAGAATCACTGATGGGCTGCCTCCTGCATGCCCCCACACTGAGGATCAAGCTGCAGCCGGGGCTTGTGTCCTGAGGGGGAATCGAACTGTGACCTCCTGGTTCATTAGCCTACCACTGAGCCACACCTGGCCGGACACCGAATTATTTGTGGAAGGATGGACGTGAAGCACCTCAAAACCATCCAGTATGTGGCCCTGACTCTGTGTAAGAAATCAGCACTTGCTTCTCCAAAGTCCCCGGACTTCAGAGTTAGGAGGCAGCAAAGGCTATTCGGCCCGGCTTCAGAGCGCTGGTGTTTGATGGTGAAGTGGTGGTGATCAGAGAGAGGAGTTAGAGATCAAGATCTAGTACAGGGCCCTGACTGGTGCGGCTCAGTGGACAGAGCATCAGCCTGCAGACTGAAGGGTCCCAGGTTCGATTCCGGTCAAGGGCATGTACCTTGGTTGCGGGCACATCCCCAGTAGGGAATGTGCAAGAGGCAGCTGATCGATGATTCTCTCTCATTGATGTTTCTAACTCTCTGTCCTTCTCCTTTCCTCCCTGTAAAAAACCAATAAATTTTATTTATTTATTTATTTATTTATTTATTTATTTATTTTTAAATCTTACACAGGTAGCAAGCAGATCCAGGAGCTGGCCTACAGTCTGGCCGCGTCCCCCGATGGCTGGTGTGGAGCGGGGATGCAGATCATCCTCACAGCAGGAGGGAGGAGACCTTCATGAAAGGTCTATGGAAAAAAGTCTCCGTAAAAGCGGTCACTCTCACGTGAGGGACAGAGTTAGACTCGGTCACTAAGGACAAGGCAGGCTAGCAATGGGTGAGTGCAGACAGCTGTGACGCGGTGTCTTCGGAAGGCGCTCTGTGGCTGATGCATCCCGGTTGGACGCGGCAGACAATGACTGTGAAACTCAGCTCGCACTTTCCGCACTCAGAACGGCCTGAGCTGTCACCTGGAGGAGGGAAGGAGCCTGCCCCACACCCGGCGTGCGTCCAGGACTGCCTTTTACTTGTGGTGAGGAGCACTTGAAACGTGGAAGGAAATGATGAAATGACAGGATTTCCTGTAAAGGGCACGAACAAAGCAATTCTGCACAAGGTGCCGTGGGACACAGCCCTGTAGGGTAAGTGGCGCAAAAAGTGCCTGACCTGACCTTTTGTGCCTGTGAGGTGCCTCGGTTACAGTAACATCAGAGAAGCTGGCCAAAACCATTTCCTATAAGTCCCAATGTTTTCCTATCGAGGTGACTCATGCATGGAAATCCATGCCCACCTCCCATGCAGACACACGGGAACTGCTATGCGCACGCGCACACACACAGGGAGAAAGAATGCACCCGGTGTACCCCGACCTCGTCTTGTTTTGATGTTATATGAAGGGGACCCCAGCAAGCACATGTCATCCGGGGCAGGAAGCAGCAGGCTTCACTGAGCAGGTATGAAACCCCAGCCGCCAAATTAGCGTGCCTCAGTCACAGGAGTCTGAGCGATTTCACCAAGATTTGTCCGAAGTAATTAACAAGTCAAACGCTTTCCCCTCTAGCGCCTACCAGGGGTCCTCAAACTTTTTAAAGTGGGGGCCAGATCACGGTCCCTCAGAGAGCTGGAGGGCCGGACTATATGAACTACTAATTCCTACTGTAACACCTCGGCTGCGCTCACTGCCCAAAAAACCTGGCGGGCCGGATCAGACTCCTCTGCGGGCCGCATGTGGCCCGCGGGCCGTAGTTTGAAGACGCCTGGTAGACCTTGGCAGGATTAAAGAATCATCTCGTTACTTGGCCATTAAAATTCAGGCACCCCAACCCCCTGGATGATACCTATCTGAGACGTTTTAGGTTTAAGTTATTTAACACTTAGAAATAGAGGGAAATAATATTATTCTATCCTGTAGTCTCTAAACTTTTTCCCCCTTTATATGACGTTAGTCACCGGGTTGCTATCGGAGAAAGCAATTTTCTATAACGTTTTACTCTACTGCAAAATGTTTCTCCTGTGTTTTGTATCATGATATTGCCTCAGTACCAATATGGGAATGACCGGGGGGCAAGATCATGATAAGAGAGACTAGAAGAGAGCAAGAAAGTGTAAGCTGTAGGGACTTGGGTCTTAATGAGGAGCACACTTGCAAATGACATAAAAAGCTATTTTAAAATAATTTCCAGCCGAAACCGGTTTGGCTCAGTGAATAAAGCATCAGCCTGCAGATTGAAAGGTCCCAGGTTCGATTCTGGTCAAGGGACCTTGGTTGCAGGCACATCCCCAGTAGGGGTGTGTGCAAGAGGCAGCTGATCAATGATTCGCTCTCATCGATGTTTCTAACTCTCTATCCCTCTCTCTTCCTCTCTGTACAAAATCAATAAAATATATTTTAAAAAGTACATTTCATTGTATATGTGCACCACATTTTCTTTATCTGTACGTCCATCACAGGCTTTGTACTAGTGCTTGCAGTGGGTCTACAGGTTCTGAGCACCAGGCTGGCCTGCAGGGAACACTCATTCCTTGCCCCCTCCCCCAATTCCTTCTGACTTCCATCGTGGCCTGTCCAGAGAGCAGCAGCTGCCGTGGACCGGGTTCATGTCAGTGTTCACCAACTTTACACGGCATTATGAACACATGTTTACTAGTACAGTTCCCTGTGTGACCTCAGCATATCAACGCCCCATTATGGATTGGATTGTGTCCCCACAAAAGATATGTTGAACCCCAGTAAATACGATGAATGCAACCTTATTTAGAAATGGGGTCATGAGATTATACTGGATTAGGGTGAGCCAATCTGCCGGCTTCTGACCTATGATTAGGGTTAATAATTATTTACATACATAAAATATACATGGATTGAATACTTAAATTCAATAAAATTATTGTTTTATGGCTTAAACTCTTTTTAAATTTAGTTTCTTGTCCTTTGCAGAGACATTTTTTAGCTGATTCAGATTAAATAAACTTTTGTGAGAGGTAGTGGTGGAAGTAATGATTTGGCAAATGTCAATAGAAAAAAAGAGAGAGAGAGAAAGAAACACAGAGAGAGGGAACTTACTAAGAAACTTGCCAAAAAAGAAAATGTAATTTTGGAAATGTGCTGTGTGAGGGATAAAATCCAAGATTCTTTTAAATGAGGGCATTGTTCACAGGAATATTAACGTGATCATTCTATTATACTTCAAAAGAAGTTAAGACCTAATGGAACACTGTGCCTTTCATCTCAGCTGTCAAATATCCCAACAAGAACTACACCAAACCTAAATTTCTCAAACCACACACTGGTGGCCTCAACTTGCTCCCAGACTCCCACACCTCCAGCAATTTCCTGCCTGGGGTGGGGGTGTGGTGGAGGGGGCGGGGGTGGGAGCTGCGGTTGGGAGGGTTGAGGTGGCAGAAATCTACCAGTGACTTCCCACAAGACCTGGCATTTCCCATATGAAATGATTTCTGCCCCCAAAAGTTTGGGATTAAATCCAGGTTCTCACTGAAGAAAGCAAGGGTTAAAACAGAGGAAACGAAGGGGGCGATAAGATAAATGGGGAGTCCTGGGGGACTGATGGCACTTGCATCCTGGTTCTCTATGGCGGCCTGAGTGTCCCTTTGCGAGGCTTGAACCAGGATTTGGCATCAAACCTTTCTGGTTGGTTCCCAGGTGTCCAGCCCCACCTTAAGCTAGGCCAGTGGTCGGCAAACTCATTAGTCAACAGAGCCAAATATCAACAGGACAACAATTGAAATTTCTTTGGAGAGCCACATTTTTTAAACTTCTTCTAACGCCACTTCTTCAAAATAGACTCACCCAGGAAGAGCCACACTCAAGGGGCCAAAGAGCCTCATATGGCTCGAGAGCCGCAGTTTGCCAGCCACGGGGCTAGGAGATCTCTCTTCACAGGGAAAAAGAATTGAACATCGGTGGTGAGTAAATGTGGAGAACAGCTACAGAGTTTGGACAGGTTCAAGCCTCGGACTGATGAGAGGGCACAGTCTCTGGTGGCCACATGCAAGTCCCAGCTTGGAGGGCAGAGCCTCCCGGCACAATGATAGCCAGCAGCTGCAGCTGTAAGCGTGAACCTGTGGCCTGAACACTGGCCCACCTGCCTGACATAGGCTGCAAATAAACAAAGCTTGATCAGGTGCATGTAATTGAGTAGAATCAAAATCCAGGAAAGCCGAAACCGGTTTGGCTCAGTGGTAGAGCGTCGGTCTGCGGACTGAAAGGTCCTGGGTTCGATCCCGGTCAAGGGCATGTACGTTGGTTGTGGGCACATCCCCGGTGGGGGGTGTGCAGGAGGCGGCTGATCGATGTTTCTCTCTCATCGACGTTTCTGGCTCTCTATCTCTCTCCCTTCCTCTCTGTAAAAAATCAATAAAATATATTTAAAAAAAAAACAAAACAAAAAAACAGGAGAACGTTGTAAACACCTTGACCAGGCCCTCCCTTTGCCTCGTGGCATCTGTTATAAAATAAAGACACAGCTTGTCGTCTGTGGCGCTGTTGCTAGCTCTCCATCAGAGAGGCTCTTCGTCAGAGAGGACAGTGTCCCACCGAGACCCAGCTTTCATTCTCTCGTCTGTCTGTTCTCAGTCCTTCGCCATCCCCTCTCAGGTTCACCGTTGGCTGTGCTGGTGCAGCACAAGTAAATGCTTACACTCTCACTTTCTTTCCCCAGAGACATTCTGGGCTTCATCAATTCCAGCAGGAAGACTGTTTCCCAGGCTTGTTCACTAGAGCAGTGTTTTTCAACCTTTTTTGGGCAAAGGCACACTTGTTTCATGAAAAAAATCACGAGGCACACCACCATTAGAAAATGTTAAAAAATTTAACTCTGTGCCTATATTGACTATATATAAAGTAATTCTCTTGAATAGGAATCATATAAACACAAAGAAAGTATTTTATAATTACTTTATTATGAAATATTAAGTAAACAAAATAGTGAAAAATTATAAAATTCTTGTCTTGTCTGCACCTACGGCACACCAGGCAACATCTCGTGGCACACTAGTGTGCCGCGGAACAGCGGTTGAAAAACGCTGCACTAGAGATCCCTCTGCTGGCTGTGGCCTCCGCTTGGTCTTTTGTTCCAGGGGAGACTGCGGGAGCCAAGCTGCAGCTCACTGTGTCCAGCAGATGTCACTAGACTCCCACGGAACATTGCACTTCGCTGACAGCATCTCTTCTGTCAAGACAGGTTCATTACTTCAATGCATTTTTATTTTATTTGTATTTTATCTTTTTCAATTTTTATTGTTGGAAGTATTGCATATGTCCCCCGTTTCCCCCCATTGACCCCCTTCAGCCTGCCTCCACCTCCTGCCCCAGATTTTTACTACCCTATTGTCCATGGGTTAATCATATATGCACACAAAGTCTTTGGTTGATTACCACAGACACACACACACACACCTCCGCCCTCCCCCCGCCCCCCACCTCACTTTCCCTCTGAGATTCCGCACTCTGTTCCATGCTTCCATGTCTCTGGAGCCACTCTGTTCATCAGTTTATTTTGTTACTTAGATTCCGCATATGAGTGAGGTCATGTGCTACTTGTCTTTCTCTGACTGACTTAATTCACTCAGCACGATACTCTCCAGATCCCTCCATATTGTCTCAAAGGGTAAGAGATTCTTCTTTTTTACTGCTGCATAGTATTCCATGGTATAGATGTACCACAGCTTTTTTTTTTATCTGCTCAATATTTTTAAATATAGCACTATTTGGTTGTCAAAATAGTCTGCCCAAAACACACATAACTCATCTTCTGGGAGAGCAACACAAAATAAGATATCTTGCTTGAAATAACAAAGTAATGAGGGTGTGAAGAGGTGTTGGGGGTGGGAGGTAATTGACAGGAAGGGCAACTGAGATTGGGTTCCAGGCTGTTTTCTCAATGGCTTTCACCAAAAGCCACACTACACCCCAGATCGAGGATACAAATGAGTGTATACGGCTTCCAGTGTCTTAATCAGGTTGAGCTGCCGTAGCCAAATACCCTACGCGAGGGGCCTTAAAAAGCAGGAATTCATTTCTCACATTTCTGCAAGTTTGGCCCCCTGGTGAGGGCTCTCCTCCTGGCTTGCAGACGGCCACTTTCTCAGTGTCTGAGGAGCCAGGGCCGGACCCGGCTCAGGGTCAGCGGCTGTCACCACCGCTCCACAGCTGTCACACGCTGTTTGGTCCTTGGGCTCCATTCATGAAGCCTGCTGTGGTGTCTCTTCTGACCAGGGCACTAATCCCATCCCGAGAATCCACCCAGAGGGTGTCACCTAACCCTAATCACTTCCCCAAAACCCTGAGCACCAGCCCATTGGGGTTAAGCCTTCAACACGATGTGGGGGAGGTGCAGCTCAGTCCACAACACCGAGATTCCTGGTCAATAGATGCCAACACAGCCCCTGTCCGGTGAGGCCAGCGCTATGTCAGAGGAGCCCCGCACACGAGTCATGGCCTTTGAAACCACGTGAGGCCTCCAGGGCCTTGTTGGCCCCCCAAGTCCACCCTATGCCCTTAGGATAAGGTGACCAGATCGTCCAGGTGTTGGCGGGACAGTCCTGATTTCTAACAATTTTTCCCGCATCCCGCATTTTTAAAAAGTCCCAATTTTTGGCAAGAATCTTTCCAATGTTTCCAATCTTTCCAAAATCTTTCCAAAAATCGGGACTTTTTTCAAATGCCGCGGGACGCGGGAAAAATTGTTAGAAAGCAGGACTGTCCCGCCAACACCTGGACGATCTGGTCACCTTATCATAGGAGGAATGTATTGCTGCACTGATTGCTTCAGAATATTCTAGCTCCTAGGCCATCCGCCTGCCTACAGCGGCCCCACCCACTTACCTCGGGGACTTTGCTTGATTTACCTGGGAAGCTATCTCAGCGCATCACTACCTGTGCAGGTGCCATCACAGGACACAGTCATGGAGGGCTCCTGTCCACACTTCTCGGAGCCTGGTGTATAGCTGCTATTCTACTCACCGCCCATTTCATAAATACAGCACTGTGAGAGCAAAAGAGGCTATCCGGTAAGGATGAGTATGGAGATAAACCTGAACACCCTTTTTATTAGTATGACTTAACTGAAATAAGAAAAAAATAAAAATAAACTGGAGCTCAGGTCACCAATTTGAACCAGAAGTCTCAAAATTAATCTGACTATTAAAAGAAACTTGGTGCCCCACCTTAATAAATTAAACTACATTATTTACATATAATAAAGGTAACATATTGAAACGTACTAAATAAGAATGCATCATGCAATGAGCAAAATTGAAGAGTACCTAAAGGTTGTCTGATGTTTTAGGAAATGAGAGTGGTGCCTTAAGGGGGGGGACCCCAGGAAGACACCAGGAACGGCTCCGAGCATCTGAGCTGGGAGGAGGTCAGACAAAATCTCCAACAACTTCCTTAGACTTGGCCTCGTCGGTTTTCAATCCCGTAAGATGTCACACCGAGGAAAAATCAGTTTTACATGATTCTGAAGTTTGTTTTTTGATATGGAAAATATTAGAGAGGCTCTCGGTTGCTAGAGAATTTCGTTATTACTGTTAATTGTCTAATTTTTCACTCGTTCATAATGTATTTATTGATGACTTACTGTATGCCAAGAACAACTGCTCCGGCCACTAAAAAGAGTAAAACAAAACAAAACAAAAACAATAAACAACAACCTCACAATTTGAACCTGAAATTGTTTGGTTTCATGGGGAAATGGGGAGATAAATAGACGCATGTACCCAAAAAGGAAGGAGGTAGGAAGCTCTGATCTTTGCCTGCAGACAGGGAAGTCATTGCAGAAGTGGCTGTTTCAGCCTAGACTGGGAAGAGCAGAAGTGAGCGATGCACAGGTTGGGCAGGGCATCCCCACGTCCTCCGAGAGCACAGTCCCCTTGGACCAGGGGTCCTCAAACTTTTTAAAGTGGGGGCCAGATCACGGTCCCTCAGAGAGCTGGAGGGCCGGACTATATGAACTACTAATTCCTACTGTAACACCTCGGCTGCGCTCACTGCCCAAAAAACCTGGCGGGCCGGATCAGACTCCTCTGCAGGCCGCATGTGGCCCGCGGGCCGTAGTTTGAAGACGCCTGCCTTGGAGGCTGACAAGCGGCTGGGTATTTGTGGAGCATAAGGTGTAACAAGAGAGGAATGCTGCGTTGACACCACATACAGTAAATGCAGGTCAATGTGAGCGGGGCCATTACTGTTTACAAAAGTATTTTTGTAAAAAATACTTCGAAGATAGTGCAGAAGCATTGGCCTTTCTTTCTAAGCCAAACTCATTTCACATTACTTAAAATCTCATTGGATTATCTCATAGCTTTCTCTAACAAATTACTTTGATCAGGTTTTCTTCATCTAGAAATTGACTTTTCACCTTCCCTTAGCCCAGTGGTCGGTAAACTCTTAAGTCCACAGAGCCAAATATCAACAGTACAGCGATTGAAATTTCTTTTGAGAGCCACATTTTTTAAACTTAAACTTCTTCTATAAGGCCACTTCTTCAAAATAGACTCACCCAGGCCGTGGTATTTCGTGGAAGAGCCACACTCAAGGGGCCAAAGAGCCGTATGTGGCTCGAGAGCCGCAGTTTGCTGATCACTGCCTTAGGCACTATGTTGAAGCTAAAACTATTCCTACACCCTTCAGGCAGTCCTGGGTGTGTCACTATAAAACTCTGAACAGCCACTTATTTTATCATTTCCGATCAGATTAATGGAACAGAGCAGTTAAGCAGAAAACTTTTCTTGTTCTATTTCAAGTTGGAAAATAGGAGCCATTCACTCCTTTCATATTTTAAGAACCCAGAGGTAGCTGCTATTTTATCATTATCTTATATAGGGGGTGCATGCATTCTGAAAATGAACAAATTCTCTAAAGCACATCCAATAATAAAGACTTTCAAAAGAAAATGAATTCGTGGTAGAAGTCAAGTGGAAGATGACACACTAGTATTAAATCAATGTCCGATCCACTAAACTTAAAAAAAAAAAAAAATGATTTTTTTAAAAGCCTGGTGGGTTTTTTTTTTCTTTCTTCTTTCTTCTTTCTTCTTCTTCTTTCTTTTTTTTTTTTTTTTTTGTCACTTACATTTTTTAAAACTTTTGGCTTTCGTTTCACAGGCCTCACTTTCTCATTTCACATTTCTAGCTCACTTAAATATTTTTTATTCTTGATCTTGTTCCAGCATCATTGCCTAAATAAAAAATCTCTGGTGAGTAAACACTTAACCCTAGTTTACCCCTCACAATCCCACATTCCTTTGTTCATGCCGAATGTTGAAGTTGCGTAATGTATTTTATTCTCTTCCTTTCATGACCAAAAGAAGCATTTTTAAACCAGAGAGTGTCCTTCATAAATACTTTCATTAGGGACCAGTGTTGTAAGTCACGTGTTAAAAGTTTGCCTTAGGCAAAATTGTTACCAGATAATCTGTGTGCGTAGAGGGAATCTGTAAAGTGTCTCCTGTCAGTGTCATGTTAGGCATGGAGCAGCAAGCAGGATCGATATGAATACAGTCCCTCTGCGGCAGGAGCGCATCATCTCACCGAGGGGAAATGCAGAGGAGACGACCCGGTAACAGTAAAAGGCCATCCCTGATGACCTCCCCAAACAGAGTGCTGTGTGTCTGTTTCCTCTGCTCTCCTAGCAGACATACTCCCTGGAGGAGGTAGGTCTGGGAAGGAAGGATCAGGAATTGGAATGTACAAGAACCAGTGCTGATTATTATTAAGATAAAAGCGAGTATTTCGTTAAGGAAATGAGCAACAGCTGAATCTAACAGGACGGAAAGGATGTAGTTTGATTTGAGAGCAGGTGTGTGTGTGTTAGAACGTGTGCTAAATGATGTGTTTGGCTCGGGTCAGAGAACTCATTTTAAAGTAGCAAGAATTGAAAGTAATGCAGGATTTTATTCAGGCCGAGAAAATTCTCACTTTGTAGACGAGGTAAAGGTATCAGAGCTGAGGACTGGCACAATAAAACCAGCCTTTTAGCAATATTTATCTAGCAGAGGCCTTTGTTTATTTATTTATTTATTTATTTATTTAAATATATATAATTGATTTTTTTACAGAGAGGAAAGGAGAGGGATAGTTAGAAACATCGATGAGAGAGAATCATCAATCAGCTGCCTCTTGCACACCTCCTACTGGGGATGTGCCCACAGCCAAGGTACATGCCCCTGACCTGAATCAAACCCGGGACCTTTCAGTCTGCAGGCTGACGCTCTATCCACTGAGCCAAACTGGTTTCGGCTAGCAGAGGCCTTTAGGATAGGGACATGGTGGAAGACAGGAGACCTCGCCTGCTCATGCATTCATTCACTTAGCAAGTACAAAGTCAACACCCAAACAGTGTGAGGTGCCCCGAGAAGTAGGAAGCGTGCACAGCTGTGGGAGCCAACATCCAGAAGAACCAGAACACAAGCTCTGCGAGTTGTCTATATTCAATCTTTTTTTTTTTTTTTGTCAGTTACATTTCTTGTTGTAGCCTGCCTTATTTAGGACTATCCTAGCAGCTTTCGGTTCTGTATTTATGCTAATTTGCCTAGCTATTTGGAGTTACTGCATCTGCAATTAAAATGTTCTATGCGGTTGTTAGAAAACTATGTAACCGAGATGAAAAACAATTTTGTTCCACCCAAAATATATTTAAAAGACTATGAGAAAACTGGAGATTTTAACAGACCCTCTCAAAAATACATTGCTAAAGCATACTAAAAATAAGTGAAGACACAGATGCTATAAGTAACATCCTACTAATATGCAAATCGACCGAAGGGCAGTGTGACAGGTTGCTATGACGCAAACTGACCACCAGGGGGCAGACACTCAATGCAGGAGCTGCCCTCTGGTGGTAAGTGCACTCCCACAGGCAGAGTGCTGCTCAGCTAGAAGCCAGGCTCAAGGCTGGTGAGGACAATGATGGTGGCAGGAGCCTCTCCCACTCCACAGCAGCACTGAGGATGTCCAGGCCCGCTCCCTAAGGGCTCCCAGACTGTGAGAGGATGCAGGCTGGGCTGAAGGATGCCCCCCCGCCCCCGGGCACGAATTTCATGCACTGAGCCTCTAGTGATTAATAAACTCACATAAATAGCTACATAAACAACCGACCAACCAAAAAACAGAAATGGCCGAAACCGGTTTGGCTCAGTGGATAGAGCATCGGCCTGCGGACTGAGAGGTCCCAGGTTCGATTCCGGTCAAGGGCATGTACATTGGTTGCGGGCACATCCCCAGTGGGGGGTGTGCAAGAGGCAGCTGGTCGATGTTTCTCTCTCATCGATGTTTCTAGCTCTCTATCTCTCTCCCATCCTCTCTGTAAAAAATCAATAAAATATATTAAAAACAAACAAACAAACAAAAACAGAAATGCTTTTGCAGAAACACATGTAATTGGATAAAAATTCTCCAGAAACACTCTCAGCTGACTTTTGTCTACGTCTTACTGACCAGACTTGTGGCTAATGGCCCCTCCTAGCTGTATGAAGCTTATAAACTAGCCTTGGGATTGACCAACCTCTATTGGAGAGGCAGCAAGGAAAAAGGGATGTTGAGAATGAAAATACGTCAGCCAACTTACACTGTCTGCCACATCTTGGTTATGTCATTGTTCTGTCCTTACTTGAATGATCAAGAGCAACTGAATTTATACATTCAAGTCCCAAGTTTTTATGTTCAAAATTTCAAAGGCATTGCCTGCATCCAATGCAAAGAGAGGTTTTATATCTGTCTCTTCCAAGTTCCTTTGTAGTTGTTCTAATGTTTACTCTGAAAATGTTTAGGATCTTTATATTTATTCATATTCTCACATTCTGAAATTGAGTGACTGTGTCTAGGTGTGGGTTTTTAAAAAATTGATCCTATTCTGCCTCAGTTGGTCCTTTGAATCCAAAGTCTTCTGGAAGTTTTCTTCTCTTGCTTCTTGGACTACATTTTCTCCACTTTCCTGAGACTTCAGTTAGTGGGATGTTCGGATTCCCCGGGGTTGTCTTTCTCTCCTATTTCCTGCATTATAATTTTGGGTTCTCTTTTTCCCCTCCTTCTAGATCTGTGGCCCTTCTACTCACAATTTGTTTGTGGATCCAGCAGCCCTAGCCTCACCTGGGAGCTTGTTAAAAATGTAGAACTTCAGGCTGCACCTCAGAACTACTGAATTAGAATTTTCATTAATTAGATCCCCAGGTAATTCTTGTGCACACTAAAGTTTGAAAATTATTGTGGGATTTCTTCCAACTTTTCTCTCAGGTCTATTGAAATATTTTTGTTGTGGCATTTGTAGTACTAGTTCATAGTAGCCCTTTCATGTACTGTTTGCTTTTTTTTTTTTTTAACATTTTAATGTATAAAATACTTTTTTGAGAATAATTTTTTTTAAATATATTTTATTGATTTTTTACAGAGGGGAAGGGAGAGAGATAGAGAGCTAGAAACGTCGATGAGAGAGAAACATCGACCACCTGCCTCTTGCACACCCCCCACCGGGGATGTGCCCGCAACCAAGATACATGCCCTTGACCGGAATCGAACCCGGGACCTTTCAGTCCACAGACCGATGCTCTACCACTGAGCCAAACCGGTTTCGGCCATACCTACATATTTTTAAAAATCTGGAAAAAATTAGAGACTAACAAACATTCACTTTATATGAATTTACTTGGTGGATATAGGGAAAATGTTTGGGATGCGGTGACACCTGTGAGCTGGGCCCAGCAGGAAGTGCGTGGCAGAGCAGACTGATGGCAGGCTGAGACTGCCATCCTTAGAAAGACCTGCCGGCTCAGACTCTGGCCAGGGCCTGGGAGTTGGGTTTCCCCTTGGGAGCGTTCCCACCATTGCCTCATGAGAGTGGCTCTCTGTGCCTGCGTGTTTGTACACACAGCGTGCTCATGCCAAACACCTGCTTTCCTGCCGGAAGCCTTGGCTTTCTGTGGGCGCCCCAGCACAGGAGGCTGTGTGTCCGGCCCAGCACGCCCTCTGGGTGCGGTGTCTCTCCTGAGCTCCCCACGAGGCCGCATTTCCTCCGTGCTGTCACACTGCACGGCTGGGAGAATGAACCTCATCCTGGGGGACTCCCGAGGGAGGACTCTTGGAAGTTTGCAGCTGGATTTCTTGTGCCTTTTCCCTCTGCTGATTCTGCTCTGGGTCATTTCACCGCAATAAATCCTACCGCGAACAGGACGACTTTCTGAGTCTGAGTTTCCTGGCTCACATAGACCCTGAAATTGTTCTTGGATCTGTCTTTCAGAGTGAGTTACACGGGTGTTTGTTTTAATATTTTTATACCATGGAAATGTCATGAATACTGCACATATGTATTAGTTAATAAAGAGGAAGAATGGACATGAATTACCCAAATAAAAATGAGATGCAATTGTGGCAGCAAGCACTCCGGGAACATGAGATAGCATGGCGAAGGCTGGGGTGCCCGGCATCGATGCTTCCCTTGTCCCTCCTACCTCACCTCACTGAGTGTTGGTCCCCAGGTACGGAGTCCGGGAACCATGGCCACATCCCTCATCCTCTTTAACTCTTACATTTCTTCTCTTTTTCCAGTAAACCTCTTTTGTTATTTTTTAAACTATTTAAAAATATGTATTTTATTGATTTTTAACAGAGAGAAAGGGAGAGAGCTAGAGAGCTAGAAACATCGATGAGAGAGAAACATCGACCAGCTGCCTCTTGCACACACCCTATCGGGGATGTGCCCGCAACCAAGGTACATGCTCTTGACCGGAATCGAACCTGGGACCTTTCAGTCTGCAGACTGACACTCTACCGCTGAGCCAAACCGGTTTCGGCAATAAACCTCTTTAAAAAAAAAATTTATTAATGTTTTCAAGAGAGGAAAGGAGAGGGATAGAGAGTTAGAAACATTGATGAGAGAGAAACATCGATCAGCTGCCTCCTGCACACCCCCCACTGGGGATGTGCCCACAACCAAGGTACATTCCCTTGATCGGAATCGAACATGGGACCCTTGAGTCTGCAGGCTGACGCTCTATCCACTGAGCCAAACTGGTTACGGCTGCGGTAAACCTCTTGAAGAAATATATATTTTTTAAAAAGTGTTGTTAGCCTGTCCTCCCACTTTCCCCCACCTCTTCTCCCATTTTCCTTTCCCTAATCAAAGTATGCCCTCTGCTATCTTCCTGGGTGTGGAAGCTTTATTAAATCAGGTCATGTAATGCGTTAATACCCCATTTTATTCCTTAGCGTGAACTGCATTGAATCTCCCAGGCCTGAGTACTTCAGTCAACATCCATTAATGACTGACTGAATAAACAACCTCTCATCCACCAGAGCAGTGAATGCTGAGAAGCTGGTATGAGCAGAACTGAGTGGGAGACCTGTGTGAACCCAGCACACTACCATACGTGACTGGCTAGGACAGACCTCTGGCAGGAGGGTGACAGAATGCGGAGTCAGCTTTGAAAAGAACCATCATAGCACCTCGCTAAGGCAAGAGACTGATGCAAGCATCCTCCTCGGTCGGAAAACAGTGCTGTCAAGGAAACTGGGAAGTCCTGTGGGCAGAGTGAACAAGCAGGAAGGTAGTGTTAGCCGAGCTGGCCGGACCATGGGAAAAGGTTATGATCATAACTGAAGTACAATGGGAGTTTTATAGAGATTTAAGGAAGGAAGGAACCTGATCTGATTTGTGTCTAAAAAAAACCAAACAAACAAAAAAACAATCCCCCAAATCCTCTGGCTACAGTCTGGAGAATGAACTACAATCACCAGCCACTTTTGACCAGATACATCCTGAGAAATGTGTCAGGTTATTTTGTTGTGGGAACGTCATAGAGGCACTTAACACAAATCTAGATGGCTTAGCCACTACACTCTTAGGCCATGTGTTCTGGCCTATTGTTCCTAGGATACAACCTGTAGATCATGTGACTGGCTGCATAAAACAGCAGGAGACTAAATAAAGCAAAGCAAAATGATTCATTCAAGAGATGTGGTAAACAGGAGATATATGAGACTGCTCTGGCAGAACACGACACAGTATTTTACAGCAATATGTTTTTATAAGTAAAAAGAGTATGCCCTAGCCCTAACCGGTTTGGCTCAGTGGATAGAGTGTCGGCCTGCAGACTGAAAGGTCTCAGGTTCGATTCCGGTCAAGAGCATGTACCTTGGTTGCGGGCACATCCTCAGAAGGAGGTGTGCAGGAGGCAGCTGATCAACGTTTCTCTCTCATTGATGTTTCTCTCTATTCCTCTCCCTTCCTCTCTGTAAAAAATCAATAATATATATATATATATATATATACATTTTTTAAAAGAATATGTCCTAAAATGATTTAAAAAAAAAGTATAGTAAAAACATAAGCCAGTAACATATTCATTTATTATCAAGTACAAGTACTAGAGGCCCAGTGCACGCCATTTGTGCACAGGACGGGGGTGGTCCCTCATCCCAGCCTGTGCACTCTCGAAGTCCAGGGGGGAAGCGGGCCAAACCCGGCAGGTAGACATCTCCCAAAGGGGCCTAAACGCTGCCCCAGAGGCAAGAAAGGCTCCTGCCACTACTGCTGCTGTGACTCCAGCTTCTGGCTGAGCTGCGCTCCCCCTGTGGGAGCACACTGACCACCAGGAGGCAGCTCCTGCATTGAGCATCTGCCCTCTGGTGGTCAGAAAACATCATAGCAACTGGTGGTTCTGCCATTCGGTCTATTTGCATATTAGCCTTTTATTAAATAGGATTATATACTGTACATAACTTTATGTGCTATAGTCTAATACTATATATATATTATTTATTTCATAGAGGAAGGGAGAGGGAGAAGGAGAGAGAGACACATCAATGGTGAGAGACAATCATTGATCAGATGCCTCCTGCATGCTCCTACTGGGGATCAAGCCTGCAACCTGGGCATGTTCCCTGACAGGAAATCGAACTATGTGACCTCCTGGTTCACAGGTCAACACTCAACCACTGAGCCACACTGGCCGGCTATATGTGCTATAGTTTTTTATGATGGGCAGGGTAGTAGGTTTGTTTACACAGCATCGCCACAAATGGGAGTAATTCACAGTGCTACAGTGTTAAGTTGGGCTATGGTGTCAATGGGCCATAGGAATTCTTCAGCTCCACTACCATCTTACAGCACTACTGTGTCACGTGCTGTCCTTGGTTGACCGAACCGTCATTACGAGGGTCATGACCGTAGACAGACAAGCAGGGGCCAGTTAGGAGGCTGAAAAAAGATGACAATGGCTTGGCCTATGAGGGTTGGGGACGGAGGACTTGGTGACAGCACATGAGTTTTGCAGGTGAAAGTATAAACTCTTACAGATGAAGTTATCCCTTTTATCCCTAGTCCCCATATTAAAGCTGTCAGCGCGAAGACCTAACAGGCGAAGGAGCCGGTGTGTCTTGGTTCCACAGGGTTCAGGATCCAGCTCTCAGCCAAGAACCTTGATTACGACAATCCTCTACCCTCCTTTGCCTCCCTTTCCTCGAGTGAATTGGAGAGAAATGACTGCTTTAGGAAACCTCTCCCAGCGAGAAGGCTGTGGTGCTCGGGGTTGGATGACACACCCTAACTTTCAATGTTAAATACATGCTCACCTTTATTTTGGTATTGGTTATTTTACCCTGCACAAGGCGAGCGCAGGCATTGGCTCCCCCTGCCTCCTTTTTATAAATATATTTTATTGATTTTTTACAGAGAGGAAGGGAGAGAGAGAGAGAGAAACATCTATCAGCTGCCTCCTGCACACCCCCCACTAGGGATGTGCCCGCAAACAAGGTACATGCCCTTGACTGGAATCGAACCTGGGACATTTCAGTCTGCAGACCAACGCTCTATCACTGAGCCAAGCCAAACCGGTTTCGGCTTGGCTCCCCTTTTACCTAGGAATATTGTATTCACCCTTTTACTCCAAACAGCCCAGGGCAAAAATCCTTTAGGATAATTCCTCTTTCCCAAAAGACGGGTTCCCCTTCGCCTACCCCAATCTTCTGTGTCCAGGACCCGCTCCCCAGCGCAGACAAATACACCCCGGGCCGGGCCGGGATGGAGGAGCGTATGTTTCCTGCAGCGAACTGCTCGCGGCTGCAAGCGAGCTCGCCCGCCCCACCCGGATCGGGGCCTCGGTTTCTAACGTGACCCCCCCCCCCCCCCCACGCAATTAAAATGCTAGCGTCCCACTGTGACCAAAGAAATGATTGGAACTTTTCCTTCCTCCGATTAACTTTAGGCAAAGTCCTGATGGTCAGCAAACCCCAGCCCGCCTTGCAAAGGGGCCGAGCCACACGGAAACAACAGAAACGTGGCAATGTTATTTCCTAAACTTGCGGCTTTGCAGGGCCGTTTGCTTTTTGTTTCTCAAGCACCGCTGTGCACGGTCCTGCCAGGGCCGGTGGAGGCGGCTCCGCCTCGCTTCCGCGTCCCAGGGTCAGCGGGGCGGCGGCGGGGGGGCGGGGCGATCCGGGGGGCGTGGCGCTCGCAGGGGGCGGGGCGCTGCGGGGGGCGGGGCGCGGGCGGTCCCCGGGCCAGGCCTCCGGGAGGCGACGCTCTGGCCGCGCCGCCTCGATGGTCCCGGCGCGGGCGCCGCAGCCACGCGGCCCGGGCGCCAGGGGGCGCGCTGGCGGGCGCCGCGGCGCTCGGAGCTACGCGGCCCGGCTCGCTTCCGCCATATTGGATGCCGCAGCCGCCGCCGCCGCCGCCAGCGCTTCCTCCTCCGTCGTCGCCGTGCGCTGCCGGTTCCTGCGGCCCCAGCGGCGGGAGGTGAAGCCGGAGCCCGCCGGAGGGAGCGGAGGAGGCGGGTGGAGGGTGGAGGGAACGGTCCTCCCGGGGGCGGGGGGAGACCGAGACGGGGGAGCGCGGCGCCGGGCCCAGCCCCTCCCCCGCCGCCGGCCCGCCCAGGCGGCGGCGTTGTGTCCCCGGATCGGCGCTCCGCCCGCCCGCCCGGCGGCCATGCCCGCGCCGCGCGGCCCCTGAGGCGCCTCCCGCCGCCGCCGCGCTCCCTCCGGCCCGGTCCCCGCTGCCGGTCCCCGCCGCCGCCGCCGCCGCCGCCGCCTCGCCCTCCGCGCAGCGCAGCGGCCGCCTCTCCCGCCGCCGGGCTCCGGCCTCCGCGCCGGCAACATGGAGGCCGTGAAGACCTTCAACAGCGAGGTTGGTATCGGCGGGCCCCGGCGCCAGGCTCCCTCCCCGCGCCGGGCCGGGCAGCGGGCGGGCGGCGGGCGGCGGGCGGCGGGCCCAGGCGCCCGGGGGGAGGGGAGGCTCCGGCCCGGAGGGAGGGAGGGAGGGAGGGAGGGAGGGAGGGCCCGGCGCCCTGTGAGTGGCTGCGGCCGGGAGGGAGGCCCCGCAGGCCTCCCCGGAGCCTCCGGGCTGGCCCCGGGCGGTCCCCCTGTCCCCTCCGGGCCTGGCGGGGGGGGGGTCTGAGCTGAAGGCCGGGCCTCCCCGGCCAGAGCCCCCTCCCTCCCCGGGGTCCTCGGCGGGGGCGGGGGTGCAGGGAGGGCGCCCCGGGGTCACCGTGCCCGGCGGGGGTCATGGGGGTGCTGCCGGCTGGGAACTTGGGGGGAAGGGGATTGTGATTTCTTGATTTCTGTTCTTCACCCCTCCGCCTGCTCCTCCTCGCTGCCCCCCTGTCCCCCCCAGAATCAGGAATAAAGACAAATGTGAGGCAGAGGCCTGTGCGGGGAGGGAGGGAGGGAGGGAGGGAGGGGGGGGAGAGGGGAGGGAGGGGAGGGGAGGATTCCCCCGGGCCGGCTCCTTCCCGTGTCAGGCCTCACACCAGGTCTGTGCAAAGCAGGGCTCCGACTGTCCCTGTCCCACTGCCTTTGCCAGCCAGCTTTGGCAATAGTGTGTTTTTAAAAATTGCAAACCTTAAGTAAACATGACGAGCACATGACCACACAACCAGGATCATCCTTAGCCTGTGTGCCTGAAGGCTTAGGGGAGGAGAAATGAATGTCATGTCAACTACGCATGGATTTCACCAACTTTGGATGCGAGGGTGCGAATACCCTGTGCAGCGGTGTGATTAGCAGAGTCTCACCTTTCACGGTGCTGGAGCAGCCGGGATAGGACCGGGAAGGCAGAGCTTTTAAAATCTACTCCGCAATTTTGTTTCTTTCCTTCTATTCGTGTTCCCATCCCCTTCCCGCCTCCCCCCTAAGAATTGGCATCTGGGAGGCCCAGCACGGAGGCTAGGAGTTAGGTGACGCCTGTGAGCTGGGCTCTCCATGTGGGGAGATGGCAGTGGCACGGCTGAATGAAAGCAAGCTTTTTTGGTAAAGGGTTTTCTCCTCCTTGATAAATAACAAGAGCGTGGAATATTTTTTAGAATATATTTATGAATTTATAGCTGATCATTTCGGGCAAATTATGAAATTTGGTTCCATCCCCACAATACTCTATGGTGCTAAAATCCGGAATAATATTTAAGGATACTGTGTTCTAATTCGTTGTTAATAGTTGCACATCTGTGCAGGAGCCCTCCTCCCCTGCCCCCAGCTCCGTGTGGCCTTTTTATTTGCTACATGGAGTGCTACAGCACTAATACAATGTTAGGCTTTATTATTTTTAAAAAATTCTTTGTCTTCCACTGCAGTTATTTGACTTACCCTACCCCATTCCTTTTTGATGGGTGTCTCTCCTGTTTGTCTAGGAGGTTCTTAATATGCGTTCTCTGTGGAAAACAAGATCACTTACGTGGTAGGTAGAAACAGCATAGGATGTGTGATTGATCACAGTAGAGCACGATGGAATAGAAAAGTTTTTTCACTTTAATATTGACATTAAGTTTTAGGGACCTCACCTCTTATGTAATCTTTATAGGACAAGTAAGTCGTATTCCCCTTTTAGTGTATGTAGCACTCATCCCTCTCCCACTATGGGTTTTAAATAACTTAAACAATCTTCACCTCCCTTACTTCCTAATATGCTCAAATTTCACCATGTTTGAAAGTGGGGTTAGCGTACAAGTAGTAGCCATACTACTTACTATAGGTTGAGGAAGGGAAATATATTTGAAGAGGAGCCACAAGAAGAATATGCTTAAACCTTTTTATTTTTTTTGGTTTAAACACAAAATATATAATCTTTTTTTTCCTGATTTTGAATATAGTTTCTGTGAATGTCTTATGATGCTTGCTGATGTGAAAATTTTGTGCAAGTAAGCACATAATGGGAAATAATTCAGTAATAAGTGTTTTCCATTAAATCGTGTTGCAAAGTGCAAAATTAAAAAGAAATCTAAATGATAGGATTAGGAGAAAAGAGGTTTTAGGAGGTTTGCTGTGTTTGGTTTTGAAAGGCATTTACCCTGGGGCTGGGCCCTTCAGCACTGTCTCGGCTCCATTTAAAGGTATCTTTGAAGCACTGAATTGTGAAGAAATTCCATTTGCTTTACAAGGCACCAGAGAGGAGCCCTAAGCATAATGATTAATGTTTGTCAGTGAGATATTTTGATACTTAAAATGTGTAAAATATGAAATGCTTAGCTTTTATGGCTTGCTACTTCTCAGGTTTTTCAAGACTGCCTCTCCAACCCTCCGCCATTGGTTTGAAAACAAGACCATGCCAGAAATTGTAGCCCTGGCTAGTGTGGCTCGGTTGGAGTGTTGCCCAGTGTACTGAAGGGTCATGGGTTCAATTCCAGTCAGGGCACACCTAGGGTTCAGGTGTGGTCACTGCTCAGAGCCCATGCTAGAGGCTGCTGATGGATGCCTGTCTGTCCCTCCCTTCTCCCTCCCTCGTTTCCCTGTTCCTTTCTCCCCCTCTCATTCTCCATTTCTCTCTCTAAAAAAGTAAAATAAAACAAAAAATAACCAACAATAGGTTTTAATCTACAAACAGTGCATGAGTTTCAAGTCTGAAAATCCTTACCTTATGCAGGATATGAATGAGCCATGATTGTCATGCTTCCTCCCTCCCTGCCAATAATTTCTTGGGTTCTGTGAACTCCCCACCCCTGTGTTCAAAATTACTGTCAAAAGATCCTTTATGTGGCATAATTTCTCTTAATTATCACGAGTTAAAGGAGATTTAGGCTCAGAAATTGATATTTAGGTGCCCACTCTGTTAGTTTTGTGGGAAAACTAGAATTTCCACTTAAACATCATGGTGATGAAATAGTTATTGCCATCACCACTAATGTCAATTCTGAAGTGAAAGAAAGACTGTAAGACTTCCTAAGAGGCGATGCTTGCTTGCCTGGGCAGTTAACTCTAGAATTATTATCATTACAAGATAGTGTAGATGTTGATACTCTGAGAGAGTGGCCTTGGCTTATTATGTTTAGTGTTCTCACCTAAGTGGAAAGGGTCTCATTGGTCCTCTTCCATCTGTGGACTGCTTTAGTACCGCAGACAGTCGTTCCTGGATTGCAGGAGCTTTCTGTGAGCTGTAAATTTATACTCTGTCCTTCAGAATGCCGCTGTGCGGAGGCCATTATGGTAAAGCTTGCTTTTGAAAGGGAAAGGAGGATAACAACACATGGCCCTGTGTGTAGAAAAGTATCACTTCACTGGAGGAGGCATTTTATAACGTTGGAACTCCCAATACGTGGGACACAGAGAACCTGTGAGGCATTGGTTATGCTTGGACAAGAAAGTGCATGGTGGGGATTTGGCTTACATGTTGGATATTTTTCCTATTTAAGGACATTAAAAAACAGCACCAATTCCAGTTTCACACTTCAAAAATTAATCAATCTTTAACATAATCAAATACCAGTTAGGTCATCCTCTTTTTTTTAGGTTCTTTGTATAGATACTTGCATTGCTATGGTTGTTTTCCCTCTATGATCCATTCTCTTGCTGCTCTGAATAGGCCGCATGGGAAGGGAAGATCTAGAACCAGATTTGTAGGTATGAGATGCAATTTAATTTGGGGATTTACCTTGGTGGATCAATTCCGAGAGGATTCTAGTGTCTTTTATCATTTTTGGATACCTAAATTCTTTGTGTTTTTGTCCTTAGGATCTTTGGTTAGTGAGATAACTTAACTCTTTAAACTTTTCCAGGACGCAGACTTCCCAGGCATTGTAACACCTTTCTGTGCCTTGTCTTTCATATCAAAACTGAAATCCCACCTTCTTTTAACTCTTATTTCCGATTTTGTATCAAAAATGTTCATTTGCTTAACTATAGGACTTTTTTTTTTTTTTTTTATAATACTCTTTCCACTAATACCTAGGGATAGACATGGATTTGGTAGGAAACAGTGGAAAAGGTAGAGGGAGGAATAAATGTGAACATTTTTAATTTGTGTATTTTCCCCTTTGTTTTTGGTTCAGGAAAGGGAATTTATGTGAAGCAGGTATAAAACACTGCATTTTCTTTAATTTTCATCTACTAAAGATTCTGTTTCTCCTTTTTCTTTCCTATTTTAACTTCCCAGTGGGAGGTTTGGTTAATTGTTATCAATCAGGCCTTTTTTGTTTCTTCTGCCTTGTGAAAATTCCTTAAAGATGTAGCATACTGAATGTTACAGCAGAAGGAAGCCTTCACAAAACCCTCCCTACCCCACTAGTTTTGATCAGGGTTTCTCTGCCTCAGCACTATTGTCATTTTGGACTAGGTAATTGCTTGCTGGGAGGAGCTGTCCTGTGCAGTAACCCTGGGTAGAAGCAGCAATCCTGAGTAGAAGCCAGAAATGTTTCCAGAAATTACAAAATGTCACTTGGAGGATAAAACTGACCTTGGTTGAGGATCACTGACTTAGCTCTCCTTTAAACAGTCTTAAAGCACTCTGTACTTTCCTTTTGGTGATTACTACCTTCCCCCCAGAGTGTAAGCTCCATGAGGGCAGTGACCGCATGTGCTCATTGCTTCATATCCTTCAGACACAGAGGTGCCTTAATACCTGGTGCACACTAAACACAGATTTCTTGAATGAATGGGTGGATGATATACTAGGCAGATGATTGCCCCTGGACCAGGGTAGTTAACACTTCTGAATATTTGTTTTTCCCTCAATAAATTACCGATTTGAGATTGTTTTTAGATTTCCTGTTGGAAGATTCTTAGACTAAATATAAAATTAACATTTTGAAGGGCTTAGTATGTATAAGCATTATTTTGAAGGTCATTTCATGGTATTATAGGACTATGGGAGATTAGATGGACATTTTTATTTTTATATCAAAACTTTGATGTGTTTATAATTTTCACTTTTTACTAAGGGGTAGAGTCTGGCAGGGACTTGGCTTAGAATTAGTGCTCGTACCCAGAATTTCAGATATCTCTTTCTAGGGCCAGTTCCGCTGGTGTTGGACAACTAATTCATTGTGATATGAGAGAATGTAATCAACCTTGACCTTGAACACTGGCTGAGCTCCTAAGCTCTTAAGTGAGCTCAATTTATTCCGGTTTTGTTTTCTCAACATATTTCTCTACTCCTCTCTCTCAGGATTGTGCCTCTACTCCTGCTTGTACAGACTGCTTTTCCAGCAGCATGGACACAAGAAGCATAGTAAGATGATTATAATCCACGTAAGGCAGGTCCTTTGGAAAATACTAGGTTTAGATTGATACTGAAATGATGTCTTGATTATATGGGCAGTACTTGGGAAGCAGAACAAAGCTGGTCACTTAGAATATATTAGTAATTTAAAAGAAAACATGCAGGGAATACGTTTAATTTCTTCACACAAAAATAGCCTAAGTGAAATAGAAATTATTTTAATAGCATAAATTATATATACTCTGGTTGCTTTTATTTGTCTTCTGCTTCACAAAATGTTACTGTATGTTTTCTAAAAAAAAAATTCATTTCCTACTTAATATGACTAAATTGCAATTTAATGGTTGGAAATAAAATACATCTTATATTTTGAGGAAGTTCTTCAAACTATAAGATGACAAATCATTGACAGATGTGCTATAGGAATAGAGAAACAAAATGACTAAGTCAAATATTTGATTTTTAATTACAGAAGAGCAGATTTTGGTAGAGGTATTTTATGATAAATGCTGATGAGATGTTTCTGTAGCCTGTGATTTATCTGAGTTGATACTTTCTCAAGTTTGATTATAAACATGATACATTTGCTTTCCTGATTTTGATTTTATGCATTTATTTTGTCTTTCTAATTCTGCTTTACATGAGTTTCTAATAAGACCATATTTTAAACTCAGGGAAGGGTATTATAAATACGTTATGGTATCTACTATAGGTCAAGATATAGCTTACAAACTTTTACATCTATTTTAGTTAGAATGGGGAATATTGATTATTCATTGTTTTTGTTTTACTTATTTTCACATTTTTAAAAAATTATATGACTATTAAGTTAATGTATTCCAGGTTTTTAAAATAATTCTGCAACTTAATATAGGTTGACTTGAAAGACCTGGGATTTAATTTTTTCATTCATTTGTTCATTCATTTAACCAATATTTAATGGATGTTTACCATGTACCAGATACTTTTCTATCTGCTGGGATAGTGGTAAACAAGATAAGCAAAAGCTTCCCCTCTTGGAGCTTATGTTCTTGTGGTCCTTTGAGTGCAGTGGTCTTGCTGCAGAGCTAGTGAGCCTGGGGAGGCATTACGGACTCCAGTTGGTTCTTTTCAGGGATTGCCTTGGCTGGAACATCTCTCCAGGCTCAGATCCGCCTGGTTTGTCCTCAGCATTTTGCCTTATAGAGTCCACATTGCTCATCTGTTCAAAGTAGAGATTGAGCAAGTAGACTTACTTACACAAGAGTATGGTATGTTTTCAACAATGGCCTAACATGAATTTAAAAATACCTTTGGTATTTTGGAATAACTCTTCCTTATAAATACAGCCAATAAGGATGTTTTCTTTGGTTCCTGAGATATTAGTGTCCACATGTAAATGATTAAAAAATACTTTAAGTGGTGGCCAAACCTTTATGAATTTAGAATAATAAATTAATATTTTTATAATCTTTCCCTTGATGTAAGTAAATGAAAAAAATTGGCTCCCTCCCGCCCTTCCCACACACATTTTCTCAATTTGATTTGATTCCTCAGGGCTTATTTGAATAGCATGCAAATGAAGGAAGAAAAAGTTTGGATCATGTATTTTGCTCTGTAGAACTTGGGAAATGATATGAAGATCTTTTTGTACTGGGTTACAGTATCTGAAAGGTTGACCAGAATAGTATACCTGAAACTAATAACGATTTTATTTGTCAATTATATCTTAATTTTTTTAAAAAATAAGTTGACCAAGTCCTAGTTAATGGCTTTCTTTAATTTAGCAATGTTTTGATACTATCGTTTTATGGCAAAAAAAAAAAATCAATATAGCTATTTACATTTATTGAAATGCTTGAAATTATATTGGTAAAAAGGATGTTGAACAAGTTAAAATTTTTGCAAACCAAAACATTTTATGCAGCAAGTGTTTAATTTCTAGAACCAGCTGCTCACTATGGTGAAAAATATCTGACATATGTATTTTTAAAGTACTTTAAAAAAAAAAAACATTAATAGAAGTGAGCTGCTTTTAAACTCCTCTTTCCCCCACCTTTCTTTGTATTTCAGTACATCTTTGGGATAACCTAGTGAGGAAAGGAGGATAGGTATGACCCCCTTTTTACAAGTGGATAAATTGAGGCCCGCCTACCATTGTGGTTTTACTTGGGAAATGCAGCTTTGTGAGTTTTAGAGCTCAGACTAGAGGCACCCAGGTCTCAAACTCTGATCCAGATGTTTTTCTTATCTTTCCATGTAAAGGATAAGAAAAACCACTTGATTTTTCACAATTTCTTCCTACTGGCAATGTCCAAATATAAGTTAACTATTTTTTTCTCAGTTTTTAAATTTTATTTTTACAACTTCAGATTTACAGAAAAGTTGTAAGAATGATAAAAGAATTTTTGTGTATGCTTCATCCTGATTCCTTAATTATAACCATATATATATATATATATATATATATATATATACACACACACACACACACACACACGTATACACACATACATTTTTTCTTTCTCTCTGTACACTTGCAGGCTTTTTTGGGGGAACATTTTGAGAGTAAATTGCATTCCATGATACCTTTTACTTATAAATAACTTTTCTAAGAAGAAAGACGAAAAAATCACATTGAAAGCATTGTTTCCTCATTAAAAAAACAATAAAGAGGACATTCTCTTATATAATCATTGTATGATGATTAAAATCTGGAAATTAACATTGATACAATGCAATAGTTGCAGACCTTATTCAAATTTCACTAATTGTACCGGTAATATCCTTAACAGAAAGAGGAAATCGTATACTGCACCTTGCATTCATTTGTCTTGTCTAGTGTCCTCTAGTCTAAAGCACCTAGTTATTGGCGTCTTTGTTGTTTATGATCTTACTAGAGGCGCCGTAAGCGAAATCGTGCATGGTGGAATCCCTCGGCCTGGCCGGTGATGGGGGCCATCGGGCTGATTGGGGCTAGCTAGGGAAAGGAACCGCAGGAGGTTGGCTGGCTGCAGGAGTTGGCAGTGGGAGCACACTGAGGCCAGAGGCCAGCTCCTGCGTTGAGCGTCTGTATTCTGGTGGTCAGTGCGTCCTCATAGCAACCAGTTGAAATGGTCGCTTAGGCTTATATGTGTAGACTGGAGGCCTGGTGCACGAAATTTGTGGACGGAGGGGGAGGGTGTCCCTCAGCCCAGCCTGCACCCTCTCCAATCTGGGATCCCTCTCACAGTTCAGGTCTGCTGGCTCCCAACTGCTCACCTGCCTATCCACTTCTGCCTGCCAGCCTGATCACCTCCTAAACACTCCCCTGCCAGCCCAGTTGCCCCTAACTGCCCTCCCCTGCTGGCCTGATCACCCACAACTGCCCTCCCTTGCAGACCTGGTCCCTCTGCTGCTGGCCATCTTGTGGTGGCTATCTTGTGTCCACGGGAGGGCAGCCATATTGTGTGTTGGAGCGATGGTCAATTTGCATATTACTCTTAGTAGATAGGATAGAGGCCTGGTGCACTGGTGGGGACGGTCTGGTTTGCCCTGAAGAGTGTCCCAGATCAGGGTGTGGGTTTCCTCGGGACATGAGGTGGCCTGGGCAAGGGGCCTGTGGTGGTTTGCAGGCTGGCTATGCCTCCCGGCGACTAAGTAAAGGCCCTGTATCTGGGATTTATTTATCTTCTATAATTGAAACTTGTAGCATTGAGCAGAGGCTAGGGTAGGCCAGGGTGGGTGGAAAGCTTGGCTTCCTGCATGGCCAGGGAAACCCAAGCCCCCTGCTTGCTCTGTGGCTGCAGCAATTTTGGCTGAGTTTACTCCTGATTGGCTTGGTGTAGCAGAGGTACGGTCAATTTGCATATTACTCTTATTAGGATAGATACATTGAGAACGGGCCATTTATTTTTAGAATTCCCTTAATATGGATTTGCTTGCTGTTACCGTATTTTTCGGACCATAAGACACACTTTTTTCCCCCCAGAAGTGGGGGGGAAAAGTCCCTGCGTCTTATGGTCCAAATATAGCCTACACATATACTTTTAAAAAAAAGTTTTTTTACTTGCCTTGCTCTGTGTGGTCTCTGTGTGCTTGCCCGGCTCTAAAATGGTTCTAAATGCTGCTGTTTACTTTACAGGGTTGATTACATGTGTTTATGACTGTGATGTTGGGTTTTAATGCACATAAAATATTTTAGGACACTATTTGTTTCAGAATCTTTTTTTCTTCATTTCCCTTCTCTAAAAACTGGTGCATCTTATGGTCCGGAGCGTCTTATGGTCCGAAAAATACGGTACTTCCTGGTTAGGTTTAGATTATGCATTTGGCAGAAATATTCCAGAAATGATGTGTCCTCTGGAAGTACATGAAGTCTATTTATCTCATTAATGGGAATGCTAACTTTTTTCTGCATCTTTTCTCCATTGTAAAGTTATTCTTTTCTCCTTGGTAACAAATACGTTACGGGGAGATATTTTGAAACTATGCAGATGCCCTGCTACTCATTAAACTTGCATCCATTTGTTTTAGCATCCATTTAGTTCTTCCCTGAATCAGTTATTACTAAGATGGTTGCCAAATAGTGATTTTCTATGTCTGTTCTTTATGTACTACCGTATTTCCCCGAAAATAAGACATCCTCCAAAAATAAGACCTAGCGCATGGAAAGATAAGACATCCCCTGAAAATAAGACCTAGCGCAACTTTGGGAGAAAAAATTAATATAAGACTCTGTCTTATTTTTGGGGAAACAGGGTAGTAGTTGACATTTTGTAAGAACCTTTCTCCTCATGTATGTATGTATGTATGTATGTATGTATACATGTAGTATGAACTTATGGATTCCTTTTTATTCATTGGAGTATTTTTATGCTTAGATTACCTCGTTTTGACCAGTTAGAGCTCCTTCAAGCTGACTCCTATGTTTTTTATTTGACATGCTCATTATTTTTTGAGCACCCCCTTACGTCCTTGAATAATAAGATATTCCCATCCCAGCCCTGGAATCAGCCATTTCTACAAGGAGCTCTAATTTCTTCTAATAGATATCTACTAACAGATTGAGCTGAAAATTATATATTTTTATATTTATACATAATTTTTTCTTTACCTAAAAAGCCATTGAGTTCACCCTGATGATATCTTCAATTCCATTCTAACATCGAAGGGTTCATTCTAAATGTTATTTGATCAATCATAAGGTACATGAAAGTAGTTTCAGAGTTGCTAAACCATATGTCTGTGAAAACAAACTTTTAGCCCTAGCTGGTTTGGCTCATTGGATAGAGTGTTGGCCTGTGGAATGAATGGTTTTGGGTTCAATTCCAGCCAAAGACATGTGCCTGGGTTGCAGGCTCAATCCCCAGTAGAGGGCGTACAGGAGGCAGCCTATCAATGATTCTCTGTCATCATTGATCTATCTCCCTTTCCCTTCCTCTCTGAAATCAATAAAGAAATATATTTTTTTTAAAAGAAAACCTTAAAAAAATGAGAAAGGAAAAGAAAAAAACAAAAAAAACCCTTTAACCAAATTTAATATTTGTTTGTAGTTAATTTCTTATTTAGCCTTAGGGTACATGGTCAAAATACTTTGTTCAATCATTGCTTGGTCAGTTTTTCCCTAAATGTAGTTTCATTCATTTAAAATATAATTAGGTTCAGTTTCTTCCTATTTGTATTAATTTTGTTTTCTCTTTTTGTTGTTGTTAGTTTTTAGTATGTAAAACATTAAACATAAGGTAACTTTAATACTCCTTTACTTTTTATTAGCTTCAGCTTCATAACCACTTAATGCTTTGGATAAATAATTTTTTCTTAACATTCTTAAATATCAAATAAGCCCAATCCTAGCTGGTTTGGCTCAGTGGATAGAGTGTCGGCTTGTGGCCCGTAGCGTCCCAGGTTCGATTCCAGTCAGGGTCACGTGCCTTGGTTGTGGGCACATCCCCAGTGTGGGGTGTGCAGGCGGCAGCTGATCTATTTTTCTCTCTCATTGATGTTTCTGATTCTCTATCCGCCCTTCCTCTCTGTGGGGGAGCAATGTACTATATTTTTTTAAAAATCAAATAAGCCCAAACTTCAGAAGTTTAGATGTAGAGAAAGTTACCGTAGATCTATTTCTAATGGCACAGTTTCAAATCATGGATGGAAGAAAGTGTGAATTCAAAAGCTTTCTTCTCTTGGTGAATGGAATCTTTCTTCATAGGGGTCAGTATACTCTGTAGAGGACGAGATAGTAAATATTTTAGGTTTTGTGGATCACTTAAGGTATTTTTTGCATAGTCTTCCCAGTCACAATTCTTTGTAGGCTTGAGGGCCTACAAAAATAGGGCACAGGTCATACTTTACTGGCCCCTGCTACAAACTTTGAAACCTGAGAACTTGAATTTATAGCATGCTACTTATAAATCAGAATTAAACTTGAGCATGAAATTATATTCTTTGTAGGCCTTATAAGGCTTATTTTAACATTAAAAACAAAACAACTTAAAAAGGCTGCATTAGTGAGAATATTCATTCAACAAATTTCTTGAGCACTTAACCACTATGTGCAGACACTATTATAGTTTCTAGAATTTTAACAGTGTGCAAAACAGATTTTTAAAAAGATGCAAAGAAACCTTGCCCTCATGGAGTTTACATTCACTTTTTGTGTGTGGGTATGAACTGGAAATGCATGTTTTCTTGTTCATTTAGTGACATTTTATCTACCAAACATTGTTTCCATGATAATTGAGAGTGAGCATTTTTTTTCTTGAAACCTTGATAAAATATACAGCAAAAGGGGTGAACCTAAAAATTTTGCTTATTGCTTCCCATCTCTTGTGTGAAGCAAGTTTTGTTTGAAAATGATTCTCAGTCATAAAGCTTTCAATGTGTAGCTGTACTAATTCAGTAAAGGATGGCAATGAAGTAAAACCTTATTATTTGGGACAAAGGACCCATACTTAATTTAGTAATAAGTACTTGTGTATTATACGACCTTTAAAAAATATTATCCAAGTATGTAATAGTAATTCAACTAATCTTTCTTTAAGGTTTTAATGAATGAATGAGAATGAGAATGCTTCTTAAAATACTTGCTTATGTAGTTTCTTGAAATAGGGAGAAAGTCTCCTGATAATATTTATCTAATTAAAGCTCAAGAACTACGTGCAAGTTACCTGTTTTGTTCCTGTCTAAATATCAACACTGCTGGTAAAAATAAGTTTTACTGTTAGATGTTTGTTGCTGAATGGTTTATATCTATCCGAGTAGTTTTTCTATAAGTGTTTAATAAACCAGTAAGTACCTTTTAATTCTTTAATTTTTTGGTAAAACTTTATTGAGATGTGAATAACTGCTTTTGTAAGGGCTATTAACATCTTTGGCTTTTTTTACACCAAGAAGAGTGTCTTTTTTTGTTTTGTTTACTCCTCACCAAGGATATTTTTCTATTGATTTAGAGAGAGAGAGAGAAACATTGATACGTCGATGTGAGAGAGACACATGAATGGGTTGCCTCCAGCATGTACCCTGTGACCGGTCCTGGGAACTGAACTCATGACCCTTAGATGTTCGGGCTGATTCTCTTACTACCTAGACACATGGGCCAAGGCAGAAAAGTGGTTTTTAATGCAGGAGCAACTAGTGATTGGAAAGAATGCTAGCAAGTATTTGCTGATTGAGTGTTATTTATTAGAGGCCCGGAACACAAAAATTTGTGCACTTGGGGGGTCCCTCAGCCTGGTCTGTGCACTCTTGCAGTCTGGAGTTCTTTGGGGATGTCTGCCTGCTGGCTTAGGCTCGTTCCCTGTGGGGAGCCGGCCTGAGCCGGCAGTCAGACATCCCTTTCATAGTCCAAGAGCCCCTCCTTATCACCTGCCTGCTCGCTGTTCCTTGGTGCGGCCTCAGAGGCGGGAGAGGCTCCTGCCACTGCTGCTGCACTTGCCCGGCTTCTGGCTCAGCAGTGCTCTCTGTGGGAGCGCATTGACCACCAGGGGCAGCTCCTGCATTGAGCGTCTGTCCCCTGGTGGTCAGTGCGCATCATAGTGGCTGGCCATTCATTCGATTTGCATGTTACCTTTTATTATATCTGATGATGTGTACTATCAGACATTGTATTCTGCAGAGTGGTTGCCAACCTTAATTAGCTACCTACCTCCTTTTCCTCAGCTCATTTCCTAATGGGATGGGTTGGCAGTGAATTACCATAGAATTTGGAGAAGGTAATGTGATGAATATTATGAAACAAAGAATAATGATGTAGCCATTGTACATGCTGTGTGTATGCTTTTCTGTGTGTATCCTGATGTATATACAGCATGAAGAAAGAGGCATTGAATGAGGCAAAGGATAAAGATCATTTCCAAGTAAATGTCACCGGGTAGGAGATAGGGTCATGAAGAGTGACTGAATTAAGCAAGGATTTTCTGATGGAGGGCCTTTGTGTACTATACACAAGACCTCATTTCTAATCAAAAGTGAATGGAGATTCTGAAAGATTTTAAATAAAAGTCCAAGTTTTATATTTGTGTTTTACAAAGGTGATTGGTATCTTTGTAGAACAAGACATATGAATGAGGTTGAGGGAGAAGGAAGGTTAAATTAGTATAGAGGAGAAGAAGGGGAGAATGCAAGAGAAGTTTACTAATAATAGAGAACTGGATATGAGGAAGAGGTCAGTGGTACCAGGTCTTTGGCTAAGGGACCAGATATTAGATGCAATTGTATAGTACCAATCCAATCACTAAGATGGGCCAATTAGGATGAGCAAGAAAACTTGAGTGGAAATAATTTGGTGGGTTGGGTAGAATGGGGGATATATATATATATATATTTTTTTTTAGAATAAAAGAAAGATCTTAAATTTAGAAGGAGAGTTGAAATCACTCATATCTCCACCATCCAAAGACACTGACTATTTTGTTGACTACGGCAGTAGTGTTGTACTTGAAGATTTGGTGTCTGTGGGACATTAAGGTGGAGATATCCAGCTGGATATATATAGGTCAGGCACCTAGGAAAAATAGACTTGAGATGAAGATTTAGGAGAGTACAATTGTCTAGAGAAGTGATGAAGAGAATGAAGCTTAGGGTAAAATCTTGTAGATTTTTATATCTTCATTCACTGCCCCCCTCCCCCGAAGACTCTGGCCCCTTTTCCCTATCATTGTATTTATGAATACAAGGAGATTTAAAAGCAACTCCATGGGATATGCTTGCTTTAAATTCTGCTTATGCAACCAGACGTTCCTGTGTGTAATTAAAATTTAAGTATTAAATTGAATGATCTATGAATAAAATTAAATATTTAAATTTTGTTTAATGAGATTTTAACAGGATTTCTTAACATTAAGCCTGCTCATATTATTCAGCATTTTGTTAGCTCCTCATAGTCACATAATGCTTTATCTTAAATCTTCTACAGTAACTGCTTTATTGTGAACATGGAATTGTGGATTTAAAGGCTATATTATTAGAAATAGAACCCATGTTTATTTGAGAAATTCCCTCTAGTATGGTTTGTGGGGATTGGTTATGAGAGGATTTATAAGTGAATTATTCTTCCTCTTGTTCTCATTTGGCCATTTTACAGTTATTAGTATTTCTAAAATTAAGAGGAGGTAAATTTAAACATTTTTTTCATTTTGATGATGTTTAAAAAAGACATAGGAAAGAATTTAAATTAAGTGAAGATTAATTGCTTGGATCCCAGGGAAAATTTAAACTGAAAAGTCATTTTATATGAGTTTATGTGTATATATTTTGTTTTCTCATGGAGAATCATTTCTGTTCCCTTTAGATTTAGAATAGGGTAGCAGAGACTGTTACAGTTATGTTATGCATTGTATCTATAGGAAGAGCTTAAGTTTGTGGTTCTGGATTGGGTTTCTTGTTTATTTCCATGCTTAATTTTGCTTCCAAGAAATTACAAATTTTAGACCTGAAAGACTTGTGATAGTATATCATTTAACCGACTCATTTTACGGGTGAAGAATCAAGTTTTTGATAAAACTTGTGTAGAATCACAGCTTATCAGAGGCATGTACTTAAGTGTCAAATAAGGAGAAATTTCTCTGTGTGTCTTGGTTCATTCTAATTTTCATTTTCTCCATATGGATTTTTTTGGAATGAGAATTTGGTAGTGTTTGTGTTGGAGGTGGAAGTGTGCAAATTGGTGATTATTAGTAGTGATTATTGGAGATTATCGTTTCATGCTAATGCTGGCCAAGATAAGAAACAAGCTGCAGTACTGCCACTCTTGTTCATAAAATAGGCTGCCATATACAAAAGCATGTATTTCTTGGCAGGGAGACCTTGAATAGTAACATCACTTAGCCAGCATTTTTCTAGCAACTCAAAAACAGCCTTTGGTTACAAAGCTCATGTTCCTCAATCGAAGGATGTGTGCAGTTACTCTATAATATAAGCCTGTATCCTTAGCATGTTTCTAATATTCACATCGTAATGATGGTGGCTACTTGGTAACTACCTCCTTTAGATTTCCATGGATTACTGTTTAGAAGGCTCCTGGTGCAGGTATATTAAAGTACATATGACAAGGCAACAATATTAATGTGGTTACTATGGAAGTAAGATGTGATAGGTTACAATTGGCAAGAAAGAAGGTAGTTTTTCATTTAAAAAAATGGGATTAGACAGAATTAACTCTAGGATCTCTTAAATGTTAACCCCGATGAACAAGTTTTCCAATTTTTCTTAGTTTTAGTTATTCATTTTAAATATAGAGATATATTGATGCCTTCCCTGACTGTCATATTTGATTTAAATATTTAAAATATTGGCTGGTTTTAAAATATTAAAAAATGGTTTGAATACATAAAATAATAAAATAATCTTATAAAGTATTTGGGAAGCTAAAGAGTAGTAGTTCTAATATTCTTAGTTTTTAAAAATTTTTGTTCTCTAAAATAGTTTTCTTAAAGAAAACAAAAGAATAAGAAGTAAAGGTAGCTTTAAAAAAAGGCTGCAACTGGGAACTTTCGGTGTCATTGTGAATATCTCGTGTTATCCTAAAAGATATCTCCATTTACAACATACTTAATAATACTGGATAAAATTATGGAGATTATGAGTATAAAAGAAAGTACTAGATTATGTTCAGCATATTTTTCAAGTTGGAAAATTAGTTGAACAAAACTTTTCAGCAGCAGAAAGTAACAAAATACAAACCATCATGTATTTTATATCAATAACATTAGTCGACATGAGAATTGGTTTACTAAATTCAGGGCTTTTAAGAAAATCAATTTTAGACAGTTATGAAGAAGATAATTTTTGCTTAAGAATATACATTTAGAGTATCTATTTCAGGTATACACATATTTATAATATATATATATATGTACATAACTGCATATAGAAAGGCTTAAAGGCAGACAGTCTTACCAGCCTTTTAGCAGTGATTATTTCTTAAGAGATGTAGAAGGGGTGCAGTGAATGAGAGCTTTCAATATTTATAATTTTTCACAGTCAGCATTTATTACCATATTGCTTTTCTAATATGTCCCTCAAACCCAAAATACCAGTTGTCTTAGCTTTTGGGAGAGTGATGGAGTTGGCCTATTTTAATATTATTTGAATTTAATCCTTTCGATAAAGTGAGTTTCCTTGTTAAAGGTTGGAAAACTGAAACCTGTTTGAGGATTGCTTAAAATTTATATTTAAAATAAATGTACTTAGCTGTTAACTTAATCAGTAGACATATTAAGTTTCATAATTGATGTTTTACAGTTTTCCTGGTTATTACTTAGGTTGATACTATTACATGGTATGTCTCCATGGTTATCTGTGGACTTTTTTTGGAAAATGTGTGTTTGGTAGCCAGAACTGAGCTTGAGACATGGTTTTGTAGCTTATCAACAATTTGAATTTAGGGAAGTCACTTAGCCTAGGTTTTTATATATTTATAAAATGAGAATAATAAAAGTCTTATTGGGCCATTCTGAAGGTAAAAGTGATACAGCATTTGTGATAGTGCTTAATCACTGACATAGTGCTATAGACATGAAAAACGTTACTATTATGTATGCTACAGTGTCTTTTTAGTCTTTGTAGTTATTGCTCTTATTTCTGAAATGTGTTTACCCTAAGGCCCAACAGTCTCTTCTTGTTCTATTTATAGTCTCTCTGACACTTGGTCTTCAGTATTTTATTCTGTCTCTTCAACTGTTGTCTCTTTAGGGATGACCTGTATTTTGGCTTTTCTCTTCTGGGATTCAGTCTCATATGTTCTAGGCATTTTGTATATATTTGTTCGTGAAATAGGATCCTATTCTTGTCTTTCTTTCCCAAACTTCTTACTTTTAGATTATGTTAGTAAAATCATGTTCCCAAACACATTGAAAACTTGGGTGCCTCCCTCTTGTCTATATCTTTTCAGTCATAGAATTCAGTGATTTATACTAAAGATGTTTTGCATCCTTCCTTTCCATTTTATTCTCAATCCTAAATAATAAAAATAAATATTGATACTTTAGCATTGTCCTCACCACTTTCCCCTTGCTATAAATATGTTTATCATATGCATTGTTTATATGCAACACTATGAAACAGGACTATTTATTGTAAGCAGAGCTCTGCACTATATATTCCTGTCTGTGTGTCTTGTTACGGGTACTTAGTGACAGCATTCTGTTGAGATTTTAATGCTTTCCCATTAGGAAATAGCCACTTCTCCAATCCTTTTTGAAAAGTACTGTTCCTACCCTGTTTCCCTGAAAATGAGGCAGTGTCTTATATTTTTCTCCTAAAGTTGCGCTAGGTCTTATTTTCAGGGGATGTCTTATTTTCGGGGAAACACGGTAAAGAGAGATTTACTCATGAGAGTGTTACATATGTCAATAGTGTGGAAGCAGAATCACAGCTGTACAGAATCAAGTTTGTCCATTTTACTTCCGTTTTTTTAATTAAATCTTTTCTCTGTTGTTCCCAAATAGATGTACATTTCATTTGTCTGACTACTTCCCCCAGAAGCATTTTTAGTTTTATTTTGGCATTAAATTATGACATATGTTCTTGTTTTCATGAGGCAAAGTCTTAAATGTTTAAAATGCCATTTTATTAGTATATTGTTTCTCCGTTAAATGCCATATGGGACGAGAGGGGAGAAAAACAAATATGTTAATCCACTAATAGTTAAGGAAATTGTTTCCTCATACACCAACTTTTTAATATACACACTTCAAATTAGCGTCTCCTTAAAATTATCTGTGATTACATTTTAGACACCTCCTACTGGGGATCTGCAACCCGGACATGTGCCCTGACTGGGAATTGAACCAAGAACTCTTGGTTCATGGGTCAGTGTTCAACCACTGAGCCACATCAGCCAGGCTGTTCTGTTTTATTTTAATTGGGCTAGCATTACCTTGAGAAAGTACTAATCTAGTGGGTTAGTTAGGTTATGGTTTGATAAAAAGTAAAAGACCATTCTAGGGGGAGAGAATAGAAATAGAAAAGTAGGACTTTTGTTTTTTTTTAATTTTAAGGAAATATCCTATGTCTAATAAGTTATATGCAGTTGTTATAACTGATATTTCTGAATATTTTTCTGGTCTTAGTTTGCACTTAATTCATACATATATAATTACATATATAATTAGTTGTAATTACTGCAAATATTTTATATTTGTTATGTAACGTTTTAGACATTTTCTTACTTGTGCATTAACAATAAATTTCTATTAGTATACCTTAAAAACCTCTCTTTCTGGACTTTTAAAAAACTGTCATATAATGTGTTATATGAAAATAATCATGATAGGTTATCTTGTCCATTTACTTAAAATATATCGTCACTAGTGACGTTTTTATACCTCTTGTGTTAGCAGTATGCTACATTTTTCATTGGTACTGTAATTTTTTTAAGTTCTATTTCTACTTTTATTTTGTAGTTTCTTTTTCTCTGCTGAAACTTCTTTGCATTTATTTCAACAGTTTTTCTTTTTTACCTTATTGAGGATGATTTTAACTTTTAAGTCTTTAACAGATAACATCAGTCTCATCATGGGGTTGGTATCTGTTATCTTTTCCCATGAGCAGTGTGGACAGATTTTCCATGTGTGTGTTGTTGCCTTTTTTGTAATTGTCCCAGTTTCAGAGCATTTATTTTGCTATTTAGATGTGCCTGGCACATGCGCCCCTCAGGGGTTAATCTCTGGGCACTGGGTTCACATAGGTTTTAGTTCTCGAACCTTTGCTGCTGGGCTTCTTTAGGTCTCTCATGAGGGGTCCCATTCCAGAGATGAGCCCAGGATCTGTTAGTTCACACACGGAATTAGAGGAGCATCTTCTCCAGGGTCCTCAGGGCTCCCCCAGACTGTGTCCAGGTCCCAGGGCTTCCTTTTCCTGCTTCCTCTTTCTGGAGACGGCTCTTCTCTTGGGGTTTTAGATAGAGTTTTATTTCAAACCTTTTTTACAGAAAATTTTAATTTAAAAATCTTAGGAGGAAGTCACTATTGGTCACATTATTATTTTAGAGTGTGCTTTTCTTAATGTTGAATCTGATACAGTTAATTCTAATGTTATTTTCTGGTTACATTTTATGTCAAATGCATCTGACTTTTTGTGTTACTTCGTTATAGGCTTATATTGTCTAATATTTTATGTTGTGTCTCATACCAAAAGTAATATGGAAGGTGGTGGGTGTTCTGTGGGGAAGGAGAATTTGTATGTTAGGAAGTGAGAAATTTTGGATGTAGAGAATACCTAGTTTCTGACTTGTTGAAGTAAAATTTGTAATAAGGAGTATTGGTTCTCAAGTATTAAAGTTGTGAATAATAAATTTATTGGGGTAACATTGATTAATAACACAATTTTCAGATATACAACATTGTGCTCACCATCTGTTATCTATTTTACTTCCCACACCTCTCCACCCCCTTCATCTCTGGTAACCACCATTCTGTTGTCTGTATGAGTTTTTATTTGTTACTTCTTGTTTGATACCCTATATAATAAAAGCCTAGTATGCTAAGTGTCTGGTCATCTGTTCAACCAGTAAAAGTGTAATATGTTAATGATATGCTAAGGCTGCTCAACCACTCACTGTGACTTGCACTGACCACCAGGGGGCAGACGCTCCGACCGATAGGTTAGCTTGCTGCTGGGGTCCGGCCCATTGGGATTGAGCCAGATGGACCATACGTACCCTGGAGTCCTCCCTTGTCCCTCTCCAGCTGGCCAGCCTCCTGCATTCCTCCCTGGCCCTGACCGTGCACTGGTAGGGTTCCTGGGTCTGGCCTGTGCCCTCTTGCAATCCAGGACCCCTCGGGGGATGTTGGAGAGTAGGTTTCAATGGTGGAACAACAGGTTGCTTTGACGCACATGGACTACCTGGGGGCAGATGCTCAATGCAGCAGCTGCTTCCTGGTGGTCAGTGTGCTTGCACAGGGGGAGCACCGCTCAGCCAGGACCTGGGTTCACAGCTGGCAAGCGCAGCAGCGGTGGCGGGAGCCTTTCCATCTCCGCAGCAGCACTAAGGATGTGTGATTAATGTCATTTGGACATTCCTTAAAGGCTCCCAGGCTGCAAGAGGGCGCAGGCTGGGCTGAGGGACCCCGAGCCCTCCGAGTGCACGAATTTCAGGCACCGGGCCTCTAGTTCCACATAAGGGAAATCATACAGTTTTTGTCCTTTTATATCTCACTTCACTTAGCATAATACTCTCATGTCCTCTGTAATACCTTGATTTTGAGTGGTGGGCATCTGGAATTCTACAGGACAAATTATTTTTCTCTTTGGTTACATCTTTTGTATGGACTGTGCCTTGAGTATTCTCTATTTCATCAGTTACCAATCCTTACCACATTTCCATTTTCTGGAAATTTCTGACGTTTTGTCTGCTGATTCTATTCTCCCCCTTATTCTGCTTTTCATTGTGAGTTGTTATACCTTCTGAATTTTTTATTTCTTTATTGTCCTCTCAGTAGGGACAGGAAAAGACAAATGTCTGTTGTGGTTAGCATGCTGTTTGCATTGAAATTGTCAAGATTGTATTGGTTGTATGATTTCTGATTTCTTTGTAGACTTAAGGGATCCTAACTAGTACTCAAGTCCTGAAAGGACCGCTGTTGAAAAAATGGATTGAGTTGATTACTGTTTTAGTTACTGTAGGTTCACACTTAAGGTTAATTCCATTGGTCATAGAACCAACAACTTTGAAGGCATAATATTAGTCTGTAAATGAGCAAGATTTCACCCAAATTTTGAATGTTCTTTGTGGTATGCCACAATTAAGTTCTTTGCTGGGTTCTTCCAAGGTGACAATAGTATTTATTTAGTAGTGTTCAAGTTGGAAAAGGCACTCATTTTTGAACTGCAGAGTACTTGGAACTGCAGAGTACTTGAAATAACAAGCAATAGAGTACAACATTTTAAGTTTGGGGTAATGAGCTTCACTCAGTGTATAGATGAGGGAGGGCATGAAGGACATGAGATTGCAATGTTTATCCCCCCAAAATAGTGCACATTTGTAGAATTGAGAGATACTGTCCAAATGCAGGGGGTGTCCTGCTTTTGTAAAAAGGTTTTGTTGGAGCACACCCTGCCCATTTATATATGAGTTGTCAGTGGCCGCTTTCCTGCTATGTGGATAGAGCTAAGTATAAGTAGTGTGATAGAGAGAGCATGTGGACTCCAAAGCCTAAAATAGTAACTGTGCTGACCCTGGCCTGGGTAGTAATCAACAACTTAAAAAATCTTTATTAGAAATGAAGGTTTTTGTTGCAGTAGCCACTAGCATGTAAGATATCTCAATTTAGGTAAAAGATTCTTCAAACATTGATTTGATTTGAAGAAGTTGTTTTTAGATCTAAAATTAAGCATTTGATGTGGTGCCTACAAGTGATAGTATAGAATTTTAAAATGTTACTAATTCAAAGGGCACTTATTTTTCAGGGTACCTGAGGGGAATTGAAACATAAATAATGAATTAATTAGACTGAAAACTCAAGCTATTGTTTACATCTTTCCTTTAAATTGGTAAGTCTTGAGTAGCCAAAGGAAGGGGCAGGTCAAGACTGGATTTTATTTCAATCACTGGGTTCAGATGGATAGAGTTTGTGTAAGTAAAGAATTGTTCACACGGTTTTAGATAACATGAGAACATAGCACGTCATGAGGGAAAAGCTTGAATTTGGGAGGCAGAGTGTAGACACAGCAGGCATCAGTAGGCCTAAGGAAGTCTAAGCTGAGGGAATAATTTGATGGAATGCCATAGCAGGATCAGCAGCCACTGTAGACTTTGGAAAACATGGTAGTAGGGAGTCAGACCCCAAGAAATAGACGGTGGGATTACAACCCATATTTGAGAAGACTGGGTCTGCAGAGAGCCCAAGCCTCAGGAGCAAGCAGTCATGGTCCGTCTGCTGACTCAAGCATGGAGAGGAGAATTGTCAGGCAAAGAAAAAAAAAAGGTTCCAGAGTCAACTTTTATTCTTCTCCAACATATTCCATTGTTCAAACCATGCTGTGTTTTCTGCTCCAGATCAAATTTTGAGTGGTAGGTTATATACAGGGTATCTCCCCAAAATGTATACAGTTTAACAGCTGATAGTTCAAGTGATGTTTCTTTTCAGATTTAACCCATTGGAATTATAGTAATTCAACGTGTGTTTACATTCTTTTTAAACACCCTGAATTTGTTTAGAATGAGGGTTTAAAATACTGAGTGGTTATAGTGACATCCATAAAAATTTTCAAATCTTTGATAGAGGTCAAGGTGATTGAGTTTGATGCAATGGTGGAATATATAGAATATTTAAATGTGAAGATGGAAATAGAAGGAAATTGGATGATGACAAGCTGTTTCTGATGTCATGTGCTGGGTAACACTAGTTCATTAAATGTGTAAATGTATACTCCACCTACTTCAAAAAAACTGTGAAGTATTTTAGCATTGTTTATCACAGTTGAAAATAGATTTTATTTTTATATACAACAAAACTATAGAAAGGACCTTCAAATGGCTTAGTGAAAACATGTTTGGTGGGTCTTTTAATGTTGTTCACTTAATGGAGAATAATTACCAAGAGTAGGATTTTAATTTTAATAATGTCCAACTTTGTTGAGCCATTTTATTGTGTTCTAAAAAGTTTATATGCAGTGTTTCTGTGAAATGAGTATTTTTATTTTGTAAATGAGAAAACAGCTTTCAGAGGTTTAACAACTTGTAATAAGATGATTTAGTTGGAATTCAAATCCAGTTCTTTCTGTGTATAGCTTGTGCAATGCTGTGTCTTGTATTTGTTTATTTTAATTTATTAGTAAACATATATTCTCTACTGGACACAGTCACAGAGGATACAGTTTGGTGCAGAGGGGAAAAAAATCTAAACAAAGTCAGGGTTTCATTCTTAGAGCTTAGTCTCTAAGTAGGAGAGGGCAGTAGTGGATCTCAGATGGGCCACAATAAATTCTTCACTTTACATGACTTGTTACAAACACTTTAGAATGTGTTGGTGTTACTTTGCACCTGGTGAGTAGACTGGCATGGGGTAGGAATTGAGTCTACAAATATATTGAAGTTCCCTGTGAGTTGGACAGAGATGGCACTTCTTATCAACAGGTAGGCAGCTTTATGGGCACTGAATGTACCTCTACCAGGATTGATTGCAGCTTGCACAGCTCTTGGTGTACAATTAACCTCTTGTTAACTTAAATTGCATTAAAGAAGTTACATCCTTTGTCTCTTAATAATACATATTAAAAATCATACAGTAAATGCCAAATTATTGCAGTGACTAATTCAAAGGAAACAAACAGTAGAGTGAGAGCATGAAAGGTTTTGATCTGGTAGGGAGGGGACATAATATATGTTTTTTAATAAATTAAAATGAACAAATACAAGACACAGCATTGCACAAGCTTTACACAGAAAGAATTGGATTTGGATGCCAACTAAATCATCTTACTACAAGTTGTTAAACCTCTGAAAGCTGTGTTCTCATTTACAAAATAAAAATGAGGGAAGGCTTTCCTCACTAGGTGGTGCTTTAAGATGGAGGAGTCTGCATTAACAGCGGAGAGGCCCTGGTGGAGAGTATTCCAGATAGAACAAACCCATTTTAAAGGCTTTGGATTGGGAACTGAGAAAGATCTTTGTGCCTGGAGCTAGGGAGGGAATCATGGGTGAAATGAAACTGGAAAGGTAGGCAGGAGTTAGATCTAGCAGGACTTTGTATATACGTATAGATTTTTGTGTTTCTTCAAAGAATGGGAAGTCACCTTTTTAAGGGGTAGAGAGAATGATTGGTGAATATTAATCACCTAATCAGATTAGTTTTTCTAAGACATGCCATATTTAGGTGTTCTCTGTTTGAGAGATGAATTTGGACTATGGTTGTGGTCATGATTGGAGGAGAGGAGGAGGAGAAACAAATATTGAGAAAACTGGATAAAATGAATAGAATTCAGTGATGGATTTCTAGTTTATTAATCAAATTTGCTTCTATCATCTGTACAAGTTGTTTTGCAGTTGTTATGACCAAAGGTTAGTTTCCAGACTTGAATATAGTATCTTACAGCATTGTTTAAAATCTTAGCATCACTGAGTACATTGCAAATTTTAACCACTATTCATTTAAGCTCAGTTATTTGTTGTTTCCTAATTCCCCATCTTGTCTCAGTTTTCTCTATAGGCAGTATTATCCTTTGCTTAAAATGGGAATTTCAAAACAAAAAAATATTTTTTTGAGGGGGAGATTATTGTTAAACAAGAAATCTATTGATTTTTTAAATCAACTTTTATTGTTTGTATTATTACAAAGGTTCCTCATTTCTTCCCCCCTCCACCAGGTTCCCACCCCCATTGTCCTCATCCATAGGTGCACAGTTTATGTTCAGTCTCTTCCCGCATCCACCACTCGCCTTTCCCCCTGAGAATTGTCAGTCCACTCCCCTCTATTGATTTTTTAAAAAAAAGTTTCGAGATATAATTCGCATGTCATATAATTAATCAATTTAAAGTGTATAATACAGTGGTTTTTAGAATAGTTGCATAACCATTACCACATTTAATTTTAGAATGTTTTCATTACCCCTAAAAGAAATGCCGTGATCATTAGTACTCCTTCTTACCAACTCCCCCCTTTTTCACATTGAAGACAGTCACTAATAGATTTGTCCTTTCTAGACATTTCATATAAATTCTAGAGGCCCAATTCATGAAATTTGTGCAAGAGTAGGCCTTCTTTCCCCCTGCTGCCGCACTGGCTTCCCTGGCAGCCCTGGCTTCATCTGGAAGGTCTTCCGGTCTAATTAGCATATTATGCTTTTATTATTACAGACTAGAGGCCCGGCGCACATAATTCGTGGGTGGGTATGGTTCCTAGGCCTGACCGGCTATCTGCCGTCTTCCCCAGCTGCCTGCAGCTGGCCCTGCCCTCCGCCACCACCCACCCCTGGTTCCCCGTTTGGCATCGGGTGATTGGTGCCTGACAGCCAGGGGAGGGGACCGAGAGGTGTTCGGTGCGCCTCATAGTGACTGGTCCAGCTGTCATTCTGCTGTTAGGGTCAATTTGCATATTACCCTTTTATTATATAGGATAGAGGCCTGGTGCGTGGGTGGAGGCCAGCTGGCCTGCCCTGAAAGGGCCTTCTGATCAGGGTGGGGGTCCCTGCTGGGGCGAAGCCGCCCTGGGTGAGGGGCCGCAGGCATTTTGTAGGCCGGCCACGCCCCCAGCTTTATCAGGAAGACATTTGGTCTGTCAGCTCCTAATTAGCATATTGCCCTTTTATTAGTATAGAATAGAGGCCCTGTGCACAAAATTAGTGCACAGGGAGGGGATTCCCCTCAGCCCAGTCGGACCCTCTCCATTCCGGGGTCTCTCAAGGGATGTCCAGCAGCTGGTTTAGGCCAAATGTAGGATCTGACCTAAACCGACAGTCGGACATCCTCTTGCAATCCAGGACCACTGGCTCCTAACCGCTTGCCTGCCTGCCTGATTGCCCCTAACAACCCTCCCCTGCAGGCCTGATCACCCCTAACTGTCTCTGCCTCGGCCCCTGCCACTGTGGCTTTGGAAGGAGGACCAGATGACTGGAAGATGTCTGGTCTATCTGGTCTAATTAGCATATGACCCTTTTTTTAATATAGATAATATAGATAATACCATAATTGTTTGTTGTTTTTTCATTTAAAATTTTTGTAAGTTTTTATTGATTTCAGGGAGAGGGGGAGAGAAAGAGAGAAACATTCAAAAGAGAGAAACATTGATTGGCTGCCTCCTGCATTTCCCCTTCTGGGGACCAAGCCCACACTCAGGCGTGTGCCCTACCTCTAATCAAACTGGCAACCTCCTGGTGCATGGGTGGATCATGATCAACAGCGGCTAAGCTGTTTTATTTTTATATTAATATGGCTTTTTTTTTTAACTGGGTATAGTAGTTTTTAAATACATCTGATTTATAACATGTTTCATTTTGTTTTTTATAGCTAATAATTTCTTTATTAAATTTTAATCAGTTGATGGTTTTCACTTTTTAAATGTTGTGTGTGTGTGTGTGTGTGTGTGTGTGTGTATGTGAGAGAGAGAGAGAGAGAGAGAGAGAGAGAGAGAGAGAGAGAGAGAATAGTTGCAGTGACCACTTGTGTACAAGTTTTATGTGATTGTATATTTTCAACTCTCCTAGTATATACTTGGTAATGGAATTGCTGGGCCATACTGTATATTATTATGTTTTTTTTAAATATATTTTATTGATTTTGTACAGAGAGGAAGGGAGAGAGATAGAGAGTTAGAAACATCAATGAGAGAGAGTCATTGATCAGCTGCCTCTTGCACACCCCCTACTGGGGATATGCCCGCAACCAAGGTACATGCCCTTGACTGGAATCGAACCCGGGACCTTTTAGTACCCAAGCCGACGCTCTATCCATTGAGCCAAACCGGTTTCGGCTATGTTTCATTTTTTTTTTTTAAGAAACTGCCAAATTGGTTTCCAACCATTTCACATTCTCATCAGCATTTTATAAGGGTTCCAGTTCCTCCATATTCTTACTAACACATTATTTTCTGTCTTTTTTTACTATAAGCAAGTTGACTTGATACCTCATTGTCGTTTTGATTTTCGATTCCCAGATGGCTAATTATGTTGAAATTGATATTTAAAAGAAAGGCAGTATTTTGATTGCATTGAGAATATAAAATTGGAAATGTTTGGTGATTTTATATAATTGCTTAGAGGCAGTTTTGCTGAATTTAAAATTTGTTCTGGCTCAGTTGGTTGACATGGCCTCCGTCAGGGCACAAACTTACATTATGAGTTCAATCCCCTGTCTGGGCAGGTATGGGAAGGCAATTAATTGATGTTTCTCTCTCACATTTTTGTTTCTTCTCTCTTCCCTCCCCTTTCTAAAATCAATAAGCATATCCTTGGGTGAGGATTAAAATTTCTTGTTGTTGTTTTTATCAGCTGTATTCCTTGAATGACTACAAGCCACCAATTTCGAAAGCGAAAATGACCCAAATCACTAAGGCAGCCATCAAAGCTATTAAGGTAATACATTTTATTCTTGTTTTTAAAAAGAAAATACTGCACTAATATTTTGGAGGTGGGATAATTCTTACAGATTATACATGTTATTCCTCTTTATAGAGTTAATACACATTCATGAAGAAAAACCAAAAATGAAAATCTATCATTGTAAACTTCCCACCTAGAGATGATCACTTAACATTTTTATAAACTTTAAGCCAGCATTTTTCCTTACTTTTGTTAGGTGGGTAAGATTTTAGGTATAGGCATATTTTGGAGGATATGTTTAACACTGTTATTTGGCACACTGACTTCACAGAATATTGAAATCTTGAATTAGTAAATTTTTCTAAAATTAAAAAAAAATTTTTCTTATTGATTGTATTTAATATTTGAAAATGAGCCATTATGGAAAATAATTGAGCCTCATTATACAAAGGGCATTTGAATTGTGGGAAGAGGCCACAGACATTTAGCCATTGCTCTCATGCAATGGTTTTGAACATGTTGACTCATGGATACTTCTGAAAATCTGAGGAAGAGCTTGGATCTTCTCTAGAGAAGTATACATATACTCAAAATTTTTTGGCGTTAAGGACCTTTGAAGCTCAGCCATAGATATCTCTCTAAGAGGTTCCTGTCCCCAAAGCTAAGACTCCCTGCTTGAGCAGGGCTATTAAAATTGAAAATGAGTGCTTTTTTTTTTTTTTTTTTTTAATTATGTAGTTATTTATTAATCTGTGGACATTTGGTGGTATATTTTCCTACTCTGAATAAAAACATAAGTAATACTGTGACATACCAGGATAAGCAGGGAGATAATGACTTTGAAAACAACTCCCTTGCATACATTTATTAATGCTATTTGTTGACATTTATTTGATTTTTCTACTACTATGCTAATTTAGCTAACAAAAAAAACACGGCACTATAGAAAATCTCCTCCTCCTGCAAAAATAAGAATATATATCTGCCAGTGTGTTTATCACAAATATTTTGCTGTCATTATAACTATTTGTGAAAATATGCTTTCATAAAGATTTAAAATTCTTGTGTATCTGTGTTAATGTAACACATCTTGAATATAATGAGCATATATCTACTTCAGGAATTCCTTTACTGATTAGACTTCATAGGTAGTTATAAAGACCAGTTACATGAATGATTGTCTCAAAATTCATGATTAATATTCATTGTTTTGGTAGACCTTTGAAACTATAGTAAATCCTATGTTTAGCAGGAAAATGCTAATTTAAGCAAACAGATGTTTAAAACCATGCTTTATTTTCTTTTAGTTCTACAAACATGTGGTACAGAGTGTTGAGAAATTCATTCAGAAAGTAAGTATATAATTTTCCATATATATGCTTAATGAATTAAAATGATAGATTAATGCCTTGTCATTTAAATCATTTGAATCAAATACCCAAGTTGGAATTTTTTTAATGGACTGTTCACTTACTTTGTTTTCTAACTAGAGGCCCGATGCATGAAAATTTGTGCATTTGGTGGGGGAGGGATGTCCCTCAGCCTGGCAGGCACGCTCTTGCAGTCCTGGACCCTCAGGGCATGTCCACCTGTCAGCTTAGGCCTGCTCCTTGGGGGATTGGGCCTACGCTGGCAGGCAGGCATCCCTCTGGCAGCCCGGGAGCCCTTGAGGGATGCTTGCCTGGGGAGTGGGCTAAAGCTGCAGTTGGACATCCTTAGCCCATACAATTTCGTTTTGAGTCTTAAAGTCTCCCTTAGAGAGAATGCCAAAGAGGAATGGCATTCCCTCGTCAGTGTCGGGGGAATTTAAATGTGTGTGTTTTTTGTTTGTTTGTTTTTCGTTGATTTCAGAGAGGGGAAGGGAAAGGGAGAGGGGATAGAAGCATCAATGATGGGAGAATCCTCAGCTGGCTGCCTCTCGCATGCTGTCCCCTATTGGGAATTGAGCCTGCACCTGGGTATGTGCCCTGAGCACGCACTGCAGTTTATGCTTGTGAATTGGTGCTACAGGTCTCTTCATTTTCTTGACTTAATAAATACCTTAAACAAGATTCTTAAAAAGGATTTGAAGGAACATATGAAATGTATCATCTTGTGTGTTTTTTTTCAGAGTGAAATCACTCATTTATCAGTTAATAGTCCTGATAGAAATGTGTGTTTTTGTGCTGGGGGTGTATTGAACATCCATTTCTCAATGGTACTTGAGTTTCCAAGAACATAATTTTGATTTGGTGCTGTTTATGATTTCTAGGAAATTACTTATCTAAATAGATCCAGAAGTTGAACCTGCTTTTTGCAGCCGTGATTTCATTTTAATCAACAATATGTTTGGGCCGAAACCGGTTTGGCTCAGTGGATAGAGCGTCGGTCTGCGGACTGAAAGGTCCCAGGTTCGATTCTGGTCAAGGGCATGTACGTTGGTTGCGGGCACATCCGCGGTAGGGTGTGTGCAAGAGGCAGCTGGTCGATGTTTCTCTCTCATCGACATTTCTAGCTCTCTATCCCTCTCTCCTCCTCTCTGTAAAAAATCAATAAAATATATTAAAAAAAAAAGTATGTTTGTGAAACAGGTTTTATTATGGTTTTGAATATGAAGACAAACTGACAGCAGTGAACTTGTTAGTAAAAGGATTCTTAATTGTGCTCACCTAACTAAATAGGCAAGAAAGGAGGAGACTTTTATGTTCTTCAATTTGGGTAATGGATATGAAGGTTGAAAACATCCTTGGAATAGCTAAAAAATATTTTGGTAGAACAGATTCTTGGAATCAGAATGGGAGTGTCTTAACTTTTTTACAGGTGTGGTATTTGAGAAAAGTTTTGAAACTCTGGGCTCAGTACATTTAGAATGCTATAATTTGCCATTTGTTCCTACATTAGATCAGAAACCCTAATGTTACCGTTTTAGATGAAATCTAATGCGCCGTGGCAATGCTTTCTCAGAGCTCTTCTTTCCTGGAGTTGCTGCTTCCTTCCATGGGACTTTGCAAAACCATTGTCCATCATTTTTATTTTATTTTAGTTTATTTTTTCATTGTCCATCATTTTTAATTATAACAGTACCCTGTTCTTTTGTGGGGTTTTTTGTTTTGTTATTCAGGACAGTTGTACAGTCCTATGTTGGAACTTAGGTGATTGATAATTGAAATGAGTGTGTAGAGTAGCCCAAGTCGATTCTTGAAAGTGCCATTCCAGACGGAGATGGTATAGGGAATAGGCAGGGTCTGTATAGGCAGAGCCTCAAAATGAACAGTGCGCTGTGTTTGTATCGGACTTACGATGATTTTTGTCTATCGGGAATTTTACCTTCTCATTTCTTTACCTTTCAACTCTTCTTTTTTTAATCAGTGTAAACCAGAATACAAGGTACCTGGACTTTATGTCATTGACTCCATTGTACGACAATCTCGACATCAGTTTGGTCAAGAAAAGGATGTGTTTGCACCCAGATTTAGTAATAACATCATTAGCACTTTCCAGAATTTATATCGTTGCCCTGGGGATGACAAGGTACGCTTCTTTGTGTTTTTTTAAAAGTAGGTAAATAACATTACCTTTTGGGGCTTAATGGGGCTCTTTAGATTATCTTAGTTTATGATTTTATGTTATCTTTTACATTATTCCAAATTTGAATATTTAGTTACTATACTATCCATGTTCCTTTTTGGTCTTAGAATCTTTTTAAACAGAGTAGAAAGATGTGGGTTGATTTTGCTACTTATTCATTTATTGAAACAACTGATGCTAAGGAAACTTCCTATCATGAGCTTTTGGGATTATACTAAAATTTTATTTATTCACATTCATGACCAATACTTTGAAAATCATCAGTATAATATAAGGGATTTAAAAATGAACCAGATCGTCATTCTTAAAATTGCTGCTTTTAGTATTACAAAATATGCACATTATTGTAGAAGTCTCTTTAATATTTAAGCTCAGTCTGTCATTTAAATTATTTTCCTGATTAAGTAATGTTCCAATTATAACAAATAGTGCCGTTTAAAGAACTTTTATATGCTGAACAGTTGTGAAAGAGTGTAAATTTGGTTAAATTCTTACTTGAGGAAGTAACCTCCCCTGTCCTTAGTTTAAAATAAAATTTTTATAAAGTCATGTCTGATGAGAACTTTATCTTGATGTTACTTATTTGTTTAAAAGATAAAGTTAAAATCAGCTACAAATAAGACTTTAGTACTTACGTGAATCCTGACTTGCCACCGCAGCCTGAAATTCTCCTGCCAACCATAACTGTGCTCCCTTCGACTTCACATGGAAGCCCAAACCTAGCTGCCCTTCCCGCCTTCTGCTAAAAGTAGCTTTGGCTTACCTTGTGTATCTGTCAAAATGAACCTGTGTGGTTTTTCCCAAGTCAGGTAAGGTTACCAAATGCAAAATTATAGAAACAATTTCAGGGCTGGAAAGTCCTGTAGAAATTATTTTAATCCATTCTTCCCACCCACTGGCCAAATAGTATGTGCTTAGGTTTGAAAGCAAAAAAAAAAAAAAATCAGTGTCATTTTTCTTTTTTCTTCTAGAGTAAAATAGTGAGAGTATTGAATTTATGGCAGAAGAACAATGTATTTAAGAGTGAGATTATCCAGCCTCTTTTGGACATGGCAGCAGGAATTCCTCCTCCTGTTGTCACACCTGTTCTGGCCAGTACTACCGCTGCTATGAGCAATACCCCAGGTACGTTGCTTTGATGCAGACTTGTTTTCCAAATATTGTACCCATACTTTTCAAGTGATTATTCATATGAATATTAATGATTCTGCAGTGCAGGAGAATTTGACTAGAATAGGTAATTGAAAAGTAATTTGAAGGAAAAATAAAATTAGCATTACATTTGTGAGTAATTTTTAAAAACTAGGGAGCTGAATATTTTTAATCATTAGATACATAAACATAAAAAGTCTTTGGGAATTGGTGTGTCAGTTAGGTTTTTCCTGATTTAACTGCCTGTAATTTTTTAAACTTCTATGCAAATTAACTTGATAATATTTCACAGAATATTAGAGAAACAATATTATAAAAATTATTTGATAGAGCCAAGAATGCTTTAATAATCATCTCAAAATCAGTTCTTGAATTTTAATTGACATACTTTTTTTTTTTATCATATCCAAGAATTGCATTTGTTAACATTTTGGTATATATTTAGTTTTTGTTGTGTGTGTGTGTGAACAAAAATAGTTTTATATAGAATAGTTTATAACTTTTCATTGAAGTTTGTATTTTGGTGATTTTTTTAAGTAATAGAATTTTTATCTGTAGTAAGATTTTTAATGACTGCTAAGTATTATAATAGTAATTTAAAGTAATTAATTATAGACAAGAATGGATCATCCTTTTGGTATTTTAACCTATCTAATTCTGTAATGATTTTTAAAAAGAGACCGTAAAAAACATTTATATAAATTTGTATGTGTTTTATGAAAGTAATAGAGCAAATTTCTCTCTTTTCAAGCTTTATTTATTTACTTAAACATTTATTGGGGTGGGTGTAATGTCTCTTTTTAAAGGAACTCCTGTGACACCTGTTACTCCAGCCAATGTGGTCCAAGGTTTACCTGATCCATGGGTATCCCAGATAGCAAATACAGATACACTTACAGCTGTAGCTCAGATCTTACAAAGTCCTCAAGGCCAGCAGGTGAGAAGCTTTCTTATATTGACGATGATATAGAACTCATTATTTTCCTAGTGGATTATTTCATAATGCATCATCTAAAGAGTGTGTGTGTGTTTTCTTAGCACATACTATCTTGTTACAGTGTATAATTTACTTATTTTGTTTATTCTGTTTTCCCCCACTGGAATGTATGCTATACAAGGGCAAGGATTTTTGTCTGTTCTGTCCACTGCTGTATCTCTAGTTTCTAGATTCTAGTAAGCATTTAACATTTTTTTGTAGAAGGAATGAGTAATGTATATTGGGTATACAAAAGATATTTTAGAGTTGAGTTGTCTGGAGGATAAGGTGGCCTGTGCATATACTAGTAAGTTAGTAGTGAAAAAGTTTAAATGGCAGATTAAAGCGTGGGGCCTGAGTTTTACTCTACATAAATGGTGAGCTGAGAAATAAAGGATTGATATGCTAAGCAGTGGGGAGTTGCTAAATAATTTTATGTTGAAGTCACATGATCTGAACTGTACTTTAATGGGTAGAAGAGGAGAGAAGGTCTGGAGATAGAAGTATCTTGGTTTTGGTAACAGTGATAATGTAAGGGAATTATGACTATGTGAAAAGTAATAGGGACGTTAAAAAGGACAATCTCAGAAAAGGGACCATTCTAGAATTTTAAAAATATAAAAACCAATTCAATTATATTCATGTAACAGACCCAACTTCTACCTTTTTGGCACAGTTAGGAAACTGAATTGGTAATACATAAAATTATTGGATTATTAATTTTGTTTTGTGATACTGATATTTTGAAAATCAGTGTTTCAATTTTTAAAAAATACTTAAGAAAATAAATACTTTGGGCAGGAGATGGGGTTTTCCAGGAGATAATAGTACATAAAGTCAAGAAGACTAATTTACAGAATATCAAGTGCAGAGTAGAGGGAAAGTAGGATCCTCACTGGTTTAAACCTGAGTGCCTGAAAATGTAACAGTGCTGTTGGGGAAAATGGGGTGCCAAAGGGGCAGTAAAAGCCTGCAAAGGCTTCCCTCCCCTCCCCTCCCCTCCCCTCCCCTTCTTTTTTCTTCCCTTCCCTCTCTTCCTCCCTCCCTTCCTTCTTCCCTTCTTCCCTTCTTCCCTTTTATTCCTTTATCTCTCTTCCTTTCTTCCTCCCTTCATTCTGTCTGTTCTGTAGTTTCCTTAGTGCGGTAATTCAGCCATCATATATTTTTAAATTATTTTTTTTTTGGTATTATATTAGCAGTCTGTAGTAAATGTTTATTTGATAGCTAAATGACTCCTTTGTTTATTAATGTTGCTATTAATGTTGCTATTTTAGATAGGCATAAAATTACTTTACTTACTGTCTTCTTGAGTGGTGTTCGTACTTTCTCCCACTAAGGGTGGGTGAGGAGGGTGAGGAGGAGGAGGAAGTACAGTTACTTTTAACTTGTTTCACTGTTCACTTTATTTTCCTCAGTTTGGGCTCTGTTTAAGGGATAGATTTCTTTGCTTTTCTGCTTTGAGGAAACATGTTATCAGATCTCAGATCTGAAAGATAGTAAAAGCAGTTGTAGTCACTGCTTGTCCTTTTAGAGATTAATAAGGAAGTTAATTGAAGAGATGAACAACTTAGTGAAAAAAATCAGTCTGCTTGTGATGAGTTCTTTATCTGGTTATCACTGAATGAACACTTTGTTTTGTTTTAAATGTTGTTTCAAATGAACACTTTGTTTTGTTTAAATGAACACTTTGTTTTGTTTTAAAAAACTATCCAGAAGCAAGACAGATTTATTAAGGGGTGTTCTATGGAGGGCACACAAAATTTATTTATTTTTTAAAAAAATTAACTCTTGTTTTGTGTTAGTTTACATTTTTTTCTTCATCTCCAAAGACTTGAACGAATTCTATTGACTAAAAGCTTTAGATGGGCATTCTGATAAAACCCGGCACCTGTTTATATTAATTTTCCCTTTTTCCCTTCCAGTTTCAGCAGCTCATACAGACCTTACAGATACAGCAGCAGAAGCCCCAGCCTTCCATCCTGCAGGCCCTGGATGCTGGGCTGGTGGTTCAGCTGCAGGCTCTGACCGCACAGCTCACCGCTGCAGCTGCAGCAGCCAACACGCTCAATCCCTTAGAACAGGGGGTGTCCTTCAACAAGGTAGGAATTGTTATCAAGTCTGTTCTATGTGAGTTATGGGATTTTATATACTGTCATGTGGATCATTGAATTTTATCATAGAATTAGTTCAATATGAACTGTACAAGATGTTACCAGTTTTACAAAAGGCTCAGATTTCTTAAATTAAGTATAATACTTTCATAATTCTGTTGGAAACATTTACAGTATTTTCCTTTACATAAAGATAAAAGATTTTTAGGTCAATAAAATTGTGAATTCACCATTAAGGCAAAGGATTATTTTCTGAATTTCTAAATTTCTTTTTTGGGTGTTACAAATGTATTAATTATGGCATTCTGTAATTTTAACCTGCTAAAATTAAAGCTGTTCATTGTGTAATTTTAAAGAACAACTTTTCTACAAGTTGTCATTATTCTATAATATTTTGATAAATTGAGGTCTAACTAGTGTTTTTTTAAGTTGAAAACTTTTCACATATAGCTTATTGTGTGATATTTTCACTATTCTTGTTAATTATGGGAATATTAAAATATCTTGGAAGTGTTACCCATATTTTATTTCTGCTACTATTATTTTGCATAGAAAATAATGATTTATTGAGTTACTAGATTTTCTTAGCCAGCAGCTTCCAAGTGTAATTTAGCCTGACTCTAAATAGCTAGACCACATAAAATTTTTTAGATTGATTATTTAGAAAACTGGAGCATTTTAAGAAAACTGTACTAGGAATAGATCATTGATTTTAGTCCTAGATATTTTTATCGAGTTTTATCTATTACCATTGGCAAGCCACTTTATTTTGATTATAATATTTTCTTCTGTAGACTATTAGTATTTATCCTGTGTAGCATGATTTGTAGCAATGTATTAATATGTCAGTATTTTAAAGAAAAGTAAAGATCCACTCAAATAAAATGTTTTGGTGTAGTATAACATGACGGAATAATATGAAACATTTTCATATTAACTATTGAGTGATACAGATAAATTCGTGAGACATAATTGACCTTTAAATAAAACAGCATTTGTAACATATTTGTGAGAAGCACTTCTTAACCTCTCTCTCTTTCTCTTCCTCACCCCTTTCCCCCAGAAGTTGATGGATAGGTTTGATTTTGGGGAAGATTCTGAGCATAGTGAAGAACCCAAAAAAGAAATTCCAACTCCTCAACTGTAAGCATCGTAATGTTTTTCTTTATAACCATAAGTGTTTGATGGTTTTTTTAAATAAACATTGGGTGGGATGCTGCATTCTGAACTACGTACTACCGTGTTTCCCCGAAAATAAGACCTAGCGCATGGAAAGATAAGACATCCCCTGAAAATAAGACCTACCGCAACTTTGGGAGAAAAAGTTAATATAAGACACTGTCTTATTTTCGGTGAAACAGGGTAGATTAGATATCTTTTGAATAAGTCAGGCTGTTTTGCTCTAACATTACAAAATGATGGTAGAATGGTTTTCTCATTGCCTCACTGTATTATCTTGACTCTCAAATCTTTGCAGATAGTTGGCTATATCAAAAGTCTTTATGGGAATGTTGATAAATCTAGTTGTGGTATTTTCTGTATCTGTATTAGGTTTAATTTATCTCACTTGTATATAAAATTCTGGAAGTGAATCAGACTAAGGAGTTTAGGATTGTAAGGATTTTTGTTGTTGATAATCCTCACCTGGTGATATTTTCCCATTGATTTTGGAGAAAGTGGGCAGGAGAGAGAGAAAGGAGAAATGTCGCTGCCAGAGAGACACATTGATTGGTTGCCTTTCCACATGCCCTGACCATGCCCGTTGATCGGGCCTGCAACTGAGGTACATGCCCGTGACTGGAATTGAATCCAGCCGCAGCTCTTCCAACTGAGCCAAACTGGGCAGGGTGGGATTTTTTTTTTATTTTTTTTTTAAGAAATGATGGTATGATTTTATTTAGCTCAGCCTCCCTACCCTCACCACCAGCAATTCTGCAGCGCCCTACATTTTGTGAAGTTCATGAAAACAACATTGGGAAGGATAATCTTGGGTGTGGTGTGGAAGGTGGGAGAATGGAAGGGGATCTTATTTCAGTTTATTAGTTTTATATATTGGGATAATGTATTTAAATGTTATTTATTTAAATAAAATACAAATATATTATTTTGATAAAGATTCTACTTAAAAACATTAACAACTGATGTTTTAGATTGAGTTGTGAAGTTAGAAGAAGCATTTGAAATTATGTAGATCAGTTGCTTGAACAATAGAATCATCATCTATCTTTTAATAGTCTTGACCCCAAGGTATTTGTCCAGTATAGTAATGCCTTCCATTATGAGAAGTTAAGTAATTATTATTGTTTTGTGTTCTTTTGTTACTGAATCCTGTTTTTGATTTGCCACCTACACACTCATCCGTTCTGCTTTCTGAAGCAAGGAAACATTTGCTCCACTGTCATTTGTGACATAGCCCTTCAGTTTTTGAAGATAGGTATCAATCATTCCTTTCTTTAGGCTTATTTGCTCCAGATGATGTACTCTTTTTTTCTTTAACTGTTTCAAGTCTCCTCACCATCCCGATCATCCCCTTTGGGATGCCCTCCTTTTGTCCCTTTTACCTTGTGGCACCCAGAATTCCAGGCGTATCCAGGTTTGAGTTTCTCAGAGTATAGTTAAATTATTTCCTCTTATCTAAACATTGTTTCTGTTAGCATTCCTAATAACATGAGTGCTTTTTTAAAGGAAGCAAGTTAATTTTATCAATTTTATCCATTATAATTATAGATTTCATATGTACTAATAGAACAGTTAGAGAAGTTAAAGTGACTGTAAATACTTTTAAACTGATTTTAGAAGTTTTATTGAGTTTTTCTTAAAATGTTCTATTGTAAAAAGTACTGACATGTATATTTAATAGCATGAGATGGTATATCAAATCTTCATCAGAGTATCTCTAACATGCATGTATTGAAACACTATTGAAGAGTGTAGTTCTATTTTAACATAGTAATGCTTTGAGATATTCCATTTTCTTTGTTAGTATTCCAAAAATAAACATTGTAGTAGAGTATGTTTCATTTCCTTGGCATTGGGGGGTCAGGGTTAAACACTCTGCTATTTATATTATCTTTACTGGGTTTTACAGTATATCTCCACTTGTTTTTCCTTTTAGTTCTCACGTTTCAGAATCTGTGAACAATTCCATCTTTCATCAGATAGCAGAGCAACTGCAGCAGCAAAACCTGGAACATCTCAGGCAGCAGCTCCTGGAACAGCAACAGCCTCAAAAGGTTTATAGCTCCATCTTGTGGCCTTTGGAGTTATTGCTGCCTGTATTCTATAAATTGATGTTTAGTACGGTGATTTTTCTTCTTTTATTAGGAAGATTAGTCTTTAGGATTTAACAATTTTTTTCTGTAATCAAAATGTACTCAAGCACCTTATGAATGGATTGAGAATGTTGTAGAGATTAATCTCAGTATCCTAGAAGTGGAGAACAGAAGACAGAAATGGGCTTTCAATACCACAACTTAGTTCCTCTCCACTCAGTTCCCTCCCTCTCAAGCAAGGTAATGATGATTTTGTTGTTGTTGATGATGGCAGTGATGACAGAATAGACTGCTGCCTTTACTTCAGCTATTACCATGTGGCAGGAACTTTATTAGGGTGATTACATTTAATGCTGATGAGATAGATCTTTTCACTCCCATTTTATACCATAAAAAATTGAAGTTCAGTGAAATGAAATATCTTTATAATATTCACAACTTTTTGGTGAAAGTGAATTTAATACAACATCACAGCCATTTAAAATAAGTTTTATTTCCCAAGATTTAAAGAAGCAGGAAAATCAAGGTGTAGTACTCTTTACCAGCTTGTAATTAATACCAAGTTATTGTAGTGAAAGGTGAAAATTAATACCAACTTGAGAATATGATTCTAAAGAATCTTAGTCTTTCCCGTCTCAGCTTACTTAGTTGCTCTATACATTATCCGTAATTTTAAAAGATACAGTATTAACACCGTTCTTAAAGGAGTAGATGTTCTTAAAAGCATCATTGTTAAAAAATGAGTGAAGAAAAGGGAGTTAAGAAGAAAAACTACTTTTCGAAAGCATAAAGTAGTGTTTAAAAAACATTTAGAATTAGAAGGTATATCAACCGATTAGCAAATTGAATAAATTGTTTGGCTCTACCAATTCAATTGCCCTACTGTATTTAAGATAGGATTAATAAGTAAAATAAATTAAGCATTTTTATTTACCAGTAGGCTCAATATGGCCATCTAAAAATTTTAATAGTGTCCTAGAGAAAAGAATAGGATTATTAGTGCCATTCTAAACATAGTCGCCCTGACCAGATGTGGAGGTTACTATTAAATATCATTCGTGATATTCTCCCTTTATTAATTCTTGATTGTTTATATTTTCCGCAATTAAAAATTCACTTGAAGACCCACTTGATTTTCTCATTCTGTGCAAACATTATAGTCTTCTCTCCTTCTTTGAAGTTCTGCTTTGCTTTTAATTAAACTTGGATTTACACAAAAGTGTAAGTTTAGATTGATCATAAAAGATTAAACATAGAATTTCTTTATACTCTGAGCTCAATTTTTAGAAATTGTCATGTTTGTGTGTTTACATTTTCATTTGTAATAATATCCACTATTACTCAATGTTTGTGTATTTGTATACATTTTCAATAGGCAACCCCTCAGGATAGTCAAGAAGGAACATTTGGATCCGAGCATTCCGCATCACCCTCTCAAGGAAGCAGTCAACAGCATTTCCTTGAACCTGAAGCAAATTTGGATGATTCCATAGATATTCAGCAACAGGTAAAAAGTAAATGCTTTCCTGGGTCATAAATTTATAAATTAGAGAAAAATATTATAAAAGATGGTGATTTTTATTTTAGGTAGACTGTTTTATTACTGGTTTTATGTAAAACAATAATGTCCTGAATGTTTTTTCTCCTCACCTTAGCCCTGCATTCTAAATGTTTTACTATTAGACATTAATGCTACTATGGTGAGTAGTTTGTAAGGAAGAAATGTCAACATGTGCTGATTCTAAACGAGGCATTTTATTTGTTTGCTCTTCTTTTGACTAATAAGGACATGGATATAGACGAAGCGCAAGAGGGAGCGGAAGAGGAGATCTTTGAACAAGAAGCTAAGAAAGTGGCTGTTCGCTCAAGATCAAGAACACATTCACGCTCTCGTTCAAGGTTCTATAATATCTAAAAATAGTTGTTTGTAGACATTTAAAATGTTGGCTTTATTTCTTTGCATCAAGATGAAAGGAATTTTTTTTTCCTTAGAATTATATCTTATATTGTCTCAGAAAGAAGTAATTCAGAATTTGCTAAACAGAAAATAGTTTGTTCTGTTTTTACTTGGATATATCTGTGGCCGTTTATTTGAATAATACACACAAATCACAGCCATATCATGAGACCTTGATTTTGGATTATGTCTGACATAGTTAACTAGAGGTCTGGTGCGCGAAATTTGTGCGTGGGTACGGTCCATAGGCCTGGCCAGCCATCAGGGCTGAATAAGTTCCCTGCCTCCTGGCCTCCCTGCCTCCTCCTCCCCTCGCTCCCTCAGCACCCTGCTGCCACCGCTGGCTGCCCGCCACGCTCTGTGCCGCCTCTGGTGGTCAGTGCACATCACGGCGAGCATTTGAACTCCTGGTCAAACTCCCAAGGGGACAATTTGTATATTAGCCTTTTATTATATAGGTTATTACATAGGATAATATTTTGATGACATCCACCTTTTAAGGTATTAATGTCTCAGAACAACAGTTAAGTTAGGCTGTGGAGGAAGTGTTAGAAATTCTGTGATATTTCTCACATTCCATTTCATCATGATAATAGCAAAAATGATCATAAAGATAACACTACAACAAAGTTTCATAAACAGTAATCATAATATCAAACTATTATAAAATATCCTATAAATGTTTTTTGTGAGCTTTTCAACATGGCTAAGGCACAGTAATGTACATGCTCATTCAACCTGGTAAATTTCTATGGAGCATGTATACATTGGCTTTACTACAAACTACATTAAAACGGAAAGTCTTTAGTCTTTTACATTTTTTATACCCTATTTTCTGCACATGAGTACTCTGAAAATCTGAACAGTAAGTAAATGCTAGAAAAGGGAGCAGTATCTTTGATCACCTTTTCAGTCATTTCTTGTTTGTTTCAAGATGTTATGTGTATTTATCTCTTCTAAATGAGAGCTTGGCCAGTCAGCTTTCTCTAAATCCACCTCATGTCACTGAGTTATCTGGCTAAAGTTACGTTAGTTATAATTTGGATGTAGCACGGCGGCTTCTTCGTCTTGCAGCGCCTACTTTGTAAGCATGTTGGAGACGTCGGAAGCTTGTAAGCAGAATTATATAGTGGCCTAACGCTCTGTTGGAAACACTCTTTGTTTCGTAATTTTAACAATGTAACATCTACGTCACCTAAGGGATCTTTTTATTTTCTTGTTGTTTGTTTGTTTGTTTGTTTTTTGTCCCTGTTTGTGACTCTTTGAAAAATAAATTGAAATACTAAGAGAAAGAAAGGTCCTTATGGGGTCTCATTTTCCTGTTCCTCATGGTTGTGGATAATAACCCAGACGCAGTGAGAATTATTGGAAACAAATATTTATGACTCGTGTACCTAAGTAGTATATAGATTTGAGAAAATGCATATTTGATACTTGATTATAGTTACACTTTTTTAAGAGATAGATAAATACAAAACAATCTTTTTTCCTCTTCGAAGTAAGAAATTTAATATAAGAAGAACATTGTCATTAGTAGTAAAATAAGATTTCTTTTTTAGATCACCAAGAAAACGAAGGTCTAGGTCACGGTCGGGATCTCGAAAGCGTAAACACAGAAAGCGATCACGCTCGCGCTCCAGAGAGAGAAAGAGGAAATCATCACGTTCCTACTCCAGTGAGAGAAGAGCTAGAGAAAGGGAGAAGGAGCGACAGAAGAAGGGGTTACCTCCAATTCGGTCTAAAACATTAAGTGGTAAGTGACAGCATACTTTTACAAACTCTGTGTCAGCAGATACTAAGAAAAGAGTTATCTGCTACAGAGCTTCTAAATCTCACTGAGAATTTGGTAAATGAATAATTTCATCCTTGGCTTTTGTAATGTGATAGGGGAGAAAAGAGAAAGGAAGAGCAGTTTCTACTCAAACACTAAGGTTGTTGAGAATTTAAAAAAAAAAAAAGTTAATATGTTTGTATTGATTTCCGAGGAAGGAAGTGGGAGAGAGCTAGAAACATCAGTGATGTGAGAGAAACATCAATGGGCTGCCTCCTGCATGCCCCCCACTGAGGATCCAGCCCACAACCTGGGCATGTGCCCTGAGGAATCGAACTGTGACCTCCTGGTTGGTTCCATAGCTTGACGCTCAACCACTGAGCTACACCTGCTGGGCTGAAAAAAAAATTTTTTTTAATGCAGATTATTAAGTATAAGACTTGAATAATGATGTATAAAGTGGACCAGGCATAGTGTCTTTACATGAACACCGTGACTTCTGTGCATTTGTGTTCTAACCAGTTAACCAGCAGGTCTGTAGGAGTAATTATTGTAGGAAGCATGTAAACTTTAAAGCTAATCATAAACTTGCTGAAATAGTACTGGAGACATTCTGATTGTATAAACTTTGCCTCCCCTATATGTTAACCTACAATGTATGATTAGAACAAATTTGATAGTAATGGGAGTTTATTTTAGGAGAGGCCTAGAGGAGAGTTCACGTTGTAGGAATGTGAAGTACAGGAAAGTAAGTTGTAAAAAAATTAGTGCCAAATTCTGCCTAAAGGGTTCTTAGTGGGTTATATAACTTCTAAGATGAACCAGCAGGCTGCAGATGGGCAAATTACATAAAATCGAACAAATTGTCTTTCTTTGTAAAGAGCTAACCTTTGGTCAGGTGATCTGATTTCCAGAGGTCTACAAACGTATCCTTTCTGTCTTAGAAATAGGTAAGTAATTGGTATAACTTATAGTACTGCTGAAGCATCTTGGAAATTCAGGCTTCTAATTAAAGGCAGTAGCCACCTGCTTGCTAAGTTCTGGCATTTTCAGCAATCTTTGGCTATTTTGCAAGAATCTTAATCTGATGATGAGAGGCAGTATTAATCTAATGTTGCTCTAACTCACTCTGAAAGTTTCTATTCTATTTATCTCTTAAGGTAAGGGACTGTAAGGGAGCCATGATTACATTTAAGGCATTCAGAATCTCCAATTTTAGGATATAGCTTTTACCTAGTGTGCTTTCATGTAGTTTTGGGCCTAATTTGTCATGTTGCTACCACCATTTACATAGTTTTGACTATAGAATTTATTTTCTTTTTCTTTCTCTTTTTTTTATTTTATTGATTTTTCACAGAGAGGGATAGAGAGTTAGAAACATCGATGAGAGAGAATCATCGATCAGCTGCCTCTTGCACACCCCCTACTGGGGATGTGCCCGCAACCACGGTACATGCCCTTGACTGGAATCAAACCCGGGACCTTTCAGTCCGCAGGCTGACGTTCTATCCACTGAGCCAAACCGGTCCCGGCTAGAATTTATTTTCTATTGCTGTTTTATTTTCACGGGTAAACACAGTAAAAACAAAACAGAAAGCACATAAAGTATGGTAAGAAGGATATATCTTTTTTTTTTTTTTTAATCTCAAATCTCTCCTTCTCGGAAGCAATATTAATTTTATGTGGTCCCAGCACATTTTAAACATAGGCAGTAGTTTTCCCCTACAGTTGGTCCTTAGAACACAAGAGTTTATATGAATAGTCCAGAGGATATGAAACATCAACACACAGCATTCTAGGAATCAAGTGACTCTTCCTCATGGAATAGGGGAAGACTCGTTTTTGCTTTAAAGCACATGTGTCAAACACAAGGCCCGCGGGCCAAATCCATCCCGCCAGGCCTTGCTATGTGGCCCACACCGCGCTGTCATCACTGCACTCCGCTGCGTTTCCATCACAGTGACAGTTTATGACTGTTCAGTAAACCATTCGGCCCGCGATTTAGGCTGGATTTTAGATTTTGGCCCCTTCTCTGATTGAGTTCGACGCCCCTACTTTAAAGTAAAGAAAAAGATGTTCAGGAAAAGGAGATAATCATGAAGGCATGAACAGTAGAGCTAAAAGTAGACAAAATGTCTCATGTGACACTTGTTTATTTATTGATAGTGGCTTCCAAGTCTTTTATTGTAACAGTTAAGGAACAACTCAGTCTTTTGCTCTTCATATTCTCATGGAAATTATTGTTTCCTTATGGATAGGATACAGTTTTGAGATTTAAATGTTAATTAGGGACAAACATCCATTTAAACTTTCCAGCACAGAAAAATACTTTAGTCTGGCCAGTGTGGCTCACTGGTTGAGCGTCGACCTATGAACTAGGAGCATTAGCCTATGAACAGCTCTAGCCCCGGTGGGAGGTGTGCAGTAGCAGTCAATTGATGATTCTCTCTCCCCATTGATATTTCCATCTCTCTATTCCTCTCTGAAATAAAATAAATGCACATTTTTAAAAAAACTTGGAAGGTACACAAAATTACATTGAAAAGTGTTTGGAAACTTCGTTGCACATTGGAATTACCCGTGGTATTTTAAAACTCCCAACTTTCACTATGTCATACTCCATACTAGTCATCATCTTTACAGTGGGATCCAGGTACCCAAAGTAATTCAAGTATGCAGTCACACTTGAGGACAGGTGACATGATAGAGGTTGGCTTGGCAAGGTGCAAATGGAGAGATACCGTGTTTCCCCGAAAATAAGACATCCTCCGAAAATAAGACCTAGCGCATGGAAAGATAAGACATCCCCTGAAAATAAGACCTAGCGCAACTTTGGGAGAAAAAATTAATATAAGACACTGTCTTATTTTTGGGGAAACAGGGTACCTAGGATTTTAGTTGATTTTAAATAGAAGAGATAAAAATGTCAGTAAACATGTTTTTTAAATATGTTGTCTTAAATTTTAATGTTATTGTTAGAGCTACTCAATTCCTTAAAAAAAAAAAAAAAAAAAAGGAACTGTCTACACGACAGTGTAGGTCATGTGCCTCTTTTTTTCTTGACAGTGTGCAGCACTACCCTCTGGGTTGGTCAGGTGGACAAGAAGGCAACACAGCAGGATTTAACCAACCTGTTTGAAGAGTTTGGACAAATTGAATCCATTAATGTAGGTATCAGTTTTTAAATAACAGTTTAAGATTAAGAAAAAGAATAGAGTTTTCACTCATCCAGAGAGTCACTTTGGTTTCTAATTAGCTTAATTGTATCTACTTATACATATCTTTATAAGGATTGTTTGACGTTCATCATTTCTGTATACACTCTACTGCTGTTTATCATCTTAATTAATTTTTAAAATGGAATTCTAACAAAAATTCTTTGGAATTTTATAATAGTCTAACACTTGATTTCTAAAAACATTGAATTTGGAGTTAGCAGGAACTAGTGTGATCTAGTTTAATTCCTTTTTATAAAAAGAAACCCAGTCCACAGAATTGTAATCCACCTGCACGTGAGCACACAGGTAGTGTGGGATACAGCTGGACTTTGAGGTCCCAGTCTTTGTCAGCCTCTTCTTTCCTCCTTCCCCTTCTTTGTCTCTTCCTCTCAAAGCCAGCCTTAGACAGGAAAACCTGTGTGGCCAGGGCATCTCCAGACACTTGAGCTTCATTCACTCTTTAACTCCTCAACTTGATTCTTTCAGTGGTTTGCCCCGCCCAATCTTTGAGTCGTTTCTTCTTCCCGAAGGGCTGTTGTTCCCTGGGACCAGAGCTAAGTAATGAAATGCTCCATAGTTTTTTAAGGACACGTACAACTAATTAACCCTATGGTTTTATTTACTATTATACTCTGGCTATTGGACCTTTTGTCATTATTTGCTGGAAAATTGACTGATTTTCTTTTCTAGTGTTAGATCCCAACTTTGGTTATATGTTGAAATTTTTCATATTTATAGTAGCTTTCTTTATTTAAACTGAATTTGATCATTTAGTATTTTACCTTCAATTATGTAAGATCTGATTGGAGCCTCACGAGGAGCTGGTTAAGACATTCAAGTGTGTGTGTGTGTGTGTGTGTGTGTGTATTTAAAATATGTTTTTATTGATTTCAGAGAGGAAGGAAGAGGGGGGGGGAGAGAGAAACATCAATGATGAGAGTGAATAATTGATTGACTGTCTCCTTCGCATCCCACAATGGGGGGAAAGGAAAAATGACTCAGAATTCATCAGTAGTTAATGTTCTTTTTCATTAAAACCATAAAATGCCAGAATGAATTGCCCTCCTTATATCCTTCTAAAGGAAACATTTTTTTTAATAGATGATTCCTCCCAGGGGCTGTGCTTATGTCTGCATGGTTCATCGACAAGATGCATTTCGGGCTCTTCAGAAGCTGAGTTCTGGATCATATAAAATTGGGTCCAAGGTCATTAAGGTAAGATTGGGGCAAGGAGACACATTCCTCTGTTTTATTGGGTTATGAAAATATTTTCGTATTCATTTTTTTTAAATGTTAATGGGCAAAATGCGGCAAATTTTTTATTTTAGTACTATTGAATACAGAATTAGATATAGATAGATTAATACCCAAAACTTTAATCAATTTCTATTATTTCTCCTTTTTAGCCTATTTCATACAACCCAGGACCGTATTAAGGTTTTATTTTTATTTTCCTTTAATCTTTAAACTGAGTAATTATTATGTATTTTTTCATTTTTACTTCTTTTTTTTTTTAAGTCATATGAAACATGACTTTTTTTTTTTTTAATATATTTTTATTGATTTTGTACGGAGAGGAAGGGAGAGAGATAGAGAGTTAGAAACATCGATGAGAGAGAGTTAGAAACATCGATCAACTGCCTCTTGCACACCCCCTACTGGGGATATGCCCGCAACCAAGGTACATGCCCCTGACCGGAATCGAACCCGGGACCCTTCAGTCCCCAAGCCGACGCTCTATCCATTGAGCCAAACCGGTCTCAGCCATTTTTACTTCTTAAAACTAATTTACACTTCATTTTTTCAATTTGGAGGTGATTTATTCCATCAATTCCTATAACTGAATTAAAAATAAAAACTTTAAAATAACTGCTGTCAGTGGAGTTAATGTGCCCATGCTTTGTCATTCTATGGCAGAGAGTTTCCTGTAAACTCCGGTATCACTGGTCTCTTTTCTGAAGTACCAAGTTTTTGTTTAAATTATAAGAACTATTCTAATTATCGATAATGTAGCTTGACATTTTTTATGGTGAAAAGTAGATTTGGATATTGTTCTTGGAAATGTGTTGTTTTAAAGTTATAGTGAGAAGTGGAAATACATTTCATAAAGACAATCCCAATCTAATGCAGTTTTTATTTTACAAACAAAAACAGAACATGGAAAACTTTTCATGCCTGCTGTTCTCTCATTAGTGATGCTGTGCCTGTCCAACTGATTGTTAAAACTATACATGTTTTTTAATGTTTTGCCCAGTTGTTACAGTATTGATAAGCTTTCTTTTTCCTCTCCTAATTCCTGATAGATTGCTTGGGCTTTAAACAAAGGTGTAAAAACAGAATACAAACAGTTCTGGGATGTGGACCTTGGAGTTACGTACATACCATGGGAAAAAGTTAAAGTGGATGACTTGGAAGGTTTTGCAGAAGGAGGCATGATTGACCAGGAAACTGTAAATACTGGTAAGAACCCTAAAGGTAGTTTTGTTATTTAAAAGTTTGTAATTGGTAAGAGTTTTTCATGATAGGGTGAATTGTGTTTATTCTATTGGGTCTAGTAATAATTAATGTCGTTTTTAAACATTCGTTTAAAATCTTGCTTGGTGTTGACTTGTATTGACATAACCTTCAAACACGTGGTATCTACAGAACGTGTTAAGTGCAATTAACAAGTTTTGCTTGAAAAAGTTTGTGTTTGGTTTGGTTTTTGTTGCAAAACTAGGGCTAAGAAGATGGCGGATGAAGAGCATATTCGGCACTGCATGCTTTACGAGTTCCAATTAGGAAGAAAAGCAAGTGAGGCTGCAAAAAACATCTGTAGTGCTCTTGGTCAAGATGCAGTTAGCACCAGAAAATGCTAGCGTTGGTTTGAGAAATTTCGCGAGGGAAATTTTTCGTTTGATGACGAGTGGTCGAGGCCGTGTGTCCAATTTTGATCAAAAAGCTCTTCAAGCTCTTTTGGTGCAAAATCCTTAAATTACCCAACAAGAGCTTGCGACAACTTTAAATTGTTCACAAAAAACAATTTCCAATCAATTGCGTGCACTTGGCAAAGTCCAAAAGTTTGGAAAATGGGTTCCTCATGAGTTGACCGACAACAACCGTAATCAAAGAGTCACAATTTGCAGTTCGCTCCTCTCTCGTCAAAACCGTTTGCCGTTTTTAGAGCAAATTGTTACTGGAGATGAAGAATGGGTGCTGTATGTTAATTTGAAAAGGCGGCCTCAATGGTTGGACAAAAATGAGGCTCCGCAGCCCACGCCAAAACCTGACTTGCATGCGAAAAAAGTGATGTTGTGTGTTTGGTGGAATTTTAAAGGAATTCTTCATTATGAACTTTTACCATCTAACCAAACCATTACAAGTGCAGTGTATAGTGCCCAATTGGAAAGGTTAGCCCAAGCTTTAAGAGAAAAAGAACCCGCGCTGATTAATCGGAAGGGCGTAATTCTTCACCACGATAACGCATGACCGCATACTGCAAGAATCACTGCTGAAAAACTGCGCCAGTTGGAATGGGAAGTTCTCCCTCAACCTGCATATTCTCCTGATATTGCCCCTTCTGATTACCATTTGTTTCATTCTTTGTAAAACTTTCTTCTTGGAAAAAAATTTAATAATGAAGAATGCCTCAAAAATGCATTGACCGAATTTTTTGCATTAAAATCACAAGAATTTTACAACAGAGGGATTAAAATGCTTCCTGAGCGTTGGGCACAAGTAGTAGAAAACAACGGCAACTATATTGTTGATTAAATTTTGTTGTATTGTTTAAATAAATTAGATTTTAAAAAGTATTAGAAAACGACATTAATTATTACTAGACCTAATATTTTCTGGCTTCTTTCCTCCAAAAAGAGAAAAAATATGAAACATTACTGTGTTTAGTGTATATGTTTCAAGGGTTCTATTTCATTAAGTGTCAGAGTATAGAGGAGACAGTATTTAAAATATATATATATTATTGATTTTTTATTTTATTTTTTTTTACAGAGAGGAAGAGAGAAACAAGGATAGAGAGTTAGAAATATCGATGAGAGAGAAACATCGATCAGCTGCCTCCTGCACAACCCTTACTGGGGATGTGTCCACAACCAAGATACATGCTCTTGACCGGAATCGAACCTGGGACCTTTCAGTCCACAGGCCAGTGTTCTATCCACTGAGCCAAACCGGTTTCAACGAAAAGATAGTATTTTAGAAGTCTACTAATGAAGCATTTTTAGTGTCTTTAACAAAGTTTTGTCTTCAAGACAAAGAGTTATATATTGTGTATATGGAGGTTTTTTTAAAAACTAAATATTTTAATTTCTTGAATTTAAATAAGAACTAGAGATTTCATAAGCTTCTTTGAAAAACTTCCTAGATTATTTTGGTTAGTATCCATGTTGAGAATGATTCATTTTCTTGTGGTTCACATTCATGTAATTTGAGAATGCTTTGTAATTTTATGGCAGAGATCGTTTGCTTATTACCAAGTGATCTTCTGACTTGCTCTTTCAAAAACCTTGTCTTTTTATTTTAAAAAAAAATGATTAGCAGTTATAAACCAGTAAGAAATCTTAAAATAATTAAAATATCATATGTAATTGCTTCACATCTTTGTAGCATAATTAGCTAATTTTTAGAATATTTTTGTATACATAGAAATAAAATGAAAAGTTCACTTATCTCGAGGAAATCCATTTCAAATATTTTGTTTAGAATGGGAAACTGTGAAAAGCTCAGAACCTGTTAAAGAGACGGTCCCGACAACTCAGAGCCCACCACCTCCTGTCGAGAAGGAAACAGTGGTCACCACCCAGGCCGAGGTTTTTCCTCCTCCTGCTGCTGTGTTACAGGTTAGGCTGGGTGTTTCGTTGTTGAATGTGTTGTTTTACATTTCTGTTTTTACTCATGTGTTTACTTTATAAAACCTGGAGGAAGTTGTCCAAATGCAACAAATAAGGGTTTACACAAACACTTTAAAATTTAGAAATGATCTAATATTTAAATACTTATTTCTAGAACAGATGGTTACTAATTGCCTGCTGTGTGGCATTTATTGTTTTAGGCACTTGAGATTGGGATACCTCACTGAAAAAAAAACCAACAACAAAAACCACAAATCCCTGCCCTTAACAGAGCTTTTGTTCTTCAGAAGGGAGACAGAAAATATAAAATAAGTAAGTTTATGAGATACTATGGAAGGAAAAGGGTAGTGTAAGGATGATCAGCTTGAGTCATTGCTATAGTCTTAAATAATAACCATTTGGCTATCCAAGGAAAAGACGCATGCTTGGTGTGTTCGAGGATAGCAAGTAGGCTAGGCTAGTAGAAACGAGACCTCCAGAAAGACTTTGGTTTTCGATCTGGGATATGGATCCTTTGGAGGATTTTGAAGGAAGAAGTGACTTGACCTGCCTTAAAGTTTTAAAGGGTTGTACTGGCTACTATTTTGAGAATGGACTAGTAGGCATTAAGCAGGGAGACCAGTGAAAAGACAGAGCAATCCCAGTGAGAGATGATGATGGCTTAGATTAGACTGACAGCAGTGGAGGGAATGAGAAGTAGTCAGATGCTAGGTGTATTTTGATGTTATCACCAATGGAACCTCATGGCACAATTAGATTTGAGTTGTGAGGAAGAGTAGAGGGAAGGCTTTTGATATGAGAAGTTGGAGGAAAGATGGAGTTACTGCTATCTGAGAATGGGATATCAACTTACTGGGAGATGGCAATTTAAATTGAACCTTATATTCACTATTCACATAGGTGCCATTACTTTATATCACTTGATAGATTTCACAATCTTCGCATACACTATCAGTTGAAAAATAGTGCCTTGCTTTTTACCCCAAACAGACTGACTTTTACAAGAATTGAGAAAGGAAAGGAACAAAACAGCTTAATATAATGGTATTTGTTACCTTCTTGAACAAGAAATAGAAATAATTTACCTTTAGGTGTTCCAAGTTGTAATCATTGCACATGAATAAAATGATTTATGGACTTTTTATTTTCTATCCACAAAGATTCCAGTAGCATCAGCTGTGCCTACAGTTAGTTTAGTCCCACCAGCATTTCCTGTGTCAATGCCGGTTCCTCCTCCTGGATTCAGTCCAATGCCTCCACCTCCTTTTCTACGAGCAAGTTTTAACCCTTCACAACCACCTCCTGGTAAGGAGTTTTTGTCTTATTAATGAAAATCTATTTAGAATATAATTTCTTTTTCCAGGTTAAAAGAAGATACAGCGCAGTGATTTTTTTTTAAACGTTAGCATGTTGGAATCATGTAGAGGGGAGGGGATGTTAAAGCACAGATTGCTGGGCAGTTTTTGTTGGGGACCACTTATTAAGAAGCATTGACAGAGAAGAAATGGAATCCTTTAAAATCATTGAAGTGCTCTTAAAATAATTGAATATTTATGGTGAAATTGTTATATATTAATTCTTTATAGTTATTATTCATTGGGAAGTGTGCATTAAATCATATAGATTTTTCTCCAAAAAATCATTAGGGTTTCCATTTTGACATTAAAAATAGTATCTTAAAATGCTAATTGAATTTGTAATACATTTTTTACCTAATTATTGATAAACAAAAGTTCTTTAAATCAGTGTTTCTAGGAAAAACTATAAATTACTTAGATAATACATATTAAAGTAATTGCTTTTATAGAATTGTCTGTTATGACAAACAAGGTACTATACTTCGATTTTTGTAATTTAAACTCTTAGCCATTGAATATAGTTTCTAGAAAATACTAATAAGGCCAAAAAATGAATTTATTGTCTGAAAATACTTGTAATTTATTTGTCTTATGACATAAAGTTTTAAAATTACAGTTTACTATGTTAATTTGAAATTGATGCATATTTTAGTAAGAATTTTATTGTATATTTTATAAAGTATTTGACAATTACTTTTGTCATATTTGTGATTTGAAAATTAAAATTTAATTTCAGAAGATATTTTAAAATGATTATTTCAAAAACCATACCGCTCAGACTTTATAAAGCCATTGTCGAGCTTTCATTAGTTGAAAATCACATGTCTTTTTTTCTTCTCTTCAGCCACTGTTTTTTAATTGAATTTAATGATAGCTTTGTATTTCAAAAATTCAAGGAAACAGGTTTATAGTTTGATCATTTAGTATTGAAAATCATCAAAAGCCAATATTAAATTGGAGATTTATTTCAGTGCTCAAAACATAATACAGTAACATCCAAGATTAAGGAAAAGTAATACCTTTTACAGATGACATTGTTGCATATAATGTTATCAGCAGCTTGAAATGCAATGTTTAACCCCCAGGCAGTCACCATGCTCACATATAAACTGGTTACCTGGCTTGCAATCTAATTATGCAGCATGCAGAGAGTGACACAGGACTCCCTCTTGGTGAGAACTCTGCATTGCCATGGCACACTCTGTACTTCACTAAGGCTCAAGTAAGGTAGTATTTATAAAAGTACTTTTTAAAATGGAAAACACACTCACAAATAGGAGATGGTAGTAATAAAATACTTTTTTAAGGATGTGGAATTTGGTTTATAGATATTGAAATCATTGATTTAAAGAAGTAACTTTCCTTATTCTTATGCTATTTTATTTTGGGTCTTTCTTTTTCCATGTAGGTTTCATGCCACCTCCAGTTCCACCACCTGTTGTACCGCCGCCTACTATTCCACCAATAGTACCAACGGGTGAGTTTTCTGTTTTAGGATTTTCTTAATTCATGGAGTGTTAATGTGCTGTTTCTCATTCTTTTGAATTATTGTTTTTTTTATTATTAAAGTTTTTAGAAACACATTTTTTTGTTAAATGATTTCTAAAAAATTTAACAGTATCAAATGTCAGTCCATCTTCAGATTGGCATTCTTATCTCAGAATGTCTTTTTATAATTGGTTTATTTTAGTCAAAATTCAAATAAGGGTCTCTACATTATATTGTATTTTTGTGTGTGTATGTATTACATATCTTAATCTAGAGTAGTACTGCTCAAACATTCCTTTTTTAATTCCTTTTTAAGAAAATAGGTTTCTATTGATTTTAGAGAGAGGAAGTGAGAGGGATAGAGAGACAGAAACATCAATGTGGGAGAGAAAAATCAGTTGGCTGTCTCTGGCACACCCCTTACCGGAGGTTGAGCCCAAAACGTGGGTATGTGCCCTAACCGGGAATCAAACTGGTGATCTCTTGGTTCATGGGTTGATGCTCAAGGGAATAACTTTGTTTCACTCAATGTTGTTTGGTTTCAATGTTTATGAGATCCGTAGGAACTTAACACTTGTTTATATCAACTAGCCTATGGTTCATTACCATTTTAAAGTCACAGAACCTCCCACCGACCTTAAGTGAGGACCTACTGTATGTTGTTCATGAACAGTCATACCAAACAATTGGAGAGAGAGGATAGGGAGTCAATTAAAAGTTTGGCAAGGCCATTGTTATTCATGGTTAATATTTTAACTTAGCACAAGAATGATGAGATAATTAAGTCTGAAATACAGTCTCTCACTCTTTAAACAGCTTTGGTGCAGCCGCCATTATCCATGACTCCAGAAACTGTGAAAGAGGTTGGATTTGGTAGCCTTGTTTTACCAGGTGGTTCTGTTGCCAGCAGTCTTGCTCCTTCCACTCTGCCAGCTGGAACTGTTTTTAATCCTGCCCCTAAGCAAGCAGAGCCTGAAGAAAAAGTACCTCATCTTATAGGCCATCAGATTTCTTCTGGTGAAAACACCAGATCAGGTAAACACTAATGAAAATCCTCAGAAACACATAATTAAATCATAAGCGCTGCTTCTATGTACTGGTGTTTAATTCCGAGATGCCATGAATTTGTAACCAGTTTAATGCACACATATTGAAATGCAATTTTTAAAAAGAAATCACTGTTTCCTAAAATTTATATTAAAAACAAATTTGTTATTCTGTTCAGGATAGTATAGATTTTGACACCTTTCCATTGAGACCTCACTCCCTCTATTTATTTATTTATTTTGCCTAATGGGACTGATTTAATGTGTTATCAAAATAAGATTGCACAAAATATGAATACCTACAAGATGATAAAAATGAACACATACGAAGTATAAATAACTTACTTCCGACAGTATTATTTAGCCAGGACTGGAAATAAATATGGTGTTTGAAGGCAGCAAGTCTTTTTTTTCTTTTTTGGCACCACTGTTAGTATATTAAGAATTGTGGCTTAAAGGTGGCAAATCAGTATAAAACCTGGCATTTTTGTTAATTTAAAGATCATGTTTAATATTTAAATTTTACTATAACTGGTATTAATTTTAGCTATAATTCTTACTTAGTATTTAGTCTACTTTGAATTTAGCTGATTAACTCAAAGCTAACTGCTGGAAATTATAGCATTAGTTTTCTTTTTATACCAGAATAATTTTTTTTTTTCTCTCCCCTTTCCATTTTAGTGATTCCAAATGATATTCCAAGTGGCTCTGCAATTTTAGGAGGACAGCCGCCAAATGTGACAAACAATTCTGGAATTCTTGGAGTTCAAAGACCAAATGCACCAAGTAATTCTGAAATTCTCGGAGTCCGGCCATCTAATGTTTCGAGTAGTTCTGGGATTACTGGAACCCAGCCTCCGAATATTCTGAACAACTCTGGAATTTTGGGAATACAACCACCCGGTGTTCCGAGTAATTCTGGACTTATGGGAGTACTCCCCCCCAGCCTCCCTAACAGTTCTGGACTTATAGGAGTACAGCCACCCAGCGTTCTAAATCCGTCTGGACCTATGGGAACACAGCCTCCCGGGGGGCCTCAGAGTTTACCCCCTTTACACCTCTCGAATCAAAGGATGCCCGTAATGCCAATGTTAGACCTCCGGCCAGGACTACTTCCGCAGGCTCCTGGACCCCGCTTCCCTCTGCTGCAGCCTGGAATTCCTCCCCAGCGAGGACTCCCTCCCCCTTCCATGCTCGATCCGGCATTTCATCCACCGCCCCGGGGTCCTTTTCCTCCAGGAGACATTTTCAGTCCGCCAGAAAGACCTTTTCTAATTCCTGGAAGGCAAAGTATAGACAGTATTGCTAATCCGGAAAAAAGGATACCGCTTGGGAATGACAACATTCAACAGGAAGGCGATAGAGATTACAGGTTTCCTCCGATGGAGACCAGGGAAAGCATGAGTAGACCTCCCCCGGTGGACGTTAGGGATGTGCTTGGCCGGCCTGTGGATCCCAGGGAAGGCCCTGGAAGGCCGCCGTTAGACGGCAGGGATCATTTTGTGAGGCCTCCCGTGGACATTAGAGAGAACCTTGTGCGGCCGGGCATGGACCATCTCGGGCGGAGAGACCACTTTGGCTTTCCCCCAGAGAAGCCGTGGGGGCACAGAGATTTTGACGAGAGAGAGCCCCGGGTGCTGCCTGTCTTTGCTGGTCCCAAAGGCTTACATGAAGAAAGGGGGAGGTTTCGGTCTGGAAGCTATCGATTTGATCCCCGAAGTGGTCCTTGGAACAGAGGATTTGTTCAAGAGGTTCACAGAGATTTTGATGACCGCAGAAGACACTGGGAGAGGCAGAGGGATAGGGATGACAGAGATTTTGATTTCTGCAGAGAAATTAATGGAAATCGTCTTGGACGAGATAGAATTCAAAACACCTGGGTACCCCCTCCCCATGCTCGGGTTTTTGATTTCTTTGAAGGGGCCGCTTCTCAACGAAAAGGTGATAATGTGCCTCAGGTTAATGGTGAAAATGCTGAGAGACATGCTCAACCGCCACCTTTACCAGTACAGAACGAACCTGAACTCTATGAAAAACTGACATCTTCAAATGAAATAAACAAGGAGAAGAGTGACACAGTTGCTGATATAGAAAGTGAACCAGTGGTAGAAAACACAGAAACTGAGGGGACATAATCATCACTCAGTAGGTAAACAGATACCTTTTGTAAAGTTGTCATCTCTGTAATAGATTAATGGCTGACTGGACCATAGTTGTTCACTTTTGTCTGCCAGAATTAAGTTAATCTGATGTTCATGTTCACTTTTCTCTTAAAATAATTGTACAACTGACTTGTATAGACATTGTTCTTAATATGAACATGATAGGTAAACATTTTTTATTTTTCTGATAAAATATAAATGTTGCCCCCAGATTCTTTTAACTTCAAGGAAATGAATAACAGCTTGTCAGAGACTTCCTATGGAAGAAAGGATTTTTTAGATACTACTATTAGGTTGGATATGGTAATAGGTATATTTCAGAATAGCAAGCCGTGGTATATCTTATCCATATCTTTAGGCTGCTGCAGAATTTTAAGGTAATAGACAAAGCTGTGATATTTTATGCAAAGACTGGCTCTAGACATTTGAGGAGCACAATACAGAGATTTTAAAAAGTGATTTTGTAAAATCTACACTATGGTCTCTGTTTCTCCAAAGTAAGTATTTGTGATTTGTTCCTCATACTGCAGTGAGTAAAAAGAAAACAACAACATAAATATTAAAGTACGTTTCAATGTTGGGTGAATTTTGTTTTTAGATGCCAATAAAACTTATTTGTTTGATAACAGTGTTCTAGGAATTGTATTTTTTTTTAATCCACAAATTCTTTAAACCCTGAATCGTTAGCTGCATGTGCTTAGTTGCAAAAGGTTTCTGTTACTCCTAATAACGACAATGAAGAACTGTGGTGGAAAAGCATGTACTCTAATATAAAAACCATGCAGTCTCATTAGTTTGTATATAAAATTTGTATACTGTGTGAGTTGTAGGTTATTTTGTTTCTCTGTATGTCTATATTCATGCACATACAGAGAAATATAGATGTTGATAGTTCAGAGAATAAAGTATTTTTAAAAACTGAATAGAATTAGATAAATTTGGCATTGCTCATAGTTACAGCTCTTAACCTTTATGAAAGGGAAAATAAGTACTATAAAGAAATACATTGGCGGTTTGCTAATTTAAAAAATATATAATTAATCACGAAGCCAGATTTAGCATGGGCCCAAATTTCATATAAATGCTTGCTTGCAATGCATTGTTTCACATTATATTTACTATTCTGCATTGATAGTCCTAGTACTAAAGTACTTGCTGGTCACTTGCCTGACGTGAGTATCTTCATGGCACAAAATTGATGTGTTTAAAACATTAATCTGTAATCCAGGAACAGAGTGACTGTCAGGCTCTGGGTTACACTGTTCGTATTAATCTCCAAGGTAAACTGAGTAGCAGAAAAATTTGTTCTTGGTTTCTGTTACTTATTTGTTTTTGTTTTTGTTTTCATTCATTTGTGTCTCCTTTGGGTTTTACGTATGTATACACATATGTATAAACCCATGGGTGTTTTTTCCTTTCTAATGATGGCTTTCATTTGGTCCTAGTTTCCTGTGCATTCCCAGCAATGATGACATCTGCTCTCTTTATGTAGAAGCCTTAAGTTAGGTTTGTCAACGATAACCCCACCCCCATGATAAGGTCGCGCCAGCTGTTTAAAATGGGATGTTTTAGCTGACCGTATCTGCTGATCCTGAGAGCTATAGGTCTATACTGTTCCTGGCCAAAAAGAGTCTCTTCTTCCTACAGATTCTGAAATAGAAATAGAGCATTTTGTTATTTGGAAAAGTGGGAGGGGGGGGAATTGGGTGTTTATTTTTAAGGTAACTCAGTTCAGTTCAGTAATTTGAATTGGTTTCCAGTCTTTTCCTTAGGATAACAGGAAAAACTGACAAAGGCACAAAATGTTAATGTTCGGGAAAGGTTTGCCTTGTCTTCCAGGAAATTACACGGGCTGCAGTGTCTCAGACGCCTTTAGTTACACTCACCATTATAAAATTAAATGACGTGCACTTGGGATAGGTCACTGAGACTTCTCACTGGCTTCTAATCCCAGGCTCTTTACATCGCTGTTGGCCTTCGTGTGCAAGCTTAAAAACAAACCATGTGCAGGCATTCCACCGGTTGGAGGATTGTGTGGTGCAAGTTTCCTCATCACTGGTCAGTACAGAAGCCAGAAACCTGTCTTGGAAATGTGTGACACTTAGCGTAGCTGAAGAGAATTTATGTGCACTTACTCTCCTTGTTTTGGGACCTTGTTTTGTTGAATACTTAAGTGAAAGAATATTAATCATTTTTTAACTGAATTTTCAAAATTGATATTTATGTTGAATTTTTTTAAAAAAATGATATGCACAGAAGAGTTAATTGTTTTTGATAAGTTTGACATAGGTCCTATCAAATTTTTAATGTTTTTGGTCACAATATAGTCACTAGAATACTGGCAACTAGAAATTTACAAGGAGTAACCTAACCAAATAAGATGATTTAAAGTGCTACAGGCAGTATTGGCATTATACACCATGATGTTGATTTGTGATTTGTTAAATAGAGAATGATATGACTTTATATATTTATCAGTAGCCTGCAGTATTAATATTTAAATAGTTTTTATGTCTTTAAACATTTCATTAAACGTTGGCTCTGACCTTAGCATAAATGCATATACTGTACTTTGATCTTTTGTATGGTAGATAGAAACTTATTTTACAGCAAAGTAGTCTTTATCTGCAGCATATTATAGGTGGAATGCACCTTTATTCTAATTTTGTCTATACATAGGGCAGACAAATACGGGAGAAAGCATAAGAGGATGGCATAGTATAAAATGAAATGCTTAAACCTCTGGAAATTATAATATTCATTGGTAAAGTTTGTTACTTATTTAAGTTATTATATTCTTACCATACCAGAGTAATTTCTTTTGTCCTGATAATTTAGTTGCTTTATTAAATTTATTGGCCATTTTTTCACTCGTATCAAAGATGATAATTTATGGAGCTCCACATTTAAGGTTGTTTGGAGTGTGAGGAAATTGTGTTACATTTAAAAAGAAAAAGTTGCTCTTTTAATTGGAAAAAGTATTTTTTTATAAACACAGTTCATCAGATCTAAGGTATCATTTTTCATTGATTGTAAGAAGCACCATTCTGAATAAAATCAATGCTTCCAATATGACATGCCACTGATTATAAGACCCATCCTTAACTCAGAAATGTTAAAATATAAAAACTGTCTTAGAATCAAAGAAATGCATGTATTTTAGATGGGCACAACCTTTAATGAAAAAGAAAATTTTAATAGTCAATTAAATTTTATTATACCTTATGTGCCTTCATCATTATTACTTTATTGGGTGCTATATTAATAAAATGTTTTAAGGGCTTTTAACTCAAAGCTAACATTTTTCTTTTTAAATATTTTGCATAATATAAAGAGGGGAGCCATATCTTGATATTACTTTTAAGATAGGGAAAATAAAAACTACATTATTATGAGTAGTCATAAATACCGTAGTGTGGCAGAGAATTATAAATGTTTTCATTGATTCTGTGGTTTTATATAACATCTTTTGAACTATAACTTAAGTTGATAGTTACATATTTTCTACTTTTGAAGAAAAAAATCGGGTTACTATAGTTTATAATAGGAAATTTAAAAGCAAGATACCTTGATCCAACAAAACTTTCTGGAATTAGAATTTAAAATTAATGTCTCATATTGTTTTCTTTTGGGGGGCATACTTTAAATAGTGGCATGGATATTGGAAGCAATTTGAAATACACTGTTTATGTGGTTTTTCAGACAAGAAATAAATAATAGAATCACTGGTGGAGTTCCGAAAATTTGGGGGTTTTAAGGGATCACCACAAACCTACTAGTGCAGAATCTCCTGGGGTAATACACGTTTATACACACACACACCTCGTTTATATTATAAACCCACAGAGCCCCACCTTCACTACATTAAAGTACATAAATATTTAATAGACCATATACCGGAGATTCTTAAAATATTTTAAAAAGTAAAGAACTATAGCAGATATGGGTGGGAGGAAGCATATGGGATGGTTTTGTAGGAAGCATTTTTGACTCAAGTGAAACTTGGTTTAGGATACCTCAAATAAAAATTTACTTGATATCATGTAATTAAATACTTTGGTTATATAAAAAGCCCATTTGGGACAAAACTAGAAGCATTAACTTTATCAGGGACTAGAAGTAGCGTTACTAGTGGGATTACTGAGATGTGGGTTGCATATCAAAAAGTAATGCAAATCAGTATTGTATTTCGGCATGAACTTTGCTCAGACATTTTCTCCTCTACTTAATTCTCTCCTCTTTCATGGGATTCTTTTCATCCTGTATATACACTTCCAGTTACACTGTCTTGTCCTAATCAAGATATAGAACAAATACTTCAAGTAATTTGTAAGACACATATAGTATTAAAATATAAAAAGTGTCTTAGGATTACACTTGGGGTGTGATTGTGCTAATGAGCTAACTTTATATTGTATGGGAAAAGTTGGGTAGTAGGAGGGCCTGTAATGAAGGAAGTGGAAAGAGTGCTTATGCACCGAGCTCAGTACGTGGGAGAGAGTGAACTTGTAACTTGTAACTGAGCCCTGCGAGTTAGATGAGTTGAATGAGCATGTTACACTTGGGTAGCAGTGGCAGATAATGTAGATTTACACATGTGTCAAACACAAGGCCTGCGGGCCAAATCCGTCCCGCCAGGCCTTGCAATGTGGCCCGCACCGCGCTGTCATCACTGCACTCCGCTGCGTTTCCATCACAATGACAGTTTATGACTGTTCAATAAACCATTCGGCCTGCGATTTAGGCTGGATTTTAGATTTTGGCCCCTTCTCTGATTGAGTTCGACACCCCTAATGTAGAAGTTGGCTGACCTGTGTTGGAAACCACCCCTTCCCCCCACGCGGATAGCAACGCGCCCTGCCTCGGGCAGCTGTGGCAGTTTTGTCTGTTTCTTCATAGCCGCCTTTCTGACCACTGTTCCAGGCTGGAGCCGTCCAGGGGATTTGTCTGCTGAAAGCAGCTGCCTGCCCTTGGCTGGGTGATTTCTAAGTTCAGTTCCAGCACTTAAACTTCTTGCGTCCATGAAATAAGTTTTCTGTGAAAGACCAGGTGAAGAAGCAGGAGGAACAAAGGGAAAGACTAACAAGACTGAGATGCTTTTTGTAAGGACACAGGTTTTACTGCCTTTGGGTTTTCAAAACTGGTTTTGACATTGGCCAGATGTGTGTTTTTGAACAAAATTACTGCGCCTCTAAGTGCATTCCTTAATAGCTAACCTGTAGAGTTATTGATATTAGTTAATATTGAATGGACATGTATTATGTGACAGGAACTAGAATAATTTTATTACCTGCATAATATAATCCTCACATCAATCCTGTGAAGTACTTAGAAACCTAAGTCACAAGTGACTTCCCAAGGTCTTATAACTTGAAAGTATGTGAGCAAAGAATGAAACGCAGGTCTATTACCGTAAATTAAACATCAGCCTGCACCGCCTAATAGAGTGTCACATGCTCATCACAGAGGCTCACCAGTGATTCCTCTTCACTTTAGGAAAAGAAATTTAGGCAGAAAACCATAAACTGGAACAGCCCCACCAGGCTTCTCCTTCTAGGGCCTGGTCAGCAAACAGGCTTGCGAGCCACATGTGGCTCTTTGGCCCCTTGAGCGTGGCTCTTCCACAAAATACCACGGCCTGGGCGAGTCTATTTTGAAGAAATGGCATTAGAAGAAGTTTAAGTTTAAAAAATTTGACTTTCCAAAGAAACTTCAATCGTCGTCCTGTTGCTATTTGGCTCTGTTGACTAAAGAGTTTGCCGACCACTGTTGTAGGGCAAAGCTGCCGTTAAACACTGAACTTGAGCTGTTCTCATGGTTACACGTATACATTCCTGGGGCTGTCTTCTTTTGCTGTAAGCAATCACTGCAGCTTCACTTTCTTAGATTTTGTGTTCAGGATTGGTTTTTTCTTAAGGTTATACCATGGCATAATACTAACTTTCTTAACAATTTGCTACTAATTTTTTTTTTTTTTAAGAGAGAGAGAAACTCGTATTTGTTGTTCACTTATGTATGCATTCTGGTGCTTGTATGTGCCCCGACCAGGAACCCACACTGCAGCCTTGGTGTGGGGATGACACTAACCAACCGAGCTGTTCGGCCAGGGCATAACTTGCTATTTGGGAAGCAGGCTTCTGCTGCAGTGATATTAAATAAGGTTTCTTTTTGAAAACACCTTTTCCCACAAATTAAATAAGATTTTAAAACCTCCTATACTTTATACATTCAAAGCAGAACTAGTGATTGCTAGCCAGTTTACATTTCAGATGTGGCTTTGGCATCTCCTTTCTGAAATTTGGCGTTTGTATACTATATGTGTAGCCAAAACCTTTTTTCTTGTGTATAAAACTCCCATATTAAGACTATTCCATGACTTGAATTAAATGAGATATGTAAAGTTATATATAGTAAACATGCAGTGTTAGTCTTTATTCACCGCTTGATTGAATTCAGAGAGTTTAGAGACTAGCCTTTGTCCAGTGGCAGTAGTTTGCAGTTATTTTACTTTCTTAGAATATATAACTCGATTCTAGGTTTTCTTTCTTTTCAAGTCTTCTGTTAAATTCACTGAACTTAGATGTATGTACAGTTAATCTGCAGCATGTCACGGTGGTGGCCTGGGGTGAGCTTTGTCAGAGTCTTTGGCAGGTGGATCTTTAGCTATGACTGCCTAAGGCACACATCAAGGGAGCATGCTTATCATACTTGTTAGTTACATTTCTATTTCCACTAATCTTCCCAAAAGTAGTTACTATTTTACTTATGTTGTGATTATTACATGAAATAAAACCTTCTTGCATTTGAACATCTTTTTTAATGACATGACTCCTGTGTTTATTACTGAGCTCGGGTCAGTTTACACATTAGTAAGAATATGGTAAAACCACAAGAGTTGTGTTAATTAAATAACAACCTTTGCAACTATAACAGGATAACCCTTCTTTAAGAACTCTTTCCCTCTTTGGTGATGGGCACTACTTTGAGCCTTTGTAGTTGAGAGAAGACAGCACTTTACATCTCAGGGGTTTCTGCAGATCTTTGCATCTGGGATTACTGCGGTCAGATGCAGGAAAAGGACTTAGAGGTTTCTAAATAGTAAAACCGTAAGGTCTTCATTTAGGACTTTTTTAAAATGGAATTTATTTAATATTTTAATTGTAGCCTGTATGTTCATCATATTACTCTCTGAATTGTTAGTCAGATAGTCTGTGACCAAGGGTTAAAATGCATCGCATTGCTGGGAAAGAGGAGAGGGGGTGGGTGGAGAGAATACTTCCAACCCAGTGTTGCAGACCACGTAATTTATCTTCACAAATAGTTTCCGAGGGTTACTGTAACAACATACCAAACACTGGGTTGCTTAAAACAACAGCAACTCATTTTCTCCAAGTTCCAGAGGCTCAAGTCTGAAATCAAGGTGTTGGCAGGTCACGCTTTCGCTGAAGCCTCCAGAGGGAATTCTTCCTCACCGCCTCACTTCCCGCAGGACTCCGCGGCCGTGGTGTCCTGGCGGGTCCTCCAGGCTCTGCCTCTGTCCTCACACGGCCATCCATCGTGTGTGTACACACCCTCTTCCCTCGGTGTTTACATTTTCCTCTTAGAAGGACACCAGTTACATCCGACTAGTGGTTCACCATGCTTCAGTGTGACCCCATCTTCACTCGTTACATCTGCAATGACCGGATTTCTAAATGAGGCCACATTCTGAGGTCCTGGGAGTTAGGACTCAACATGTTTTTGGAGGACACAATTCCGAACAGCCTGCGGCCTTACGTTCTAGAACTACTTAAGATCTAAGTAAATAGACATTTTACGTTTGAAAGCACACAGTGGGGAGGGTGAAACATTTTAGAGTGACAAAACATCTATATAGAATTCCATTTTTAAATAACTGTGGATATTATCATAATCAAATTTAAAGTATTGCAAACTGTTACATACAGGTAGCACTGCCTAGCTTTTTAGATGATTTAGTAATGCCCATACTTTAATTTTTCAAAGGAAACCCAATAAAACTAGTATTATATAGCAAAGAATCTATTTACTGTGAATGATCCTTGCATTAAAAAAAGGTTTTCTTTTTAAAAGTGGAGGGTTTTTTTAGACCTCATTACATATAGCTAACCTGGAAATGTGCAGCGTGAGTCATTCCATTTCACTTCCATCCTTTGTCTTTTAAAAGTAGTCCTAATATTTTCTGTCTGTCTACTCATAGAAATTCCCTCTTAAGCAGCATGACTACTTGTTTCAGTGGTTTATTAGAAGTAGGTTTTTTACGTACCAAATAAATTACCAGGTCACAGTTTATTTTTCTAGTATTATAAAGCTTAATATACATTTTTTTTATTTTATAGAATTAGCCAGCATAATCTTTATTTGATCAAGTAAAAAACACCTTTGTATCTGACTGAAATTCAAGTTACACAGCTATATAGGTCATTACTAAACAGCTGTCCTAACAAGGCCCTCCTCCAACTTACAGATATTTGAACAGATAACTCTGATTTTTATTTGAAGAGCACTAAGGCACTTAGAATACTGTCTGGCACACAGTCCTACATAGGGTCACTATTGTTATAATTGTCAATAAGTAGTGGGTAATAGAGATTTTAGGGTTATGCAAATCAGTATAGTGTATTAAGTGCAAATAATTAAGGGACTATTTGTGCAGATTTGAACATTACAGCCCAAACCCAAAAAGGAGGGGATCTTTATAGGTTCTTGGAGATTTACAGGCCTAACGCTTTTCTACCTCCAGTGCATCATGTTGGAGCTGTATTTGTGTTTCTGGTCCTCATTACCAGCCTTCACACACAGCTGTCAGGTTCATTAGGCTGGTGCCGAGATCCTGCTGGCCCAAGCGGCTGGCCTGTCAGAGAGAGATGGCTCTGATCTAATTTCAGGAAAAACAATGACAAAGCTTCCTTTGTTAATTGTCTATGTCCAGATAGAACAATTTGGTTAAAAATATTCCTGATGTAGCAGGATCTCAAGTTTTAAGAGTAGATATGTTTCCCCATGGGACCTGAAAAAGGCTGATAAGATTTACACTTTCCCCATGAATATATTCGTGCTAAAAAAAAAAAAAATGGTTAGTCACCAAAATAAGCTGCTTTCTTAAATGTGTCTGACTCAAGGCCTTACACTGGAATGGGAAATGACTCCATTACCTAACACTATAGTGGGAAACCACATGTAGGAAAATTATTTTTAAAATATTTTATTAGGATACTGAATTTGCAAAGCATATTCAGGGCCATTTTATCCCAAAGTAAGTCTGTCATGTAAAATTTAAGATCTCAAGAAATTACCTATTTGGGCAAGAGAAGTGAAGTTACTACTGTAGCCAGTTTAGGAACACATAGCAGGAATCTTGGTTCTACTGGAAATCACAAAGTTCCCTAATAACTATAGTTATCTGTACTTTTAAATGCAAAGCAGTAATTTAATTTCTTATCAGAAAAAAACGAACAGCTGGGTTCTTAAGTGGATAATGTAAAATTCGATTGTTACCTTGATCTAGTAAGATCAATAAGGGAGAGGGCTATGTCTTAAAATGTTTTACAGATCCGATCTTTCTTTGCCACATTGATTATCTTCAATTTATTTATTGGCCTAAAGCTATAGATGCAGGAGTTAATGGAGAAGCCTAAGTGTCTAGTACATGTCCCACACACTCCCAGCTCCCAGCCTTCATTTAAATCTAAGCTGTGTGCTTAGTTTTCCTCGTAACAAAAGACTTCTATATTCCCGGCAAGTAAAATCAGTCTGCATTTTAATCAATGGCAGACTAAGGTTGATTTCTAAACTAATATCGAGTCTTCACCTCCACCCTAAAAGCCATCCCACTGACCTGCTAGTAAAAGTAGGGACTGTGGGCCGAAACCGGTTTGGCTCAGTGGATAGAGCGTCTGTCTGCCGACTGAAAGGTCCCAGGTTCGATTCCGGTCAAGGGCATGTACATTGGTTGCGGGCGCATCCCTGGCATGGGATGTGCAGGAGGCAGCTGGTCGATGTCTCTCTCTCATCGATGTTTCTAACTCTCTATCTCTCTCCCTTCCTCTCTGTAAAAAATCAATAAAATATATATATATATATATATTTAAAAATATATAGGGACTGTGGGAATGTTTATAGACGAACAAATTCTGGTGGCGGGTGCACCTGAGACCTGGGGAATAAGGCCCTCGCCTCCCACTCATGAGCTTCTGGTGGTTGTGACCCTCGCTGTCCGAAGGTGCGGACGGGGTGAGGCCTCGGTTCTCTCCTGAAGCGCTGAGCATCAGGGGGAAATGACTTGAAAACACTGGGAACAGGATAACCAGGCCGGAGGAGCAGTCACAGCATGCTGATCTGGAGACTGAATGAGGCTGACATTGTGTGGTCAGTCCTTGCAGGTGTGGTTCTGAAGTTTCCCGAAGGAATGCTTCACTGCTTTTCCCTTTGCTCCTAGCACTTCAGAGTCTACAGCGGGGTCCGTGAGGTCCGCACGGTTGGCAACCACTAGTTTAAGGAAACCTTTAGAGCGACGGTCACTGGAGGTCTGTGGGGCCCAAATGGTGACCGCTGCTGTAGACAGCACTCCGCTCCTTGTGGCTCCGAGCGGCTGGTCTGCTGGGAAAGGAAGGCTTAGAGAGCGCCCTTTCTTCTGGTTTCTTGTCCAATAACTGCCTCTTCAGGCCCCTTAAACAGGTCCCTGTTCTGGTGCGGAGTTTTTGGGCCCGGCTGATTTTTTTCTTGTAAATATTTTCCCAGTTGCTCAGCAGTGATCTGACTTCACTTTTGTTTCTCTCTTTGCTGTTTACATTTTTAATTTAACATTTCAAATTAGTTTCTAATCTAATACACTCAATACAGAAATATATGTATGTATATGTGTGTGCGTATGTGCACATATATATCAGATACCTTGAAGAAGCTTCACCATATCTTATAGAATTCCTTTTGACCTCTTCATGATGGCAGTTGACTATTCTCTCAGGAATTAGACAACTTAAAACCAGTATTTTTTTTTTTTTTTTAATCTATTTGAGTTTCATATCCACTTACCAAGCTTGTACTTGGGAATATGATATTTTCTCATCAGGGTCAACACAGTCCTCATTAGAAAAGTGACTCTAATCCCTCTATTAAATTAATACAAAACATATACTCGGTACTAAATGAGTTCTCAGAGCATGAGAGTAGGCAAGGGAGCTGCCTTTCATTTTGAAAGCAGTAGTGTTTCTGATCGTTGATGTACTATATAATACTAGCTTTAAATCATTTTGTACTAGCTTTAAATCATTTTGAGACATTACTTCATCTTCTGATCCTATCTAATAATAACAAAATATGCTAATTGACTACCACACCCTCAAAGATGGCAGCGCCCATAGCCACAAGATGGCAGCACCCCAGACCCCTCAGTCCCCCAGCTGCCCAGGGCTGGCCCAAAGCACAGGCAAGCCTCAGATGGCTGCTGCCCAGCCGCCCAGAGCCACCTGAGACTCAGGTAACCAGGGCTGGGCCAATGCTTGCACTGCCAGCAGTGGCAGCAGCAGAGGTGTGATGGGGGCATTGCCTTCTCCTGATCGCCAGGTCACCTCCTGCCCCTGAGGGCTCCTGGACTGTGAGAGGGGGCAGGCCGGGCTGAGTGACTTCCCCTTCCAGTGCATGAATTTTCATGCACCGGGCCTGTAGTTAATTAAAACCTGACAGTAGCTTTACAATTACTATCCAGTGCACTTAGTAGCATCAGTTCATTTTGGATTTGCTTCAGTTTCTCTAGACCAGCTGGGTCCAAAGCTGCCAAAGCTTAATTGAGGCTGAACAAGACTTCTGACAAAAGACAGGTGTGAGAGTGGGGGTGGGGGGATGCAGTGGGCAGGCATGTTGACCTTTGACTAAGGTGACCAGATGTCCCGCTTTTGGCGGGACAGTCCCAGTTTTGAACAATTTGTCCCGCGTTCCTCGGTGTTTTAAAAAAGTCCCGATTTTTTTTACTGCCTTATATTCAGTGTTCAAACAAAAAACCTATTTTTTCCTTTTGTGACTTTCTTAAAAGGCTACTTTATGGGCATGTTCTAATTTGTGAACCTTGACTCTATAAACTCCTTTTTTATCAAACTGGTCATTTCAAAGTAGAGTACTTTGTTTCATTGAGCCGAGCAGTGGGCATGGGATTGATTCATGGGAATGGAGACGATCTGTTGGATTCATCAAATTTGGTGTGACAGCATAAAACAAACAAAAAAATGCAGACTTTTGTGTGGTTTTGGAATCTAGCCCGGGAAAGAAAATCTCTTGGGTGAATCATGCTCAGATGTACTGCCTTGGACCAGCCCTCTTTAATGTGACAGCTTATTCTGGTGACTGAGAATGTACACGCAGGGGTCCTCAAACTTTTTAAAGTGGGGGCCAGATCACGGTCCCTCAGAGAGCTGGAGGGCCGGACTATATGAACTACTAATTCCTACTGTAACACCTCGGCTGCGCTCACTGCCCAAAAAACCTGGGGGGCCGGATCAGGCTCCTCTGCGGGCCGCATGTGGCCCGCGGGCCGTAGTTTGAAGACGCCTGACAGCGTTCTCACTGCCTTTGTGACCATAGCTATCCTACACCACTCTGAGCATAACGTAACCCAGAGCTTCCTCTGCTGAGGCCCTGTGCCTGCTTCTGGCGTCCCATCCTCCCATCTTACAGCTTTCACCTGTCACTAAGTCTCTGAGCCCCTGGAGGGAGCCGCACGGTGCAGGGCCTGCTCTCCCTGTAACGTGCACACAAGAAAGAACTCAGGGTTGGGGAAACCCGTCAGGGACAGGGTTTGCTACCTTGTGCTGCAGCGCTCTGGCTTTTTCTAAGGCAAGCTTTCAAAATGTGGGGGAGGTCCCAACGTTCCCCTCCCCCGGGAGACACGTCGCTTTGCTGGCACAGCTGTGACAGATACCATCCATCTATCCCAGACTCTTTCCGGCCAAGCCCCAGACTGCCCGCTTTCCCCAGGCAGCCACTGCCCGGCTCAGCGGTCAGCATTAGCTCTGAAAGCTCTTCCTCACCGTGGTCCGGGAGCATGTTACCGCGTACGGTGCGTGTCTGTCTTCAGCATGTGTCCCAGGGACCTCCTCCCGGGCTGGTGGGCAGCTCTGCAGGCTTCAGGTGATGCTGCGTGATGTGACTCCTCTGCCTGCCACCGGGCTGACGTTCGGTCTCGCCTTCACTGGCTTTGAGGTGCAGTTGATCTCGCATACTATAGAATTTAACCACCCAAGTGCCAGTTTCTGCATTCTCTGGTTTTTCAAAATTGTAAGATAGGTAAAATTATCTGTTAGCGCTTACAGATGTCATACTTCTATTTTGACCTTATTCTCAGCTCTTTGTAAAGGGAAAGGAGTCCCACTGACGTTATTGAATGGAATAATTCTTTTGCCATTTGTTTTAGGTTGATTTTAACCTTGTCGATAACATTGTTTTAAGTCATTATTGGAAACATGCTAAGGCATGATAACCTTTGGACGCAGTTAATTTTTGTTTCAGGTGATTAAAATAGAATTTTATTTGTATTGAATTAAGGAAACCATCAAAAATAACTCAGAGAAAGAGAATGGAATTAGAACTAGTATACTTGTATTATTAACTAAAGATAAAACAAGAAGTCAATATAAAGATTGCTTAAGAAAAGAGCAAGCATTATTTAATACTTAAGTATACCAAGATTTCTTCTTGAGATGAAAAGTGGAGTTTTATATCAAGCTTTCATGTTTTGAAATCCAAGTATTACTGTTAGAATAGTATATTTTTAAGATTATGGGTGAGCCTGGAAACCAATACTTGGCCTTGTTGGACTTTTTAATACTCAGTACCCTCTAAGATTGTAGACATTTTGTATCAAGAAAAATAAAAATCTCAAAACTATGTCTACTTTAGAACTTGGCCAAACTTGTAACTTTGAAGTGTCCGGTAAAATCTGATTTTCTTCATGTTGGCTCTGGAGTCATTTGATTTCATTACTTGCAGCAGTAGATAGTTGTTTTTCTGTCAGTAGCTTAAGCTAGGAGCCAGGTATTGAAATTCGTAGCTTTGCTAACTCTAATTGAATCATTTTTATCCAGACTGCTCTTTAACCACACTTAGATTTCTGTCTCAATTTTTATACCTTTTAGCATGTTTCCAAGTTATGGGCAATTTTTGTTTCCTTTGAGAGGAATAGAGTTATACCATAACACTTCAGAGATACTCCCGATTGCTGTATGAATGTAGTGGGGGAGGGGGGGTTACTCGCTTGAACGTAGGCCTAGGCATTGTTTGATGGTCAGCTTTTGGGGAAAACACACGGCTTTTTCTAATGTGCCCGTTATCAGATCATATCGGAGGCCTCAAGTGTACAGGTCACGTTGCACTGAGAGATGCATTTGAATGATGTTATTGTTCACGTTGGTCTCCAGGCTATGGAATTTCAGCTTCATTTTTTTGTCCTTCGATCATTACATATGTTAGATCTGAAAGTGAATCCAACTTGAAGTTTCTTTCTTTGGAAGGAAATTGGTTACAGCCAAAGCACTCACCATTCAGCATTCAGAATACTTTCAGATGGTGGTAGACCGACCCTACAGCAGTTCTGTTTAGCAAGAGACTAACCAGGTGAGATTATAATGAACACTGTGTCTTCCCTCTAGGGCAGTGTTCGGCAAACTCATTAGGCAACAGGACGGCTCGCAAGCCGCGGTTTGCAGACCACTGCTCTAGTGGGAAAAAGCCCTGCTCTTGAACTTACTCTTATTCTGAGGGTTATGAAGCACAGAAGCGAATCTTTGCCTCTCCCGCCTGGGAATATTGCCCTCGCGTAGTTCAGATATCTGCGAGGAGGAAGACAATGCAAATCCAGTTCTGTTAGCTGCACGGGAAGGGTAATGCATTTATGGATCCATAAGAGAAATGTGTCTGGGACCAAGTTTCACATTTTTGTAATAGCTGCTTTTGGGAGGTGTTTAATGAGATAAATTTCTTTACAAATCACTTTCCTTGGTAATATTGATAAACTCTGGGAGTGTTATTGTACACGTGTCTCTCTCCACCTGCCTGAGGCCCACTGCCTGGACGGTGCAGTCAACAAGAACCGTTTGCCGCCGAAACCGGTTTGGCTCAGTGGTAGAGCGTCGGCCTGCGGACTGAAAGGTCCCGGGTTCGATTCCGGTCAAGGGCATGTACCTTGGTTGGGGGCACATCCCCGGTAGGGGGTGTGCAAGAGGCAACTGGTCGATGTTTCTCTTTCATCGACGTTTCTAGCTCTCTATCTCTCTCCCTTCCTCTCTGTAAAAAAATCAATAAAATATATATATATTTTTTAAATAAATAAGAACCATTTGCCTATTTTGAGGAAATGACCAGATTAAAACGTAAGCTGGATTTTTACGTTGTCAAGATTCTATTGAGAGGATAAAGTTTGAGTGAGATAGCCAGTTTTGTCCTCTGCCCAGTCACTTCTGGCAGGGTGCTGTCATCAAGCTTTCCGGACACGGATGCGTGTTCATTTTTCTTTGCACCGAGCACAGCGTCAGTGGGGACAGGTCCCCAGCAGCCTATGAAAAGTTAATGCGACAGTTTTTCAGCGGCATTGCCTAATTATGAGATTACTTCATTTTTATGTCTGAAAATCAAATGTTGGTTGTAATGGGTAGGATTTGGGACATATAAGATATAGAAGCCTTCCTGTTGACAACTTTTCGAAATCACGGTTAAGTGATAGATTCAGGGGCGGGGAGATCCATTCAGCTCTTATCCCTAAGTTTTCCCTCTGGAGCCAGAGCAGGGCTCTGCTAAGCGTGAGAACACTTCTCCAGGTGATGTCACTCCCTGAGCTGTTCAGACTGTTTCCTGAAGAGCCTTCTCAAATCCTGGGAGCTCAGGCTCCTTAGTGCGGCTCCGGGAGAGCCTGTATTGGGAAGGGATCTGCTCTGGAGACCCAGTGTCGTGCTCGGCAAACTGCGGCTCTCGAGCCACATGCAGCTCTTTGGCCCCCTGAGTGTGGCTCTTCCACAAAATGCCACGGCCTGGGCGAGTCTGTGTTGAAGAAGTGGCATTAAGTTTAAAAATTGTGGCTCTCCAAAGAAATGTCCATCGTTGTCCTGTGGATGTTTGGCTCTGTGGGCTGATGAGTTTGCCGACCCCTGGCCCAGTGGGGTGGAAACCGCTGCTGATACTCGGACAGCTTTGCCTCCTGGAGGACCTGCCTCTCCTCTTCCCCACGGAATGCTCAGCACCCCTCCTGTCTCCCCGCCCAGGAGGGGCCTCCCGCGGCTGGTGCAGCCGGCAGGCAGGTACAAAGCACGGGGTTTCCGCAGCCTCCCTGAGCTCGCCTCCAATGGCCTGGCCCTGCTTCCAGACCAGCTGTTTGCAATCCCGAGACCTGGCCGTGGTCAGCAAACTGCGGCTCCAGAGCCACATGCGGCTCTTTGGCCCCTTGAGTGTGGCTCTTCCACAAAATACCATGGCCTGGGCGAGTCTATTTTGAAGAAGCGGCTTTAGAAGAAGTTTAAATATAAAAAATGTGGCTCTCCAAAGAGATTTCCTTCGCTGTCCTGTTGACATTTGGCTCTGTTGGCTAAAGAGTTTGCCGACCACTGCCCCAGAGGATATTTGGCAACTGCAAGACCCCTGGTTGTCTCCCATGGTGGGTGGGATGGGAGGGAGCTGGTACCCAGGGAGCTTAGGGGCAGGGATGCTGTAAACACCCTCCTGCCCTGCAGACAGAGCGCAGCCCCAGGACCCAGAGGCACCTCCCCCGGAGGCTGGGAACCCTCACGCAGGCCTAGGAAGAGGCATTCCACACTCATCCTCCTCCTGTATCTTTAATCTTCTCCTTTTTGCTGACCCCAAGTTTCCTATTAAGATGCAGAGTCTTTCACACTTAAAAAATAAATCTTGCCCTTGACCTTCTGTCCTTCCTAGCTGTTGGTCCCTCTATTCCTGTGCAGGGAGATTCGGGGGCAGTGCTTTCATTGGTCTCAGACTCCTCTTTTGCCTCAGTGCCCTGTGTGGTTAGCTTTGGGCGTCGCCATCGGCTGCACCTGCTCTTTGTAGAATTCCCGCTGACATGCTGGCCTCAGCGGTCTGCGTGCCTCTCCTGGGTGTCCCGTCTGCACACCCCCATGCACAGCCCGTGTCCGCCATGGGGCTCCTCCCGGGGCCTTACTGCGTGTCTTGCTTACGGTGACCAGACGTCCCGCTTTTAAACGCCTCGGGACAAACTGTTAAAAATTGGGATGTCCAGCCGGGACCGGTTTGGCTCAATGGATAGAGCGTCGGCTTGGGGACTGAAGGGCCCCGGGTTCGATTCCGGTCAAGGGCATGTACCTTGGTCTCGGGCACATCCCCAGTGGGGGGTGTGCAAGAGGCAGCTGATCGATGACTCTCTCTCATCGATGTTTCTAACTCTCTATCTCTCTTCCTCTCTGTACAAAATCAATAAAATATATATTTTTAAAAATTGGAACGTCTGGTCACCTTAGTTTTGCTGCTTCTTCTGCCCGAGACGGGACCTGCTTCTCCTCCGTGTGGGCCCCTGACCCTCGGGACTCTGGGCGGGACTGGCCGTGCCTCCTCTCCCCAGCAGCCCTCCTCCCGGCACCCCTTTATCCGGGCTGCGGCTGCAGTGACTGAGGCCGAGGCCAGGTCACAGTCACTTCTGCTCCTAGTGAGGTGCCTGATTATAGTCCATAGAGGGGTCCCCAAACGCACCCCCACACTGTGCAGAATCACAGAGGCACTCAGTGTCTGTTAACGTACACTCCACCTTCAGAACGGAGCTCTCGGCTGTTCGCGTGTGCAGACCTTTTGGGGGACACTCTGTTCAGTGAAATTTGTTGAAAGAATAAATGAACATTGAAAGGGATTAGAACTGTTTAAAAAATCACTGTGACGTGATGAAAACATTCCTTCTTCGGAAGTTTTTGGGAACCCAGAAGCTCCGTTTCTCGTCCAAAACCGCCTGGGCTCCGCCTGTGGGAGAGATGGCAGTGATGGGAGGCAGGATAACGGGGAACACGGCTCTGGCTCAGTTCTCTTCCCCACACATGTGGGTTTTCACATGTTTCCATGGAGTAAAGACTCATGACACTTGTGATGTTTGTGAAGACTAGGAGAGGGGTTTTTGTAAACAGACTCAATGGCCAGCAGGAAAGGTCAAGGCGAGGGCCAGTTTACAAGCGCGCCTCCTGTTCTTTAAAATGACATCACTCGCCAGGCAGCAGTCAGCAGGAGCCCACAGAGGCTTGTGTCTGACTAGGAAGGGACTGGTCACTTTTAACCAGAAGTGCCGGTTGGTGTGTTTAAGGGTTTATCACCTCGGTTATGTTTGTAACCAGAGCCTTGAGTGCATTTTTCATAGGAATATTCTTCCTTTGTCTATAGATTGAATTTCATTAAATCATGGGGACCAGAGCTATGGGTTTGGATTGAAGAGATACATTCCAAATGGTCCTTTCTGATTTGGGGGGGAGGAAGGAGTGTCCCAAAGTTTATCTTGGCTTCACCTCACTGGCGCTGTGTTTAAAGCACATGTGTCAAACACAAGGCCCTCGGGCCAAATCCATCCCGCCAGGCCTTGCAATGTGGCCCGCACCGCGCTGTCATCACTGCACTCCGCTGCGTTTCCATCACAATGACAGTTTATGACTGTTCAGTAAACCATTTGGCCCGCGATTTAGGCTGGATTTTAGATTTTGGCCCCTTCTCTGATTGAGTTCGACACCCCTAGTTTAAGGAGTCAATATAATCAGTCTGAGCTATCGAGGCTGTGTTACATTACAGCTACAGGAAGCAGCGTGGCTCAGCTGTGCCTTTAAGAAGCACAAAGCAGGCTGAATGCTGTTTCATGGCCCAGCTTCTATGTAATAAATGTAGGGTTTCAATGGCAAAGTTTCTGCAACATACTTTCCAAAAATATGGGAAGCCTGAGTTTTTATTAATGAGTCTGATTTTTAAAAAAGACAGCTCGACTTTAAGTGTTTTTAACAAACATTGAAGTTCCACGTTTCTTGCCAGATTCTTTGAAACATGGTACAGAACTTGATTTTAAATGCTTACCTTTAAACTTGATTCTAACACTCAAATAGAAGTGCTTGAGGGGCGAGAATTGGAGAAGGCTTGTTACCGTGTGGGCTTATCACGGAATGGAGAAATACATTTCTAGTAAACTCGGCAAATATTTATTGAAGGATATACACTGAGTGGCCAGATTATTATGATCGCTGTGTGTGTGTGTGTGTGTGTGTGTGTGTGTGTGTGTGTGTGTGTATTAGAGGCCCTGTGCATGAATTCGTACATGGGTGGGGTCTGGCCAGCCTGACCAGGGGGAAGGGACATGAGCGGTAGGCTGACCTGCCTGCTGGTCGAACTCCTGGTCGAGGAGACAATTTGCATATTAGCCTTTTATTATATAGGCTATACACTGTGTTCAAAGATCATAATAATCTGGCTGCTCAGTGTATATTTCAAGTGCTGGGAGTGCTGGGAGCTGGTGCAGTAGGTGATGGAGACAGGCAGTGAGGAGTGGGCAGAGCACAGAGCCTGCCTTTCAGGGGGTTGCCTTTTGTGGGCGCAGGAGTAAGGCATCTGTGAGAATTGCTCTAACAGAAGGATATAGAGATGCAGCTGAGACATAGAGGAAGGACACTGGTCCTAGATTCCAGTTAGAACCTGCCTTTTCATTGCAGCAGATTCACCCCCTCAGCCTCAGTATTATTCTCATCATGAGAGAAGTTTGGGAAACACTGTTCCAGAAGGAGGCTATACACACACCTGTCTGGGAGGCTTGGGGGATTACACGTGCAGCGCTTAGTGTAACGCCTGAAGCGATGGTCGCTTAATAAACGTCTGCTTACTCCTGCAGGCCGTTCCTGTGCAATAGAGACATCTGTCCTCTGGCTCAGTGGCGTCTGCCTCCCTTCTCCCCTCTCTTTCCTTTTGGCATTATCTCCCAGGTCCGTGACTTGAGGCAGGATCTCTAAAACCTGGGAGGTTAAATTTAGATTTCTTGGCTAGTTTATTTTCCCCGATTGTCTTCCCTCCGTCCTCAGTGCGAAGAGCTCCCTTTTTAAAGCTTCTAGGACATCAGTACCGCGGCCCTTTTACAGTGTCCTGTGTTCCTTTCCTCCGAGATCTGCTCCGTCCATAAGAAATCCCTTGGTCATAGGACCTGTGAAGAGTGTCATTTTGAATTCTTTCCTATTTTATTTTCTGCAGTGAAAGGTAGGGGACTTAAATTTCAAGGAAATTATCTCAGCCTGCAAGAATTAAAAATATTTCTGTTGGTCTTTAAAAGTTTATACTTTACTCTGAACTCATGTACAGTATTTTAGTCATAATCACATGTGCATTACTATTATATAATGAATCATCAGAGGACTTCGAGGTTAACAGTTACTTGACATGTTTCACACATGTAGGTAAGATTTCCCCTTGGAAGTTTTTATACACTTAAAAAACCTATTTATAACTAATTTTATTTTTGTAACCTTTGAGATTTAAAAGAGAGAAAACAAAGCTTTTAGTATTACCCTTGAAAACAAGAAAGCAAGCTATAAGGAGGTTGGGGCACTTAATATTTGACAAATGAAAGCTTCAGAGCACTTGAGAATTTTAAGTATGTAATTCTTGGTCCCTTTGGTAACTATTTCAGTCTATTAGAGGTATTTCCAGAAAGGTGATCATTTTTATAATAGCTTTCATGCCATGACATGTATTCTCGCTGTCACCAGAGAGATTAAATTACTGTTCGGTTCTTTCCATTTTGTGATATTATATATATGGTCTATTTTAATTGAAATGTTTAATATCAGTAGACTAGGGATATTTTTCCATTAAAAAATTTAAAATATTCCAAAAGAATAATTATTATTTTATTATTGGGGCCTCGAAATTCACATAAAAAAGTGCATTTTGGGGTTCTAAATTTATACCAGTAGAGGGCGCTGTACACCTATGAGAGGAACCCCAGTGCTGCTGTATGGTGATGAGCTGGCTATCCTAGATGTAGTATTCAGCTTTGGTATTTCTAGGAATTTAACCACAATCCTCCCCACCCCAAAGTGGCTTGCCTGTCATCATCTAAGAGATAATCACTTCTTTTTATTCCTAATTGGCATACATCCTGGTGCTGTTTAGTGGGGTCCTGGCTATACTATAGGTACATGAGTTAAAGCACCAGAAATTATGACTTCATATATACACATAAAGATCATAGAATCTCAGGAGTTTGAAGGAACTTTTAACATTCATTAGATCCAGCATCTATTATTTTAACATTTAATTTGCTAATCTGAAATAGCCTCAAAAGGAATTATTTTCAGAACAGTCATCTGCTAATTAACAGTAGAATCTTACTTACAAAAACTGCTTATATCTTTATACCATTATGGTGTTCATATTGCATAACGTTTATTTCTTAGAGTAGATCAACAAAATATTTCATAGAAGAATATTGTTTTAGGAGGTTATTTTCACAGATATCTCTGCTGATATTAATAGCAGAGTATTCAAGAGTTAAACAAATGCTCATCTATACTGATAATAGAGGACTATACAGATTGTCCCGGACACCGGCACAGTAGCAGTAATGATCAAACAGCAGGCTGTGTGGGGTGACCAGGCCGGTAGGGGAATGAGTGAGGGACGACCAAACGACTGAACAGTCTGTACTGGTTCCTCAATTTCACCTTTGCTATATATATAAAAAATTTACAGTTTTTAAAAATATCTAAGGCCAAAAAAATTTTATAGGCCTAATTCAGATTTATGATATCCTGAACTATCAATGACTTACAAACACACCTATAAGCATGAACTAGAAATTCCATTTTTAAAAAAATCTTTGTACTGTTTTCTTTTTTTTTAATTAATATATTTTATTGATTTTTTTACAGAGAGTAAGGGAGAGAGATAGAGAGTTAGAAACATCAATGAGAGAGAGACACTGAACAGCTGCTTTCTACACACCTCCTACTGGGGATGTGCCCACAACCAAGGTACATGCCCTTGACCGGAATCGAACCTGGGACTTTTCAGTCTGCAGGCTGACACTCTATCCACTGAGCCAAACCGGTTAGGGCTACATTTTTATTTTCTCTATATACTTTTAAACTTCTCTCACCAGTTATGCACACAGCCATGGCCTCTTGGTGGTATAACGCAGTTATAATGAGATGCTTGGGTTCTGGTTTGCCACAGTCTACTACAGGTATATGAACTGGGGTCAGGGTGGGGTGATTATTATCCAAGTGTGTTGTCTAATAAACATCTGGCATTTCTTAGGGGAGGGAGGGAAGGTCTCCCTAGACTAGGTAGTGACCATCAACTAGAATGTCTTTTCCGTTGACTTAGGAGCTGTGTGTTCCTTAGGCAAAAGGTGTTAAGTGAGATGTTGACTGAGATAATTCCCTAGAAGACTATGCCTTATTGACACTCAGATACTCGCACTCAGAATTTTAAACTAGTCATGAGTGTCTATACCCTCCCCACCACAAAACAACAGAAATACACACACAGAAACCATGCCTGGTACAATGCTGGCTCTTTTTTATATGCACCTGCCTGCCAGCTGTTCCGTAAGCTGGCCCGCAGAGGAGGCGGGCCTTCCTGCACATTCCTCCCTGTTACACTAGCATCTCCCCTGGGTGACGGGTTCAGAATGTTGAGTTAGTGTAGTTTATCCAGATGGCTTCGAGGCTAGCAGACAGGGGCCTTTTCCTGGAACATGTTACCATCCATGCCAGCGGTGTAAGTTACAGGCTTGCTTTTAAGGTAAAAATAGTCACTGCTTTTCAGTGCTTCCCATGCATTTTATAAGCTTAACAAATAAGACAAGGAGTTGAAACATGAGTTTCCTGAGTTTTCTGCAGTGACTTTGTGTCAGCATAGGTTTCTTCAGGAATTGTTTACGAAGGCTCAGGAAACGGCCAAGATGGCCTTCCAGGGTTTTTATTTTATTTCCTTTTTTTTATTATACTCCTTCTTCTACTCAGACCTTTTCCCTGTGTGAAATTTTAACTAAAGGGTTTTACATGGGGGCGTTGGGTAATGTCTGGGTGAAGACCATAACTTTGGAGCCCGCCTCTGCCTGTGATACTGGGCGAGTGGCTCAGCCGCTCTGTTTCCTCATCTGTGTGAGAGGGTGTCCAACAGCCCTCCGCAGGGCAGCGTGACACTCAGAAAAGAACTGGCATGTGGTCGGCACTTCATCCATTGATTCTAGACCCGAGAGAAAAAGCCTTTGAGACAGTAGGCCTTGGGAAAATACTCATTCTCAAGGGGAAATGGCTTAGAAAATGTATGTAATGAAGATTTAAAATCTCCCTCTCTTTTTAACACTTGGCTTTGAGGAAAGCATGCATTTTACAAGGTGCGTGTATGTGTGGTAATGTGCTGCTTATGGAGGAAGCCCCTGCCCTCTTCTTTATTCACAGACAGCATTATTGGGCACAAACACTTAGGAAAGGGCAGAGAGGGAGGGGAAGGGCAGCCCTTCGAGTAGGAACCAGTGTGCAGGCCGATGGGCATCGTCACGGGCTTAGTGCATAGCTCCCCTCGGAGCGGGACGAGGCTCCTTGCAGGAGGGGGAGGACGCCCTGTGCTGGCGGAAGCCAGTGGCCTTCAGAGAACTGGCTGTAGGTGGGTGGTGACTGGGAGTCAGTGAGTGACCAGCTCCCTGCCAGCCCCAGGTCACCAGGTCACCGGGAGCCAGCTGGGAGCCAGCCACTGAGAGGCTGAGTCTGGAGGCACATTCCACTGGAGGGAGATTCCTGAACAAATCCGCCTGGGGACTTAGCAACATTCTGGGTCACAGATCAAAGGAAGTTAGAGCCAGAGGCACAAGGGGATGATCTGGTCCGGGAATGTGTGTCCAGCTGGGAGAGGAGGAGGGCATTGAAAGGCTTGGTTAACATATTTTGTTTTTTCATGAGGATTACACTCCAGAGCCTGTGGTGGAGGGAGGGCGTGGAGTCCGATCCTGTGCAGAGATGGCAGGGGCTTGGGTGGGCTGCAGTGGTGAGATGGTGACAGCCCCTCTGCCAGCTAAAAGGCATGCAGAGTGTGCGTCACATGACGTCACGGTCACATTCCTTGGAAGTTTGAGGAAACCAACAGAAACACTTGTCCATGAATGGCACGCTTGTTGCTCTGCTGGAAACCACTGCTGAGTCTCTGGGAACTGAAGATAAAACCGAATTCCCTCAGACTCCCTTTAAGTGAATCACGTGAAGAGGAAAGAGGCAGTAGAGATGGAGTTGCCAAGTTTTGCAAATGAAAATACTGGGACACCCCAGTGAATCTGAGTTTCGGATGAACAACAAGTGGCCTTTTAAAATAGAAGTATGTCTGACATTCAAACTTTCCTGTGTCCTGTATTTTCTCTCTGCATTCACTCCTCATCCCTCAGAAGCCTCTGAGATTCTCCTTAGCGCCAAGACACTGGCTGATGGCTGGTCTCCTGGAACCTGTAGAGCTTTCACCAGTGACCTTGGTCTCCGTGGACTTTTCTAGATGCCTAGAAATGATGCCTCACTCTCTCCTTCCTCCTTCCTCCTCCTTCTTACTCCTCACCCCCAGACCAGGGAGTGTGAGAACAAGCACTTGAGGAGGGCGTTGTTGAGCAGTGTGTGACTGTGTTGTTGTAGAACACTAGTAACGATCCGTTATTTTACACCGAGTACCTGATATCCCACACCCTTACATGCATTGTTTATTCTGTGTGCCTCACACATGAAACAAGGCGGTTCAGCCAGTTATGTAGACAACGTGAGCAGAAGGCGGTGTCTGGTGATAAATCCTGTGTTCTTAGCATCCTCTCTGTGGTTTGGATCAAGGTCTGCAGCCAACTCCGTGACAGAAAGTTCCTGCGAGCTTATCTTTTTTCCTTCCCCGCCTGTGATGTGACATTCGCCACGGAGCCGTGACCTGTGTGTTCAGACGGATGCTGTCACTTCAGATTTAGAGTTTGCTCCCTGTGTTTGCCTAAAACACTATTTTATCTTGCTAGTTAAAATAGGGTGCTTTGATCCCTTCAGAAATATTAAGGTTTCCTCCTCACATTTGTAGAGTTTGGGGTGAGAAAAGTGAATCCATGTCTGCATCATGAGTCCCAGCTCAGGGGGAGGCCTACGGGAGCAGAATCTTTATGGTCTGCGCTCAGCATTTATCTGTCCACCAGACACAGCTTTGAAACTGTCAGAGCAGGTGAAAGCACGGAGATCTAGTGTTGAAAAACATACACTCAAACAAATGAAATTTAGGGTTATTCTAGGATTATGCTCTCTTTCCCATCTGATTTCACTTCTGACATGTTCTTACTTATTAACGATTTTAGAAAGATGACAATTTTGGTTGACTGTGAGAGGCAAACATTTTTATCCAAGATCATCCATTTAAGTTTGACAAGAGGAATGCCAACCTTAATGTGATCAGTACCCACCCAGTGAGTTTTAAACCCAGAAAGTGGTGTTTCCGAGTGAGCAGAGGGTAAGTTGGGCCCCGTTGAACTTGAAGGGAGATTGCAGTTACTGGAATGGGAGACTCCTGTGCGCCAGGTGAGCGCTCACCGCGCAGCCCCACCGCACCTTCGTGGGGAACGTGAGACGCTCTGGGTCCCAGGAGGCTTGGTCTTTGTCCTCCTTCTCATGTTTTAAGCTGTTTTTGACAGTTACATGTGGCATTCGGGAAATTGTTTTCGAAACTGTATTTGGGTTTTAGTAGCTGGTTTAAATGTGTAAGAAAATCACACTAAAAAACGTTTTAAAGTTGAAAGCATATGCATTTAAATATCTTCTAAATCAGGGATAAAGTGGATGAGCAATGGCCAGAGGGACCAATTTTGTTACGTATCTTGATAGCATTTTGGGCTAAGGGGCCTGGGAAATACCCAAATGCAATTCAATACAAACTCACACTGTAACCAGGAATAGCTGTGAACTTGAATTCTAGTTAAGAAATTGAAGACTTGTGCAGTATTGGCTATCATTTTTGCAGAGCTTGTTTCCATGTGGATTGTGAAGGGCGATTCTGTGAGGCAGTAGGAAATGACAAATGAGCAGGAGAAATTAATGATAGCTGTCCACATAGGAATTCCACCACAGGCACATGCTGATGATCTAATCATTGTGTTTGCCACGGGCAGAGGTGTTAGCATTTTTTAATTTTTTTTATTTTTAATATATTGTATTGATTTTTTTACAGAGAGGAAGAGAGAGGAATAGAGAGCTAGAAACATTGATGAGAGATAAACATTGACCAGCTGCCTCCTGCACGCCCCCTACTGGGGATGTGCCTGCAACTGAGGTACATGCCCTTGACTGGAATCAAACCCGGGACCTTTCAGTCCGCAGGCCGACGCTCTATCCTCTGAGCAAAACCAGTTTCATCGGTGTTTGCTTTTTAATCACTGTGCTAGGTGGTTCCTGTGGACTGATTACTGTAGACTCCTTTGACGTTTTGGGAAACCTTTGGAGCCAGCTTTTCTCAGGTGGGACACGGATACCCATGAGTCAAGTTGCAGATACCGCTGGTTCCGGCTGGTGACCCCTGGTGCTCAGCAGAATGCCTGGCCATGCCTCGCTCCCTTCAACCATTTGTTGAAGTGAAATCAATGACCTCGTTGGGGTATTCCTACTTATTATATCTAACCAGAAAGCAAACTCTCTTCTCTTCATGTCACTCCATATGTCCCCCTTATTGTTCATTATTAGGGGAATGGGAAATTTGAGGTACTAAGATATTTCAGTGGACAGCCAAGATAGATAACATTTTGAGAAATAAAATAGATTCAGTTGTAAGTAAAGAGGCCCCCACCCCCACCCCAAAAAAGCATGTAAAGCAGACCTCTTCGTACACAGACACCTATAAAAATGAGAGAGTGAGATGAGAGATCTGGTAAACACAACAGCATATGTCCTCCTTGCCCAGAGCCCCAGGTCATGCCTGTTGTCCCGGGACAATTATGACTGTTGGTTTTCATCCTTGCGAGTGTTTTTCCACAGACAGTGACTTACATGGCCATCAAACTTTTACTAGTAACTAGCCAAGTCATGGGGGTGCAGGGGCATGGCTGTCAGTCCAGCACAGGCCTGGTGTGTGCTCAGTACTCACGGCTATTTTTACTTTCTTTAGATGTTTCTTTCTCAGCCTAGAGACTTACAAACCTCTGTAAGTACCATCTTAGGAGCTCCTCTCCCAGCCTCCCCCAGGGCCTGCTTGCAGGGTGGGGCAGGGCGGGGGTGCCTGCAGGAATCCCTGCTGGTGCTGAGCTAGGGCTGCCCCCACTGAGGGAGGCGGGAGGAGGGAACCACCCGCAGCCTTGGGTGCTGACGGGTCCTGGGGGAAGCAGGGAGCATTCGGAAAGGATGGTGGGTGCTGGGGAAAGTGGGCCCTTGACATCCCCTGTTCCAGGGAAAGAGCTTGGTTCTTACTTTGGAAGATGATGAACTCCGTACGTAGCAAACTTCAATTCTCCCTAAAACATCACTCTGACCTCCAGGAACCCTGTCTGGACGCAATCACATTCCCCCTTGGGTCTCACAGCTCTGGCCTACAGTTATCTGGGTGTGTGTTCGTTTTTGGTGTTATGGCAGCCTTAGAGGGTGTGTCCCTGGTGTGTGTATTCCTGTCTGAGGAGCGGACGGAAGGCGTTGTGTGTGTGTGTGTGTGTGTGTGTGTGTGTGTGTGTGTTGGCTTTGACGGTTCTTCAAGAATCAAAATGGCAGTTGGGTGTGGGTTGCATTTCAACTTGTTTCCCCCCTCCCCCCACGTCCATGGCCAGCAAGCTGCTTTTAGCCCGCCTGGCCTGTCTAGGCAGCACGCCCTGGCGGCAGGCGGCTTATAGAAGACACGCTTTTGGGAAGCTCTGAACATTCCTTCTATTCCCCCGAGGAAGCTCTATTTAAAATGGCCGCCCTTCGTTATAGCTGGCTGGAACATTCCTGCCTGTCCTCCCAGGCACTCCGTTAGGGGGAAGCCTGTATTTCTGAGGTGCAGGGAGCCCTGAGTAAGCGCATCCCTCCCTTTCCAGGAAAGCAGCCTGCAGGGGGACACTGGGAAGACTGTGTGCACTAGTGCTTGGGGTGGAGAGTTCTCTCTCTCTCTCTCTCTCTCTCTCTCTCTCTCTTTCTCTCTCTCTCTCCCTCCTTTCCTCCCTCCCTCCGTCTCTCTCTCCCTAATGAAGCAGGGAACAGGGTATGCAGCTGGAGCTGAGAGCGAAGGGATGGAGAGCAGCTGATGCTGGGGTTGATGCTGCTAGCAGACACTGTAACTCCTACCCAGCCCGGCGACAGGCAAGGGCGGTGTGGTGGAGGGCCGAACACAGTGGATGTGGGTGTTGGGATGGCCATGGGGGCCTGACTGGTAGGATGTGAGCACACAGTACAGTAAAGCTCCACAGTCAGGGGCCAAGGCAGAGTGGGCCTGATGGGTTGGGTTAGTCCTTTGGCCGCTTTGAGTGTGGCAGTGCCATCTTCATATTGTCCTACAGCAGTGGCCTGCAAACTCATCAGTCCACAGAGCCAACTATCTACAGGACAACGATTTAAATTTAAGAGCCAAATATTTTTTAACTTAAACTTCTTCTAACGCTGCTTCTTCAAAATAGACTCGCCCAGGCCGTGGTGTTTTGTGGAAGAGCCACACTCCAGGGGCCAAAGAGCCTCATTTTGCTGATCATGGTTCTAGAGCACATGTGTCAAACACAAGGCCCGCGGGCCAAATCCGTCCCGCCAGGCCTTGCAATGTGGCCCACACCGCGCTGTCATCACTGCACTCCACTGCGTTTCCATCACAATGACAGTTTATGACTGTTCAGTAAACCATTCGGCCCGCGATTTAGGCTGGATTTTAGATTTTGGCCCCTTCTCTGATTGAGTTCGACACCCCTATTCTAGAGGAAAAGGGAATGCTCCTTATTCTGCTTGCTTTCCAAAAAGTGTTTGAGCCATGGTGCCTCTAGTTCGAGGCAAGGATGCAGTATTTAATTTTAATTCGTTTCCTAGCCATCAAAAACGGGGAAGAGGCATTCCTGCTAGCGGCTGTCACACGGGTTCTGGGTTATCCTGGTGGCTGGGACAGAGTATGGGGTCTCTGAAGGTTGGGTGGGGTTCAGTTCCTGGCTCTGCTCCTGCCCCATATTCTTCTCACCCAGAAAGCAGGCACTGTGCACCTGCCTGCGATCACAGGGGACACAGGTGACTATTCCGGAGTCAGTGCTGGCGCAGGCTCTGTAAACGTACCCTTAGCCACGTCGCTTTGGTGAGCCCAGCGTTGCCAGGGCTGTGACATGCAGCAGCGTGTCAGCATTCAGCTTCTGGTGGTGGAGTCCGCGTGACAAGGACAGAGGGGCCCATCATGGCGACCCAAAGTAAAGCTTTGTTCCTTCTGGGGGTTAAGGACTTAGCAGGAAGCCACTCATTCAGGAAATGCCAGGCAGACACCAAGTGCCCACTGCGCCTGTCAGTGGGAACTAGTTATACTGTCCTGGTAGCATACATCCCAACCTGGTGGTCAAAAGCAGTGAAACTGACCCAGTGCCCACCGGTACTGGTATGGGCAGTCCCAGGACTGGTCAAAAGGATTCCGGTGTCTAACTAGCTCCCTGGGTCCAGCGTCACACAGGAGCTGTGAGCCTCCGACCGCTGACTGCCCCGGAGGCCAAATAGCCGGTTCCCTGGGGGGCTCCCCACGGCCCTCCCACTGGACACGCTGTCCCCGCCACCGGTGCGGGGCGGCCTGGCTCCGCGTCTCAGAAAGATTCACTCCCTCCAGGGGAAAGCACACCCCAGGCTCCAGTAGTCACTCTGTGCCTGTGCTGATGGCAGTAAAATGGTGTTTTGTGTGTTCACGCATCTCTAACTCTGCTTTGTTCTCTCCTTTTTTTTTTTTTCTTTCCATTCAAAGGAAAGTAAAGAGTCCTGCCCAGCCTCCTAGGCCTCCCCCGAAATAACCGTTGGGTGCTCGTATGTGACACTGCGCTGGTTTTATAGTTGGGAGGAGGTGGAAGAAGACATTAGATCCATACCCATGAAATTTATAGTCTAAGAGCCTACGATTCCTAAACCAAAAGCTATAGGACGAGGCGGGAAATGCCAGCACCTGAGACTTGTTCTACCATCCTTTTAGTTTGCAAGTGGGGGGGGGAGAAAAAAAAAGGAATTACCGAAGATTTTTCCAATGTCCTGCATTGTTATTTGACATAGTAGAGAACGAGAAGCGTTAACAATAAAGAATGAGCGCATCATACTGGTCATCAGTTTGGCTTTAGGCGTTGTTTATTTGTTCACCCAACAGATGATTGAGTGGCCAGGCCCTGTGTTGGGTGCTAGAGCAGTGGCATGCTGCCGTCCGTTAGAAGCTCCGGGTGTGATAGTGACAGAAGGCAGGAGAGTGTGGAAACCAAGTGTGTGCCCCGCGGTGCGTGGGACTCCCGGGATCCAGGTCTGGCGGCTGAGAGGCTTCTGAGGAAGGTTAGTCTCGTGATTTTTGAAGACGGGCCGGGGAGGGGGCCATGGCGAGCCTGTGAACGCCAAAGGAACCTCATTGGGACGGTGAACCTTGGTCAAGGCCCGTTCCAAGTTTGCTGAGGGCAAAACACAAAGGGGAACGGCATCGTCTTGAGAAAAGGGGAGATGTAAAAATATAACGTGGCGGTAGTTTGACATTTTTAAAAAAAAATGTATTTTAATGATTTTTTATAGAGAGGGATAGAGAGCTAGAAACATTGATGAGAGAGATACATCGATCAGCTGCCTTCTGCACACCTCCTACTGGGGATGTGTCCAAAACCAAGGCACATGCCCCTGACTGGAACCGAACCTGGGACCCTTCAGTCCGAAGGCCGACGCTCCATCCACTGAGCCAAACCGGTTTCAGCAATTTGACATGTTTTTGAGAAGTTTTTAATCAGGTGCGGAGAGTTGAAAGAGTCTCTCGCTGAAGCATTTTTAGAAAGTCAAGCAAAACATTTCTTAGGACAGCTTGCTTATTAACCGTAGATACAAAAGATTTATAAAAAGCAAAACGATGATGACGCTTCCTATAAGCGAATCCCAGAAAATCCTGGCTCGGCTCCTGAAGCATGACGATGGAACTTCCTCTGTCCGTTCATTGGAGACAGCGCGCTGTCACCAGATGGGCCTTTGGCGGCAGAAACTCGGAACTGGCAGCAGATGCACCTACAGGTTTTTTTTCAGATTCTGGGATTACTGCAGCCAGCTGCCAGCCCGTGGATCTCTATCATTTTAAAAGCTGTGGATATGCGTGTCCACGTCCGGAACCGGCCAATGGAGCAAAGATGCTCCTCTCTGTACCGAAGGCTGCAGGCGGCTCACTTCCTGGCAGACTTGCCTGGCTTAGAGTTAAGCTGTTTAAATTAACTGGGACTTTATCTGAAGATCATGTGGGTTGAACGCAGCTTTTGAAAGAGAGTCCACGATGCAGCCCTTGACGCTGTCATCGCCTCTGACCTTGGAGGGGCCGCTCAGCTCAGCGTGCCGGGGCCTGGTCCAGGCTCCTGCAAGACCACATGTGCGGTGTGGGAGCCTGAGGGGTGCACGGTGCTCAGACAACACGTGAGCGTGGTTGGAACATGTTTACCGTGTTTCCCCGAAAATAAGACATCCTCCGAAAATAAGACCTATATTAATATAAGACTTATATTAATTTTTTGGGAGAAAAAAAATTAATATAAGACACTGTCTTATTTTCGGGGAAACAGGGTAGTAACACACTCCCAAGTGTTCACCTTGGTTAGTTAACAAGTATGCTGAGGCCGGTGGGCTAGGTTCACCCTGTACCCACACACATTAATCATGTCCGTTCCCGTGTAGAAGTAGATTAGGTTGGGAGGTAAACAGAAGGCTTTGGGGAACTAGACTCCCCTCCAGACTCAGGCAGCTCAGGGTGGGTGCAGGAGGGCGTGTCAGCAGAGATGCCTGGCCTGGGCTGGCAGAGGGAATGGGACCGAGTGCCTGCAGCCCCTTCCCCCTTTCTCTGTCTGCTCCCCCTTTCTCTGTCTGCTTCTCACCTCCCTCCCACCAACCATCCCAAGGTGCAGGTGTCAGCGTGCAGACTTGTCAGGGCATATGTGAGCTGTTAAGAGCAATTCATTTCTTTCTTTCTTTTCTTTTTTTTTTTCTGGTACCTCTACAAAGGCATAAGTTCTCACGTGTAAAAATATATAGAGGTGTGCGTACATTTATAAAATATATAGATTCCTAGCCGCTTGTGGGGATTCTCTCCTGCGAATGGGAACGGCCTGTAGAGAGGAATGTTGGAGGAGGAGGGGGAGGGAGGACAGGGCAGTTTGGTTTGGGGTGGGGTGCATGGCCAGGAAGGGAAGGATCCTGTCTCTGGGCTGGCCGGAGGGGAGTAGAGTCTGTGGCCAGCAGAATCCCCGACCCCCTGATCCAGGAGGAGGTGGGGGCCGTGCGCCTCGGTCACTCAGTCACTCAGTCATCTCAGAGAGCCCGCGGTCTCGGGAAAGGACAGGCTGTGCCGGGTGTGGGTCAGGCAGGCTGCTGCCTGGGCCTCTGCCACGTAGAAGGCAGCCAAGCGCCCTCCCGGTAGAGAGGAGAGGGAACAGCAGGCGGGCAGAGGGAATGGCAAACTCCCGCCTGCTTCCTGTCCCCTGAGCATTGGTGAGTCATGCTGGACGTGTAATGTCCACGTGCTACAGCCTACATCATCCATGCCCCTGCCTGAATGCCCGCATCGGCCTCAGCAGTGGTACCCATCGCCAGTTTACAGCTGAGGAAGCTCACTGACCCACGGGCTGCACACCTACCACGGAGCCAAATGAGATCCCGGGGCTCGGGGCCTGACTGCGGGCTGGAACCAGCTCTGGGCCTGCGCCTTCCTCCACCTGCTCCCACGGGATTGGCTTCAGCGCCTTTGAAGCTGCTCAGTCCACTGTGGTCCAGAGTCTGTTCTGTTGGGACCATTCATACCAAGTGGCACAATTTTCCAGGATTTAATATGGGAAATGTTTGAATTAAATGAAAGGGATGTTATACACTGAGTGGCCAGATTATTATGATCTCTGAACGCATAATCATCTGGCCACTCAGTGTATACTGTAAGAATAAAAGGCTCATATGCAAATTGTCCCCTCAACCAGGAGTTTGACCACCAGGCAGGCCAGCCAACCATCCATGTCCCCTTCCCCTGGCTATGCTGGCCCAAGCCCACTCATGCACAAATTCATGCACCAGGTCTCCAATATACACATACACACACACACACACACACACACACACACACTGAGTGGTCAGATTATTATGCGTTCAGAGATCATAATAACCTGGCGTTATAACTCGGTGTACAGCAAAGAGTATATTGTGGGACGAGATAGCAGATCATCTAGATTTTCCATCTTTGTGTGCCCACGGGGGAGTGTGAAGCTTCCGAGCTTTGATTTTCTATCATTTAAAATGGGAATGTTGTGTCCTGTCATTCCCAAGGTCTGCCTTAGCACAAATACCCTTCTTTCAATCCTGTTGGCACTAACTAGCTTTTCTAGGGAATCTCAGAGATTATAGGCACAACCCACGTGCGGTCCGGGAAGCAGAGCATGGTCTGCCTCACAGAGGGGCCTGGCTGTCCCCCGTCACAGAGATAAGCTTCCCTAAAAGCAAATCAGTGCCTCTGTCTGAGCATCCTCGTCCTGGGTCCTCCCCGGGGCCTGGCCTCAGTGCTTCGATCAAGCAGGCCGTCCCTCCCCCATCGTGAGTGGGTGTTTAACTACAGGACAACAAACACTCACAGATGCTGTTGGATCGCGTGCACACACCGGTCCACGCTTGTCTGCACCAGCCTTCCTGCTCCCATACGGCCGGCCGCGTGGACCAGCTGGAGGCGCAGATGGGGCCTGGCACCAGGAGCCATTGGCTCCCCCTCCGCCTGGCAGGGCAGGGCCCCAGGCTTGGCTTTGAGAGGGCTGGGCAGCCCCGTGTTCCTGGAACAGCCCGTCACCTCCTCGCGGGGCCCTGGTGATGAATTCCGTGGCTTTGGTGCTGGGACAGGTCACCTGGGACGTTTTCTCTCTGTCCTCCTCTGGAGAGGAGTCCCAGCCAGCAGGAGAGGTTAACCGAGGAAGGAAGGAAGGAAGGGAGGGAGGAAGGGAGGGAGGGAGGAAGGGAGGGAGGGAGGGAGGAAGGAAGGAGGTTAATCAATTTCAAAGGGGCCCAAGCCTCCTGATTCCGTCTCCCCAGGCGTCCTCCGGCCTTTCTCTCTACCCTGTGATGCAGAGGTGGCGCCTGGGGCTGGGGCAGTGTCTGGCCTGCTGGTAGGCCATGTGGAGGTCAGACACATGTGCTTAGGGAGGAAAGTTGTGCACAGGCCACAGACGCCTGCAGGCTGTCAGCAAGTTCCTGTTTCTCCCTGCAGCCTGCGGGCTGTGGCTCTTTCTCCGAGGGGGCGGGCTCTGCTGGTCCCTCTCTCCCCCTCTCCCCCTCCTGCGACCATGCAATTAATGGAGAAGCCGGGCCGCTCCCCCCGGCCCTGGGCTTGTGGGAGCCAGGGACGCCGTGGCTGCCTGGAGAGCAGGTGGCCTCCTCTGTGGTCCTGCTCAGGGTCACTGCCAGGGTGGCTGCCCACGTGTGTGCCGGTGCAGGACGCTGGGGGGATCCCTGTGGCAGGAAAGGCAGAGAACTCAGGGGCCCGGCACGCTTAGCCGGGAACCCGGCTGTGGCCGCTTTCTGTCTGTGTCCCCCTGGCTGGGCTTTTGACTCCCCTGAACCCCCTGTCCCTCCCCTGCAGGGTGGGACTCCCACCCTCTGCTTGGCGGGGCCGTGGGTGCGGAGTGGGGAGCCGGGTCAGTCCCTGGGGACGGAGCCCCAGTGGGTGACCGCTGTCAGGGGTGCCTGCCCGTGTTCCCTCGCCTGTGCCCGTTTCCCAGGAATGACTGCCCCCGCGGCGCCCGGGAAAGACAGCCGCAGCGAACGCACCGCGATGGCACCTGCAGCTGCAGACAACTGGTTCTGGAACTTTCCCACTCTCCACCGCCAGGAGTGACCCTCACTCCCAGGCCCCGCCAGGTCTCTGTTAGTTCAGTCTGATTCTTTGGGCCCTTTCTCACGGACACGTGGGGTGTGGGCCTCCTGCTTCTCACGGCGTGACAGCCTGGCAGCGCTGTGGGGGGCGCCTGGTGACAACGACTGAGCCCCCGGGAGCGGGGGTGCTGCTTCGCCCGGCGCTCCGGCCGAGCTCTCCGTGGCCCGTGGGCTTCTGTGGCGCTTCGAGGTGGGCCACGTGGCGTGGGACACTCCTGCAGGGTGTCGCCGTGGGAGGAGCACCGGGCAGGGCGCTCCTCCGGGCCTCAGCTGCTTCCGGGGGGCTGTCCGTCTGTCTTGCAGGAACCAGACCAGGCGGAGGAGGCGGGTGGTAATAGTGAGTGAGGAGTCCCCCTTTACCAGGATCACTAGCTGAGGAGCAGGAGCGCTGGCCGGGAGTCAGAGGCCTGGTCAGTGCCACGTAACACGAGGCAGGCGGGTAGCATAATGGTGAGCGCACCCGTTCCAGCGTCAGACTTCCTGGGTGTAGACCCCCGCCGTGCTTCCCAGATGCATGACTTGGCAAAGGTCCTGGACATCATTACTTAAACCTGTTGACCTTCATGGCTGTGTCGCCTGCTCTTCCATGCGGCTTCCATGTCAGGGTACTGCTGTGCTTTTTAGGCGTTAGAGTAGGGGTGTCGAACTCAATCAGAGAAGGGGCCAAAATCTAAAATCCAGCCTAAATTGCGGGCCGAATGGTTTACTGAACAGTCATAAACTGTCATTGTGATGGAAACGCAGCGGAGTGCAGTGATGACAGCGTGGTGCGGGCCACATTGCAAGGCCTGGCAGGACGGATTTGGCCCGCGGGCCTTGTGTTTGACACATGTGCGTTAGAGCATTACTTCCTAACTCACAGAAACAAGCAGGCAGCAAACACATGGCATGCTTAGGTCTTAACAGTGAGAGACGTAGGAGTGTGCGTCTTCAGAACTGTGTGTCCGGGACTTCGTCCCGGCGCCATCGGAGGAGATGGCGGTGGCCGGCAGAGGGGACGATGCTGTGAGCTCCCGGCAGTCATGGCTCTCAGCCCCCGGCGGAGCTGGGACGCCAGGGCCCCCGCGCAGGTTCCGTAAGCGGCACCGTGAGGCAGGGCTGCAGGAGGCCATCGCTGGGGTCGGACTGGCCTCCCCTTTCGGGCCTCGTCCAGGGACGTCCTCTTAGCCTGTCTGTGTGTGAAGGAGCTGCCAGCGAGGCCAAGGGACCTCAGTTCCTGGTGGAGTCGCATCGGGAGCCTGGGCATCCTGGTGTCTGGGACAGGGTCTCTCCACGCCGCTCCAGCCTAGGGGAGATGGACCGGTGCTCCCTGCTCCCTGCTCCCTGCTCCCTGCTCCCTGCTCCCTGCTCCCTGCTCCGTGCTCCCTGCTCCGTGCTCCGTGCTCCCTGCTCCCTGCTGCTCTGTGCTCCCCCGGAAGAAGATGAGGCCTGCAGAGCACGGACCTCATCAGACACAGGAACGCGTGCTGCTGCATGGACACCGGCTCCTCTGTGGGAATTGTCTCGGGGAGAGAAACACACACAAACACCAGGAGAGTGATTCCACTGACCGGTGGTGACCAGTTGTTGTTCCTTTTGTCAACAGGCAGGATGATGAAGTGCTGGCAGCTGCCCGAGCCCAGGCCTTTAGGAATAAATGAGACACGCAGCAGAGGGCTCCTGTGGCCATACCAGACCCCGTGCCAGGACCCCGTCAAGGACCCGGAGCAAGGACCCCATGCCAGGACCCCGTGCCAGGACCCCGTGCCAGGACCCCGTGCGAGGGAGGAAGCCTTAGGACCCCGCCATTACCCACGGAGAAGGCTGGGTGCCCTCGGGCCTTGCTTCCGCTTGAATCCAGAGGTTGCGAGCATGCCTCCCTCTGTCCCTGTGGGAGCAGGTTTAATTTTATAAAATGTGAAACACGAACTCTGTGAGTTTCTAGTCCGTCCTCGTTCTTGCTGAGGACCCACACGGCTGAGCAGGATGGCATCGGCAGCATGAATGGCAGCAGGCTCCATCCACATGTGCACCGGGGGCCGCGGTGCAGGGAGGCCCCTGCAGGAGAGGAGCTCCCGTTGGTGGGAGCACAGGTTCCCGGAGCTGTGACGCCGGTGGCTAAGGCTGTTCTCCGGAACACAGTGTGCAGGCTGAGCTCTGACGGTGGCTCTCCTCACTGTCCTTGGTCACCGCCCTGGACAGTCGCCCGCTTTGGGCATCCTCAGGGTTCACTGGACAGAAAGCAGCCCTGGGAGAACGCAGGGCTCCAGACAGTGTCGCAGGGTCACCCATGGCAGGTGCCGGTGGCCAGTGCCAAGCCTGGTGGGCGAGGAAGCACATGGCAGCGAGCGGGCGTATTGCTTTGTGTTGTAAGCATACTTTATAAGTACGTTTCTTACCAGCTTCTCATTCGGGCAGAGACCGCAAAATCCCTCTCTGAGTTCCCAGGCCAGGATTTGTGTTTTGGAAATGACCAGTGTCCACAATACCTGCAGTGGGGGGGGGGGGGAATACCAAAACTCAAGTCTGAGCACTCCTTATGTCTGAAGGAATGTTTTTATCATTCTCCTGTCTGTTCTGGCTCTGTCCCGGATTAAAGTGCTCGGAAAGCCGGAGTCTTTGGTCTCTGGAAACGTGAGAACCTAGTGCTCTTGCCGTACCCTGTGAGACACGTTCATGACAAAAGCCGAAACTAATTTTGATTGTCAGTCATTTGCTTTGCTTTGTAGGTTGCTGTGTCTTTGGTGGTCCACCTTTGCCTAGCAACTAAGAAGTCTGTGCCGTCACATATGTGGACACAGAGATGCACACAGAGTTCAGCCTGTCACTGTGTCCTGCGTTGAATCACTGTCGGTTTCTGCGTTTAAGCAAACACTTTGCTATTTGTGGAAAGGCCGAGACAGTTTTGAATGCCATGGGGTTTTTCATGATGCATTCTACAACATGGAATTAACGATAACCTCTGAAGATTTCACCCTAGCTATCTTTTTTTTCTTTTTCTTTTTTAATCCTCGCCCCAGTATATGTTTATTGATTTGGAGAGACAGAGGCAAAGAGAGAGGGGGGCAGAGGAGAGAGAAGGCTTACTTCCCATATGCACCCTGACTGGGGATCAAACTCAAAACCTAGGTATGTGCCCTCATTGGGAAAATCTTCAGTTTCTGACTATACTATATTTCCTGTTAAATTGATTACAATATAATTCTAACTCATTTTGCTTATAATGTTTTCTATTAAGTAAGCAGAAAATTGGAGAAGGTTTAAGTTTAAAAAATGTGGCTCTCCAAAGAAATTTCAATCGTTGTGCTGTTGATATTTGGCTCCATGGACTAACGAGTTTGCCGACCACTGCCCTACACGATCAGTGACAGCGTGTGGAACGCACTTGGCCCAGGGAAGGGTGCCGTTACCCACCTCCAGGGCAGGATAACTCCAGGGCTGGATCCGCTCCCAACCAGGAAACACACCTCAGATGTCGGTGATGTCAGCTCATGAGCGTGAACGCAAACGGGGTGACAGCCAGCTCCCGGCCACCTGGGACGCCTTTGTCTGTTCTCCGCGGCGCATTGTTCCCTCCTGCCGGCGGGGTGGAGATCTGAGACTCCCTTCCCCTCCCCGATAAGCCACTGTGTCCTGTTTTCCCAGGACGGGCTGGGGGGCCCGGCCTCTCTGGACGGGCCTGCTTGGCACATCCATCTGAGAAAATCAGGGACGTGGACACTCATGAAATGCCTGCCTGACTCATGGGTCCGCCGGGCACCTTGGCTGCGGGCACTGTCCCGGCCTGGCAGCTCCCAGAGGGCGCCAGGAGGGAGGGGCTCCTGGGCACCAGGTCTTCGCACCTTAGACGGACAGCTAATGGCAGGTTTTTTGTTTTGTTCTTTTAATTTATCGATTTTTTACAGAGAGGAAGAGAGAGGGATAGAGTTAGAAACACCGATGAGAGAGAGACGTTGATCAGCTACCTCTTGCAGACACCCTACTGGGAATGTGCTTGGAAGCAAGGTACATGCCCCTGACAGGAATCAAACCTGGGACCTTTCGGTCCACAGGCCGACACTCTATCCACTGAGCCAAACCGGTTTCGGCTAATTGTAGTTTTAATCTAAGAAGTCTCTCCTCCCATCTTTTAAAAATCATCTATTGTTTTGCATCCATCTCAAATAAACCAAAACTAACTTCCTCAAGAAAAGAAAGCCCGGCCAGCATGGCTCAGTGGTTGAGCGTTGACCTATGAACCAGAAGGTGACGTTTCAATCCCGGTCAGCGCACTGGCCCTGGTTGTGGGCTCGATCCCCAGTAGGGGGCGTGAGGAGGCAGCCGATCAATGAGTCTCTCTGGTCATGGATGTTTCTCTCTCTCTCCCTCTCCCTTCCTCTCTGAAATAAATGTGTGTGTGTGTGTGTGTGTGTGTGTGTGTGTGTGTGTGTGTATGAAGAAAGGAAGAACCACAAACAGTGTGAACAGAGATGACGGTGATTTCCTGCAGGCCAACTTGGGGGGAGGGGGGGGACAGGAAGTCTGTCTTGTTTTGTCCCCTTAGCCCTGGGGAGTGGCCAGCTGTGGAGGGGTGAGGAGGGGTGCGATGCCCTCCCGCTAGACCCTCAGAGGGCAGGGTGTCGGCGCTGAAGGGAGCCTGAGGGTCACCTGACCCAGGGCCCCGCCTCGGCTGTGTGTGAGCTGCTGAAATGCTAGGCCCCATCCTGGCACACTGACAGCTTCCCTCTGTTTGCAAAGGGCTCGGTAACCCTCCACACGGAGGGCCCCCTTATTAACGCCAGAACCACAGCCCGGGGCTGGGCCCTGCCAGGCAGCAGGAGCCGCGGGGCGCTGACCCCTCGGCCGGTCCGCTCAGACGCGCCGTCGTGAGCCCAGCATCCAGGCGCAGGACGCAGATGAGAACTGGGGGCCGCTGTTCCGTTTCCTTTTCCTGAGATCCCCACTCTTTCTCTGCCGAAGTATACGCTCAGTGTTTAAAGATCTGCTTTTCAAAACTTGTGACCTGGAATCGTAACTCTTGAATTCGTGTTCCACGGGCTTTGAGCAGGTGTCTGACCTGGGTGAGCCGGGCAGTCAGCCCTCCCCGGGAAGAGGGAGTGGTCGTGCGGCCTTCTTATCAGAAGGCGGGCATCACCGCAACCTGCCTCGCGGGTGTGAGCTGTGATGATGGAAAGTCCGTGTCGTTAACACACAGGACGTGCGATTGCCTGGCAGGGACTTTGGAGCCGCCAAGCACACACACACACACACACACACACACACACACACACATGCACGCACATGCGCACACACACGTGTGTGTGCACAAACACACACTCACACACAGGCACACACATGCGCACACACACACAAACACATACACGCACACACAAACACACACGCATACGCACACACAGAGGTCCCTTTTCCTGACACCACAGAGTCTCCACCGGCTTCGATGGCGGTCCCCGGGGCTCGGGCGGCCCTGCCGTCACAGACACAAAGCTTCCCGCTTATCACCTTCCCTTTAAGCTCTCCACCCCGGCTTATCAAGATCGGACGGATGACCGGGTGGGGCCGCTGGCAGGTGCTCTCACCTCGGCCCTTCCCAGCCTCCCTATCCCAGGAGGGCGGTGGGAAAGGGCAGACGGTCCGGTCACAGCCCCTCCTCCCGGGAGGGGAGCCCGGCCTGGCCCTGGGCACCCTCCGCCCACTGCCCCGGACACACGCACAGCCGCACCTCAAAGGCTGGGGGCCAGGCAGGAGGGTCAGGCTCCCCCACATGGCCGACATCTAGACCTTCCAGAAGGTTCTGCACATCCTCCCTGCACAGAGGCGCTTTGAGTGGTCGGCAGGCTGAGCCTGGGGAGGCTCTCGAAGCCACCCGTGGGCGAAGAGGCCTTTTCCTGACGTCCTCACGGCCGCAAGGCGCACCTCCCCACCCACAGCGTTCGGACAGAGAACACTCAGCCCCACGGGGGCCCAGGGCGCGGCCCGGCCAGGCGCCGGCATGGAAACGCCTTGTTTGACCACAGGACTCCCCATTGGCCTCACAGCTGGGGATCTATTGCAAAGGCGAGGCCTGATGAAACGCGCGGGTCATGGCTTATGGGTCAGACCGCCTCACTCTGACCACACCTCCTCCGTCTTCACATCAAGGAGACCGCAGGGGCTGCTCCGTGTGGGCCCTGCGCCCTGTGAGCCTGGGGTCCCCTCTCCCCGCCCCAGGACTGTGGAGCCTGTGAACCTGGGGTGTCATTCCCCTCCCCCCCCCCCGGGGCTGTGGAGCCTGTGAGCCTGGGGCCCCTCCCCCCCGGGGCTGTGGAGCCTGGGGTGGGTCCTGTGGAAGCCCAGGCTGCTGGCAAAGTGGTCCCTGCATCGTCCCGCCTGGCTTCCAGGCCAGTTCCCATCCGCCAGTCCTCCCCCTCAGCCTCTGGGAGGCCTCCTGGGGGAGCGTCTGGGCTGGGTGTTTTCCCAGTGCCCACTGTTTAGTCTCTTAGACACGGAGACCATCACCTTCCTGCCTCTCTCCTTCCCATTTCCCCAAAGCTCCTCAAGTCTTTTTTAATTTTTTTTAATTGCTTTTATTGATTTCAGAGAGGTAGGAAGAGGGAGAGAGAGAAACATCAGTGATGAGAGAGAATCAAGGATCGGCTGTCTCTTGCACGCCCCCCACTTGGGATCGAGCCCACAACCCGGGCCTGTGCCCTTGACCGGAATCAAACCTGGGACCTTTCAGTTTGCTGGCTGATGTCTGTCCACCGAGCCAAACCGGCCAGGGCGCTCTTCAAGTCTTTATTTTGTTTCCTGATGCCCGTCCCCCAGTCTCCCATTATGTGGGCGACACAGACCTGTGACAGTGACCAGACTGAGACATGAGTGACTCAGAGCCAGGCGGTCAGTCCCAGCGGCCTCCGGTCAGGGCCACGGTCACAGAGGGTGCGCCCTCTCTGCTGGCGCCGGCAGCCTGGAGGGAACAGCAGGGACATCACAGGCCCCAATCAGAGGTGCTCCCTCCACTCCTGTCGCCTCGAGTGGGGACGGGCCCCGGGGCCAGCGTGTGGCTGAGCTGGGGGGTCAGGCAGGGCTCCCTGGCTGCGGGCCCGGCGCTGCTCCCAGTGCCAGAGGCACACCCCCCCCCCCCCCACACACACACACACACCTTACAGAAGTTCACGGCTGTTACTGTTTTAATTCAGCCACCGATGTCTCAAGTGGGAGTGGGAACCCTAGGGAAAAAACAAACACCTTTTTTTTAGCTAATGTGAAAACCGTGCAATGATGAGGGACGCAAGAAGCACCCTGGAGATGTTTTTAAAGGGGCGGGCCACCCTTTTCTAAGGTCTTATAAATACCAATGAGAGGAGCACCGCAGCTGGCACTCACCAGCAGCCTGTGGGCTGGGCCTGCTGCCTCCCCTGCTTAGCTCTCTTCACCCCTTCCCAGGTGAACTCTCACGTCGCCCCCTTTTGCGGGTGGGTGGCTTAAGGGGTCACTCAGCTGCAAAGGGGCAGAGCCAGCATCCAAACCCTGTCCCTCTGACCCTGACCCCCGCGTCTCCCTCCTGACCATGGCACACCCACACCCACACCTACAGCCACAGCCGCACCCGCACCCCCCACACCACACCCGCACCCACACCCACACCCGCACCCGCGCCTCACCTCTCTCAGGAGGAAGCTTGCCTTCCTTCCTGATAAGGAACGGTATCTAAAACCAACAGCTCTAAGCAGAACTCTGGACCCGTTTATCACTCCGGGTGCCGGCTGTTTCCAGCTTTTGTTGTGTTGTAGTTAGGGAGGCGCTATGTGTCCTTTTCTGCTGGACCGCCTCTTGTCCCTTAGGAGTGAGAGTTACTCCTGAGGAGGATCTATTTCCATCCACGATCCCGCCAGCGTGTCTTCTGCATTCATCGCTCTTCTTTCCTTTGGCTCCTGAAGCTGGAGCCGATCTAACCCGTTCACACAAACGCAGTTCCCGGCGCCTTCATAAAGGCTTCCCCCAGGGGGCGCTCCTGGCAAGCCTTACATTTGCTCAGTTCCCTGGGACCTGAGACTTGGTTGTAAAGAATGTTTTCAGAGAATGGAGAGGAAGTTCTGGGAGAAGGCATCAGGAAACAAAATAAAGTTCAGGAATTTGAATTCTTAGGATGGAGACCATGAGCGTTCAGGGATTTCGATTCTGTGAAAATTACTATAAAGAGAACACAAAGAAAAGCGTGCCTAATTCCTATAGCATGTAGAATCACAGTATTAGCAGCCTCTTCAGATGGGGAGAATTGTCGTTTCCTGTTGGAAAGGACTTTGGGGGGATGGCAGAACCTCCTCAGCCACGGATTCCGTAGTTCTGTGTCCTGATACAGAGTCCCGAGGTTCTGGGAGAAGGCATCAAGGGCTTTTGTTTCTGTTCTTTATAAAGTCATATTAGCTCTTCTGAAGAAAATAAGAGAGACGCAGTGAAAGCGGCAGAAAAGAAATGAGGCCAGAATTCTAAAAAAAATATTTAATTACTCCAGAAAAAGGTAAGAAAGAAGCAAAGAAATTGGGAGAAAAAAGAAGAAGATTCAGATTCAGATGGACAAATAGGAAACAAATCAGAGTTGCAGTTTCATATCTAACCACACCAATAAGTAACATTAAATATAAACGGACTAAGTACGTCAGCTTAAAGGCAGAGGTTGTTGGACAAGAGAAAAAGAAGGGCCCAGATGATAGGCTGACTTTACCTATAAATCCAGGGCGGCCGAAGGTGAAAAGATGCCATGGGAACAGTATGCTTTAGAAAGCTGGCGTGGCCATATTAACATGAGGTGCAATGGACTTCAGGATGATGAATATAACCAGAGATAAAGGGGCAGTTCTCCAGGAACACATTCATAGTGTTCCATATCTGCTCAGTGATAGAGCTTAAAGGACATGAAGCAAATATCGGCAGGATTTTAGGGAGTCCTAGGCAAATCCACAGGCATACCTGGAGATTTTAACCTCCCTCCGTCAGCAATTGACAAAGCTAGACATGCCCGGGTTGTGGGCTCCATCCCCAGTAGGAGGCAGGAGGCAGTCAGTCAATGATTCTCTCTCATTGTTGATGTCTCTATCCCTTTCTCCCTCTCCCTTCCTCTCTCTGAAATCAATTTAAAAAAAAAAATTTTTTTAAAAGGCATTTCCATTCATCTAGATCTGTGGTTGACAAACTCATTAGTCAACAGAGCCAAATATCAACAGTACACAACGATTGAAATTTTTTTTGCGAGCCAGAGTTTTTAAACTTAAACTATCTAGGTAGGTACATTGTTATGAGCTTATTTAGGGCACTCCTAAGCTGGCCTTTGCTAAAAACTCAAGGGGCCAAAGAACCGCATGTGGCTCGAGAGTCGTGGTTTGTCGACTCGGGCCATCCACCAGGGACCGAGATGGTGTCAGCCAGTGCGTGCTCTGCTCACGACAGGTTTCTATTGAATTTTCGTGGCTCAGCATTGTTCCCCGAGGACGCCCTGAGAGGGAGTGTAATTGCTGTGAGAGGGGCCTGAGGTCTGTGCGTGGCCTGGGAGCCAGGGGGAATTCCCTCTTCACCCTCACATGTGAGATTGACCCCACAGTCTAGACAGGAGGAGTGTCTAGCGAGCAGAGCAAATGGCTTCTGCCCCGGTGAGGCGAGGCCCCTTCCCCCACATAGCACTTTGTAAGGACTGGAACGCCAGGTGGGGGGCCTAGGCTCCTTCAAGGGCCCTTGTGCTCAGAGTTTGATTATGCTGATGAGCCCTGGAGCTGGAGATGGGAGTCTTACCCAGCTGAGTGCCACTTAGAATCAAAGGCCCTCTTTATCTCACAGCCACGCACTTCAAGACCAAATTGTGTTGTGCTAAGAGCTGCCTAATGGGATTATCGCGTCTCCAGGGGTGGCCTTACTCCCGGGGCCCCTCTGGCCCTGTCACTTACCGGTTCTCAGCCTGGCCGGCTCCTGAGAAGGGCATGTTTCTGCTTCCGTTTGTCCAGCCTGCGGAAATGATGGATTAGATCAGTGGTCGGCAAACTCCTTAGTCAAAAGAGCCAAATATCAACAGGATAACGATTGAAATTTCTTTTGAGAGCCACATTTTTTGTAAAACTTAAACTATATAGGTAGGTACATTGTGATGAACTTAATTAGGGTGCATGGTGTTTTGTGGAAGAGCCACACTCAAGGGGCCAAAGAGCCGCATGTGGCTCGAGAGTCTCGGTTTGCCGACCGCTGGGTTAGAAGAGTGTGGCCACTCTGTCAGGATAATGCAGCGTAGTTGTTTTGGTTAAAGCATCTTACGTTTGTTTCTGTGTCAGTTGAGATGCCTGTGGTTGTGGAGACTGGCCATTCTCAGGTCTAAGGTAAGAGCATGAAAGAAGAGCTTTGCCCTAAAAAGACTCCCAGTTCCACGTAAGCCTTGTTCCCTTACTTTCCAAACCAAGAGGAGCTGGAATATAGAGGGAGGATCCATCTCCCCGAAGCAGGCGGCACAGGGCATACAAGCTCAGTTTGAACCATGGAGTCAACAGGCCGTGACTGGGAGGAAAGGTCCACGGTGGAATGCCGGTGTGCTGGAAGGCCGGGGAAGGACCTTCTACAATGATAGCCAAACAGGCAGCTGGTCTTCAACGCGCTTTTATCTGCTGACGGGGACCCACCCAACCCCACACCCCGAGCGGGAGAAAGTCAGGAAAACTGGAGGGGCGGCTCCATGGAAAGAGATAAGACTGACCCCTCAGCTGGGCTGTGAGTCACTCCGCCCCGCGGCACTCTGCTCCCCAGTCAGGGCATTCTTTTATTTTTAGAATCAAGATTGTGATAACGACCCTTTTTTTTGTTTCTTTTGTACAGTGCAGTGTGCGTCTATTGCTCTTTCCATCTGGCTTCCTCCGATAGGTTAGTGACTCTGCCTGATACCAAAGAAGCCCTCGGCCTGCCCCTCACGTCCTCACTGGCCCCGTGGCAGGGCCCCCGGTGGAATATGGCATTTTCCATTTTGTTAGAACATAAAAGAAGGACTGACCACTCCAGGCCCCTGGAAGGCCCGATGCCCTCCCTCTCCCCCCACTTTCATTACTGCTTAGATGACCCATGCAGGCGAGGGGGCACAAATAACCCAACAAACCCTCCACATTAGTTCCTTCTCTTCTAATGATTTAATTATGTCCTTGGAGCCCATTTATTTATATACAGGGGTGGGCAAAAGTAGGTTTACAGTTGTAACTCAAATAAACAATATAATGATTCATAATAATACAAGAATAAACTCTTTCACCCTGGCGGGGTAGCTCGGTTGGTTAGAGCCGTTGTCCCCATATGCCAAGGTTGAGGGTTCAATCCCCAGCCAGGGCACTTGCAAGAAGCAAGCAATGACTGCATAAATAGGTGGAACAACAAATGATTGTTTCTCTTTCTCTCTCTCTCTCTAAAAAAAAAAAAAAATCATCTACCAATAAAATTTGAAAACACAAACGTTCGTGTACTCACAACTGTAAATCTACTGTTGCCCACCCCTAAGGAATAGATGTAAGAAAGAGGGAAAAGGTGGGCCCCCTTTTTGCTCCTCTTCCCTTCCAATCGTTTAACAAGTTGGCCTTCGTGGCATTTCAGTGGAAAGGGAGCCTAGGACTTGAGGCCAGGAGGTCACCGGTGGTTAATTCCGTGGCCTGGGCATACGCGTGCGGTCTGAGACGGTCCCCTCGCCTGTGGTCTCCTGAGGAGCGTGAGGAGGACACTCAGGAGGGCGAGAGGCTGAGAAAGGTGAAGGCCCCATAGATGGCAGCACCCTGGCGCCCATGTCTTAGCTACAGCCTGGAGCTGTTCCTCCTCCTTCAGGGCCTTCTCACAGCCTGCTCGTCTTCCCCACCGCAGGCTGTGGTTCCTGCCTTCGCATCTCCCTGCCCTCCCTCCTTCTCTTTTCCCTCCCCTGGCTAGCGATTATGGTGCTCATTGTGTACCGTGCACTCAGCTCTAAACAGGAAACTCTTTGTCTTTACACCATCTGTACGCATTTCACTGCTGCTTTCCGGGGGAGCTCCTGAGCCTCACCTGGCATTTTCTAACCTTCACGTGGCAGCTTCACGTTCGATACTGAGAAGCAGGCATTTGCGTTTTCTGGGAACTGGATGGGATGGAGAGACTGAAGGCACTTCCTCCTCAGACTCCCTTTCCTGGGCGCTGGGGGCCTCCGCCTTCCCCGCCCTCAGCCCAGCCCGGCCTGCCTCCACCGCGGGCCACAAACTAATGCCAGTGGGTTTCCAAGCTCCTTTTTTTTTTTAGGAACTGGCTTTCAGACATCAGGCCGGAGAGCAGTCGTGCCCCCAGCGCTCTCTACCCCGCGTCTGAGGCTGGGTGGCAGATTCTCCTTTTGAGGATATGTCTCATTGATGTAATTCTGAAACAATTTGAAACCCACAGATTAAGAACATGTGTTTCTCCATGTCACATGTAGAGAGAGACTTCAGCTCATTCTGAAATCTATATTGAGGAATGTCTTAAAGAGAAATTGCAACTTCCCAGCTCTCTCCACTACAGATTACATGGCGTGGGAGCGCAGTGCCCGGTGTCATAGGCACACCCGGCTTCAAGCCTCCCCTGAGGCCTGGGGTCTGTGTGTGATCAGGGAGGCGGGTGTGCAGGGAGGCGGGTGTGCAGGGAGGCGGGTGTGCAGAGAGGCGGGTGTGCAGGGAGGCGGGTGTGCAGAGAGGCGGGTGTGCAGGGAGGCGGGTGTGCAGGGAGGCGGGTGTGCAGGGAGGCGGGTGAGCAGGGAGGCGGGTGTGCAGGGAGGCGGGTGTGCAGGGAGGCGGGTGTGCAGGGAGGCGGGTGTGCAGGAAGGCGGGCTGTGGGCAGTGGGTAGCGGGCAGAGGTGATGAGGTGGAGACATATGACTCCTCAGACTCACAATGTCAGGGTGGGGCTGCCAGCTTGCCCTTTGCCAGCTCCCTCTTCCCTCCTTTATGCGTTATCATCCTTCATCTGCTATCGCTTGGGACTTGGTTCATACTTTTACTATGGACATTGGCACAGTACTTCCTCCTTTTGTCCTAAGATCGCCTCCTGCAGGCTCCAAGGCGTGCCCTCTGCCTGCAGGACTGGGACGAGAGAATCCCGCTGGCCTTTTCTCCCCTCGGTCACACTGGATCCCGGGCCTCGATGCTCTCTGCTCGGCCGCTGTCTGTCAGGACTGCGGAAGCTCATCGGAACTTATTTACTTTTTTTCCTAGAAAATGGACATTTCTCCAAGGCGCTTCCTCCGTGTGCTGGGCCTCTCTGAGCCGGGTGCAGCGCGTTTGCGGTGGAAAGGGGGGCCGCGGCAGGTGCCCGCGGACAAAGGGTTAAGCGCTCGGACGGCGTTAGCAGAAGTGAAAAGCAGAGCCGATCCAAAACACATAACACATCCTCCAAAGTAAGCCAGGCTCGCCCCTCGTAATGGGTCGCTGCAGGCACGCCAGACCCTGCAGCCAGCCAGCCGCGTCCATATGGCAGAGCCTCCCGGCCGCAGCGTCTGGGCCATGTGATTCCAATCACAGCAGCCTGGGTGCCGGCCGCCGCGGGGACTGAGCAAGCTAAACACAAGCCCTTTTATAGCCGGCCGGCTGCGGCTGCGGGGTGTGTGTGTGTGTGCGCGCGCGCACAGAGGACGGCCTGGGAGGAGGGTGTGCTTTGGGGGACCTCTGAGGGTGGGGGAAGGGGAAGGGGCAGTTGATTGTCTGGAAGGGGAGAGTTAACAGCGAAGGTGATGATGCTACTTTTGAAGCTGAGACTCACCTGATGCTCGCACTTGCTCCTCGCATCCTCCCTGCCCCTGAGCAGGCTTGTCCCTGAGAGAGGAAATTGCTGCCCTAGCTGGTGTGGCTCAGTGGATAGAGCGTCAGTCCACAGACTGAAAGGTCCCGGGTTCCATTGCGGTCAAGGGCACATGCCTTGGTTGCCGGTTCCCCATGGTGTGCAGGAGGCAACCAATCTATGAGTCCCTCTCACAAGGATAGTTTCTCTCCCTTCCACTCTCTCTGAAAAAATCAACGGAGAAATGTCTCCAGGTGAGGATTAACAAAACAAAACAAAACAAAAAAGATAAAAAAAAAAAAGAGGGGATTGCTCTGGGGGACAAGGCCAAGTTCAGGTTGGAAGGCTAGGGGTTGCCAGGGCGAATGGGCCTGCTAACCTGAGTCTGGAAGGGGCCTGGGCAGAGGGCGGGGCGTGCACCAAGCCAGGCCTTGTCCCCGACACCCAGCCAGTGGAAACGGGTCCTCCGGGGCCAAATTTGTTTTAAAGAATGTCAGAAAGGAAATGTATGGCTTCCCACCTTCCTCCCTCTTTGGGCGTGTTTGTTGTGATTGGAAATCCTTCTGGTCCACGTGGCTGCAGCTTTCCCTCCTCTCTCTGTGCTCCTCTGCTCAACGACCCTCTGAGCAAACACACAGGAGGGCCCGCCCGGGACCCAGCTGCGGGGAGGAGCGGGCCTGGAGCCGCAGCGCTGGGACCCGCAGCCCGGCTCCTGGCCTCTGGGGCCGCCTCCCTTCACCCCCTGCCGGAGGCCAGAGGGGCAGCGGGGGCCTTAGTGCCCGTGAGCCCCCCCAGGGCCTGCAGTCGATGGCGCCTCTGGCCCTGGTTCCTCTGGAGGAATCACCTTGACTGGGGTTCATCTTGACTGGTCCTGTTTGGGGAGGAAATTTTGAGCTGCTCTGAACTTAATTAAAAGCTAAAAGCAAGAAACAAAGCTGGAGCATGTGCGCATCTTGGATAACCATGCATTTATCCAAGATCTCGCTCCAAAGCTAGTGAGCCTCCATCTGTTGGCACAGCAGACGCGCTTGCCTCCGGGACCGTTGGCACTCACGCTCCCGGCTAGAGGAGCACTGGGTGCCCAAGGCCACTGGGTGCTCCACCCACACCGTCCGCAGCCTCAGGCGCAGCCCCCGGGCAGGCGGGCAGGTGGCGGGGGAAGGGAAGGTGGCCTTTAACTTTCTTTCTTCCTCTTCCCGTCCTCCTAGACCTGGAAGTAACAATTGGCCATTGCACTGTCAGTTCTCTTTCAAAGAAATTATTTTGTAAAACATAAATCCCTTTAGTTTGAAGGGAAAAAGAACTCTACTGATACAGACAGACACAGAAATCCAGTGTCAGGCTCAGTGAATTACTGTTAGCAGAACATCTCCGCGCCGCCACCTGAGCCCACCCCTCCATGGGCCCTCCTCCAATCACAGACCTCTCCCCCCCCTGCACTTCCATGGTATTCTCTCATATTTAATAGTTTTATCACCTACTGTGTCTCTAGATTCAAAACTTTAATTTTGCTTATTTAAAAATATTTAATCTCAATGCTTTTAACAACTGTAGATACTTTCTCTACCCTTTTATAATTTATCTATTGAACAACCTTTAGGTAAAACTGGAATTATTATTTTTAAAATATATTTTATTGATTTTTTTTTTTTTTTTTTTTTTTTTTTTTTTTACATAGAGGAAGGGAGAGGGAAACAGAGTTTGAAACATCGATGAGAGAGAAACATCCATCAGCTGCCTCCTGCACACCCCTTCCTGGGAATGTGCCCTTAATCAAGGTACATGCCATTGACCGGAATCAAACTTGGGACCCTTGAGTCCGCAGTCCGATGCTCTATCCACTGAGCCAAACCAGCTAGGGCAGAACTGGAATTATTTAAATTCTACCAGCAACACACTCACTGTACTTAATTTTTCTTGCTAGCTATGATTTTGAGACTTTCCCCCCCTAAAAACAAAATGATAACACTGAATTTTAATGGAAGCCTGGTAAAATCTAAAAATAGACAGCACTTAAAAGGCTAAGAAAAAGAAACGTCTTTTGAATCTAGCCTGGCAATAGAAAAAAAATCATCGTTTTGCTGATGTTCAGGGTAGCTTTTCATTCTGTGATAACACTGATTTTGTGATGTATGTGCTGATAACATGTATATATATGTATATGTACATGTACATGTACATGTACATGTATATGATCATTATATTACATTTTATTATCTATGTTCTGGAAAAAGAATAGAAAACAGCTTATGGCCCTTTAAGAAAAAGCAAACGGCCTGAGCAGTGTTGCTCAGTGGTTGAACATTGTCCCATGCACCAGCTGGTCTACAGGTTTGCTTCTTGGTTAGAACATATACCTGGGTGGCAGGCTCAATCCCCAGTAGGGAACCTGCAGAAGGTAGCCAATCAATCTTTCTCTCACATTGATGTTTCTCTCTCTCTCTCTCTCTCTCTTCTCTTCCTTCCTCTCTCTGAAACTGATAAAAAAAATTTTAAAAAGAAAAAGAAAACCCACAGCCAACTTCACAAGCCAGTTTGGAAATGAAAATGCAGAGGTTCTGCTGATTTTCGGTTCTGGTTCCACCACTGCTGAGCACATCATCAGCTTTTCTCCTGCTTCTTCATCTGGACGATGATTAGGACCCACTTACAAATCACATGGACTGATTTGAATCCTGACTAAGAGAATGTCTCCACGCGGCAGACTGGCGGATTGCCACAAATCTAACCTGTAAGCATCTAGAATCTGTTGGAAGGAAGCTTTATGAAGAGAACAGAGCATGCCATCACAGTTTTATCCTGGTCAGGGACATCACGGCAGGCAGCCTGCCATCCCACAGGAGGCGCTGCTCTCAGGGTAAAGATCACTTAAAGGGCTCCTGCACTCTCACCCATGGGATGGTGGGGATTCCTTCCAGACTTATTGGGTCTTTGTAGACCTAGCTGGCACTTTTAGACCTAGCCAGTGCTTGTAGACATAACTTGCCAGCGCTTGTAGAACTAGCCAATGATTGTAGACCTAGTTAGCCAGCACTTGTAGACCTAGCCAGTGCTTGAAGACCTGCCAACACCTCCGACAATTCTAGCCAGTAGGGCTTGCCTTGGGTTCCATCTTCTGGAGGTTTAATGCCCTCTGCTGGAATCTGGCTCCGTTGTGCAGACACAGGACTGGTGTCCTTGTGCCTCCCGTGCTCCAAGGTGCCCACTCTCTCTCCCAGGCTATAGAATGGACCCCCAATGCTTCCCTCTCTAGTCCTTGAAACGTCATGCCCGTCCTTCTCAAACTCTTCTTAGCTTTAAGCCTTGGATGCAGGCATCTCAATGCTAAGAGGCCTCGTGGTGGTGAGAGAATAGGATGGTTTCGCTCTGGAGCTCGGTGCTAGTGATGGGCAGACACTCACTCCTTTTGGCTCCCATCATCTCGCATCCACTCCTAACAGAGCACTTGGCACTTTGTTCCGTAACTCGAGAGCTTCCACACTCTTCCAGCCATCACCTACAAAAGAAGTCCCCTTCACATGGCAAACCAGGTTACACAGACGTGTGTAGGATGGGTACAGGCTTGGCGCCCTTTCCACGGAAATTTCCCAGATTTGACTGCATGCGCCCTGATGTTTTCCATCCCTGCCATTCTCTGCTACTTTCTCGGTTCATTCGTTGACTTTTTAATGCCAATTAAGACTCAGGAGATTAATGTGATGACGTCCTATGCAGTCATAAGCTGCTGTTTGAACAACACAGCACTAGTGAACGTGCCGGACTCCCCCCTCCCACCTCTGGCTGGACTGTGGTCTCACGGTGGGCAGGAAGCCAAGCGGGCCCATGTCTCCTCTGTGCTCAGCCTGCCTTGCTGCCTGCCTGTGGCAGCTGCTCAGGTAACTGGGAATTGAACTGGGTAACTCTGCCAGGTCTGGTGCCCACTCTCGCCCGGTGAGCACTTGAGAGAACAGCATGAGGTCGTGTGTGTAAAGCCGAGAACACGGGCCTCACACCAGCACACGCTCAGCAAACACACGTTTCTTGGGTTTTCCTAGCCTGGCTCCCCCTCTAATTGACCATCTGCCTGCTCTGCAGCTCTTTCCAGCGAAATGAGTGGTCTGAACTCCATTAGCGGAAGGCCTCAGCCAGGCCGGCACCTTCAGGCTCTCTGAGATGCCAGGCGCCAGGGACGGCGGGCCCCTCGGGGACAGGCTGAGCCTGGGCGGGGCCCGGGGAGAGTCCTGGGTCATCTCCTGGCGGGACTCCCCTCCACGAGGAGCAGGGACTTGAGCTGATGATTAGAGTTTCTTCGCAAACATGAAAATTGCTTCCACATTTGAGAAAATTATAGGATGCGTTTGAAGTCAACAGGAAACTTAAGCGTTTCGGCATCACAAGTCCTGTTAAAAGCTCTTATTTCAGAAAGAGCCCCGGTTAAAGGGCTTGTGGTTCCCTTGGGACTGGCCGCTGGATTGTGGGCGGGGTGCGCTCTCTGGAGCTCATTTTTAAAAAAATCTGTGAATCTCCCGTCCCTCCCCCAAAACCCCGGACCACAGGGGGCGCTCCAGAGCCCTTCACGCTACATCCACGAGAGCAAGAGCGTACGAACCACGGAGGAGCTCACCCTGCAACAGAGACGCACCTCACTGCCAGTCTGGGTCGCACACAGCACCTTCAGCATTTTCTCCTGTAACCGTTGCCTGCGGCTCGCAGTCAGGTCACCACGGGGAATGTAGGCTTCAGCAGGGGCTTGGCGTGAGTCATCGCAGGAGTTGGTTCAGATTTGCAGCTCATCCCCTCCGTGAAACGCGAGCTTTCGGTTTCACAAGGTGTGAATTGGCGATCCCCATGGGAGTAATGGAACCCGTGTCTTCTTCTTCCAGGACGAGAGAGCGGGAAAGAGGAGGGAGCCCCGGGCCAGCGCTCCGGAAGCCTTTGCTGGCCGGCCGCCGGGATGGGATTGCAGGTCAGTGGCTCCGCGTGGTGCCCGCACGTCCTCACCAGCGCTTCTGGAGCCGTCGTGGTGGGCAGGGGGGAGGGAGCCACCCGCCCTGCAGCTGTCTGGGGCCTTCGAGCCCCAGGGAGTCCGTGGTGGGGAGATGTCAGTGCAGCTTGCAGCCCCGGCGCAGGTAAGCTTCCATCTGATGGACAAGGAAACCAGGTAAGGTGTGTCCTCTTCAAAGGCCAAGCTCCCACCACAGAATAGAAAAAAGAACCCCCTACCTCTTTGTTTGCACGATGAACACATACTTAGCTGTCCCCAGGCAGGGCTGTCCCGGGGCTGCATTAGGGAAAAGACGTCAGTGTGCTGAACGGTCTTTTTCTTTCCCGCTCCCCGTGGCTCATCTCGACTCATTGCCTTAACCCTGGCCCGGGGTCACACCCTGCCGTGGTTCTGCCAGTTTCCTCATAAAAGAGGAGCTATGTCCAATCATGGCACGCCACGCCCCTGAGAATGTACCCCCCTCCTCCAGGCTCCCATCTCCCTCGGGATTAAGTCCAGCCTTCCACCCAACTCTTAGGGCTCTGCGGCCCTTCCCGCCCCCTCGTCAGCCTCTCCCTCTCCCAGGGCCCGTTATCTCTGGGGTCCCGCCCGCTCGGTCTTGGCTCTTGCTGCTCTTTGTCCGGCATGATGTCTCAACCCCTTCTTCCCTCTCTACCTTCCCTCCCGCCATGTTTCAGCCCCACCGGCAGCCTCTGGGACCCGCTGCTCCGGGCTGCAGGCCTCCCCCGTGTGCCCGCCGTCCCTGCAGAGCCCCCTGCCCCTCACTCCCCGCATCTTGCCCATGTCACTCTGCGCACAGCCACTGTGATCAGCAAACAGCCAGCTCCTGGGCAGACCCTCGGCTGGACCCTCTCCCCCCACCCCCAACCAGCAGATTCGGGGACCTCTAATCTGTCCTCTTGGTGACACATCTCTTTTCAGAGAGGCCACTCAAGGGTGACTTCTAGATCCGAATCTCCACCCTGACTCCTCTTCGGCATAATTGTCGTGTAGATGTTTCAGCTTGAGGATCGCTTCAAATTCAATGGACTCACATCAACTTACCCAAAGGAGTTTTTTTTTTTTTTTTTTTTTTTAATATATTTTATTGATTTTTTACAGAGAAGAAAGGAGAGAGACAGAGAGCCAGAAACGTCGATGAGAGAGAAACATCGACCAGCTGCCTCCTGCACATCCCCCGCCGGGGATGTGCCTGCAGCCAACGTACATACCCTTGACCGGAATCGAACCCGGGACCTTTCAGTCCGCAGACCGACTCTCTACCACTGAGCCAAACCGGTTTCGGCTCAAAGGAGTTTTTTGAGTAGGAAAAGATAGAACTACTTTCCGCTAAAACAGGTTGATTTGAGAATGGCATGCCTTCTTTTCACTAATTTTTGGAGGCGACACTTCTTGTTATTGGTAAATATTCCATTGGGCTTTTTAAAAATATGTTTTATTGATTTTTTAGAGAGAGGGAAACACTGATGAGAGAGAAACATCGATTGGCTGCCTCCTGCAGCCAGGATTGAGCTCATAACACGGACATGTGCCCTGACCAGGGATCAAACCAGTGACCTCCTGGTTCCTGGGTCAACCCTCAGCCACTGAGCACTCCGCCAGGCTCCATATTATTTTTACATGGACATTAGCATTGAAGACGTGGTTAACATGGGATGGCCTTGGAGGCCTCTGGTTTCAGGCGGGGTGAGATGTAGTCAGTTCCGCACTTTGTGCGACGTGCCCCAATGTCAGGAGCTCTCCTCAGCTGGCTCCTGTGTGGCCCCCACAGATAGCCTGGGGCAGAAGCCTCTGTGCCCTAGGCTCCCGTAGCAAGATCTCACATGGAGAGAACTCCGTTTCTGTGCTATTTCACAGGCCGCGCTCCTGGCCTGGCCTCCCTGAGACTCTGTTGTGCTTGGACAAGAAGAAGAATTCTCCGTGAACTTGAAACTTTCATTTGGGTTGGTTTCTCCTCTTTCACTTCCTCCTCGTGTTAATGGCTGCCCATGTGTCCAAGGTAAACCATTTCCCCAAACATTTGATGTTTTATTGCCAGGTTATGAGGACCAGCCTCCTAATTTGCCCTGTAAAGTTCTAGAAGGTAAACATCTGAGCACCGGGTTTCATGGGTGTCAAACTCTCCCTGCGGGCACACGCGCCTCGTGTTACCTCTTTGAACTCCGAAGGAGGTTTCAGGGGGTGCACCAATGGTCAGCGCCAGTGCATTGGGGACATGCCTGACCCACACGTCTGGCCAAGGGAGAGGAAGCAAGTGCCAGCCTCACCCTACTTGTCAGACAGCCCCCTCACCCACATGCACACACATGTGCACACAGACAGGCACACGTTTGCCTGCCGCCCCTCCCCCCCAGTACACACATATAGTCTTTCTTTTTAAAAATATATATTTTTTTATTGATTTCAGAGAGAGAGAAGCATCAATGATGAGAGAGAATCACTGATCGGCTGCCTCTCGCACGCCTCTTACTGGGGATTGAGCCCACAACCCGGGCCTGTGCCCTTAACTGGAATTGGCCCCGGGGCCCTCAGGACAGAAAGGCTTTGAGACACCACGGGGCCGCACGCCTGCAGCTGTTTCCACATCTGGAACCCCCTGGGCACGCACAGCAAGTGCTGGCCCCGGAGTGGGAGGACAGAGGACTGCGATGAGGATGCCCACTCGCTCCCTGGACGTGAACTTACGGCCCCGCGGCTGGCAGGCAGGCAGCCAGCTCTGGGAGCATCGGGGCAGCCAGGCCGGGCGGGGCGAGCCCCCTCCCAGACCCCTCCTCTGAAACACAGGCTTCTGTGTGGAATAAACACATGCAGACTGGGAGTTAGCTTCCCTGTCCACTTTAGGAGGGGCTTGTCCGAGAAATGGAATCGTCTCATATTTAAAATACACATTTCCCTTATTTACGCGACAATGCTGGCGGGCCCCGTGGATGTCATCGTTGTATTCGATCCAAAAGGCACTCCTAGCGTGTGTTTCCAGGAGACGGTGGCTCAGGGCCCCGGCCAAGGTCACCTCGCAGCCGGGGCTGAGGTCAGGCTGCGGCCAAGGGCATGCAGGGCCCGGTGCCGCCCACACGATGGGCGCACAGACCCCGCAGGCGGCTGCCCCGGGATGTCCCCGGCTTCCGGTCCCGGCAGCTCCGGGCGAGGGCCAGGGAGTATCCTCTGCTCGGGTTTCCACTCTTTTCACCATAACGAGGGGCTGCGCTGGAGAGGGACAGACCTGGGGAAAGGCCAATGCTGTCCCCAGAAATCTCTGCCAGTTGGATGTTTCTTTGAGGTTTTTTATTTTTTTATTTTTACATGAGACAATGAGGGACGGAGGGAGGGAGGGAGGAAGGGAGGGAGAGGGGGAGAGGGAAGGTGACCGGGCCTGCCGTCAATCCCATCCAGTTCCATGGAGCTGCCTCCAGGCGCAGAGTTTAGCTCAGGACACAGCCCTCCCCCCCTTCTTTCCCCCCCCCCCCCCGCCCTTCCACTGTGGCTGTTGGCACGGCCCTCGGGGCCATTACACATGGCACAGGGCAGGGAACGGCGCTGGCCTGCCTGCTTCCCTGGCCTCGGGCTGGGGCCTGCGCGGGGAAGGCCCCGTGGCTGCCAGGGGAAGCATTGCCTCGGCCTGAGTCACACGGACGGAGCTCTGCTCTGTGGCCACGAGACAGGCGAGCGCAGAACACAAAGGCCCCTGTGAAGGCCGGAGCCGGCTGCCGAGGCCGCGGAGCCACAGGGTCCCCCCCGCCGGCCTGCGACTCTGCCTCGGGAGGGCACTGCGGGCTCCCGGTGCTTGGTGACAGGACCCCTCAGTGTGTTCCCGGAACCCCGCTTTGCAGCCTAACGGTCCTGGCCAGGAGGACGTTGGAAAGTCTGTGTTCACCCTCGGAGTGTAATTAAAACACACGGAGCCGCGCAGAAACCCGGGCCTGGAGTCCTGGAACGTCGGAAACACAGGCTGAGCCCGGGAAGAAGGTCAGGTTTCCTCCCGAGCGCCGGGTTTCCTGCTGTCTGCCCCCCCCCTCCCGGACAGCCTGCCCCAGACTTGTCGTTGATCATTCTGTTTGTTTTTGTTTTAAATATATTGAATTTTACAGAGAGGAAAGGGATAGAGAGTTAGAAACATCGATGAGAGAGAAACATCCAGCAGCTGCCTCCTGCACACTCCCCACTGGGGATGTGCCTGCAACCAAGGTATATGCCCTTGACTGGAATCGAACCTGGGACCCTTCAGTCTGCAGGCTGACGCTCTAGCCACTGAGCTAAACCAGTAGGGCTAGTTGATCATTCTTAAACCTTTGAGTTATTTTCCTCATCAAAGATTAATCAGTTTCATAGTTACAAGCATTTGGTGTTCACGTATGCAAGTGTTTGGTGTTTACATATGCAAGTGTTCATATTTCATATTCCTTTGCGTTGGGTTCATTTGTAAACACGTATTACCATGCACCTACTGTGTGCAAAGGGAATGTGGGTGTGTCACCGTGCACCTACTGTGTGCAAAGGGAATGTGGGTGTGCCACCGCGCACCTACTGTGTGCAAAGGGCGGGTGCTAGGGAGACAGTTGTGAGCAAAACCATACCCTCCTGACCCTCCATCGTGGAGCTTCTTCAGTCTTTGCGGTGCCCCTGCGTCTCCCCATCCCATGAAGATCAGGCCGCTTAGCTGGTCTTCCAAAGTGAGCCTGACTCTCAGAAAGTGTCCAATAGTTCAGAAAGAAGAGTGAGTGTAAGCACAGCACTGTCGCCTGCCCGCAGTTCTTCACAGAGCACCGTGGGCACATGGTACCCCCACAGCTCGAAGCTCGTTCCAGGGGCTCCGTGAACCAGTGGTGGGTCTCAGCTGCCCGGCCAGGAGGCGGGTTTGTGAGCTGAGCCGAGTGTTTATTTCTCGGTGCAGTTTCTGCATCCCAGTCACCTGTTTGTGTTTGTAAACATTTATATTCTTTAACCTCCAGATAGGTGGAGCTAGGATCCCAGGAGTTGAGCTAAAAAATATGCATTTCTTTCTTTTTTTAAAAAAAAAAATATTTGTATTGATTTCAGAGAGGAAGGGTGAGGGAAAGAGAGAGAGAAGCATCAATGGTGAGAGAGACTCATCCATCAGCTGCCTCCTCCACATTGGGGATCAAGCCCATATCTGGGGCATGTGCCCTGACTGGGAATCGAACTGTGACCTCCTGGTTCATAGGTCGACACTCAACCACTGAGCCACGCCAGCCAGCGATGCATTTCTGTTTTTTTCAGTCCGCAGGCCGACACTCTATCCACTGAGCCAAACCGATTTCAGCTATTTTATTGATTAAAAAAAATTTTTTTTTTTTTTCAGACAGGAAGAGAGAGGGATAGAGTTAGAAACATCGATGAGAGAGATACATCCATCAGCTGCCTCTTGCACACCCCCTACTGGGGATGTGCCCGCAACCAAGGTACATGCCCTTGACCGGAATCAAACCCGGGACCTTTCAGTCCGCAGGCCGGCGTTCTATCCACTGAGCCAAACCGGTTTCGGCATCTTTCTTCCCCTTTAAAAACGGTAAGCAATACATCTTTTTAGACCTGGACCCAACAGCGGGGGAAGACGGTGGGCAGCCAGGTTTCATTAAGCCTGAGCTTCAGGGAGACATTGTGGATGTTGACAGCAGTTTCGTGGAATCCAGAGGAGAACATTTTAACGTCGAAGTGATTTGAGTTTTTTCTGTGGAAACCTATGTATAATGAGACCAAGCTAACATCTTATAAAAAGGTGTTATAGATAGACCTGTAGGAAGATTATCTAATTTAAAAGCCTAGAGTTCCGGTTATAAAGCCTGTAGCTAGCTTAAAGCTTATAATTAGAAATTGGAAAGTTTGTGTTAACAATAATCACAAGTTCAAGGTGTTATTGCTGTAACTGGAGACAGTAAAGATTCATCCGTTCATGTATTTGTTAATTCAAGTATGTGTTAGACACAAAATTTAAAAAGCAGATTTTTTTTCTACATGACATGATTCTACATTCTGTCCATCACTGAAGTTCATAAATTCCTCTAAAAATGTAACAGTACTTTACAGCTGTTAAAAGAATCTGGGAAGTCCATGTTTTGACACTCACATAAATTTATTCTATACTAGAGGCCCGGTGCACAAAATTCTGCCTGGGTAGGGTCGCTAGTCAGGTGATCGGCACAGTGATGGGGGGTGTTGGCACCCACTTGGCTTGGGGCTTGTGGGCAGCTCCTGTTGCCCCCTGGTGGTCAGTGTGCATCATAGCGACCAGTCATTCCAAAGTTCAGTCGATTTGCATATTAGGCTTTTATTTTATAGGATGCATACATGTAAATATAGGAGGTAGACATAGTTGATGAGTACTTACTATAATTATTATAAGATACCCTAAGACTTGTTTTTTTTTTTCGTTTTTTTCTTTTGAGACATACTGGACGAAAAAGAAATTGGCAATCATATAAACCTGAGCTCAAGATTGAGTTTTAGCTCACTAATACCCCATCTTTGACATGGAAACTCGGAGTTATATGTCTCCGGGTTACATCTTTTTGAGGGCACCCATCACGGTTCACAGGCCTCTGTCTGTTCCACTGCGCCCAGCACACCTAAGTGAACCTCACGGCTGTCTCTGCTCCGAGAGGAACGCTGCTGGCTCTGACGTCCTGGCAGGCGCCCCTTCTCCACATAATTAAATTTCAAAAATCACTTCCCTTCTGCAGAACTGTCTGTGCACCAGCCGGCTCCCTGCCAACAGCCCTCAACTTCCAACGTGGCCCAAGTTATCGCTGTCAGCAGGCAGGCTTTCTCCATTTTTCTCTTCCTCCAGACCCACCGGGAACCGCGACACCCAAACCTCACTGCTTTCAACAACAACAGGCGGCAGCTCTTACAGAACAGAGAGCTCAGAGGGCCCTGCACTGGAGGGCAGAGTGGGAGTAACTGAGGGTAATGGGTGGGGCTGGGAGGACTGGAAAGGAACGCAGGAGACACTGCGACAGTCCAGGGCCAGCTTGATGGGGTGAGAAGTCAAAGAGGTGGGACTCAGGCCCATGAAGGGACTTTTTAGAGAAGGGGTGTGCTCGGATGTTGTAAACTGTGCATGTCACAGACAGTTTGTGGGCTCAGCAGGCACAGTTCCTATGCCCAGGGCTCCAGGGAAAATAAGGACTGGCCGCCTGAGCACTGGCGAGCAAGAATTGGCTGGACACCATTAAGGTATATTGTATTATAATCGGCACTTTACTCTGATGCATAAAATTAACTTAACCATCTTCAGATATGTTAACCCAACTAACTTTATAAATTATGGAGAAAAATGAAAGGAACTTAAAACAACATGTTTTTTGTTTTGTTTTGTTTTGTGTTTTTTTTGCTGCAAAAAGCTTTATTGTTTCATTTGGCCCAATGCCTGGGAGAGGGCTCCGGGGTGGTTAAAAGAATGGCTGGGGTTTGAGGAGAGGCACAGGCTAAAGCCAGACCCCAGGGGGTGCAGAGGGGCCCGCCAAGGCCTCTGAGCTCCCCAGGCTCCCAGTCCTGCTGGAGGGGGAGCCTCCAGCCCAGCCTGGGGCCGCAGCCTTCGGAGGGGAGTCAGGTGCTGCCCATCTCCTTGATGAGTTTCACCTCCTCACCCGGAAGTGGTTCTCCAGGAGTCAGAGCTGAGGGTCTGTGGGCAGAACCAGGGCCTGCAGGCCCAGAAGGCCCGGGGCAGGCTCCCCTCCCAGACCGGGGCAGCTTGCATGGCGCCCTGAGTTGTGCCCCCTCATCTCCGGGCGGCTTCTGCTCATCCTGGAAGAGAAGGCGGCCACTGTGCTGGGTTTGCAGCTTTAAAAGATGCTCAGCGAGGGAGGCTATGTATGGGGGGGGGGGGGGGGCAATGGTAAGATGTACACAGATAATAATTTAAAAAAAAAAAAAAGAAATAAAAGATGCTCAGCGAGGGAGGGTATGTATGGGGGGGGCAATGGTAAGATATGTATACAGATAATAATTTAATAATAAAAAAAAGAAGATGCTCAGCGCCTTCGTGCTTCTCCGCCAATTCGAGGAAGAAGCGCCCCCGCCCTCCAGAGCCACACAGAGGCAGGTGTGGGCGCCCTCAGAGGCGGGCTGGCCAGGCGGCTGACGGCAGCCTCTGTCTCTGTGGAGTAATTCTGACGCATTTGGGAGCTCCTGGTTGCTCAGCAGTAGGAGTTACGGTGTGTTCCAACACGAGTTTTATCAGCACAGAACAGTCAATGTCACAGGCAATTTTTTAAGGCTGTATCTTTTGAAGGTGAAGTCCAAGGTTGAAAGTCTATCCTGGCCCTAACCAGGTTTGGCTCAGTGGATAGAGCATTGGTCTGTGGACTGAAGGGTCCCAGGTTCAATTCCGGTCAAGGGCATGTACCGTGGTTTCAGGCACATCCCCAGTAGGGAGTGTGCAGGAGGCAGTTGATGGATGTTTCTCTCTCATCGATGTTTCTAACTATCCCTCTCCCTTCCTCTCTGTATAAAATATATTAAAAAACAAAAAACAAAAAAAAAACCCTCACTCTCACTGTGAGGAGTGGCCTCCCGGACGCTGAGGACTCGTCTCCTTGGAGATGCTGCAGAATGGAGCAGTGACAGGATTGGCCCTGACCAATATATTTTTTTTTATTTCAAAGAGGAAGGGACAGGTATTGAGATAGAAACATCAAGGATGAGAGAGAATCATTGATCGACTTTCTCCTGCACGCTGCCCAAAGAGGATTGAGCTTATAACTCCAGGCATGTGCCCTGACCGGTAATCGAACCCTAACCTCCTGGTTCATAGGTCAACACTCAACCACTGAGCCATGCCGGCCAGGCGAATTTTCTACCATTTAATGAGCCATGGCCAGGGTGCCCCCAACAAGCCCGGGGGCTCAGCCTGGGGAAGGGGGAGGCTCACGGTTGGAGCTGAAGCTCAGCCTTAGAGGCAGTGGCTGCTCTTCTCACCCTCAGATCTGTATCCCCATTTTCTTCTGAGTTCTCTTCTTTACTTCTGACTAGTCAATCCCTCGTTGCTCCAATCCCGCTGTAGTTAACAATTCTTTATAGTAAAGGTGCACTGTTTAATTGCTGTGTGGTTTCTCTCTCCTGATTGGACTCCGGCAGATACACATAGGATGGGGGCTCCGGTTTGGTACCAAGGGAACGTGCCCCAGAAGAATGGGGAGTTGGAGACATCTGAGCTATAAGTATTTTTACAAGTTTGTGCAACAAGTATATTGCCCATATTATAATAAAAAAATAAACATTTTAAAGGGGTGAGCCCTAGCCCGTTTGGCTCAGTGGAGAGAGCGTCAGCCTGAGGACTGAGGGTCCCAGGTTTGATTCCAGTCAAGGGCGTGAACCCTTCGGCTGCAGGCTCGATTCTATGCCCGGGTAGGGGTGCCTGTGTGTTGCTCTCACATCGATGTTTCTCTCTCTGTGCGTCTCTCCCTCTTGCTTCCACTCTCTCCCAAAATCAATGGAAAAATATCCTCAGGTGAGGAGTAACAAAAATTAAAAATAAAATAAAGGTGTGAAAAAATGCAATGCAAGAAACAGGGAAAGCACATAAAGGCCCCAGTGTGGTAGGTCTGTCTGTGGCAGAAACAGGTGCCATACGAAGGGCAGAGCTGCCAGGCGGAGGCACTGCCCAGGCAGAGCCCGGTGAGCCCTGTGGAGGGGCCCAGAGGGAGGCCACGGGGCAGGAAGGGCTCGTCACAAGGTCACCAGCTCTGGGCACGGCACTGGGCCGCGACAGGTGGACAGCCAGGCCTGTCCGCTCCCAGCACACCCTGGACCTTCATGGCAAAGCGGTGCGTGTGGGGAAGTGGATTCATTGGCCTCAGCCCGTAGGCAGCGGGAGGAGTCTTCCTGGCGGAGTCCGGGTCACCTGCGGCTCTGAGCCGCCCTGACCAGGCCCAGCTCTGACATTCATCTCCGGGTTTGTACCGCCCCCCGCCCCCCCCCCCCCCGGTTCCCCTTCCACTAAACACACACACACACACACACACACACACACACACACACACACACACACTTTCCACCTGGCTGCTCCCAGCCCCGGGGAGGCGTGCAGTGCACACGAGGGGAGGCGGTTCCCAGGAGAACGGGGCCCCCATGGGAAGTTGGGGTGTGGGGCTCAGACGGCAGTCCTGGGGAAGGAGCAGGCCAGGCTGATGGCCTCCCTTCCCCGGCCCCGGGCCAGCTGAGCGTGCGCCCGGCTCCGCCCGGCCCCTCCGCGCCGCCCACTTACCTCCGCAGCCGGTTCCCCGAGGGACCCCCGCACCCCACCCCGCACCCGGCGCCGCTGTGGGAGCCCCGCTCCCCCTGCGCCTGCCCCCGCCCCGCTGCCCGGAGGCCGGGGAGAGCCTGCTCCTGTCCCGCCCAGGTGTCCCCCGAACCGCAGCCTCCGTCCAAGTCCGATCCCCCCCACTCAGCCGCAGCGCCGCGACCTCCGTGCTCCCGAGGCCCGACCTCCGTGCTCCCGCCGCGGGCCGGGCCGCCACGCTCCTGGGGCCAGGCCGCCCCCGGTGGGCTCCGGGGGGCCGGGGCCGGTGAGCTCCGGGGCCGGTGGGCTCGGGGGGGGGGCCAGTGGGCTCCGGGGGGGCCGGTGGGCTCCGGGGGGCCGGTGGGCTCGGGGGGCCGGTGAGCTCCGGGGCCGGTGGGCTCCGGGGCCGGTGGGCTCCGGGGGGGCCGGGGCCGGTGGGCTCCGGGGGGGCCGGGGCCGGTGAGCTCCGGGGCCGGGGAGCTCCGGGGGGCCGGTGGGCTCCGGGGCTGGGGAGCTCCGGGGCCGGTGGGCTCCGGGGGGGCCGGTGGGCTCCGGGGCCGGTGGGCTCCGGGGGGGCCGGGGCCGGTGGGCTCCGGGGCCGGGGAGCTCCGGGGGGCCAGTGGGCTCCGGGGGGGCCGGTGGACTCCGGGGCCGGGGGGCTCGGGGGGCCGGTGGGCTCCCGGGCCGGGGGGCTCGGGGGGCCGGTGGACTCCGGGGCCGGGGGGCTCGGGGGGCCGGTGGGCTCCGGGGCCGGGGGGGCCGGTGGGCTCCGGGGCCGGGGGGCTCCGGGGGGCTCCGGGGCCGGTGGGCTCCGGGGCCGGTGGGCTCCGGGGGGCGGTCCGGAGCCCGGCCCTGGCGGCGGGGGCGGCTGTGCAGAGTTCTGGGAGGTGTTGGTGCAGAGGTCCCGGGGCGGAGAGGGGCGGGGAGGCAGCCGGGGGGCGGCGTGGGGCCGGAGGGGGCAGAGGGGGATCGGGACCGGGGCGGAGCGGAGCGGGGCGGGGCGGGGAGGAGCGGGCCGGAGGGGGAGACGGGGAGCGGGCCGGGGCGGAGCGGGCCGGGGAGGAGCGGGGCGGGCCCGGGCGGCAGCCGGGGGCGGGGTGCGCTGGGCGGGGAGGAGGCGGGCGGAGCGCCGGGAGCGGGTGGGGCCGCCGCCGCAGGGAGCCGCGTGCGGGAGAGGCCGGGGGAGGCCGGTGGCCGCGGGCCGGAGGGACTCGGTGGCCCCGGCAACTTCTCCCGCGTCCATCGGGGCCCGCTGGGGGCGCGGCGGGGCCGGAGGAGCGTGCAGCCGAGGTGAGGGGCGCGGGGCGCGGGGCGGGGCGGGGGGCTGGGGCGCGGAGGGAGACCAGCCCTGCCCGGAGCCGGGGGCTCCCTCGTGGCTCCCCTGCGGCGGCCCGGCCCCGGCCCGGCGTGCACCTCCCTCGCTTTGTTCCCGATCCTCCATCCCGGGGGGCGGGGGCGGGGGTGGGGGTGCGCCGAGGTCCGGGCTGCGGGGCGCACAGCCGGGCCCCACGGAGCAGCTCCACGCGGTGTCCGGTCCCCGCGCCCGCGAGTCCCCAGCGCCGCTCGCCAGGCCGTCGGGGCGCCGGGCGGGGGCGCTGTGCGGGGAAGGGGCTGCGGCGGCTCCGCTCCCAGGCCCGGCGGGCGGGGGATCCCCGGAGCCCGCTGCCGGGCGGGGTGGGGCGAGGTGCCGAGTTTCTGGAAAGCCGACCCGTCCCGTCCCGAGTGGATGGAACGGATCACCGTTACCAGAAGCAGATCGGGAAGAAAAGAGCCCATTCTTCCCTCTACCGGCCGCCTGGCCAGGGCGGGGAGACTGCCCGCGGAGTTTATCTGCAAGAAACGGGGGAGCCTGGGATGGAGGCTTCCGTGCCTCTTCTGACCTTTTAAATATTTTATTGATTTTTTATAGAGAGGAGGAGAAAGGGATAGAGAGCTAGCGACGTCGATGAGAGAGAAACATCGACCAGCTGCCTCTTGCACACCCCCTACCTGGGATGTGCCCGCAATCAACGTACATGCCCTTGACCGGAATCGAACCTGGGACCTTTCAGTCCGCAGACCGACGCTCTACCACTGAGCCAGACCGGTTTCGGCCTCTTCTGATTTCTTAAAACAGACATGCATTGCTTCTGCATGTTCCCCGCGGTGGTGGCCTGGTGACCCTTGGGATGTCCCAGGCGGCCTCTCCGGCGGGTAGGACCTGTGTTCACCAGGTGGTGAGGACCTCGGGGTCCTGGTCGCCTGGCTATTCACCATTCTCCTCCCTTCCTCCAAGGCCGCTGACATAACTGTCTTAACGGCTTGCACCTGGCCACCTCCCATCCCCGCTCCAGCAGCTCCAGGCAGAGTCTGGAAGAGGTTCCAGACAGAGGAAGCCGCCCAAGGCTCTTACAGGTGCTCCTCAGGCCTGGCTTCCGCAGAACAAGTGTCAGTGGCCGCTCTTCCAATCCCAGCAGAACCGATAACACGTGTGTGTGTGCACACTCAGGGACACTTCCTGTACCCTGGGAGGTGCTGGCTTTCTGACAACGCAGCCTCCAGAGCAGCATGGGTCTAAAATAAGGTGGCCAGACGTCCGGATTTTTAACAAGTCGTCCCGCGGCGTTTTAAAAAAGTCCCGATTAAAAATTTTTTTTAAAAAAATCGGGACTTTTTTTTAAAAACGCCGCGGGACGAATTGTTAAAAATTGGGACTGTCCTGCCCAAAGCAGGATGTCTGGTCACCTTAGACTCTAAAAGCAAAGCACTGGGCCATGGACGTATGTCTGCTCAGCTGGTGGGACAAGACTTGTTGCTTTTGGGTCCGAGAGGCTTTCTGAGTGTGCCAACGCCGTGGCAGGGCACCCGGGGAGGAGACTGTGTTATGTACAGAAGGAGGCGCTAGAGGTCTCAGCGTCAGGTGTCCACACGGGGACAGCCACGGCAGCTGCTGCTGAATCTGGCCTCCACCTGCCTTTCCAGGCTCATCTCCTGGCTGTTCCCGGCCTCCCTCCCATCCATCCCTCGCCCCCATGTGAACACACATGCACCTTGCCGGACCCAGCACACCACCGCCAGGCTGTGAGTGCCAGACCGCAGTCTGGGATGAAGGAACACCCGGCCTGTATGTTCCCACACCACTTGTCCGTCTGTTGATCCCCCACAACATCCTTCTGTGTCTGTCCAATTCCGTCTCTACGAGGCTTTCTTTCCCATCCTCTCCAGGCCGCTAAGCTCTTTCTTTTTCTTTTTTTTCAATATATTTTTATTGATTTTTTGCAGAGAGGGAGAGAGATAGAGTGCTAGAAACATTGATGAGAGAGAATCATCGACCAGCTGCCTCCTGCACACCCCCCACCGGGGATGTGCCCGCAACCAATGTACATGCCCTTGACCGGAATCAAACCCGGGACCTTTCAGTCCGCAGACCGACGCTCTACCACTGAGCCAAACCGGCTTCGGCCGCTAAGCTCTTTCTTCTCTAGTAGCCACTGCCTCTTCCGGAACATTTTTTTTACACATCTGGCCATGCCACCGTATACAGATGTGCAAGCTGTTCACACCCAAGGTCTGCCTGTGGAGTGGAGGCTGAAATCCAATTTGCATTTTGCTTGCCAAGCCCCTGGTGCAGTCCTCTCCTTTCCCCTGAAGGGGGCGCCTTGTAAGATTCACCCAGAGGCGCAGTGGAGAGAGGCGAAAGCCGGATGGCCACCATCCCGCACTGCTGGGCAGGGCAGACACCCTTTTAAGGCTCCTTGAGTGAGCGAGGAGAGAAAGGCCTGTCTCTACAGTGGTTTGGAGGCAGAGTTCTCATACGTCGGTCTGCAGGAATGCGCTTCCGTTTCCTCTATTGCACGTCTGGGCGATCAGGTGATGCGCAGATGTCCTCTGGATTACAGGGGAGAATCCGGGCGAGTGCATTCACAGGTGGGCACCCATGTGCGCCCACAGGTGTTGGGCCTCCTCAGCTGATTACCACTCAGGGCGCTAGGGTTTACAGCTCTAAAGTCCGATCGTGATCTGCTGAGAGAGTGAAGGGTGCAATATAAGGACTGAGGCGATAAGGAGCTGTGCACTCTCACATGCGCTAATAAATGGGATTGAAGTGCCATGTCCTAGACAAGAATTTAAGGCATCCTTATGTGACAAACTCGAGTTAAACGAGAGAGAGAAGGAAGGCTCGGAGTCGCATGTAGTTAGCTTCTCCGATGAGGTCCACGTTTGGGATCACCCGTGAGAAACACGGTGTTCCCGTGGCAGCAGTGTGCAGGCTCAGCTGGCTGCAAGGTCCTTTCCCTGCCCCGCATTCGTGTGTAGTTCAACACGCCCGACAATTTGTGGGGCAGCCTGGAGATGTCTTTTTAAGCTACAACCAACAGATGGGCCATCTCGCAAAGATGCATAAAAATGCGTTGTAAAATAATATACTTGTAAATGTCAAAGAACTTGCCAGTTGTAGGAAAGCCCTGAATGTCCAGGATTTACCGTGTAACATACGCTCACTTGAGAGATCATGCCGATACTCCCGTTTATGGCAGAGGAAGCTTAGGACCGGAGGCTCAGCAAGGGCCACAGAGGTTTCGTGGGGGCGCAGCTCGGACGAGCTCTCAGAGGTCCTGGCTCTTACTTCATTGCTGTGTCTTCCATTGTTGGCTTCCGTTATAGAAGGTCTATCTGACATCTCAGGGCATTATTAGAGAAATAACGCTCTTAGCATCCCTGTGGGAAGTAGGCATGTGATAAGTACTTGCTGAATGCAGGAATGCATCAATGAGCCAGTTGATAGCTTACTTATTGAAAGTAGTTATTTGGTATGGCATGAGCCAAAGTCCTTTGGAATCCATTATGGTGGAATTTAACCTCTGTGTTTGTATTCCTTAAGTGCAATAAAGGGCATTGGATAAACTTTATGGGAGAGATGGGTAGGAATTGTTTTCCATAAAAGAAGCCAGAACCCTTCACAGAAGGGCATCATGGGAAAATCCAGGATTGGGAAGCCATAGGTCTGCCCCACACGGGCCTCCCTCCTGCAAGTCTTAAACATCACCAGCCCCCGTGTCCTCGGGGAACCCCGTAAGTCTCAGGGTGGTCAGAAGGATCAGAGTGCTTGAGAGCACTCTGCACACTTTGGGACATGAATAGTAACGAGATGAGAGTCAGAACGTGTGGCCTGGGGCGGGCTCTGTCTCCATCGTCCCTGCATTCCTCCGCAGAGGGCAGCGCTTTGTGGAAGGAGGAAGGAACAGAAGCCTGCACAACGGTCCCCCAACACTGAACAGGTGGTTAGTGAGCCCCTCCCATGGCTTCAGACCTGCCATCTCTGAACTTGGGTAAGACCGCTGTAGTGTTAGGCAGAGGAGCGACTTGCATAGTAGCCTAGTCCCCTTTAGATGGTGGCGAGGGCTTAGGAAAGCAAGACCGGCAGGAAGCTCACCAGCTGTCACAGAGCGGATGGCCAGAGGCTGTGCCAGCAGGGTGGGGGGACCGGCAAGGGGAAGGTTCCCGAACTGTAAAGGAGGGGGAACGCACGTGGCAGGTGAGAGACTGTGGAGGGCAGGGAGGGTGATATCCAGGTAAGGTTGTTTCCTGGCCCTGGCAACACAGAAGAAGGGCATCATGGGAAAACCCAGGATTGGAAACTGGGGGGGGGGGGGCACTCACCCAATTAAAAAAAATATATTGATTTCAGAGAGAGGAAGGGAAAGGGATAGAGAGAAACATCAATGATGAGAGAGAAAATCATTGATTGGCTGTTTCCTGCATGCCCTCTTCTGGGGATCAAGCCCACAACCCGGGCATGTGCCCTTGACTGGAATCAAATCCGGGAGCCTGCAGTCCACAGGCCGTCGCTCTATCCACTGAGCCACACTGGCTAGGGCTACTCACCCATGTCACACAGTTATGAAGTCCCATTGCGGAGACTGGACCCAGGCCTGATTCCATGCTCCTTCCTCTCTCCCGTCCCGCCTCAACTGCTAGCCCGCCCGTCGCTGCAAATGAAGCAGCTCTAGGATGCGGAATCTCTGGCTTTTCTGAGTGAGTTAATAATTGTAAGAAGAATCAGAAGTGCCCAGTCCGCAGCCCTCCCCCAGAGCCAGGCCGGCAGGTGTAGGCCGGTGCCCGAGAAGGTTCCCACCGGCTTGTGAGATGCCGTTCTTATCTCGGATTCCGTCTGGCCCGGGACCCAGCGCTCCTCCCAGGCCCCCTTCCAGCTGGATCTGCTTTGTTCCCATCCAGGAGGCTTGCAGATGGGGTAACCCAACCGGCCGCAGCGCTCATTGTGTTGCCATGGTGTTGGGTTACAGGTTTCTCTGACATTCCTGGTTTGATTTCTGAATGTGCCTCTTGGACGTGGTTCTTCCAGAGTTACTCTGTTAGTACGTGATCCCCATCCATCGGGAAGAAGATTTCTTAATTCGTCACTTTGGTGGGCAGGGGCGTCACAATGGACTAACTCCGTGGTTGGCAAACTGCAGCTCGAGAGCCACCTGCGGCTCTTTGGCCCCTTGAGTGTGGCTCTTCCACAAAATACCACGGATTGGGTGAGTCTTATTTTGGAGAAGTGGCGTTAGAAGAAGTTTAAGTTTAAAACATGTGGCTCTCCAAAGAAATTTCAATCGTTGTGCTGTTGATATTTGGCTCCATTGACTAATGAGTTTGCAGTCCGCTGGGCTAACTGGCTTGTAGGCTTTCTTTCAGTTGTAAAACTCAACGATTCCACGTAGCCATAGGAGGGTGAGGAAGCACAAGAAAACTTTCATGAAAATGTAACAGCTCTGATTTGTAATGTGCTGTTGCTGTGCTCGCTGGCCTTTGAACAGGACAAAGTGACAGGTAACCAGCGCCCAGAGCCAGGGGGACTGGTGAAAGGTGTTGGGTCTTGGTAAATCCAGATGGAGAAATTAGACATTGCTAGGCGGTTATTTATCTGTCATCTCGAGGGCCGTGGACACTGTGCATTTCAAAGTCCCTGGTTCTGGGTGTAAGTATTGAACTAGCAGAATGGTCACGGAAGAACCGGAAAGTAGAGCAATGGCTCGGTGGAGGCGGTGAAGGCGGAGCGATGGAGAACAGGGCAGGTGTAGGATGTAAGTAAACACAGTACCCACGCAGGCCGTAGGCAATCAAGGTGGGGGCGTAAATTATTGTAGACCAGGGGAACCACATTCGGCCCGCGGGAAAGCGGTTAGGAGGATGCTGATGAAGTGGTGGCATTGCTGAATCCTAATGGGATAGACTGTGAAGATGAGTCAGGAGAGGATTCAGCTTCTTCCTGGGGAGACACTGGAGCCAGTGACGGGAGTGTGTGAACCCATTTGGAGCCCGGTAATGCCGAGGCCTGGGCCTCCACGCCTAGACGGTGGCCGGAGGTTGGGTGTGCCTTATCAAGCATGCCAGGTGCTCTGCTGGCTCTTGGGTTGCGTTTAGAGAAGTTCTGCCGTTGGGTGAGACTTGCCTGTACAGGACTGTGAGGGCTTAGCCATGGTGGTAATTTGCCGGAGAAGGGCAAGAGATTTGGAGGTTATCCACATATAAATGCGGTACAGTTTCCCTTAATTCAGGTTGATCCATGATTTGTGGTTTGACAGGACTGTTTTAAAGAGAAACATCTGGCCCTGGCCAGGTAGCTCAGTTGGTTAGAGTATCTTCTCAAAACACCAAGGTTATGGGTTCCATTCCCGGTGTGGAATCAACCAACGGATGCATAAATGAGCGGAATAGCGAGTTGATGTTTCTCTCTCTCTCTTTCTCTCACCCCCTCTCCTTACTCTCCCTCATTCTAAAAAAAATGAAAAAAAAAATCAATTAAAGAAAACAAAAACATCTCTCTAAAGAAAAGATTTGTTAGATGTATAAATTATAAGCATATTAACAGTAAAAATTAGTAGGGAAAATTTCAATCAACTTAGAAATAGCTGTTTCGTAATAACTATAATCAAGAAGTATTTCCATTTCTTCAGAGAATCCATTTCCTGAGAAATACTAACCGGCAGTGTTTTGCTTAGTTCTGTTATTGCTTTCCATGTGATTGGAGTTTTAAAAGTACCGGTCTTTAAAAACTTAGGGATGTCACCAAAGCCGGTTGTCCGGAGTTCCACCGTAGCCATTCCTCTCGGTGTGAGGAAGTGGGGTCTGGAAGGAGGCTTGGCAGTTGCCGGAGCCCGGGTGTCTGTTGAGGAGAGCATGTCACTGCAGCGTGTGTGGCATTTCTGATGAGCTGTCTGTCGCAGAGCGCAATCTGGACGGCCTGACACATCTCATTAGTTAGAAAATGCACCGAAACTGGCTTGGCGTAAACAGAGTGCAGCCAGCGCTTGGAATTTTCAGCCAAGAATGAATGGGAAGTTCTGAAAATGGATGAGCACGCACACATGCTCTCGTCGCCATTAAATGACACTTTGCATAACTTCCTTACTCTCGAAAGGAAGACCTGCAAGCATCAAGAGGGTGCATTACCCATTCTTGAATAATTTCAGCGTGTGCAAGTCCAGTTAGATTTCTGCGTGCAGTGGAAGTCAAAACCAACTTTAGAAGGTATGTCCATGGCAGTGATACAGACACGAGGATTTTTTCCATTGAAAATTCTTCTCGTGCCGAAACTAGTTTGGCTCAGTGGATCGAGTGTCGGCCTGAGGACTGAAGGGTTCAATGTACCCTGGTTGCGGGCACATCCCAAGTGGGGAATGTGCAGGAGGCAGCTAATGGATATTTCTCTCTCATCGATGTTTCTAACTCTCTATCCCTCTCCCTTCCTCTCTGTAAAAAAATCAATAAAATATATATATTAAAAAAAAAGTAAGAAAATTCATCTCGTGAGTGCTGAGCAGGGACTAGATTAAAATATTTGACTTCATGAAGGAAAAGATGAGGAGCAGTTTGGATGCATCCATTTCGTCTCACAGTGCTGGGTGGACAAGTTGCACGTTGTACCGTCTCACTGGGCGTGCTTTTCGTTTTTGTCCACTGGGCATTCTTGAATCTGTTCAGCTGGCATGAGACGAGGATGGGGCTCACAGCTGATAGTCTGCCTGCGGCCTCTTACACATTGGTGTTTGCGGGCGGCCAGCAAACTCACTTGTGGAGATAGCGAGTCGGACCTCGGACCTCACAGAGCACACAGGTGGTGATTTTAACCACCTCAGGCTGGGGGGAGACACAGCTGTTCCTCGGATGTCTCAGTGGCCAAATTAGGTCTCCCCGGGAGGAGCTGTCTCCTGGTGGAATCGGCTCCCGTCTTTCAACCCGTGGTCTCTCTGGTGCTCTCTGCAGATGTCATTGATCCTGGATCTCTGGAGATAAGTTTCAAGGTATGGCTCCTCGTTCTGAGGCTTCAGTCCTCCCTGCAGGATGATTCTTTGGAAACTTGGGAACTTGTGTTTGACCCCTGCGGGTGGGGTGTTCTAACGGAGAGGAGAACGCCCGGGCGGCCTCTCGGCGGCGTTGGATACTTCCCCTGAGCTCTTTGCCGTTCGGGTGGGGGAGTCTCTGGTTAGGGCCAGTGTTTTGGGGCGGTTTCCTGTGCAGTACAGTGGTGATATGAGGGTAGAAGAGGAAGAGGACAATGGAAAAATAACAGGGATTGTTTCAGAGCAAAGATTCTTAGAATGTAGGGCAGTGGTCGGCAAACCGCGGCTCACGAGCCACATGCGGGCTCTTTGGCTCCTTGAGTGTGGCTCTTCCACAAAACACCACGGCCCGGGGGAGTCTGTTTTGAAGAAGCGGCGTTAGAAGAAGTTTAAGTTTAAAACATTTGGCTCTCAAAAGAGATTTCGATCATTGTGCTGTTGATACTTGGCTCTGTGGACTGCTGAGTTTGCCGACCACTGATTTAGGGCATCAGACTATCTGGGGGGCTTGTTAAATCCCAGCTCACTGGGCCCCACGCTCGCAGGTTCTGACTGGCCTCTGGGGTCAGGAGTTGGCATTTCCGAGACATTTCTGGGGACGCTGCTACTGTTGTTCTGGGACCACTTTTGGAATACTGCTGCCCCGAAGGCTCCACGCTGGTCTCTACTGAATGGGGAGCTAGATGCATGGGTACCACGCGGTTTCTCAGGGTTTGTTCTCCTGTCCCTGAAATGGTACAATAATAGTGTTTTCCAAGCCTTTGAAAGGAGAGACATCTTTTTTCCAAGCTACATGTTGTGTGCAACTCCAAATTCAAAAGAGATAATAGCCCGTCCGGTGTGGCCCAGTGGTTGAGCATCAACCTAGGAATCAGGAGGTCACAGTGCGATTGCCCAGGTTTCGGGCGCACTCCCCAGTGTAGGGCATGCAGGAGGCAGCCGATCAAGGATTCTTTCTCATCATTGATGTTTCTTTCTCTCTCTCTTCCTCTCCCTTCCTCTCTCTGAAATCAATAAAAAAATATTTTTGAGAAAAGAAAATGAACTGTAACTATGCTTGCTAAAGCAGAGGTAGAAGACAGAGGATTCATATGTCCCTGTCCTTCTTACTCCCCAGGGGTCCCCCTGAAGAACCTAATACAGTAATGAACCCAGTGATAGAGATGATTGCTAAGGACCCTAGCAGCTGCAGCTTTCTCGTTGATTCTATATACTCTTAAAACAGTTGAAAGAATCTGACCAAAAGACAACTCTTTAACATAAGAAATTGTATTTAGAATACCTACTTACTGGTGTACTCCGATACTCCGTAAATTTGAAACTTTCATGGTGACATAAAAGAATTACATTTCAGGTAGAAATAGGGAAAGTCTTGAAAGAAAGGAAACGGGGGCGGGGGGTGGGGATGTGTGATTTGGGTAACAGGGATGTGTCTTCCTGCTTTGCACTCAGCAGGTGTGTGCCATTGGATTGAAATAATTGAACCCGTTCTTGTGAGTCTGGTGGTTACAGCTGAAATTGAGTTTCCTGATCTTTCCTGAATTCTTTGCTGGAAAGATTCTCCTGATAGGAGGGAGAGCAGGAGGGCCAGTGTTTCAGTAAAAAGAAGGAAAGGTTTCCTAAGTCACACAGGTCCCAAGAAATGTCTGCCTGCTGCTCTTGGCTCTTTCATTCAACCGCTTTCAGAAGCCCTAACATGAGGGAAATGTAGTGTGACTTGACTTTGGTTCTCAAAGATTCTCTGTTCTGGGTTTTTGGAAACTTATTTTTGCTTGTCTTTCTTAGCTCACTGTCCTAATAAGCCAAGATCTAAATAGAAACAAATTATGCCGAAACCGGTTTGGCTCAATGGATAGAGCGTCGGCTTGGGGACTGAAAGGTCCCAGGTTCGATTCCCGTCAAGGGCATGTATCTTGGTTGCGGGCATATCCCCAGTAGGGGGTGTGCAAGAGGCAGCTGATCGATGACTCTCTCTCATTGATGTTTCTGGCTCTCTATCTCTCTCCCTTCCTCTCTGTACAAAATCAATAAAATATATTTTAAAAAAAAAGAAAGAAAAGAAACAAACTAAATACCTGTAAATACGGAACAGTCTCTGTGCTGTATTAAGTGGAGAGGTTCAGGAACGGAACAAGGTACACTGTATGCAGCCTTTTGAATAAAATAATGGTTTTCAAACTGTGAGTCATGGGTGGTGACATCCATTTAGTGGATCAGATTTTAAAAAATAATTTTTTAAATTTAGAAACAGACTTAAAAAATTTTTTTCCAGTGGCTTTCAACTATTTTATTTTATTTTATTTTATTTTATTTTTTAGCCAAAGGCCATACTAAGACACATCCAAGATAGTATGGATTAGAAAGTATGTACATATATTGCTTGTAGTGAGTATAGTTATTGTTTCTTGAAACTTTAAGGCATATATTTATATGCATATATCTGTGTATAGGTATGTGTGTGTGCTATATATGGCATATTAGTCAGGGTTCTCCAGAGAAACAGAACCAGTTGGATGTGTATATGTACAGAAAAAGTGTCATTATAAGAAACTGGGTCACACGATCATGGAAGCTGGTAAACCCCAAACTGGCTCTGTGGACAGACTGCCAGAGACGCAGAAGGGCTGATGGTATGGACCAGTGGTCGGCAAACTCATGAGCCGCTGTTTGCCACTCTGTTGACTAATGAGTTGGACTACCCCTGGTATGGACAAAAGCTAAGGGCAGCCGTCTGAGAATTCCCTTTGCTGCCCAGGCAGGTTTTGTTGTTCTAATTAGGCCTTCAGCTGGTTAGATGAAGCCCACCTTGTCATGGAGGGCAACTTGTTTTACTCAGAGTTCACAGGTTTAAATGTTCTTCTCACCCCCAAACACCTTCAGGTTGAAAAATAAAACGAACAATCACATACAAGCATGCTAAGTGACGAGGCAATGTGTCTTACGTATGTATGTGTATATATCTATGTGGGTCTTTGTATGAATGCTCCTAGGATGGCTGGCTGGATGGAGAGACCCTGGAGTTTGTCAGGAGGACACACACAACTCAGGTCAGAGCCTTAGCTGGAGCAGAGCTTCTCAGTCTGGGGAGAGAGTCATCGGAGGAGGGAACCCTCTAAAGTGCGTACGTCTGTGCTTCTGACCTTCCTCACTCCTTCCTGCTTCTCCGTTAAGAATGAAGTTAAGCCGAAACTGGTTTGGCTCAATGGATAGAGCGTCGGCTTGGGGACTGAAAGGTCCCGGGTTCGATTCTGGTCAAGGGCATGTACCTTGGTTGCGGGCATATCCCCGGTAGGGGGTGTGCAAGAGGCAGCTGATCCATGACTCTCTCTCATCGATGTTTCTAACTCTCTCTCTCCCTTCCTCTCTGTACAAAATCAATAAAATATTTAAAAAAAAAAGAAAAAGAAAAAAAAAGAATGAAGTTAAAAAAAAACCCAAAAACCCCACAAAGAAGGATGTTTACAGTTTGGGGTGGAGGGAGATAGAAAGCAAAGCAATTCTGGAAAAACGTTGATGGGTTGAAGCAAGAAAAGACAGAAGCTCTGAGGGTGGAATGTGAGGGAATACGCACTAGGGGCCCCGGCTGTCCTGAGCTCCGAGGGGGGACGCAGTACCCAACGGTTGCAGTGCTCTTTGCTGGATGAAAACCAGTGCTGCTTCGCCTACGCCCCAGGTTTTACCCAGACACAAACCCTCATGCGGAGTGATGAAATCTCTGCTGGTAATGCCCTCGGTCTGTAGAGCCTGTGCCAGATGCTCCTGGGATTCCCGTGACCCTCTCTCGTGCTTCACTAATGTGCTGTTCGACAGATTCTTAAAAATATTGTAGACATACCCTTTGAGTGACAGGCGGCCAGCTCTGCTCTGGAGAAGCTTTCCTGGGGACGAGGGATTGCTATGCACATAACTCAACAGGTTGATCATTTTCTTAAGGCTGGGAAAGAGGCCAAAACATTATTACCTTTTTATTTTAAAATGTAATATATTTTACATGGGAAAAAAAAAAAGCACAGTCCTTGTGAATGATAGTGAGCCCTCTACGACCTGGCGTGACATAAAGAAATGATTCATGGATCAGCGGTTCTCAACCTTTCTAAGACCATCGGAAAACACAGATCTTTACATTACGATTTATAGCAGTGGCAAAATCACAGTTAGGAAGTAGCAACGAAAATAACGTTATGGTTGGGGGTCACCACAACATGAGGAGCTGTATTAAAGGGTCTCGGCATTGGGAAGGTTGAGAACCGCGACATTAGATAGTTCAGGTAGCCACTGACGCCTGGGTCAGGCATAGGTGTCCTTAGGAGGCAGGGATGGGGTGGGGTGGGGTGGGGGTAGGGCTTATTCTGGGATTGCCGTTAGTGGGAAACTTCCGGACACGTGATCACCCCATATGGGTCTGGCCTTTGAATTAGAAGCTGTCTCCCTTGGGCCTCACCACAGAGCTGCTGCATCCAAGAGGGTCTGGATTTGTAGGTCAGACACACTGCATTGCGATCGATCGTGTGGCCGCTCAGATTTGGGCGGGATTAAAACAGTGGGTGTGAAAGGACTCGTTCTGAACAGCGAAGGCAGCTGCTTCCGCGGCTGCCCGCGCCGACCCGAGCCCGGGTGTCTCGGCGCTCATTCCTCTTGCCCGGCTCTGCTCCTGGGGCGCGTCAGGCAGCGGTTTGCCTGGTGACGAGGATGTCACTGAGACACGTGCTCGGCTTGATTTCGGCTCCTCCGGGCTCACCCTCCGCTCAGACACCTGAGCTGGCGCTGGGAGAGCCACTCAGTGACAGCTCTGCATCCTGGGCCACGTCGCCAGCACCAGGGACCTCTCCCTGGGGAGGCCGCCAGTTTCTGGTGGGCAGCCCAGCAGGGATGGCATTCTTCTGCAGATGGACCCTCTTTCCGGACGCTAGTTGGCAGCTCTGCAGAGGGTCCTGGTGGGCACCCCAGGGCGCAGAGCCGTGTGCGTGGAGCGTGTTGGCGGAGCTGGCTCTGGGCCTGGCCTGTTGCTGTGGCCACTGGGCTGCTCCCGGCGGGGAGAGCCTCCCTCCGGAACCAAACGCAGCCTGGCCGTCTGCCAGGAGAGGTATTGTAAATACATCAAAGCCGACCCTGGGCTGAAGTTCTTTCTAGACAGAAAAAAAGGAGTGGTTAATAAATAACAGTCCGTGTTTGAGCAGAGCCCTCAGATTCAAGATCATCCTTCCTCTGGCCGGTTTGTCACAAACAGTTTATGTCCAAGTCCTGGTTCTCTCCGGTCTCCCCTCCCCCCCTCATACACACAGACACAGACACACACACACACACACACACACACCCCGTTCAATTCCGTTGTACACTGTAGTACAGGTCTGTGCAGCTCTTCACCTTGGCGCTGAATTTCTCATTCTGTTCTTTCCTATGAGGTCACTGAGGAAAAGGAAGTTGGGAGAGCAGGGAGAGAAACATAATCCTTACCTATTTCCGTGTGTTTTTATCCCCCTTTTGAGCTTTGCATGGGATGTGATCTTACAGAAAACATACTTTTTCTGCCTTTGTGCTGGGTGGGTGAGCGTGTTGGAAACAAAAGCATGGTTTTATAATATACAGTAGGGGTGTTGAACTCAATCAGAGAAGGGGCCAAAATCTAAAATCCAGCCTAAATCGCGGGCCGAATGGTTTACTGAACAGTCATAAACTGTCATTGTGATGGAAACGCAGCGGAGTGCAGTGATGACAGCGCGGTGCGGGCCACATTGCAAGGCCTGGCGGGATGGATTTGGCCCGCGGGCCTTGTGTTTGACACATGTGATATACAGAATGATATTTGGCAGAATTATCCACAGGACAATTTGTGATTCTACTGTGGAAATATTGATAGTTCTCTCTTTCCCCTCTCCCTCCCCCCTTTCCTTCCTCCCTCCCTTTTTTCTTCCCAGCCCCATCTCTCCCCTCTCTCCTTCCTGCTAAGTGTGCACATCACCCTGGGGCTTCTGCGGCCTCTCACTTCCCTTCCTGCTCCTCACGCCTTGCTGCTGGCCCATCTCTGAGCATCAGATGCACCCGCTGGGGGTGAGGCAGTGGCCAGTGGGCTGGTCTGTGCCGGGGAAGGTGTGTGTGGTGAGGTCACCCAGGAGGCAGGCGAGAGGAGTCCTCTGTGCTCATTTCTGTCGGATCGTCTCTACATTTCCTATTCGGCATTGGGTGTTGTCTCTTTTACATGGATGCTCTCCGCTCCAGAGAACTCTGCTGGGAGAGGCTGAGGGGCCGCATGGCCTGCCTCCCGGCCTCGCACACAGCATCCTGAGTCCACGCCCCTCCACGGCAGGAGCGGGACTTGGGACACCCGCACTGAGGCCCCAGCTGGTGAGGATGGGGGATCGGGGCGTCTGACTCCACATCCTCCCTCCGTTCCTCCTGGGGAGGGAGTGGGAGCAGAGCCCGCGTGCGTTTGACAGGCCATCTGGGACCTCGGAGGGCCCCCAGCCTGGCAGCTGGTTCCATTGCCTGCGACGCCCATCCCGCCATCAGCCTGGATGACAGACTGTCGACACTTCCCGTCAGAAGCGGCTGCAGGCCCGTCTGGAGCGGCGCCCGCTCTTCCCCGAGTGCTGAGGATGCTTGAACTTGGACCCGATCTCCCTGCACGCCAGACAGGCTTCTCCTCTTCTTTAAAGGACCTGGGGGAGCAGGCCACGCTCTGGCTGCTCGGCCACAAAGAAGGTGGGCACCTTCGCCAGGTCCCACCGCTCGGAAACCTGCTCCCACTCGTCTCGTGCTGTTCACGTTCGCATCCCGTTGGTATAAGGACAGTGTATTTCTTCACCCCTCATCTCGTTTCCTCGGGGCAGGCTTCCTCTCTCGCCAGCGGTGCTCCTCTTTGAGGTCACCGAGCTTATCCGTTTCTCTCTTTATTGCCTCCGCGAGGGCAAAGTTTACCTCCTGGGCGCGGACTCCGTGTTTATTGAGTTGTCACTCTCGGCGTTTCTGTTTCCCGATGGCTAGTGTAAAGACGAAGCATTGCGCCACGTAGTTCTCGAGTTTCGTCTCTTCAGGTTTTGTGCGGTGAGTTGTGGTTCAGCCTGCTGGTTTGTTGTTATTTTAATGTAACCAGCTTCTCTTGCTGCGCTCCGACGCCAGCCATTGACGAGTATCCGGCTCAGGACGGGTGACGGTGAGAGGATTCCCTCCCGTGTGTACACACGGAGGGCGAGCGTGGCTGTTTTGGATGGTTTTCGAGGTCTTCTGTCCAGTTCTTGGTCCTTTTGGGATATCCGCGCACATTCTGTTGTCCTTTCTTATAAGTTTATGTTAAATGATCCATTTTCGAGTCCAGTTTCTTCCACCAAACAGTGTTCTTCTTCAAGCTAGAAGAAGCAAAGGCGCTCTCCTGGCAAGTTCTTTTCCTCTTAGAGCTAAAAAGAAAGGCCCTCCAGGGCCCACCGTTCACCTCTGTCCCTTCTCGTACCTTCCTCTCTCGTCAGAGGAGCATCTCCTTGATGCTGCAGCTGCCAGCCTCCTCTTGCTGAGCTCGGAGGGCGAGGGGCTGTGGTCGCAGGCTGGAAAGGAGGCTGGAACAGAACCCGGAAGGTCTTGGAAGTGCGGTTCGATGTCTGGGCTCAGCTGGGCCTGTATCCGAGGAGGTGATGGCGGGCTGGGCCTGCAGGGCCGGGGCGTGTGCGGGGCAGGGGCTGCGCAGGGCACGGCTGGTGATGGGTGATCTGAGGGGTCACAGTGTGGCGATGTAGCTGATGTAGAGGACAGACTTCCCGGGCCGGCAGCTGGCTGGATGTGGGGGTGAAGTGTAGGGAAGAGGGCAGTATGGCCCGGCCTGGCCAGTGTTGCTCAGTGGTTGAGCGTTGAACTATGAACCAGGAGGTCACGGTTCGATTCCCCGGGCAGGGCACATGCCTGGATTTCAGGCTCAGTCCCCAGGGTGGGGCGTGCAGGAGGCAGCAGATCCATGATTCTCTCTTATCATGGCTGTTTCTGTCTCCCTGCCCCCCTCCCTTCCTCTCTGAAATAAAAACTAAAAAAATATTTTAAAAAATGCCCTCTGAGGTGTCAGAGGTCTGGAGCTTGAGAGAGAGGTCTCGGCTGGGGAATGTCCCAGGTTTCCTGTCCCCCCATCGGTGTTTGAGATCCGCTTGCAGGTCTTTCTCACCGCCCTCCTGGAACACACGCAGGCATTGCCTTCACTAGGTTGTAACCCCTGGAGCCCAGGACCGGGAGATTGGCTTTGCCTTGGCCTCCGGTGATGTCTGCCGTGCCGGCTCTGTCCCCGAGGGGAGCACATGTCTGTCCAGTGAATAAATAGACGATCCATTGGCATTCCCACCGGTCTTGACAGAATGCCCTTTAAAACCTAAATTGGTCATGGAATACTACCTGATGTGTTCCCTGTCGCAGGCATCCCCTGAATCAGGAGAAGGAAACGCTTACTGTAGCTGCGTATGGTCACAAGGTGATTGCAGGCTCCGGGCAGGGAACGTGAGGACAGGATGGTTGCTGGCGAGGCTTACCAGGGCGCACTGTGTGATGGCCGGGCCGGGCCGCGCCTGTGGGTTTGCAGAAAGTGAGTTCGTCTTCATACCCATCTTAGGTTTCCTCTCTTATGGCTTCTGTTTTGAAGAGGTGGTTTTTTCAAACTGGGGCATGGCGAGGGGAGGAGGGACCCAGCGCGCCGCCTCCTGCTTTTTCCTGGCAGACGGATTCGGTTTGAAATCTGCATCCTTTCCCCTCTGTGCATGGTGCCCGACTGGGACTTGGACCTACTCACAGCCGCTTCGGGGAATGGACTTTGGAGCCGAGGGGAATCGCAGCTGGAGGTGCCGCCTGGACCTGGCAGCGGGCACTGTCTGAGCCGAGAAGGAAAATCCGAGGTGCCAGCTCCGGCCGAGGTGCCAGCTCCGGCCTGCCGAGGTGCAGCGCGCAGGGGGCCAGCGGAGGGGCCCGTGTGATTAGCCGAGAAAACAAGGCTTAGGAACATTTGCAGCCTGACAGCCTGGAGCTTGCCTTTCCATAACGAACCTCCGTCCTTTCCAGATGCTTCTGTCCAAGTCGGCACGCACGGGCGGCCCGGACCTCTTGCCTGCGGGCATGGAGCTGCGCCTGCGTGCTCTGAGCTGCTGGGTGGCACCCTGGCCTGGGACCAGCTCTGAGGGAAGGGCCTTAAGAGGCATTGCAGCTGGATACAGGCCGGTGCTCCCATCACCCTGTGGAGGCCACGTTCTGATGTGTGCCCACGCTCGGCAGTAAGGAGGGCAGCGGCTTCTCGGAGGCAGAGCCCCTTCTGAGCGGGACAGTTTTGTGCTGTTGTCCATCAGACATCCTCGCTGCAGCCCTACGCCGCTCGGCCTGCTCCGTAAGCCACTTGCTGAGCTGCACGTTCATTTCTCTGGAGCAGCGTTCCCAGCCTCTGCCTCCTCCTCAGCCACAGCGTCACCCTGCTGACCTTGTCAGAGCTGCCAGGGCCAGGCCTCGTTCTCTCAGCATCTCCCGTAACTGCATTTCTCCAGAACGGGCGCCCTCCCAGTCCACAGAGAGGGACGCAGGGCTCAGAGGGAGGGAGGGGTCAGCGGCAGAGCCGGTTTGGACCCAGTCTGATTCCCCAGCACGCACTCTGTGGACTGCACTGTGCTGTCCCCCGCAGCGCCGTGATCCTGGGAAAAGGACTCATCGGCACGGTGCTCTGGTGAGAGAGAAGTACCAGGTGTACTGGTTAATAAGGCAGCCTTTTTTCAATAGAGTCAGTACACATATGTTGATATATATATAATGGGATTTGATATGTATGCTATTTTTGTTGTATTGACAGCGAGCTTCAAAACGTCATATGTCACATTTGCTGAAGGTGTTAACACTATAGATATTTTTAGGCTTAGAAATGTCGAATTTCATGCCAAAAAAAGAGCACTCGTGGGAAGTTTTAATTCATTATTTTGAAGAAAAGTGCTGCTGAAAGTTATCGTATGCTTCGGGAAGCTTATGGTGAACATGCTCCATCTCAAGATACTTGTGAACTCTGGTGTGAACGCTTTAAAAGTGATGATTTTAATGTGAAAGACAAAGAACGTCCAGGTCAACCGAAAAAGTTTGAAGACCAACAATTACAAGCATTATTGGATGAAGATGCGTGTCAAACTCAAAAACAACTTGCAGAAAGATTAAACGTTGCTCAGCAAACAATTTTCGATCCTTTACAAGCTATGGGAAAGATTTTAAAGGAAGGAAAATGGGTGCCACATCAACTGAACGAAAGACAAATGGAAAACCGAAAAGTCATCAGTAAAATGGTGCTTCATTGGCACAAAAGGAAGTCTTTTTTTGCATCGAATTGTGACTGGCGATGAAAGTGGATTTATTTTGAGAATCCCAAACGCACAAAATCATGGGTTGACCCAGGTCAACCATCAAAATCAACTGCAAAGCCAAATTGCATTGGAAAGAAGACAATGCTCTGCATTTGGTGGGATCAGGAAGGTGTGGTGTATTATGAGCTTCTAAAACCAGGTAAAACCATTAATACTGATCACTACCGACAACAAATAATCAATTTGAACCACGCTTTGATTGTGAAATGACCAGAATGGGCCAGAAGACACGGCAAAGTAATTTTGCTTCATGATGACGCACCATCTCACACTTCAAAACCCGTGATAGATACGTTAAAAGATCTTGCCTGGGAAGTATTAACCCACCCGCTGTATTCACCAGACCTTGCTCCTTCAGATGACCACTTGTTCCGATTGATGGCACACGCACTTTCTGAGCAGCACTTCAAAACGTACAAAGAAGTGGAAAATTAGGTTTCTGAATGGTTTGCCTCAAAACAAGAAAAGTTCTATTGGGACGGTATCCACAAATTACCTGAAACATGGGGAAATGTGTAGCTAGAGCTGGACATTACTTTGAATAAAACATTTTTGATATTTCTCTTGAAATTATTGTGTTTTCTTTGATTACAAAATCCGCATTATTAACCAGTACACTGGGCAATTGAAGAATAGAGTGAATTTCATATCTGCTTCCTGAGAATTGAGAGCAGTCTAGAACTGACTTTCTAACTCAGCACCAACATCCGAACCAGCAACTATAAGAGCTATAAGAGCGAAGAGATTTTAAAAGAAATGTAACAACATGATATATTTAAAAAAAAAAATCTCATGGAATTTTCACAACACTCCCAACTTTTCTGGAGAAAGTTGTTTGTTTTTCTTTCTGAGAGTACCATGAAACTGGAGTTAGGCATTGTCTTTGGTGGCTTCTGGACAAGTTATCTTGGATGACTTCAATATTTTTGCTTTAAAGAAGAGGATTCTATTTCTAAGTTGCTGTTCTATTTAGGTCTTCAGGGGTGGGACCCTATGAATTTGCTATTATCGTAGACCAAGACCTATATATAGAGACGCTCAAATTAAATGTGGTGTAAATTCATGTCTTAAAAAAAAAAAAAAAAATAGAAGAAGGAGAAAGAAATTACTGTGTTTGAAAGCCAAGCTATAAAAAGAATGTGAACTCACACGAGAGCCAAGACAGGATTTCATTTTCCTAAGCAAATGGCCCGAACTTTCCTTCCCTCCTGTGTCCCACAGCGGCCGCATGGGGAGATGCAGATGTTGCACCGTCAGGACCGTGGGCATCGACAGGAGGCGGCATTGGAAACCTCCCTGGGAGCGCTCATCCAGGGCCTGGGCTCCCAAACCCAGCCTGCGCTTCGCTCAGTGTCATTCTGCTCACGGCGCATCCTCCAGGGCCTGTCTTGTTGTGTCTTGTTATTTGTTATTTAATATGCACTCGTACTCATTGCCCTCATTTTTCTTTAAAGTTAAAATTCAGGTTCTTGAGAACAGGCATGTCTTGGGCCACCAAAGCTAGACTAGTACCCTCCAATGGTGCCAATCACATTTAAAAACTGATCTCAATACACATAGCAAGTCCCTCCCCGCCTCCCACCCTCTCCCCCAAAGCAAAGCGGGAAGGACAGAGAAACATGGGGAACCTTTGGGAGAGTCCTTGGACCTTGGCTCAGAGCGGAGTGGCTGGGTGTCGGCTTCCGCTGGTGGTGTGAGAGCTGAGAGCGTTACCTGGTCTGCGTGTCTGCCCCCCTCAGGAGCACTCAGGCTGCCTGCCCGCTGGCCCTCCCGGAATCACAGGGGGTTTCTGCGTGGAAACATGCACAGCTCACATCCCGGCCATCGCTGGGTCTTCTGAGAACACCACGTGGCTAAGGCACTAGGGCAGTGGTTCTCAACCTTCCTAATGCCGCGACCTCCTGTTGTGGTGACCCCAACCATAACATTATTTTCGTTGCTACTTCATAACTGTAATGTTGCTGCCGTTATGAATTGTAATGTAAATAACCGTAGTTTCCGGCGTATAAGACGACTTTTGAAACGAAAAAATGTCAACCGAAAATCGGGGGCAAAAGACCAAAATTGCACAAAAATTACCTGCAGATCTTGATGGCAAAGTAAGTCTTTTTCAAGTGGGGGGTAGTCTTATACAGCGAATATAGGCCTAAACCTACCATACCTGTGTTTTCCGATGGCCTCAGGCTCTACAGCAGCGGTTCTCAACCATCGCCTCAGACCTGGGTGAGCTGCCACATCATGAGACGCCAGGGGGACATTCTCAGAATTTCCAGTGGCCCAGGTCCCTCAGCAAATACCGATGGTCTTGGCATTGGTGCTGACTTGCTTTCCCCGGGTTCTCCCCAAGGGTTCCGTGCGGAAGCAGCCTTTTGTGCCGGGAACTGTTCCTCACCTGCTTTTTCTCCCCGTGGGGGTGGCATGCTTTACGCTTGGGCTTCTCTGTGCATAGCTCCCTGTGGGTCACCATCCCGCTCTGCAGGGTGGAGGCCTCCCTGGCAGCGCCGTGCCACCGAGCTGAGGCTTCCGGCGGCCTCTCCGGGACCCGGGGGCAGCAGCCTGTGTGGCCTGGCCTGTCCGTGAGGACGGAGGGAAGGTGACTCGGGCTGGGGCTTGGCGAGAGGCTGGGAGCAGCTCACACACACCTTTCGGCTCTGGCAGCGGCTGAGATGTAGGAGAGATTGGAGCCGCTGGCTGGAACACCCAGAAACTCTCGCAGGGCCAGGGCCGGGGAGAGAACGCACGTGGTGTCCAGCATTGGGTGTCCCAGTCCCATTCTCTCCCCTCGCCCCACAGGCTGCCTGCAAACTGCCCTGTCTCCGGGCACCTGCCACCTGCTCCTGGGCTCCAAGCATTGCTGGGCTTTTCATAGGAGCCAGTGGTTAAAATGGGAATTTCACAGAACATTTGGCCATCGGATAGGGTAACTACTCTATGTTTTCAATACTTTTCTCCCTCTTCTCTAGTTCATCTGCATTTTTTTTATTTTTTTTTTATTTTATTAGTGGTTTCAAATGACAAGCGAGGTGTTTTTTTTTAAAATATATTTTTTATTGGTTTCAGAGAGGAAGGAAGAGGGAGAGAGAGAGAAACCTCCACAATGAGAGAGAATCATGGATCAGCTGCCTCCTGCAAGTCCCCCACTGGGGATCGAGCCCACAAGCCGGGCAGGTGCCCTTGACCAGAACTGAATCTGGGACCTTTTAGTTCGCAGACCACTGCTCTATCCTCTGAGCCACATGTGTCAAACACAAGGCCCGCGGGCCAAATCCGTCCCGCCAGGCCTTGCAATGTGGCCCGCACCACGCTGTCATCACTGCACTCCGCTGCATTTCCATCACAATGACAGTTTATGACTGTTCAGTAAACCATTCGGCCCGCGATTTAGGCTGGATTTTAGATTTTGGCCCCTTCTCTGATTGAGTTCGACACCCCTACAGCCAAACCGGTTAGGGCTGTGAGTTTGTTTTTGAAATGGAAGTGGTGGTTCACCTGGAAGGGGTTGTGCCTCTCTGGCCTTTTGGAGCGAGATAAAGGGCAGGTGGGAGGCGGCACATTCACGCAGGCTTCCTGGGACTCTGGGCAGCCTGTGTGGCTCCGGGTCCCGGAGCCCGCCTCCAGGCCTGGGGAGCTGGCTATACGTGGGGAGATTTCTGGGCCATAGAATTAAGGGCTCACATGTAACATCAGTTTTAATGATCTCACTTGCTTTTCTTGTATATTTAACTCGAGGGGTTGATGAAAAGTTAATTTAAATATATTTTATTGATTTTTTTACAGAGAGGAAGAGAGAAAGACAGAGTTAGAAACATTGATGAGAGAGAATCATCGATCAGCTGCCTCTTGCACACCCCCCACTGAGGATGTGCCCGCAACCAAGGTACATGCCCCTGACCGGAATTGAAACTGGGACCCTTCAGTCTGCAGGCCGACGCTCTATCCACTGAGCCACACCGGTTTCGGCTAGTGAATGTAATGTGTATTTTGAAGGGGTGGAGTGCATCCAGGGGCTATTGTCAGAGGTGGGAGATCGACAGCCCCTGAAAACACGGGAGAAGGCAGAGAGCTTCTCAGAACACAGGATACACGTTGTAGAACATGGAATATGCGGGTGACAGAGCAGAAGGTCTGCGAGGGGAAAAACGGGGGTTCAGTCAGAGGCTGTGCTCGTGTCGAAGGGAAACGATGTTCACGTTGAACCGTCCAAGCCGTTTTACCAAAAGGTTTTCCTCAGCGTCTCTGTGTGTGTTCTCCTTGTACCTACCTGCGCCTCCTGCCTGTGCGAGCCTGTCTGTGAGCAGGGGTTCAAGTTCGGGGAGATTATGTGATGGCCCATCCCCGCTTCCCCCTCGCCACGTCGGGCATGCAGCGGGCCTCTCAGTGAACTGCAGATGCTGATGGTGATCTGCGCCATCCATCATTCACCCCTTGTTCCTGCCAGCAGCCTTAGATGGAGGCCGAGGCAGCTGCCAGAGTTCTGGGAGAGTCCTTTGAGGGCGACGAGGGTTTGTTTTCTTCATCTCCGCTCTCTGCGCCTCTTCCGAATGCAGGAGGCTTTTCACTTAAACCCCGGGGTTGTCTGTAGCCCAGAGGGATTTCTGGCTAACGAGAGAATGATTTCCCCTCGAATTTCCCGTCTTTACACTGAAACAGCCATGTATTGTAGGTGGACATTCCAGGACCACAGCGCACTAGGTGAGTGGGCCGCCCTGGTGCTCTCCTTGTGTGGCGGTGATGTTGGGTCCCAAGCTCACATCTGGCCAAACTGGTTTTGATTTTCCTTGTTCTCAGGTCTCCTGGCTCCCGTCCTGGACATCGGGAGTGGGCTGATGCAGGCGGGGAGTGGGCTGATGCAGGTGGGGAGTGGGCTGATGAAGGCGGGGAGTGGGCTGGTGCAGAGGGGGTGGGCTAGTGCAGGGGGGGAGTGGGCTGATGCAGGCGGGGAGTGGGCTGGTGCAGGGAGGGAGTGGGCTGATGAAGGCGGAGAGTGGGCTGGTGCAGGGGGGGTGGGCTGATGAAGGCGGGGAGTGGGCTGGTGCAGGGAGGGAGTGGGCTGGTGCAGGCGGGGAGTGGGCTGATGAAGGCGGGGAGTGGGCTGGTGCAGGGGGGGGGGTGGGCTGGTGCAGGGGGGGAGTGGGCTGGTGCAGGGGGGGTGGGCTGGTGCAGGTGGATACTCTCTCTAGGTGTCATCCTGGTCCTCTACTGTGGAGAGTTGTCTTTGTGCTCGGCCTTCAGCTGCCATTAGACATGCCATTACTGCCCAGTTAATACACTTCTTGTTGGGATCTCTCTTCGGGGTCCAGGGTAAGATAATTTAAAAAAAGGCTGCTGTTACCTACTGCTGTGTAACAAATTACCCCAACAGTTGGAGGCTTAAAGCAACCATGTGTTCTTTCTCAGTGCCTGTGGGTCAGGACTCTGGGCCCAGCTCAGCCGGTGCCTCTGGCTCCGGGTGTGACATGCGGTGACGGTCAGCCTGTGTCATCTCAGGCTTCACCGGGGGAGGACCTGACATGGTTGCCGGTTATTAGAATCATATTTGTCTGCATCCAGAAATCCTGATGTGTAGGAGGCAGCTGATCGATGTTTCTCTCTCATTGATGTTTCTAACTCTCTCTCTCCCTTCCTCTCTGTAAAAAATCAATAAAATATATTTAAAAAAAAGAAAAAAGAAATCCTGATGAAAAGAGGGTGCTGGTGTGTAATTTTATTTAAATCTGGGGTTTGATAGGGATTTGCTCAAAGGTGGATATACTTTTAAAAAATACCTTTATTGTTGTATATGGGTATGCTTTCTTTTTTAAAAAAAGATTTTTTTCCCTTCTCTTTGGCTTTGATAAGATCAGAATTAAAATCTATGTTCCCAACCTCTTACCCTCCTGTGATTATAGCCTTCGTTGTACCATGCCATTCTGTAGCCTCATCAGTGATGTCTTCACTTGATTGCTAAGCACTTCGCATTCGTCATGCCGAGTGTTTGCAAGGTGACTGACTCACTCGGATGGGCAGCTCGGAGCACGGAGTGTCAGCTGTGCGTCTCTGGGGAGCTGGTGCCATGGGGCCAGAGCAGGGTGCTTCTCCCCCTTCTCCTCACGTGCTCACCACACATGTCACACCGTTTCACACACGGTCACATCACACATGTATGCATTTCATTTACAGATACATATATATATATATATATATATAGCCTCTATTATACATAATGTATATAATCTATTACATAAAATATATGTGGTCTTTATTATATATACCACATATAATCCTCTAGTACCTATAACATAATCTATTATATATAAATCAACCATATGTGTAATCTTATTAACATAATCTATTCCGTATAATTTAACGTACATAGTATAATCCATTATATAAATCCCATTTTTTCTAGTTTACATATACTGTATAACCTATTTATCATTTATATAAACCCCATTTTACATAATCTGTAATATATGTAACATATGTGTAATCCTCCAATCAGAACGATAAGCTTCTTAAGAGCAGATGGCATAAGTCACTTTTATATTCTAACATACCTAGCACAGTAAGTTAACGGGCTCATGGCATCCTCTCGGCCAATATTTAGAGATTTTGTGGTCGATCCGTTTGATGAGCATCATATTTGCAGCCTCAGGGCGCGGGGATTGCACTTGCAGGCTCTCGGGCAGGCTCCCTGTGGTGGCACCTGCGTCACCCCATCATGAACTCCCCCCCCAACCCTCAGAGGCTGTAGAAGGAGCCCAAAGCTTCTGCTTCATTCATTTACTGTAATTTGTTCCAAAACGAGGAGCCGCATGGAGCCGGGGCCTCCGCGCTGGGCTCAGAAGCGGAGCTTTGGAAAAGCGGTTACAGTCCGAGGCCCGACGGGCCCAAACCCCGAGGCATGGAAAACGGTGCGCAGTTCAGACTCCCTGGCGTCCCTGTGTTTGTAGCCGATCTTTCAAACTCCAGTTTGGCAGTCATGTGCCCTGTAATGGAGCAGTACGCAGCCGCCTCTAACCAGAACCAGTTAGTTAGCTTTGAATTTCTCGCCTAGACTGTCGCATGATAAAATTTTAGAGGCATTTTTGGGAGAAATTGTGTAAAATGTCCATGGCAATGATGACCTGGACGTGTTCTTGTGTCAAAGGAAATCATCACCTTCTTTGTCTGGTGGTTGCTTTCCCATCTCCCCCGGGCGCCCCTCCGATCAGCCTTTTTATTTGTCTCCCTGCTCCGGTAAACCCTCCATCAGCCAGCGGTCAGGTAACCTCCTCACCTAGGGAGGGCCTCCCAGGCTGTCACGGAGGTGGGGGAGCCCTGTCATCAGCGGGCTCAGTGACCAGAGGGACTCCTTGGAAGCCACTTCTGAATGGCAGGCAGGAAGGCGTTTAATGAGGCGCAACATGCACAGAGGAAGCCGTGGTGGCAGCTGGTTCTTGTTTTAGTTTACCTTCAGTCCTAGCATGTTTTCTTCCTCCTCCTCCTCCTCCTCCTCCTCCTCCTCCTCCTCCTCCTCCTCCTTCTTTCTTGTAGGAGAAATGGAGCTTTCAAAAGTAAAAAATAAATAAATTGCTGCATATCATGAAAATGAAGGGGGAAAAAATGAGCGTGTGCCACATGCTTGTTGGAGTCGTTTGCAGTCAAGTTCGCTGTAACTAGGGAGCTCGATCTTGCCCTGCCCGGGGTGGGTAGGGGCAGCCTTTCCAACTTTTCCCCTCGGCAGATCCCTCATTTTCCGATGCAGCCTCAGGGCGCGGGGATTGCAGGTGCAGGCTCTCGGGCAGGCTCCCTGTGGTGGCACCCGCGTCACCCCACCACCAACCCTCCCCGCCCCCCTCCAATGCATTTTCAGTGTCCAGATTGCTCATTGTTCAAGGCCAAGTGGGCACAGGGATGTATTTGCTGAATTCATGGTCACTTCTTGGGCAAAGGCAGAATTCGAGTCCTAAATTAAAGGCAAAAGACAAGGAGCCTTACCCATGAAAACTCGTTACCTGTCAGGTGGGGCTTTTATGCTATTTCTGGGCGGTTGGGAAAAAATTCGAAAACGATGGGAAAAAATTCAGGTGTTGTTGTGTTTTTTTAACTGATTTTTATTGATTTCAGAGAGGCAGGGAGAGGGGGAGAGAGAAACACCAATGATGAGAGAGAATCATTGTTTGGCTGCCCCCTGCACGCCCCACACTGGGAATCGGCCTGGCGTCAGGCTGTGGCCCCTTGGTTCACAGGTCGACACTCAACCACCGAGCCACGCCAGCTGGGCATTTTGTTGTTGTTTCTTGCTTTTCCCCCCAGAGATTTGGGGAACACTTTATAAAACTTGAGCATGTTAGTGGTGCAGTGGGGCTCTCTGCTTATGGAGATGCTGGGAAGATGAACACGAGTTTAAAATCGGCTCCTTTCAGTGTGGCGGGCATTTTGGTAGGTTTGAGTTGAGCCGAATCACTTTTGGCTTGGTCTGTGCACTGAAGAAGGAGGGTGTGGTGGGGAAAATGATGAGGAGAAGGAGTAACCCAGAGAGGAATTACTTATTGTTCTGACTTTCTGAGTGCGTTTGGGAATAGAAGGAAGCGTTTTTGAAAAGAAAAATGCCAGGTAAGCACTAGCTTGCACGTCCATGTGACAGCGTTGATCTGCTCATCGCTGTTTTCCAACGAGTGCCGAAAATCCATAAACTTCCTTTCCGGTGGAAACGTGGTAGATAAACACTCTTTAGTCTAAATTCCTAAACCACTTTGGTTAGAACTCGGACAGTCAGGTTTGTTTTAAAACGAGCTCTCTCCATTCTCCTTCCCTCGCCATCCGAGGCCTTCCCATTGCCAGGGCGACGCCAGTCCCAATTAGGTCATTTGGAAAGTTTTATTTTTAGCATGAAAGGAAAGTCAGGGGCCTGCTGGCACCAACCTGCTTCCAAATAAACGGACAAATAAATGCACCGTCCCGGCTGGAACGGCTCTGCATGGAATTTGTTTCCTTGCCCCGGCGGTTGGCCAGACGCCAGCGTCAGCAGCTTTCCTCTCCTTCCCCAGACGGTTTATCTCAGCGCCTGTGCATTCGAGGGGGGAAAGCCTTTTCCTGCGGCCTCCTGGTGGGTGTGGGTCCCGGCCCTACTGTAGGCAGGGTGCCCCCCCCCTCCTGCTCCCTACCCCCAGTCCTGTTTCAGAGCCTGCCCTCCCCTGCCCGCCCTTCCAGGCTGGGCACACTGTATGCTGCTGCCTCCTTCTGGGGATCCCATTGGCTAGCCAGGGGTGGGCAAACTCATCAGCCAACAGGACAACTATTGAGATTTCTTTTGAGAGCCAATTGTTTTATTTATTTATTTATTAAAAAAATATATTTTATTGATTTTTTACAGAGAGGAAGAGAGAGGGATAGAGAGTTAGAAACATCAATGAGAGAGAATCATTGATCAGCTGCCTCCTGCACACCCCGCTACTGGGGATGTGCCTGCAACCAAGGTACATGCCCTTGACCGGAATCGAACCTGGGACCTTTCAGTCCGCAGGCCGTTGCTCTATCCACCGAGCCATACCAGTTTCGGCCAGAGAGAGAGAGAGAGAGAGAGAGGGAGCGAGCGCCAAATGTTTTAAACTTAAACTTCTTCTAACGCCACTTCTTCAACATAGCCTCGCCCAGGCCATGGCATTTTGTGGAAGAGCCACACTCAAGGGACCAAAGTGCCATGTGTGGCTGGGACCTTCAGGATATGACTGCCCTTTTGAGCTCACTTCTCTAGTCACTTCCGTTAGAGGATGGTACCAGTCACACTGTGATCACCCACTGAGTGCTGCTGCGGTGCCCAGGCTCCTCACTCGCATCCTTTCATTTCTGCCTGGTAACCAGCATCATGGGGGAAGCACCGTTATCTCCATCTACCAGTGAGGGAGGCCGGACTCGGGAGAAGAGACTTCCTCTGAGCCACACGGACGGGAAGGGGCAGGGAGTGGATTTAAAACCCCGGTTCTGCTGAGACCGGTTTGGCTCAGTGGATAGAGCGTCAGCCTGCGGACTGAAAGGTCCCGGTTCGATTCTGGTCAAGGGCATGTACCTTGGCTGCGGGCACATCCCCAGTGGACGGTGTACAGGGGGCAGCTGATCGATGTCTCTCTCTCATTGATGTTTCTAACTTTCTATCCCTCTACCTTCCTCTCTGTAAAAAAAAAAAAAAAATCAATAAAATATATTAATAAAAATAAAAATAAAAATCCGGTACTGCCGATGGCCCTCGCCCGCCCTCTGCTGCCTTCCGTGGAGCTCGTGGGACTTTTAGAGAGCATCCCGTCCAGTGGCTCTGAGCCCGGCTCCACGTGGGCTCAGCCGGGGAGTTCGGCATGAGATCCCTGAGTCTTACCCCAGCTGGTAGTCAGCCCTGCTGGGGTGGGGCCCAGGCCCGCCAGGTTCGCTGCTAGGAGCCCCCGGGTGATGGTGCTGTGCAGGCAGGGGCCTCCCTGGCCTAGTCCATCTCCTCCGTTTCCAGGAGAATCTGAAGCCAACGTTCCCTCCAGGCCAGTCAGCTGGTCAGTGCCAAGCGGGCATTGGCCCGAGGTCTCTCAACAGCCCCTGGTCTCTCACTGTTGTTCTCCTTCCAAATCCTGACGGTGGAGTCTGGATACAGGAAATGCTGGATGAGATGCTCCTTAGCCTAGAGCAGGGGTGGGGAACGTCCGGCCCGAGGGACGGGCAAGGCCCAGGACATCATTTGGTCCGGCCCTGCCAAGGCAGCAGGGGCGAGCTAATTAAATGTTTGACCAAATATAGCGGGATACCTTGCAAGTTGATAATTTTGTATGGCCCTTGAGTGAAGTTATAAATACCCCAATGGCCCTTGGCAGGGAAAAGGTTCCCCACCCCTGGCCCGGAGGCTGCCTGCCTGTGTCCTCAGGCCTGGTTTTGGAGGATCATAACACATCGGGTGGTTGTGATAGGGCCCAGTGAACATCAGTGGAAATACTGATATGCAGCAGTAAGTATGAAGCACACTTTATTTTTTTATTTTTATTTTTAAAATATATTTTATTGATTTTTTACAGAGAGGAAGGGAGAGAGAGAGAGAGCCAGGAATGTCGATGAGAGAGAAACATCGACCAGCTGCCTCCTGCACAGCCCCCACCAGGGATGGGCCCACAACCAAGGTACATGCCCTTGACCGGAATCGAACCTGCGACCTTTCAGTCCGCAAGCTGAAGCTCTAACCACGGAGCCAAACAGGTTTCTGCTGAAGCACACTTTACATTATCTCTCTGTCTCAGTCAGTTTGGGCTGCTACCCCAGAATGCCACAGATTGGGTAGCTTAACAATAAGTGTGTATTTCTCACGGTTCCGGAAGCTGAAGTCCAGGGATGAGCGCTCACTGCCTGGTGTATGGCTGCGGCCCCACTTGGGGGGAGAGCCGGCAGACAGCACAGCGTTGGGGTGGCGGGGTGGGACGAGGGGGCTGGAGCTGGCGGGGACACTCGGAAGGCCCCGCTGTCTATGGGGGAGGCAGCATAGGGACTGTGGGAGAGTTTTGGCTGAAACGTCCCAGAATGTTTTTATAGCGCGGTAAATGGTGCAACAAACAAATAAACGCGGGGCATGCTCGAACAGAGAGATCGCGAAATCCTCATCGGCTCCAGAGGGAACGTGGCTCCTCGGAGCGCAGCCTCAGAGCCTGCCTCTTGCTCTGAGCTGGCGGCACACACACCGGCGGCCTCGGGGCCGGGGCTGTGGTCCCTGGGCCCGCAGAGATGCCCGCCCGCCCGGAGAGTGGTGAGTCCCCTCATCTGTCTCCCGGGCGCGGGGAGGAGCCCCTGGGAGGACCTGGGGCCCGGGATGTGCGCTCACAGGTCTCCGTCTGCAGTGGGTTCTCCTTCATGCCTGGACGTTGCTGAGTCTTTAGAAAAAAAAAAATTAGATAATGGAGTATGGTTTTGTTTAGTCTCGGTGTTTTCCTAATGTTGGCCTGCTGAGCTGCCAAGCTTGCTCATTAGCTATGGGTCATTAGTGCTGTAATAATTGTTAGCTTTGGCGGGGCCGGGTCGTTCGTCTGGCTTTACCTGCAGCGAAGTCTTGGCTTGTCTGTTGCATGAGCAGCTAGCTTTCCCAGGAGTGCACATTTTACAGTCGGTGTACTTATCAGAATAAGCTCTAATTTGAAATAATAGTAGTCATTTAAAAAAGCATTCATTTAAAAAAAAATGGTATAGATGTTTGGCTGGAAAGGAAATGAGCAAAAGTAACTTCAGGGCAAGTAAGATGCTGTTCTTTACATTTTATTTTTTAAATTATGAAATAAAACCTGGTATGTTAGAAAAGGAATGTGGTCGTTATAGGGGAAAGTGTGTTTTAAATATACGTGGCATGCGGCAAAAGCAGGCTTACAGCGGTGAGTATGTGAAACACAGTTTATTGTATTCTTATTAGTTGCTAGAGACCCGGTGCACAAATTCATACATAGGTGGGGTCAGGGCAGCCAGCTGTGGGGAGGGGATGTGGGAGGTTGGGGGTTGATTGGGGGCGGAGCCAGCGGGGGAGAGGTTGGCTGGCCAACCTGTCCCTATCAGGCTGGTTGGCCGGCTGCAGTGCGCATCACAGCGATCGGTCGTCCGGTCACTCGGCTTTTATATAATAGATATAGATTGTATTATTTTCCGTATGAACAACTGTAAACCTCCTTTTGCCCCACCCTGTATATCGTAAGAGAAAACACACCAGGACGAGTGTTTTCTTTGGGTAAAAGCTGAGTGGTGTTTGCTAGTTTCGGCAGCAGTGCCTCCTCAGCTCACTGCTTGCCCTCTGCCCCGGAAGCAGATGGTCTCCAGTGGAGAATGAGATGACTGGAGAGTCTGGGTGCCAGTGACCTCGCTATGTGCTGGTTTGTTGTTTCTAATCCTTTTCACAATTCGAGCCAGGTCATAGTCTCCGCATTGGCTTTACTTGGAGAAGGAAATCATCTGAGTCACTTGCCCAAGGGCAGAAAGGTTCCGTTAGTAATGAGCAGGCCAGAATGCAGACCCAGTCCACCTGGCCCAGAGCACATTCTTTCTACAAAAAGCCTTGTGTTCCCCCCCAGTCTCCTGGCCACGTGGTTCTGGCCTAACACGCTCTCTTGTCATTGAGGGTTCTTTTCTAGCAAGTGAGCTCTGAAATCTCACCTCAAGCATAAGTGAAGGTGGCAGTTTCTCCCATCCTGCTCTAGTTGAAGGTATAGCTTGCACAGCTCATTCAGCAGTTGCCACCGTGGGAAGTAGAGTTACTTTTAATGATGTTACCCCGGTCTGTGTGGGGAGCGAGTGTGTTACGGAGAGGGCAGGAGGGGGTGGGAGAAGAATGTGCTTGACAGTTTAGTGCTCCTGTACACACTGAATTAAAAAGCAAAGAAATCCAGAATATAATTTAACCCCCTATGGTGATTTTATCTTTACTTGTACCATTAATTAATAATACCAGTGATTGATTTATATTTCAGGCACAAAATAATATTTAATATTACCATCTTTCCTGGTTGAAATGATAGAAATGATATACAAGTTACTTGAGTTATTGATTATTCATAGAAATTGTTAATAATTCTAATTATCTTCTGATTATGCTTAACAAATACTGAATTTTGAAAGATTCAGAAATTGATACTACCATATGATATGCACCATAGGAAAATTTCTATTCTCCATGATTTGATTAGCTATGAGTTTTATGATAGAATTAAATCTTAGAAAGATATTCTATAAATTCCATAATTGCTTAGACCATGTTTATTTTGTTGACTGTACACTTAACATATACCAGAATCATGTTTCTTAGCATTTGTTGTTTTATGAAGTATTTGTTGAATGACCGTGCATATAAATGAATGAAATTTACTTCTAAAAACAAAACCCAGAATATATCCTAATTTTATTGCAGGTTTATAGCAATCTTCTATTCCTTTTATGGTATAATAGGATAAAAATCAGTTATTATAACATTGGACATACAAAGTACTGAAACAGTATTTAAATTTAGGACATTCAGATGACTATATCATAATCAAAATACGACTCTGAAGCACTTCTAGAAAGAGAGAAAGAGAGAGGAAGCAAATGTGGTAAGGTGATGGCGTTCGGAGAAACTGGACCTTCGGATGAGGGGCATAGAGGAATACTTTGTTATTAATTATTTAATTTTTAAAAAAATACATTTTATTAATTTCAGAGAGAGTAGAGAGAGAGTAGAAGCATCAATGATGAGAGAGAATCATCCATTGGCTGCTTCCTGCATGCCCCACACTTGGGATTGAGCCTGCAACCCGGGCATGTGCCCTACCTGGGAATTGAACTGTATCTTCCTGATTCATGGGTCGACACTCAACCACTGAACCACACTGGCTGGGCTGGAGTTCTTTAAGCTATACTTACAATTTTTATGTAGGCTTAAAACGATTTCAAAGTATTTACTACAAAAACTATTATGTATTTGTTATTAGTAAAGCTCTAACAAGTTTGACAGCATTTAAAGATGAAAACTTATTCTCATCTTTCTCAATGACTTAGAAACAAAGGACACTGATTTATGATTGAATGTATGGAGGAAGCAGTTCATAATAAACTTAAATACTGGCCTTGGGCAGGTGAAAACATAGGAACAACCAGCAGAAACAACGTGAGTTTTATATAGAAAAATAATTTTCTCTGAAGGTGAGCTCATGGTCACAAATTAAAAACAACATGAAATAAAAATTACTCTGAAGAGGCAGAAAAAAACAATAATGCTCTAAGAAATTAAGATAAAAAGCCAGAGAAATTATGAAATAAGTGTTTTAGAACTAATTCAGATTGGGAATAAAATCAATAGCACACTATGAAATGAGAATAGAAACGTTTGAAAAGGAGCCAAATAAAATTTGTAGAAATACATTGTGCTCATTGCAACTGAAAACACAGTAGACAGTTAAGAGCAGATTAGGTAAAGCTCTGTTGCCACTTGGTGCTAAAGAATGCTGAGAGACAATCTCAGAAATAGAAGTTAGATGAAGGGGAAAAGAGGAAATTGGGCAATGTTTTGGTAGTGGTATACTAGAAGTATTCATAGGTGTAAAAGGGATTTCAATTCCATGTAAGAACAGTATTGATAAAATGTTAGATGCTCAGTGCATGAATTTGTGCACAGGTGGGGTCTGGTTGGCTCACCCTGATTGGGGTGGATCAGGGCCAGGCCAGCTCGGGGGAGGGGCCATGGGAGGTTGGCTGGCTGGCTCTGCCCCCGATCAGGCCAGTTAGCCGGCCACAGTGCGCATCATAGTTATGGGTCATTCCAGTTGTTCCAGTAGTTCTGGTCATTTGGCTTTATATATATATATATATATATATATAGACTAGAGGCCCAGTGTACGAATTCATGTACCAGTGGAGTCCCTTGGCCTGGCCTGTGGAATCAGGCTGAAACCAGCTCTCTGACATCCCCGAGGGATCCCGGATTGTGAGAGGGCACAGGCCAGGCCAAGGGACCCCACTGGTGCAGGATCAGGACCAAGGAGGGATTGCAGGATGGCTCCAAGGCATGTCCAGCTGGTCTCGCTCAGTCCTGATCAGCTGGACCCTAGCAGCAAGCTAACCTATCAGTCAGAGCCTCTGCCCCCTGGTGGTCAGTGCATGTCATAGTGACTGGTTGACCAGTTGAATGTGTGCCCCCTGGTAGTCATAGCAGTTGAGCAGCCTTAGCATATCATTAGCATATTATGCTTTGATTGGTTGAACGGCCGACTGGTCGACCAGACACTTAGCATATTAGGCTTTTATTATATAGGATATGATGTTATCCTATATAACAAAAGCCTAATATGCAAATCAACTGAATGGCCAAACAGTGGAACGGCCATCCAGACAACCATCCAGATGACCATCTGGGACTACACTATGACACCCACTGGCGCCAGGCCAGCCAAGGCCAATGTGATGCAATTGGTTGGGGGCCCAGCCATCGGCCCATGATGGCCCCGCCGATGGAGGCCCAGGCCACCGGCCTGTGGGCTGCGGTGGGTGGGTGAGGCCTCCCTCTGCGAGGAAAGCCTGGGTCCTGCCTGGGTCCTGGGTGCCAGCGGCTGGAGGGGAAGCCCAGGTCCCGGGTACCAGAGGGAAGCCAGTGCCAGCAGCCTGGGGAAAGAAGGCCTGCTCTTGCACGAATTTCACGTAGGGCCTCTAGTATAGGATAATATTGGAATTGTGACATAAAGGATCTGTTGTGGTATTAGCCAACAGCATACTTAAGGTTGTGTATTTGTTGTAAAATGCCTTTTCAGAAAACTTCAGAAGGCCTCGGGGTGTTCTGTTGGCCTGCAGGACATTTGCAGAGGAGAAGGCAGGGTGTCCGCTGTGACGTCTGTAATTTATTTACAGACGCGGGTTTAATTGCTGCGGTCTCTGTGCACGCTGAGGAAATGCTTCTGAGTGTTATTTTTCATGGCTGTCTGTGTGAGGTGGATGAGAACACTGTGTAACTGAAGGAAGCTCCGGAGCGGGGCTGTTGGCTGCGGGACTGCAGTGTGGGGCCGCTTCCTTCGCCGGGGGAGTGATTGTTTGGGTGTGTTTCCCATCAGAAGAGATTCGTCTGGAACACCGGCCACCCCAGAACATATTTCATTCGAACAAGGAAGCAGTGTGCCTTTCCGGGCTGTGTATATTTTCCAAACTTTGGCTTTTTCCTTTTGTGGCTCACGCTCAAGTCAAACCCTCATACTTGAACTGCGGCGTAACCATTCCAAGTCCTCTCATGCATCAGAAGTATTAGCATAGTTCCGTTCAAAAGTTTTCCAAAGAAAACTAGCAAGCACATGCTGATTACCCAGGAAGTCCCCCAAAGATCACTGTTTGGAAGCATGGCTGCATTAGATTGAATGACTGTATTTGAATAACAGGTTCTGTGTATCCCCAGTGATGAAAACAAAGTCAGAAACATACTGACTTCTTGTGTTGTAGAGGGGTCTATCTTCTGATATCCGAAACAGCTTTTTATTTTTGTTTTATTTTATTGATTTCAAAGAGAGGGAGAGACGGGGAACGAGATAGAAACATCAGTGATGAGATAGAATCATTGATCAGCTGCCTCCTATTGATTACATGCCCCCTACTTAAATCTGGGCATGTGCCCTGTGGGAATTGAAACCGTTACCTCCTGGTTTGTGGGTTGATGCTCAACCACTGGGTTATGCCAGCTGGGCAGTTTCTGATTTTTATAAATGAGATTTTTCTTGCTCATTCTCCCTTAATATACATATTTAACCTGAAAAGATCTTTTGCATATGGAGACAGAAAATTTGGGGGTGTTAATGAATGAACATGTTTGTTTCTTTGTCTCCTTGTTGTTCCTTTCTTGGGTCTTGGCAGTCAGTCTCCCAGTTTTCCAAATCCAAGTCCTGTTCTCTTCTGAAACTTTTCATGTCTCTTCATTGATTTCTTTACACTCTGACTGATGACAAGACAATGGTCCATTCTTTCTTGGCCAACTTTCTTTTTCATTGAATAAAGTTTTTATTGAGTAGTTTTAGGAATGTAGAATTATTGCACAGGTAGGATAGGGTTCCTGTATAACCCACACCAGGTTTCACATCGTATATTATTACAACTTTTGTTGCAACTGATGAATCAGTACTGATATGTTAGCATTAACTATAGCCCTTACTCTGCTCGCCGCTGCTTTTCCTTAATGTCCTTTCTCTGTTCCAGGATCCCACCCGGACACAGCAATACACTTAGGCATCATGTCTCCTTAGCCCCCTTTTATCTCTGACAGTTTTTCACTATTCTCTTGTTTTTGATGACCTTGACAGTTGTGAGGAGTACTGCTCAGACATTTTGCACAGTGTCCCTCAATCTTTTTATTGTTGTTGTTAATCCTCACCCAAGGATATTTTTTCCATTGGTTTTTGGAGAGAGTGGAAGGGAGGGGGAGATAGAGAGAGAGAAACATCAGTGTGAGAGAGACACGTCAATTCATTGCCTCCTGTATCGATGACCCTGCAACTGAGGTGCCCTTGACCAGAATTGAACCCGTGACCCTTCAGTCTTCTAGGGATGACACTCTAACCACTGAGCAAACTGGCTAGGGGCCTCAATGTTGTTGTTTTTTTTTTAATTTAAAAAATATGTTTTATTATTATTATTAATTAATTTATTTATTTTTACAGGGAGGAAGAGAGAGAGAGAGAAAGAGAGTTACAAACATCAATGATAGAGAAACATCGATCAACTGCCTCCTGCACACCTTCCACTGGGGATGTGCCCACAACCAAGGTATACGCCCTTGACCGGAATCGAACCTGGGACCCTTGAGTCCACAGGCTGATGCTCTATCCATTGAGCCAAATCAGTGAGGGCAGGGGCCTCAGTTTTGATAAGGTTGAGCTAATGTGTGTTCGGGAGGAAAAGTGCCATTGTTCTCACATGGTATCAAGGAGTGTACTCTCAGTATGAGATGTCACTGTTGAATTTTACCTTGACCGCCTGGCTTAGGTAGTGTTTGTCAGCTTTCCCCACCATAACATAATCCTTTTGTCTTTCTCTTTTCACACTAGACTCTTTGGAAGAAAGACACTGAAGGGATAAGTTAGGCTCTACCTTGAAGAAGAAGAAGAATCTACATTAATTATTTATAATTCTGCATAGGAGATTTGCCTATTCTTCCACATTTCCTTATTTATTCAATAATCTACTTATGTCCATTTAGATTCATGGATGTTTATTTTATACTTTAGGTTATAACCCAATACTACTTCATTTTGTCATCCAGCTCTGGCCACTGGAGCACTTTCAGTTGGCTCTTGCACTCCTTTGACATGTCCCCTCATGGTGGGTCCTTCGTGCCTCCGCCCCGGAATCCCCCATTTCTCCAAGGAGCCCTGATTCTGTGATATTAGAAACCAGGATCTGGGTGCCAGGTGTTCTTATTGCTGCTGGGATGATGTTCCTTCTATGTACACGTATTTTAATGCATCTTCTCTGTTCCTAAGTAGATTAGTGGCTCAACCTGCCATATTACACACCAATTATATCAGAATTTCTGGGCATTAGTCTATTGTTAAAGTTACCTTAGAAGCAGGGAAGCCTGTACAACCCTTCAGGATAAAAACTGATGATACATGAGTAGCTATTGGGTAACTATCGATGTTAATGATTGATTCATTTATTTAGCAAACATTTACAGAGTCCTAATCACCTGCCAGGAGCTACAGAGAGCCTTGGAATAAAAGGCTTATTAGCGCTTGGCATTAATAAAAAAGGACTGGCATTCCGTCACTACAAGATGAGCCAGGTTCATCTTCTGTGGCAGCCGTTTCTCCAAGGAGCCCTGGTTTCTTTTAGTTGAAAATGGTATTTAGAAGCCAAGATCTGGGTGCTGGATGTGTTCATTGCTGTGGAGTGTGCTGCCTCTCCAGGCACTCCCAGAAAACAGAGCGAGCAAACATTTGTGTATGTACTAATCCATGTGTGCACACAGCTGTGTTCTCTCTCCCTCTCTCTCTCTCTCTCTCTCTCTCTCTCTCTCTCTCTCTCTCTCTCTCTCTCTCTCTCTCTTAAAGTAAACATGCGTTCATACTGACGTCTCAGATTCTACGCACATACCTGTATTTCGGTGCCTAGTACCTGTGTATATATTCTCCAGCTCTGCTGGCTTCACTCCTGCCTCCCCTTCCTCTTTGTAACGTCTTTTTCTGATAGTGAAATCCTGGCTTCCATCGTCTGCAGTTTATTTATAGGTTAGTTCAATCCTCGTACATTTGTGAAGTGGTTTCGGGATTGCCAGCTTGTACTACTACTGAGAGCAATAGATTTGCCAACCACAGCACAGCCTTTATGTACTCTTTTGGGTCATTAGCTTCTCGTTAGAGTACTGGGTTCTAAAGTTATTTAATTTAATCAGCTCTGTTTCCACCCACCCAGTTGTGATATAGTGACATGCCTTTCTTACAGTCTGTTCCAACTGGAGATCACCTGACCCCTGGTTGATTTAAAAAAAAAATTGCATAACAATTTAATTCACTCTTTGTGTTCAGTTCTGTAGGTTTTAACAAATGCATAGAGTCATGTGCCTACCACCACAATGCCATACTGAACAGTTCCGTCATCCCAAAATGTTCTGTGTGGTCCCGACCCCTGGCAATTTTGCCTTTTCCAGAATGTCATATAAATGGGGTTATAAAATATATATAGCCGCCTTTTTTGGGGGGTGGGGGATCTGGCTTCTCTCACTTGGAAAAATGCATGGAAGAGTCATCTGGTTTATTGGGTGAGTCATAGATTCTTGTCTTTTTATTGCTGAGTGTGGTTCCTTTGTATGGATGTAGCACTGTTTGTTCATCATGTGATCATTGAAGGACATCCTGATTGTTTCCAATTCTTGGTGATTGTGAATAGACCTTTGCATACAGGTTTTCCTGTGAGCGTAAGTGATTGGATGGAGAGCTAACAGTGGGAGTGCTGGGCTGTGTGATAGGGGTGTATTCAGACTGTGAAACTGTTTTCTGAAGTGGCTGTACCATTTTCCACTCTCACCTGTTCCTCATCTCCTCACCACCCTCATCAGCTTTTGGTGTTATCAGTTTATGCTTTTAACTTTGCCATTTTAATAGTGTATCGTGATATCTCCTTGTGGTTTTACTTTGCATTTCCCTAATGACTAATCATGTCGAGACTCTCTTCGTGTGCTTGCTGGCCATCCGTCTGTCTTCTTTGAAGTGTCTGTTCAGATCTCGGGCCCATTTGAGAAGCCGGGTTGTTTATTTTCTCACTGTTGCGTTTCAGCCATTTTTATATATACTTTGGATATATAAAAGCCCTTTATTGGGCATGTGATTTGCACATTTTTTCTTCCAGCCTGTGCCTCGCAGCGTTTTCTAGGAGAAAATGACTGGTTCAGGTTTAGTGGCCGGGCAGCGTGACTTAATAAAAGGGGCAGTGACTCAGGACCCAGAAATGCAGTAACAAGATCTCTGCGTCAGATCGTAAATGATACTTTAAAAACTCCATTTCATCCACAATCAGCTAGAAAACAGTGTTTTAGCAGTTGATCATATTGTGGTCTTTCCTGTTTGTTTATGCCGCAGCTTTCATGTGACCCTGAGGATGAAGTGTGTGTGTGTGTGTGTGTGTGTGTGTGTGTGTGTGTGTGTGAATGTGAGGGTGTGGTGCACGTGAGCACGGACACCAGAAATTCTGTGTATATTTCCTGCAGTATGTCTTGATCTGGGAGATAGCTCCATGAGCACATGCATATGTAAGAAGTTATGGAACTGCATAGTTATGACTTGTGTACTTCATTGAGTGCACGTTATAACTGAATTAAAATAACTCTGTGTGTGTATGTGTATGCATGTGCACGTGGAAGGTGGTGACACCTTGGGTAAAGTAATACATAGAAAGACCAGAAATGATGCAGAAACAATGGGCGAATTAATATGGCCAAGTATTCATCTCAAATCCCGCCAAAGAAGACCGTAGAGAGAACCTAGGACAGATGCCAGAGGCAGTGGACAAGTGCTAGCAGATAGATGCTCATGCGTGCGGGCTGGCTATCCTGCAGCTTTGAACACTGGCACTTTATCGTGGTGAGTGTGAGTGAGGAGAGCCTGCTGTCCTGCTGCAGAGTTTTATTAACGGTCTAGCAATCTCCCCGGAAATGCCTCATAAGCTCCTTTCCCTGCATGCGGAGCTAGCGATGACCCCCGCTTTCCTCGAATGCGGTAGGAATGTGGGTGCTGCTGGTGTTAGCGTGAAGCCACGGGAGCCACAGGGCCGCACTGGGAGGAGCCGGACCTGAAGCGTGTGGTCCAGCTTTTGCAGCACCAGCACCCGAAACGCGTACAGCTTGTAGGAAAGCACACAGCTCACAAACCCGCGGAACCCCTGGAGCCCGCAGGAGCTGGTGGATCCGGCGTGCCCGTGTCTTCACCGTGGACGGGGACTGTATTTTGGGCTGGAGCCTGGCTCTCTGACCTCCTCAGAAGTCCTGGGCTGACGGCAGGCGTGGCCCGGAGGCCCTCCCTGGAACTGGTTCCTGCGGCCCAGGCTGCGCTCCTCCCTGGGCAGCATGCTCCTGAGTGACTGCAGGTGGAGGCTGGGCAGGCTTGCAACATGGAAACCGGGTGACATAACTCCGGTCCGCGGCTGGTGCGATGAGGAGCTTGTGTGCGAGCATGGAGATAAGCCGTCCTCTCATTTCATCTTCCTCCCCTCCCCCAGCTTCCTCTTCCTCTCCTCCCCCTTTTCTTCCTCTCCCTCCTCTTCTGCCCTCTCCTCTCCTCTGCAGCAGGATACTGGCAGAATCATTATTTTTTCATAAATACACACTATGAAAGCGTTTCTTTCTAGTTCTGTTTACACCCAAGCAATGCAAGTTCTACTGCAAACAGGCCTGTGGAAATCTGGTCATTTCCTTCTTGCCCCATGACCGTAACTTTTTTTATTTTTATTTTTTATTTTAACAAAAGCATAACTTCCTTTTATGCTTTCATGTGTGAGTTTATTTATTTATTTTTTATATATTAAAAATATATTTTATTGATTTTGTACAGAGAGGGAGGGAGAGAGATAGAGAGCCAGAAACATCGATGAGAGAGAGTCATCGATAAGCTGCCTCTTGCACCCCCCCCCACTGGGGATATGCCCGCAGCCAAGGTACATGCCCTTGATCGGAATCGAACCCGGGTCCCTTCAGTCCCCAAGCCAACGCTCTATCCATTGAGCCAAACGGTCTCGGCATGTGTGAGTTTATTTTGAATCACAGTCGTGGCCCAGTGCGAAGGAGAAGCTTTCTGCAGCTTCTCTCCGGCCGGTGACCGGTGCGAACTCCGGGCGGGACCAGGCACGCGGGCCAAATGGGCGCCGGTCCCATGTCCGGCGCGTGGCTCAGCCCCGGTGGCCGGTCCCCGGGGTGGTCCCGCCCCGGTCGGCACATCGGAGACGGGGCTTAGCTGCGGGCCTGGGAGGACGGAGCTGTGCTTACACTGGGCAGCGCTGACCCTGGGAAACCCCAGCTGCACTGAAGCCACCGGAACAACCGCTCACCCTGGTGTGCCCCGTCCCCCTGGGCCCTCTCCGCCGTGCGGCCACTCTCGTCCTCTTGTTCTCTCTCTGTTTATCGTCACCGGGAAGGCTCCTCCCGGCGCTGGTTTGGAGTCTCTGTCTGCAGCTTGTTTGCAGGTCATGCTCCGCCGCTCTCTGTAGAGTGGTTTGCACCTGGTTACACGTGAGGCGTGGGCAGGATGACCTGCGGGTCCCGGGTGCGGCGGGCAGGGGCCCTCGGCGGACGGTGTGTGTGCAGGGGGTCAGACGCCGCAGGCCGGGCATTAGGCAGGGAAGTGAGAAACCACCCAGGACACGGGGCCGTAAAAACACTGGGCAAACGGACCGGCCTAGTCTTTCAAAATTTATGTCCGAATGATGGTGCCTCGAGCTGGGGGTGGAGACTCAGTTCCCAAGAAACTGCCTTTATGTGTCTTCACTCCTGGGCTCCGAATGATATGAAACAATTTTTTAAAATATATCTTATTTGCATTTTTACAGAGAGGAAGGGAGAGAGAGAGTTAGAAACATCAATGATAGAGAGACATCCATCAGCTGCCTCCTGCACAACCCCTATTGGTGATGTATCCACAACCAAGGTTCATGCCCTTGATCGGAATCGGACCCTTGAGTCCGCAGGCTGATGCTCTATCCACTGAGTCAACTGGTTATGGCCGACATTTTTAAAGCAAGCTTATGCATTAGAGAAGCGGAGTGGGTGTGCACTGGTTTTCCACACGTCCGCGGGGCCTGTCTCTGTGGAATCTTCATCAAGAAATGGAGGAGCTGGAACCGGAAATAACTGGACTTTCAGATGATAGGAAACTCCTGTGAGTGGGAGCAGCATTTCAGAAGGGGCTGATTAAGCATCGGGACCACTGTATTCCGGAACTGTGTGTGCTTACAAAGTCATTCAGTGCCCAAGCACTCACTGCTCAGATAGTCTTGGCCATGCCCCGCGTCAGGAATGCCGGGGACAGACTCAGAGAACAGAGTTTGTGTCTCAGGGAAGCAGGTGGGCCTATGAGCAAAGAATTTCTACTCAGTGTGGCAAGGACCCTACAGATTTATCCGTTTTTGCTTGCTTGTTTTGTTTTAAAATACATTTTTATTGGTTTCAGAGAGGAAGAGAGAGAGAGATAGAGATAGAAACATCAATGATGAGCAAGAATCGTTGATCAGCTGCCTCCTGCATGCCCCCTCCTGAGAATGGAGCCCAAAACCAAGGGCACATGTCCTGACTGGGAATTGGAACCTGATGTCTTGGTTTATAGGTTGACGCTCAAACACGGAGCCATGCCTGCCGGGCCCTTACAGATTTCTTTGTACAAGGCACAGTGATGTACCTGTAAGTAAGGTTTACTATCCCTCTCCTGTGGCGGCCTTAGGAAAGGTAGCTGAGAGAACGAGGAGAAAGTTGTGAGCTGTTAGAGCGGAGAGGAGCACGGTAGCCCAGAGGAGATGAAGGCGCACGGAGGACACGGTCAGAGAATTCACATTGGTGGCCGGAGGGCCCGGAGCTGGAAGGGGCAGTGGAGGTTGTATGCCATGGAAAGATGCTGGGCATTTTTAATCCTAAGGGACAGGTAATAGGAGAGGTTTCATACTGGAGCATGCCAGGATCTGGCTGGCGTTTTACATTTTCCCCCGGCTGCGGGTACAGGAGAGATCTGTGGGTGGAGAAGGACTGGGGTATTCCAGGGGGACTGAGAGGCAGAGGGCGGGGCAGAAGGGCAGGGCAGGGAAGGGGAGTGAGGGGCATGGGAAGCAGGTAGGACCTGGAGGACTTGCTGAATGGAACCTGTCTGTCAGGAAGAGGGGAAGGAGAGGCGAGCGTAGGATAATTGGTGGGTTTCTATCTTGCGAGAGAGTGGCCAGATGGAAAGGCCATTATCATCCCAGGTTGGGTACCGGCCCAGGTTAACTGGGGGCAGCATGGGGGCGGGAATAGCGTCAGTTGGGGGCATCTTGATCTTGAAGTGGCACGTTCAGTAGGTTGGTTAAGTGGGTCTGGAGCCGAGAAGATCCATTTAAGCTGGAGATGGAGACGTGGTTGTCATAGCGACCGTGAAGGTCCTGAAGTCACCCAGGAGGAGCACGTCAGAGGGGACGAGATGAGGACTGAGCTCGGAGCCGCGGAGGGCGGCGGGCCGGGTGGTGGCACAGGGAGTCTCCTATGTTAGGTTTTATGGGAAAGAACACTGTTCCTGGAGAAACAATAGCCCACAGTCCGCAGGATTAAATCCATGTTTCCTGCGAGGAGCTAAGCTGGCCTCATTTTAGGTTCCGCTTAGAAGTTGCTGTGCCTCACGCCTAGAATCTGCTGTTATAGCTTCGCCATCCGAGGGCCCTCCAGCCCCGAGGTAGGCTGCGCTGTTACCCATTCCTCTGACCCGGGTCCCTCTCCGGTCTCGGATTGCCTGAGGGCTTCCATACAAGGGCCGAGTCCTCCTCTGCACACTGCGATATTGTACCCACATTTCCACTCCAGCCCGGGTTCGGGGCTCTGTGTGCTCCCCCCGGGTTTGCCCAGCCAGAAGGGAGGGCCAAGGTCACGCCCACCACGGCCTGGGAGGGGAGGGGAAATGAGAGTCGCGGGGCTCTGTTCTCTGCCCAGCTGCCTGGCTCCCCGTAATTACAAGCCTCATTCCCACTTCAAACGCCAGTTTCCTACCTGCAGTGGGCACCCTCAGAAGCAGGGCCCCCGCATGGCTGAGTGGGAGGCCTGCACCCGCACCTACTCATTAGCACCTTTCATCCCCAAGATAAAAGGCCTCCCAGACACCGGGATCCCACGGAATCCCTTTGAGGCCAGGAGGTGGATAGCAGACAGAGGAGGAGACCTGGAGGAGGAGACCTGGAGTGCCTTCCCTCGCTCCCTCCCTAGCAGCTTGTTGGTAGATCCAGGGGAGAGCCAGGATGCGGTGTGTGATCTGAGCAGACTCACCGCAGGCCCTGTTCTGTGTTGATGGTGCCATGCTCTCCCAGGGCCTGCGTTGGTCAGTGATTCCTGCCAGACGGGTAGCCGGTATCAGTATTGACTCGCTGATCTGGACACGAAGATTCTACCCACGAGACAAACTTAGTCACGGGCGCCTCTCCCTATCAGCTAATTGGCTGCAAAATTAGTCCTTTGCCGGGAAGCTAGGGTGCCGTGACTTAAAAATATCCATATAAGGTTTAAGCATAATAATCTCCTCTAAGGGACTGAGTGTAATGATAAGCTTACTTCACCTATTTCTTCAGATTATTATTATCAAGAAGTCTTCTGTTGAGTCTTCATTAAGATCTTCTTGAGGGACTAAGAGACTTAGTTCCTCAGCTGTGATGGATGTACTTTCTGTCTTCAGAACTGATCCCAGTGCTGTTTAACATGCAGGGCGTGGCTCAGTGGTTGAGCATCAACCCGTGAACCAGGAGATCAAGGTTCGATTTCAGGTGAGGGCACAGGCCCGGTTTTGCAGGCCTGATCCCCAGTAGGGGGCGTGCAGGAGGCAGCTGATCAATGAATCTTTCCATCATTGGTATTTCTCTCTTTCCCTTCCTCTCTGAAACCAATAAAAATAGATTTAAAAAATAAAAACAATTCAGAGTTGTATTATTGCTGCTCACTTGTGCATTTCGGACCGGGGATCCCAGAAGCCAGCAGCAGAAGGGAGGGCTAACGTTGATTGTTTAACATTTGTTGAGTTGGCCCTGTGTCAGCTAATCCCAAGATAGGTCCTCGTTTTATTTTCACAGCAGCCCCGGAGGTACGAATGGTCGTGTCCTTCGGCGTGGAGGGAAATGGCTTTAGGGAGGGGGATCGGTGAGCCAGAGCGTGGGGTCCCAGGGGGCAGAGCTGAGGGGGGCCTTGACGCCACACTAGGTGCCTCGACATTCTCACGAAAGCGCAGTTGTCTGTTTTGGAAAGACACTGTAGGATTTCCAGTGACTTTTCATCCTTCCTAACCACTTTACAATGAACTCGCACTTCGGCCCCTCCACAAAATACCACGGCCTGGGCGAGTCTATGTTGAAGAAGTGGCGTTAGAAGAAGTTTAAGTTTAAAACAGTTGGCTCTCAAAAGAAATTTCCATCGTTGTGCTGTTGATAGTTGGCTCTGCTGACGAATGAGTTTGCCGACCACTGGGCTAGGCTTGTTGGCGGTGTCTCCTCGTGTCCTGGAAGGTCTGGCGTCAGGTGTCAGGTAGACATGGGGGTCAGGGAGACCGATGCGATGCCTCCTAGGTGCTGCCTCGGGGCCTCAGGCCAAGCGCCCCAGGAATGCCACGTGTGAACTCTCGGCCTTCTCTGACCTGGCGGCGGACATCCTGGAGGGTCACGGGAAGCAGGTCCACGGGGGGAGGGAGCATTGACGGCCCACCCTCGTCCACAGGAGCGGGTTAAGGAACGTGTGCACGTGGTTTCAAACATCCCCAGGATCCCCGTGGAGGAGGCCCCGCCTACTCTCCCTGGGACACTGACTAGAAGGACGTTTTGAGATGCGCACCTTACTCACTGTATTTGGGTCTTACGTGCAGACTGGGCTCCGGGCCGCTCCTGTGAGCATCCTCCCCCTCTGGACCACATCCTGTCCACAGGGCGTTGTGGCCGGTGGCTTTTCAGCCTGTGTGAGGCTGTGAGCAGGTTCCCGGCCACTGTCCTGTGCCCAGCACTTCGCGTGGTGCCTGGAACACAGTAGATGCTCAGCAGCTGCTGCTCGCCTCGCACGCGATGACTGGAGTCGATGCCTTGCCCGCGGGCCGGCCTGTGCTAGCGTTCGCTTCTTGCGTTTTGTCCCCGGATACCTGACCTTGGTGGGAATGCTAGGGAAGACAGAAGCCGGCCTGGGGCATACGGTGGCCCGAGGGGATGCACCCGGGCCTGCTCCCGCCGCCCACGGGCTGTTTGCGGGTGCGTTTCCCACGCGCCGGCTCAGGGACAACAAGGGCCTCGCTGTTGTCCACACGCCTGCCTGAAACTTCCCGTTCTCATTGAAATGAGTCCCGCTCTCAGGGCCGGCTCACGTTCTGCAGCCTCCTTTGTTACAGCAGGGTCCGATTCCCGGAGCTTTCTGTGCAGGAGCCGGTGGTGCCGGCGTGAGAGGCGAGGAGAGCTGTTCTGAGCAGCACGTGGGGGGCAGCCTTACCTGGAGCCTCCCCTCTACCCGCCCCCGGGGGATCGCAGAGCGGCTTGTTCATTGTGTCTCTGAATCCCCCGGGCCGAGGGCTGAGATCAGAACATCCCCCTGTGAGCGGGCGCTGCGGGGGAGCAGCCCGACGGCTCAGACGGGCCACACCAGGGTTAAAAGCGACAGAGTCACATTTCTGCTCCCGGTCCCTTCCTGGCTCCTGGGAAACTTCCCACTTTTCTACTGTATTGTTTTACCCAGAAACCAGCGCAGACGCCGAGAGGAGTCTCGACGGGTGAGCCGTGCAGCTGATAGCAAGGCTAAAGTAAACCCAGAAACGATTTATTTAAAATATATGTATATCTTATTGATTATTTACAGAGAGGAAGGGAGAGGGATAGAGGGTTAGAAACATCGATGAGAGAGAAGCATCTATTAGCTGCCTCCTGCACACTTCCCACTGGGGATGTGCCCGCCACCAAGGTACATGCCCTTGACCGGAATCGAACCTGGGACCCTTCAGTCCGCAGGCCGACGCTCTATCCACTGAGCCAAACCGGTTAGAGCAACTCAGAAACTTTAAAACGCACTTTATTCAGGGAGATGGGGCGACAAAGGGGTTCAATGGAAGGAGGCGTGAATGTCGGAGAGCGAATCATTGATCGGCTGCCTCTTGCATGCCCCACACTGGGGACTGAATCCACAGCCGGGGCACATGCCCTGACCAGGAATCGAACTGTGACCTCCTGGTTGACCCTCAACCACTGAGCCATGCCAGCCAGCCGGGCGATCCTTCTGTCGTCTTACCTAATGCCTTGGAGTAAGAGAATATCTTTTTTTAACAACAACAAACTTTACTCTGTGTGTGTGTGTGTGTGTGTGTATATATATATACACACACACACATACACACATACTCTGTATATATATATAGATATAGTTTTAAAAACATGATACTTCAGTACAACTTCTGTTAATTCAGCAGTACAAGCTTTTTCTGTCCTACAAAATTTTCATTTTATAGCCACGAGGGTGAAAGCGACCTATTACATTTATATCTCACATATCCTGGTATACAAACAGTTCTTAACCGAATCTGAGCCAAAAACTAGAAGTCTTTGGTTTTAGCACTTGAAGAGCTTCCTCCATGCGAAGAGCCTTAAGTCATAGACGAGTCACATTCCCAGCGTTTGCAATTGCTGGTTTTAAAACGGCAAGGAACAGGTGAATTCAATCTTTTAATTACAATGTTTTGTATACACGGTAGATAACACAGCTCAGTAAGACTTCGCTATCATCCTAAAAGAGAATATCTTGCTAATAACACAGCTGAGAGACTGCCCACTGCTGAAGGTGGCTTATGTTTTGTCCAACCGGTGAGACTTGTTGAGCGGCCCTGGGACGCTCACACAGTGTGGACAGGCCGTGAGGACACTGGGACCTAAGGAAGGTCCACTGACTTGTCCCTGGGGCACAGCCGTCCGTTCCAGCTCACAGCGGATGGAGCTGTCTGGCGAGCTGAGTTCTGGCCCTCGTTCTTCCCACCGCTGATAGGTCCTTTCTCGGCCTCACTTTCTTCAGCTGCCACATGGGCAGGGTTTGAATCGGTGTGCTCTAGCCGGAAACCTGCCCGAGAGGGTTTCAATCCTAAATGATTAACAGTTACTATTACTCGGGATTCTCCGGGGGAACAGAGTCAGCAGGGCCTGTGTGTCGGGCTAGCCGTGGAGATGTACTTAATGGATTGTTTCACACTGTAGTGGGAGCCGATGAGTCTGGGGGCAGACTGGCAGACTGGACATTCAGGCAGAAGTTGTTGCAGTCGTGAGTTCGGATTCTGCACGGCAGGAGGTGGGAAAGTCAGGCAGGGCTTCTGTGTTGGGTCTGTAGGCAGAATTCCTTCTTCAGACCTGGGTGCTTGCTATTGGGGTCTTCCACTGATTGGGTGGGGCCCACCCATGTATGGAGGAGAATCAGCTCTAGTCAGAGTCCACTGATTTAAATGTGAGCGACATCTAAAACATATCTTCACAGCAACGTGTAGACTGGCATTTGACCAATTATGCACCATGCATGGCCACGTGCTCTGTAACATTAATCATCACAGAGCTAAGCTGTAACTTCCCCTTTTCTGTCCTAAAAGTTGTGGTGTTGCTTGTAATACGTCTCGTGATGGAAGAGCAGGCTCGTCTAAAACTAAATCATGTTGTGCTAGCCATCGGATGTGTCACTCCTTCCGTCAGTCCGTTCATCATGCATTTGTTAAGCACCACGTGTGAGGCTAGACATCAGGAAGCCAAAGATGAGCCAGATGAGCTCGAAACTTTCAAAGTCGTTAACATCTATTAGGGAGACCAGCACGTGAAAAGGAAATAATAGGAGGTAGCAAGGTGGGGGGAAGGAGAGAGGTTTACACATCCTGTGTTGGTGGGCGGGAGGCAGGGGGCCAGGGGCCAGGGGAGACTTGACAGGAGCGGAGACACGGAAGCTGGGTCTGAGGGGTAATTGGGAGTTCCTCAGGGAGGCGCTCCCAGCAGGGAGCAGCGTGTGCAGAGGCCCGGGGAAGCCATCACCCTCAGGAGCCGGCAGAGTCAGGACGAACGTGTGGAAAGCTTCTGTAGTGTCCTCGGTGCAGGAGCCGCACTATCTGTCCTTCTCATTGGAAACATTGAAATGTGGCGGATCTGATAGTTCATAGTTTCCTGGTCAGTCTTGGCTTTTCAAAAACGGTCTGTATAAAGCATTAGGTAGGGTCCCCTGAAACTTGTTCCGGTTTACAGTGTTACCATGGAAACATATTTTCTTGTCCATGATGGTTTGATTACAAAGCGAATCCAAGATTTCTGCCTGTGCAGGATTGGCCTTAGAAGGCAAGCATTTTTGGCCAAATACACAGTTTAACATGTTCTCCGAACCAATTCTGTCACCTTGTGCAAACCAGCCTTCCTCTTTCAGCTCTAACTTCTCACCTGCAGTGACAGGAGTGGGTTGGTTTTTAAAGGTTAGTCTGTGATCTTGTAAATGGAATTATCGCCACTGTGCCTCCTTACATAGGTTTATCTCTATAGCATGAGCCATTGTGATAAGCAACCATTTCCCAATAGTGGCTGTTTACAATGAAAGTCATATATTGCTGCTTTCAACACTTTGTGAACACTTTTATTACTTTATGCGCATTAATGACTAAATACTTAAGAATGACCAAGAAAAGTAGCTAAGGCCTGTTCCGTTTCATAGTTGAAGCGACCAGAGGCTCAGACGGTGTAAGCCACCAGGCCGGGCTCACTCAGGTGCTAACGGGGAAATGGGGGGATTGAACCTCGGTCTTGTGGCTCCAAAGTCTGCATTCTTTATCAAGGTCTGTGACCCACAGCACACCATCGTTGCCATGGTGCAGTATCCTCTGTACATAGCAGAGGGGAAGTAACGCCTTATGGAAAGGCAAGTGTTACTCTCTGAGAGCAACCTAACCCTGGAACAGTGCTGGAGGGTAGGCTAATGGGGCCATGAAGGTTAATGTATCACTGGACGTCATGTAGGAGGAAGAGGAACTGCTCTCCGCAGTCAGAGAGGGCCCAGAGACTGCCTGCTTAATAAGTAACAGAACGCCGGTCCTTGACCTCACCTACTTGCACCTGAACTGTGCCCCACAGTCCATGGTAACTGTCTGTGAACTCCGGCTCTTATTAGGGTTCTTGCTGGTCCCTCTGCCCAGGGGTCAGTGGTCTGTGTGTGAGGGACCATGACGCCAACTTTGAAAGAGCAGTCAGAGCCCAGCCTAGTCTGTCACCTCGAGGACATTTCCTGAGCTTTCCTTTTTAAATTGGCCACTTGTCACTGTCTCATCTTCCTGACCCTGCATCGCAGGTATCACTGTAGGATGTCTTTCTTATTTGTTTATTTACCTCCTAGAGGCCCAGTACACGAAATTTGTGCATACGGGAAGTGGGGGAGGGTCCCTTAACCTGGCCTGCACCCTCTAGCAATCCAGGACTGCTGGCTCCTAACCGCTCGCCTGCCTGCCTCATTGCCCCTAACCACTCACCTGCCACCATGAGCACCCCTATCCACTCTGCTTGTCTGCCTGGTTGCCCCTAACCACCTCTGCCTTGGCCCCTGCCACAACGGCTTTGTCCAGGAGGATATCTGGGATGACTTCCTGAAGGTCGTTCGGCTGTCCGGTCTCATTAGTAGGTATCAATAAATAAACAAGAAAGACATCCTACAGTGATACCTGCGATGCAGGGTCAGGAAGACGAGACAGTGACAAGTGGCCAATTTAAAAAGGAAAGCTCAGGAAATGTCCTCAAGGTGACAGACGAGGCTGGGATCTGGGATCTTATTATTATAGATTTGTTTCCACTGCTTCCTCCCGTTTGAATGAAGCTCAGCGAGAGCAGAAATTTTCTTATTCACTGTTCTACCCCCACCTCTGGGCTAGTGGATTAATTAGAGTAGGTTGTCCGTCCATCCATCCGTCCGTCCATCTGTCCGTCCATTCATCCATCCATCCCTCCCCTGTCCTTCTTCTACCTCCCTCCATCCATGTATCTATCTGCAAAATGACTTGGTCACATGAAGTCATTAGATGAAGCAGTAAATCTACTTTCCGTTTAGGATGTGGGAAGATCCTCAGATTTCCTCCAGTGCTAATGACTTAACCCTTGATTTTTCTCCCTGCTGCTCCCTTTTTGTACCAAACCCAGGATATGGCAGAATGCGGAGAAATCGAACTTCCGTTACAACATTCCAGTCCTGAGACACTGTTTCTCACCCCGTCCGTGTCTCTGTTTTCTGTTGCCAGGGCTTTGAATCGCAAAGACACCTCTTCAGCCAGCGCATCCCGGACGAATGAATGAGTCTGTAGTGTCACTCACACTCCTCTAGGGGTAAGTTCCGGGCACTTGGGCATCTCCAAGGCCTTCCTCCCTGCCAGCCTGCCCGTCCTCTGTGTCTGCTTCCCACGTACCTCTGCTCACTGCTCTTTGTAGGCGGCCCTGCGTGGGTGCCTGTGGCCCGGCGCCTGCAGGGAGGGGGGACGCGTTTGAGTGCCCATTCCCAATGCACTTCGATGGGACGGGGCTGGTGATCCTCGCCGTGCGGAAGGCTGCACGCCTTCCCCTCTGGGAGCCGCGGCCAGCAGGGTCACCCCTGCCTCCCTGCGTGCCCAGGACAGCCAGAGCCCGCACCTGAACGCCAAACCCACCAGCAGCGTCTGCCGAAGAGCACCTCGCAGAGAGTGTCATTTCTGGCTGGCCTTGTAGGCTCAGGAGAGGCTGATCCTCGGAACCCACCGAGGAAAAGCAGGTGCCACGAGGCTGTGGAGGCTGTTTGCTGGCTGGTTCGTGCAGGGAGAGGCCTGCTGGGGGTGCAGGTCAGATGCTGACTCAGGAGCGCCGCCCGGTGTGCAGGGCAGTGATCGGAAACGAGCGCGGTGTCCACGGTTCCCACTGGCTCTGCCGACACAGGGACACGCACCAGCTCTCCAGGTGGCTGCAGCCTGTCTCCCCGGCTGCTTCCTGTCCTCAGCTCCAGGGCCTGCCTCCCAGTTACCATCTGGACAGCCACCGGCCTCCGCGCCACTGTGTTTTCCTTCTCGGCCGAGCGCTGGGCCCTGGTGTAGTCTCTGCTGCTGGTCCCTGGTGGGCTCTCCCTGGAGCAGGCGTCCCTCGGTCACTGGACTCTGGTCCGCCCTGTCCTCACATAAAGCCACAGCCCAGCGCCTGGCCCCGCAGGTATTTTTTTTTTTTTTGCCTCAATATGTAACGAGCTTAACAGCTAAATGACGCTACTGCGTGCGATGCTAGGTGTCGCCCGGAGAGGCGTTTGCTGACACCGGAGGAGGTACTCAGGATTCATGACTTCTCTGCAAATATTCCTCAGGATTTAAAACTTTCCCTGTGTTACTGTTGGCATCAGAAGCGGTGCAAGCCGGTGGGCTTCTGGATGGTTCTAGGATAATTTAAATATCCTTAAAAACAAGCCTGCCTTTTTAATATTGGAAAGCTTTACATAAAAGCGGCATTTTCCAGCGTTTCTGAAAAATCCTGCGTTCCCGGGGGTGGTGGTAGGGGGCCGGGGGAGGGAGGTGCCGGCCCCTGCGGAGTCTTTTCATTTACCTAATTTGTTTTCCTTGCAGTAGAATTAGGAGAAAACCAAAAAAAGTCGCCTCTACTTCTGTATTAGTCGTGGAAAAAGTAGAGATATTTTTGCAGAGTCTCATATTTCAAGAAAAACGGAACAGAGGGTGTGTTGTGTGCTGAAGAATGCTCGCACACATGTAACTGGCGGGCCAGCGGGTTCTGTTTCTTAAGAACACAGCCCTCGGGCCTGCGCGCTCACACAGTCCAGCAGTCCCGGAGCGTGTGACTGCCCCTCTCTGGACGGTAAAAGCGTCTCTCTGTGTCCAGACACAGTTCTTCTGCTTTTGTTTCAGGTCATTTGCTCCCTTTCAGCAGCAAAACCCCTCTCCTTTCTGAAGATCCGTGGTTGGGTGACCTGGGGACAGTGTGTGACTTGCACACACATGTGTGCTCTGGATCGAGGCTGCACCCCGCCTTCTCCAGGGGACCCCCAGTGCACCAGGCAGACGAGGGTGTGGCGCCTCCTGTGCCCCGGGTGGGATTACCCGGAGGCCCGGCTTTTTGCTCGCAGGGGCACAGGCTGAGATCTGGGGTCTCTCCCGTGACTTAGAGTTTAAAACGTTCTTAATGAAAGTTTTCCTTTACGGGAACTTTTACTCAGTAGGCCATTATATCCCCATTAAGTACGTTTGGACAATCCACAATCACTGACAGTGTATAAAATCCTAAGTTCTGAAATTAAATGCAGCGGTTTATAATAAGTAAAGGTAATGTTTTATATAAAGGATACAATTCGTATTAAAAATACAATGTGCTTTTGTTCGTTTATTCTGTTTTACAAGGGTCCTGCCTTCATGGTGAAGATAAACTGGGAGGGATGGAGGGATGGGGGGAGGGAGAGAGGGAGGTGGGAGGAACCAGGAAAGCTGGCTTTTGCTGTTTGTAGGGTAACTGTCTGGAGGAGGGGAGAGGGGTGAGTGTTGATAACGATGGGCAGACTGGACCTAATTAGTGGAGTGATTTTAGGGTGGCTTCTGGGAAGCCCCTGATTTGAAGGAGTCCTCATCCATCAATCGGGAACAGCGGAATGCGCTCCCTGATGGGCCCTGAGCTTCCCGTCACCCGGTGTCCATCTGTCAGGCTGCTGTGGGAGGGCCTCGCGTGAGAAGCAAGATCGGGCCAGAAAGATGACCTCCGCCGTCTCTTCTGAGAACTCAGATCTAATTATCCCAGGAATTAAACTGATTAGGAGCCTTTCAGCTTGAGCAGTTTCACTTCAGTTTAAAAGAAGAAAACACTGTGAGTGGACCGAGAGGCTGACTCTTCCGCCTTTTAATGACATTAAGCTCAGGGCAGGTGACTTGGGCTCCCTGAAACGTTCCTGCAACCCTTCCAACATGCTCCAAACAGATGTGCCTCGTGGCTAGTACTTATAAGCCAGAATTTTATAAGCCTATTCCCTAACTGACATTTTCCTGCCGAAAATTTTCATTTTACCTTAGCTGAAACTCATTTTGTAGTTTTATTTTTGGGAGCATGGTTTTTTAATATGAATTTTTTTCATTTATATAAAACATTACCTTTACTTGTCATAAACCGTTCTATTTAATTTCAGAATTCAGGATTTTATACACTGTCAGTAATTGTAAATCGTCAAGACGTGCTAAGTTGGAATATAATGACATGCTAAATAAAAGTTCCTTTAAAGGAAAACTTTTAAGTCTTAGTTTTTATGTCATTTAATATTTGCTCATTCTTGCAAAAGGAATGAACCGGCCATTTGGTTAGATTATTGAGGGCTGCCTGTTATGTAATGTAAGGTACCACTGGGACTTTATAAACATTTGTGCCGTAGAATCCCTCATTTTCATTGGTAGTTTTCTGTACATGTCCGATGACTTTGAGATGCTTAGGAGAAGTGTGATGAAATTTAGGTTTTCTGCGACTTTGAAGCAGTGCTCCCCAGGCTAGGGCTGCATTTGAATTTTATTAAAGTTGCTGTTGATATACAAGATGCTTGGCCATGGGCTGTTTGGGCATTTTCTAGAGGCCAAGCAGCTTGGATGTGAGAACAGCTGGGATTTTAAGCAGAAACTCTGGGAGTTTTGCTCCATCGGCATAGACGACTCGCGGAGGCTGGTTGTAAACAGAGGGGCTTACGAGGCTCTGTCACTGGATATCCACAACGGGCCCTCTCCTTCCTTTCAAGGCTCCACCATCACCACCGTCACTGCCACCTCTCACTCACTCATTCACTCAGCCACTTATCCCCTCACCCACCCACTCATTCACTCACTCACCCACCCACCCACTCACTCACTCAGCCACTTATCCACTCACCCACCCACTCATTCACTCACTCACCCACCCACTCATTCACTCAGCCACTTATCCCCTCACCCACCCACCCACTCACTTACTCACTCACTCAGCCACTTATCCACTCACCCACCCACTCACCCACCCACTCATTCACTCACTCACCCACTCACCCACCCAGTCATTCACTTACTCAGCCACTTATCCCCTCACCCACCCACCCACCCACTCACTCACTCAGCCACTTATCCACTTACCCACCCACTCATTCACTCACTCACCCACTCACCCACCCACTCATTCACTCACTCAGCCACTTATCCACTCACCCACCCACTCATTCACTCACCCACCCATCCACTCACTCAACCACCTATCCACTCACCCACAGACTCACTCATCTACCTACTCACTCACCTACTCACTAAGTCACCTATTCACTCACCAACTCACTTACCCACTCACTGACTCACTCACTCACTCACTCGGCTACCTATCCACTCACCCACTCACCCACTCACCCACTCACTCACTCACTCATCTACCTACTCACTCACCCACTCACTCACCCACTCATTCACTTAACTCACCCACCCACCCACTCACTCACCCACCCACCTATCCACTCACCCACCAACCTACCTACCCACCTACCTACTCATTCACTTCCTCACCCACCAACCCACCCACTCACTCATCCACCTACTCACCCCCTCACCCACCCACCCACTCACCACCCACGGGGTATTTGTTGGGCATTTGCCATGTGCCAGGCACTGATGAAAGTAGAAGGCTTACCAGGAAAGGCTTTAAACAAGATCCCTGCTGTATGGAGTTTACGTTTGCCGGCAGGCCTTGTGCTAAACAACCTACCTGTGTTACTTAATTCCTACAGCCACCCGGTGAGGCAGGTAACTTATTCCCATTTTACAGACTAGGAACCTGAGAAGTTCAGTGACTGGTCCAGTGCCACACAGCGGGCTCTGAGGCCAGGGCAGAGGGGCGCTAACGCCTGGGCCTGAGCCGGTTTGCTGGCGCCTGGGAACATGCCTGGGGGAAGGGGGGGAGGCACGTGAATTGCACGTGTCAGCTGCGCATTTGTGTGGGTCTGAGCCTTGCACTCCGGGGGTGAAGCCTCCAGACCAGGCAGTCTGAGGCGGAGGCAGCGCGCTCTCACTGCTCTCGGGGCCAGTGTGGAGCTTCTGTCTTCAGAAGCAGACCCGCTAGCTCTGTGCCTTCTGGTGAAATGGGGAGAAAAGTTGTCTCCCCACATCGTATCCCTGTGGATTTTAGGAATTTCACAGGAATACGTGTTTCTCACGCTTCATTTCCCCCTAGTATTGCCTTCATCGAGAACATTTTTCAACGGCGTAGCTCTCAGATCCCATGTTTCTTGAGCCTATGTCAAAGTATTGCTTTTCCGTGAGAAATAGACTCCAGTTCGTCACCCGGATGCGTATCACAGGTCATTGCTCATTTGTGTAATTTTAAAAATATATATATTTTATTGATTTTTTACAGAGAGGAAGGGAGAGAGATAGAGTTAGAAACATCAATGGGAGAGAGTCTTCGATCAGCTGCCTTTTGCACGCCCCCCACTGGGGATGTGCCCGCAACCAAGGTACATGTCCTTGACCGGAATCGAACCCGGGACCCTTCAGTCCATAGGCTGACACTCTATCAAAACTGAGCCAAACCGGTTTTGGCTCATTTGTGTAATTTTACCAAAGTGATGTGTATATGTGTGAGCGTATTTAATCTTTTGGAATCCTGTTGGGATAAATGTAATTTATATTTTAGCCTTTATTTGTTATTGCTACTTTATTTATTGTTACCAAATGAAGTCCTTAGAATCGACTCAATAATTAGGTTTCACGGGACATTCCCCCCCCCTGTAACTTTGTTTGACTTAAAAAGTGAAGAATAGGGAAGGAGTTGAGTTTCTTGGATTTTAAGCAAAGCCATTAGTTCTGACTGCTTGTACTACTTCAGCAATTGTATTTTTTAAAATATATTTTTATTTTATTGATTTGTTTACAGAGAGGAAATGAGAGTGAGAGAGAGTTAGAAACATCAGTGAGAGAGAAACATTGATCAGCCGCCTCCTGCACACCCCCTGCTGGGGATGTGCCTGCAACCCAGGTACATGCCCTTGACCGGAATGGAACATGGGATCCTTCAGTCCACAGACCGGTGCTCTATCCACTGAGTCCAACCTTTTAGGGCAGCAATTATACTTTTAATGTCAGTTTTTCTTATAACTGTTTATAGATTGGTATATCTTTATATTTTTATTTGAAACGGGCGTGATTGTTATCAACCCCATTTTATGGTGAAGGGGATGGGGTTCAGAAGGCGGCTAAGTTATGGGGAGATGCCGTGCTAAGGCCGGTCGGCTGGTTTTGAAGCCTGCGATATTCCCGCCACACCCGGGGCCCATTTTTTTAAATTATGATTTTTGATAACAAAGTGAGGATACTCATGTCCCTGATTACAACTAGATTCGCAACAGTTTTGGCTTAGTCTTGACTAGCCATGTAGCAAACATGATGTTTGAAAAAGTTTTTCCACTTTATTGAGGTATAATTGACATATAACATTGTAAGACATTCAAGTGTACACCATGCAGCTTTTATATTCCTACATGTATGTTATATATATGAACATTACAGTTCTTCCTTAGCAGATTTTAATTGTGTAATGCAGTTTGTCAGCTATAGCCACCATGCTTCACACTGGAGCCGCAGGATGTGTTAATCTCATAGCTGAGAGTTTATACCTTTACCACTTTACCAGCCTGTCTTTGCTTTGCCCACCCTCCAGCTCCCAGCAACCACTTTTCTACTCTTTGTTTCTATCAAGTTGACTGTGTGTGTGTGTGTGTGTGTGTGTGTTACATATGTCATTTCTCCCAAACCCTTTATTAAGAAAATTTGCAAAAACATAAAAAGGTTGAGAGGCTTGACCAGTGAACAATACACTTACCACTTGAACTCTGTAACTGCTAACATTTTGCTCTGTTTGCTTTTACATGTGCCATTTTGCATTGTGTGTTTGAGGACAGGATGCTTCTTAAGTAGTGCTTTACGTAATCCTCGGAGGTCTTTGCCCAGGAGCTTAAGTGTAGATGTTAACACAGGTGACCTGCATTATCATTTCAGAAGGAGGTATTAGATAAAGTCTAGTTTTGTGATTTAGAAGTATGCTTTTTTTTTTTTTTTTTTTTTAACTTTTAGAATGGAGTACTACGTTGAGAGTAGTTGGGCAAAGTCTAGGGAACTTGAAAACTATTACATAGTTTGAACCCCCAAGTGACTTTCTGGGCTCATAGAACCGAAGTTATTTGGGTGACCTCAGCGATATGAAATAGGAGCAGACAACGCGAACCCATCGGCAGTGTCTGAGGAATGCTGGAGACTATTCACATTACGGCAGTCCTGGCATCAGAGATGGGTGGATCACATGTGCCAGAGGTCAGAATTGTCCTAAGTCTAGAAGCAGGAATAGAACGGGACTGCAAATATTTCCATGCGGTTAATTGTTCTTCTGATAACTTTTTTTAACCTTAGAAGCGCATCTCTTTAAATTTTTCTTCTTCCTTCGGACATAAAAATCTTTTCCTCCTTTTGTATCAAGAAGTAGTTCTTGTCTCAAGGTTCTATGGAAAAAAATATGCTTGTAACATGCTGGCTGATAGTTCATTTTATTGTTGTTGTTTTTTTTTTTTTTTTTTTTTTTTTTTTTTTTTTTTTTTTTTTTTTTTTGTTAACAACAGAAGTGATGTTATTGCTAGATCTAAGGGAACAGGAGCTCCGATGACTCAAGCATTCTTACTTCTTCCATGTTTACCCAAAGTATGTTTTAAACACACACACACACACACACACACACACACACACACGTGAACATTTTGGGAATTCCCATGTTGTCTGTTATGTGACTTGGCTTCCGTGGCAACCTTCTGACTTCAGTCCCAGTGGCTGTGGTTACGTGGGTGGCATGCCCTGGCTCTGCTGCCTGCTGCTGACCAGCTGTGTGACCCAGAGCAAGTCACTTAAGGTCTCTGGTTACTTATCCATAAAGAAGCGAGGGGGCTGGGTTAGGCAGTGTTGTTGCAAATCTACTCCAGCAGCACTAAAAATCCCTTGGTTCTGTGCTCACACTAAAGTTTTTGTGGAGTCCAGATTAATTTTTATGACCAGTAGACGGATGGTCGTACTATTTGCCAATTAAAATTAGAAAACATACAGTAGCTTCAAGCATCTATTAACTACATAGAAACTGGATGAGAAAACATTCTATGTGTGTGTGCGCGTAATGATTCATTTTCATGAATAGAATCTGATCATTAATGTTAAGTAAGCATAAACCTTATCTGTTGAATATGCAGATCCATTCACATTTTAAAAATAATGAAAACATTGCCTTAAAACCTTGTCACACGCTTATCCAGGACAACTGGAAAACTTCTGCTTGCACGTGTGCTTTTTCTCTAGAATATAATTTAAAACTTTTAATAACTACAGAGATAGAATTATTTTCCCCCCCATTCACGCCCTCTCCTCAATACATAACATAAAATGATGTTGGGGCCCCCTTGACATTGAAGGTCTTCCATCTAAAGACGCAGCAGGACTTAAACACCACATGCCCCTCTGGCCTGCCACCTTGTAAAAGGCCACTTAGTGCCCATTTGTGATAAACCAATGCCCTGTGGGGAGAACAAGGCCGTCAGAGCGGCCACCACAGCTCAGCCAGGTGACAGGACCCCGCTCAGAGCCCGCATACACGATGCTGTGCAAGGCACAGAGTGACTGCAGGGCTGCTCGGAGGCAGGGCTTTACGACTGTTCCATTCCGGCTGTAGCTTTGGAGACAGAATGTTTACTCCCGTTTTTTAACCACGAGGTTGGTAGGTGTGCATTCTTCCTCCTGAAAGGCTTGAAAACACACACACACACACACAAAAAAACCAGGCAGCGGAGAGAGGGAGCTTTATTCGCAGCTCCAGCCCGGGCGTTCCCCTGGAGGCGGTGGCGATCCTGGAATGCGGCTCCAACAGCAGCCCAGTCATGGGCCGCCGGGCTGGCTGTGCCCCGGGCCCGGGCAGCCGTGGAAAACCGCGTTCTGGAGAAAGCTGCCTCACCCTCCGCCAATGGAAAAAGCGGAGCAGGCGAGGGCGTGGAGCTGGCAGACAGAAATACTCGCAGCCTGCACAGGATCCGCTTTTAGCTGCTGCCCGGCGGCCGCGCTGGATGGCAGACGCCGCTTCCTGCCGGCCACCGACGGCGGGGAGGAGGGCCGGGGCCCGGGCTCTGCAGTGCGCCCTTCTCGCCCACAGAGCCCCGTGCTCGCGAAGGTAAGGTGGCAGAGCTTTCCTCGTGAGATGGAAGTGTTTCTCGGCATGTTCTCCTGGGCGGCAGCTCGTCCTGCGCTCACCGTCCTGTGTGGTGCACTGTTTTGCTCATGGGCTGCACACGCTGCTGTGCTTGGGGGGACGGGACCTTGAGATCGGGGTGTCTGCCTGGTTGACACACCTACCAGGGACGGATTGCCGTTGCCCGCCTCCTTCTACTAACGGGTCCCCCCAAAGCGGGTGTGTATGTGGCGTGGACTGATTGTTGCTGCGATCGCCGGAGAGGACCAGCGCTCAGAATGACGCGGGAGGCATTGGTGACTATCACCTTATCTCCGCCAGGCACACGGGGAAGTCACAGTGCGGCAGAGCCGTGTTCTGCCGTTTCCTGGATGTTGTGTAGCCTTCGCTTTGAGTTGAGTAGAGTTACTTTTCAGACTTGTGATTTGAGGTCCCCTGTTTGTTCAGGTTTGGTCTCGAGCTTTCTGGAAAAGAAGAGGGATCCCCTGCGATCGGAGTGTGTGTGTTGGGGAGGGGGCGCCTGTGTAAGCAGAGGGACTGAGGGGTCCCCCATCCCTCCGAGGCGGCTCATTCATTAGGGCCTGACCCGGCGTGGAGCCCGGCGGCCAGGGCCCGGGAAGCGGCCGGCCCGGGGCTGCCTCCGCTTCATGTTGCTCTGCCCAAGCATGTAATTCCCTGAAAATTGGTGGGTGGAGAGACAGAAATAGGGAGCTCTATTGAAGGCGCTGTAGCTCGGAGGATTATTTATAGAATTTCTGGAAAGTAAGGGCCCAGCCACACAGCTGCTGGAGTTCCTCCTGACAAGTCAGAGCATTGCGCTGCGGCCGCGTGTCCTGGGCTCGCTCACGGCGATGGGCTGCAAGTCAGCTGGGGGGTGGACGGGGCGGCGGCGTGGTCCCTGGCCATGAGCCTGCAGGTCCTTCATTTCCTTCCCAGCAGTGTCAGCTGGCGGCAGAGGGATGGCCAGTGAGCTTAGAATGAGCAGGCACATTGGTAACACATTGCTAGTCAGCATGTATATTGATTTCAGAGAGGAAGGGAGAGGGAGAGGAAGATAGCAACATCAGCGATGAGAGAGAATCACTTGATCGGCTGCCTCCTGCAGGCCCCACACTAGAGATGGAGCCCACAACCCAGGCAGGTGCCCTGATGGGGAATCGAACTGTGTGACCTCTTGGTTCATAGGTGGATGCTCACCCACGGAACCACGCTGGCTGGGCCTATTTAGTACTTTGGCTTTGGGTCTAGAATGTTCTGCTGAGACACAGCCTGCAACCATCTAGAGCAGGTTCGGAGCCAGCGTCGCCAGCCTTCTTCTGGAGCCACAGGGACGCTTGTCGCCGGCTTTGATTGTGACCAGAGTCCCCGGGCGGACTGAGGCCTGGTGAAGAGCCCATGCCTCCAGTGCACAGGGACCAGCCCAGAGAGGCCGTGAATGCAGACAGGTGACACCCGTCTGCGGGGTGCAGGGTGGAGGGGTGACCCGCAAAGCCCCCCTCCTTAGCCCAGACCTGGCCGGGGCGCCTGGCGGTGCAGATAAGGGCCGGCCGGGCTCTGTGCCAAGGGATTGCGCTTGCAGAGTGGCCCCCACGTGACCACGAGTGAAATGATGGTTCTGTCCTGGGGCCCACGATGGTGTTTGGGAAGAGCCATAGTCCCTCGGCAGAGATTGAAGGTTAGTGAGCGGTCTCCGCCTCCTCCCGCTGCCGACACGAGTGGGCATGGGGAGGGGGCACGGAGGGGACCGGAAGGGCGGCCACACGCCTTCCCTGAGCCCCGGCTCTGTGCCCGCCTGCGCCCGCGGGGCTGCCCGCTTGGTGAGGATCAGAGACGGCAAACCACGTGCGTGCGATCGCTTAGCTCAGCTGTGCAGTTAAATGAAAATGATGTCCTTTTTGTGGGACCTTTAAAAGTCTTTCGGACATTCAGAATAATTTCAGGGATGATGGATATTTTTCATTTGTTATTAAGTGTACGCTAATAAGAGGCAAGGTAAACATGGCTTAGAAAAGGAGACTAGGGTATGGAATTGGAAAAAAATATTAGAGACAGGAAAAAGTAGTAAAACAGAGGCAGATAAGCCTGCATTTCTGACTGTTGACACACGAAAGTACTACCATGGTGTTGTAACAGTTTGAGTTTCTGGTAACGGTGGGTGAGTGTCTTTGATTACTCGGTTGTATCATAAATGGAGGCTTGAATGGTGGCGTCCCAGGAACATACCTATGTATCCTGGGTTTCAGCTTCGTACCGGCCTTGCCATTGTAGAACCGAAAAGGCGCCTTAGACAGTTTCTCACGGGAAAGCTGGAGAGCGCAGGCCGGAAGCGGCTGCTTGGCATCCCGGACATGCTCGGCTGTCGGAGCGAGATCGCAGGCTTCCTGTTGGTCCTCTCCTAACGCTCCCTGTTTCTTTAGTTACAAATACCTTGGCACATCCTGAGATATCTTCGTAAATTACCATAGACGTGTATGTGCATACGTATGTATGTATATGTGTGCCTATGTACCTGTACTGTACGTACACACGTATCTCTCCATTCCGTCCCTCCCTTCTTTCCTGCCGCTGCTTACCTGCTTACCTACCAAGCCAGACAGAAGTAAACCTCGAATCAGAGGCAACACAAAGGCTTCTGTTGCTCTGGGATCCTAGTGACGTTCAAAGCTGTGCCCTCGGTTGGTGGCCCTCATTGCCCTTGACCGAGGGCTCCGACGCTGGTGATGAGCAGCCTTGATGAGACCTCCCTGCCAGTTTGTTCTACATGATCCCAGTCCTGGCCAGTGGAAGGCTGTTAGTGTTTGGAAGATCCCAGTCTCCGGATGAGAGACAGGCTGTGGAAGGGAACAACAACAACAACAACAACAGCAACAGCAACAGCACAGCGATGGGCTTCAGCTCTCAGTGCCAAGGCCAGGAAGGAGCTTCCGGAACAGTAAGCCTTCCAGATGCAGTGACAGAGAGTTCTCCTCCGACTCGGAAAGGGCTGTGGTAGGAGCTACAGATAGTGTGAGGAGGAAGCGGGCCCAGGGCGTGCCTAGGACTTAAGTAAAGGTTTCGGAGTCCCGGGTATCTTTAGGACAGCAGGGGAAAGCTGTTTGGTACTTGGCCGTGGCGCATCCCCGCGGCTGCAGAGTTGATAGAGCCCGGGTCCTAAAAGCAGATGAGAAGAGGGCTGAAGAGGTATGGAGTGTGCAGCTGCGAAAGCGAAAAATCCACGTGGTGACAAAAGCCAGTGAAAGGAAACGCTGAATGGAGAGAATGAAAATAGATTTGCTTTCAAGTCGTCTGCAGCCACTCCCGGAAAGCAGAAAAAGGCATCTTAGAGATAAGTGAGGGGAGCATTATACAGCCACAGCCACGAGCCTGGGAGCCCGGGATCTGAAGAGGGAGCAGAGAGGAAAGAACTTTGTGACAAGTGGACATGAATTCATGGAATGCACACGCACACTCACGTAATGTCTGTGCACAATTTATTGAAAATTGATAGGATAGAGCACCAACAGGTCGAAAACAACTGCCCAAATTAAATACAAAACAACAGTAACAGAACCCCAGAGATAACTGGAACCTAGCAAAAACCTTCACTTATGGTTTTATTTTCACACTAGAGGCCTGGTGCATGAAATTCGTGCACTCGGGGGGGGGGGGGTTCCTCAACCCAGACTGCACCCTCTCACAGTCTGGGAGACCTCAGGGGATGTCCTATGGGGAGCGGGCCTAAGCCATGAGGGGGACATCCTTAGCGCTGCCACGGAGGCGGGAGAGGCGCCCACTGCTGCTGCTGCGCTAGCCAGCCGTGAGCCTGGCTTCCGGCTGAGTGGGGCTCCCCCTGTGGGAGTGCACTGACCACCAGGGGACAGCTCCGGCATTGAGCGTCTGCCCCTGGTGGTCAGTGCGTGTCATAGCGATTGGTTGTTCTGTTATTCAGTTGATTTGCATATTAGCCTCTTATTATATAGGATGTGACTTACAGGAGTGGGGAAATGGAAATTCTTTTTTTTTTTTTTTTTTTTTTTAATTTATTGAGTTTTTACAGAGAGGAGGAGAGAGGGATAGAGAGCTAGAAATGTCAATGAGAGAGAAACATCGACCAGCTGCCTCTTGCACACCCCCTACCGGGGATGTGCCCACAACCAATGTACATGCCCTTGACTGGAATCGAACCTGGGACTTTTCAGTCTGCAGACCAACGCTCTACCACTGAGCCAAACCGGTTTCGGGGGGAAATGGAAATTCTAAGGAGACACAGTGATAAGCAATTTACCAAAGACTTCCTCACTGGAGCTGATGCTCTGTAGTGCCCTACCACATGTGTATACTGGTATAGTCAGCGGTTCTCAGATGTCCATGGCTGAGTCCTCCTCGTGGGCATGAGAATCATTCCCTTTGGCTACTCTCCCCACTGCCACATCAGAGTTTCTTTCCAAGCACCCCACTCGCATGCAGGGATTTTTCCTAAAGGTTCACATGCGTGACAACAACAACCAACACTTAAAAAACAATGTCTCTTTATCCTTCTAGCTATCATCTGATTCCATTTCCTCCTTTACAGGAAAGCTCTTGAGCATGTTGTCTTTGCCAATCTCTTCGATTTCACGGGCCTCATCCTCAAACTCCCTCCAACCCAGCCGTCTCCACCCCACTCTCCTCTGGTCAAGTTCACGGCTCCCCTCCAGGGCTCTCTTCTCAGTCCTTGCTCTCTGGACCAAACCGCAGCGGGGGAGGGCTCTTGGGGGAGTCCTCCTCGTGCCCTCGTCCACGAGCAGTCACCCTCTGCGATTTGACTCTTATTGACAATTTCCTCCCTAAAGTGACTCCTCCTTCCCCCACCCCAGTTGGCTTTGAGGATGACATGTTCTCTTGGTCTCCTTTTAATTTGATTTGCCGGCTGCTCCTTCTGTTTCTTCATGTGTTCCTCATTATCTCCTTGGCCTCTTCATGTTGGGGTGCTGCAGGGCCTCTTCGCCCTTCTTCTCTTTCCTGTGTTTACTTACTCCCTTGGGGAGCTCGTTCATGCATGTTTAAATACCATCTTCACAAGCATGTTAGCAAGTCTGTGCCTAAGGCCCACCTCTTCCCGGAACTCAAGGCTCCTTTAGAAGACTGTTCACTCAACGTGGTCACCTTAACGTCCAATAGGCACCCCACACCTGACGTGTGCAGAAATCCACACCTTGCCTCCCTCCAATGCCTGCTCTATGGCGCCTTCCTCATTCTCACATGTGTTGCCCTCAAAATCTTACCTCCCGTGGCATGTCTCCCCTCCCTCCCATCCACCCAATCCCGTTGGCTCTCTCTTTGACTCTGTCTGACTCAGACCATTTCCTATGCCCCCACCTGACTCCGACCCACATCATCTCTCACCTGAATTAGCCTGGCAGGCCCCAGGCTCCCACTTGGCTGCCTGCAGTCCAGATCCGCAGGGCAGCCACAGAATATGCCCCATGGACCGCCTTCTCGAGGCAAAGCCCTCTAATCATGTCTTTCAGTCTTATTGTGAAAGCCAAAGTCCCTAAAATGCCCCTCTGGGCTGCATTCTCTGGCTCCCTGTCCCCTCTCTGACCCCTGCTGCCCCAGCCACACTGGCCTCCTGCCTGTCCCACCTCCCTGGGCTCTTGAACTTTCTCTCGTCCGTTTCCAGTGCTCTTTCCCCAGCATCTGCACGGCCTCCCCTCCTGCAAGTTCCTGCTTAAAAGTCACCACTCAGGGAGACCTTCCTGTATTTTCCTTTCTAAATGACAGCACCCTCCCCTCATATTACCTACTAGAGACCCGACGCATGAAATCGTGCAACAGTAGGCCTTCCTTCCCCTGTATGCTGGCACCGGCTTCCCTCAGGCCACTGGCAGGCACCCGGAACCTGGGCTTCCCTTAGAGATCCGGCCTGGTCGGGAAGTTCGTCCGGTCTAATTAGCATATTATGTTTTCATTATTATAGATTTCCCCCTTCCCTTCTCTACTCTATTGTTAAAGTACCTATCCCTCTCTAAAATATGCTGGTACTTGTTTTCCTTTTTTATTTGTCATCTCTCCCTACTATAATATAAGCTCCATGAGATCAGAGATTTTCTGGAGGGTCTATTTCTTGCTGTATCCCCAGGCCTGGAACAGTGTGTGGCACAGAGTAGTTGCTCACTAAACGCGTACTGCATTAATTATTGCAAGTGTAGCTTACCCAGGACACCTGATGATGTAGCCAAAGCAGCCTATTATAAATGTTCAGTGTCATTGAATTCCTGTATTTTACCTTCAAAAAGGTAAATTATGTACTTTATGATAGTTATGTATTTCTTTATTAGGGAAGTGATTTTCAAATTACTCAGCATTAAATGAAACTGAAGCTTCAGAAAGATGCCCCTTGATTATTCTGTGGTCTGAGCATCCCCATCCACGTGACCGTGACCCCCCCCTGGCCAGTCTTTGGGAGGAGGCGAAGTTATCATTGATATTTAGGATGATGGCCTGAAGCTCAAACTGTCAAGAAAACAAAATTCTCATTTGTGCAATGTTCTTTGTAAAGCAATAGAAAAAGATATGTACATTTTAGTTTTTACGCTCCTCCGTTCACTTACATTTCAGATGATTTCAGATGATTTCATTCTCATCTCTCACTCCTCAGCTGTGGGAGCCTTTTGCTGTCTGGGAAAAGGATGCCTCTAGGCCAGGGGTTGGCAAACTCATTAGTCCTCAGAGCCAGATATCAACAGGACAACGACTGAAATTTCTTTTGAGAGCCAAATTTTTTAAACTTAAACTATATAGGTAGGTACATTGTTATGACTTATTTAGGATATGTGGTATTTTGTAGAAGAGCCACACTCAGGGGCCCAAGAGCTGCATGTGGCTCGCAAGCCACGGTTTGCCAACCACTGGTCTAGGAAAAGACTTTTTCCCCCCCAATATTTTTTATGTGAAGCATAAAAGGGGGCATAGATCACATCCATTCTTCTAGAGGGGAGCCGGAAAGCTGTTATACTTTAAAATAAAAAAGTATGTGGAGTAATTTCAGGTAAAAACGCACAGAAAACTATAACACTATTTTGATGGAATGCATATGTATCGATAAAAGTCATACTAAAAAACAAAAAACCCAGGTATGAATCTGACCTTTGCCCTGACTGGTCCTGGTTCAAGTTTTCTTTCCCATAAACCAGAGCTGACTGTGGGAGCTGCTGGGGTACCTGTGCCGGGCGGCCCTGGCCCACAGCAGCTCAGAATCATTAGGTTTCAAAAATTTTTTTTTTTAATTCCTATAAATGATGAAATTGAAACTATACCTACTAATACTTTTAATTTTTTTTTTTTTTCCTGAAAGTTTCTGCAAAGTTTCTAGCTACAATCCTTACCAGGTTTGTTTTGAATAATCATACAATTTATGAAAAAGAACTCAGCAGTCATTGGCTTGCTTTTAAATGCAGGCCCCAGAACAGCTTCTGGAGTGGCCTGGCGGCATAAACACAGAGAAGTGAGCTCTCAGGCCAGACTGCCAGCCAAGCCGGAAGGTGCACGTGGGGTGGGGAGCGGGGGTGGGGCAAAGAAAGCACCCATTTAAAATGAGGGCAGCATGTGCGGGGTAAGCCTGCTCATGCTGTGACTTCAATGGAGCAGTGTATAATGGAGAGACATGGTGCCAAGAATAACTCGGTGCCATTACCGTGGTGCATTCTGGTCGCAGAGTGACTGAGATTCAGGAGTGTGGAACCTGCTTGGAAGCACGTGGCTGACGGACGGACGGACAGATGGACGGACAGGCCCTGAGTGGAGGAGAAGGCCTGGGGCTACGGCCTGTGGTCCTTCCTGATGGCACCCCGAAGTGTCCCCGGGAGGTGTGTCCCACTGGGAGCATTTGGGGGGAGATCCCCTTGAGAAGTGCCTCTCCATGACCAGACTCACTTTTTGTGGAATGGCTCATGTTCATAAACATGAAAAGCAGGGAGGTTATTTAAAAGTCACGCTAGCCATTTTGAATCTCATGTTCATAAAAGTTACCCAAAAAGCTTATTTAAAAGCCATGCCAATCATCTTGAATCTTGCTGTTTGTTGGTTCTGGCAGTCAGAGCAGCTCATGGTTTGTGGAGACCAGGACATGGACCCAATTGCAGAAGAGCCGTGAAGTAAACTTTGGAGAAAAGGCAGAGTGGGACTGAACACTGGGTAGATTTAACAAATTCTAGAAAGAGGGTGGACATCGTGTGGGAAATGAAGGCACTTTGATCATCTCTAAAAGAGAAAACGTTTTATCTTCACCAGAGTTTAAACTAGGGGTGTCGAACTCAATCAGAGAAGGGGCCAAAATCTAAAATCCAGCCTAAATCGCGGGCCGAATGGTTTACTGAACAGTCATAAACTGTCATTGTGATGGAAACGCAGCGGAGTGCAGTGATGACAGCGCGGTGCGGGCCACATTGCAAGGCCTGGCGGGACGGATTTGGCCCGCGGGCCTTGTGTTTGACACATGTGGTTTAAACATTCTAGCCTGTATTAACTCTGTAATTTTGATTGAAATGAAGGTTGTTATTTTTTTTTATTTTTTATAAATCCCCCAAATATGTTTAGTCTCTCTCCACCAGCTCAGTGTAGCTGGGCCTCTCCACTCACTGACATTCCAAAAACATACCAGCAATACTTGTGGGGCCGCCGTCTCACCGCGCTCTCATACACCCGGGCCCGTCCATGTTGTCCTGAGCGGCCTGTTGATTCTACAAATGCTTTGTGCTGATGTCCCTGCCTGCACACGCGGACCCGCCCTTGGGGGAAGGGGTCCCTCTCCAGCCCCGTTGCTTTCTCCTGATGCCCGCACCCAGGTAGATAGAAGTTAGGGGAGTGATTCCGAAAACCCGTGTGGAGCTGGTGAGTGGAACTGTGACGAGTATTTCACGTCCCTTTCCCAAGCCTCTGCCAACACTGAGAACATTTTCCTCCTTTGCCAACGTGGCCCCCACACTCGTCTTTGGGCTGGTGGCCTGCGGACTCCTTCTCTCATGGCATCTCCGAGGGTCACTAGGGCATGGTGTCCGCCGAGGTTCTTCTGAGGATAGTGGGGGAGGGGGGAGGGGTAACCGGCAAATGACTGTCCAGGACTCCCCAGCCTTTTCTCCCTCATGCCCTCATCTCTCTAAACTTTGACCCTGACCCCTGAGCTGAGGCCCTGCTGCCCTGATCCATTCCTGAATAGAGAGGTGCTGGGGCTGGGGGGACGGGGGGAGGGGGGGGGCACGACTCTTCCCATTTAGTCACTCGCTGACTCCGTCATTTATGGATTCAGCAGGCGGTCATGGGGTGCTGTGTCTTTAGGCGTGTCCTTCTCTGTTCCTTGGCGTGTCCTTTCCTTGCTTCATCCTGCAGAATCCCGCATATCCTTCCCTGCTCAGCGGTTCCGTTAGCTTCTTTGGGGAGGTCATTTTTAACGTTCACAGGAATAACGTGACTGTCCAGGGAGAGTCTCTCTTAAGCAGTAGAATATGAAGGATGAGGATCTCGGGCCTAACCGTGGGGCCAGAACTGACTCCTTGATGGCCATTCTTCCCGTGTCTGGCCCACGTGTTTGCCTCAGGCAGGGATTTTTCCGACGTTTCGCCACTTGTGATTGTTGGGTTGTCCTTGGGCCTTCCTGGATGGGACCACCATTCTGGCAAACCCACCACCTGTGATTGTATTTGTTGTCTTTCAAATTCTGCTTGGGACCCTCACTCAAGCTACACACTTCTACTGCACAGCCATACACAGGCAAATGCTGCACACAAGAATTGAGTGTCCTAGGACAGTTTGGTCTCCTTTATGTTCTCTTCCATTTTACGGTATCCTTTGCTTTTCTGTTTTTATTCTGTTCTATTCACTTAACAACACTGGCCTCCAGTCATTGCATGAGTCTCATGACCGGTGTGACGGCACTTCTGGAAGCCGCACTGCCGCTGTCAGCACTCCTCCTGAGCCAGGTGTGAGCTGAGCCCCGCCTGTGCTGAGCTGGCTCAGGAGGTGGGGAACCGTGCTCTGCGGGGCTATTGTCTCCGTGGAATTTATGACTTTCCCTCTGAATGCCAGCTGGGCCTGCCTGGCCCCTGCCCCCCGCATTCCTTGCTGTTCTGGTCTTATCCACTCATCTGTGAACAAGCACTGGGAAGGGTCTGCTGAACTGCAATAGCCAGTGGCCCTCTGCTCTGTGGATAAGGATCACCCTCCCTCAGCACCTCCCTGCGGGGAACAGACGTTCCTCTCGCCGCCTCTTTACACAGACTGGCTTCCAGTCTTCTCTGCGTAGAAATGAGCTCCTTCGGATCCTGGTATTCAGCTTGTGATCTGGGTGCTGTTCATTGGTGCAAGATGAGGAAAGCAGGCACGGGGAGTGTTCACAGAGGTGGAAGTGGGGCCCTTGACTTGAATGCTTTTGTTTTAGAGTTTTAGGCATGTTTGTTCTGTACGCTAGTGTTTTTAGTGAGACGGGCACGATAGCTGGGAGGCAGGGTTCTCAGCCTTGATAGCACGGACATCTGGGGCCAAACGATGGTTCGTTGTGGGGGTTGTCCTGTGGGTTTCAGGAAGTTTGGCAGCTTCCCTGAACTCTACCCATGAGGTGCCAGTAGCATGATCCCAGTGTGACATCCGAAAGTGTCCACAGATAATGCCCGTTATTCCCTGGGTGCCAAGATCCCAGGGCTGAGAGTGACAGCGTTAAGGGGGTGCCAGTTGTTCACTGAGCATGTAGGAGATTTTTTTTTTTAACATTTTCTAGCATGAGAATCTAATAGTACAGGTACACGCTGTATCACTGTTTTTAGTAGCACGTGACAGATGTCGGAGTAGTTAGCTGTAGTAATTTGGGGAATTGGTAAAAAATCAGACAGATGCTAACACTGGAACTAGGAGAGTCATACACACACACACACACACACACACACACACGGTGGGGGCAAATGTAGGTTATATATGTTATATATAAACATATGTAATGATAAATCCTTCCTTCCTCCTGTTGATGGATAGACTTAAACCCCACCCGTGGCCAGACATTCCTGAGTTCTGAACCACCCATCAGCACCTGCCAAATACCCTAAGCCCCCATTCCTAAGTCCCTAGGTCCCTAATCACCAATCAGTGTGTGCTGAGTGCCCTAAGCCCCGTCTCCTACCCTTCAAGGTGCTTGTACCTCGGCCATTGCTCTCTTCCGCCCCTCTCTCTGGAAGCAGCCCGCAGGGGTACCCTTCCCTCCAATAAAGCCTGTGTGTGTCCTGCCTGCCGGTCTCCGGTCACTTCTCTATTTAATCTATCATGATGGTGCCCAAATATCATGTAATAATTAGTGTAATAATTAATAACATATCTGAGACAGCAGACTATTATAGTGCATACAGTGACATTTGTAGTTAAAAATTTATAGCAGTACTGCAAATTTGTGTTACATTTCACAAGGGTTTTTTGTTTTGTTTTGTTTTGTTCGTTGTTATTTTCACAGTTGATTTTCAATCTGCAAAGTAGGTAGGTAGGGCCGATATTTTTATCCTCAAGTTGAGATTATAGACAATGAGATTCAGAAAGAAGAAATAATTTCCCCAAGGGCCCACACGCTGAGACCTGGAAGCAGGTCCGCAGCCCGAGTTCTCTGACACTAACCAGGCCAGGCTTCTGAGACTTGTCTCCTTAATGATGGAAGGTCCCCCTCCCCCAAATCTTTCACCCGGTAGTGAGGGGAGCCTGGTAGATATTGTTGTGGTTGATGGTGGTCCGCCCTGTTCTTATCTCCTTAGCTCTGGCTGCTCTCTGAAATGTTTGTCTTGGACAGTGGTCATGCTCCTGCTTCTGTATAAACTCTCTCCGGAGGGATGTTAGGAGCTGGTTGGTGTTTCCAGATGCACAACCTGAGCTTCCCTAGGCTGCCTCGCTCTCTGCTTTTGGGCAGTGTCCCCAGGCCTCTGTCCTGTTGTCCCCGGTGAGCCCTGGCCCTCCCCGCAGCACATCTGGCCCCCCCGGGGTTCCTCTTGGTCCCGTGTAGCTGCGCCATCTGCACAGCTAGCCTGGGGCTGGGACAAGGCGGGGCTGGAGGACTTCAGTTCCTTTTGCTCTAAACTTGACGCCCCCCCGGAAGTGGAGACCGGGAACCCAGGGTGTCAGTTCAAGGCGAGCTGCAGGCACGTGAAGAAAAGGTACGTCTTGAATGTCCTCCTGAACGGTGATTTGCGGTGGGACCCAGTAAGCCACAGCCGCTGCTGGGGTTGCGAGGACGTGTTTGCGAAATTCCTCCCCATTGCTGCACATTTCCTGGGTGGGTAGTTGATCACATTTTTAAAAAAAGAAAAAAAAATTCCATTCTTTGTTTAGGATTTTAGCACAGCACGGTCCTATGCATGGGGGCTGGAAGGGAATTCAGAAAATGAAAGAACAGGAATTTCTTTTTAGGCTCACAAGATTGTGGTCAATTTTTAAGTACTATCTGAATATTTTATAATTATTCGATATTTAAAAATAATTATAAAAAGTGTGTACACAGCATACAGTTTTTGCCAAGTACACACAGTCTTAGCGCCTTGTGATTATTTATTCCAGAGTGACTTCACTTAACCTACCTTTCTGTCAGCTGTGGGCCTCATGGCACATTAGGTATACCTTATGTGTACTATTGTTGCAGGTTGGTGTACCTAAAGTGTATATTTTTTTCTATTTAAAGATATGGGGGACTGTTAAGTATTTCTTTAAAAAAGAAAAAAAGAAAAGCTCACAGGAAATCAGTTGTTTCCATCTTTTCAACCCCCTATGAACAATAACAACAAAAAATTTAACTTGAGTGCCATCAAGTTCCCTTAGAAAAGGAGTTCGGAGTCAGAGTGCTGACAGTCTGACCTCCTCATTGTCCTGCTTCTAGATGTAAATCACAGGTGGAGCATGGCGGGTGTGTGTTCCACCTGCCACACGCCTCAGGGACAACAATCCGTGGTTTCCCTGGGAGGTCACCCTTTCCGGCAGTCCGTTCCTCACACATATGAGAGACACCCTTCTTGCCACAGGTCAAGGCAGTTTTCCTTCTGCAGGGTTGAGGGGAGACATGGAACAGCTGGTCAGCATTACTGGTCCTGACATGCACATGCTGCTGTCATCCATCTCCCCCTTTTCCTGCTCTCTGAGCAGCACTGTGCTAATCACCGAGACATTTCCCGGGGGATCTGTGCACTGATTTTTCAGGCAGACCCACTTGGGAGTGATTCCTGCTTCGTCTAACCCAAATCGACCTTCTAACATGCAAAGTTCCTGACCTTAGAGGAAAAGCTTTCAACTGTTCAGTGTTGAGTATGATGCTAGCCCATTATACATACATAATAAAGGCCATGTATGATGATGGGCTTATCATCATACATGGCCTTTATTATGTTGGGGTATATTCCTTCAATGCCTAATTTAGTAAGAGTTTCTATCATGAATGGATGCTGAATTTTGTCAAATGCCTTTTCTGTGTCTATTGAGGTGATTATAATATATTCTTTTCTTTCATTCTTATAATGCAATGCAGTACATTGATTGATTTGTGTACATTGAACCATCCTTGCATCCCAGGGATAAATTCCACTTGGTTATGGTGTATGATCCTTTTAATGTGCTGTTGAGTTTGGTTTGCTAGTATTTTATTGAGAAATTTTGCATCTACTGTATTTTCCGGCATATAAGACGACCCCCAAATTTTACAGTTAAAACATAGGTTTAGGCCTATATTCGCTGTATAAGACTACCCCCCACTTCTGAGGCAACACCAGTTCTTTTTTTAATAGACCGCCTCTCTGACTCTGGCCAATCTGAGCAGGCTTTTTACTAGAACACAGTGTCGTCTTATATGCCGGAAAATATGGTATATTCATCAGGGATATTGGCCTCTATTTTTTTATTTTATTTTATTTTTAATAGGAGTGCCCTTTTCTGGTTTTGATAATGGGGTAATTGTTGGTCTTGAGTTTTGGAATATTCCCTTCTTTTAGATTTTTTTTTTTTTTTTTTTTAAGAGTTTGGAAAGGATTGGTGTTCATTCTCATTCAGTGTTTGGTAAAATTCACTTAGTGAAACCATCTGGTTCTGGGCTTGTATTGGTGGAAAGTTTTTTATTTTTATTTATTTTTTTATTACTGATTCAATCTCCTTTCTAGTAATTGGTCTATTCAGATTTTCCATTTCTCTCAGGTTCCGTCTTGGTAAGTTGTATGTTTGCTTCTAAGAATCTTTCCATTTCTTTCAGGTTGTCCTGTTTGTTGATGGATAGGGCTGTTCCTACTTCTTTTTTCTTTTTTCTTTTTCTTTTTTTCTTTAAAGAAAAACAATTCACTGTTGAAACCTCATAGCAATGCGTTCTATGTCTGCGAGAAAATAAAGGCTTTGTGTCCCAGCAGTGACCACTGCCAGATGGCAGCACCCTGCCCCCCTACCCCCACCCCAAGGCGGGCCGCCTGCCCCTGTGCAGTGATGCCCAAACATGAGCTTGAGGAAAACTGTTCGTCTCATTCATGAGGTCAGCTCCTGTAACTTCAGTTATTCCAGCCAGCCTCTGTTTCGCTGTGTGTCAGCACTCGGGGTCTTGTTTTTACTACTCGGTCCAGTGGAGAACAATGAGCGTCTTGTCCCCCCGGAGGATGCTCTGCCGCGCTGTCAGTGTGGGGAGGCTGGGCCTGTTTTCCCAGGCGCTGACAGACGAGCCGTGACTCACCCCTGCCTTTCACCTGCTCGGCCCCCGGAACAAGGCGCGCCTTTGACTTCGGGCTGGCGGCTGAGTGAACGGCCTTTCCCCCAGGTGGGATGGCCGGCCCTGGCTTCCTTTCCGTCTCCCAAACCGCCCGATGACTCAGGCCGCGCACAGACGTCTCATTTATTGTTTTGACAGCGATTGTGGACCCAGTGGTTGTTTCTTCAGAGAACTTAGGCGAAACCCTTGTTTTTATTTTTGGGGGGCACTGGATGTAAAATGCTCGACGTGAGTGTCTCACGTTGTCCGCTTTTTCAGGGCCATTTCATGGACTCGCTGCTTAACCATGCTGCCTCGCTCCCAGGACCTCAGAAGGCCAACTGACCACTGACCTCCCCCAGAGCACAAACCGGGCTGCAGGTAAACCCCGCTCACGTGACTCGTGGGTCACGGCCAAGTTGCATGACCTTGACTAAGGTGTATATAAGGGAAGGTTTCCTTATTCGGTCAAGCCATGTGACTTCGGTTTGGTGGCTGTACCTTTTCGATATAACAGAATTAAAACCCTGCTGAATGTGTTTGGAAACATGACTGGAAGCTTCAGCTCCAGCTTTGCTGAAACCGAGTGGGGAAGGTTTGGGTCCGATTTCACTTTGAGTTTGGCGGCACGAATAGATTCATTGAGGGTTTTGGGGTTTTAAAAGGAATGGAAAGAATCTAACCATTTTTTGAGATACAAGTCATATTCAAACTTTTCTTCCTTCTCTCTCCTCGTGTTATAAAGTGAGGACTCTGAAAGTCTTTATAAAAGCTTTGTAGAGATTGGTTTTATTAAAATGTTTTTTTTTCCTGCCCCACATGAGAACTTTCACACCCCTCCCCCCTTTTCATCTCAGCCTAGTTTTTGAGGAATGCTAGTCCTTCCTTGTGATATACCTATCCTGTATGAATATGAACACTGGAGTAGTGCTATAAGTGTGGTAGTTTTTAGCAGTACTCTCTTATGTTGTTAAAGCAGTACATGTAGAATGCAAATATATCTCTCTGGCCATTAAAAAAAATCACTATTTAGACTGATAGAGGAAAGACACTTTTCCCTGATTTTTTTTTTTCTTTAAGAATTATTGATTCAAAACCTTGTAACAACAAGCCTAAAGGTAGCTCTGCCTTAAACTAATTCTTAGGCCAATTCAGCTTCTGAGTTGACCTCACAGGACACGCTCCGTGTGTAAAGTGAGCAGCAGGCGAACACGCGGTATCTGCTCCTGGCCAATGGCTTGCCGGGTGTGGAGAAGCGGTTCCGGCAGGTAAGCCTGGTCCCTGCTTCTCCGCGGTGCTGTGTCGGGCACAGAGAGAAGTTAGCTGGTTTTATTGTAACACGAAGATCATTTTCCCCTTTTTATTTCATTTTATTTTTAAACATATATTTTACTGTTTGTTTGTTGTTGTTGTTTTACAGAGAGGAAGGGAGAGGGATTTGGAGGTAGAGACATCGATTTGAGAGAGAAACATCGATCAGCTGCCTCCTGCGCATGCCCCACCGGGGATGTGCCCGCAACTAAGCACATGCCCTTGACCGGAATGGAACCTGGGACCTTTCAGTCTGCAGGCCTACGCTCTATCCACTGAGCCACACCGGTCAGGGCTATTTCCCCCCTCTTTAGAGCATTCTGTTAAGTGGAATGCAGTTTAGGCCCTGGCGCTCACCAGTGTCCCTGCTCTCCCTCCTCAGGGTGAGATGGGGAACTCGGAGAGCCAGTACACCTTCCAGGGCGCTAAGCACCAGGGCCACGCGGTGCCCGGCGCCAAGCCCAAGCCGTGCTCCCTGAAGATCCGCAGCATCCACGCCAAGGACGACAAGTCCCCGCTCGGCTGGGCCCCCGGCGGCAGCGCGGGCTACAAGTCGCGCTCGCTGGCCCGCAGCTGCCTGTCCCACTTCAAGAGCGGCCAGCCCTACGCGCCGCGGCCCGGCCCCGCCGGCAAGGCCCCCAAGGGCGGCGCCCCCGCCAAGCCCCGGCCCATCGGCGGCCCCGGGGGCGCCCGCCCGGCCTCCCCCGCCGAGAACGGCTTCCCCGGCCCCTGCCTCGCCGGCCCGGAGCCCGAGGGGAGCCACTCGGCCGCCAGGGACCGCCCCGGGGGGCGCCTGCTGCGCTGCTACGCGGGCACCGAGGGCACCGCGTCCACCGCGTCCACGCCGCCCGCCGAGGACCCGCGGAGCCCCCGCGTGCTCATCAGGACGCTGGGCAAGCTGGACGGCTGCCTCCGCGTGGAGTTCCACAGCGGGGCCGGCCCCCCGCGGGCGCCCCCCGAGGCCGCGGCTGCAGGGGGGCCGGTGCGGCTGCTGCGCTACTCGCCCGGCGCCCCTGGCCCCCGCGCGCCCAGCCCGCGCCCCTCGCCCGCGCGCTCCCGCCCGCGCTCCAGCAAGGGCAGCTCCTCCCCGAGCTCCGAGTCCTCCTGGTACGACTCGCCCTGGGGCCAGGCGGAGGGCAGCGAGGCCGAGGGCCCGTCCCCGGCGCCCAGCCTGCCCGCCGGCTCCCCGCCCCGGGGCGCCCCGCAGCCCTTCCCGCAGAGCGCGTCCCTGTCCTCGCTGCGGGACCTCCGCCCCTGCACCCTGGGGAGCCCCCGGCGCGGGTCCCGCCTCTCCCAGGAGGACCTCAGCCACCGCGTGTCCTTCGCCTCCGACATGGACGTGCTGTCCCGCGTGGGGCGCGGGGAGCCCGGCCCGTACGCGTCCTTCACGCTGCCCTGCAGGAGGTCCAAGGCGCTGGCCGAGGACGCCGCGGCCAAGAAGGACACGCTCAAGGCCAGGATGCGCCGCCTCAGCGACTGGACCGGGAGCCTGTCCCGCAAGAAGCGGAAGCTGCAGGTGAGCTGGCCGGGCAGCGGCGCCGCTTTCCTTCCCTCTCCGGGAGAGGGGCGCGTGGGCAGGAGGGGCCGCACCGCTGGGCCCTGGTGCGGGGCCCCAGGGAGCCCCAGACCTGCGATCCTGTTGGCACGTGTGGGTTGTTGTTTTCCCCTTTTGCTTCAGATTTGCATTTTCTTTTCTTTTTTATTTTTAATAGCATCTTTTTTTATTTTATTGATTTTTACAGAGAGGAAGGGAGAGGGATAGAGAGAAACATCGATGAGATGAGAAACATCGACCAGCTGCCTCTTGCATACCCACTACTGGGGATGTGCCCACAACCAAGGTACATGCCCTTGACCGGAATCGAACCTGGGACCCTTCAGACTGCAGGCTGACACTCTATCCACCGAGTTAAACCGGCTAGGGCTTCTTTTATTTATTTTTAAAATGTGTTTTTGTTTTTTTTTTAAATTGATTTCAGAGAGGAAGGGAGAGGGATAGAGGGAAACATCGATGAGATGAGAAACATCCATTAGCTGCCTCCTGCATACCCACCACTGGGGATGTGCCCGCAACCAAGGTATTATACATGCCCTTGACCGGAATCGAGCCTGGGACCCTTCAGTCTGCAGGCTGACACTCTATCCCCTGAGTTAAACCAGCCAGGGCTTCTTTTCTTTTCTTTTCTTTTTTCTTTTCTTTTCTTTTTAAATGTTTTATTTTATTTTATTTATTATTATTATGTTTTTATTGATTTCAGAGAGGAAGGGAGAGGGAGAGAGAGAGACATCATGATGAGAATCATTGCTCAGCTGCCTCCTGCCCGCCCCCTACTGGGGATGGAGCCCGCAACCTGGGCATGTGCCCTGACTGGGAATCCAAGGGTGACCTCCTGGTTCATAGGTCCACGCTCAACCACTGAGCCACGCCTGCCAACTTCTGTTTAGTTGTCGTCTGCTGTGACCCCCATTGTCACTGGCATTGAGCTGTTGAGTCCATGTCTGATTTGCACAGAGCGGGTCGGTCTCTCCACAGTGCACATTATGGGCTAAAGCCTATTAGGTGGCCGTGCCTAACTTGGAGGGAGGGAGGCGGGGAGTAGGAGGCACACGCTGCCCTGTGCCTCGGGGAAGACCAGGACATGTGTGGGCCACATGCCTGCAGAGTCCCCCGGGAATTCTCGGAGGACTGGCGTCCGTACTCTGCGCTGAAGGAAAATTCAAGCGCACCATGACAAGGTGACATTGGCCCTCTTTCCTAGAAAGTGAGGGGTGGTGATCCGTTTTCCCTTAGCTCCCAGGATGCCGAGTGACATCTGGAGTCTCTCTCTCAGTATCCTCCTTATGATGATCTGATTGGAGGAATGGAAATTAATGATCTGATTGGAGGAGTAGAAATCATCAGTCTGCTAACTGCACCTGTGTCACATGGCATGTTAACTTCATACCCAAAACACAACCAGAGAGCCTATTTAGGGGCATTCATGCATGCATTCATTCATTCATTCATTCCTATTTGCTGAACACTGCTCGTCCCTAGCTACTAGGATTCTAGATGGAAAGATTTCGAAACTTATTTGAGACTAGGGAAGTTCATAAGAATCAGCTGCAAATACTAACATGTCATCTTTTCCCCTCTCTCAGGGAGAACATTTTGTCTTTGCTACCTCTGAACATTTTAAAGTTAGCGCGACAGCTGGAAGTGTCTCCTTAGAAACCAAGTCAAAAGGGCTTGCAGGGCGTGGTTAAGCTTGGCATTGCAGTGCCTTTCTGACAGGGTTCTGCTGCTTCTGTTCACCCCGTGGTGGTTCCTGCTGAGTGTCAGCGGCAGCCCTGTGTTTGGGGCTCTGAGTCAGAGTCCCGCTCATCGCCGAGGTCGTGTTAACGCTAGCTGCATGCGAAGTATTGCTTCACTTCCTAAGAGTTTTTGAAGAATAACAAGTGACAGTTTTTTTTTTGAAAAAAAAATCAAACTATTTTGAAAGTTTCCTCAATGACTCACTCACCGCAGCTGGCTTATTTGCCCTGTTCTTGCATAAGAATCGAGTATAAATCAATGTGGCCCTGGGACACTATGTAAACACCCACGGAAAACAGTGTCTCATTAGTAATAGCCGTGTTTTGGGCTCAGCTGTTTATTGTCCCTGGGTGTTTGGAAGCACTCTTCGGAGCTGATGATTTTCCTGCAAAAGACAGCAAGTCATTGCCACTTTGCTGCTTGCTTTCTGGGTGGAATTCTGGGAAATAAAACCCCTTCTCACACGGCAGTATTCAACATAAGGCCAATAGTGCATGGCCTGGACGGAGTTTTCTTTCATTGTTATTATTCTAACGGATAAGGAACCAACATGGAGAGGCCACTAGCAGCCGAGTAGGTGAGCGTGGTCAGCATCTCTCAGCAGAGTGACTGTGACCTAAGTTCCCCTTTTGGGATGTCAGAGTCTTTTGAGTCATAATTGAAGCTCCCTTGCCTGCTGTTTGCCAGTGAATGGGCTGTGTGGGAGGTGTTTTTCCTGCATGACTAGGCTTGTAATGTAGATGGAAGAGGACATCTCCGTATTTTCAGGTCTGTGCTCGGCCCGGTCAGTACCCAGGGCACGGAGTCCTCGCAGGGGTAGCGGTTACTGTAGAAATTTTAATTTTATTCAGAGCTGCCCGTCTCTGATTTTGTGTTGAAATCAGTATGAACGGCCAAGATCCGTGCCTTTGGAATGCCCAGTGCCTAGAACAGGGGTGGGGAACGTCGGGCCAGCAGATGTAAAAGGCCTGAGAAATCGTTTGGTGTGGCCCCCGCCCAGGCATGAGGGCTGAGTTAAAGAAATGTCTCACCATTCACAGCAGGCTAATTTTTAAGGTGCTCATTTTGTGTGGCCCGAGAATGATGTTATAAATGTCCAAAGGGCCCTTGGCGGAAGAAGGGTTCCTCACCCCTGACCTAGAATAAAGCAGATGTTCAAGTTCAAGGGTGAGGGTGAATGCAGAGTACGTTCTCTTCATGAAAGACATTCCCACGTGAAGCACACGATATTGATTATGAAGAAAGGGGCACGGCTCCGAGGTGTGCCCTCGGGGGGTGAGGGACCTCAGGAGCCTGGTTTCACCGTCTGCTGTGGGAAAGGAAGCTGCCAGAGACCCCGCGCCTAGACCTGGGCAGGTGGTAGGGAGGTGGGGCCATGTTTACCTTGCGGACAGATTTGTGCCTAGAAGTTTGTGCTTCGCCACGCTGAGTCCCATGTCCCCTCCCCCTTGACCCTGGAACTAGGATTTCCTAATTTACCTTAAAAAGGATGCAGGAGCCGAAACCGGTTTTGCTCAGTGAATAGAGCGTTGGCCTGCGACTGAAAGGTCCCAGGTTTGATTCCGGTCAAGGGCATGAACCTTGGTTGCGGGCACATCCCCAGTAGGGGGTGTGCAGGAGGCAGCTGGTCGATGTTTCTCTCTCATCGATGTTTCTAACTCTCTATTCCTCTCTCTTCCTCTCTGTAAAATATCATATATATATATATATATATATATATATATATATATATATTTTTTTTTTTTTTTTTTCTTAAAGCAGGAAAAAACAAATAGACTGCAAGGACATGAATTTTTGCCCCTAAGACTTCAATTCACAGCTAGCAAAGAAACCTCAGTCTGGAAATCTTCACTCGTGTGTTTTAAACACACTGGTTGATTTCTTGATGCTAAGCAGAGATTGCATGGAGAGAGTCGGTGATGTTTTTGTTTCCACGTTGAAGCGTTGACTCCACCGGCTGTACACCGGGTTGGGCAGCACCGCTCCCACAGTTCTTTCTGGTTTAGAGATTTGATTCAAGACGTGCTTTTGCTGAAAGCATCTTGCTCTAGCGACCAACAGCACCCTCCGTGTGCCGTGTGTGTGTGTGGGTGTGTGTGTGTGTGTGTGTGTGTGTGTGTCGGGGGGTGGGGGGAGAGGGCAGCGCTTTGGATGTGCGTAACTTCTGATCGGGGTCGTCCTCCCAGGAGCCCAGGTCCAAGGAGGGCAGCGACTACTTCGACAGCCGCTCAGACGGCCTGAACGCGGACGGCCCGGGGCCCCTCCCGGCGCTGTGGGCGGGGGGCTCGGCGCAGCTCCTGGCCCAGAGGAGCGAGTCCGCCCAGGCCCTCGGCGGCAACCCCCTGCGGCAGGACATCTACGAGAACTTCATGCGGGAGCTGGAGGTCGGCCGGGCCCACACGGAGCATGGGGACACGTCCACGGAGACGGCCGAGTCCAGCAGCGGGTCCCTCAGCTCGCTGGAGCAGCTGGACCTGCTGTTCGAGAAGGAGCAGGGGGTGGTGCGCAAGGCCGGCTGGCTCTTCTTCAAGCCCCTGGTCACGCTGCAGAAGGAGAAGAAGCTGGAGCTGGTGGCCCGGAGGCGGTGGAAGCAGTACTGGGTGACGCTGAAAGGTGGGTGCGCGGGGACCCGGCCTCGGGGCCTCCCTCCGCTCTGCCCTCTCGGGGGGTGCCGGGGCCTGCGCTCACTTGAGTTCATGTGAAAGAAGGTTTTATTTTATTTTTTATTTTTTTAAATATATTTTATTGATTTTTTACAGAGAGGGATGGAGAGCTAGAAACATCAATGAGAGAGAAACATCGACCAGCTGCCTCCTGCACACCCCCTACCAGGAATGTGCCCACTACCTAGGTACATGCCCTTGACCGGAATCAAACCCGGGACATTTCAGTCCGCAGCCCGATGCTCTATCCACTGAGCCAAACCGGTTTTGGCTGTGTGAAAGGAGTTGACATAGGATCTTCCTGCGTGCTTTACTACAGTCTTTCTCTGTCTCTTAATATTTTAAAATTGATTTTTAGAGAGAGATGAAGGGAGAGGGAGAAACATCCCTGTGAAGGGGATCCGCTGCCTGCTGCAAGCCCCCAGCCAGGGATCCAGCCCAAAACGTGGGCAGATGTCTCGACTGGGACGATGCCCAACCAACGGAGCCACACTGGCCAGGGCTGCACACACTTTCTCAAACCCGGGCGAGGTGGCTTAACATTCACATTTGTGATCTCATCTAACACATGATTGAACTTCACAGCTCTTGCTTATTACTCTGTAGGTATTTCTGTACCCCTTTTAAATATCTTTCCTGGCCCTATCCTGTTCGGCTCAGTGGATAGAGCGTCGGCCTGCGGACTCAAGGGTCCCGGGTTCGATTCCGGCCAAGGGCACGTGCCCGGGTTCCGGGCTCAGTCCCCGGTGGGAGATCCTCACACGCACAACAGCGGGCCGGTGTCAGCGGACACACTCACACACACACACACACACACACGCGCATACAGGAATGTTAGGGTGCTGGCGGCTCTGCCCCGCAGCAGGATGAGGAATGGAGGATGTGTGTGGGTTCACAGGATGCCAGCCAAAAGGTGGATTCGAGAGAACAAAGACGAACGGCTCTCCTTGGCTGGTGATCGTTCTAATAGGACTTCCCCTCTAGTACGTCTGCTGCGGGCCCAGTCTGTTTTCTCTCTGTGCTCCTGTGGCGGGCACTGCCCCAGTCCGCTGTCCACTGCCCAGGCCACCACCAGCTCCTGGCGGGCACTGCCCCAGTCCGCTATCCACTGCCCAGGCCACCACCAGCTCCTGGCGGGCACTGCCCCTGTCCACTGCTCAGGCCACCACCAGCTCCTGGAGGGCACTGCCCCTGTCCACTGCCCTGACCACCACCAGCTCCTGGCGGGCACTGCCCCCGTCCACTGCTCAGGCCACCACCAGCTCCTGGCGGGCACTGCCCCTGTCCACTGCTCAGGCCACCACCAGCTCCTGGCGGGCACTGCCCCAGTCCGCTGTCCAATGCCCAGGCCATCACCAGCTCCTGGCAGACACTGCCCCTGTCCACTGCTCAGGCCACCACCAGCTCCTGGCGGGCACTGCCCCTGTCCACTGCTCAGGCCACCACCAGCTCCTGGCGGGCACTGCCCCTGTCCACTGCTCAGGCCACCACCAGCTCCTGGTGGGCACTGCCCCTGTCCACTGCTCAGGCCACCACCAGCTCCTGGCGGGCACTGTCCCGTCCACTGCCCAGGCCACCACCAGCTCCTGGCGGGCACTGCCCCTGTCCACTGCCCTGACCACCACCAGCTCCTGGCGGGCACTGCCCCATCCACTGCCCAGGCCACCACCAGCTCCTGGCGGGCACTGCTCCTGTCCACTGCCCAGGCCACCACCAGCTCCTGGCGGGCACTGCCGCTGTCCACTGCCCTGACCACCACCAGCTCCTGGCGGGGCCTGGGCGGGGGGCTGACAGCCTCGACCCTGCGGGTGCCGGGCCTGACAAGCTGCAGCCCCTCCCGTCGGCCGAGGCCCTGGCGTCAGAGTCCCAGGCGAGGTCAGCTTGACGTGGCGGGTCTGCCATTGACTTCCCGAGCTTCCAGTTCCGCAGCAGCAGCAGCAGCACTCCCGGGCGCACCCCCGGCCTGGCCCTAAAGCCACGGCCCGCCTGGGTCTCGTGCTGCCACGTGAGAGCTGCGTTCTGTCGTCCATGGGGTGGGAGGTTGGGCAGCACCCTTGCCTCTGCCCCGGGCGGTGTCCACTTCCTCTGGCCGCACTGAGTCAAACCGGCTGCCGGGAGCACCGTGCGGGGCGGCGGGGAGGGCCAGCGGGAGCCCTCGGGAGGAACTCGGGCCTGGGGACGGCTGGCGTTGCTCTGCCATCGTGGCCCCGAGTCCCGGTCCCAGGGGCACGCAGGGCGCTGGGTGCCCCGCGGCAGGGCCGTCCCCGATGGAGAGTGCGGGCGGGTGCTGCTTCCACGTGAGGCGGTGGCTGGAGGGAGGGACGCTCAGCTCCGCAGAAGCAGCTCTGCCCATGAGCCTCGTGCTGCCCTCCCTCGCTCGGAGGGCCTCACTCAACGTCGGGACGAGTCTTGTTTATGGGAAGAGAGTGACTCAGTGCTTCTAGAAACCATAAGGCACAGGGGCGGGGGGAGGGAGCTGTTTCCGAGGGCAGAGCGAGGGGCCAGCCTTCCTTCTGCCTTCTGCACTGCGCTGTATAGACATGTTAGGGTGTGTGTGTGTGTGTGTGTTAATTTATTGTTGAAAGTATTACAGATGCCCTCCCCCCCCAGCCACTCCCACCCTACCCCCAGGTCTTCACTAAACTGTTATCTGTGCCCATGGGTTATGCACATATGTCCATAGGTTCCCTTAATCTCTCCCCACCGACCCAGGTCTTTTCTCTGAGATTTGTTTTTATTTATTTGTTATTTACTTATTTTTAAATATATTTCATTGATTTTTTTTTTTTTTACAGAGAGGAAGGGAAAGGGTTAGAGAGTTAGAAACATCGATGAGAGAGAAACATTGGTCAGCTGCCTCCTGTACTCTCCCTATCCAGGGATGTGTCCGCAACCAAGGCACATGCCCTTGACCAGAATCAAACCTGGGCCGGGACCGGTTTGGCTCAGTGGATAGAGCGTCGGCCTGCGGACTGAAAGGTCCCGGGTTCGATTCCGGGCAAGGGCATGTACCTCGGTTGCGGGCACATCCCCAGTAGGGGGTGTGCAGGAGGCAGCTGATCGATGATTCTCTCTCATCGATGTTTCTAACTCTCTATCTCTCTCTTCCTCTCTGTAAAAAATCAATAAAATATATATTTTAAAAAAACAAAAGAAAAAAAAAACCTGGGACCCTTGAGTCCGCAGGCCGACGCTCTATCCACTGAGCCACACCGGCCAGGGGAGCGTTTCCTTCTGTGGGCACAGCTGCCGCATCCAGGCTGCGTTTCTGAGCCGCAGGCCTCCCCGGCCCCGGGTCCTCCCGTGTGACAGCCGGTGCTCCCCCCGCCCCGCCCCCTGCAGGCTGCACGCTGCTCTTCTACGAGACCTACGGCAAGAACTGCCTGGACCAGAGCGGCGCGCCCCGCTGCGCCCTGTTCGCCGAGGACAGCGTGGTGCAGGCCGTGCCCGAGCACCCCAAGAAGGAGAACGTGTTCTGCCTCAGCAACGCCTTCGGGGACGTCTACCTGTTCCAGGTACCGCCGGCGTCCCTCCCTGGGCCTGGGACGTCGCTGAGGGTGAGGACAGAGCGGGAGGACGGTGTGGCAGGGACACAGCCACGGCTCCGTCAGGCTGTGGGCCGGGCTCAGCCCCGAGCGGCAGCCCCATGCCGGGCAGTCACTCAGGCAGCGAGCGTTTCCCGGTGCCCGCGGTGTCCTTCCTGCAAAGCAAAGTCTCCGTCCCTGTCCCGGAGCAGCAGGTGATCAAGTGGGTGTGAGGTCGGAAATCCTCAGAGTGGAGGCTTAAAAAATACACATGCACACACACACACACGCACACACACACACACACACAGAAACACACTGAATGGCCAGATGATGATGATCTTTGAATGCATAATAATCTGGCCACTCAGTGTATATCTTATTAGAATAAAAGGCTAATATGCAAATTGTCCCCTGGACCAGGAGTTCAACCACCAGGTAGGCAGGCCAGCCAACTGCCCATGTCCCCTCCCCTTGGCTAGGCTGGCTGGACCCAACCCATGCATGAATTCATGCACTGGGCCTCTAATATACGTATACATATACATATACACATACATATACACATACATATACACATACACATACATGCAAATACACACACACACACACACACACACACACTGAGTGGCCAGATTATTATGCTTTCAGAGATCATAATAATCTGGCCATTCAGCGCGCGCGCGTGCGTGTGTGTGTGTGTGTGTGTGTGTGTGTAATTGATTTTAGAGAGGAAGAGAGAGGGAAAGAGAGAGAAACATCAATGATGAGAGAGAATTATTGATCGGCTGCCTCCTGCACACTCCACACTGGGGATGGAGCCCACAATCCGGGCATATGCCCTGACCAGGAATCGAACCGTGACCTCCTGGTTCCTAGGTGGACGCTCAACCACTGAGCCAGCAGACCGGGTGAGTGGAGGTTTCTTAGATGGTTGTGTGTATCTTTGACATTAGACAGCTTTATGGGGTGAAGGTCCCCCTTCGGTGTGACCTACCCAGGCCCAGCCTGCCACCGTGGAGAGCACTTTGTGCTAAAACAATTCTAAAGAGTTTTTATTTTTATTTTGTTTATTCACCCTCCTGCGTGTAGGCCACGAGCCAGACGGACCTGGAAAACTGGGTCACCGCCATCCACTCGGCGTGCGCATCCCTCTTCGCCAAGAAGCGAGGCAAGGAGGACACGGTGCGGCTGCTGAAGACCCAGACCCGGAACCTGGCCCAGAAGATCGACATGGACAGCAAGATGAAGAAGATGGCCGAGCTGCAGCTGTCGGTGGTCAGCGACCCCAAGAACAGGAAAGCCATCGAGAACCAGGTACCGCTGCCGCCCTGGTGCGCGTCTCCGGGAACAGTTGCCGTGGCTCCTCGTGGCTGCGTGTTGGTGACGTGGGGGTGGGCTGTGCGGTGCCCATCTCGTGCGGTGTTCTGTGCCCGAAGCTTTGTTCCTAATATTGAGCGGCTCCCCCTTGCCTCGCCGAGTCTCTCAGAGACTGTCCCTTTCGGGACAAACCCCGAAGAATGAAACCACTAGAGCAGTGGTCGGCAAACTGCGGCTCCAGAGCCATGTGCGGCTCTTTGGCCCCTTGAGCGTTTAGCTTAGGAGAACCCTAATTAAGTCAATAGCAATGGACCTACCTGTATAGTTCAGGTTTAAAAATGTGGCTCTCCGAAGAAATGTCAGGCATCGTCCTGTTGATATTTGGCTCTGCGGACTAATGAGTTTGCCGACCACTGCCCCGGAGGGTGAGAGGTCAGCTCCCCGTGTCTGTGGGCCCAGAAAGCAGCGTTGCTTCCGTTGCAGACGAAGTGCTGAGGATCACGCCTCCTCTGGTCTGACCTCATGTAATAATGAAACAGGCAGAGTGGCGCTCTGTGCCGTTCAGAGGAGTAGCAGCTTCTGAGCATGTGTTTCTCTGCTCGGACAGCCCACCACGTGGGTACGTGGCATGACAGTTCCGTGCTCCGTGGTCCGGGGCCTCCGACGGTTCAGGCGCCCACTCAGCCCTCAGGGCGACTGGAGGGGGGGAAGCGTGGCTTCCACTCCTCCTGGCTCTCCAAGCCGGCACCTGGAGGCCACACCGTAGCCCTCTGGTGGGATGCCCCGCCTGGAGTTTTCAAGACTTTCTGTATCGTCGCATGTTAACTCCAGGGAGAGAGGGAAAGCTAGGGCCGTGGAATGGCTCCTGGCTAGTCTCCCTCCCCCTCCTCCTCCTCCTCCTCCTTCCTCTCCTCCTCCTCCTCCTCCTCCTCCAACTCCTCCTCCTCCTCCAACTCCTCCTCCTCCTCCCACTCCTCCTCCTCCTCCTCCTCCTCCTCCTCCTCCTCCTCCTCCTCCTCCTCCTCCTCCTCCTCCTCCTCTCCTCTCTATGGCCACATGAAGTCCAAGCCAGCATGTTCAGAAATTTAATATTTCCATTAAATGTAACTTGATCCCCTTGCCCACAGTAGGTAAATACTTACTTTGTGACGTCACCATTGGTGTGATTCTTGGGTGGGATGTGAGGGGTGACTCTCACAGAGCTGAGGTCTGGGTGGTTGGGTGCGGAGGAGAAACTGTTTTAAAGACTTAGGGCAGTTCTCACTTGTGGCCCATTCTACATCCCATAGACAGGATCCTCACCTCCGTCTAATTTTTCATTTCAACTGTCCCCTCCCGCACCCTGCTTTCCTCACCCCTCCCTCCCACACACACACTCACCATCTCACGCCAGCTGGGCTTGTGGACTTTTCTGCCACAGATCTTTGTGCACCGGGCCTCTAGCAATCACTTGGATTGCTCTTCAGAAATTCCGCCGGAAAATCTGCTCCTCACCACCGTGGCAGGCTTTCAGGGTGTTTTCCCAGAGGGCTTTGCAGCGGGCCACGCGAACTCCCTTTTCTGCACCCACTGTCCTCGCCTGGCCTGCCAGAGGCTGTGCGCTCCCCCCTCGCAGACACGAAGGGTGTGCAGTGTGGGGGGAACGAGCATGTGTGTACGATCTTTTACGAGATGGTCTGTGCAGGACGTTATGTGCAGCTACAAAGGCAGAGGCATTTACAAACCCAGACCAATAAGCACGCGGTCTCTCACACATCCCCCAAGCATCGTTTTCTATTAATGACCTTTGGAAAACGTCTTTAAAAGAGCAGTGCTTTATCCACTCCCTTTAAAGTCTGAACTTTACTGTATTTTACGTGAAAGAAAATATTGTTTTATTCATGTAGGGCTTTCCCCCAGAGAGCCCGGGAATCTCAGGAAAAAGCCGTTCACAGCTTCATAGCCGAACTCCCAGGGCACGCTGCATCACGCCGGAGGAAGGCTCTGCGACAGGCCTTGTTGGGAGAACTGGGGTGGACAAGGTCACGGCCCGTGGCTTGTCCGAATGAATAAAAAGACTCTGACCACAATGACGGCTGGACTTCCTGCCGTTGGTTGGGTGGTGATGCTTAGCTTTAAGACACCCATCGGATGGTCTGGCCCCCGGGCCGCTGGGGCCTGGGTGGGACAGAATGACGCAGCTTTGATGGGAGCGGATCCCGTGTGGAGCTGGGATTCCTTTGAAGTTGGGAGGCAGGAAGAGCTGCAAATTAAGTCCAGTGAGGACTTTTTTTTCCCCCTTTCTGTTTATTATTTTCAACAAGTAAACAGGGACAGAACCTCACCACCCTCAGGCAGTTGTAGCTTTCTTCCAGATGGCTCCCCCCGTCCCTGCGGAGCTCAGTACCTCTCTCACTCCCCCTGGGTCACTGGGCCGGAGAGGGAGGGGCGGTCAGCGGGGGGGGGGGAGGCAGGGGGGGCGCACACTCATGGTTGGTGGCCCTGGGAGGGCTCTGGGTTTGTGAAACGTAGGCTTCGTCTTAAATATTTACTTCACGTCTTAAAATGACGGAGGGTGGATTGAATGTGGACAATTGGAAGCTGGCGAGAGGAACAAAGCTTGAGAGAAATACGATACCTATGTGGGGGGGCGGGTAGCAACTAGGGGAGTAAGGGATGGAGGGTCTGTGAAGGGTTTTGAGGGAGACACGGGCAGACGATAGAGGTGCCGGGCCACAGCGAGGCCTCCTTCAGGAGGCAGCGGGGGCTGGCGGGAGGATCTGGGGCAGGCGATGAGCATTCGGCTTAGCTCTGCGAGCGCAGGTCTGGGCCAGGCAGATGCGCACAGACCAGGGGCTCGGAGGAGAGGCCGCCTTAGCCCTCGGGTGCTCTCCGATGAGCAGGGCGACAGAGCTGAGCGTGGCAGGTCCACACCTTACAGTGAGTTCAGGGCCAGTGATATTCCAGAGTGCTTGGAAGACACACTGGAAGTGTGGCCTCCTGTGCAGTCAGGAAGACTTCCTGGTGGAGGGGTGCCTGAGTTGCTTCTTAAAGGATGAGACGGAGTTCATCAGAAGAGGAGTGGAGCTGGGCATTCCAGGCCCAGGGCCAGCACGGGCGAAGGCAGGGCGCTCTGGAACCATGCGGTGCCCCTGGCATGTGACTGTTCGGCACATGATGTGCAGGCGGGAGAGACGGAGGGTGAGCAGGCCCGCCTCTAATTAGCCAGGCAGTGGCTGGTTTTGTATAAAAGAGAAATTAATCCTTAACATACGTGTTTTCATGACTAGGAATTTTCAGCTCAACTTGATGGGAAGCATCTACACTGATAAAAGAGTAAGAGGCACCAAAACTGGTTTGGCTCAATGGATAGAGCGTCAGCTTGGGGACTGAAAGGTCCCGGGTTCGATTCCGGTCAAGGGCATGTACCTTGGTTGCGGGCACATCCCTAGCAGGGGATATGCAAGAGGCAGCTGATCAATGACTCTCTCTCATCGATGTTTCTAACTCTCTCTCCCTTCCTCTCTGTACAAAATCAATAAAATATATTAAAAAAAAAAAAAAAGAGTAAGAGGCAAATTGACCATATGCCTTTGCAATACCTACCAGCCAATCAGGAGTGAGTATGTAAATTAACCCGCCAACTTTGTTGGGTTAATTTGCATACACAGGCGCTGAGTGGCCAGGGCCAGGGCGAGATGCTTGTGTCATCACCATGGCAGAGCCGCAGGCGTCCGCACCACTCCGGAAGCTCCGGGCCTCGGCAGCGTGGGAAGGCGCACAGGCTGCTCCGGGCTGGAGCGAAAAGGTGGCTCCAGCGGAGGGAAGGCAGTGTCGGCAGCCAGGGGAAGGAAGGCCTATTCTGCCACAGATCTTTGTGCACCGGGCCTCTAGTATTTATTAAAAAGCTGAATTTCCTGGCATGTGAGTTATACCAGGGAGGCAAAACAAAACCACCTCGGCTGTTGTGCCAACCACCAGTTAGCCTCAGCGTGGTCTGAGTCACTGCGTGGGCCTCTCTGTGAAGGTAGGTTTTGGTGCTTGGAACGTGGAGCTTTTCAGCTTCTTTTGTCAAAAGGGAAGGACACTCATCTTTCAGGACAAGCCTGGTGGTGGGCGAATGACCAAGCACTGTGATCAGATGACTGAGGGGTAGAAAATACTGTGTGAGGAGGGCTGGGCGTGGCCTGCATGTGCTGGTCATCTTTTTACGTGTCATTACTCATCTGCTGTGTTCGGCCGTGGACGCCATCTCCTCCCCCTCCCACTTTCCAGCGCTCAGCAAATGAATACAGCTATGCTAGCAATAAAGAGGAAACTTGTACATTGTATCTGTGGAAGTGCTCAGAAATGGGAGTTTTCCTCCTCAATATTGTTAATTTTTCCATTTGAAATGAAAGACAGTGGAAACTTCCTTAGAGCACGTTTCCTTTATCCTTGTTATTTTTTGTTTTGTGCGTGTTTAAAAGAAAACACACCTGGCCAGTGAGGGTCAGTGTCTGAGCGTTGACCTATGAACCAGGAGGTCGCGGTTCGGTTCCCGGTGAGAGCACATACTGGAGTTGCTGGCTCAGTCCCCAGGGTGGAGCGTGTAGGAGGCAGCCAATAGAGAATTGTCTCTCCTCATTGATGTTTCTCTCTCTCTCCCCCTCTACCTTCCTCTCTGAAATAAATAAAAATTTATTAAAAAAAAAAGAAAGAAAGAAAGAAGTGAAAGCCTACTCTTCAAAGAAGTTGAGTTTTTATCCTCATGTCCTGTATTTATTTTAAAAATGAAGAAATACCTACGGGCAATGATCAGTTTTTCAGGAATTTCAAAATAAATAAATAAATAAATAAAAACCCACAAAAAAACAGCCTTGGTACAGGAGAATTGATTTGGAGCATTTTAATTTTAGGTAATGTTAGGGGGAAAAAAAATCTCCAGAATATCTCTGAAAAATGTGATGTTAGGATAACATTACTGTTTTAGTGATGATGATTGCATTTTCCTAAAGTAGAGTATGTCTAAGTAGCTACAAAATTGTCTTCTATTTCTCCCTTTACTTAAAAAAAAATAAAAATATCTCCATCTCCTCCTTCACCTCATCTTTTGAAGGACAATTATAAAATATAACCTTACTTTAAATTTGGGCTGAACTTGCACGTGGCTGATAGGAAATTGAAATGCAAAATGTTCGCATGGCCCTCGAAGGATGTTATAAATATCCAAATAGGCCCCCAAGTGAGAGCGTAGATGGTCTTACATCTCGAGTGTAGAACACGCGGGGGCTGGGGGCGGGGAAACAGTTGGTAATTGGATGGGAATTTAAACACAAAGTGTGAGGAGCTCTTGGACGGACACGGCTAGCGAAGCTGTCTTAGGAGGGAGAGCACCTGGGCCAGCTGTGTGGTGAGTACGCGGTAGAGGCCCCCGCATACTATTCCCTCGGCACCGCTGTGAGCCTTGCCGGTCTGGAAGGGCAGCTTCCGATGTGACCTGGGCAAGGCCACTCCCCCCGCAGCCTCATCGCCGATGTTGCCAGACCTTCTCAGTGTTACAGGATCTGTTCTGAGCTCATGCATCCAGTCTTCTTTTTCTTTTCTTTTTAAAAAAAATAAATAAATAAATTTCTTTATTGATTTCAGAGAGGAAGAGAGAAGAAAAGGGAGATAGGAACATCAGTGATGAGAGAGAATCATTGATCGGTTGCCTCCTGAACACCTCCCCTTGGGGATCAACCCAGGTGTCCTTGGCCAGAATGGAACCTGGGACCCTCCAGTCCGCAGGCTGATGCTCCATCCAGTGAGCCAAGCCAGCTAGGGCTCTTTTCCTTTTTTCCTTTGTTTAATCTTTTATTTTTCTCTTTGTGTAAACTTAATTAATTTAATTTCTTCATTGTTTAAAGTATTACACAGGTCTCCTTTCCACTGTGTCCTCTTCCCTCCACGTAACCCACGCCTCTGCCTCCATGTCTGCACTGTCATGTCCCCCCAAGTCCTTCCCTACCACTTTGGTGACTCTGTGGGGGAAAAAAAAAAGTCAAATATTTCATTGTTCTTATCCAACCACAAATCCTCATTTAACCCCCATGACTGATTCTCTATAAAAAACCGTGACCTTAAAAAACCAGGTAATTACTGTCTTGAGCTGTGGGCTAAGATGTGTGACTAATGATGGCTTACTTTCCTCAGAGTCCTATGGGGATGAAGGATGCATTAGTCAGGGTGCTCCAGAGGCATGGAGCCGACAGGAGATATGAAAAGATATAGAGAGACTTATTAGAAGGGATAGGCCCGTGTGATTATGGAGGTGGGCAAGTCCCAGGATCTGCAGAGTGAGTCGCAACTGGAGACCCGGAGAGCTGGCCCCCGGCCAAGAACGGCAGCTCCAGGTGAAGGGAGAGACAGTGTTTCATTCAGTTCAAGTCCAAGGGCAGGAAAAACCAACATCTCAGTTGGAAGGCCATTAGCAGGAGGAATTCTCCCTTGGGTGGGGATAGTGGGGAGGGGAAAGGGGTTCAGCTTTTTTGTTCTATTCGATGAGGCCCACCCACATGAGAAAGGGCACTCTGCTCTTCAGTCGACCCATTTGAAGTTAATCCCACCCAAGAGCATCCTCCAAGAAGCACCCAGAATACAGTTTGCACAGCCGGACACCCCTGGGCCCAGTCAGACTGACCCACAGAAGGAGCCATCACAAAGGCTCTGCCAGGATAAGGATCGGAAGCGTTGTTGAAATAGAGAGGCCCTGAAGTCCCATCTCATCTGTGTTTTCTGCTAATTCCAATGTAAGAATTACCCCTACAATGTGCAGCATTCACCGAGATACCCATTTTTTGAACTCGAGCAAACGTCTTGAGCTTCGTAAGACCTGCTTTAAGCTGTTGGGTCTGCCAGCCCTGTCTTCCCTTCAACAAACCCAAGCATCTGAGTCCCACTCTCCCGGGAATTCACCTGCATCTTGCCCCACGTTTTGGGTGGAGAGGGCTAGGTGTGCTGGAGATTATCGCAGCGATTCTGACCAAACGTTGGTTCCCTGTTTAAGATGGAGCTGTCTTTACCTTCCAGTTGCACTTTGATGTGGAGTCACACAAACACATCGGTGCCCTTAAACATAGTTTGTGAGGTGCAGGAATCGGTGACAGTGTGAGAGATTGGCCTCTTCCTCCATCTCTAGTGCTTGGCATAGACTTGGATTTTACTTTATTTTATGTCTCTCTTTCTTTTCACCCACTGCGGATGGCATGGGCTTCTCTATCTTCTGGCATCCAGTGGCTCCTTGGTTTTCTTTCTCTCATGCATCCACCCTCTACAGACCATCTAGAAAGTGTCTCAGAACTGGTTCACCTGGTGCGGATAAGGGAGAAGCTTTAATAAACAGTGACACTTTATTAGAAGACAGAACAGTGCATTGATAGCTGTGGATTTCCAGGAATGGGCTGGAGAAGACAGTTGTGAGACGGGCTGGGGGAATTCTTCCCTTGTGCCTGATAGCTTTATTCGTCCTGATCCCCAACGTGCATTTGCTTCTTACTGTCTGAGTTACTTATCAGAATGTGCAGGAATGGAAAGCCACCCCCCCCCCACACACACACACACATGTCCAGCATCCATTTGTGTGGCATCCAGCGCATCTGTCAACGTGAAGGGAACGGCACTAGAGGGAAAGCTGACTTCCCGTTCTGCCTCCCGCCTATGTCGGGTGTTTCCGGAGGTCGTGCCCCGCGGGCAGGGCACCGTGGGGACCCTGCCGCAGTGCCGTGTGCCCCGCTGGCTGTGTTTGGGCGGGCGGGCGGGCTGGAGCGGGGTGAGGGTGGAGGGCTCATTCCAGCCAGCCACAGTGTGAAGGGCTCACGCGTTCCGTCTGACCCGTGACTGCGCCGCCGCCTCCTCTAAGTCGCCCTGTTCTCCTCCCGCAGATCCAGCAGTGGGAGCAGAACCTGGAGCGGTTCCACATGGAGCTGTTCCGGATGCGCTGCTACCTGGCCAGCCTGCAGGGCGGCGAGCTGCCCAACCCCAAGAGCCTCCTGGCCGCCGCCAGCCGCCCCTCCAAGCTGGCCCTGGGCCGGCTGGGCATCCTGTCCGTCTCCTCCTTCCACGCCCTGGTGAGTCCCCCGGGGGGGCCAGTACCGTTAGAGCAGGCAGCTTCCCCTCCCCCCCCCCCCCCCCGCCCCCATCCTACCCTCAAGGCTCTAACTGTTCTGCACCAGGTGTGTTCTCGAGACGACTCTGCTTTCCGCAAGCGAACGCTCTCGCTGACCCAGCGAGGAAGGAGCAAGAAGGGCCTGTTTTCCTCTCTGAAAGGGCTGGACACGCTGGCGAGGAGAGGCAAGGAGAAGCGGCCCTCCCTCACTCAGGCAAGTGCCTCCGTCTGAGCCGTCACAGGCCTCTCGGGACATCCTGGTCCTCCCCCCACCCCATCACACACACACACCACGGCAGATCCTGGGTCTCCCCTCCCCCCCACACCCATATACACACCACGGCAGATCCTGGGTCTCCCCCCCCCCCCCCACCCATATACACACCACGGCAGATCCTGGTCCCCCCCCCCCCCCACACACACCCATATACACACCGTGGCAGATCCTGGGTCTCCCCCCCCCACACACACACCCATATACACACCGTGGCAGATCCTGGGTCTCCCCCCCCCCCCCCCACCCCCATATACACACCGTGGCAGATCCTGGGTCCCCTTCCCCCCCCCCCCCCCCCCGATACACACACCCATATACACACCGTGGCAGATCCTGGGTCTCCCCCCCCCCCCCCCCCCCACACCCATATACACACCGTGGCAGATCCTGGGTCTCCCCTCCCCCCTCACCCCACCCATATACACACCACGGCAGATCCTGGGTCTCCCCCCCCCCCCCACACCCATATACACACCACGGCAGATCCTGGGTCTCCCCCCCCCCCCCCCCCACCCCCATATACACACCGTGGCAGATCCTGGGTCCCCTCCCCCCCCCCGCCCCCCCCCTGATACACACACCCATATACACACCGTGGCAGATCCTGGGTCTCCCCCCTCCCCCCCCCCACACACCCATATACACACCACGGCAGATCCTGGGTCTCCCCCCTCGCCCCCCCCCCACACCCATATACACACCACGGCAGATCCTGGGTCTCCCCCCTCTCCCCCCACACACACCCATATACACACCATGGCAGATCCTGGGTCCCCCCCCCCCCCCCCCCCCCCACACACACACCTATATACACACCGTGGCAGATCCTGGGTTCCCCCCTCACCGCTGCAAATCATACATGCTCCCTGTCCGTTAACAATGGCATCGGAGTTGGCGCAAAGGAATGCAGCCTGAGCCTGGACTTACCCCCAGATGAAGCACACACGTTGCTCACTTTCCTTTTGGTGCCCCTTGCTCCCTCGGGGTGCTTGGTAACACAGGAAGAAGAATCGGGAAAGAATCCCCACTTTCATCGCCTTCCGTACTCATATGTATGCCTCCTGTAGACTTCCTGTTAAAATAAACGTGTGTGACTAGTAATCAGAGCAGCCGCAGCTACATTCGCTGGGCCGTGCCAGGCACGTGGCCTCCTGTGCCCTGGGCCAAGTGGGCCTTCTGTCGTTGCATTGGTCAGACGGGGGGCCTGCGGCCTGGGCGGTGAGGGGCTCCTTACCCTGCTCGCCCAGCGGCCGCGGGGCCGGGGCTTGGCCATCCTGCCCCACACGCTGGCCGGCTGCGGCCACTGCCTGTCCCGGAGGAAGGGCGGCTGTGCGAACATTCTATCCCGTAAGGAACGGCCTGAGCACTTGGTGTTGGAGTGCGGCCCCGGACAGGGAAACGTTTTCAGGAGCTTCTGAGAGCTCATCGCGGAAGCACTTGCTAGCACCGAGTTCAGGGAGCGATCTGAACTTCAGGATGCTGACTGCCATGGTTTAGGGTTACTGTTTCTCCAGAGACTCTGGAGCACGTGAGTTATCATGCGATGATGGAAGGCAAGAGGGAAAGTGTTTGCAATGACGTCCAGAGAGGGTCTTGTTTTGATTTTTGACAGGTGGCTATTCCTCTGACTCTGCTGTCCCTATCATCTGGAAGCAAGGGTCACCTTTTATGGAGCTTTATTTTAGGATTTTTAAAAATAATATATTTTATTGATTTTTTACAGAGAGGAAGAGAGAGAGATAGAGAGTTAGAAACATTGATGAGAGAGAATCATCGATCGGCTGCCTCTTGCACACCCCCTACCGGGGATGTGCCCGCAACCAAGGTACAGGCCCTTGACCGGAATTGAACCTGGGACCTTTTAGTCTGCAGGCCGACGCTCTACCACTGAGCCAATCCGGTCTTGGCTATTTTCGGATTTTTATGTAGCTTTTTACTTGATGATGCGTGACAGGTTTGTGAACTTTAAGAAGTTGACTTGTCCAAGGGCTTTCTATTAGCAGGACTTACGATGGATTTGAAAATAAGTTTTTCCAACATCGCCATTCATGATTAGAATTAATTGTTTAAATTGGGCTCAGATTGCCAAACAAACAAACAAACAAACAAACAAAAAAACCTTCTTGTGATTCACTGGCCAGCCCCACGGCACTCTAATGGGCAAGAGGGAAGTATTATTGAATCTGCTTTATAAAGCACATGCATTTAAACAGCTACCCCATTTATTGTAACTCAGTACCCCTTCTAGTACAGGGATGCAATTCCTTGGACTCACAGGGCTGTTTTCGGGGCGTCTTTATGCTTTGGGACTGCAGACTCATAACCAGGGTTAGTGGAGTTGCAGATTGAATTGAGGGCATTTGTGTTTATAGATTCCCGGTACTTAGCAATCTGCCCGCAGCTGGTTGAAAGATGAACATTGCACGTCAGGAGTTTCCCTCTGCTAATCACCTCTGGAGGATGTTTACAACGCGTACAGGGCGTCTGGGTGCAGACAGGCAGCGTGTCGTGTTCGTTAGTGTAGCCCCGAAAGGCAGGCGGTCAGTCCTGAGCGGCAGGAGGAGGGCCGGGCGGTCAGCCGTGACTCACCCTGACGTGAAATCTGTTCAGGGTGGAGTCCAGCCAGTCAGTCCTGTTGGAGCATTTTTTAGGGGCCTGGGCAGCCCCAGGGGAAACTGTGTAGGTGCTGCCTGATGAGTAACAGGAGCCTTGGGGTTTGCAGGGAGGCGTCTGCCATGGAGATGGTGACAACAGCCCCCCGGGAGGCTCAGGACGGCTCCACGCAGACGCCGAGGCCAGGACCTCGAGCTCTCCCGGAAAATTGGCGCCGGGCGGCCCAACAGTCTGTGGCTTCCGGTGAAGGAAGCAGTGTCACATTTCACCCCGCTCCAGCCCCGGGAAAATGCTACTGTGGGCTTTTAACGTGGAAAACATGAATGAAACCATGTACTCTTGACTATAACATAGCATTTGTTTAAGTAGAATATTAGTATGGAACCCTACAATACATACATACATATACAGATGGATGAAAGGGTGGAAGGAAGGAAAGAAAAGAAAGGGGAGAAAGAAAGGAAGACAGACAGACAGACATTGGTGGTTTTTCTATATTAACTGATGCTTGGACATCAGCCCAAGAAGGAAGCGTACCCTTTCTCCTGTGACATTTTCCTGTTGTTGGGAGCACCCAGAGCTGTGAGCCGCCCTCTTTGTTCCCTCCCATCTCACTTGCTAATGGGCTTCCCTTTACCAGCAGCCCTGGTGGCGTGGGCCCATGTGTGACAGGCAGGCTGTGATTTGCTCCTCACTTCCCTTCAGTGATCCAGGCAGTAATTACAGGCCATTTGATCCGGGAGCATCTGCTGCGAGAATGCGGGCTTCCGTTTCCCTCCTCCAGGCTCCGGTGAATGCTTCTGTGGGAGCTGCCCTCCCGGGGGCTGAAGTGGTTTGTAAACCATAACCAGCTCCCAGCTCCCAGCTCCCAGCTCCCAGCTCCCAGCTCCCAGCTCCCAGCTCGTCTGCAGAGGCCAGAGGGCAGGTCAGCCGTGTGGCTCCGGGTTCATGGCCGACTGGCCGGAGCTGGACCGCACGGTGGGTGGTCTGAGCCTCCGTGCTCACCACGGGTCCCGGGGAGGCCCTCACCAGGTCTTCACAGTGATCGTCACAGAACCACAGTGGTGAAATCTACTTCCGTGTGATGCCACCCTCCAGGCTGGGCTTCAGAAGGTTCTTTCCGCCTTGCCTGTGTTGCTCAGTTGGTTGAGCATCAACCAGGAACCAAGAGGTCACCGGTTTGATTCCTGGTCAGGGCACATGCTGAGGTTGCTGGCTTGATCCCTGGTAGGGGGCATGCAGGAGGCAGCCAGTCAATGAAGTTTCTCTCTCATTTGTGTTTTTCTCTATTCCTCGCCCTTCCTCTTTCTCTAAAATAAGTAAAAACATATATATATGGGATTTGACCCAGATTGTCTGTTATATTTCCAATCTCCATCTGCCTTCTGCAGGAGCTGGGAACCTGGAATGGGCTAATTGGAAGATAATTTTGAGGGGGAGGGGGAGAGGGAGGGGAGGAGGAGGCAGGCTGGGTTTGGAAGTGAGTAGCCAATCACATGCTGGGAGGTGAGTGGTAAGGATTAAACTGGGAGGAGGGCTTTCCAGATGGCTCCTTTGGAGACGCTGCTTTCCAAGATCTGTTCCTTTTCAGGAATGCGGGAGGCTGCTTTCCCCCGCTTGCTGAAAATAAAGCATGTGTGTTTCCAGCCTGGGCCGCACTGTCCCTGGAGGAAATCAATCCAGTTTTCTGTCCAAACGGGCAAAACTTGTAACACCTAGGAGAGCTGTAAGCACCAAACAGCCTTTCCTTTTTCTAGTCCACATGAATGGTGCTTCCTTTGCGTAAGCACGTTTTACCTCTGTAATTGCATACACTCTGGGGTGTGTGTGTGTGTGTTTCACACAGAAAAAATCTTATGTAAGTATTCATGGCGGCATCTCTTGAGAGGCCTGGGCCCCTCTTGGCCTTGTTGGGCGCCTTCTCTCCTGTGCTCCACTCCACCTTAGGCCCAAGGTAGGCTCAGGGGGTGACTCCTCAGAGCTGCTGTGGGCAGAGCCCTGATGAATGGAGTATAAAATGCGTATTTCTTCCGTCCTCCCTTCCATCTCTGCACCTCCCTGCACCCTGTCCTCTTGTTCAGGACTTCTTCCCTGGCAAGGATCTGTTAATTTGTCCTCTTGAGTTTTGAGGGAACGTGAAAAAGTTGACACTGCACAAGCACATTTAAATAAGATATGGGAAGCCTATGTATGACCCACGTTCCGGGTGTTTGCAAGTCAGCACCCAGGTGCTGGGTGTGTCCTGGGTGCTGGTCGCACTGTGTTAGGGCGGGAGGAGGCTGGAGGCTCTGCTGTTGTGTCAGTCACCCCAGCACCCGGGGGTGCCCAGGCCGCTGTGGCCAGAGGCTCAGAACTGCGTGGACTTGGGGGAGGGAGGCGAGCAGGCGAGGCTTCACCAGATGGGTCGTGTTTGAAACGAGGGCAGAGGCTGTGAATGGCGTCAGCACTGCCGCTGTGGCACAGGGTCCTGAGCAGGAATCCGGAGGCAAACACAGCACTGACTCCCGGGCGGGGAATGAATGGCGGGCGGGCGTTCTGCATCGCAAAGAGGAACGGGGGCAGGAGGTGGCAGTCTTTCCGTGGGGAGGTGACTGCCCGGCTGATATTTCCGTGGAGTGTCAGGGTGGTGAGCACACACTGGGCCAGGTTCTCGGGTTCAGATCCCCACGATACCACCGTCCTCGCTCCTGTGTGAGCTCAGGCAAGGTTCGAGGGCTTTCCCAGCCTCGTGTTCCTCACCTGCTCAAATAGAGGGCTGTGGGTCCTCAGTGGCCCACAGCAGGCCAAAGCGGATGGCATCAGCCCTGTGTGCCGGCCTCGGGGGGGGGGGGGGGGGGGGCAGGAGGGCTAGTTGTGGATTGGCATTTCTCATGTCCTTCTCCCACCCGTCTGTCCTCAGCCACATGTCTCCTGTTTGTTCCCAAAGTGCCAGATCAAACTGCTTTGCCGCAGGAATCGGGACTCTGATGTCCTGAGTGTGGTTTCTTACTCCACAGTGCCCCCTGCTGGGGGCTAGGTGGATTCTGAGTCAGCCTGGTCTGCGAGGCTGGGACGGCAGTAAGTCCCTGCTTTGGCTGCCTCACCTGCTGAGGTCACAGCTCTCTGCCCAGGTGATAGCACCTGGGAGGCTCTCCCAGAGGAGAGGAGGGGGAGGACGGAGAGGACGGAGAGCACGCGGTCCTGTGAGGTGCGGACCCTCAGGAGAGCGTGGTGTCCGTGCTGCTTCGCCGTCCTTGGCTCTAGGCACCTGCTCCTCTGCCCCTTTTTCCTGCCGTTTTGGCACGTGGGGTTCATATTCGCCCTGGGCTTTTGTCACGTGTCCAGGAAAATATACAGAAAGTGGCAGGTCCATGGCGGGTCCAGAAATGCCTCTCAGAGACGATCAGCCCTTTTAAAGACAGCAGCACAGAAGGAGAGGTCTTCCCTTGCTTGGCTGAGCCTGTTTATGTTTTTTAAAGAATTTCTTTTAAAAATTTATTTAACATATCTGTTTGTTTTCAACTCCTTCATAGGAGGATCTTTTATTTATTTGTTTTTTTTTTTAATGCTTGGAATTCTAAGTAAAATTATCCATCAATAAGACCTTGTATGTGTGCCCTGGCTGGTTTGGCTCAGTGGATAGAGCGTCGTCCTGTGGACTGAAAGGTCCCAGGTTCCATTCTGGTCAAGGACATGTACCTTGGTTGTGGGCACATCCCCAGTAGGGAGTGTGCAGGAGGCAGCTGATTGGTGTTGCTCATTGACATTTCTAACTCTCTATCCTTCTCCCTTCCTCTCTGTAAGAAAATCAATAAAATGTGTATATTTTAAAAAAGAACTTGAACGTGTGACGAGGGGGATAGAATTCTGGGTCGTATTGAATCCGTGTGTAAGGTTCCTGCTATGGAAGGTGTTTTCACATATATCCTCGCCTTTGCTCACAAACTCGTATTGTGAGTTAATGACCTGGTGCGGTTATGTGATAACACCTGCTCCCGTGGAGGGGACACAGGTCAGCGAGGGCAGGGTCCCGTCCTGGGTCACCGCCTGCTGGTTGAACGTTTGTGGCTCGAATATCAGGTCTCTCCATCCCTCAGGTCTCTGCTTTGCCACCAGACCCACGTAGGAACCTGGTTGGAGGCAAGCGTTTCTGATCAACTTGCTAAATGTTCTCTGGTTTTCTTTATAAAACGTTGGATGTGCAGGTTAACGTGAGGTCATTGAGGGACCGCGGGGACGAAGGTTAGGAAACTCAGCCTGTTCGGAAAAGGCTGATGTGTGGGGATGATTTCCAAAAGGATGTGAGGCAGCTGAAGGACAGGAGCCTTTCCCCAGGATGCGGGGCTGGTTTTTAGGAGCGAGTAGAAACAAGGGAGAAGGAAAGCGTGCTTGGCTTACAGAGAGGCAGGCGGGCATCTGGGCCATGCATGAGAGTGTCGCAGAATTCACGAGGATCATGGCTTAGAGGCAGTTAGGAGGCAGAGTGCGTCGTGGCCAGAACACGGAGTCAGTTGACTTCCTCTCGGCTTCCCTGGCATCAGTTTCCTGTGGGTAAAACGAAGAAGGAAAAACTGGGGTTGTCTGCCAGCCCCAGAGGATCAAGAGAAGCCAGAGGTGAAAGGAGTGTGAAAGGGTTAAGATAAAACTAGAGGCCCGGTGCATGAAATTCATGCACTGCGGGGGGGGGGGGGGGGGTGTCCCTTAGCCCAACCTGCACCCTCTCCAATCTGGGATCCCTTAGGGGATGTCCGACTGCCCATTTAGGCCCGATCTAAACCGGCAGTAGGACATCCCTTTCACAATCTGGGACTGCTGGCTTCCAACCACTCTCTTACCTGCCAGCCTGATCACCCCCTAACCACTCCCCTGCCAGCCTGATGGACACTTAACTGCTCCTTGCTGGCTCAAATGCCCCCAACTGCCCTCCCTTACAGGCCTGGTCCCCCCCAACTGCCCTCCCCTGCAGGCCTGGTTGCTCCTAACTGCCCTCTCCTGTCAGCCTGGTCGCCCCTAACTGCCCTCCTCTGCCGTCCCAGTCACCCCTAACTGTTCTTCCCTGAAGGCCTGGTTGCCCCCAACTGCCCTGCCCTGCTGGCCTGATCGCCCACAACTACCTTTCCCTGCCGGCCATCTTGTGGTGGCCATCTTTGACCACATAGGGGCGGCCGTCTGTGAGAAGGCGTGAGGGTCAACTTGCATATTACCTCTTTATTATATAGGATAGTCCCGTAAATGAAGGGGATATGATTGCAGTAGTTTCCCTCATTTTAAAAAAATCAAGTCAGCCTGCATTTCCTTTTGGAATGGGAAAACAGGTGGACGAGTTTCTGCACATGTGCGGCTCAGCGGTGGACGGTGCTCCCCGAGACCCCTCGTGGGAAGCCCAGACCTACATTCACTTCCAGGACAGCCAGGGCGTTACCATGGTGATCAAGCCGGACCACAGAGTGGAGGACATCCTGACCTTGGCGTGCAAGGTAACGGGTTTTGCTGCAGAGATGTGATTCTGAGGAAAAAGAATCATTAATGTCGCATTCCTGTGGCTCCTGCATCTGTGGTCCTCAGACCTCCCTTTCTACACCAGGGAAACGGAAACGTCTCACTGGGCGTGTTTGTTAGCGTTCTCCGTTTTCCTTTCAGAAGTCAGGCTGGCTAGGGCAGGGCCCCTTGTCTTCCTGAAGAGCCTGCGTATTTACTGAGATTCTCTAAACCCCTTTCTGGGTTGAGTACGTCTGAAGGCTGTTGTCATTTAAGTTACTCGGAGATGGTGCGCTAAGCTTTGGAGTAGTTTGATTTGATCCTCAGTTGTTTTGCCAAGTTCCCACTGGATTAAGCACGTAACTTGATACCATTCACAGTGGTTTCATGCAGACCGTTATGAGATGCTTTATTCATTATTCAAATTGGGCTTTATTTCTGAAAAGGTAGCTTAAGGTTTTTTTATTTTTGTCACTAAGACAAAAATAGACCCGGCACCATCAGATTAGAGGTTTTTAGACCACCAGATGGCAGAGGAGAGCTAAAATATTTTTTAAGTTTTTAGAGAAAGTACAACCAACCATAGGAAAAGGTAAAAAAAGGCATGCAGAGCTTGGTTACTCTTTATCAGGCACACTTAATAGATGCACATGTGTCAAACACAAGGCCCGCGGGCCAAATCCGTCCCGCCAGGCCTTGCAATGTGGCCCGCACCGCACTGTCATCACTGTACTCCACTGCGTTTCCATCACAATGACAGTTTATGACTGTTCAGTAAACCATTCGGCCCGCGATTTAGGCTGGATTTTAGATTTTGGCCCCTTCTCTGATTGAGTTGGACACCCCTAGATTAGAGGATCCTTAATTTTAGTCCTCCCTCGTCACTTTGATTTAAGCCTTAGTATACCAGACATTTACATGTGTTACTTACGAATTTCCTTCTCCTCCATTATGTAAGGTTCTTTAGTCAGTCAACAACATTGTTTTATAGCAATGATGCCACATGTATGTGGGTACATATTTTCCTTTTGAAAAACTTTTAGAGTAGGAAATTCCTAATTCTGAAGTCTAGAATATGAGATTTCCACATTGCACCAATTTCTCTGCTTTAGTAGTGGGAAAAACTTAAAGGTAGGTACCACCAATACGTAAAGGGAGAGCGTGTGCTGAAATAGGACGATGCAGGGCTGGGCAGAAGTAAGTTTATAGTTGTAGTACAAATATATGACATAAAAATTAGCAAATAATAAATAAGAACAAGCCCTATGTTTCACGCATTCACAACTGTAGCTCTACTTTTGCCCAGCCCTGTATATTCTATTGTCAGATATCTGGGACTAGAACCTCTTAAAAATATATCTCTTGTTTTTAGTGGTAAACAGTATCATTTAGAGAAAACTTTGAAAATAATTGTTCTTGCCATTTAAAAATTCAAGCCCTTATATATGGTTTAAACTCAGCAACTTCCATATGGTATTTGATTTTTTAATTTTTTTTAGAAATTTCCACTTTGAGTTTTCATGAGCAGTGAGGAATTTATAATTTTTTTTGTTTAAAGTATTACCGATAGTAGTACATATATCTCCTTTTTTCCCCATTGACCTTCCCCCAGCCTCCCCTACCCCCTGTCGCATGCCTTCATTCCTCCTCCCCCAGTGTCTTGTGTCCATTGGCCGTGCTTATGTGCATGCATACACGCCCTTTGGTTGGAGTGTTGGGGAGGGGGAAAGAGAGCAGTGATGAATTTAGAAAGGATATTTACAACCTGAAAAATTGTCCCTTTCCTTACAGATGAGGCAGGTGGAACCCAGCCACTATGGCCTGCAGCTCCGGAAACTGGTGGATGAAAACATCGAATACTGCATCCCTGCGCCCTATGAGTTCCTGCAGGAACAGGTGAGCGGGGGTCAGTCAGAGGATCGGAGCCACATCCACGGCCTCTTAATTTAAAAATAAGGAATTTTTGTGTTTGGGGGTTCTGTTTAAATTTGGGGTCTAGTTTGGAAACCATCACAATCCATTTCCGAGATTCCGTGACTTTGTGGTTTTCGCCTTCCGTAGGTTTATGACGAAATCGAAGTCTTCCCGCTGAACGTGTATGACGTGCAGCTCACGAAGACCGGGGGTGCGTCTGACTTCGGTGAGCGGAGCAGCGCCCTGGCTGTTCCTTCCGGGTTTGCCATGGTCTGCGATGGCCTGACTTTTCCCCTTAAATTTTAATTTTCAGAAATTGCGATAGTAGTTTCTGGACTCGCTTTACCTCCTTCATTTTTATTGATATTAGCAGGCTAAAAAGATATGCATTGATACTAGGGAAAGAGGCCAGAATAATGAAAAGGACTTTGATAGGAAATGATGGCGATAGCACTTTAATGAATTGGCGTGCCAGGTGCTGTCTAGGCTGAGTCGCTCAGGATTCATGGAGCAGCGTCTTTGCTCGCAGCTCACTGTCAGCCGCCCGGCGTGCATCCCTCCTGCCCCCGCCGCCTGCCTCCCCGGTGGTGTGAATCAGACCTGTCCTTCCAGAACTCACTGAAGGTCTGACTTTCTTGAAGAAGCCTATTTGATTGCTTTAGCCTCCGTTTAGCAACTCAGGGTCAGGGCTGCCCAAATCACGTTGAAATGTTGAATTCTCGCATTTCTGTTTACCTGTGTGTAAGCTGGTTTTGCGCTCTCTGGAGTATGCTCATATATCAAGTTCACTTCTGTCTTTCGTTCTGTCTTTTATCATACGAACTCAATACTCTTACTTTGTTAAATTATTATTAATATAACTATCTTTCTTAAAATGACTCAAGCTGATCAAATTCTCCTCATGGTTTTTTTTTTTTTTTATGTTAAAATTTCCTTTTTATGATTTGGTATTTGTTTCTTGTTTCTTGTAACCTGTTGGACCCAAATGTTATGTTGGCGTTTCCGTGGACGCCCTTGTAACGTCTCGTCCATGCTGGTGTTGGCCTTCCCTCTACTTCCCCCGTGACCCTTGGGGACTCTCCTTTGGGCTTGAATGACTGAAGGACTGAGTGAGGGGCCAACGGAACATGCCGTCCTGCCTTCCTCAGAGGCTCCCGGTGGTCTGGGACCAGGGCATGCCGACAAGTGGAGTCAGAGGCGGGCAGTGTCCAAGACCCAGGCTGGTTACCAGTGTAGTGACGTGTAGGGCAAGCACTCCATCCATCCCAGTGTTCTTCTACTTCCTTAAAGTGCCTCGCCTCACACACTAGTATATACAGTTATTTCTTAACAAGTATTGATTTCATTGGACTGAACTTGGCTGATTTCAATAGGAGTAGTTGTTCTTGACATTAAAAGTGAAAATTGTGGTGAAATACCCATAACGTTTGCCACCTTAGTCACTTTGTGGAATGGTGAGCAAGGACAGTTCGGTGTGCACGCACGTGGATGGGCCGCCATCACCACGGTCATCTGCAGGACTGCTTTCATCTTACAGAACCGGAACTCAGTACCTGTTAGAGACTAACTTCCCTTCTTCCTCCCCCAGCCCCCGGCAACCCCCATTCTGCCCTCTGCCTCTACACGTTTGTTCACTCTGGTACCTCCGGCAGTTATTCGTTCCTCTGAGCCCGGTATTTTCACAGAGCATAAGGTCCTCCGGGTGTGTCCCTGCCATGGAATGTATCAGAATGCCCTTCCTTTTGAAAGCGTGAGCCATGTTCCATTGTAGACATACCGCAGTGTATCCATTCCCCTGGGGGTGGACCGTGCGGTTGCTTTGGCCTTCGCCGTGGAGTCAGTCAGGCTTCTGTGAGCATGCGTGCGTGGCCCCTGGCTCCAGTGAGCTTGTTTTTGTGTTTATTAAACCTTTCGATCGGACGTGCTCCTCTTTCTCTGATCCTGCCAGCTCTGTGTGCTTTCAGAGTGGTTGTGCCATGGGCTCTCTCTGCATTCGGTGCTCATGAGAACAGACGTTCGGGCCAGCACTGCTGGGCTGGGAACCGCATGAGGGAGCTGCGCTGAGGCCTGCGTTTCCGTTTACTTTTGCTCGCAGGGTTCGCGGTGACCGCACAGGTGGACGAGCACCAGCATCTCAGCCGGATCTTCATCAGCGATGTCCTCCCCGATGGCCTGGCGTACGGAGAAGGTCCGTGCGGCGCCTTCCAGCTCCCCCGAGGCTGCGCAGTGTGGTCTCCACAGTGCCATTGCCTTCTTACACTGGTGTCAGAAAATGGGCTTTCCTAGAATTTTATTTATTTATTTATTTATTTATTTATTTATTAAAAATATATTTTATTGATTTTGTACAGAGAGATAGAAAGCTAGAAACATCAATTAGAGAGAGTCATCGATCAGCTGCCTCTTGCACACCCCCCACTGGGGATTTGCCTGCAACCAAGGTACATGCCCTTGACCGGAATCGAACCCGGGTCCCTTCAGTCCCCAAGCCGACGCTCTATCCATTGAGCCAAATCGGTCTCCGCTTTCCTAGAATTTTAAAGAAAGTGAACGTAATATTTTTTTCTTTCTTTCTTTATTTATATATATATTTTATTGATTTTTCACAGAGAGAAAGGGAGAGGGATGGAGAGCTAGAAACATCGTTGATCAGCTGCCTCCTGCACACCCCCCACTGGGGATGTGCCCGCAACCAAGATACATGCCCTTGACCAGAATGGAACCTGGGACCTTTCAGTCCGCAGGCCGACGCTCTGTCCACTGAGCCACACCGGTTTCGGCTGAACGTAATAGTTTAATTGGAAATACATAGGCGTATGTGTGTGTTCGCTTTGGCAGGGCTTATTAAAGAACATTTCCTTTTCAAAATGTAATAGAATCATCCGTTAAACCATGTGTACATTTATACACATACATGCATATCATACAGATGGACAGAGGAAGATGTGAGAGCCGGCCAGGCAGACAGACACAGATAAAACACGTGTGAGCCGGGACTGGTTTGGCTCAATGGATAGAGCGTTGGCTTGGGGACTGAAGGGTCCCGGGTTTGATTCCGGTCGAGGGCATGTACCTTGGTTGCGGGCACATCCCCAGTGGGGGGTGTGCAAGAGGCAGCTGATCGATGACTCTCTCTCTCATCGATGTTTCTAACTCTCTCTCTCTCTCCCTTCCTCTCTTTACAAAATCAATAAAATATATTAAAAAAAAAAAAAAAAGCTTAAAAAAAAAAAAAATACGTGTGATTCCCCCGGGGTCGCTTCACAGCCGATAAGTAAGGAGAGCAGCTCATTCGGACGGCTCTCATTCGGACGGCTCTCGGATCGTTTCCCTTTCGAACAACTCCGTCTGGTCCCGGCCGTGAGAGCGCGGGGATTTGCTGTTGTCAGTGGCGCTTTCTTTGGAGACTGCACCTGCACAGCCCTTGGGAGCACACCGTCTGCGTCTGTAGCCTCCTTGCGTCTCGAAATCTTTCCTCCGAGTCATCGCTCTCTCTCTTCTCTTCCTCTGTTTCCCCTCCTCCTAGGACTGAGGAAAGGCAACGAGATCATGACCTTGAATGGGGAAGCGGTGTCTGACCTTGACCTGAAGCAGATGGAGACCCTGTTCTCGGAGAAGAGCGTGGGGCTCACGCTGATCGGCCGGCCGCCGGGCACCAAGGGGACCCTGTGCCCCTCCTGGTCGGACAGTGACCTCTTCTCCAGGGACCAGCAGGGCCCGCTGCCCCCTCCCAACCAGTCCCAGCTGCTGGAGGAGTTCCTGGACAACTTCAGAAAGGACACGGCGAGCGGTGAGCGCCACCTCCCTCCCCCTCCACCGCGGGTGCCCACAGCTGAACCGTGGGCTGTTCTTTTCCTGCAAACTTCGACTATGTCAGCTGTTCAAAGTGTGTTCTCGTGTATTAGGAGAAGGACACGAATGGCAACCAAGAAGACATGGTCAAAATCCCATGCACGTCAGGAATCCTAACCCTTGCCGTGAAAGCAGAACATAATTTTGCACCAAGTAGCGTTCTTTAAAACGGCAGCATCTTTACCAGGTCACGCGGGCTGCTTAGTATTGTCATTGCTCTGTGAGAGAGGTAGACATGAAAATGCCAAGGTTGTTTTTTCTATTCAGCTGAGTCAGAGGCAAAAGCGTTTCGCGGTGATCTGTTGGGTTCTCAGAAGAGTCGCTGCAGTTCAGTCCTTTCCCCCTGCTGCTGAGTGCCTCTGTCTCAGCAGACTGCGCACCAGGAATGGAGGGCTCGCATGAAAATGGTAGTTGAGGCCTAAAAGCAATACATCGTTCCTCAGTGTGTTTTTCTAAAGGTGAAACTTCCGTACGAGGCAGGCAGGCAGTCATGGGGAGGGTTGAGCTTCTGAGCTTGTCCTCCTGTGGATCTCACACATTGCAGTCCGAGATGTAGGGGCCGAGGCTGACCCTGACCGAGGTGCCTGCTGTGCTCCCCGGGGGGACACCGGCCAAGCCCCGCAGGGACCGAGTGCAGTAGCGTCTATCCGGAAGGCACAGGGTGTAATTTTTAAAAATATATATTTTATTGATTTTTTTACAGAGAGGAAGGGAGAGGGATAGAAAGTTAGAAACGTCGAGGAGAGAGAATCATCAGCCAGCTGCCTTCTGCACACCTCCCACTGGGGATGTGCCCGCAACCAAGGTACATACCCTCGACCGGAATCGAACCCGGGACCTTTCAGTCCGCTGGCCGACGCTCTATCCACTGAGACAAACCGGTTTCGGCTAGGATGTGATGTTTGTACCTGATTACAACCATAGAGGATTTCCAGTGGAAGTTGCGGCATGGTGACCAAAAATGAATGAAAAACACAAACGAGAAGGTGGGCTAGCATAATGATAAAGCAAGTTCATTAGGCCGTTTCTGGAATAAAAAAACCAGACTGTGCGATTTGGGACTCAGTAAGGTATCCGGTGCTGTCTGCTCCTCTCTCTCAAGGCTTCATTCACCCCAGTTTCACATGCCACGAAATGGACTGCTGGCGGATAAAAGGAGAGTCATGAAACAGAAAGGATGGCGGACTAATGAATGGCTGGGCTCCGAGACGGCCATCCTTCAGCTTCCCCAGCTGTGTGCTCGGCCCCCTCATGCCCTGTAGCACCCAGCGTGTCCCCTCTCTGATTCATTATCCTCCAGGGACGCATCCCAGGCCTGCTGTTTCTGTGTGTTTTGTCATCGTACAGAGTCACTGCCATCGCAGCACTTTGGTATTTGCAGGATTGAGTTTCTATGGAGACCAGCAAACACAGTAAATTTACCCTTTTTTAAATAGTAAGGATCCAGTAAGTCAATTAAACTTGTCTCTCTCCCCTTTCACACCTCCCCCCTACCCCCACGCACACACATCCCCAAGGAAGCAGACTAAGGCAGCGGCCCTGCATGCAGGTAGGATGACATGACTCCTCCTGGGAGCCATGCTGCTGTGCTCGGCCTCGATGACGTGCCTCAGGAGCGCGTGTGGGTCTACGGGTGCAGATGGCTTGGCTGCCCGAGGGTGGCGGTGCTGGTCCCCGCTGCTCTCTCTCCCGCATCCCCGGTCCCTCCTCCTCGGGCGGTGCTTCCCCTGCAGCGGGCAGAGCCGCTGACCGCTCCCGGGCTCCCCGCCAGCCCCAGTGCTCTGTGGGGTGAGTCATCCTCCCGGAGCTCGCCGCCCTCCTGCCCGGCGGAGCCCGGCCCTCCTGTTCCGTGGCGATGGGCTTGGCGGAAACCAGGCTGCCCCGGCGGCTGCTTCCCCAAACCCCGTGCTCTCGGGATGGCTTGTTGTCTTTGAGGCAGTTGCATCGCTCGTGAAGGAAGGGAAGTACCTGCGAGTGAGCGTCTCGGAGGGAAGTCTGTCCAGTTGGAGGGTTAGGGGAAAGGGAAGTGAGGGGTGGGTAGATGGGAACATGAAAGATAAACAGAAATAAGGGCAGTCTCTCATTGGTGCATAAAATCGCAATTAACGGAGAGGCCTGTGGACACCCAGAGGGCGTGTGGTGACAAGCGGGCAGGCAGACCTGGGTTCAGGTCCTGGCATGACCTTTCCAGGTTGTGCGACCTTGGAGGCAGCCCCCAAGCAGAGCAGTCTGAGCTCGGTGAATGCGCCCCCGCAGCTGTCCCCAGCTGGGCCGGCCCTCCAGCTGGCCCCTGGAATTGAGCCCCACGCGATGCTAACCAGAGTTCACTCGCACTGGTCTGACCGGAGCATGTTCGGAACACGTCTGTGCCGAGGCTGGGAGGATTACATGAGACAGTATGTGTGAAGTTTTCGGTAAAGCGCAGCTGTTGCACTGGTGTGTTGCTATTCTCCGAAGCAGGAGTTATTTGCCCCAAACTTCCAAGACTGTCCACCTGCATGTGCCACTTGACTTGTTAGCTCACATCTTGTTCACCAGGACACACTGTCCCATCGGCATCTTGAGGGCACGGAGGATCAAAAACCTTCCAGCAGTCACCAGCTTTGCTATGATGCTCCCATGATGCTCTGTGAAGAGGAGCTTTGCTGTGATGCTCCCATGATGCTCTGTGAAGCGGGGCTTTGCTGTGATGCTCCCATGATGCTCTGTGAAGAGGAGCTTTGCTATGATGCTCCCATGATGCTCTGTGAAGAGGGGCTTTGCTGTGATGCTCCCATGATGCTCTGTGAAGAGGAGCTTTGCTGTGATATTCCCATGATGCTCTGTGAAGAGGGGCTTTGCTTTGATGCTCCCATGATGCTCTGTGAAGAGGGGCTTTGCTGTGATGCTCCCATGATGCTCTGTGAAGAGGGGCTTTGCTGTGATGCTCCCATGATGCTCTGTGAAGAGCGAACAGACAGGAAATACACAGGGGATTGACGAGAGTTCAGTTTTAGGTTCCTTTGTTTCCTTCGACATGAAAGGCCCTTTGATTCTCGTGCTCAGGGTTTGAAGTTCTGTCTTCGTGAAGCACCGTAGAAAGAGGAAATGTCCGTGGGCTGTCTCTGCCTTGAGCGGAAATAACATCTGTAAAGACTTCTTATAGAGAGAGTTAATTTGCCACTGGAATTCCCCCAAGAGCCCCGTGTTATTTTTAAGCCAACAAAGCGGCCATTGAAGGGATCGGCCGCGCCAGCCCTGGCCTCCTCTTAATGATGTTTTTGTGATTTAGGTAGGAAAATCCCTTCTCTACTGCATGCCATCGTTTGAAAAATTCCAGCAGCGTTATGGAGTTCCATCGGGCACGTGGTTCCTGAACAGAGTCTTTATGTGGGCACTGAACCTGCTGGGGCATTAATGTGTTTTCCATCTATCAACAGCTATTAATCCTGCATTGTGACGGGCGGGGGCTTACTTAGCGGGAGACACACTAGAAAAGGCCCCTGTGTCCCTTCTGCCCTCAGACACCATCCGCCCAGCAGATGCTGACCAGGCGGGGAAGGTAATTGCAGCCCGGGGTTCTTTTTTTAACCCCTCACCCCACTCTGAATCACTCCCTTTCCAAATGGAGGTCTGAGGGGCGTGGAGTCTCCAGCCACCGGAAGCCACTTAGATGCAAATTTGCTCTTTGGAATGCGTCTCCCCCGCGAACGTATGTGTCCATTAGACACCTTTGCACAGGGGGAAGGATTACGGAGCCTGCGCTGATGTGGCCAACCCCCTGATTTCCTGTTTATGAGAGCAAGGGCGCTTTGCCGCCCATTCCAGGTGCAGGATGACTAATGGCCCCGCTCTCAGAGAACGTGCTGCCTGTGTGTGAAGCCGGTCTTACTGGGCCTGTCTGGCTGACACCCCAGAGGCCCAGATGTAAAAACATATGAGAGTTCCTAAAGATGGCTGGTGAACTTAAAAATCTTTTTGAAAATCTGGTTGGGAAATACTAGTTTTACCAGAACGCAGAGAACGGGGGCCTCAACATTGAGTTTTCTCTCTCATCCGTGGGCGTGAGCATGTGGCCTTCTGTTTGCAGGGGTGGGGGAATGACGGTCCTGGGACCCCGATTCTCTTATAAAACTTAGTGTTGTTGGGGCATTTGGTTTCCTTTTTCTCATTCTCATTCATTCATTTATTCACTTGATTAATTTAACCAAACACACAATTACATGCTGTTAAATGTTGCGGGCACATGAAGGTGAAGTAGACATCATTTTCTCCACGTTTATGGTGAATGTGAACAGTGAAACACTTGTCAATAATCATTCATGATTTGAAACAATACTTTGCAATACAAAGGAAACAAGGTCCCGCCTAGAGGTAGTACTCAATTTCCTGTAGATTTAGAGCAACAGGCGCCAGCAGAGAGCTGTGAGAATCAGAGAGAAATTTCTGGAAGAGACGAGTTCAGAGCCAGAGCATCTGTCCTGAACTGCAGAGCATCTGTGCCCTGCATTCAGCTCTACTGCTCCACTACATACAGCCTCACCGCTTTGGGACTTATCTGCGAACAGTGTGGTCCTCACAGTCACCCGTAGGTGTGGCAGGCCCTGGTGGCCAGTGGTAGGGGCAGCTGGTGGTGAGAGACACCCTGTAGCAAAGAAGACGTGGACCGTGGGAGCTGAGGGAGCAGCCGATAAGTCAAGTTTGCCAGCTCTTGGAGGGAAAACGAGTCCTATGTTATCTCTCCTCCATTTCACGCAAAAACATGTTTCAGGCAAGACTTGCCAGAATGTTGCTGAAGAACAGCCCTGGATGACATTTCTATTGGCTAGGTCACTTTTAATAGCCATTCGAGAATGTAGGACAAGCATGTCACACTTCCGGCCCGCCGGCCGCATGCCTCGTTTATTTGGGCCGTGCTAGCCTTGGAGCTGGACATGCTTGGTGTAGGACAACGAGGTCAAATGCAGTCGGCTGTGCGTGCAGAGTGAGCGGGTCCCTGCAAAGTGGCTGCTCTGTGGAGCTGTGACAGCTGTTGGAAAAAGCAAACTTCATAGCCTGTTACCTAAAAGGAAAAAAAAAAATGATAGGACTATTCCTGCAGATGCTACGAGTATTTTAATTGCCCTTTCGGATCGTTTTATCCTTTTTTAATATTACACCAGAACTCCACAAGTGCTCGGCCCTTCAAGGCTAGGTGCAACGTGGAATCCGAAACGTGGTTGGTGGACTTCTCTGAGTTCCGCTGAAACCCACTGGCCTGCCTTACACTTTGGACGGATCTTTCTCTCTCGTGTGACTGACTGCAGCCTGCAGTGGGCAGCGCTGACTTGGGCACCAGCAGGTCACGAGGTCGCACAGCAGAGTGGGTGGGCAGGTTGCAGCTGTGGGAGGGGTGGCCGTGGCTGCCGGCGAGAATGAGGCCGTGAAGGAGGTGAGGACGGGCCAGGCGGACGTCTGGAAGCAAAGCTTTCCCAGGAGAGGGCACAGGGACAGGTGCCCTGAGACGGAGACGCAAGTGGCAAGTTCAAGGCTCAGCCAATCGTCCAGGGGCCTGGAGAGGAGACCGGAGAGGAGCAGGGAGGGCTTTATAGGGGAACAGGCTGCCGTTTCCTCTGAGGACCAGGAGGGCCATCCGTGCTTGTGAGCAGAGCAGTGGTTGGAGCTAACCAGGGTTTTGAGCGTGTGGCCCTGGAGAACAGACGGCAGGAGGCCAGGGCGGGACCAGGCGCTCGCAGTGCGGATGCGGGCGGGAGGCGATGCTGGCTTTGCTCTGGGTCGGGGCAGCGCCTTCAGGACTTGCTCAGAGGTCGGTGTGGGTGTGAGGAGGCAGGAGGCGAGGGCGGCTCCCCGGTTTGGCTGTGCAGCTGCAGGATGGAGCTGCCTTCTCCAAGGGGAGCTGTCCGGGGGCAGCGCTGCGGGGGACAGGAACACCGTGTGACGTTCTCTGTATAATGAATATTCCACCTGCTTCCAAATGGTTTTTAAATGGCTTATCCCGAAAGCCGTCCACAAAATCCATCAAAATGAACAACGTAGAGGGAAAGAGAGGTATCGGAATGACAAATTGCCTATTGTAAAGATTTCCCCACGAAGTGTAAGGCGAAAGCATGTTTGTTTATAGGAGAAATCAATCATGTTTAAAACACAAGTACACAAGTACAGCAAATCAATTGCTCTCACCTCAGACCTTTCAGTTATGATTTGCTGCATCTGATACATTTATTTCTGATCCTTCGGGGCTCAGCACTGATTAGCCATTTATAAGTGGCCCATCCCCACAGAAAGCCTTTTTATCTGTTCTCCGTTTTTGCTTTTGGGCCATTAACGTCTTTCTCATGATATGGGAGGGAACGACAACGTTCAAACGATCCAATCTTGTTACTTGTTGGTAGCTCTGGGCAAACGCATTTGGAAAGAGACATTGGAAATTGCCAGCGACATGATTTTGTGTCTTCCTCAAGGAGTCCTGGCGGCTGCCCCTGGAGGGTGGGTGATGCTGGACCACGTGGCACTAACCCCCCCACTGGCCTAGTCACCCCACGCAGCCTGTTTGTCCGTTCAGTTGCGACAGTTGCTTAGGCTTTTATATATATATAGATGATTAAGGCAACAATTTACTGGCTGTGAAGGGAAAAAACAGCAATGGAGGGAGCTTTTCGTGTTGTGACAAATCTCCTGGCCTCTTTAAATAGGACTAGGCCTTGACTGCCCTGGAGAGAGTTAGTTAAGGCTTCGTAATAATAGCAGGCTGTGTCAAACCTAAAGATCACAGCGAGCCTTAGAACCACGAATTACCCCTACACCACCCTGATGGGCGGAGGTGTTGTCATCACTTGACTTTCACAGCTGGGTAAATGTAGGCACGTGAAGTTGCTCGTCACTTGGACAAGGTCGTGGTGATTGTAGACAGGGCGAGAACTGTGTCTTCTTGTGTTTCCCTCCGCGTAGGGGAACATGTCTGGATTTTAACCACTTTCTTTTTTTTTCCTTTTAAAAAGTTCTGTATTAACACACCTGGAGTAAAATCCAATGACAATGTTCTCTGCAGTGAAACAGACTCCGGCCTAAGTAGACGGTGAAGGCCCAGGCTTACCTGTGTTCCTATTGGGGACTGTGGTGCGAGCAGAAGCTGTGCCTCATGATCATCTGGGGTTTTCTCTATTCAGGGAAAGGTCAGGTGTTTAGTAATAGTTTCACCATCTTTGTCTGAATGCCTTTTCACATCATTCACACAGACGTTCGTTAACCATAAGGGAACGTGACCATATATTTTGTGTCGTTTGGTCCTTTGGAACGCACTGGTGGTGGAGTTTCACTGTAACTCTCATTTCTCTCCTTGTAAAATCTACATTAACATTCTTGTCTTTGAAAAAACACCCGAGGATAGCTCACATACCATTAAATTCACTAAAGTGTACAGCTCAATGGGTTTTAGTATATTCACAAAGTTGCGAAACCATCACCACTCTCTAATTCCAGAACATTTCATCGCCTCAAAAAGAAACTCGGTACTCACCAGCAGTCACCCCGTATCCTCCCAACCCCCCGTCTCTGACAACCGCTACTCTCCTGTCTGTTCCCGTGGATGCGCCTAACCTGGACATTTCATATGTGGATATGGAACCACACACTATAATCTTCTGCGTCTGGCTTCTTTCTTTCCTTTATACATATAATATATGCATGTTATTTCAGAGAGGAAGGGAGAGTGGAGGGAGAGAGAAACATCAATGATCGGATGCTCACTGGGGATCCAGTTTGCAGCCCAGGCCTGTGCCCTGACCCAGAATGGAACCAGGGACCTTCTGGTTCCTGGGTTAACACTCAGCCACTGAGCTATCCTGGCCGGGATGGCTTCTTTCCTTTAGCTTAAAGTTTTCTGGGTTCATCGGAGTGATAGCATGAGTTGGTACTGAATATTCTATTTGACCTTTCTAAGCCCCACCGGACAATGGCACTTCCTGAAAGCAGGTGTTACTCGGGTTTCTTTCTCCCCTACAGCATAGAAATCATGTGCACTTTTTTAAAGGTTTCTTCTCAGGGTCTTTGACTAGAACTCCAACTCCAAGTAGTTTGTAAGGGTTTTGAACTTAAACCTGACTCGATTAACGTTCTCTAAGCGTCCGAAATACAGCGGTGTCTGTCACATGCCCCTGCTTGTAATTAGGTGTGGTGTCTGGGCGGTCCTCCCAGCTGTGGCGGGAGCTCTGGTAGAATCGAAGCTTTGGCTGTAGATCCCTCTTACCACTGACCTTGTAGGTTTCCTCAGGGACCCTGATGGCACCTCCTTTCTGAGGGCTAAGCACGTGCCTCCGTCACAGGCATAGCCGGGCCAGACAAGGAGAAGTGGGCTCCACCATCTCCCTTCTGCCCGCTTCTGAGGAGGCCTCTTCCTCCCCGAGGTGGTAATGAACATGGGGGTGGCCTGCAGCATGTTCCCTCCCTGAAAGTACCTGCCTATTCCTGTGTCCCCGAGCACCTTGCAGACTCCGAGGGTATTTAGCACAAGATAATCAAATCAAATCGTGGCAGCCTGCTATCAAGAAACATTTACTATGGTACTTACTTCTCTCTGTTTAGCACCAGAGATATTGCCTTGTCAAAAACATCGCCGATTGGCTGTGACCTCAGGTTCAGTGGACATGGAAGATTTATGAAACGTACAGTTTCCTGGCATGGTATTTATGCTGTGATGGAATTAGTTCTCTGCAAGCTTTAACAACGACATTCAAGCTGCCCCCTTGAATTTCTCTGACACAAGAGAAAGATAACAGTAAAGACATGTCGATCTCAGTTATCTTCAGAAATGTAGGTTAACTTTTATGTCGGAAGCACTTACTCCGAGGGCAGTCTCTTTGTGAATGGTATAGCTTTGGAATTGACTAGCTTTCGAATGTAGTCCACTCCAAGCTATTTTTTTCCTCTCTTGCTGAATAGTCCATCTGTTTCTATTATATTCTTTAATTGGTGGTGTTTTCATTTTGTCTCACTGACTGGGTGAAGAGTAATACTTGCCTGGATGACAGAGCACAGCAAGTGTGATTAATGAAAGATCTCACACACCACTGCATTTTTTTTTTTTTAAAGCTTGAGAAAAATTTAGGGCAATCGAAGTTAATGAAAACTAATTATTGTTTTACAAAGTTTGCAGATTTTAATTTAAAAGTCGGGCCATTTTAAGCCCTTCTGTGCAAATGAACTCATTGCTCATTGTGCTCTTGGCACCATGATCAACTGCCTTGTGAGGATTTTATAACAGTGGGGGAAACGGAAAAAATCCTCATTTTGCACCCACAAAATGTCGAATCCTTACACTGGCACCTTTGACTTACCAAAATCATTACCTTTCCTTACAGCTGTTGAAATTATTTTTCATTCACTTTTCTTTTTGTGTTGCTGTTACTGCTTTTAGTGAAAGTTTGCATGAGGTAGATTATATTAAGACGAATTGTACTTCAGGACAGTGAAGGTATTTATTATCAAAGGGGGGGCTTTGGGTCCCACTGGAGATTAGTGTGCTGCTTGCGTGCATGCTCTGAAGCAGGAAAAGCATCGCTTAAAACCCATTTCCATCCTCACTGTCATCCTTTTACATCCTGTTAGAAGAAAAAGTCCACCAGCTGAAGCAGAGTGTCCCTGGCACCATGACCTCCATCACTGATTTCCCACAAAGTCTTACTGGCCCGCAGAGGGAAAACAAATGTTCTTTCGGCTTCTTGTGTGGGGCCTTCTTGAGATCTTTTAGCTCAGTTCCTCTTCCCGTTGCTGTCTGTGGGGCCCCAGGAGTCCTTCTGGGACTTTGGTAGGGGTTCCCAACTTCTTTTCCAGGGACCAGCTGCCTGTGCCCGCAGGTCAGCTCCCTCCTTCCCACCAAGCCGCCTGGTGTCTCCCAGCGGCCAGCGGGGTGGTGTCTGGGGCCCGGGAAGAGCTTGCTGCGTCTCCATAGCCACCTGGTGTGGAGGGGGAGGCAGCCAAAGAGACTGGGGTTGAAAGTCAAGTGACATCAGCAGGATGAGGTAAACATCGGCGCTGCCTCCGGAGCCAAGTGAGAGCCCAGGAGTAAGCAGCAGGCAGGAGGCCAGGAGGCACCCGTGCCTGAGCCCTCTCCCAGGCTCCATCCTGTGCCACCCTGTCCCAGATTTCCCCCTCCAGCTGGTGCTCCTGGGCTGTGCCATGGCAGTGGGTGTGAGTGCGCTCTGGGGCGGGCGAGGTTGGCTTCGGAAGAGATGGAGATGTAAACTCTGAATTCCTATTATGAGCGGCGTGGGCGAGGCAACCTTACCGTCAGCATCTCCCGGTGTTTCTATTTTTAAGTTAAAACCCAGGATGTGACTTGAACACAGGTTTTGCCCTTTAGTTGTAAAGCAATTGGGGCTGCGGGCTGCCTGGCTGCCGAGGACAGGAGTGGGCGCCGCGGTGACAGAGCAGGAAGGCGCTGCATGGTGGGGCGTCTCATACCTGAAAGCCCTGCTCCCCGGGCGCTGCAGGGCCCTTCCCGGCCACCTCCCCACAGACTCCCCAAAAGCGGCTTCTGGTTAAAGGAGAAAGATGCCTGCGCCTGGCTTCGCCTGGCGGTGGTGGGGTGGTGGGAGAGTGGGGTGCTCAGTACCCTCTGAGGAGAGAACAAGTCATTGAACAATTTGGTCCAAATGGAGGCACCAGGCTGCTGAGCAGAGGCTCTTGCTGCACCCCAAATGGTTCACTTCCCCAGGAACAAGGTGAGAAAGACAAAAGGGTGTAGTCCTAGCTATCCACAGATGTCCTGACTTGATTTTGTAGTTTTGTCATTATGTACAGCCAGGCTGGCGAAAGACTCCCGGAGCAGCCTGTCGTGTCGTCTGTCGTGTGGCGTGATCTGGGGCTGGGTGGGGAGCACGTGCTTACTGTGCCCTGCAGATCCAGCGCCCTCGCCCATCTCCCCGGGAGCCCGCCGCGCCAGGAGGCTCCCGGGAGGAGGCGGTGTTTGGGCTGGAGGGAAGCTGTTTGCCCGCCTTCCCAGCTGGCGCCCAGGCTTCGGGTGGAGTGGAGCCGGGGCTGCACACATGGCGTCAGGCCTGTCTACAGCAGCTTGCCGCATGAGCACCCCAAGGTGGCGGCCACTCTTGTTGAAAGACACTGGCTGTTCTCCCAGAACGTGCTTTGTCCTCATTTCTCCCTGGGAAAGGGTGCTGAGGACCCTCCGCCCCTTGGGGCAGAGGTCCCGGTGCACTCGGAGGCTCCGGGAACTGGGATCCAGAGCCCTGGGCATGCCAGGCTCCGCTTCTCCTGAGCTTGGCCGTGGGTGCATTGCTGGCGGGTCGGAAAAGGAGTCGGTCACCAGGGAGACGGGTTATGCCCAGATGTCCTCAGCCTCCGCAGCAGTGGGTGATGGAACCACCTAGAGCTGCTGCCTCCTCTTGGGTCCAGAGCCTCCAGCTTCATGGGGAGATGTTCCTGCGATGTACCCTGTTCAGCTGAGCCTCAGAGAGGACCCACGTTGCACCCCAGGGTCCCCAAAGGCCACCCCAGTGATTCCCAGCGAAGCCCTCCCTCCTGGGTGGGCGGGTTTTGGCAGGAAGGGCATCAGGTGTCTGGGTAAACGTTTCACCTTTGTAAGCTGTCAAAATGGAGTTTTCAGCATTTAGCTTCCAAAGACTCAGAATTCACAGGGCACCTGCTTTCCACAGCACCACGTGGTTTCCACCAGCACCACCTAGTTGTGCAGGCTCCCCGCTCCTTGAGCCTGAGGCATCGGTGAGACCTTCAGGCCCCGTAGCCTTTGTTTGGCCACCTCTCAGTACGCAGCTGACATGTGGCAGGTGCTGGAGAGACCTCCACCAATCAGTGCAGCCACGTGCGGCCTGCTTCCTGTGCTGGGTCAGCTCCTTGGAAATGTTGGAGCTATAGGTTACAAGGCGCCGGCAGCAGCAGTGCAGATTCCGTGCTGTCACTTGGTTGTGTGCTCTGCATGTGCAGACCAGTATCTGTCCATGAGTTCCACCAACCTCCTCAGGCTCCCTCAGCTTTTGAAGTTCTCATATGGGCCATTGTCCATGCCCTCAGCAGGCTGAAGAGTTTGCCAGTGTCTTCTCAGCCTTGATCAATTCAGACAGGAATGAGATGGATCACTTCCTGTTGTGGTGACTGGGATCCTACACCACTTGGTTTCACCTCCTTGAGGGGATAGTCTCCCAAATACCAGAGTTAGAATGATAATCTACGTCACATTTTGATAGAGGCATGCCTTTGTGTCTTTCTTGAACGCGTTATTTTGAGAACCACTGGGAAAAATTATTGAGGTGGCATGTATGAAGAGTTGTAGGTTGGAAAACCACATGCTTTACTTAACCTTTTATACTATGTCTTAATCCTGACCCTGGAAGTGAACTAAGTTTTCTCTTCCTCTTGGGATTTGCAATTTAGGATGAAGTTGTGTTGATGCCAGAAAAAGAAGAATTATACTTACAAATGAGCAGGTTGTGGGTTGAAATAAGAATCTGTGATATTGCATCTTTGGTGTTCCAAGACATCCCTGGCAATTTGCCCTCACTTAGCCAAAAATAGGCAAGTTCCCACAGGCAAGGTCACTGCTGTTTTATCTTCGGTCCAAATACATGATGTAGGACCAGAGTTTAGTGAAATACAGTTTGCACACAAATGATGAGAGTGACAAGGTGTTTAAGCCATAGTTTGGGTTGGTCATTGGTCTCCTTTGACCAAAACAGACAAATGTTGCTTCTCCAGTTAGTGCTGTTTCAGACCAGCTATGGGCAAATTGTAACTTAAGAGTCATAAAGACTGCTGTGGTCTGCCTTCTAGGCTGTTAGTCGTTTTTTCTTTCCTTCTTTTGCTGTCTGAGCCTTTAGGCCAGTCATGGCTATTCCATGCAGGTGGCCAAACTCACAGATGCATTTGTCACTTTCCGACAGATTTCAGCAACGTCCCCGACATCACCACGGGCCTGAAGAGGAGCCAGACGGATGGCACGCTGGACCAGGCCTCCCACAGGGAGAAGATGGAGCAGACGTTCAGGGTAAGACGCTGTCCCACATCTCACACAAGGACCCCGAGGTGGGAAAAAGAAGGTGGAGTTGCCCCATCCTTAGGTGCAGCAGTCGTTACAAACCTTATCCCTAAAGAAAATAGTTCCCATATTTGTTTGAAATGAAGTACTAACAGGAAACATTGCCTGCAGCCACACTTAACCTTCATGCTTCTGGGAGGGTCCCACAGAGCTGCCAACATGGCCATCTCTACGTGAGGGCAGTTTTGGCAGGAAACTTAAGCTTGGGTGTTCTAAAAAGTCATGTTAGATTACTATTCTTTCTTACCTTTTTTTTTTGTGTGTGTGGGGGAGGGGGCAAAGATCAATTATATTTTGAGTGTTGTCTTTTTTGTTGTGGTAAAATATATGATGTAAAATGAAACACATCCAGCATGGTCAGTGGTGAACCTGAGGCGTGGTGGTGAAGGATTAAGGGAAACAGACAAGAGAATATTGCTGGGGCCAGGTGGGACAGTGTTTTCAAATGGAGAGACGATGACACAGCCTGCAAGCAGAATCTTAATTTTAGAGTCAGATCCCACGAGGCAAAGCAAGGGCATGGTCAAGATGTTTGCAATGTTCTCTCAAGTTTCAAATCTACTTAATTTCATGCACCTGAGCTCTATCGAGCTTTGTTTTGGCAGCACTTGCTGCACCTCCGCAGCCCACATCACTCAGACACCTGGGACCACAGGTTCGGACCACGAAGTTAAGTTTACAATCATAGCCTTTGGCTATAATTGTGCTGGGAGGGTTTTGCCCTCCAAGCTGGGACCTGCACAAGGCTTTGCCACTAGAGGACCATGCCCTCTCATTAGTCTGAGGCTTGAACCTGTCCAAACACTGTAGCCACTCTCCTCAGTAAAATTGGCCATCTTAACAATTTGTAGTGTTTATTACAGTGGTGTTAGTACACTCACAATATTATGCAACTGTTATCCATTTCCATATCTTTTTCATCATGACAAACAAACTTTTTACCCATTAGACAATGCCTCCATATTCAACCCAGCCTCCCAGCCCCTGGTAACCTCTGTATCCTTTCTGTCCCATTTGCCTGTTCTGGGTGCCCATTTTTGAGTAATCATATGACATTTGTCCTTTTGTTTCTGGATTATTTCACTTCGCATAATGCTTTCAAGGTTCATCCAGGTGGATGAGTCAGAACTTCCCTCCTTCTGATGGCTGAATAGTATTCCACTGTATGAATATGCTGCATTTGTTTATCCGTTTACCTGTTGGTGGGTCATGCTTTGGTGAACAGTGGCATACAACTACCTGTTTGAATTTGTGTATTCAGTTCTGGGTATGCCTCGAGGAGCGGAATTGCAGGTCGTATGGTAATTCCATCTTTCGCCTTCGCAGGGTTAGCCCCACAGTTTCCCACAGCGCCACACCATTGTTTTCCACCCCCACCAGCAAAGTACCAGCATCCAGGTTCTCTGCACCACACTTGTTATATTCCACGCTTTTCCTACATTTTTAACCGTTCTTAGCTGCCCTTTCAGAAACGGCCTGATTGACACAATCGCTTTTAATGCACAGTCTAGTTTTAACTGAATTTGAAATTGTACCTGCATTACATTCCTTTTGTCTTAAGTGCAAAATAAGAATGGAGGACTATAAGCAATGGCAGCTATTTAAATAAAACTTATAGTAGAACCACAACCCAGCTGGGTTTAGACTAGCACTACCAGGAGTCCGTCCCTTGGTGAGTGGCCATGTGGCACACTCTGGTGCCTGGTGACAGTCCCTGTAAGAAAGTGGACCAGGTTAGAGTCCGGCAGCCTCGCCTCTGATCAGCCAGTCCCTTTCTTTTCACCTGTACACCCCCCCCATGTTCCTGTCCACCTCCAATCTCCCCGCCCACTTCTCTTCCCAATTCCTCATGCAAAGCAAATACTCAGCTGCCTTCCCTGGTCTGGTCATGCTCCCAGGACTCAGTCTCTTTTGCTAAATTGGAATCATCCATGTTTTTAGTCTTACTACTCTGTTCTATCGCTGGTGAGTTATTTACTTCTGGAAACCCAGTATTGTGGCTGGTACTCATCTCTTTTCTGTTTTGAGATAATAGACACTAGAGCATCAAACAGATGTGTTTTGATTGCTTTGTTTTAAATGTTTTATAAAAAATCAAACATTTCCAAAACACTCAGAAGCTGGTCTGTCTCGTTAAGGTGAGTGTGCCTATGGGCCCTGACAATGGGGCAGCCTGGGGAAATCACATAACACTGTAGCGACAATGACCTCCTCCCTGTTTTAATCAGTGCAAGTTGTACATTAAAATTCTTAAGAAAAATATTAACTTCATAATAAAAGTATTAAATTTGTAAACATCTTGAAGATTCAATAAGATAAGTATGCATATTACCATGTGAAGGCCATTTCCAGCTCTTCTTCACAATATCTATCTAATACTTTACAATATCTATCATAACGAAACATAACTGTTACACAATGAACATTGGAGCATCCCTTAGAAATTGAGAGGAGTGAAAGCTGCAGTTGAGCTTGAAATGGGGGCCATCTGAGCTTTAATTTTTATTGTTAAAATGGCTCAAGGAGGAAGCGAGTAAATGCCAAAGAACATCCTAAAAAACAGTGAAAGAGACTATTAGCATGTTAGGCTTTCACTGTCAAATCCCTCTCACGTCTAAAGGAGTTACTTCACCTTTTCAAATTTGAAGACACCTCTCAATCTAAACCAGTGCATGTCAGTGCAGTAGACAAATCCTAGTGACATACCAGCAGTCACTCTGCTCTCACGTTCTTGGTTCCTTAGGAAAAAAGAGTGAGTGGTCATCCTAAGTAATGAGTATAATGGATAATAGGGAAAGACCATTTTGAATTGTAGTGAATTCTGATTTTTTTAATTTATTATTTACTAGAGGCCTGGTGCACAAATTCATGCACTAGTGGGGTCCTTTGGCCTGGCCTGTGGGATAGGGCCGAAACTGGCTCTCGGACATTCCCAAAAGGATCCCAGATTGTGAGAGGGTGCAGGCCAGGCTGAGGGACCCCACAGGTGCATGATTGGGGCCCGGGAGGGATGCAGGAGGTTGGCCAGCCGGGGAGGGACCGAGGGATGGCTCCACGGTGTATTGTGGGCTGGACCCCAGCAGGCTGGACCCCATGGGCTGGACCCCAGCAGCAAGCTAACCTATCGGTCAGAGTGTCTGCCCTCTGGTGGTCAGTGCACATCATAGCGACTGGTCAACTGGTTGACTGTCTGCCTTCTGGTGGTCAGTGCAAATGAGTTGCCTTAGCATATCATTAGGATATTATGCTTTGATTGGTTGAATAGATGACCGGATGACCAGACACTTAGCATATTAGGCTTTTATTATATAGGATTTTATTTTATTTATTTATTTTGTTTTTAGCATCCTATAACATCAGGTTATATCTCAGAGCATCCTTTTCTGTTGTCCAAATGGTGATTTGGGAGTTTTGTCTGCGTGCCCGGTGTGTGCTGGGCGTGGGTCTTTCTGGGTTACCCTGGCGCTGCCTCGGGATGGTCTCACGATGCCCACAGGAGGTGGTCACCGCGCAGAAAGGCCTGCCTCTGTGTCTCCGGCTCCCCGCTCTGGCCCACCAGACCTACTCAGGGGTCATTAACTTCTTTTCGGATTAGGCCCTGCTTGGACCAGGGCTGTTTGGGATATTTGATTAACAAAAATCTAGACTTGAGAATACCGAAGCATTCCCCTTGAAAATCGCAGGCAGCCTGGCTGGGTGGCTGCAGCTGCGAGCGGGGCTTTTGACAGCCCCACAATGTCTGCAAATGGCTCTTAATTGATCGCCTTCTTTCTCCGGGGGCACCCATTAGTGTCACAGCCCTTTGTGCTCCCCGTCAGCCTCCCCTGTGTGGGGGAGGCGGCTTTCTCCCGGTGTCGCTGGCAATTAGCTCGCACTCCTGTTTGGAGTCTGAAAGGAATAAACAGCTTCTTTCTCGGCGAGGAGGGGGGTTGGACGAGTTTCTGGCTCCTTTCTGAAAACTTGGGGCGTGTGCGGCAGTCCCCACAGAAATGCTGCTCTCTGCCCTCCGAGCCGGCGGCTGCAGCAGGTGGCCCCGGCTTCTGTCACCTCCACCTGTGCCCTCCCTCCAGGCCCTCCCAGCGGGGAGCGCCGGAGGCGGGGAGCACCTCCCACAGCCCTGGCGCTGCCGGGGAGGAAGAGCGGGTGGCGCTAGGACGTCCTTGAGACTGTGACTTGGAAGAACATTTGTGGGTTTTTTTTTATTTTTTTTTGTTGCCTGGGGATGAGAGTGAGAGGGAACGGGTGGAGAACCGGAGCACGCGTGTCTTACTCACTCCCCAGCGGCAGGCTGGAGCGCAGTCCTCTCTCCCCGAGGGAGCAGGTGGCAGAGCTTGCCCGTGGATGCCCAGTGGGTGAGTGAACGAGGGTGCGGACCCCCAAGGACGGGGTGCTTGCATGGGGTGCTCTCTCCCGGGTCTGGAAAGTTGGTTCACTCTACAAGGTCTGCAGACTGTGAGGCAGCTGAGAGGTGAGCCTTCCTCCCCAGAAGGGTTTCGGACAGGGACCCCTGAGCACTGTAGGTCTGTAAGGATGAGAGACTTTCTGGGGCTCCTGGTGATTCTGTGGGGCCATCACCTTCCTCTCCTCATTCCGAGGAGCCGCAGCTCTTTAAATTGATTTTGGGGGAAAAATAAAAATAAATTGATCTGGGCAATTTCTCTGTCTTCTTAAAACATGAAGACGCAGAAGATCCCGGGGACATTTCCCATACCGGCTCCGTAGCATGCGTTTGACGAGAGAGAGGAATAATCGGGGGCTGTGAGCAGTTTTAGGCTTTTTGTGAGATTTCCCGGGAGCACAGCTCACAGTCTCACCGGGCTCGCTGCTGTGAGAGAGAAGCCACGCACGCCAGGCGGTTTTCCCACCAGGTAAGCGGCGTCTTCACCGAGTTCCCCCTGACGGGACGTTTCCCAGCCTTTCTGAGGGGCTTTATGTAAGCGCCGTGTGGCTCTGGCGGGGATTATTTTTGTAGTTTGTGGGCGTGTGTGGATGGAACAGCGCGCGTCGGGAATCTGGAGATGCTCAGTGTGCTCGCTGCGCGCTGTGCTCTTTGCAACCGAGCCAGGCGGGAGCTGGACTTTGCATGATGACTTTTCCAGGAGCACAGAGGGCTGTGCCCTTGTGGTTATGTTGTAGGTGTGCTTAACAGTGACTGCCGGCTCACCCGCTCAGCTGAACCTCTGGCGTGTTTCTGTGTCACGGGAGTTGCTTTTCAGAGCTCAGGGAACTGAGAAGCCAAAGAGAAAGAAAGAGATTATTGGGCATTGCTCCCTCCAGCATGCTCTCGTTAACCCACCTTCCGTACTTTGCTCTGAGTCTCCGGCATCGTTTCCAGCTCTGTTTGGCTGTAAGATGTTTTTGTTAAGATATAGTTTATTTGTAAGTACTGGCCTTTCTACATGGCAGTACACTCACCATGGCACCTTTAAATGCACGTTGTCTGCCATAGCCCCCAGGTGACTGGCCCGAGAGAGCATCCTCAGAGCAAACCCGTGGTCCTTGGAAAACGGCCTGGGGTCTGATGCCTTCTGGCCGTGAGGACCATTTTCGGGGGCTGGATTGCAGGCAACCTCTGCTGGTCGGCACTGGGATCCTGAGAAGGACTCTTGACCTGCTGGTTGGAACCCTGAATCCATATCCTGGTCCACCAGGTGTCCCCTGTGTGACCTGAGACAAGGTCCCCAGCTCTTCCAAGCTCTTGCATCGGCATCGATAAGTACAAATAGCATTGCCACCAACCCCGGGTGGTTCCGAGGATCGGGGATGACTGGAAGGACAGAAATAAGGGCTTATTAGGCGAAAGGTCCCCCTTCCCCATGGGCCTCACATAGGGAAGTGTCTGAACGCTTTCCCCTCTGCTCACTGGTGGGGCTGCCACCACCCTCTCAGCTGCCTGCTAGTCTTTTTGTTGTTCTTAGTCCTCATCTGAGCATTTTCCCCATTGATTTTTAAAGAGAGTGGAAGGGACGGGGAGAGAACGAGAGAGAAACATCGATGTTAGAGAGACATCGGTTGGGCACACATGTCCCAACTGGGGCCAGGCATCTAGCCTGCAACTGAGGTACGTGCCCTTGACCAGGATCAAACCTGGGACCCTTCAGTCCAGAGGCTGATGCTCGAGCCACTGGGCGGGGACGCGGTCAGTGCCCGGGCTTCGCTCGCATTGGTGCCTGAAAGGCCGTCTGATCTCTGTGGTCAGTGGATTGTTTCTCATTTCCCCTTTTCTTGGCTTCGCGGGTTAGTCCTGCTCTTCCCGGATCCTCGGGGCTGGCGTGTGGGGAGATGCCAGCTCTGCTGGGCGTGGCCGGAGGGGACACGGCTACCATGGGGCACACAGAGGCCTGACTCTCTGCTGCTAAGGACCGCTCACACCTGCTGGTCAGCAGGTGGAATGAGGAATGACTGGAAGCACAGATATAAGGGCTGATTGGGCTAAAAGTCCCCTTTCCCTCTGCCTCTCACAGACACATCCACCTGAACGCTTTCCCTCTGCTCACCGGGCATGCGGCCACCCCCAGAGCCCGTGAGAGCAGGAGGGAAGGAGAGGAAACCAGCTCCCAGTGCAGATGTGGGGGCCCAGCTGAGCCCAGCAGTGAGCTTGGGGTGAACCCAGAGGCGAGCTCCCTGGGCTGTGGCCGCCCTGTGTCGTGGCCGCCCTGGGCCGTGGCCGCCCTGGGCTGTGGCCGAGTGGCCAGCAGTGTGGGAAGGGAGAGCGTGCCCGGGGGAAGGAGGATGGACAGCAGGAGGGACTCTTAGGGGGTCTTGCTGGTGGTGACCTCTCTCCTCTTCCTCTCAGCCATGGTTGCAGGGCAGGGTCCTCAGGGTTTAGGTGGGGCCAGGTGTGTCCCTGGACACAGCAAGCTGACCAGTGGAAGGGGGCTGCGGCCATTGGCAGCGTGTGGGCTGATCACCCCCTCCCCACACACACTGGTGAGGCTCCGGGACTGCTGGTAGACCAGCCCGGCTGGCACAGGGCCACAGGAGGCTGTGGTGTTACATAGGCGGATGGTGGCATAGGCTTGCATGTTCTGTGCTAATATAAATACACGGTGTTCAGGCAGTGGCGGCCTGGAGCCTGGGCCTGGTCTGGAAGGCAGGCTGCAGGGTCTCTGCTCTGGAGGCCTGGGGCAGCCACACCCCTCCCCCCAGCTCTCCCTTCCTCTCCCTCCCCCTTCCCCCTGACTCACAGTGAAGCGGGAAGGGTTAGGGTCACTGAGTCCCTTTCTTCCTTTCCCCCTGAGTAACTGGCTTTCCGTTCATGGGGCTGGTGCCCTTCTAGCTCTTTCTTCCCTCCTTCCTTTTCCACCCCTCACTTCCTTCCTGCCTTTCGCTGGCCCCTGCGTCTCACTCTTCTCCACACTTTCCCTTTTCATCCTGTTTTTCTGAGGGGGGGGGGGGAAAAGAAAAAAATCATCCGGAGTCATCTTTGGAATCCCAACAAAGAAGAAAGGAGGAAGTCATGTGGAGGCGGGAACCGCCCACCTGGGCTGGGGATCAGGCTGGGGGGGAGGGGGGTTGGCTGTTAATGCTTTATGAGTTTTTTCTCGAACGTGCTAAGCGTCATGAGGAATGTTAAGTAAATAGCAACCTCCCTCCACCCCCCCAAAAAAATTACAAATACATATTAGGTTGAGACGAGAAGGGACACTATTGATGGTGGTGGTTGGACATCCCTGGATTGTTGAGCACCAATCACAACACTGGAATTTTAGCATTGCAAAAACTTTTCTGTAATTAGTAAAAAAAAAAAAAAAAAAAAGTGATGGGGAGCAGGACATGAATTTTAAGTTTTTACCGTAAAGAAGATGTTACAGAACTGCCTTTGGTCAAACAGACAGCTGTCCGGTGGCCAGGGGCTGCTTAGAGCTCAGTCCGGGCTGCTCGGTGCTCCCTGCTGGTCTGAAGGAACAGCAGGCAGGCACGCTCTGGTTGTGGATGGCCACTGCTGAGCGCCACGAATCTTTTCTCTTTACTGTTTTACCGAGACCGGGGCTGCTGTTCTGCTGCTTGTCCATTCCTTTTCGCTCAGGGCTCGCTGGCCAGCGGTGGAGATTGCCATGTGATGCCTTCTTCCCGCATTCCGTGCGCTTATCCGCAGAGACTGTGGTCAAAGGGAACCTGGGTACAGGAAGGCGTACTGAGGTCTCAGTGTTTTGTGTGTTATGCCTTTCATTACTCAGAGCGGAGTCTCACTTTTTAAAAAATGCATTTTTTTAAAAATTGGTTTCAGAGAGGAAGGGAGAGGAGGAGAGAGATGGAAACATCCATGAAGAGAGAGAATCACTGACCGGCTGCCTCCTGCACGCCCCACACTGAGGATCAAGCCCACAACCCGGGCATGTGCCCTGACTGGGAATTGAACCAGGACCTCCTGCTTCATAGGTCAGCACTCAACCACCGAGCCACACCGGCTGGGCCAGAGTCTCACTCTTTAATATGGTCCCAGCCCCACAGGGTGGCTGCTTTGACTTAAAAAAAAAAAAAAAAAAAAAAAAAAAGTTGTGGAACACTGCTCTGCGTCACACTGCAATTTCCTCTCTGGGCTCGGCTCCGAGGAGCCCGGGTGCCACCCTGCATGTGGGGCGAGGCGGCCGAGGGCGGACAGGCTGGGGAGCAGCCGCCCCCGGGCCACGTGGGGCGCGATCACCACCCGCTCCCAGCCTCCACCTGCCGAGAGGCAGCCTGGGGTTGGCTTTGCCTCTCGCTCTCCTGCTGTCCTTGGTCACAGCATGAAGAACAGGGCCGCCAGGAGTGTGTTTGCCACTAACAGGGGAGACAGGAGGAAACCCAAGGTATGTGCTGCGAGCCCCCTCCGCCAATTCTGCTGCCTCCTTTCGCTGCCTCTCCTCCTCCTCCTCCTCCTCCTCCCTCAGTTTGCTTGTTCCGTCTCCCTTCTCCTCGGTGGTTCACCTTCCTTCACTCTCTAACTCTGTGCTGCATCTGAGTTCTCCAGGGTTTGCAGAACACAGATGTCGGAGGAGGAAGTGCTTAGATGTGCAATTGCTTCCACTCTGGCCGGTGTTTGCTGAGAAGCCACAGCCTTGCCTCATGCAGGGGTCCTCTTCCTACCCCTCCAGCTGCTGTCAGCTGGCCTTGGAATTCTCTAGATCCCAACCCCTGCATTCAGCCGCAGGAGAAAGGGTGAGCGATGAGCAGACTGGCCCGGGGACTGCGGGCATCGGGCGGGGCGGGCTGTGCCTGGGCCTCCTCTCTGTGGCCCGCGGAGGCCTCGATAAGATGGCTTTATGTAGATGCGTTTCCAAGATAGAAAGCCAGTCCTCTCAGGTGAGATTTAAAAATAGTTTCCTCTGTCGGATGCTTTATTTTTTTAAAGATTTTTTTTTTCAAGGTAGAGTTCCCCACAGGAGCTCCGTTCTTGCAGAATTACATTTACAAAGACCCCAAGTAATAAAAATGACCCCATCCCCAAGGGGGTAAAAGTGTCTTCATAAGTGAACTTTTCGTCCTCTTGCTTTGATATTCTTTGCTGCTTTTCTTGCTCTCCCTTTGGTGGTGGGAGAAGCATTGCAAGAAAAAATGCCACCATTCAACATCAGAAATATTGGGTTAAAAAACAAGTCTAGCAGTAAGTGTCCTAATAGTGTCTGTGTTGCTATTTCCTAATATCTCCAAAATATTTGCATATATTCCTAGTATATCTATCCAAAAATATCTCCTAAGAGGAAGCTATTATATGGCGACAGTATGTCCATGGTGACATAATAAATAGACTGTTTGGACGATGGGAGTTACAATAAGAGCAAAGCAGGACAGACTGACTTAGTCCCAGGGCAGCCCACCATCCATGAGGGTTGGAAGACCCAAGGCTTAGGATCCAGAAGAAGCTGGACCAAGCCAACCAGAGGGAGCCAGCTGGGACACAGCTCTACGACCTTCCGACCTCCCGGAAGCGGATCTGAGATGCCAAGCAATGTTAACGAGGCGCTGGAATGCTTTCCTGAGCCTCTTGGATCTGCTCTGGGAGCGGAGTCCTCCGTCTGCCTGTGGTTTTTCTAGGTTAGGGAGCCGTCACCACCCAGGAAATGAAGGAGGCGGCCGGGGGCAGGCTGGGCACAGGCAGTTGGGCAGACAGGTCTGAGCTGTTAAACCCGAGGGAGCACGGGGCCCCCTGTCAGGGTTCAATGTAATGTCCGGTGAGCATAGACTCGCCCGGAAAGTTGTAGTCTGTCAAGAATTTGATTAGAATCGGTGTTATTGACACATCTCCTCCTCAAAGAAAGCAGTGATTTTCAACCTTTTTCATCTCGTGGCATATACAAAGTATAAAATTTTGGTGGCACACCAAAAGTATATTTTTTTGCCGATCTGACCAAATAAATAGGTGTAATTTTGATTCATGCACATTGGATAGCTATTGGTTGTAGTGGTTGCTGTCATTTTTCTTTATTTGACAGTCTAAGGGGAAAAGAGATTGGTGCCCCTGACTAGATAGTCAGATAATGCATGTTTTAAAAATACTTGTGGCACACCGGTTGAAAATTGCTGAAACACAGTGACAAAGAGAGAAAAATAGTCTCAACTCCTAGTACATTCTAAGACCATGTAACATTAAAGACCAAACTTAAAACAAGCAAACCAACCAAACAAACAGTTCAATAGTACTGTACATCAGTGGCCAAGAATCAAGTCAAAGACACAACCCTTGAGTAGAAACGCTGTGAGTGAGAAAACCGGCAGTAAGCATGGAAACCACCCAGAACACCAGAGTTCAGTGGAAACGTTAACCATTAAAGGGAGCGTTATTGTCAACACACAAGTTCACACGGACTGATGTGATTCTCAGAACAAAAGCTGGTTAGAAAAAATTGGAAGGAAGAGAATAACAACGAAGCTCAGACCTGATATCAATGCCCGTGGGTGGTGTGTAGGGGGAGGAGAGCGAGGTAGATAAGGAGCCTCATGGTTCAAGATGCTTTCCAAAAACACGAGCCGGAGGAGGCTGGTTTGGAGCCGGCTTTCTCCAGATGAACATGCAGAATGAACGTTAAGTGGTACAGGTGATCACAGAGAGGATTTAAATACAGGTCTTCATGCCCATGTCCCAGGAAAAGCAGACGGAATCATCCGAAAGCAGCACAGGTGGAAACGGGCAGAGGCTGGCAGAGTCGTTTTTCTGAGGCCTGGCTCCGAGCCAGGGAGCCGCAGGTGTCTCTGCTCTGAAGGCACGCTGCACCGAAGGGCTGCTGCCTCCTGTGAAGTCAGATGCCATTTGTCGTCTCTGGGAAAAGATAGAAAAGTCATTTTTAAATTTATGTCTTACTCACAGAGAAGTTTCAGAACAAGGTGGTGCAGATTATTCTGAATTTTAATGCAGACTCAAAAGGAGAATCTTTTGTTCTGGGTACGTCTCTTTCTACCAGCGGTTGGCGAACGTTTCCTGTAAATAGAGAGGCTCTGGCAGCAGGCAGAGGAATGAGCGCGGCCGAGTGCTAATAAAACTTTATCTGCATCAACACGTGGCGGCCTGGCTTTGGCCCCAGGGCCGTGGCGTGCTGCCCTCTGCTCTCAGGCTCCGCCCGTACCTCCCGTGTGTGTGGCAGCGGGGGTCACCGGTCTCTTGGATGCCACGCCTTTGCATTCAGAAGTCAGGGGGAGATTCTGGCCCGCGCCCATCTTCCTGGGTGGGCAGGTGTAAGGTCACCTTAGAATAAGCCGTGTCTTTTGCTCCGGGTGGAAAATGGAAGAGAAAATGCAGCCCAGGCACAGGCTATGTGGCCAGGACGAGCTGTTTGTATAAATGACAGGAGGAGGACATGGAAACGCCCGGCGCTGCATGTGAGCGATGCCTGGGGACGTGGAGCGATGTCCCGGCCCTGGCACATGCTTGGCAGGGAGAGCACGTCTTCGGCATCCCCTAGTTCTCGCCAAACTGGGTTAAAGAAAGAACCAGCAGAAGGCGGGAGCAGGCCTGGTCCTCGCTGGCTCCGGCTCAGCGGCTTCCTCCGAGGAGCGGACTGTGGTCTGGGAGCCACAGTCACAGGTCCCTCCCCCGGCTCACAGCTCTGACCTGCCTTCCCCGGCTGTGCTGCCTGCACACGGACTGGCTGCTCAGCTCACCCCTGCCACACGGTGCCTCCCAAGGCTGGCTTCCCGCTGGGTGGCCCCTGACCCTGCCTGCCTCCCGCGGGCCTTTGCACAGCCTTCGCCTTCTCCTCTGCTCCCCATTCAGCCGCAGGGCCCCTCCCCGCCCCCCCCCCCTCCTCCCCGTTTTGTGTCTCCCTGGAGCCCTTCCACGTGTGTCTGAGATACTGCGCACCCGCTTTCTGTCCTCTGTCCGTGTCACCTCTGCCTGTGTGAGGGTTGGGGGCTCCATCTTTTGCTTCTAAGCAGGTGCTGAGTTAAAACAACTGCTGAATAAATGAAACTGGATGGCTCTGGCCTTTCCTTCAGAGAACTTGGAGGAAATGTATTCTTCTGCACTTCTAAAAATAGCAGAACGTGGAAAACTGAGCCAATTGTAACGGTTACTCCCCAGCCTGGCGCTGTGCGAGGCTCTGCAGGCTTCCCTCCCCGCCTCCCCTCCAGGCCCGGGCAGGGGAGCGGCCTGAGCCGGGAGGAGCTGGCCCAGGCTCCCGGGGGCACTGGTGTAAATGTAAACCACATGTACAGCCCCTCCGTTTAGGGCCCTGCCTCCTTTGGACCCCAAGTCATCCTCACGGCGCCCGGGGACCACAGCCACCTGTTCCAGGTGAGGGAGTGGGTCCCTCCTAAGCACTTCACTGTGGCACCTCAGGAACAACGCTGGCCATGGAAGTCTCGCCTAACGTGCCCTCTTTAAGTTCATCTCAGCAGAAGTGTTCGTAAAATGAATTCTGATTCTGTAAAACGGCAAGAGACTTTATTTTTAAGATCTCCTTATTTTAACACCGCATTGTGAGGTGTGAATTCTGACATTCCAGCAAGGCAAAGCTGTCATCTCACCAGCTGCCATTTAACTTATGGTGCATTTTGTCAGGCCTTATTTTATGCGCTATATATGAGTTTAATATAGATTCCATAGAATTGGAAACTACTTTTCAGGACCGCAGAATTAGGTTGTCTGAGATGGTGGTGCAGAAATAGCAGGAGAGAGATTTCAAAAAAAGTGGGTTTTAGGGCCCGAGTATCATCATCTTGGATTGTTGAGCTCAGTGGGTAGAGCACCAGACCCAGCCTCCAGGGTCAGCGGTGTGGTTCTGTCTGCTGCCGCCTGCTCATGAGCTCAGTCCACACACCCGCACCTGGCCATCCTTCGGTGCAGACCCTGGGGCAGGGTGATCTGGCAGCGCCACGCTGGCGAAACCAAGCAGTGCTGGCTCTGCTGATGGGTATCCCAGCTGTTCTCACTTGGCCCATGTGAGCATCACTTGGGAAACTTCTTTCAAACGCCCACACCTGGGGCCCTAGAGACTGATTCCGTTGGTTTGGGCATGGGTATTTTTTGAGCTCCCAATCAAGCCAGTATGTGGCCAGGGTTGACACCCACTGGAGAGGAGGAAGAGCAGGAGGACAGGATTTAGGGTGGGTGGGGGTTGGGGTTGTTACAGTCCTAGGTGCTCCCTTAGGATGCTCGTGTCCCGGTAGAGAAGGAAGCCCCTTTTGGCCGCACTGCCCTCTTTGGCGTCCGCTTTGTGTCATTCAGCTCTCGGCGTGACCGGAGTGTTCCTTTAATGGTGAATCATAAGATTTCATTGTTTTAGGCAGGAGACATTTTGATAGATCAAGTTGCCTTGATTGGAGCCTCACAGCCCACATCTGTTTTCTTGTTCTTGGGCAATTTGCCCAGAATGAGTGTGTTCTGTCAGGTGTTAGCAGAGATGTGCTTGTTTGTGTTCACAGCGGAGGACAAAACTCAGTGGATCATGTGTGAGTCCAAGGAGAATCATTGGTACTCACACGTGGAGCTTTTGGAGAATAAATTCTATGATGTGTCTCTGTGTCCAGTTGGAAGCTAAGTGCCTGCTTGATGGCAGCAAGGAAGCATTGGGTGGAGATACTGAACGGTGTCAGCTCGGACCCGCCCCCAGCACCTTAAGTGACAGAGTGGTTTGTGTGGACGAAACCACCTGCCCTGGATACGTCCCCCACGAGATCCCGGGCAGGGATGGCGGCAGTTTGCGTCCTTGGTGGGCAGCGGATAGTAACGGACAGTGTCCTCCTGTGCATTTCCCCACCTCTTGTCCCCTCGCAGAGTGCGGAACAGATCGCCACGCTGTGTAGGAGTTTTAACGCCACCCAGCCCGGCAGCATGGAAGGACCGCGGGAGGGCCAGGCCCCACCTCCGCGGCCCCTGGCCCGCCACCTGTCCGATGCGGATCGCCTCCGAAAAGTCATCCAGGAGCTGGTGGACACGGAGAAGTCCTACGTGAAGGTACAGGAGGGCGTGCTTCCCTGCTCTCTCTCCAGGTCTGTGGTGGCCAGTGGTATGGCGGCAGGGGTTCCTGGGTGATGCCCGCCGGACCCCGCCGTGCACTGGAAGGGAACTGCTGCAGAGGAGGGGGCGGGGGAGAGGGGGGAGGAAATGCTTGGAGGACTCGGGAAAAATTAGATCTCGGCTCATTTGTTACCAAGGTAGCTTTCACTATGGAGACGGATGCTCCAGTTTGTGCGACGTGTGGAAGGGCGTCTGCGCTGGGTTAGTACCCGGGCACGGAGATCGCATTAGGTGATGGGAACGAGGGCACAGCTGGTCTAAGGCGACCTCTGAGACGCCCCAGACAGGCCCCACCACCGATGTCCCCTCATCACGGGCGTTCCCACACATCTTAGAGCCCGGAGAACCCGCTCGTTTGCCTCGGAGGCCCTCGTGTCGGAGGGACATGGAGAATGCAGGAGCCTGGGAGGCCAGTTCTTTGCTTGAGGTGTTGCCGAAGCTTCGGAACTGTGTGGCGCTCACTTGGCTGGCTGACTGCTGAGGGCAGCGGGCAGCGTGCAGCGTGGCACGGGCCTGGTGCGGCCTGCCCACCCAAATGGCCTGGGCGCTGAGGCAGGTGTGCCTTGTGGCAGCTTTGACATGCCGAACCCCGAGGTAACCTCGGTATGCGTGTGCACACACACACACACACACACACACACACACACGGCTGTCACCTTTCTCCTGATAGAGCTGAGCTTCGCCTTTCATCAGTGTCCCTGTCATTTGGTCTGGATGTTACCAAACCCTGTTCAGAGAGCTCAGGAGAACACCCCACACCTGAGGGGAGGGGAGTGAGGGGAGAATCCAGACGAGATTTCTGCATCCCCCTGGGAGGGAGCCATGGGCACCGTGATTGAGGCCGCAGAGCCCTCTGACAGCCGAGGCTGGCCGTGGAGCTCTCACTGGGAGTCCAAGGCCCTTCTTATCGCTACTGCTGCTGCTGCTGCTTCCTGTCAGGCCAGGCGGCACTGGGAGGTCGCTCCTTGCTGATGCTAGGGGAGCGGAGATGAATGTTATGGGCGAGCCTGCACTCTGTCCTCTGAGGGCCTGGGTGTTGTCGGTCTTTGGCCCCGAGGGTCAGCGCAAACCTGCCCTCGTGTGTACGGCCCTGGGCAGCATCAGCTGGCACGAGGAATGACAACAGCCCGTCACTCTCTGATGACATAACCAGCACCCGCAGTCTCTTGTGACCCACACACGTTTTCATGTTTTACTTCCTTTCCGCTGCTGACATTGATCATGGAGATTCATTCGTTCTTTCATCCAACCTGGACCTCTGCATGCGGCTTGGACATTTCAACCTGTGTGTGTGCCCTGGGCTGTGGGTCAGGAACGTCTCGTGTCTCCAGCTGCGGAATGGGTGTGATTTTAACCTCTGAGCCCAGTGAGCAGTAATGGACACTGTTAGGGTCGAGAATTTCAACAAGACACAAACTTCATGGTTCCTACGGGAGTCTGGAGCTGTGGCCGGGTTGCTGGAAATGCGTGGGTATCTTAGAGGCGTAAGTGCCAATGACTCTTCTGTCTTTTAGGATCTGAGCTGCCTCTTTGAATTGTACTTGGAGCCGCTTCAAAATGAGACGTTTCTTACCCAAGATGAGGTAAATAATCACCTTCCCCCCGTTCCTTAACCACGGGCTAGTCTCTCTGCCCTTTGGGGGACCCCCTAGGAGATTTTATCTACTGAACCCCAAATGTCCCAGACTTCAGGGGCTTCAGAGAAACCCAAGCATGGCCTGCTCCAAAGCTGTGGGCGTGGCCTCAGGTTAGCACACATGCAGGACGGTCCTTTCCATAGAGAAGTTGTGGCCAAAAATTGCTTTTCCACATGTGACATTGTAAGGCTAAATCTCAGGAGTTACTTCCTACTTTCTTCCATTTCCCCCCCAATTTGGATTCTGAAAACTTCACACCCACCGCAAGACTGACGTTAGGGTTCTGGGGACGAGAGCTGCGAATTCTCGGTGTAAAGTGCCCCCTAAGGAAGGCGCCATGTTCTATAAGGATGTCCTTCTGCCACCTGCCGTGCCACAGGGCATCAGAGCAGGCCCGGACCTGCTGCTAACACCCTCTTCCTCTCCCGTCTTCACGTAGATGGAGTCGCTCTTCGGAAGTCTGCCAGAGATGCTTGAATTCCAGAAGGTGTTTCTGGAGACGCTGGAGGATGGCATTTCGGCGTCGTCTGACTTTAACGTACTTGAAACCCCCTCGCAGTTTAGGGTGAGTATTCTAGAGGGCAGTCAAAGCATGGAGGGGCGGTCTGCACACACTGTCTGTGCCGGTGCCTGGGTGCAGGCCACCTCCACACCTGCACTCCAGCCACCTAACGGGTGTGCAGGTGACGGCCTCAGACCCCGGGCACTCGCTGCGATTCCTCCCCCGCATGGGAAACTGTTCTGACCTCTCCCACCGAGGGAGCCCGTTTCCAACATGCACCCCGGGGCTGACGGAACCCTGCAGGGAAGCAGGGACAGCATCCTGCATCTGAGCAGAGCCGGCTTCGTTAAAGCGCCTCTCGGCGCCTTCCCACCCCGCCTTTGTCAGCGGTGTTTTCCAGAACTACTTCTTGTCCTCTGATTGCTCCTCTGCAGCTCTGCCAGGGGAGCCCGGCTTATGGCGGTGGGCACCTTCTCCGGGCATGAGAGCACTGGCGTCTGTAGGACAGGGCCCCGGAGACACCCCCGCCCATGTCTGACGACTTCTCCATCCCTTTCTAGAAACTACTGTTCTCCCTGGGAGGCTCTTTCCTTTACTATGCCGACCACTTCAAGCTGTACAGCGGATTCTGTGCTAATCACATCAAAGTGCAGAAGGTTCTGGAGCGAGGTAAGTTACTCCTAACGTTGGAAGCGGTGTTCTTTATATTTTTGGTTGTTAACCAAGAACAAATGTGTACCTAACAAGGAGGAATAAGTGCAATTTTAAGGGATCATGTCCCGTTCTTGACCTTGAAGCTGGTGACATTAAAGTTTTTTTATTTCAATCTGTTGGCGAAAGTGGAAGTCCTGAGAGCAGAGATGTTGCTTTGCCACGTGTCACTCTGCTGTGGAAATACATCTGAATTATTTTTCACCAGATTCCTTGATCTAAAAACACAGAACCATAAGCCCCTGGATGGGGGTGGAAAACATACAGCATTCTCTTCCTTCTTATTAATCTTATTCTTAAGCCCGAAAAATTGCTGCAAACACCACCATCAAGCTCACAAGAAGTGAGCTGAGTGAAATGAATGCTTCTTCGGTAGAACTAAGGGAAAACTGTCAGTTGTTACAGCTCACCTTCTGCCACTGAAGCACCTTTCATCTCCGCACTCTTTTATCATCTCACTGGATCTTACTGGCCTCAATTTTTTAAGTCCGAGTAGACTGGGTAGTCAACCCTCATCGCTCTTCCCTTTAGCCAACAACAACCATTCCTCTGTGGAGCCGACAGAGGCCTGAGCTCTGGGCTCTGAACTGCAACGGGTCAACTGGTGGGCTCACGGCCAGCACATAGAGTGGGCAGGCCAGCCTGTCTAGCCTGGAAAGTGTATTCAAACATTTGATGACGACCATGACCTTCTTTGGTGTGGAGGTGTTGGAGGGTGTCTTTGTGCTGCAGTCACCACCTTGTATGCTCAACTTGAAGTTCAACTTATTCCTGTAACGCCCTAAACCAGGGATGCTGAAGCGAGGCCCTTCTGTTGCTGAGGGCTTCTCTCAGTCCCTGCAGACCTCTCTAGGTGTGAGGTTAGAGTCTCTCGGATGTTGCCTCCCCTATTCTTCGGAATGCTCATTGCTGGGAGCAGAGACAAGAGGAGGAACCATCAGTGATGCAGACACAGGACTTCAAGCTCAAGGCTGAAGTAACACCAAACAAATGCAGGTCCTCAGGAGTGCGCTCTGCTCGGCTCCTGCAGTGGAAAATAGCTTAAGAGAACACATGTCATCCTATTCAGGTTCATCGGAACTGTCTCCAGGAAAGGCCAGCAGGCTTTCACGTGTACTTGGAAATAAGATATGAACCTACCAAAGCTTGAACTGTGATTACGTCTTAAATGTCCAGGATGAAAATGACGCCTCCAGCATTCGAATGCCTTCTTCAGAGTTCAGGATGGCCTCCTGTGATTGTTCCTATTGTGATCTGCCACCTCTAGAAGCCAGTGAGTCAGAGCGCCCCGCCATGATGGTGGCCCACGTTTGAGGAGGGTTCTGTATTTGAACTTTGTTAATTGTGTCAACAGGGTATTGGCAGCCAAGCTAAGTTCCAAGCCTCTTCTGTCATCAAATGCTGCTTAATGGCATTGTCAGAGAGGACCTGGAGTTTGCCAGTCCTCTTTCTCAAAACCAGGGGAAGGTGGACGCTAGGGTTTTTCCTGACACTGAGTGTTTCACCAGCTCCACTGGCTCAGCTCGGCCAGTTGGTGTTGATCCAGAACTTCATCCTATCCTAGAGCAGGCTCAGATGTAAATGGGAGCCCGGAGTGCTTCACGTAAATAAGACCCAGCCCAGATCTGTGTTCTCTAGTTCTCCAGAGACCTGACTCCACTGGGATTTCCTCCGAACCGGTGGTCTGCTCAGTACCTCCGTCATGAAGAAGGGCCATCTCACCATCCACTGCGTCGGACAGTCTCATTCAGAATGGCACTGCATCTCCTAAAAGGCGTAGACTTTGCCTTTCTGACAAAACTCGAAAGAAGAGTAGATCTTCATTCAAATTGGCTGAATTGCAAATAGCTGGTCAACCAGTGCCTGCAGGTGGGATCAAAGCAGTTGTTGGTGTGTTCACCGGTTCTCTCGAAACTCGATGCCCTCGGATTCCTGAGCACGCCCTTCACGACACTGGACTCAGAGCAGAGAGGCAGTTCTCACTGCCCCCTGTGGAAGCTGAGATTGCTCAGAGCTGGAGAGATGAAGGCTGCAGGGCTTATCAACTTATTTTAAAGGAAAAAGATACTGCGCTATGAATAACGCATTAAGTAACCATTTGTGTTAGGACTGGAGAAGTGCTGGTTTCTTTTGCTGTATGAGTCTTTTGGGGAGTATGGTAACATGGTGGTGTGGCTTCAGGATTGTTTGAACTCACTCGTTAGGTTCCTATGATGGTCTCTCACGGGTCCGTGTACCCTTTGGTGTGTGGACTCTGCTGTTCTGACAGTGAGGAGGCTCCCTTTGCCCGCGGGAGCTGTTACACTGGGCTGCTGGATCCAGGCTGACAGCTGGGTGCCTGGCCCTGACGCGGTGGGAACCTTACTTAGGAGTGGCTTTAGGACATGGGCATGCACGATCTGTAACTCCATAGAAACTGGATGGAGTAGAAGGGCCACCGCCCCGCTCTGCTCTCTAACAGTCTTTCACCCATGTGCTTGCAGCCAAAACTGACAACGCTTTCAAGGCCTTCCTGGATGCCCGGAACCCCACCAAGCAGCACTCGTCCACGCTGGAGTCCTACCTCATCAAGCCCGTGCAGAGGGTGCTCAAGTACCCGCTGCTACTCAGGGAGCTGGTGTCCCTGACGGACCATGACAGCGAGGAGCACTACCACCTGACAGGTGAGGCCAGTCCCCCGGTATATTAGAAAACATCTCTCAGGGCTATGCCTGTTAATCTTAGCGTTAATATGTGGAAATGTTAGGTATATGGCCATCCCTTCAGAGGGACAGAACGTTTGGCACAGTGATCTCATTGGAGTAGCCCCAAGCTAATCTGGAGGGATGATTCCCTTTTCATTTTTAAAAGGAGGTAGTGAGCCCAGGGACGGGAAAGGGGTTAACTCGGGTCACTTGTTGAGCAAACAACTCTGAGGATGGAAAACCAGGCCTCCTTTCCGTCTCTCGGTGAGTTCTGTGGCTTCAGTGCTGCTGGTGGAAGCGCTGGCTGCGGCTCCACCTTGTGGAAATGTCTGCGCAGAGCCGGACTCAGAAACCAAACTCCTAACGACAGGTTAGGCTTCAACGAGGATGCTGCTGTGTCTTCTGTTGTCACGGGGCACATCATCAGCCTGAGACACACCCTGTCCGGTACCCAGGGCCCCTCAGTTTGATGCAGCAGAGAATCCCTGAGAGGGAGACTGTACCACATTAGAGAGAAACAGGCATCATTTTCCACAAATCAGAATCTGGAGGGCAGCTAAGCCACATGTAACAAACCCCGTGGAGATGGAAAAACTCACTACATGTTACCATCACTGAATCATAAACACCGAGAGAAGAGTGTGACTGAAACTGGCTCCTTTACTACAACAACCATCCTTTCACATCATAAGTACCAAGGACGACATATTTTTGTATGAAAATTAAATTGTACAAGTAATTTACACAAATTACGATTAGTGTTGTAAATACTGTATGTTCATTTCACATCAAGATCTTTAAAAGGATTGCTAAGAATACTGCCTTCCACAACTCCTTCCACGCCATATGAGAGGACCTGAAATTTTGCTTTTGAACTTGAGCAAAAACGTCTTGTCCCTCCACAGGCCAATGTCTCTGGCAGTTAAACATTTACAGAGACATTTCTAAGTTCTTGTTAAAAACTGTTATGGGTCACATTCCAGTAACTGGCCTAGAAGAGGCAAAATTTTACAGGTGCCCTGTGCACATCTGGCTGAATATTTAATCCTTCTTTCTGCACCGCACTTTCTCATCTGTATAGTGGGACAGGTTACAGTGCTACCGTGTTTCCCCGAAAATAAGACATGCCCTGAAAATAAGACCTAGTGTAACTCTGGGAGAAAAAATTAATATAAGACACCGTCTTATTTTTGGGGAAACAGGGTAGAGTCAAGTTATTGTAGAGATTAAATGAGATGACTCATACCAATTACCTATCCTAGCACATGACGAATAGGAAGTGCTCCATAAATGGTAGCTATTATTGTCGATACTTCCTTCCTTTTTTTATTTACTGCCTCATTCCAAAGAGAATTTGAGTCGGAAGATAATTCTGTTCATTATACTGAGTGGATTATAACGAGCTGTTTGAGTCAAACCTGATAGCACTACTGTGAGAATGGCTTCGAGTCCCGGCATGAATCTTGAGCTTTTTCATTACTGCTGTCGGATAGGATTGGAGAAAACAAACACTGTAAAATAAATGATTCCTTGTTTTGCAGAAGCGCTGAAAGCAATGGAGAAGGTAGCGAGCCACATCAATGAGATGCAGAAGATTTATGAGGATTACGGGACCGTGTTCGATCAGCTGGTCGCGGAGCAGAGCGGCCCGGAGAGGGAGGTCAGTGGGACTTGCACTTTCCGAGAGGCTTCCTGCACCTGCTCCCTGGGACTATGGGTCACCTTCAGTCTAGGCCCCCCGTTAGGGCTTTCCTGGAGGAGAAAATGCCTCAAGTTCTCATTTTGATCTTAACGCTCATAATAACCCAGCCACACAATTTAGGTATAAAGGTAACAAATTAATGACCCTGGTTTAAGAATGCGCCTTTACGTTATGCACCAGAGAAAACGAGACAGGTCCCTGAGCTCTTCCTCCTTGTGGCATGAGGTCAGGACATCCGAGGTGGTGGCGACATGCAGAGCGAGCGCAGGATGGACAGAGGAAGTGGTAGCCAGCACATCAGAGAACAGGGCCTGTTCTCTTTTCTTTTTTTAGCGTGAAATACCGGGGGCCACCTCCTTCCTTCTCAAGGTTGTTTAAGTGCAATCTGACAATGTCTATATGTTTTTCCCAGCTGATTACCAAATTTAGAGTCTTAAGCTTTTCGAGTCTACATCTAAGGAGCAATGCGTTTTAAGTAGGAAAAGGCAAGAAGAGAAAACAGCTGCAGGTTGATTGTTGATTACGGTCAGGTTCCACACTGGTACTTGCTACTAGCAGGCCTGGAGTCGTTGATGGCCCAGGGCAGTGCTCACACAGGCACTGTGGAGGGACCTTGTGGCTGTGGTCCACAGGCATGTCCCAGCCTCAGGTAGTACGTACATTGAAGCGAGTGCCTCCACATTTGTCACCTGCAAACAGTTGGATGTAGGCATACCTAAACACTTCCACTACTGAAGGCGCCAAGTGTACAGGGATCTAAAAATCAGACTGCATGTACTTGCATGTTGGCCATGACCACACCTATGTGATTCCTTCCCCAACATGCACCTCCGGCGGGCTCCCTGCCCCTCCTGTGTTCCAGGTGACAGAGCTTTCCATGGGGGAGCTGCTGCTGCACTCGCCCGTGGCCTGGCTGAACCCGTTTCTGTCTCTGGGAAAGGCCAGGAAGGACCTTGAGCTCACAGTATTCGGTAAGTAAACCGGGAGCCTGGCAATCATGAAGGACTCCCCAAACCCTCCACTTTCCAGAAGAGCTAGGACCACTGAGCTTTTTGACTTAACTACTTAAAACTCCATTGCTCTGCATACCGTGAGCTTGTCCCGCCCGCTGCCCGGCTCAGTGGCTCTCCGAGCGGCACAGGAACAGAGCTCCAGGCTGTTCCGCCTGCCGTCACAGTAGTTTGCTGCACTTCAAAACGTCTCCCTCTCCCCGAGCACGGCAGTGAGCGGAGACGTGCATTCTCCCCGCGATGAGCACCACGTGCTCAGGCTTCAATAAAACAAAGCGAGGTTTTTCTTTAAATGACAGCATCTGCTCCAGACAATAGCTCTTGGGTAAGCAGGCACTGCTGCACAACTCCAGCATGTCAGAAGGAAGTGCCATGTAGTCACTGATGGGCTGGCATCCTCCGGTCCTGGAGCGTCTAAGTCTGAAGAGCTTTTTGTTCACTGAGACACTCAGCTCTAGTCCAACCTTGAAGTTTGTGGGAAATAATGGAAGCTTTCTCTTTTCTTTTCTTTAGTTTTTAAGAGAGCTGTCATACTGGTTTATAAAGAAAACTGCAAACTGAAAAAGAAATTGGTAAGACAAGAATTAGTTTTAATTAAAGCTACCATTTCATGGCTCTATTTTCCTATTAACGTTGAACTGAGAGGCCAGCTAAGAACCCAGGCATCACCAACTGACATCACTTATTCCCTCGGGTAATGACCGAGTCCAACACTCAAGATATTTCTTCTTCTCAAGAAGATTCTGTTTTAAAAGACAGACAAACACCCATGCTGGGCCTGCACAGAAAATGAGCTTTTATGCCCCCCAAAATGGCCCAGGTTTCCTCCATACACAGAAAGAGTCTTCAGTTTGTTTTCAGATGACCTTTACTTTGACTTAAAAAAACAAACAAAACTAGCTGTGGATACTACGAGCCACCAATTCCCCGTCAGCGATAATGTGAAGACACGGAAGGCTTGGTTGTCATTCTTGCTTGGAAACCTAGAACTTTCTGCCCCCCCAAACCATGATGCTGCCCTCTCCCCGCCAGCTGTGAGCCCCTGAGCCCTGCGAGTAGCCCGATCTGACAGGTCCCTGCAGCCTGAGCGCACACACTGCAAGGAGCCTGGCACCGGGGAGGGACAGGGAGGGAGCTGCAGCGACCACCCAGGCACGCGTCCAGCTGGGCGAGAGCGAGCTCTGACACTCTCCTGGGTCTCTCCTCTTCCAGCCCTCCAACGCCCGGCCTGCACACAGCTCTGCTGACTTGGACCCGTTTAAGTTTCGCTGGCTGATCCCCATATCCGCACTTCAAGTCAGACTGGGGAACGCAGCAGGTAACTGTCCTGAAGCACAAATGCCAAAGTTTGGATGTTTTATAGCAGGAGGAGGAGGATGTTTCCTCATAGACTTCTGGAGGAAGGACTGAGGGGTGGCTCTTCCCAGCCAAACACCTTTCTCCACTATGTCCTTATTTCTACTACCAACTCTTCGGAACCTGATAGCCTTGATACACCCAGATGTGTTAAAGGAACAAAGGTCCACCAACCTAAATCTTTCCAAGTTTAGGTACACCAGAGAATTCTTTAAGATGAGGCAGCAGCACAAATGATGTAAAAACAAGAAAAAAGCCTTCCACCTGTGAAACACGGAGAGGCGCTTCCGTGTTCTGCTGACACAGCCCTGGGGTCCGCTGACGCTGCCCCCGGGGGAAAGGGCCGCAGGGCCAGGTGCAGGCCGCTCCCGGGCCCCGAGTGCTGACGCTTCCCAGCACACCACTGAACCCTGGCCAGCCGTTCTCCTCCAGCCTTTCACCCGAGCCCCCCCTCAGTCCTTCCGCAGAACGGCGTGGGGAACAGGACCCGTGTAACCTCTTCCCCAGAGGGAGAGGGAGGAAGCCCTAAAATGGATCGACGGCACCAGCAGGAAATGTGAAAAGTATTTAACTCTTTGTACGTTTTGTGAAAGTCAGACAGAGAGTGAACCACGAGAGCCAGTCGGGAAGAGTTGATGTTAAGACGTGACGACATGATGAGCGTTAGAGCTCACAGATGCTCTGAACAGGCTCTATGGCAGGTGTAGCCTCAACTCTCTCGCCCTTTACCCAGGAACAGAAAACTCTTCCATCTGGGAGCTGATCCACACCAAGTCAGAAACAGAGGGACGGCCGGAAACCGTCTTCCAGCTGTGCTGCAGGTGCGCACCCCCGTCCTCCCCCCACACACACACACTGAGAGCCGCGGGGATGAGATGGAGTGGGGAGCTCTTACAGGGAGGGTTACGTTCAGTGCCTCCTGAATTTTGATGGCTTCAGGATCATAGCCCACACCACACTCCCACAGGATAGCGGTGGCCCCAGTATAGAACACACTGGATGCAAACCTACCCAAACCCGCTCTAGCTGGTTTGGCTCAGTGGACAGAGCATCTGCCTAAGGACCAAAGGGTCCCAGGTTCGTTTCTGGTCAAGGGCACATGCCTTGGTTGCAGGCTTGGGCCCTGGTCTGGGCTCGGGCAGGAAGCAACCAATCGATGTGTTTCTCGCCCATCAGTGCTTCTCTGTCTCTCCCTCTCTCTCCCATCCTCCCTAAAAATCAATGGAAAAGTATCTTTGGGTGAGGGAGGATTAACAAAAAACAAACAAAAAATACCCAAATCCCAGTGCTTCGCGAACGTCGGTGCTCACTCCTTTGTAAGTGAGGAGGCCAAGGCACCAGGAGGTTGGCGAGTGCCGTCGGTCTGTCCTGAGCACAGCAATGTGCCACAGCAGGACGAGGGGACAGGGACGGAAGCGCGATGACACTGGACACCAATGCTCTTTCTTCTCGCCACCCCCACCCTCCAGCGACAGCGAAAGCAAAACCAGCATCGTCAAGGTGATCCGATCCATCCTGAGGGAGAACTTCCGGCGGCACATCAAGAGCGAACTCCCCCTGGAGAAAGCGTGCAAGGACCGCCTGGTGCCCCTCAAGAACCGCGTTCCTGTCTCAGCCAAGTTAGGTGAGAGCTTTGCCAGCCTCCCGTGTGTTCATGAAAACTCCGAGCTTCTCTAAGAGACACGCTCTTGTAACACAGGAGTATGTCATCACTGTAAATTACCAGGGTGCCTGTCAGCCCTAAGCCAGACACCCAAATACATGGGGGGGGAGGGGGGGAGAAAGGAGGTCAGACGGCAATGATAACTTTGTTTCCTCTTCTGAAACCTGAACTTGCCTCTTGCTCCCATACCTCCTTTTATAAAATACTAGTGGCCTGGTGCACGGATTCATGAACACTGAAAGGAAATTAATTAGAAGAAATATTCTAATATCGCTATTTGCCCTGTCTCTAAAATAGAAGTGTTGGAGATGAAAGAAAATCAGTATAATGTATATGAAAATAATATATAAAATGATTAATACATAAACAATAACAACATATACCAGCAAAGACATGATATAAAAACAACATTGATAAAGACAATAACTGATACATTGATTCAACTTAGTCTGATATCTCTCTGTACCACATTAAGAGTAAAAAACACTTTCAGAGTGCTTGACTAACTTCCCTTATGATGAACTATTTACAACTTGAATGTCACATGCTCTTCAAACTTGAGAGAAAGCAACATATAGCTGACCATGTCTGAAAACGGGTTCAGGTAGGAATATTCCCATTCTGCCTAGTTTGTTCTTGTGATTTATTAATAGTCATCGCAAATGCTGGCATCACAGGAAACTGTCTTTGAATTAATTTAAATGGGAGGCCAGTGTCAGACGGGCACAAATCAATTCTTAGAATCAGAACAATCCTCCTGCAGATCCTGTTATACTTCAGCTTTGATTATGGCGCCAGTGAGAGTTTTATATATATATTGCACTTGCAGGAGTCAATGTTTATTTTTAAATTGCCAGTGTGTGTCATTGTACTGGCCAGTTTGTCAGATGGATGGTCACTTCGCCTTTTAGATAGATAGATAGATAGATAGATAGATAGATAGATATAGATAAAACACCCCATCCCCAAACCCCCTCTTACCACCACCGACACGGCTACACTTACCATCTTATCTGCTTCTCCGGGACGTACAGGAGTCCAGGGAGATTTCTGGTGCTCTGAACACTGCAGGCAACTAGAAAGTCAGTACCAAATGCCTTAAGATCAGAAACCTAAATCCTCATTCTCATCCTATTAGAGCAGCAGGTAGAGTTGCCAAATACACCACTCTCAACTTTCTGCCTATTTTTAAAATTTCAGCCAAAGTTTGTGGATATTCTTTTTGTAGTTACTATTTTGTTTTTACCTTTGATCGTGTTTTTTACTCTTATAAAATGTATGTCTTTCTTTTTGGGTCACAGTGTGACTTCTTTAAATTTACAGTATATTTCCCATTTTCTCTCTTACCAAAATCAGCCATAGCCATCAAAAAGATGCTGCTGTCTACAGAAACACAACTAGAGCTCCCTTCTTCCTCCAGCCCCGAGAAATGAAATGCACACACAAATAACTCTTCACATGACATCTCTGAAAGTTGGTTAGAAATTCCAGCAGACAGTTCTCATGAGAGAACACTTGTCTCCTTTTAGTGAAGCAGTAAGGGAAATAAGGTGAGAAGGTAGACAGGAATATGGTGTGGTCTTGGTTATCAAATGACAGGGCAAGGTAGTGAAGAAAAGAAGATTTCTTAACATTTCAGTGTAGCCTCTGGAAAAGTAGGAATCTTAGCCCTTAGTTTGTAGCTTATTTTTTTATCTAAGTAACTGAGCTCTAATAACTGGCCATCCAAAAATACGAAATCCTCCAACGTCAAATTTCGGATAAAATTTCCATACCTGCAGCATCTACGTGGATTTTTGCCCAAGTCCCAGGATGCTCGGTAACTGAAGTGAGATGATAAAATCTCAGTGATTAAGATGTGAAACCGCGTCACTTATACTGCAAACCCACACATCTGGTGCCTGTTTCTCTGTCACAAGGGGTGTGTGCTCTCTCCTCGCAGCTTCGTGCAGGTCCCTGAAAGTCCTCAGGAACTCCTCCAGCAGCGAGTGGCCGGGGGAGCCGGGCAAGGGCAGCTCGCTGGACTCCGACGACTGCAGCCTGAGCAGCAGCACGCAGAGCAGCGGCTGCCAGCCGGCGGGGGGCGGGCAGGACACCCCGAAACACCCCCACACAAGCCTGACGGACTTTCCGGACAGTCTCATCAAAGAGAGTGACATTCTGAGCGACGAGGAGGAAGACTACCAGCAGACCCTGAGGCCGGGCAGCCCCACCAAAGACATAGAAATCCAGTTCCAGAGGCTGAGGATCTCCGAGGACCCGGATGCTTCCCCTGAGGAGCAGCAGCCGGGCCCCGATGGCCGGCCCCCAGGGGAGCAGCCCAAACTGGTCCGGGGACACTTCTGTGCCATCAAACGGAAAGCCAACAGCACCAGAAGGGAGAGGGGAACTCTGCTAAAGGCGCAGACGCGCCACCAGTCCCTCGACAGCCACCCTGAAAGTGCCAACCTTGACCTCAACTCCGTGCTGGAGCGGGAGTTCAGCGTCCAGAGCCTGACGTCGGTGGTCAGCGAGCAGTGCTTCTATGAGACGGAGCGCCCCGGGGACTCCTAGTGCAGCCTCGGGGGGACGCGGACTGACGTGCTCCTGTCGCTTTAAACGAGTGGCCAGGCGGACACTGCAGACAAACCACACTGTCCATCCTTGGGGTTTGTCCAGTATACATTTTCCCACAGAACAGTTGTAAAGATTTAAGTTATTTTAATTTATTGTGGACCAGAAAACTCGATTCAACTGGTCGGAATCTGTAAAATACTTAGTTTATATCCCTTTTTGAGCAGGTGTCAAAATGACTTAGAACTAGAACCCTTAAAACTGCAGTCTAATTATTTTAATTTATGTGGGAAAAGGAGGGGAAGCTGTGATGAATAGCTTTTAAAAAAAAGGTCGTTTTTCTCTATCCTCTGGGCATTTACTTTGAGCTGCATTTGCTTTATTTAAAGCAGATTTAAGTTATTTTAATGTGGGTTAGGGGCACAATGTGCAGAAATTTCATTTCTGTAAGGTTGTAATAATAGAAGCTGTTTATACTAAACATGCCATATCTATGCATATATATATATATATATTAAAAGAAAGCTTGTACTGTAACTTTATTTATTTTTCTCTACCAACCTGTACAGTAAAGGGAAGAAAGTCACGCTGGTAACTGGCATTTCTGTCGTTCTGTAGCAGTCAGAGTGCACGTGAGAGACGCTCGGCCTGGAGGGGAGGGGAGGGGGCACGCTGGGTAAGCCGCTGGCCCCAAAGTGCAGCTACAGGCTCTCCCTGCTGGCCTCTTTGTCCTGGCCGGTCTCTTTGTCCTGGCCGGCACGCTTGTGGTTCCTGAGCTCTTCTCTGAAATTGTAGGCAAAGAGGTGCGGGTCTTCATCACACATCCGCCGGTACACGTCACACAGGCTCTTGAAGTGGGAGACGGAGAGCTGGCAGGGGCGAAAGGTAGGGTCCACATCTGCCAACTGCAGCAGCCGCCCAGTGCGTTCCAGGCGCTGGGCTTCAGGGAATAACATCCTGAGAGAGAGAACCAGGAGTTCACGTGAGCAATGCTGAAATCACAATGCTTCCTTCCCCTCCTCTGACCGTGCCTGTTCTGAGGGGAAGAGGCAGCGGAGCCGGAGCCCAGGAGGGAACCTCAGCTCTGCCCGGGCACAGGACTGCGCGGAGGCAGAGGCAGCCTGACCTGCAAGGCGTGCCCGCCGGCGAACAAGTTCCGAAGCTCCAGCAGTACCTGCATCTCTAAGGTGAGTGCAAAGTAACGTGTGCAGCTGCATTCTTGGAGAGGAATGCAAGTTTCATCTGCCTCATTTGTTAGTATGCAAGCTGGTTACTGTCGTGGGAGACATCATTGGTTTCTATCATTTGAACATAGTTTTTGGGACATTCACCCCAAAAGAATGACCTTTCTTGGCAGAGTTAGAAAACAGTTGATGTGAAAATGCAAATCGTTATGTCCCCTCTTTACGATATGTGGAAGCATCTTTAGAACTGATGTGAGGTGTACAGTTTATATGTCATCCAACCGAGATAGCGGTTTTAAAATGCAGAGCAAAACTGACGCTGACATACTGTGAAGCTTCCCCTGGACTGCACTTTCTTTCCTCAGGTCCGAGGGCTCCGCAGGGCTCATCTCAGAGGGCCTGGGAGAGAGGCCGAGCCTGCAGCGGGTAAGCCCGGCGGGACAAAGGCGCTCTGTGCGAAACAGGAACAGGCCTGCGTGCGTACTTCAGGATACCACTGTGGGAAATGCACACAGAACCACAATGCCGTCTCACAATGGCAGAACGGCTGTTATAAAAAAGTCCAACAACAAGTGTTGGCACGGATGCAGAACAAGGACCGCTCGTGCCGTTTGTAGTGCTGCCGCTGGTGCAGCCACTGTTTGGAAAAAGGTATGGAGGGGCCTCGAAAAATAAAAACAACAACAACTGTTCAAGCAATTCTACTTCTGAGTAATTAGCCAAATAAAACAAAAACTCATTTGAAGAGATATATGCACTCCCAGCGTTATTTACAATAGCCAAGATTTGGAAACAACTCGGGTGTCCACTGATAGGTGAACAGATGAAAAAGGTATGTAATGGAATATTACTCGGCCATAAAAAACAACAACATATTATTTGCACCAGCATGGATGGGCCTAGAGGGTTTTATGCTACGTGAAATAAGAAAAAGACAAATACCATTTGCTATCGCTTATATGTGGAATCTACCAAAACGAACACACAGATAAGCTGGTGGCTGCCAGAGGGGAAGGTGGTGGGAGGATGGATAAAGGTGAAGGAGCATAAGAGGTGCAAAGGTGCAGATATGAAGTAAAGAAGCCACCGGGAAGCAGTGTGCAGCACAGCAAATACCATCTGAGTATAGTGACAGCTCAAACCACTAATTGGACTTCCTGTGGTGATCAGAGTGTGCGATCTGTAACGTCCAGCCAGTATGTTGTACACCTGGAACTAACGTAATGTTGTATGCCAACTATACTTAAAAAAACACCACCACCCACACATTGTGTCAGACATGTTGAGTCAACAGTTCTGGTGGTGTAAGTGCCGATAGAGAAATCATGACCTTCCCAGTACAGGGTCACTGCAAACAGCGTGACTGTCAGTTTTAGATTGTACTTAAGATCCAACCAAACCTAACCCGCCAGTGGCATCTGAGGCTGAGCCACGGTTTGTTTTCTTAGCGGCAAAGCTCTGTGCATCACAGGATCTGAACTGAGAGTACTGTTCACAGCTTGAAGGATTCTAAAAATCCGGTTCTGAATCTCTCTGAACAGTGACTGAGGGCTTTGTAAGGTGTGCTCCTGAAGGAAGAGAAAGGCTCTTACCCCAGCCCGCGATGGCAGTACTTCCTCCGGAACTGAAACACGTTCTGGACGACCTTTTCCACCAGCGGGAAGGGCTGCTGGATCCTGGGCTGCGTCAGGGGCGTGAAGTGCACCACGCCCACGTCCACCTGCAAGGTAAAAAGCAAACACGTCACTCTGCCGCACGCGTGACATTCAAACGACGGAGCTTCGTAAAGTGCAGGAGAAAGGTGTTCATACGTGGACCTGTTTCATCTTCTCTGGCAGGTAGGAGGCTACATTCCCATCGGAGCTGAAATCAGTTGGTTGCATCAGTTCTGTAATGACATCCACTAGACCTGTGCTTGACAACTCCTTAACTTTAAAATGCTCTTCTACAAAGGCCTTTAGGACCAACCAAAATAATCATCCAAGCCAGTGGGCAGATAACAGGCAGCATTACAGGATCTCACTTAGCTCTGAACGAGAAGAAGCTGCAGCAGCAGTTGGGACTGTAAGACTGGGCGGCAAGAGCCAGGGAGAAGGCAGACAGGCCCCAAGGACCACTCAGCATCCAACTCCCCAGAAAGGGGATCGAGAGCTACAGAAAAAACCCTGCAGGCTGGGAGGAAAGAGCCTTTCTGTGGAAGGAAGAGCAGAATCTCGGCTGGGAGAGTGGAAGCAACGGCCCAAGCCACACTGTGACCTGGAAATGTCTCACCCTGCTGACACTCTCCCCTGGGGCAGAGAAGTGAGCCCAGCTGTTTGGGAAGGTTCTAGATCATTCTCTAGACTTGCACGGCTCCATCACTCTAACTCTGCATGTCCCTCTCTGGCACCCCGTCCCTACCTCTCTGCCACCATCTGTGACCCACTCCCGCCCTCCTTCCAATCCAAAGCTTCCTAGTTACACAGCAGGTCCTGACAGGAAACCTAGTCACCAGGTGTCGTCCCACGCCTGCCGGTTTCCAGAGAAAAGACTCTTTTAACAAAACTGGCGATAAGTGTAAGCCTCACCTCACCTACACCACGAACTTAAAACACCAGTGCTCAGATGGTAAGAAGGCCACACACACAAGTACAGGGATGGATGGGACAGATGCGCTCTCCTTCCTGCCAGACCCGCCACTTCCAAGCTCCCGGGGGCTTAAACATCTGGCCTCATCTTTATTTGTCTGGTTTTGTTCCTGAGATACAATTGGAGCTTGCAAATATAGAACATGCTTAACATTTTAAATAAAGTTCTAAAGTCCTGTGCAAATACAGCAAGCACCCCATGTAAACTGGAGCAGACTTCTGAAGTTTGAATTTGGGACCCAATTGAATTTGGCTAACAGTATATTGTAACTTTGGAAAAAAGTCCCTGCATAATCCAATACAGTTACACTTAGTGGGGGGCCCTGTAAGACTCACTGTGCAAAGGGCTCTCCCAGGAACGCGCCCTGCTGCTGTGGGAAATCACCGCCACCCTGGCCACCTTTCTTCTAGCCCCGCCCCCACAGCGAGCCTCAGAATTACTGTGAACGAAGGAGCCCATTTTCTCTGAAACTGCAGGAAAGCCACTTGGTAACTATGGTAACAGATACAAAAATGCTTTTTACTTATAATTGAATTCTTATTAAAAATGACAACTGGGTTTTTTTCTCTTCCTGGATTTTAAGTCTATTAAAGGATTTGATTGCAAAAAGGAAGTCAGTACATAGGGAACAGATGCACTTACACTGAGTGGCCAGATCATTATGATCTCTGAGCGCATAATAATCTGGCCACTCAGTGTAGATCCTATATAATAAAAGGCTAATATGCAAATTGTACCCTTGACCAGGAGTTTGACCAGCAGGCAGGCCAGCCAACCGCCCATGTCCCCTCCCCTTGGCCAGGCTGGCCGGACCCCACCTATGCACGAATTCATGCACAGGGCCTCTATATATTTATATACACACATTGGCCAGATTATTATGCGTTCAGAGGTCAGAGTAATCTGGCCACTCAGTGAATCAATTCCAGTTTAATGTTGCCAGCCCTTTCCCAAACTGTCTCTCAGTGCACCAGTCTAGGTATGGCCTGGTTCCTGACTTACTGAAATTTCAAATTAAGGAATTTATAGTGAATTTAAATACCTGCCTCTCAGATCCACTACAATGGTTCAGTTGACCACCCAGGACTCTGGAGTGGCCCAGGCCAAGAGGAATCAGGCTGGGTACAGAGAGAGGGTCCCAGGGAAGGAGGAAGTGGAGGAGGGACGGTGACGGAGAGTCGGACCCAAACTAGACACATTCAGCCCACAATCTCATATACTGCCAATAAATGACCGTGTTTAAAAAAAAAAAAAAAATGTCCTGCTCTTCAAAATAACATACAAAGAGAATACAATGTTAGGCCAAAACAAACACGTTCTTATGAGATTACATTGATCTGTCAATGTCACCACAGTCCAAAGACAGGCTTATTATTCTAAAACAGTGTATGAAGACTTAGAAAACAAGCCCTCAAATCCTTCTCATGAAGACAAACAGGAGTAACAAAATGTTGTAGAAATAAGGTAATCGATAATAGAGCAAGTGGAAGTACCACCTATCAGCAGAAACCTGTATCGGACTTGCTACAGACATCATCCGGAACTAGATGGCCTCCTTAGACATGTGAGGACACACAAAAACCCACGGATACTCACCTTCATTTTCACTATTATCCACTCATCTACACACAGCCGATTTTAAAAGTTAAGAAGTCTTCACACTGATCTAAGACGTTATATTAAATCTAAAATGACCATAAAGATAGAGGAACCAATGGACTGTGCTCATCGCTGGTAAACATTCCTTAAGGAAATCACTTTACATCTGTGGGACTATAACAGGAAAAATTTAAACTTATTCTGAACTACCGTACTTTCAAGGTTGAACAGGAAGCAATTACACAAAGGACTGGTTGTTTTGAAATCTGAACCCCAACTTCTCACTGGAGTTGAGTGGGCAGTGTTTTAAAGGTACGACTGGGCGTCCTCCCAGGCCAATGGCCTTGGAGCCACGGCCACGGCTGCCTCCAGGCTGTGCCAGAGGCAGCTGAGGCTCCGGTGCGTCAGTTACTGCCCTTCTCCCTCAAAACTCAGTAAGTTACCGATTTGTTCAGAAAGCCAAGCAGAGCTTTTCTAAATATCCAGATTGTCACTAAGAGAAACAAGTACTACAGCAAGCACTTGTGATTTTTTCTTAAAAACAGAAAACCGCTGACATTTTAAAGGAGAAAGGAGACGGCGGCGGCGGCAGCGGCCAGCCCCGCTGCAGTGAACATCCCCTGACCGGCTCTGCTCCACGGCGGGCGCCCCGCGAAGCAGCGCTCATTCTACCAGGACCTGGAAGTGCACGCTCCTCCACATGGAGGTGGGGCAGGGCCACGAGCAGAAGGACTTCCGATTTCACTGTATTCTGGGCCTGACTCCCACTGCCAGGTGTCACCTGCCAGTCACTCGGTTTACCACCTTCGTTGTCACCGAACTTCTCTGGAGCTCACTTTCTCAGCTGTAAAATGAGGACTCTTGTCGCCTCACAGGCTTGTGTTGAAAATCAAATAGCATGGTGCCTCAAGCAGCACCCAGCAGCTAGGAAGCAGCTTATCCGAATGACAGATACTATTATATCAAGATTATCAAACAAAAGAGCTGTAAAGTCACGGAAAGTTAGCCTCCTTTGGAAAGGACAATTACACTTTTGTTCATGCAAAGGTAGTGTACAGCTCAGCGATGTTAATTTACACACTCAAGATCAGCTCTGGAATCTGTCACTTGGTATTTATTAAATTCCTTCTCTAAGCCAGCACCTCCCTGGCCCCAGGTCAACAGCACGGGGGAGGCAGACTCAGACATGGAGTCTCGCCCTGTGGGGTTTCCCTCCAGAGGTCTGCCCATTAGTTGGTTGACTGGCAGCTGGATATGGAAACAAGGATGGTTTTAAGATCCAGGCAGTGCCAAATGGAAGGATGAATTTGCCACTAAGGGACTCGGTCTTATCCGCGGCAGGTCGGAGATGTCACCAGTGATGTCACACCCACCAGAGGATTACCACCAGAGAGGCCGGGAAGAGACAGACACTGAAGACAAGACACACTTGATAGGATTCATCTAGGAAAGCCTCTGGGCTTAAAAGTTTAATTCTGTCCACATTAGAAACAGATAATGACGTCAATGAACTGTATTTCTCCATATACCTCTACTTTCCAGATTCTTTCTTATGTAAGAAATTCTGCCCGATTAAAGGTCGACAGTTAATAAAAGCAATTTTCATCCCAGAAGTTCACCATCTTAAAACAGGCAGTTCATATTGGATAAGTATCAAGGCAGAAGCAGAATCACAATGTTTGAAAACAGTAAGATATGTTAAAGCATGCTTCAGCCATTTATGCCCAGCTGCGACAAGGGCGGGGTCCCTCCCCCTGCCATGGTCAGCCTCAAAACAGGGGGTGCCCCAACAGGGATGGCAGGGAGCCGAACTCGCCAAGGCGCCGACGGGACCGGGCTTTCTGCCGATGCAGCAGGAACAACATGCTGTTCCTGCTAGCAGAATTAGATACCGCTATTTTAAAAACGGTCTTTTTAATGTTTATTTTGAAAGTTACTAATTTTGTGAAACCTGATTTCAGACAAGTCACAAGCACCAGAATAAAAAGATAGTCTCTGCTATCATTTGTAAAGCACAATCTGGTTAAAAATATTCCAGACCATATTCTTTAATATAACTGGGAACATCAAATAACAAACTGTATCTTCCAACATAGACAAAAACTCAGAAATAAATTATAACTCTGGACTAAAACATAGTATTAAGAAAAGTCTTTTTGTGAGCACCCAAATAATTCCTCCTCTGCATCCAGAGACACAAAAGCATTTTCAGCTTTCAGGTTTTGAAAAAACCCTGTTGGCGCCACAGCTCCCTCCCTTCCCCGCCTCTCCTTTCTTATTGCCCACAGCTCAAAAAATGAGAGGAGAACCTGGTATTTATCTCCCGGCACCATCAGCAGTTTTCCCCGCTCAGATTTCTGTGGCTCTTTATTTGCTATTTGCAAGTGAGCCTGCGGGAGCTCTGCCACTAATATTCAGAAGCAGCAAAGCGAGCCTCTTGTAGGTGGTGTCTCTGTCAGACCTCACGGGGGTTCCTTAGAAGACAACGGCCGAAGGGAATTAGGACACCGAAGGCTACGGACAAAAGGTACGGAAAAGGGAAGCTTTTAAAAGCTTAGCGGCCTACAGATAGCTCTTTAAGTACCATTTAGTTTGAATTTTAAGTTGCAAATCTGTTCTTAAATATTACTTTTGATATACGTAAATCTTGTTAAAACTGACTTTACTCTTTAGTAACATCCACTCCAGACATTCTTTCGGCGGATGGTTCAAATAGCACCGCGGTTCTGCTCTGTACGCACTGTGCTTGGAACCATGAGAGCAGTTCCGTCCTTAGAGCTGTCTGCTTACTGGCACAGTATGTCACCACCACCACCACCACCACCACCACCACGGGAACAAAGTGAGCCTTTATTCTCCGCCCCACAGAAACCTGAGCGAACAGGCCACAGACTGCATCGTGCTGTGGCCGGGCAGGAGAGAAACAAACGGTGTGTGGTGCTCCAGCAAAGATGCCAGGAGGCTGTTAAAGCAGCAGCCCAGCGGCCTGCTTTGCGGAGAACACATTCTCTGGCAAACACTCCCAGGCAGAGGGAAGCATTCTGAGCCCAATTCCAAAGGCAGCAGGCGCCGTGCTAACTGCATGCGGCGTCCCGTTGCTGATGCGGAGTCTGCTGTCTGTGACTTATCACAGCCGGTACTTGTTAATGAAGAGGAACAAGCTGTCTGTGAGTCCGGAGGACACTGAGATTCATAAGATGTACTGGCTAATGAGGAAAAAGGGCTATAATTGGGGAGCTGAGCATAAACTGATCACACATACAGGTTACTCAACCGAAGTAAAGAGACAGAAACCAGACGCGCTCTGCGGAATCTCAGCTGACAACGGTCCGGAGAAGGCAGTAATTTTGTGAGCTGGCTGGAGCTCCAAGCCCAAACCTGAAGGCAGCCATTATAAACTGTAAACATGCACTTCGGTTCCACTTTTGTTCTATTTTGGTCTCAGTATGTAAAGAAATAAACTGGCACTCTGATCTCCAGAGTAAAACTGATTCTGAAGAATTCAAAATCTAGGGGAAATTCTCTCCTAAAATTGTACATGTCACATTTAAACATTACAAATAAAAATATATCAATAGGATTCAGCTATCTCTGAACTGAACTTCTTAGAGAATCAATGTTAGAACTACAGAAAAGTCCAGACTTAGTCTCCAAAGCTAAGCCATTTGCCCAATTGATACCTTCTGGAGCCTTTTTTTTTTTTTTTTTTTAATTTTTGGTGGGAAAGGGAGTGAAGCTGATATTGAGAGGTGCACTATGCCTTCAGATGTAGCAGTTTTCCCAGCTTCCCACGGAAAGCACCCCGGGGTGGGTTTCACACCTGGGGTATGGGGGAGTGGGAAAACGTCCAGGCTGAAGGGAGGTGGGAAGAGGGAAGATCTGGATTCTGACCACCTGCTGCTGAGACGTGGGTGGCACTGGGTGATTTACCTCCTAAATAGGCTAATCTGAAAAAAAAAAACAACGATGATGTACAAGATTATATGTACAGTTTCTTTCAGCTCTAAGGTTCTATGCCAGTGAATACAATCAGCTTAAGGGAGATAAGAAATTGCTATGACATAAAATAAATATCATGACATTTATTTGTCAGAGAGAAAAAATAAAAATACTGGTAACACTATCCATTATAATTTATTGTGACTTGCCATGGGGGTAGATATTGCTCATCCTTAAAATGCATGGACATATTTAATCCCATGTCGCAGGTGCTATCGTCCTCCCATTTTCCAGCAGAGGCGACTGAGATCAGAGAGGTTCTGGAAAGCCAAGACCCACACATACTGCCTTTTGTCAAATTTACTGTATGTGACTCATGATAGAACACACTGTTCCAAATGTAACTGCTGTGTTTCAGAAACCATTGCATTTCTCAAGGAAGGCAGTGGTGCTGCCAGATTGAAACAGCCAAGCCACCAAGTGCTAGCTTTTCCCTTGGAGAGAATGAAGTGTTACATTATTTTTGGTATCCTTTCACAGACCAGTACCCATGTGGTTATTTCTGTTGAGTATTTGCGAGACTCGACGCCCCTGCCGGGAACGGTCGAAGAACCGGTTTTGCAGCAGGCTGCTGCATTTGGGTCAGGAAAGGATCCTGGTCCCAACTAGAGCGGGGCTCACGTTCTCCTTGCAGGCACAGTGGCTTAATTGTGCCGGTGGCAGCGTCACCGGCCCGCCGCTGAGTACCTGGTGCCTGAGGTGGAAGAAGTGCCGCCCTCGGTAAGGATTTTGCAAATGTTTATTAACTAGAACTCAGGGGTAATCGTGCAGGTGCCGGACTTATTTCCACGACTTTCCTCTCCTCCTCCCACAGCTCCCCGGGGTCATGTGGAGGTACTTGGTGGGTGCTTAAAAAATACTTGTTTAACAACCACCTTTTGAATACTTAAAACTTTTCTAAAATTATCAATTAATATACATTAAGGGGTTAATTTAAATTATTCTTTTCTATCTTACTATCTATAGGATATTTTAACTTAAGACAAAGTAAGTTTTAAACACCTAAAATGCAATTAAAATTCCTTGCCAGATCTTTTAGCTGGAATGTGGAATACCTACGTCTCGGAACGAGGTGCATGCCCACTTTGCAGATTGAGCACAGCTGGAGTTTTAAAAAGAACCAAGTGGACAGCTCCTTGCTTCCCGCCGTCCACCCAGCACAGCCGCCCGGCCACCCAGGGGGTGGAGCCTCGGAAGGCCCGGTGAGCCTTTCACTGCGCAACCGCCCCACATCCCCTGCGGGGCCTGGCCTCTCTGCTCCCCCGCACACGGAGCCTTTCTCCTCACGCTTTCTCTCCCTCATCCTGATCTGCCTTCTCTCGCCAGCCTTCCGTGCCTGGTCCTCCACTGCGCAGAACAGAACCTTCCGTCCTGACCGAGAGCCGTCCTAATTAAGCCCAGGATTCTGGGTGGACAGCTGACGCTCACGTCATGGCCTCAGTGTGTCTCCAGCTCCTTGCTTTCGTCCTGGCCTTCTGCGGGGTCTCTGGAGTGCTGGCTGCCACCCTGCTGCCCAACTGGATGGTGAACCTGGACACGGGCTCCAGCGTCATCACGGCCATCGTGCAGCTGCAGGGGCTGTGGATGGACTGCACGTGCTACAGCACCGGCATGCTCAGCTGCACCCTCAAGTTCTCCGTCCTGTCCCTGCCCGCCCACGTGCAGGCCGCGCGGGCCGCCATGGTGCTGGCCTGCGTGCTGGCCGCCTCGGGGCTCTGCACCTCCACCGTGGGGCTGCAGTGCATCCGCCTGGGAGGCGGCAGAGAAAGCAAGAGCCACGCTTCCTTTGCCGGAGGCCTCTGCCTGGTGACGGCGGGGATCTCCGGCTTAGTCCCCGCCGTGTGGTACACAAGGGAGATCATCGCCAACTTCCTGGATCTGACCGTTCCGGAGAGCAACAAGCAGGAGCCGGGAGGAGCCGTCTACATCGGCTTCATGGCGGCCTTGCTGCTGCTGGTGTCCGGCACCATTTTCTGCACGTTCGGCCTGAAGAAGGACCCGGAGGCATGGCCCCCGCCGCCCAAGCAGCAGCCCCGCCCCGCCAAGCCGGAGGGCAGCTCCGCTTACCACCTGAAGGACTATGTGTAAAGCCACGTGTCACCACCACACGGAGCTTTTAGGTGCTGCTGGGACATGGTCTCTATTTTAAATTCACACACACACACACACCAAGATCATGCTTAACTTTCTCCACAAAGATTCTAAATACTTGAAAATTGGCAAGATTATTTAGAATGCTAACAAACTCTCATGTACAACTATACCTGTTTTTTAAGGCTGTTCTTCCATCCCTGTTTTCATGGGTTATCTAAAAGTTTATAATTGGGAGAGACTCTGATTATATTAATAAGGCAATATATTGATAGCTTTTCTTCCTTTTTAAGGTAACCTGTTGATACATTTCTTAATTGGTACTTAACTGGGTTTTAGAAAAGAATTAAACTGCCGGGAGAGGCCTGGTGTGAGGTCAGGGCCAGCCTGCGTTTGCAGTCTGGGAGCGGCCACAGGACCTGGCTTCTGGTTCCAGCAGCGCGGCACATTAGGGACAGAAGAGTGTCCACCTCTTTCAGACGTCGCCCAACCAGCCACCCCAACTCCCTCTCTACTGGGAACTCCCTGACCCTTTTTCCATTTTAGAAAAGTGTCTACATACATCTGTGAGGACCGACAAGGTGACGTTTGCAGATGAGGCGGAACTAAAGGAAGGACGCTGGGAGACCACCACAGCGAAGCCACGCCAGACCAGACCCGTCCCCCTGGGGCTTGAGACACGCGGGAAAGCCGCTGATGACCGGGGTTTGTCGGAACAGGCTCCAGGGGCCTCGCCTGCTGCTGGCTAGCGGCTTCTCCAGGTGAAGTCACCAGACACAACCTAGCCCAGCTCCTCTGCTCGCTCACTGGTCAGTATTTGGATGACAAAGCTACTTTTAAGTTGTCATTTCGTTCTCAGCTTGACCACATTAACAAAAACATCTGAGTTAATGGGACGTGCAGGTAATTTTTAAAGTATAAAGAATGCTTTTAAAAGTACAAGTTGAATTATCTTGAGTACTTAAAATATTTTAACAAGAAAATAAAAACTAAACTTTTTGATGTGCAAAAGAAACACCGCAATGGTTGTTCCTTATAACTTGTTAGTTCAAGCTCGGTCACTGCTCACAGGATAATGGTAAATGGGGAAAAGGAACATTTCTTCGCATATAAATAATTCGGGGATGGGAAGGATACCTTTTATGTGAGTAAAGAATGTTCATTTGCTCATACAGAAGTAGAGACTAAATATTTTATGCCTATTTCATTCTGTGGATCATCATTCTCTTCTCCAACAATGTTATCAACTACTAATGGAACACTGAAATGAAAAGGCGCTCTTTCACGTACAGATTAGGAAGGTAATCACTGAGAAAGAAGTTTAAATGACTTTAAAGTATGCATTCCTTCTGAGTAGTCAAGATATTTTCTAAACAAGTGTTTTAAAAATACGTCTAATTAAAAGAAGATTTTAATGCAGATTAATGGGATAGGATTGCTTTGACAACTATATGGTTCTTTCATTTTGCTTAATGTGACTGGCTTTATATGCAGTCTACATACCCAATAGTCCTATACTAAAAGTTTACTTTATATCCTATATAATAAAGAGCTCATTGCTAATTAGACCTAACAGCAGAAGGACTGTCTGGACGACCTTCTGGACAAAGCCGGGTCGGTGAGGGCCAGCCGAAGCTGCCGGGGCCGAGCTCCTTGCATGAATTTCGTGCGCTGGGCCTCTAGTGTTCTATGTAAGTGTATATGTACTTAACAAATAATTTGTATTTATTTTTGGAGTATTTTCTTCCTAAATACATACAGGAGTGTTTTCAACTCTCAGAAAAGCGGCCATTTCATGCAGGTAACATTACCACACTAAGGTCTCTCCAAAAAATGGAAAAAACATTTGTGATAAAGAAGACTGATGTAACTTTAGCTAATATTCTCTAATAGAAATCACACAAAAAATACTGACTTCTTTTTTGAGGATTGGATGACCATATACCTTTATCTTCCATGCTGAAATAATTTAAGGTGTAAAAAAGGATAATAATAATAATACCCCCATGGCCAGGGCAACATGGATAAAAGTGGGCATTTGGTCATTCTAAATAAGGGGAGAGAAATTAGAGTAAAAATTGTGATTTTTATGGTTCTGATTCAGGAAGGTATAGGAAAACTCCGGTACAGTTTGCATATAAGATTAGATCCCAGAGGTCATTTCCCAGGACACATCCTCAGGAGAGCAATGACTACAACTCAATCCTAGTTCTGGCGCAGTAAACACATCGCCAGGAACTCACCTCGGGCTTGGGGACAAAAGCCCGGCCTGGGATGGTGAAGACGTGCTGCACGCGGCAGAGGTACTGGGCCATCACGGACAGGCGGCTGCGCTGCTTGCTCCCCGTGCTGGCAGCAAGTCTCTGGGAAAGGCAAAAAGGAACTTCAGCAAATAACTCACCCAGTCTGGTCATCATCAGAGCATCAACACTGACAGAAAATATAAGAGTCACTCAAATGACTGTGAACTATGCTCAGCCATACAGCAAATCAGGAACAAGCACAGGAAAGCTGCAATGAGACAAAATTTCATTTCCACAAGATGAGCAAAATTCAAATGGCACAAAAGAGAACCTGGGCGAATTGAGTGCTGGTGAGGATTTGGAGCAACCGGAACTCAGTGCGTGTGGGAGGGGAATCGGTGCCAGCACTTTGGACCATAACTCAGTAATATACACATTAAAGCTGAAGTCAAGTCAACTCCCATGATCCTTCAGGTTCACCGTTAGGACTTTATCCTAGAGAGCGGTTTATACAATTACTCAAGGAGATGTGTGTAAGAATGAATGTTCGCTGCAGCATTAGAGGTAATATTAAAACAGTGGAAAGCGAAGGGCCAGCACGGGTGACTGCATAAGTAAACTGTGGTAATTCGACAACGGCAAACTATCAATAACAGTTAAAGTGCACAGCAATGATTACCAAGACAGATCCCCAAATAGAGTAAAAACGAATTAAGTCCAGGAAATATGTATGACTTTATTTATATAAAAACTTCAAAAGATTACTTCTCAGTGTGTGTGTGTGTCTTTATCTGCAGTGCAAGAAAAAAACATACACAGGGATGATGAATAGAAATTTTAACGAAGTACATCATGGAGGGAAAGAAAGGGAATAGAAGAAGGCTCTAAACATATCTACATTAATTTCTTAGGGAAAAAAAAAAGGAAAAATGGACATATGTTAAGACTGGACAATGCTGAGCCTTGGGGAAAAAAAACATATTAGGCATAGCCCTGGCCAGGCGGCTCAGTTGTTGAAGTGCCATCCTGTGCACTGAAGGGCTACGTGTTCGAGCCCAGTCAGGACACATACCGAGATTGTGGATTCCATCCCCAGTTGAGGAGCCTTTGGGAGGCAACTGATTGATGTTTGTCTCTCACATCAATGGTTCTCTCTCTCCCTCCCTCCTTCCTCTCTCTAAAATTAATACGAACATGTCTTTGGGTGAGGGTTAAAAAATAAACTTCTCTTCCTAAAGCGTATCCTGCTTCTCCAGGCTCTGAGAGGTCATTGACATTGCACAGCAATCTGAGACACAGGGTCACGGACCGAGTAGTCCCTATGGGCTAAGTCAGCGGTCGGCAAACCGTGGCTCGCGAGCCACATGCGGCTCTTTGGCCCCTTGAGTGTGGCTCTTCCACAAAATACCACGGCCTGGGCGAGTCTATTTTGAAGAAGTGGCGTTAGAAGAAGTTTTAAAAATGTGGCTCTCCAAAGAAATTTCAATCGTTGTCCTGTGGATATTTGGCTCTGTTGACTAATGAGTTTGCCGACCACCGGGCTAAGCTGACTGTAGACTTTGTAGCATCTGTTTCACTATTCAGAAGCCACCGCTCATCTCATCCCTTATTTTACAATGTCTGGCTCTTGTCTGTGTTTAGACAGTTGGAATTACTGGGAAGTTGAGTTTATGGCAAGTGATGACATGCTACAGTGTATCTGACAAAATAAACTCTTCCTGACTAAAATGTGAAACCAAAGAGTATACATATATTCTCAATATAAAAAATATAGAGACAAAAAAATGGAAGTACAGATTTAAGTTAAAAACTAAGCTCAGCCCTGACCAGTTTGGCTCAGTGGATACAGCGTTGGCCTGAGGACTCAGGGGTCCCAGGTTGATTCCGGTCAAGGGCATGTACCTTGGTTGCGGGCACATGCCCAGTTGGGAGTGTGCAGGAGGCAGCTGATCGATGTTTCTCTCCCATTGATGTTTCTAACTCTCTATCCCTCTCCCTTCCTCTCTGTAAAATAAAAAAAAAAACTAAGCTCAAAAGGCCAGAAAAAAAAAATAGTGCTTAATTTTACCCCTGGTAAAAAATTAACTGAAAACGCACTGTGCAAACTGGCACAATTCAAAGCAGTTATATAAAACCAAAAGCTACCATGAACATCATCACAAAATTAGAATATAAGCCAAAAGAAATACTGAGGTTTTAAAAAGTATTATTTCATCCTGGATTTTCTTCCAATGTCACTTTACATCTGAAATGTATGTTTCCACAGATGAACTCAGAATTTAAAAATCACTTTAACCAAAAAGCAAACCAGTGAGGCACAGAGGGTGAGCTAACTAGATGCGGAGACACATCTGGGCCTGCTTCTCTTAGAAGGCAGTGTGTCCTCTCCCGCTGTCCTGACCTCGCAGCCAATACAGCCAGGGTGTGGGGACGAAACCTTGTGAACCATATGGCTCAATTTAGAAGAAAGCAGCACACGTACAGGAAAAATTAAACCTACGGACCAAAGAGCTGGGCAAAGGGCTTCTTTAAAAGCTAGCATGAGAGTTAAATGGCCAATCAGCTGCTGGTGTGGTGTATATATTACTGGCAAAGCTATGAAAGCCCCAGCTCCATTAGAAGGCAGATGACTGCAACAGCAAAAGGCCAGGAAACCAAACCAGCTAATTTTTCACTAAAAGAAAATAGCTAACCTTTGAGCTTTTAAAAGCATTCCGAGTCTAAGGGGGAAAAGGCGGGTCAAAGAATTTGCAAGGGCGCTATTACTTTTTCCCCTTACTCATCTAAAAAAATGTTAAGTACAAGGAGAAAGAATTGGCTCATAGTTGAGAAGTGAAACCACCACACATCAGGGCAGAGAGGAGGATGTAATGAATGAAGAGGTGGCTCCCTCCTGCTGGGGATGTGACCATTAACCAGCCAGGGTCCTGGTGATGGGAGGAGAGAAGAGGCTGATGCTGGACCCGGAAGGAAAAGACCAGAGGTCCAGCCATGGGGAGAAGCTGAACATCATGGCTCCAGCAGGACACGTGACCTGTGTTCAAGTTCAGCTTTCCCTGTGATGGGCTCACGGCCTTTCGGAAACCATTCAATTACTTGCAGCTTCGGTTTCATCGTCTATAACCGAAACACGAGGTTAGGTGAGATCTGTTAAGGTATCATTTATTGCAACCGAGTCTGATTCTAAACGCGCCTTAATGTGTGGGGGCTGAATCCATACATTCAGGCCTTGCAGTCATACAGAGAAAGAAGAGGACCAGGCTCATTTGTTTGGTAACTCACAAAGCCAAGCCAAGCAAGTGTTCAGAAGTGCTTTCTGTGGGTAAAATACACATTTTCAAATATGACTGTCAAGAGCGAAGAGAGGATATATAAGAAAAGGGTGCTATTATATTCTCCCACGGAAACTCCGGTATGCAAAATGTCAGTCAGAAGACCAGTGTTTCCCGTACTTCTAAAGCATTTCTTAAATTACAGACCCACTATAAACGCTTTTCAATATTCACACTACAATTCAACCAAAATCAACTTTCTTTGTTAAGAAAATAATGGCATGTGAAGTTGGAGCAGCACTGTTATAAACAACCACAACTGATAACCAGTCACTGAAAACTTCACTGCCCCTCTTATGCCTCCGTTCCTTGCTCTTTCTCCCCAAAGAATCAGAGTACACAGTATTTTGCATCTCTATTGTTATTCAAGAGCAGAAATATCATCATAATTATGTCAGCTGAGAAAAAACATCCAAGGACAAATCCAAAGGGTGAGAAAACCAACACAGAAAATTGTTAGCATGGCCTCAATCCAGACCAGCAGAAGAGACTTCACAGATTCACGAGCAGGGAAGCGATAAAGACCTGGGGAGAGTGGGCAGGGCACCTTGGAGCTCCTATCAAACTCGCACGGGTCTTATTACATTTTTGTGATGGATTTTATGGCCAAATACTCTAAGGCCATGGTCGGCAAACTGTGGCTATCGAGCCACATGCGGCTCTCTGGCCCCTTGAGTGTGGCTCTTCCACAAAATACCACAGCCTGGGCGGGTCTAGTTGAAGAAGTGGCATTAGATGAAGTTTAAAAAAATGTGACTCTCAAAAGAAATCGTTGTGCTGTTGATATTTGGCTCTGCTGACTAATGAGTTTGCCGACCGCTGGGCTAAGGCAAAGTCTCTCGGTCTGGGCCATTCTCAGGCTGCAGCACGGGGAGCAGGAGCCCGGAGATCTCCTTGACTTGAGCAGACAGCCCGGAGGTCAGGGAGGCCTAGCAGCCAGCACTCTGGGGCAGACACTGGAGCGGGGACACACACACACACACACACACACACAGGGTGGGGAGTGGGAGAGAGAGAGGAAGTGAGGGAGAGCCCCTGAGACAATGCTCTTTAAGTCTTGGGCGGAGCACAGATTTGCGTGTCTGAGGTTAACTAACTCCTCCAGGCTTGGCAGGCTGGAGAAAATACTGGGAAAGCAGGACGAAAGGAATTCACAAAGAACTGGAAAGAGTTTGCATCCCCAACAGCGGAAGTGAACACACAGGGCACTGGGCAGACTTCTCAGAAAGGTCCTGACTTGGTAGTGCACTTAGCCTCAGGTGAATCGCTGCTGTGTGGTGAAGTTGAAGACACAGCAATTGGAACTATTTTTTTTCGTATGGCAAATTACTAATTCTTTTCATAAGAGTTAACCAAATATGCATGCATTTGCTAAATGATGTCTCTCTCTGCTGATTTATAATCTCATTGTTATCCTACAGGAAGCTGCCTGGTTCCGGGCCCTCTAACCTCCCGCGGTCTGTCACGCTGTGTCCCGGTGCTTTGCTTAGAGCCTCACAGGCATTTTTTTTTTTCTTTTTCTCCTCACAGGCAGTGTGACACTTGATAGGCAAGTCTCTCAGCACTCTTCTTTTCCAAAACGTCTTACCATTCCTACAGGTCAACTTCTCCACGGGATCCCTGGAACTTAAGTACGTTTTGAGATGTTATATAAACAATATATTTCTAAATAGGTAATGTTTTTTACTTCTCTTTCCAATAATGATATATTTTATTTGCTTCGATCCCTACTGTATTTAGTGTCTTGTTTATTCATCACTAATTCAATCCTAAAGTCTTCCCAATGCTCATTACATGCAAACATGATAGGTATTTTTATGAAATTTCTGATCTGCCGTGATGTGGACTGAAGATCCCCTCCTCTCTAGTATTGGACCTTCAGTTCCCAGATTTCACACCACCTTTCTTCTGTGGCTCCATCAGACCCGTGCTCGCACAGGCTGTGTCATTATGCCGCAGGATGCTAAGATCAGTGAGAGGTGACTTTCCAGTAAACCGTGCTAGATTCACTGGCTCATGGGTAACTGTACTAATCTTGCTTTCCACTTCAACCATCCACAACCATCAAACCAAGTGGATTACAGACATACATTTAAAGGTAAAAGAATAAAGCTTGTAGTAGACAAATGTCTTCATGACCTCAGGCTATAAAAGTTTCTTCAACAAGACATAAACAGCACTAACCATCAATTTAAAGTTATGAACATCAGCCCTTCAAGACACTGTAAAAAGAAAATAATAACATGCCACAATAGAAGATATGCAACACATTTAACTAATAAAGGACGAGTAAGGGGAATATGTCAGACTCCTCCAAATCAACAAGAAAAAGACAAGCAACTGACAGAAAACTCAGTAAAAGGCACATACTTCACAAAAAAGAGCTTACCCAAAAGGCCAATAAACATGTAAATCATTAAAAACCAGCAAAGACAGAATAAACCACAATGGCACACCATTCCCCCAAATTGACCAAAAAAAGGGCAAATTAGGCAAAAGCACGTACTGGCAAGGATATATTATAGAATAAAATGAACTGCTGGGAATACAAACAGGCTCAATGACTTTTGAGAACAATTTAGCATTAACTAGCAAAGGCGAGAATTTGCAGACCTTCCAATCTAGCACTTCCATGTGCTATGGGCTCTGCCTGACATGTACACTGTATGTATATAGGAATGTTCATGACAGTTTTGCTCGTAATAACAAAATACTGAAACTATACAGGGTCTCCAAACAGGAGAATGGGCACGCAAATTATGACACAGGCAATGAGTGAGTAGTGTATATTATACTATATAATAGCAATATGAACGAGTCAGGATAAAGAGGATACAGGAGATAAACTTGCAGAGAATAATAAATTCCAAATTCATAGTATTGACTTCCTTTGCAGTAGGTGAAAGATAGGAGATAAAATCAGAATGAGGCATCCAAGAGTGTCAAAGATGTTGGCAATTTAATGATTAAGTTGACTTGGGCGATGGGGACTCGGTATTCTTTTTGTTAAGCCATACACATTACATGGTTTAACATGTATTTGTATGTTAAGTACTCTTGTATTTATGTCAGAACACAGCTTTGTAAAAACACTGATAGTCTGCAGATCCCCTCACCTACCCTGTAGGCTAACTTTCTGGAGAGTGAACCTGGAACACAACTGCTGTGGGCACGCAGGCATGGCCAAGGTGGGGGGTTAAAAGAAAGTCTGCCTACTGAGTAGTGAGCCGCAGGCCCTCTCCCCTTTCTCAGCTCCGAGCTGATGATACATTCTTTAGCTGCCATTCCACGAAGGTCAACAAGTCAGTGATAGCACGTCACATGCCAATCCCTCTGTGCTAGTGCATCACCACGTCGCCCAGGTTCTGCCTTTCCTTAGCTGAGCAGGGCCAGTTCCTGCATCCACCACATGGCCTCTTAGCGGGCAGCATGGCACTCCTACTCTGCACGAGCGCTGACAGCAGTGGCATCTGCCGCCGCCACCACATGCTTAACTTTTGGTTGCGCTGTTGTTGGGTTTCTGTGTGTGTGTGTGTAATGGAGTATCAGCTTTAGAGAACACAGCCTGGCACACAAATGCAGTACTAATGCAGTACTAGCTGGTCTTGGAATTCGACCGTGTGGTAAAATAGCCAGAAAAAAATGAAAACTCACCTCCGCCACTTCCTTTTGGAACGTCAGCGTCATCTGGGTTCTGCCATAAGCAAAAGGCCCATCGCGCTGAGAAACATTTTCAAGCCACTTGATTATGAGTGGAGTTGACACATTGAAAGGCAGATTTCCAATGATATGTACATTTGGAGGATCTGGTTGGCAGGAGAAAAACCAACTTGAAATGATTTCATCAATATGGTTTGAATATAATTTTAATTAAGCGTAAACATCAAGCTAAATACATAGCATCAAATAAAAATATATGAAAAACTATGGTTGCATATTTTACACACCATTTATTCTTCAAAAGCAATGTTGTTGTTGTTTTTTCACAATCAGCTTTGAATTATTAAGGGGAAAAACTTCTACCTAATTAGCATTCAGTCAGTGAAGTCCTCAGATTTTTGGCTTAGGAAAAAGATACACTAAGAACTGCTTTGAGGAAAGAGAATGTGCTTTGGACATGAAGAGGTCAAGGCTCCCAGAGGAACGTGCAGAGGGTCGGACGCCCGGGAAGCGGACACAGCCTGCGAGTGCCTGTGACATGCAGGTGTAATCCAGGGAGGGGAACCCAGACAGATCTGTAGCAGAAGACACCCGAGGGAGAGCTCAGAAACAGGTGAGAGGTGGGTGAAAAATAACCACCAGCAAAGGAGAGCTAGAGACAGCTCACAGCGACGTGAAAGGAAAATCGGGGGGATGGCATCAGGGAAGGCAGGAGCAGCCACCTTCCCAAAAAGAGTGGCTAACGGTCGGAGGAACCGGGAGAACTGGCATGGGCTGGGGACCACGGCAGGTCACTGCGGTGGGCAGGGCAGGCGGGTGCTGACAAGAGCATGGGGTGTCGGGAGGCGGAGGGGCCAGCACCAACCATCGCGGGAGCCTGCCGTGGAGCCAGACACACGGTGGCAGACAGACGGGGTGCACCAACATGGCCCCTCCATCTGTTCTACAGGGTTTTAAAGGCAAGAACCAGAAGCGCTGAAACAGAGGTTCTCAATATATTGTCTGTGGACGAAGAGGGCTGTGGCTGGTCACAGCATGTGAACACAGTGGGAACAAAGGTAAAAGGAAGGTTGGGTGTGACTTGGTTCACTAACACCCTTTCTGTTTTACCATTTGGAAAAAGCAACACCGTATAGCTCACCTGATGTGCTAGCATAAATATGACAAGTGTATCTGAGTAGAACCCAAAATATTTGAAAAATGGGACAAATAAATTAGAAATAAGAAAGAGTAATAGATTTTGTATTTTGAAAGAAAATAGAAAAGCAGAATAAAACTACAATACATATTACCTATTAATTGTGTTTGGATAATTTTTAATGTAAGTATATAATAACATCTGTAATATATAATAAAGTAAGTATTTCTACTATAAATAACAACAACAACAAAAATTCTCTTACCAGCAAAGTCACTTACCATCCTCCCACTGTCGTTTAAGACTTTCTGGAAAAGCCCTTTCGACCTTAAATGTCAACACGTCGCCATGGACAATCCTCAGTTTCCCCGGTGCTGCGTCAGAGAGCATCTAGTTTAGAAAGGCCAATACCATGAGCTCATACACTTTGTCAAATACTGAAACTAATGCTTTTACTTCAAATCTATGCATTATTAAATCAATCTGAAAAGCCAGAGACTAATCATGACTGTTAATGAACTCAAGTTCACAGTATCAACCGCAAGAGACTACAGTGGCATTTCACTTTTAACATATGAATGACTGGACAGCAACAGATAAAAGTATAAAAATAGCTTACTATTCAACACAGGATATATTAACAATTTTGACCCTCAGAATGACTTGTATTTCTGAATAGATTTAGCAAAAACTCAACTCCTATCTTTAAGTTTTTAAATTAGAAAGCATTTGTAATATATATATATATATATATATATATATATATATATATATATATTTATTTATTTAAATCTTTATTGTTGGAAGTATTACATATGTTCCTTTTATTCCCCCCACTGACCTCCTCTAGCCCACACCTACCCCTCACCCCAGGTCTGTGTCCATGGGTTATGCATAATGCATCCAAGTTCTTTGGTTAATCTCTTTCCACTCACACACCCTGACTTCCCTCTGAAATTCCAGTCTGTTCCTTGCTTCTCTGTCTCTGGGTCTATTTTGTTCATCAGTTTATTTTGTTCACTAGATTCCACATATGAGTGAGATCATGTGATACTTGCCTTTCTCTAACTGGCTTATTTCACTTAGCATAATACTCCCCAGGTCCCTCCATGCTGTTGCAAATGGTAAGAATTCTTTCCTTTTTCTTTTTTTTTTTTTTACAGCTGCATAGTATTCCATTGTATAAATGTACCATAGCTTTTTAATCCACTCATCTGCTCATGGACACTTGGGCTATTTCCAGATCTTAGCTGTTGTAAATTGTGCTGCTATGAACAAAGGGGGTGTATATATCCTTTCTGATCGGTGTTTCTGATTTCTTAGGATATATTTGTAAAAGTGAGGTCACTGGGTCAAATGGGAGTTCCATTCTTAATTTTTTTGAGGAAACTATATACCGTTTTCCACAGTGGCTACACCAGTCTGCATTCCCACCAGCAGCGTACAAAACATACTTGCCAACACTTGTTGTTTGTTGAGATAGCCATTCTGACAGTTGTGAAATGGTACATTGTTGTCATTTTGATGTGCATCTCTCAGATAATCAGTGACTTAAAGCATTTTTTCATATGTCTCTTGGCTTTCTGTACGTCCGTTTTGGAAAAGTGTCTAATTAGGTCCTTTACCCAATTTTTTATTGGATTGCTTGTCTTTCTTTTGTTAAGTTGTATGAGTTCCCTATAAATTTTGGAGGTTAAACCCTTATCGATGTATCATTGGCAAATATGTTCTCCCATGCAGTGGGCTCTCTTGTCATTTGTTGATGGTTTCTTTTGCTGTGCAGAAGCTTTTTGTTTTGATGTAGTCCCATTTGCTTACTTTCTCCTTAGTTTCCTTTGACCTAGTATATTGGTAAACCTCTGCTATGAGAGATGTCTGAGATTTTGCTGCCTGTGGTTTCTTCTAAGATTTCTAACATTTTACGACTTACATTTAAGTATTTTATCCATTTTGAGTTTATTCTTATGTATGGTGTAAATTAGCGGTATGGTTTCATTTTTTTATATGTACCTGTCCAATATTTCCAACACCATTTACTGAAAAGACTGTCTTTACTCCATTGTGTGCTCTTGCCTCCTTTGCCAAATATTAAGTAAGCATAATGGCTTGAGTAGATTTCTGGGTTCTCTGTCTGTTCCATTGATCTATATCCCTGTTCGTATGCCAGTACTAGGCTGTTTTAAGAACATTGGCTTTGTAGTATAACTCGATATCCGATACTGTGATTCCTCTTTGTTTTTCTTTGTCAAGATTGCTGCGGTCACTCAGGGTCTTTGTGATTCCATATAAATTTTTGGAATGTTTGTTCTAGTTCTGTGAAATATGATGTTGGTATTTTAATAAGGATTGCAATGAATCTGTAAATTGCTTTGGGTAGTATAGACATTTTAGTGCTGTTGATTCTACCAATCCATGAATACGGTATATTCTTCAATAATAAAGATAAAAGAAAGAAAGACTCTCACAGTACTACAATGTTGGTACTTAGCTAAAAAGAGCCTTACAGCTAAGCCATCTATAAGTTCGAATCATGTTAGGTGCCTCTGTATCCAACACAAAATTTGATTCTTTTTAAAATTTATTTTCATTTTATTCATTTTTTAAAAATTTATTGATTGATTAAGTTATGTGTCCTTATCCCCCCACTACCCCTACCCCTACCCTTAAACTTGAGTCTTAAAGTCCTTGGTAAGTAAAACCAGATGCAGCCCCTGAGCTTATGAAATTTAGAATGCAGAATATAGTCAATGAGCACAAACATCGCTCAAGTAGATTACAAAGGAAGAGGCGACCCCCTTCCACATTAGGTCTCAGCCCAGGGAGCTCAGAGGACCTCAGCTCCAGTTCAGGGAACTGTGGCCTTGAGCACCCCATGGTCTTGCAAAGCTCAATCCAAGCTCATTTCCTCTCCTAACTCTCTCCTTGCCTAACCCAGGCAACTGACAAGAAGGATGAAAGCAGCGTCACAGAAGGCACAGACCTCCTCTGGGCCAACACTGAGCCTGGCACATGCCTCTGTAGCTTATAGCACCCTACATCCCAATTAGGTGTCTGCAGGTTCTTCCTCCACTCCATAAGGGCAGCACCTGTTCTTTTCTTTTTCTTTTCTTTTTATTTTTATTGACTTCAGAGAGGAAGCGACAGAGAGAGATAGAAATGTCAATGATGACAGAGAATCACTGATCGGCTGCCTCCTGCACGCCCCCTAGTAGGGATCACGTGCCCTTGACTGGAATGGAGCCTGGGAACCTTCACCCCTAAGGCCGTGCTCCATCCACTGAGCCAAACCAGCCAGGGCGCACCTGTTTCTTACCTTCCTCCAGGTCCCCTGCGGCTATACCAGTACAGAGTGAGTACTTCTCCAGGTAAGTGCTAAGTGGATGAGCAGATGGCATTCAGTTTTTTGTGACACTGGAAACTTCCTTGCCTAGCCTGTGAGGTTTGGGGTTCCATAAAGTTGTAAGGTCAGTTAGCTGTCAAAGACTTATTTCACTGATAACAGGCAGAATTACACAAGTAAAATGTTCCAGAAATATAGAGTTGAATTGTCTATATTGGTAAGAAGCTAAACATTTAAAGTTTGGGAATCAACTAGTTTAATATATTTAGCCATGGCACTTGAGCAAAAATGATTGTGCACCTCTGATATTAAAATATATATGGATTATTTTAAGTCACCACAATTTGTTAAAATTTAATTTGATGATTTCCAGACATGAAATCTTAGAAAACCTAATAACCTCAATCTATTATAAACAAAAAAGGAGATAGTTCTCTATGGAACAGGGTCTTACTGTACAAAAACTGTGTAGTTAATGACAGCATTTACTATCAATGAAGAACATTAGAATTTTTCTGTAATTATGTATCACATAATTAAAACAAAACAAATTAGCATACCAAAAAACAAAGAGGCAGAACTAAAAGCCTATGTTTCACAATGTCAATATATAGAAAGTAATTAAGTAAGTAGTAATTAAGACTCAGACAAAACAAAACAATGCAAACTAGGCTCCTTGGCATTAATTTACATGCTCTGATAACCATGCTTGAGATGTTAATTTTCCACATTGACACACCAAGCTGCAAGTCAGGAAGGCGATATAACACATTTACCTTCCTGTCCTAGTTCAATGTTACCTTCTGTTATGTATGTTTTAATTCCCCTTCAGGCCGAAGTCTCCCTCAATGACACACCAAACCTCCCGTTCTTTACAAGGTCTACCTCTCCCACGACAACTTAGTAACCCCACCTTCCTCTTTCTCACTTCCTACTGCAGAAGGGATGAATGCTGGCGTTCACAGCTTTATGGCCAACATAATGAATTACAGAATTCTGACTCTCTAGGGAAGTGATTATACCAAGTCTCTAGAGAGAAAATGGTTTTCCTGGCGGTAGCTTCTGTAAAGGGTAGATGGCACCACATAATGGAGCGTGCCTTTACTGAAAGGAGGAGACAAAGGCAGAAGAACCCGCAGGTGGTCACTAAAAACCTCCCCTCTAACCGTCCAGGTCCTGGTGCACATGTCCCGCAGGGAGCAACAATGGCCCTCCGAGGTACTTCGTTGGTGACCTAATTTGATGATGAAAGAATTTATGTAATTCTTGGAACTTATGTACAATGATAAATCCCTTGAGAATATAACACTGTATCAAATAGCCATCTTGCACATTTTATGCCACCTTCTCTTGGTGAGGGGCCTACGGCAGCCAACACTGTACAGTGGGCTAAGCACAGGCCACACAGCTCAGGACCAGGGCCTTCCTCCTGGCACAGTAAGCATCCCCATGCTGCTGAGATAAAGGCTGGGCTAACTGTTAGGTAAACTATACGAGAATTAAAAAAACTATAACAGAGGATATGACAGGAGAAAATACAAATTTATTCTTATATAGAATACACAGGAAAGACAAATGCCATTTAAAAAAAAATTCAAGACGTTACACTAGATTTTTTGAGGGGGAAGAGTACAGCATTTCCAAAGGTCAGCTTGCTTTGCGTTTTAAACAGGACCAGAACATGTGTGGCAGAAACTCATTTACTCAGCCTCATGGAGGAATTAGATGTTTGACTTAGTACATTTTCTATTCAGTGAACGTTTACTCCTTTAAGTGTTAGTGTTTCTTAAAAAGACGTATACGGAAATCTGTATCAACTATATTGCTCAATTCTCTTCTTTAAGCCAAGTACAGTGAACCCAGTTTCACCCTCTTCTTGATGGCTTCTTCATTTCTGCCTGCAGAGTAATGGCCTCAATGGTTATGACCCTTACGACTGTGCTTCCCCCATCCACCCCCCCCGTTTTTATATTTGCTTTTTATAGCTGTTCTGCCGCAGGAATAACTTTACTTCTCGCTGTTGTCAGAGGGTCTGCTCTGAGCACTGCTCTCTACACCTTTAACCTGAGGCGCAGTGGGCCAGAAAATCACTCTGCTGTAAGCCATCTTTTGTTTACCTGTTGTTTTGTCTATGTGATGATTAGCATGATTTTAACTACATCAAGTAAGTTATATGTGTAAATTACATAATCATCTCATAGCAGAAAGTCAAGCAGTCTTCCCTTTTAACAGTTTGCTAGAGATGAAAGAATTTCAAAATTTTATCATCTCTGATTAAAAACAGCTCCTTCTGCCAGGATGACTATATTATATTTTATGTCCCTTTATAAGACCATGAGAAGGGGAGTAATTATAACAGCAACCACTGATTGGCTACTGCAATATATACCAGGCTCTTTACATACATTCCTGTTTATCCTTGCAATAACTACCAGAGGTAACTATTATTCCCAGATGGAAAAGCTGAAGCTCAAAAAGGTTCAACAATAAGCTCAAGGTCACAAAGCGAGTGGTGTACCTGAGGTTTGAGTCTCCATTCTGTGAACTTCCTACTTTGTCTATCAGGTAGAAATAATCACTCTGTTTACCTGTTTATAAAACCCAGAGACAATACTAACAATAATCACTGCCTTCCCATTTCCAAAATTCCACAAAATAAGCATCTAACTTAAAGGTTAAGAAGAATCCTAGAACTTCTAACTCTGGACAAGATGGACTGTAAGGGACCAGATATATTCTTTTTCCTTAAATAAACAATGGACAAAACAGTCGAAACAACAATACACAGATACTGGACATCAGAGAGCACAGGAAAGCCTGCAGATCCAAGAAGCTCAATGAACCCCATGAACAAGAAACATGAAGAAAATGACACCAAGGCACATCATGAGGAAACTGCTCAAAACAGCGATAGAGAAAAATATAAAGGCCAGAGGAAAAAAGACAGAGGAGCAAAGAGGAAGATGACAGATTCCTTGTTAGAAGCAACATATGAAGTCAGCAGCACAAAACCTTCAGAGTAGTGATAGGACGTGCCAGGATGTTTTCCAAAAAATGAAGACAAAACAAAATATGTTTCAGACATATAAAATGCCGAAAGTTACATGACAAACATTCACGCTGTTATGAAATGCTAAAGAAAACCTTTCAGGTAATAGGAAAATGATACTAGATGGAAATACACACAAAATAGTAATCTCTTTAACAGAGAATTGACTTTGAAAAGTCACATTGTATGGTGAACTGTGTACCATACGGGGAAGTAGGACAATGAGCAGACGAAGGAGAGAAGTAGACTACTGCAGGATTGTATGGTAACATTTGAAGATACTCCGGGCTATGTGAAGACGCATGCCACACACCTCCCATAAGCCGCTGAAACACCAAACAAAGCGCTACAGCTATATGATAGACAACCTGGAAGGAAACGCAGGAGAAATTCTAAGCCCCACGGTTTCCACAGCACTGAGGATTTTTTAGTTCAAATAATGACGTTACTTTTCTCCTATACCTCTTTCCAGGCCAGCACCTCCTGATCAATCCTTAATTAAAAGGGGAGTATAAAGCATGGGGTTAATAATTTAACTGATTAATTATATAAAAATCTGCACTAAATTTACTAAGTAGGAAGTATTCATTCAATTCTCATAACAATCCTATAGGCAAGATGACAGAGAGATGGGTACCCACCAAGGTCACGGAACTGGTAAATGGTAGAGCCTGAAGTTGAACCCAGAGAGTCTGACCACAGAACTGTACTATGATGCTTTCACGGGTTAGAGATGTTTCCTCCTCTACAACATGCCGATATTGAGACCTTTTGTACATAACCACCATGTTCTTTCCTCTAAGCTGCCTCTGATAATATAATATAAGAACTGAATTAAGCTACAAATGACATACACTTCTAACTATAAGACATTTTATAAATTATTACAATTTCTTTAAAAAGTAATTCTATTAGCTTAGAAGTCACTAAAATGGAATCCTTAAAATAGATCGCTCTCCTCCTGCCTATACTCGGTTTTATGATTAATTTAGTACTTCGAAAGGAAAGTGGTTTTACATATTGAAACATTCTTTACAGAAAAAAGAAGTCTATTTGATATTTTAGCATCCAATGCTTCTCTTTAAGGCAAACTCCTTTCCTGCACACGAGGCACCAAAAATCTTGCTGCTTCTACAGCAACAGGTAAGTCAAATGTACATTTTTTTGCAGTGTACCATATTTTTCGGACCATAAGACGCTCCGACCATAAGACGCACCAGTTTTTAGAGAAGGGAAATGAAGAAAAAAAGATTCTGAAACAAATAGTGTCCTAAAATATTTTATGTGCATTAAAACCCAACATTTCAGTCATAAACACATGTAATCAACCTTGTAAACGTAAACAGCAGCATTTAGAACCATTTTAGAGCTGGGCAAGCACACAGAGACCACACAGAGCCGGGCAAGTAAAAAACCTTTTTTTTTAAAGTATATGTGTAGGCTATATTTGGACCATAAGACACAGGGACTTTTTCCACCCACTTCTGGGGGAAAAAAAGTGTGTCTTATGGTCCAAAAAATACGGTAATTTACCTTGAAATTAACCTACTACTTATATTTAGAAAAAGGGCACAAAACTGTTCAATAATGAACACTACACAATGATTCACTTTCATGGTTAAATGACACATGTAGTCAGTTAATCAGATAGATCACAGATAGTCAACCTTTTCATTTCCCTCGCGAGGCATTACCGAGCACCTGCCATGTGCTGGGCACTCACATGCGGTAGAGATGCAGCCGGAAACAGCAAACATGTAAGAACACAGAGATGGCATCAGATGACGGCAAAGCTAATGAGCAAGTAAAGCAAGGTGGTGAGGAGTGCGGGAGCACAGCCAAGATAAAAAGGGTGCAGTTGTTTTTTAAAATCTGTCTCCAAAGATCTTTGGTTTAAATCGGAGAGAATATGTGAATTAAGATGGAGGCGGACAGAAATGCGATTCACCTCCCTGCCCAATGGGAAAGAATTGCATGCAATACTGGGTGAGACTGAGGGTTCAGAGGTCTCTTTCAGAGCCACATATCAGATGAGTATTTCCTATGTCAAAAAAGGGCTGGATGATTAAGCCTGAGAGAATTAAGTGGTGCTGCTCAGTTTCTTTTCATCATCTTATGATCTCACCAAAAATAATGTCCCTACTTCCACCTCCAATTGAAATACAGTTCTTAAAATAAGAAAGCAGTTCAATGCAAAAACTCAACATTACATTCCACATTTGATAAAGAATATGTACCACATAATATCCACAAATAAATATATAAGTCTGAAACCAATTCTGTCAATAAAGACTGGCGAAATTAGATCAAAGTAAATACTATAAAATTTTGTAAAACATAAAAACAGGATATAGCAAATAAAAAAATCAATAGGTTTCTTTTTAAAATCAGATGCTAGACACAGTGCTAGACTTTCAAATAAATTTTCTCAAGAGTGTTCTGGCAGAGATAAATATTTTTCCATTGATACACATATATGTATTAGAATGTGCTAATTTAAAACCAACTGTTCTTCAGGTATGAAAATAATCATGAAAATAATTCTACTATTCTATTGGACTCACCTAATAAATTGCTAAAGGCTCTTTAAAGTTTTAATTAAGGGGGAATAAAAGGCCCTTCAATCACTAAGTGTCCCTGATGAGGAATGATCACTGCCAACATTTTTAAAATGTGCCTTCTTCTTACTATTATTTTTTTTAATCCTTACCTGAGCATATGTCTACTGATTAAAAATATAAATATATATTTTATTGATTTTCCACAGAGAGGAAGGGAGAGGGATAGAGAGTTAGAAACATCGATGAGAGAGATACATTGACCAGCTGCCTCCTGCACACCCCCCATCGGGGATGTGCCCGCAACCAATGTACATGCCCTTAACCGGAATTGAACCTGGGACCTTTCAGTCTGCAGACCGACGCTCTATCCACTGAGCCAAACTGGTTTCGGCTGGCTGGCTACTGATTTTTAAAGAGATAAGAAGAGACAGAGAAATGCCAGAGGGGGAGGGGGAGGGGAAGGAGTATCGGGGAAGGGGGAGGGGGAGAGAAACGCCCGGACCAGGGATGGAACATACAACCTCGGTATGTGCCCTGAGCAGGAACTGAACCTGCAGCCTTTTTCAGTATACAGGACAGCGCTCCCACTGAGCCACCTGGCCGGGGCTATCCCTTTTAATTTAAAACCCACACCTGCCTCCACTTCTCACCTTAATTCTTTCCTTGAGAAGATCAAAACAAGTTTATCCTCTCCCTGCCAACCTGGATAGGTGGCTTTGAATTCCCTCTCAGGGCTTCTCTGCTCTAGTGAAGTGCCCGTTTCCTTCAAGTATTTCTCATGTGATCACAGCACCGCCTGTTTTGAGGCTGCACGTATCACTGCCTTCACACCTCACCTAGAATCTATCCCCAAAGTGAGCTACTCCATCCCTTCACTTTAAAAATGCTCTTCTACGAATGCCGAAGCTTAACAATTAGTCTCTCAATTAAGCCAATGTCTTCTCCGTCTTCTGCTTGTAGCAATGATTTTCTGACCTTACATGAAGTTCTCAGAAGTCATGCTGAGTCATTTTTAGCATTATTTACCCTTATTTATTTTTAAAGGGATGGGCCCTAACGCCCACAGATACTAGATTTTTAAACAGGTGACACAAAACAGCTAGTTTGTGGAGTGTTTTTATAATAGCAGGTTCATTCAGTCCTGGTCAAGGGACCACGTGAGGAGGCGTTAGAAATGCAGCCTTCCAGCCTCCAGACTACGAATCAAAACCTCCAGGACGGAACCTGGGGACCTGCACCCTACCGAGTCCTCAGGGACGGCGGGGCTTACGTCTGGGCCTAAAGATTCCAATTGGGTTTTTAAAAAGACACTGTGAGCACCTCACCTGTAACCCAGGAAGGAAGCGACTGTCCTTTTCCACCACCAGAAGTTCAGCGACGCCGGCATTGAGGATGGACCTTGTGATTCCGCCTGGCCCAGGGCCCACTTCGTACACATATGCGTCTGTCAGATTGCCAGCTTTCCTTACAATCTTATCTGGAGAAAAGAAACGTTCAGTTATCTCGAGTATCTTGGCAAATTTTGGTGTATGGCATTAAAAAAAAATGCAAATTTTTATCAGTCATTACCTAATCAACTAATTTACTAATCCTTTATATACAATTATTAATCCAGTTATTTAACTCTCAACCTCAACCAACACATAGTGGCCATTCATCATTCTATCACATCACTGTTGAAAAGTACCAGACCTTTAACAAAAAATAGGATTGCCGTGACAAATGTCTACAGCCTAAATTGGCCTAACATTGTATTTTATGTTCTTCCTCCAAACCATCATTTCCTAAGAAGGGGCTGATTAAGCATACACTCCTTTTTAACACTTGTTGAGCATCAAACATCTGAATGGACAAGACTAGTTTCACACTGAGAATTTTCCACGTTGCTCTTTTAAAATGCAGAGGCAAAAAGTGCTGGCAGTCTCCATTTTTACCTCTCTATCTCTGGCTGCTGGACCATATGGCACTAGCAACAAGTTTATAGTTCATAAGACTTGCAAAAATTGGGGTTCTTGGCTGTTTTCAGTTAGAAGTTAAATTTAGCAATGGAGGTTTTTAAGCTTTGCAAACATGCAAGTTGATATGGAAAAGTTAAAACTGTAAAATATTCATCGACTTCTTTAAGTTAGCAGACCTTAAGAAATCTTGGAAAAGCAGATTATGGAAGATGCAATACAACCAATCGTCACTATGAAACATACAACCGGCTGGCCTTCCTGACCGAGCTATTAGAACCCAAGCCAGTGGGCCTCCTGGCACAGTGGCAATGCAGTCCCGGAAACAACCAGCCCTCTGGGCAGTGCTCCCTGACACCGTCTAGTCCCCTTTCTGCTCCTGTGACTGAGAACTGACCTCTGCAGGTTTACAGCGAGAAAGCCCCTCATCCCTCCAAAAATAGCTGTCTGTTCCAGGTGCAGGAAGGCCTGGCACCGCCGGGCATCTGTTTGGCACAGGTGCTGCCCAGGCTTTCTCACGACAAATCCTCATGACAGGCTCACTATCCCCCGTCCACTCCTCTGACTTGTCATCCCTCCCGTTTTATGTGAACGAGGTCGTCCAGAAAGCAAGTGGGAGAGCAGGGGCTCCCGCTCCGGTGTAAATTCCAAAGCTGATCCTTAAATTCCAAAGCTGATCGTTGCCTGGGTGCGGACCAGTGTCTCTCAGAGGGAAGAGGCGGTACATTAAGCACAGGCGTGATGGAGGGGATTAATATTCTCACTTTTAAAAGTGGAGAGCGGCAGAAACCGGTTTGGCTCAGTGGATAGAGCGTCGGTCTGCGGACTGAAAGGTCCCTGGTTTGATTCCGATCAAGGGCATGTGCCTTGGTTGAGGGCACATCCCCGGAAGGGGGTGTGCAAGAGGCAGCTGGTCGATGTTTCTCTCTCATCGACGTTTCTAGCTCTCTCTCTCTCTCTCTCCCGTCCTTTCTGTAAAAAATCAATAAAATATATTAAAATAAATAAATAAATAAAAGTGGAGAGCGGTAGCAGGCAGGCCAGTGCCTTCTTCACGTACAAATGCCATCTCAGAGGCACAGGCAGTTCGCTAAGCCTGGGTTCAGTCTTCTCTGCTCCCACCGAGCTTCTCACCTCAGAGAAGTACCTTCATGTCCCTTCCTTTTGGTCCCCACTGAAGAGAGAAGAGTATCTAGATTAGGGAATTCACTCCCCGGGGAGAATCAAAGGCTCAAGGAGAAAGTACAAATGAAGAAATCTTCAAAAAAAATATAAAGACCTGCCGGGACCGGTTTGGCTCAGTGGATAGAGCGTCGGCCTGCGGACTGAAAGGTCCCGGGTTCGATTCCGGGCAAGGGCATGTACCTTGGTTGCGGGCACATCTCCAGGAGGTGGTGTGCAAGAGGCAGCTGGTCGATGTTTCTCTCTCATCCTTGTTTCTAACTATCTATCACAACTCGCGAGCGCTCTCTCTTCCTCTCTGTGAAAAATCAATAAAATATATTTTTAAAAAAATATATATAAAGACCTATATTTTCAGTCCTGAGAAGGGTGCTTTATACCTAGAACATAGCTCACGACTGGCGGAAAAGGCTGATTCTGGTTACCACCAGAACCAAATAACTGTAGGGGTGTGTTTTGTAGGACCGTCCCGCAATCCACGCATTAAAAAACGGAAGCAGAATGAAGCTGTTTCACCCCAAGTCCTCTTGCTCCCGACAGAATAAAGGCTCCAAGTCCAAGAAATAAAACTTCTTCGTTGTGCTTTGTGGACGGTACTTAACTGAACTGACAGTGACCTTGTTGGGTGTGATGGACTGATTTTCTCAGCTCCTGAGGCCCTGGGGGCCAAAGAGGACATCAAAACCTCAAAAACGGAGTGTGCTCCCGCAGTGAGATCAACCGGCACATCTGTCCTGTGTTCCTGCAGCCTCGTCCTGGGGAGCACCCCGAGGAAACAGGGGTGAAAGCAATGCACCCATTTGCAAAGCTCATCCACCTGTGCGCTTCGCACTGGGGACCTGCACTGCGCGGCGGGAGGGGAACGTCCACTCGCTAACCCTGAGCCCCCCGCGGGCAGGCCCGGCCCTTCTCACTCCGGCACCTGCAGGGCTTGTTCCACACGCATTTGCCGGAGGAGAGCTGGCGCCCTCAGGGCTTCTCAGGCGCCACAAGGGAATGTTTGACACTGCTGCGACAGGGTACGGATAACCCCAACCCTGCACAAACCTAAATCGGGGTACCTTCGGGCGGAAAGCAAACCTAGCCAGCACGTGCAGCCCCATTTCAGTGTCACACACCCGCCTTCCCCGGCACCGCCCCTCCTTCCGTCCCTCCCCCAGCACCGCCCTGCTGTACGGTGACCAGATCGTCCCGCTTTGGGCGGGACAGTCCCGATTCCTAACAATCTTTCCCATCTAATCGGGACTTTTTTTAAAAAACGCCGAGGGACGCGGGAAAAATTGTTAGAAATCGGGACTGTCCGGCCCAAAGCGGGACGATCTGGTCACCTTAGCCCTGCACACGCCCGAGCGCAGGGGTCCGAGCGGCCACCACGTCCCTCGCGTCTGCGGGGCGCGGCGAGCGGAGGACGGGCCTGGCTGGGGCCGCGCACGCCGGGGCCGGACCCGGACCCGGACCCTGACCCTGACCCTGACCCTGACCCTGGACCCCGCCCGCAGGAGGCGCGAGCCCCGCGCCCCGCGCCCCCCTCGGCGGGGCCGCCATCCACCTGTCAGCCTCAAGTCCAGGAGGAAATTCTGCGAGAGCTGCTTCGCCGCCTGCAGTTTGAACAACTTAATGATTTCCCGAATCGTGGGCAGCGGCGGGAGGCGGAACGTGCCGAGCGCCCTGGAGGCCGCCATGAGCCTCGGGGGACAGACCCAGCCGCACGCGGACCTGCCTCCGCGGCTCGGAGCGCGCTCGGCGGAGGGAGGCGGAGCCTGGAGGGCTAGGGCCCGCCTCCGGGCTCCCCTCATTGGTCGGCAGTCCCCGGCCGGAACTTGAGCGCGGACCGGAAATCCGGGCGCTCTCGGCGCGCAGGCGCAGATCCGGCGAGAGGCGGCGCAGGTAGGGGTCCGCCTTTCCTCCGCCTCTCCCGGGTGGGCGGGGCGTGGGCGGGGACACGGAGGGACCCGAGGTCGCGGGGAACCCTGCAAGCAGCCTGGGGTGACTGGACGTTCATAATAGTTGCACGCTGATGCTTAGATATAAAACTACCGGTTGCTAACAACTCTCTAGCCCAGTGGTCGGCAAACTCATTAGTCCACAGAGCCAAATGTCGTCAGTACGATTGAAATCTCTTTGGAGAGCCACATGTTTTAAAACTTAAACTTCTTCTAACGCCACTTCTTCAAAATAGACTCGCCCAGGCCGTGGTATTGTGTGGAAGAGCCACACTCAAGGGGCCAAAGAGCCGCATGTGGCTCGAGAGCCGCAGTTTGCCGACCATGGCTCTAGCTGGTTTGGCTCGCTGGGTGGAGTGTGGGCCTGCGGACTGAAGGGGCCCGACTTGGATTCTGGTCCAGGGCCCATGCCCAAGTTGTGGACTTGTAGGGGGGCGTGTAGGAGGTAGCGGATGGATGATTCTCATCATTGACGTTTATATCTCTCTACCCCCCACCCTTCCTTCATCTTTGAAGTCAATAAAAAATATGGTTAGATGTGTATGGGACCCGGAGGAGGGCCCTAGCCCTCCAGGCTCCGCCTCCCTCCGCAGGGCGGATGGCAGGTTTCTAACTTCTCTGAGCCTTAGTTTTTTCGCCTGTTAAGTGGACAGAATGCCTGCCTTAAAATGGTGAGCACTAAACGAAAGAGGTTGCTGGGTGGGTGAATTCAGAACCTAGTGCAATGCGTGGCATATGGTAAACCTGCAACCCAGGGCAGCTGTGGCTACTATAATCACCTAGCAGGTGAATGCGCCTAGGGGGTTTAATTTTAAACTGTCAGCACGGTTTGTTAGTGAGAGGGTGCGAAGTAGAATCAGCTCTTCTGCCCCTTTAACATGTACACATCAGCGAGAAAAACTTCCTTGTTCAGTACATGAGGCTTTAGGAAGTGTTTTTGTGTATATTGGATATTTGTTCCTGAACTTTTCACTGACAGTATTGTGAAATCAACAGAATAAGAATTACTAGCCTGAGTTTAGAGCAGAGGAAACAAAAACTCGGGTCATATAACTTAATGAAATTTACAAAGCCAGAAAATTTGTGGAACCCAGATCCAATTTAAGCTTCCCGACTTGCAGGATGGCTGCTCTTGCTATTAATCTGCTTTGCATTGAGTATTATTGCCTTGTTTACTTTCCCCCAGTTTTCTTATTGGGGGAAAAGCATATTTTCTTTCTTTTTTTTTTTTTAAAGCATATTTTCTTATGCTTCAAGTGTTCAGCCTCTACTCACAGAACAGGAAAGCCAAGGACGACAGGGAAGGAACATAATAATAATAATAGCCAACATTTGTTGAGCTTTTCCCAAAGTCCCAGGCTTCACAGCTGAGAGCTTTACAATTATTACTTCAATAAGTGTTACAAAACAAAGTTTTGCCCTAGGCTGCTGCACAACTAACAAGTGGTGGGCTCAGGATTTGATTCCATACGTTCGTGTCCAGAGCCTGCTTTTTAAGCAGTGCAATCAGTGTGGAGAGGTCATTTGACTTGCTTAGGATGCTACATCCAAGCACAGAAAGGAGGCTCAAATGTGAGTTCTCTCTCTCCATTTTACTAGAGAGAACAACAAAGCAAAGAAATATCAAATCTGTCTGATAGGGTAAATTAGCTTTTCTAATCCTTTTTGCAAATTGCTGCATTGATCACAAGTGAATCTTTTTTTTTTTTTAATTTTACTTCTCAGAGTAGTAAGTTTAAAATAAAGCTAATGGACAACCAAGTAACTATGGGTATGACATGGAAAACCCAGCTACCTCCTGTTATAGTTATCTTAGGAGGAACTGGAGATAATTGACACATCTTCTAGCTTTAGAAAATTGGGATGTGATTCCCATAGAGGTAAGATGGTTTGCCCAAAGTGGCATAGAAATGTAGGCTGAAAGCCAAAACTCTTAATTCAGAGCCTTTATTGGAACCAAAACATACTACACCCGGGAAGGCATTCACTCGCAGTTACAGTCATTGTTTCACGCAGTCCTCACAATAGTCCTGTGAGGATCAGATGCTTATCCTGATTTGACTGTGAAGAAATAGAGGTGAGGGCATTTAACTTGTCCAGGATGCACAGCAAAATGCAGAGAGATTTAACCTGTTTTTCTTTTCTAAGTTCTGATCTCATGGGCCACACACCGCAAGTATTACATTTTTAAAGTTAATTATTTAACCAATATATGATAATTTTATAATGTTATGTAAGTCTATCCAATTTAAATCTGAATAAACTAAATTTACAGTTTTCATGGGATTAACTAAAACACAGTTAAAATAAGTATATGCAAAGCTACAAACCAACACAAATGACACATAATGTTAAGTCACTGCTCTTTATGCTGATTGGTAGGATTCTTTTGTAAAAAATTCAGTACTGTCCATCCAGTGTTGCTCAGTGGTTGAGCTTAGACCCATGCACCAGGAGGTGATGGCTCAATTCCCCATCATGCCTGGGTTTCGGGCTCAATCCCCAGGCTGGGGCATGCAGGAAGCAGTTGATCTATTGTATGATTCCCTCTCATCATTGATGTTTCCATCTCTCTCTCCCTCTCCCTTCCTCTCTGGAAAAAAAAAAAAAGTCCAGTGCCAATGTGCCATGTAATGATTGAATTTTCTTATCAGTTTTCTGGATCCAAACTAACACCAAATCTTTGTGCAGAATGTTAGCCATTGTCTCTTGCCTTTCTCTTAAAGGAACATAGAAGCTACTTAGAAGTCTGCTTGGGTCTATTTTCATTAGCATGGAAACAAAGTGGAATTACTTGGCACAGATGCCATCCATAATACACAGCTTGCATAGCAATAATCAGGAGAAAGTTCAGGTGGCTCAGAATGTGCCCACACAAACTCTTTAAAGATTAACACCAGCGTAAAAAACAAACAAAAAATTTATAAAGAACAAAACCACATTTCCATGGAGAATTTGTGGATTCCCAAGAACTTGTCCCCAGATCTCAATATGAGAATTATTGTCTTATTCCACGCCATCTTAAATGCTCAACATTTGTGGGGTTATGACCTATAGTGACAAAGCAGTTTCTCACGTTACTTCACTTAATTCTCATTTGAACCCCTAATGTAGGTTTACAGAGATACTCAGAGGGCACTGCTACAGGCCAGTGAGGGCGCAGTTGAGTCTCAAACACAGGTCTTCTGACGCTGTTGTACCTTGGGTATGTGTTAGATAATTGTTGAACTGAATAATAATAATAAAAAATCCATCCTAGGAGAATCTTCCAAGTTTTTACAGTTCTTGAGATCTAATTTTTATCATCATAAATATCTGATTCTCAGTCTTTTCATTTTCAGAAAATTACGCATTACTCCCTACAAAGCGCATGGAATCAGCAGGGGGTGTGCTAATAGTGTATTTCACATATTAATGCAAATAGTTTTATCCCAGAAAAGAGAAGTGTGCCGTTTCATCAGTTTTGAAGCTTTGAAGTATCTGCTTCATCTCAAGATAGATTTTAATATGCTAAAATATTGTAATTAATTCAGAAACGACTAGCTCCACCTATCAGTGAAGATGAAGAATTACAAGTGATCCTAAGTGATACCAAGGTAGAATGCACAAATTCTAATTTGCACAAATCCCAGAATGGTGATCTAGGAAAATTACTTATTATTATTTTAGCATTTATTTTAATGTAAATGAATATGTCACTTCATTTGGTATAAGTAGTTTAGCGCCTACTTATAGAGAAAGTGCTACTTCTAAAAGATTATCATTTCAGTTCCCTGAAAAGAGGCGGGGAAGCCACAAAGAGCAATATTTTCCTGCCACAAGGGAATTTCCGGAGAAAATTAAATGTGGCTTAGAATTGCCAAATTGAACTTTACAAAATGACTATTATGTAAAGTGCCCTTTTCTGATAGTATTGTATAATTCTGCATAATAGGACTCCGTGCTCCAGAGAAATATTAAGAGCTGCATTTTACACATATTGAGTCCTTGTTAATGGCTGTTTGATGCCCATTGCTCACAGAGGAGTGACCTACCTGGTGGGAAGGAGAAAGTGCAGGGTAATTCCGAGCAGACAGACCAAACACTTTCTCTGTGGGGACAGAAGCCAAGCCATTTATGGCAACCAGCACAGGTGAATTGCCTGAGGGGACCATGTGACAGTTATAACTGTTCTTTAAATCTAGTGTGTATCACTGGCCCAGGCAGTATTGGAAAGCCTCCTGATTGTCCCCGAAGAAGATGGTGAATTATTGCCAGGACCCTAATGTGGTGATGAGGACAGGCAGCCCTTTCTGCTCAGGATAAGTCAACTTGGGTTTTTCCTCCGCAACAAAGCAAATTGTTTGTGAGTGGAGAAAAGGTCAGCACCTTCAAAGGGCATTGTAAAAGTAAATTAGCCCTTTTATGCTAAGAGTTTATTAGTGTGCCTCAACATTTAATTGAAGAAAGGTTAAGAATAAATAATACTATGAATAGGAACACACTTGTGGTGGCTTTTCCATGCGTTTACAACTATTCTGTGAGCGGGGAGGCTCTGGGTTCAACCATTTGGGTCTCCTTGGACATCTTGGTGACATCCCCCCACCCTGCCCTAGCAAAAGGATCGTGGGTGGACTACTACATAAGACCACACCTATCCCTTCTTTCTCTGGCCTAGGGCCCCTGTAGTTGCTCCTCTCTACCCCAATCCCAGGTGGCTCCTGTGTGCACAGTTTTCCAGACAAGCCAGTGAGTTGATGTGAATACATAGCAACTGGCTACCTATTTGTCCAACTGAGAAGGGGCAGGAGGATGGGGCTGCTTCCCCGACCTTGAGGAGGAGGTTTGTTGGCACCCCGTCAGTTCCCTTTTGCCCCACCAGGAGCCCTGCGCCTTCAGACTGCTGGGTTTACCGTTTTCCTCTACTCTATTAGACTACACTTCCCTAAATCATCCCAAATCAACACCCTCCTCACTGTTCTCTACCGTTCAGTTCAAACCATCATTTCACCCAGTGGATTCCGGTGACTGTGTTCAATGACCTGGAACAGCATGCTTATTACTTCCCGGAGAGAGCTATGCAACTCCAGGTTGGGATCTAGGACCAGGCAGACATCCTGATAAAAAGTTAAGGTTGGCAACTTCCTTCCTTCACCTAAGATGAGAGTGTGGACTCAGTTTCTGCTTCAGGGATCCAAGTGGATGCTCATAGGTAAGGGGAAGGCAAAGCTACCATTAGCCCTCCCACTGTAGCTTTTGAAGAAAAGGAAGCATCCTGGGAGGAGTGAGAAAAAAGCAAGTACCAAATGTGTCTCCTCTCTTCAATGGACAGAGAAGAATTCATAGATCATTGGCATCAACAGGCCTCTAGAGCACCTGTCCCATTTCCAGCCCCTCTTTGCAGTCAAACCTGTCCAAAGTCTGGTCAACCTGTCATTCTAGTGTTCTCATTTCCTTCCACTCACCCCATCCTTACTGTCACCAAACTCCCCAAGGATCTCCGTGTTTCCAAATCCAGGGGACACCTCTATTCTCTCCATATTTAACGTGAGTGATTATAACTGCATGCTGAGTCCTAGGAGACCAGCCCATCCTAACTTGTACACCCGCACAGTGTCTCCTTTCTCTGACAAGGACGCTGAAACATCGAGAAGTTGATGTCCAGGTTTCACACAACTCGAAACGTAGCATGTTCAAATAGAATGCTTCCTCTTCTTCCTGAAACTCTGTCTCCCCACAGACTTTCCCATACGGTGACTCCAGAAACCTGAGCCAGTCTCTCCTTCCCCTCAACACCCACATCCCATTGCCATTATCCAATCTTTTTTTTAATCCTCCCCCGAGGATATTTTTCTATGGATTTTTAGAGAGAGGGAAAGACAGAGAGAAACATCGATGTGAGAAACACATTGATTGTTTGCCTCCTGCACAAGCCCCCAAACAGGGCCCAGGGAGAAGCCTGCAATCAAGGTACATGTCCATGACTGGAACTGAACCCTGGACCCTTTGGTCCGCAGGCCGATGCTCTATTCACTGAGCCAAACTGGCCAGGGTCATCAACCCCTGATGTCCCAACTTGACTTCCAATCCCCATTTGCATCACCGGCATTTTTCACATACATTCCTACAACAGCCTTTAAACTTCTTACTCCACAATCCATTTATACGCAGCAGAAAAATGATGTTAAAAACATAAATTCAGTACAACCCTCCAGGGCCTCCCACTGCAGTTGAAATAAAAATCCAGTTCCTTGCTTTGGCCTCATCTGACTCCAGCCCATCTCCAGCCTCATTTAAGCCCCCTGCCCAGTGAACCACAGCCATGCTGGTCTCCTCTGTTCCTCAAATATGCCACGTTCTTGCTCCATCTCTTTCTCCCACATGTAGTTTTTGCTGCCTAAAAGGATCCCTCCGGTTCTTCAGCTGGCGAACAGGAGTGTATCAGTTGCATGGCAAAGGGAACGTGAGCTCGCAGGTGGAGTTAGCTGCCTTTCAGATAGGGAGATGATCCTGGATTATCTGAGTGAGCCCAGGGTCAGGACGGGGGTCCTTCAAAGTGGAAGAAGGAATTGGAAGAGAGACTCAGAGGGAAGGCAGCACGAGAGGGATGCCGCCCTTTGCTGATGGCTTTGAAGAGAGAGAAGGCGGTGGGGAGAGGGGGGGTGGTCAGGAGCCCCGAGCGCCAAACCTCCAAAGTGTGCAGAGCCTCGAAGATGGAAAAGGCGAGAAAATGGGTCCTCCCCTCCAGCCTCCAGAAGGACACACAGCCGGGCAGACAGCTTGACTCCAGCACCATGAGACCTGCTTCAGACTTCTGAACTACAGGGCTGTCAGCTAAATGGGTATTATTATTATTTTTTTATTTTTAAAATATATTTTATTGATTTTTTATTGAGAGGAAGGGAGAGAGAGTTAGAAACATCAATGAGAGAGAAACATCGATCAGCTGCCTCCTGCACGCCCCCACACTGAGGGTGTGCGCGCAACCAAGGCTTGTGCCCTTCACCGAAATCAAACCTGGGACCTTTCAGTCCAAAGGATGATGCTCTATCCACTGAGCCAACCCGGTTTTGGCAATTGGTATTATTTTGAGCCAACATATTTTTGGCAGTTTGTTATAGCAGCCACAGAAAACTAATACAGTGTGGGGTTTTTTTTGTTTTGTTTTTTGTTTTAAACAAAACTGTAATGTGACTAATGAATAACACAGCATTACAAAGAATTGTGCAATATGAACATGTTACAAAGCATTATGAATCATTCTACCACATAAGGTAATGCTCATAATGGATCACATATAGTGGCCAACACGTAAGTATTTGTCAGTGTTTATTCTCCTACTCTCCTCTTTTCCCGTCTGAACACACTTGTCTAGCAGATAGGTACCTCGCTTTATATAATCAACATGTGAATTGTTAATACCCTGATGCTGTTGAAATCAAGTAACTGTGTGGATGTAGTTCCCCTAATGCTGTTGTGACATATGACGAAGTGAGCTCAGAGGATTGCCTGCCAATTTGTTATTCTGTGGCTCTGATGAAAGATGACTTTTCCTTCTGCAGATTTTTATTGAGCGTGGCTGTTGCATATTAACTCTGTTCTTTCGCTTCATTATTTAGAGGCCAATTTGAACACCAGAGAGTTATCTTAAGGATAGAACTACAAGTGTTGCACCTTGAAACAAATGTGTGATTTGATCTTAGTATTACCCAGTTTAGCCTAATCAGTACCTCTCTTAGTCTTTTTTGGGGAGGAGGAAGGGTGAGTAATTCCAATTAATAATTCTAATAAGTCATAACTATTTAAACCGAGTCCAGTGGCAGTACAAAACACACAACATTAAAGGGTTGTTATAAAATGTTACATTGTGTAGTGAAATGTATACACAGGATGGTGTGACTGAAATCCTATAATTTTAGACTATCTTTAAAACAGTTCATGGAGGATTGGAATGGGGGGTTGAGGACAAATATGTGATACCTTAATCAATAAAGAAATTAATAAAACAACAACAAACCAGTTCGCTCAGGGGGTCTTATGAATGGGAGGGACTATGGGAGAGAAATGGGAGTGCTGGCTTAGAGCTACAAAATCTACACTAGTTAATTTAAATTGTATTATGTTCATGATATCACATAACCTCATTATATTAATCTTATATCTTGTTCCCTTTACTGTTAGTGGAATCCTTAGGAAGAGATGGCCCAGAAGCCCAGAGGCTCTTAACAAAGGAATACAAATTATGATGCAAACTTAGATATGAAAGTCAATATTTGTTTGGAATAAGGAAAAAAAAATCACAAGATGTGGCAAACACCACAACATACAGAAAAGTAATATTTTTATTGATGAACTATTTTTAAGGTTCTTTGGTAATTTTCCCCTACATTTTTGGGAAGTAAACTCTGTAGTTGCCTCTTCATGTGATAATATTTACAAATTTTTCCATAGAACGAATAGAAAGATACTTTAGTTTTCACACTTCCACAGTAGATTGCAATTTGGCTTTTATTTTTGATAGTTTAGAAATATTCCTTGTATCTTCCCTAATCATTTTTGTTTATGTCATATTTGTTGTTAGGCTTGTCAGATTTGGAAAACCTATATTAAGTATTTTTTTTTCTTTTTTTCTTTTTGGGAATTCCAAGCTTTTTGTGCAGTGTTTAATTTTGAATACTTTGAATTGATGACACTTTTTTAACCAATTTGTCATAGGTGTCCTTTTTGTACTGATGTATTATGAGTTTATATTATACAATATTAATTGGTGTCAGTATTTGGTGTCACATAATCAAGACATTTAATTTTTTTCTAAAGTATTCTTATGATTCACTCCTCTTTATGAATTGCGTTATCAAACAATCCATAAGCCTATTCATTACTTCTAGTGAATTTATTTATTCTTCTTTATAAATTACTGCATTTTGATATGATGAATTTTTAGTTGCAATTCACATCTTGGTATAGAAATAAATTTCTATTGATTTTATTGCTCTATATATCATTGTATTGCTGTTGTTTCTTACCCCATTACTTTTTAAATCGAATTTTCTTCTCAGTTCTTTAAATACATAAAATTTAAAGACAGCAGAAAGGACACTCCATAGTTACACAAATCTGGAGTCTAATTCTGGAATGTTCTAAAACATCCTTCTAGCTGAAACTGGTTTGGCTCAGTGGATAGAACGTCGGCCTCGGACTGAAAGGTCTCAGGTTTGATTCCAATCAAGGGCATGTACCTCGGTTGCGGGCACATTCCCAGTAGGGGGTGTGCAAGAGGCAGCTGATAGATGATTCTCTTATCGATGATGTTTCTAACTCTCTATCCCTCTCTCTTCCTCTCTGTAAAAAATCAATAAAATATATTAAAATAAATAGATAAATAAATAAATAAAATACCCTTCCAAATTTCAATGAAAATTTTCTAACTCAATTTTCCCTTCACCAGATTCCCAAATGTTCAGTACCACTAGAATACCACCTCGAAAAGACCACGGTTTTAGCTGTGGCTCACGTGTCTTTTGCAAATTTTACAAAAAACTTACAATCACGTGAGCACATTTCCAGGCTCCTCCCGGGGCCTTGGAAGAGGCTGGTTCAGAGGAAAGGTCTGGAGCTTCCATGTCAATCTGCCCATGTCCCACCACAAGGGCCCGACTGAACCCCCTGGGCAGGAGGCACTGTAAGTAGTTGAGCAGCCTTGGCATATCATTAGCATATTATGCTTTGCTTGGTTAATGGCTGACTGGACAATTAGCATATTCGTCTTTTATTATATGGGATAATGTGCTCACCTATTCAAAACTAGAATTATGATCATTTAAGGAAGAAACAAACAATTTAAATGAGATTGGTCTAGTAGGAGAGTAAATGCCGGGCTAAGTGTTATGCCAATCAACTCTGTGAACCTTGAGGAGCCATTTACACTTCTTTGTGCCTCAGTTTCCTCATTTTTTGATAGAAGCCTTGGATTGGTTGACCTTGAACTCCATTTCCAGCTCTGAGATGCTGTGATTGAGAACAAATTAAGGTTGTAGCGTGTCATGAGGCATGGGTATTACTGTAGCATTATGGGCCTGACCAAAGTTAACCTTTTTGACCTTCAGTGTTCTCATCTGGAAAATGTTAGGTATTCTTTAAGGACATCCCTGCTGGATATAATCCAATGGGGGGGGGGGGGGGGGGGGAAAGCGTGTGTGTGTGTGTGTGTGTGTGTGTGTGTGTGTGTGTGTGTGAAATCTCCTGATACACAGAAGTAAGCCTGATCTGGCCACTGGGTGGCGATCTTGTTCCATGTTAAGGAAGCGTTTATAGCTTCTACCAGTAGTGCCAACATTTGAATTAACTAAGCCCAGTGAAGGAAGATTTTTCGAAAGGATACTGAAATAAAATCAGGTCAGCAAAACCCCCAGCTTTATGGAGGAATGACAGTAAACACCAATGCCAAATAAGAGGCATAAAACCCTTATCATCGAGGCAGTAAGACACGGAGGGATAGATGGGAATTGTGTCTGGGTATTATTTAAAGGAATACAGGGAGAGGAGTACATGGCACACTTATACAGTTTTCGAAACACATGGTTTAAAGGTTAACGCTGACGTTTAAAGATTTAACTTGTAGAGTGACCTAATACCTAAAAACTGTACCAGAGCCTAAAGGTCTAAACCAAAATCAATGAACGCCTTACTTCTGTTGTCAAACCCAAGAGAAACACGTAAGGGAATTGTATTCCTGCTCCAACGTTTTACTGTTAAGGGAAAGGAACCCATCAACACGCTTTGCACTTCAGGAGGACGTGGTCTCCATCGGGCTCCGTAGCTTCCCTTTAGGATTCTAGAATGATGGCTCCCGGAGTGAATGGCCTGCCTTGGTGTCTGCAGGGCTGCGAGCGGAGGTCCGTTTCTATGGAGATAAAGGGGCATCGGTAGGAATGAGGAGGAGGATAAAGGCTCCCTGATCACAGGGCTGCCAGCCCCTATCTCTAGAAAAGGTTACATTGCGAAGGAAAACATAATCTCCCCAACAAAGCAACAGTGAGCGTGACTGGGACACCCAGGGGCTGGAGGAAGAGGGCAAGGATGGAGAAACGACGCCAGCATGAAGCCATCGCATTCCCTGCTATGGCACAACCTGGGAGGGGTGGCAGGAGGGCGCAGGGGCAGAGGCCTGGCATTGCCTTCCCCACCCTTTTCTCCTCCTCCTCCCTCCCAGGTGGACACGTGCCTCCTGAAGGCCGAGCGTGGGCCTGCCTGCTCTGGTTGCCATGGCTGCGGCTTCCCCTCCGCCCCTTTCCTTTGATACATTAGCCGTTAGTTTACATAATCCTCTCGCAGGAGGACGTCCCCATTCAAAAGGGGAAGAAAAGTTAAATTGCCGTGTAACCTTTCACGAGGAGGAGCAGCATTCATTATGCATTTGCCTAATGGCACGGAGGCATTGTTTGCTCTAGCTCAGGTGATAACAGCAAAGCAAAGGCGCCGAGGCCAGACTGTGCTCCGAGGAGCCAGCAGAGCCTGCGTGGAAATAACGCTTAGCATTTATGTCGCACTTTATGCTCTCAATGGATTCCGCGATTATTAATTAATTGTCCCACACAATAGCTCCAGGAGGAAGGTCAGTGTCATTAGCCCGGTTTCACAGATGAAAAACCAGACAGCAGTTCGGTGATCTTCCTCCCTCCCCACAAAGGCCTCCTGTCAAAGCCGACTCCGGGGTGGGGACTGCAGGTACATTGGGAAGTGGGGAAGGGCCAGCAGACCTGGGCTGCCCCCTGCAGGGGCTCCATCTCCTCTGCTCTGTCCTCTGAAAACCCTCTTCTCAGAATGATGGTCTGGACTTGGGTGCTGCCTCCCCCTGCAGCCTGGTTCCTCTTACGTATACCTGCCTTTCCTACGTATCCACTGTTTTGTGTGGGATTTTATTCCCTATTCATTCATTCACTCACTCACTCGCTCATTCATTCATTCTATCTTAATTGAGTACTTGATGTGGTTGAATGGTATATAGAAATAAAAGACAACTGATTTTTCAAATGGTTCTATCCTAGTATACACACACACACACACACACACACACACACACACGCAGGGCAGTGGAGGAGGAAGGAGTACCCTTGGCAGGTAGGAAGGCCTGCACTGAGAGAGGATGCTCTGCAGTCCTCTGCGTGAATGATGTCATTTGTTCAACCTGCAGGGCTCATAGACCTAGAGGCCTCTGGGAGAGAATGTGTAAATAGGTGTCCTGGATGTTGGCTACTCACATGTTTGCCTTAAGCCAGGCCTCCTATGGGCTAACCTGGCAAACGCATGTTGTAATTATTTGTGAATATCTTCCCTTTTTATAGGACTGTAAGCAATTTGAAAATGCGAATTCCCATAGCTCATGGCCTTTGTAGGAGATAACGGTGTGAAGGGCCACTGTGCACCGAGTGTCAACCCTGCTTAGTGCTGTACAATGCTGTCCCTAGTTATGCCTCACAAGGACCTTTGAGGCAGGTCCTGTCAATATCCTTTTATTTTTATAGTCGAGGAAAGAGAGATTCAGAAAGTTTCGGCAGTTTGCTAAGGCCACCTAGTTCTTTTGGCCATTAAAAGGAACTTAGTGACCTAAGTTTTGTGCTAAGCACAGAGATCCAAATGGTGAGCAAAACAGACATGCTCTCTTCCTATTTTTACCTACGGTCCACCGGGAAGACAGACATTCATCAAGCAATAACTGCATGTCAACATATAATTACCACCTGTGAGGAAGCCCATGAAAGAAAGCGCAGAGGTGCATGTAGGAGCAGCTAGCACTCTGTGACCTGATCTGATCCCAGGCCAGAGGGGAGAGGGATGGGATGGGGCAAGGCCAAGGTCAGGAAGATTGACCTCGCCTAGACGCTCTGATGTTTGGCTGAGTTTTAAAAGATGAACGGGCATTAAGTAGGCCAAAGTGAGCATCTCAGGAAAAGGCCTTCATGTAGCAGGGAGCTGGGAGTATTTGAGAATCTGAAAGCAGGTCTACTATGCAGAAGAGGGGAGGGCTGTGAAGGGAGAAGGGGACTGGAGTAGAAGGTGGGGCCTGATCTTGTAGGACCTTATAAGCCAGGGTAGAATGTATTGCTTAGGAACAACAGGTAAGTAAGTCAGTCTGAGAGGAAGAGCAAGAGTGTAAAGAGGAAACTGGGTAAGCAGGTGCCAAAGCAATTCTTGTGTGAGACGATGGAGAGACCAGGTGACCATGGCAGAGAGGGAGAGAAAACACCTTGGCTGGTGAGGTACTTGGAAAGTCAAGTGCACAGTTCTTAGTGATGGATAGGGAAGGAAGAGGGAAAGGCAGGAGGGAAGGCGGATGCCAGAGCTCCTGGCTTGGACGAGTGAATGATTGGAAGTGTAGACTGGAGGCAACCAAGGGTTTGGGGGAAGTGGCAAAGGCAGATTTTTGAATCTAAATCTGCTTCTCACCAAAATACACTCTGTCTCCTGAGGGGAGGCAAAGTTTCTCAGCCCCAAATATGCCTTTTTCAAGGCAGTGATTATTTTAAGCTGGTTATTCTTTAAAAAAATAAAATAAAAATAAAAACACATTTGAACTTCCACCCAAGACCTAAAAGTATTTTAGAGACCTGCTCAGAAGGGAGCTGTCATGGTGAGTAACTGCAGTCCAATGTGAACTCGTGTGATGGACAGGGAGGAGCCTAGCAAGGCCTATCTGATCCAAGTCCTTTCTGTCCGGCTTGTTTACCAAACATTTGCTTTTCCATTTCCACATGAACTGCCTTACTGTTTGTATCCAACTACCCCAGCCACCTTCTCCTTAGCTCAAGATGGAATGAAAGTCATAACTGCTGCATATTCTCAGGGAACCCCTGTATGTACCCACATAACCATGTATGTGTACTTTGTATATTGTTAATGCTAAAATAATATTAGTCATTATCATTTATGTTAATCTGCTCCCGTTAATCTGCCTCCCATTAATTGGATGATTGGACCAGCCAGAGGAAGCTAGAAGGGTAGAAAGAAAATTGTTTTTCCTCCCCCACCACGAGCACAGGGGCTTGGAACTCCACTGCTGAGCTGCACTCCTAGCTGCTGATGCTCCCATTGCTGTCGCTGTGATCATCACCTTTGTTTCCTAATCAGTTGGTGACATCAGCAGGAGACTTGTCCATGGCAGAGATGCAAGGGAGATCTTTTGGGGGAAGGGATACCTAGAATTACACAAACCTGGCTGTTCAGCAGGTAAGCAGGAAGGCTTTGGCTCAAAGTGTTAGGGTTTAACAGTCACGAGAGCCGGGCAAATTGTTTAACATTTCTAAGCCTTCTTTTCCTCTCTGTAAAGAGGACATTGTAACAGGATCTTCTCTATCCTGAGGCTGTTGGAAGAATGAGGGCCGCCACTGGCATAGAGGATACCTTCCCACGAATTAGAGGAAGGTTGCCATTCTCAAGTAAAGAAATCTCTTTGAAGTTAGTGTTTTATATATTTCTCCTCAATTACAATGATACAAACATAAAATCAGTCTAAATAAATGACATAAATCAAAATATTCAACATAATATAATGTGCCATTTGAATTTTTAATCACACTAATTAGAAAATCAAATTTAAAAATAATAGATATGTAACAGGTCAATAATTTTAATCACAGTTAATTATGAAATTTCCATAGCAACAAATAAACAAGCCCTCTAATGCAATTACCAGACTGTTATGTAGTAATCTCTAATTTATGTCAACCTAATATGTACTTTGTATATTGTTAATGCTAAATTAATATTAGTTATTATCAGTTATGTTAATCAATGAAATTGCCTGCATTTTACAGTAGGAACCTGCAGTCTCACTCAGCACAGAGTACAAGTGGCAGAGAATATAATCTGCAGTATATTGACGCTGATAGATATATTTTTTAAAAAAGTAAAGATGCTAATCAACCAATACTTTAGTGAAAAAAAACAAAACAAAACCCACATCTTCTTATTTAGGAACACAGGTTAGTTCGAAGGTTGTTAGAGCATCAAGGTCTTTTCATTGAACATACCTATTTTCCGGCGTATAAGACGACCCCCCTAATTTTACAGTTAAAACATAGGTTTAGGCATATATTCGCTGTATAAGACGACCCCCCACTTCAAAGAAAAGACTTACTTTGCCGTCAAGATTTGCAGGTAATTTTTGTGCAATTTTGGTCTTTTGCCCCCGATTTTCGGTTGACTTTTTTTTCTTTTCAAAAGTCGTCTTATACGCTGGAAAATATGGTACTAGTATTCTTCTTTGTAAATCCGATCTGAAAGTGACACTTACAGCAATTCTATTGAGCAGATAAGCCCTGAGAGAAGGCCTGGGGGCTTGCCTATGGAAGGGCCACAGTGCCTGAGCCATTTATCCCCTTTCTAGGGTGACTATGTGTCCCGGTTCACCTGGGATGGTGCCACTTTATGTCTGTTATCCTGGCATCACTCATAGTACCCCGATCATTGTATTGATGTAGATGAAATCTAATACGGTAAGCTACATTTCTCACCTGAAAGATGGGGGAAATATTCCAACCCTTTTTTTCTTTGATTGTTGTTAAGAGGACCAAAGGAGATTATGTTTATAAAAAGTGTTTAAAAATGACTTAAAAGAGACCTGCCCTGACTGCATGAGTTGGTGGCATTATTCTTTGTTGTTATTATCTACGTTGGCTCTCGGACTTGTTAGTTCAATTTCATTTTCTTGGGTGTGTTTTGGACTGTTGAGGTCATGAAACAAGTTATCTCCAGATTAGAGAGGTGTTAGTTTATATATGGTTCTATTAGCAGTAAAAAATCTCATTTTTTCAAGTTAACAATTCATTTAAAAATGGAATTGATTTTTACAAAATAGAAACGTTACCACCATAATTTTCTCCACTATTCAGGCTGAACTTCTAAATGATAAAAAAGGGAAAAGATATACAAATAGAATTTTAAGCAAAGAATAAGTAATAAAGCACCATTATAGCAATAGCACAAAAGAAAAGAAAACAAAACACAGAAAGGCCAACCCTTTATGTATGGTGTGCGTGTATGTGTATGTGTGTGTGTGTGTGTGTGTGCGTATATGTGTGTGTGTGAGGTACACACACGCGTATGGGTAGTTGTAATTCAATTTAAAACATATCAATTTGATAAGTGTACATTTTCTTGTATCTAATATTGAAATGGGTAAGCAAGAAAGGAAAACAATTGGGGTTGGGTATCCAGTAAGATGATGAATCAGATCTTTAATAACTGAGTTGACTGTCTTTTAAGCAGTGACATTTCTTCTGTTAGCAAAACAGACAAACAATCCCATCTGTAATTAAACTCTGATCTGATTGTGTTGCTGTATTAAGCGTTGCCTCTGGTATAAAATAATGTGCTTTTTCAAATGGGATTGCTTTTCTATTGCTCTTTATTCCCAAATGACCCAATTTTTCCTGCACAGCGAGAAAATGTGCTTATCTGAATGAAATAATTATTTTTTTTCAAGGTCTGACACCATTATTTGGTAAATTATCTATTTCCGGGCCTCTGATGGTGCCTCCAGGCAACGAATGAGTTAATTTCCCATAAATGGACAGTGAGGGTTCTTTAAAAGGCAGGAAAGCTTTTGTGGGTTTTGCAGGAAGATTCTTGGGGGCTTTCCTAGCGCTGCTCCCCCATGCACTGTAATTTTCCTTAACATGGTGGAATGTGACCCAGATTAGAATACCTCTGAAGTTGAAAACCCGTAGCCTGTATGTTCTGTTTGACCCACAGCACTAAAAATGTTAAACATTATATAGGAATATATATTCCTGGCTTCTCCAAAACACACACAACAACAACAACAATAACAACAACAGGAATATTTTATGTGGCCAAGCTGGCTGGAAGCTGAGAGGGCTGGGACATTGGCCAACCTCCTCTTATGTAAGAGACTTGGTGTTAGAGTGTGTAACTCTTCCTCTATATCTTCATTCACTCAACAATTGGAAAGTCCTCTGTATGCAAAACCCTGTTGAAGGAGCTCACCCGCTAGGAATTCGGCTCCTTACTCTGAGGCTCTATGGGAAGTCGGTCCCCTGAGAGCTGTGTGGAAAGCATGCCATGGACACGTGCGCTGGGGGGGGCTACCTCTGTCCCACTTGGAAATTTCTAATGCAAGTCATCATATCACAGGCTCTAATAAGGAAACCTGTTGATATTGCTTAACCATTCTTTCTTGGCTAAAAGTTACCTTTAAAGTGATGTCTATTACCTTCACATGGGCTAGTTCTAGAGAAAATAGTTTAAAATAGTCATCTGCAGATTGGCGTTAAATGGAAGGCTATCAACATTTATATATTAGTACAAGTAAGAAGTAAATTAGAAATTTTTTCACCGATATTCAGAGGGAAAAAAAAATAACTGAGTTAAAGACTGTTTAGTGAACCTGAAATAAGGTCCATAAGAGATAAGAGTTCATGTCTTTTTTGGTAAAATATTAATATTGGGTGGAGCTTTGTAAGTTCTCTACTTTAAATTACCGCGTGTATAAAGAATTTTCCTGAAGTTCAGTCAGTCCAGTAAGTGGGAAGAATAAATAGATGCTAACTGTTTTGAGGATAAATACACTCATGTGCTCATTTAACAAAGCCGTGTCCTATGGATTTGCCTCCTCGATGGTCCTAGAATGTGGAGCCCGGCTCCACCTCACAGGTATCCCTACAGCAGGCACCACCGTCAACCACCTCAGGCAGACTACAAGGCCTCCTCCCCCTACCACATTGATGAATAAATTCACCCTGAACCCGGGGTGAATCTCGGAATCTTTGAATGGCTTCTAATAGCTCTTGAAGATCAAGCTCCACATGAGGTTTTCAAAGCCTCACAGGTTTTGGACCCAGCTCCCCCAGTCTCATCTCACTCAACCTTGCCACTCTCTGTCATACATTCTCTTAAACCTTTCAGTTCTTGAATGAGAAGTCTCTCACCCCAGGGCCTTTGCACATTTTTCCCCCTTTGTCTGCAACTTTCTCTTTTCCATCTTTTTAAAAATATATATTTTTATTGATTTCAGAGAGGAAGGGAGAGGGAGAGAGAGAGAGAGAAACATCAATGATGAGAGAGAATCATTGATAGGCTGCTTCCTGTATGCCCCTTCATCGGTGATCTAGCCTGCAATCTGGGCATGTGCCTTGACTGGGAATCGAACCGTGACCTCCGGGTTCATAGGTCAACACTCAACCACTGAGCCACGCCAGCCGGCTCTCCTCTCCACCTTGATCCTTTGCAACTTCCACTGGGTTCATGGCTATTTATTTAAATCTCAGCTAAAATATTGCTTCTTTCTTGACCCGCCACCACCACATTCTGACAACTATGTCAGCTTCTCCTGTTTTATCCTTTCACCACTCTGCATAGACTCTGTGATTTGTAATTACATACTCTTTATAATTATTTAATCAGCATTTGTTTTCTCCTTTTGTTTACTAGTTTCTGAGCACCTGGCGCAGTAAGGAACAGTCAATAAATAGAAATGAAGATCTGTGTAGACAGAAGATAAAATGGTTATGCATATGGGCAAAAGAAGTGACAGAAGTAACCTTTTGGGAGATTTAAAAACAAGCCAATATTGCTTATGAACTGGGACCTTGGTCTATATATTTAGGTATAAACTTTGCTGCTAGAGGGAGACAAATGAGACAGGGGATGCAACTAATCTAGCAGCAATGGAAAACAAAATCTTTCTGGTGAAGTAAGTAATGGTTTTCAGGTTGGCTAATTCTAGACACAGAAAATGATTGATTAAAGCTTCCTGCAAGCTTGGGCTATGCAAATATAGCAGGTGTCTATGTATATGCAAGGTTTGAGCACAGTCTTCAATTATTTTTTGGGAAAGTTGCCCCCAGTCGAGTTTGAAATCGTGCTTCCACATCTGTCAGTATGTTCCAATCACTACATGGCCAACGAGGCCAAAAAATAATGCAAAATTAAAAAAAAAAATAAAGAAAGTTGGGTTGTCCCATATGAAATGAATGTTTTAACTTACTTATTTCTGTTCTAATGGAAAAAAAAAAACCCTCAACAAAACAAAACAAAAAGGATGGGATGCTCATGAAGGCTTCAGTATTGGCTAACAAACCCACTGGAGTGCCCATCACTACGTGCTCCATTGGTGGAATGAATGAGCAAGTGAGCTGGACAGGAGAGGGCTCAGAGGTTCTGGGACAGGCTTCACTCCATTCCATGGTGGTCTAATATAACCCAGATCTCCTGTGGCAAATCCTTCCCAGGTGACATTACCTGATGCCCTAGGAGCTCTTAAAAGTTGATGAAACCGGTTTGGCTCAGTGGATAGAGCGTTGGCTTGCAGACTGAGGGGTCCCAGGTTTGATTCTGGTCAAGGGCACGCACCTGGGTTGCAGGCTCCTCCCCCGTGGAGAGTGTGCTGGAGGCAGCTGATAGATGTTTCTGGCTCTCTGTCTCTCTTCCTTCCTCTCTGTAAAAAATCAATAAAAAATATATATATTTTTAAAAGGGCCACTTTGTCCCAGGCACCTTTCCGGATGGTCAGTAGGTCAGTGTTCCTGGTCCACTTCAGCCCAGTGTATTCCATTTGCAGGATCACTTTTTCTCGATCATCTCCTGATCTGTTTTCCTCCCAGGCCTCATTAAGAGGCTCCTCAAGGAGCCGATGGCCATTCAAAAGTGATTTCTGGCAATGAATTCAACAGCAAAATTTTATTCTGACTCACGATCTTGTTATTGCTCAGTTCCTCTTTGTTTTATATGTGCTGGAGGGGAAAAAAGAAAAAAGAAAAACAAAAAAATTGGTACATCTATGAATAAAATAGATCCAGAGACATAGAAGTATGAAACAGACTGGTGAATCACAGAGGGAAGGGGTGGTGGTGGTGGTGGTGGTGGGGAGGTGGGAGCCCTGGAAAGAGATTAACCAAAGATGCATTACTCATGGACACAGACAATAGTGTGGTGAAGACCTGGGGGTAGGGGGGTGGAGCTGGGTGGAAGGGGTCATTGGGGTAAAAAAAGGGGACAGCTGTAACACTTTCAACAATAAAGATAAATTTTAGCTGAAACTGTTTTGGCTCAGTGGATAGAGCATTGGATTGAGAGGTTCCAGGTTCAATTCCGGTCAGGGGCATGTGCATTGGTTGCGGACATATCCCTGATAGGGGTTGTGTAGGAGGCAGCTGGTCAATGTTTCTAGCTCTCTACCCCTCTCCCTTCCTCTCTGTAAAAAATCAATAAAATATATTTTTTAATAAGATAAATTTTAACATATATATATATATATATACATATATATATATATATATTTAAAATTATCATTCTACCCCCCCTCCTGCCCGCCAAAAAAGAATATAATGGTGGAGGTGTTAGCTCACACTATAGTAGCAATCATGTTGCAACAGATAAGTAAATCAAATCAATATATTTTATACCTTAAAGTTACACAATTTTATATGCCATTTACATCTCAATAATGCTGGGTTTAAGATAAGAGAAAAAAAAAAAAAAGAGAGAAATTGCGCTAATAGCCAATGATTAAGGTAGACTCACACATAACTGGAACTATTTTTTCAAAATCCAGGTTTTTTGTTTTATTGGTAAAATTTTCAAATTGACATGTATTTATTAAGTGCTGCTGATCATTCAAGGTTCCTTCTAATTCCATCTTAATTTCTGATTCTGTGACCTTGATTTATATTAGTCTGTGTTTAAACTCTGCTCAATTGGAGAGAATAATAATATCTATTTCTAGTAGCAAAAGCTAAGAAAATAATGAGTTACATTACATAAATTAAATAATTGTATTCACTTTAGACACTGATATTAATATTTTGAATTTTTAAAGTTAAGGGTAGTAATAATATCCCACAAGCTCTCTCAACACCTGATTACTTCAAATCTGAAGGGAGCAGACATGAAAGAAAATCCAGTTATTCTCAAATAGAGAAGAAATATGACAATATTCATGGTTCCACTAATTAATTCCACTAATATGAGTGACTCCTTAAATTCCTACTTAAAATATGTTTCCAAGTTAAACATTATACGTTTAAAATGGACAAATCTATGTTAAATTAATGGGTTTCTTGACAATTTGAAATGAAACATGGCTTTACTATGACATGATTTTAAATGCATTTATTTAAATGTGTCATACTTAATATGCAACTTCGAAAGTCCCTGAGTTGACATCAAAATATATTCATCTATCTCTGATTTGCTCTTCTGAAGTTTGGCCACACTTCTTAGCCTCTCAGAAAATGGATGGAAAATTCCCCAGGCCTTAGTATCACTTTCTGTAACGCAAACTCTATTCTGAAACTACTTTTTGTAGTTATCTCTCTTTAAGCCTGGAATTGATAGACATTTAATTATGTTAAAATCATTGCTTAGTGTCTCCTTAGGTTTATTACAGTATTTGTCTTAAAAAAAAAAAAAAAAAAAAGTGGTACCCTTGAAAGGAAAAATGCCTTAAATTTATTAATGGGCTTTAATAGGTAGGAAGTCGATTCTATTACAAAAACAATTATTGAAGGAAATGGAGGGAGTTTTGGGGTCCTTGTTCTGGGCCATTTAAATGCCACTGGAATTCTCAATGTTGGTTTTGGCTGTTCTGAGTGTAGTGTATTGTGTGTGTGTGTGTGTGTGTGTGTGTGTGTGTGTGTGCATTTTCCATTTCCTAGACTGAGATCCTCAAGCTCTATTTTTTCCAAATTTTAAAACCCAGCTAACATCTCACTTCTTCAAAGGCAGCCTGAATGAAGCTAAGTTGTTCCCATCCACAGCAGTTCTTAATCAGGTGCAGGGGACCTTACTCTTTAGCCATCCTTACCCCTGTGACCTCTATTGCTCCCTTTTGCTAGGTTCGTTAACATGACCTCTAGGCTTCCTAACGTTGATTTTATTGTAATTAAAGGTGATGTTGTGCCTCACTCAACTTGCCGGAGCTAAAACAAGGTATTTTAAAATATGCTTTGAAAGTGGAAAACTCACTGTTTTCCTCTTCACTACTCATGGGAAATGGGGCTGGGATGACTCCTGGTGTGTAGAATACCATCACGGGGATTTTAGTATTTTTTTCTGGCACAACAAGAGGAGGAAGGGGAGTTTCTACATGGAGTTGGGCATAATGTTGGGCAATAGAGAATGTTTTCATGTCATGAGGTTCCACAGACACATAGGAGGCTCCTGGAGCTCCATAGATTTATTTATTCACTAGAGGCTTGGCGAACAAATTTGTGCACGGGTAGAATCCCTAGGCCTGGCTGGCGATCAGGGCTGATTGGGGCCTTCTGGCTGCTGGCTGGGGCCTCCCTTCCCTGGCTGCTGGGCTGGGGCCTTTCTTCATTCTGCACTGCCCCCTGTTGGTCAGCACATGTTATAGTGAGTGATAGAACTCCCAGTCTCATGGTCAATCTCCCGTGGGGACACCTTGAATATTAGCCTTTTGTATATATATTGTGTGCATATATATATATATATATATATATATATATATATATATATTCATTCATTCAATCATTCATTCATTTCACAAATATTTTTAGAATGCCTTCTCTGTGTCATGTGGCAGGACAGAAAGCTGACTTTTGTGACCTGGAGTTTTTCTTTTGTTTGTTTGTTTGTTTGTTTGTTTTTTACTCTAGGATAACTAGTTTTGTTTTCTGATTTGTCTTGGTTTCTCTTTAAAGGGGCTCTATTCTCCCTACCTATGTTCAAAGTGAGTTCAATAAGTCCTTTTTTATTGACAATGATGTTTCCAACAAGGCTTTTAACCTAATTTAGTTACTGAAAATGTCTTATATGTGAGTTTTTCCTTTGCCAAAATAATTTGTCTCTTTTTTTCCATGTCCTTTTCTTTAGTATCAATTAATTTCTTATATGACTATTTGTCATTCCCTTTCTTATCTCCCTATCCTCTTGAATTCATGTTCTTCCTTGACTTACTAAACAGAAAGGCTTGGAGGATTTTTTTACCTTAATTTTTAAAATCTCTTTCATCTCTACATGACATTTCCCCCTTTCTGATAGCTCTTTCATTTTGGTGCTTTTTTCTTTTGCCTTTTATTTGACATTGCTTTTTATTCCCATGCTCAGTGAAGTTAGTTTTTTTTTTTTTTTAAACACATTCTACCACTTCTTTTCAAGTTAGCCCATATCTGCTCCCAGTTTCTCTCTCTTTTCTTTTTATCAATAAATCTTCTTCTCTCTGATCTTTTCCTCTTTCCACTTCTTATTCTCTTTCCTCATTCTTCAAATTGTCCAATATGCCTTCATCTTTGCGTGTGTGTGTGTGTGTGTGTGTGTGTGTGATTTCCTTCTTCCTTTTTTTCTCAGTTCTTTTATTTCTACTTAGTACTTTAAGGGGAAGAACAATTTGGAACCTTTTACATTTTTTAGCTATTGTCAGGAAAGACAAGACATTGCAGGACAACAGCCACATGGGGGGTGTTGGGTTGTTGGAGAAACTGCCCCACTTCTCTCAGCCCGGGAATCAGAGCATCACTGAGGCTGACATGCAGCCATGAGCCCCCACTCATCCTTCATGCAATAGTGCCCTTTCACCCCAGGTATACAGAGTGATTTATGTTTTCCTTAAAAACATTCAAGACAGCTCTATAGTTTAATCACTTTTTCACTTTTCAAAGTACCTGCACCTCATTTTGTCTCCGACCATTGAATGAGACAGGTTGGTCATCTCTACTGGGGGAATGAGGCAGCAGAGGCAGAGTGAGGACTAGTGAGTGTCCTGGGGCCTGGGAATTACCCAGAGTGCTCCTCTGGCTCCAGAGGCACATTGTTAGTACTTCCTCGGGGCTCCCCCAGCAAGGCAGTGCTTGTCGTCCAGCCTCCCTCCCCCTTACCCCTTTATCACTCATTCTCTGAGAACACAGTTAATCACTCATAGAGTTCCCATCTGTCCAGCATTTGGATTGGAAGGCATTGCACTGGGTCTACCCCAGGAATAGTCAACCCCAGGTCCCCCAGCCTCCTCTGCCTCTTCCCTTTGTTTCCCGAGTGTCCTCCCCTGACTTCAGTTTTTACCTCCCATCCCGGGTCCAGCTCACCGCAGGCACAACTATGAGACATTTCTCTTGGATGGTTTCCATCATCTCAAACTCCACAGGACAAGACTGAGTTTGTCCCCCTCAGTCCTGGCCTCCCTTCCTCTCCCAGAAACATTTCAGCAGTAGCACGTTCCCAGCCACAAAGGCTCGAAGTCAACTTGGAGTCATTCTTGCTCATTCTCCTGTCTAGTCAATTTCCAAATTTTTTCCTCCTTTTTTTCTTTCAGTTTCTACTGCGAATACCCCTGCAATTGGGTTACACTTACCCTTTTAACGGTTCCTTTTACAATCTCACCCACTCCATTTTGTCTGACTGATGCTGGAATCCTATTTTTTAAACTTCCAAAGACTTTGTTTTGCCAATGGAATAAAGATTGCACAAGACTGAACAGTTCTTTGGGGACAGAGTTATGGCTAGGGCCCAGGATTTGTAAATTTCAGTTTCTATACTTTTTCTACTAAACTATACTGTGCCTTACAAATTCCAGCATAGGAATCCTTTATCTGTCCTACTTTCCCCCCAATTCTTTAGTTTTTCTGTGCTTTGTGTTAATCTGTAAGCTTCCTTAGTCCTTTTGGAAGTAGGAAGAACCTTAAAATTTAATTAAATAAACACAAATGCTGGCCCAAAATAAAAATACTGTATAAATAGACACATAAAACTACATCAAACAGGTGGAATAATTTTTTTTTTCCATTTCAGAGACAAATCCTACTGAAAGAATTTGGTTTCAGATGCTACTGCCTATTGAGTCTGGACGATTTCTGATTCAAGAGTCTCCCTTCACTGACTCTTCCTCCAGAAAGTGTATCTGTTCTGATTGCACACGAGAGACGTAGCCCTTGAGACTGAACTCTGGTTCTTATCATGCTGGGTTTCAAGAATATTTGGATAGCTCACTATTTTAATATCATAAAAGTATAATCTACCTATGAGGTAGGGCTAAAAGCCCATTTCAACAAAATCTAAGTTAAGGTTGGCATTAGCTAACAAGGCTATTTATGAAGTCTTCAGTTGGTCCTAAGAGAAACCCTACAAGGGACCTACCTGTAACGGACTTCAAGCCCGAGAGGGTGGGAGGAATTGGCAAACAGAAGCAGAGAACTTCAGCTTTGTGGTCCCGCAGCTGTAAGCTCACAGACGCTTGGAAAGCACGCTCTACTCAGATCCTGGGGAAGGGCTCTGCTGGACTCAGCCTTCCCAGGGCCAGCGATGCTCTATAGCCTCTTGGCTATGCTAGTTGTCTCGGTTATTTGTGGACCTGTCTCTCATGCCACCCCGTTGAAACAAGTGAGAAGTTGGTTCAATGCACAAAGACCTTATTTGGCAATTTTCATCTTCAGTGCACTTTCCAAATGTTAACTAATTAATCTGCTTGACAGTATTCCATTTAACAGTTGTACATGTTTTATGTTCATAAACTCCTATAAACTTTCTATTGCTTTGATATTTTATTTTTTGGTGTTTTTTTGTTTTCTTTTCTGTGTCCCTCCAAGGCCAAATTAGCGTAATTCTTTGCTGGTATGGCGCGTGTTCTCCGTAATCTGGAGGCCTTCAAAGCGGTAGATGGCCAAGCTAGAAAATAAGATGAGGACGTGGGAGGCAGAGGAGGAAGCAGCCTCACCTTTGTGAATGTCAGAAATGCCACCAGAAACGGGCCTGGCAGTCAAGCAGCCACTGGCTCTGATCATGGCACCCAAACCCAGCCAGCTCCTGTGTGATCAACAAGTATTTACTGAGTGCCTACTATGTGCCAGGTCCCCGTTCCAAGCAGTGGGGATAGAAGAGTGAACAGAACAGACATCGATCTTTGTCCAGTGGGACCCCAATATCATACATCAGCTTAGAGAGCTTCCTCAAATATTCCATAAGAATGTCTCCTTATTCTATGGCACTTCCCAGGGAAACGAGCTCCACATATTTGTTTTCCATGGGTGAGTACAACGTAATTTGTCTTAAAGCTTTCTCTTTCAAGTGCCAAGGTCCACTCCCAAAAATTAGTGTCCAAATCCTCACTCTTCGCATCTAGACCACTAGTTCTTGAACATTTTGGGTTATGAATCCTGTAAGTATATGGTGATAACTATGCATTTGCTCAACAGAAGAAATGTATCTATTACAAACATATATAGTTTTATTTATAAATATATTTATATGCAGAAATGGAAAACCATGCATGCCATTTTAAGGGGTTTATAGACCTTGCGAAGTCTGTGTATCTCTCATTAAGTAACCTCATCTAACCTAGAAATGCCACTCAATTATACAGACTTTATCTAATTTAGATTTCAGCTATCACAGTGAGATTTTACAGATTGGAGGATGTGGTTATTGACACTGACTCTCATAGGCACGTGTGTTTGTTTCTTTGACCTCTTTGATCATTTCTTTGAATTATTTGGGCCCTTATTAAGGCAGAATTGGCAAAGCACAGAGCATTCTAGCTGTGGAAATAAGATTATTTTAGAGAATAGAAGGAGAATATTGGATTCTGCATCATTTTTAATCTTTTAGTGGTGCTAGGACATTGTCTTTAAGGTGTAGCTATAATGATGGCATGCTCCATGTTCTAGATGGTGACTGAAACCCCGAGTTCCATCACTTTTTCCAGAATAATTGGTCTTACGGTCCCTGAATGTGTTTTTTTATTCTTGCCTATGAGGAATTTCCTCTGCCAGTTTTTTGCTCCCCTATGCAGACTTGTAGAAATTTTCACAGTTTCCTCTGCATAATGACATGATATTTCATTATTAAAAAGAACTTAGTGTCATGGGCAAACCTGAGGATTTTATTGTAAACAGTCTCTTGTTACATCTTAGCATCCATTTGTGAGTTGGAACCATTTTAAAAAATATTTATACTTCTCTTCCTCTCTCTCTCATTTTTTTTTTGAGCCAGTGTTAGTTCTTCTCCAAGACAAAACAGTTAATTAACTTCTGTGTTTGATCCCAAATGATATGCAGCAAAATATTAGCCGAGAACATCTCTGTGATCTAGATTGTGGATGATTTTAATTTTATTCATTTTGCTTCTCTGTGTTTTCCACATTTCCTATGAAGAGTAGATATTGCTTTTGTAGTTACACATTTTGTTAAATGCATGTCGTTTTAAAAAATTGAATCTTTCCTGAGTGTCACTGAGTATTGAAATGGCGGACATCCAGTGGGTTCTCTTTCCCAGAATTAGGGAGGTGCACTCTCCCTTTCAGAAGCTCTCTTGCTTTTCTGACAAAAGATTATTTTATTTAGAAACGTATAGGCACTCACCCCCTTGGGTCCTTCCTCCTAGGTGCCTGTCACATCAGCAGTGTGACAGGCACCTAGGAGGCCTCCATCAAATCGATCTGTCTATACAAATTTCAATGGATCCAAAATTTCACCCTTGCGTTTCTTCTAACCTCTTGGGGAGAGTCCATTTATTGCTAGTGATCACTCAAGTTTGGGAAGGAAAATCGTGACAAAAATGCATTATTGATCCAGCCACGAACATCTCATTTATTTATTGCTATTTGATTTTGTACCTGTGACTGATCTGCTTCCAAAGTTAATTTAGGAGTGAGAATGTTGGGAATGCCTTCCTTTATAAATTGATTCATTCTGCAACCTCCTTTTCAGACCTGCCTGCACTTTTCATATTGTGATCATCAATCAGTTGGTCTCATAGATTCTCTTGCCATCTTTCTGCCTCCCATGACTCTAACACAGATTTTGATATGAGGATTAGTCCCTCAGAAATGCCCCTCCCCCCAATTTTTTTAAGCTTACAAATTAAAAAAAAAATTTGCATTTGTTCTGCTATGTATGATATTCCTTATATTTTTCTATGTGGGTACATTGGTTTTTAATATGGTGTCTTTTCAAACAGTATCATTAAAAAAACAAAACAAAACAAAAACAAAAAAAGAAACCACTTCACTTTGCTTGCAGGTCCTACTGAAATAGGCTAACCTCTTATCTTGATATTTAAGTACCGGAATCCCCTTTGGTCCATGGTTTTACTTTCCACAGTTTCAGTTACCCACTGTCAACTGTGGTCCGAAAATATTTTTAAAAAAATATATTTTATTGATTTTTTACAGAGAGGAAGGGAGAGGGATAGAGAGCTAGAATCATCAATGAGAGAGAAACATCGACCAGCTGCTTCTTGCACACCCCCTACTGGGGATGTGCCCGCAACTAATGTACATGGCCTTGACCGGAATCGAACCTGGGACCTTTCAGTCCGCAGACCGACGCTCTACCACTGAGCCAAACTGGCTTTGGCTGTGGTCCGAAAATATTAAATGAAGTATTCCAAAAATAAACATTTCATAAATAGTAGCGTTAGGAAATCTCCCACGTCCCACCCCACGGAGGCAGGACATGTACCAGCCCTTTGCCCAGTGGCTCCACATGTGTATCCTACCCACCCTTAGTCAGTTACCAGACATTTTGACAGAGAGGGACTACATTTACCTAACTTTTATTACAGTATATTGTTATAATGGTTCTATTTTATTATTGTTGTTGTTAATCTCGTGCTGTGCCTAAACCATAGATTACACTGTATCATAGGTATGTGTTTGCAGGAAAAAACACACAGTGGACATGAGGTTGGGTACAGTCTGTGATGTCAAGCTTCCACTGGAGTTTTGGCACGCATCCCCTACTGGTAGGAGGGAACTGGTCTATGGCATGTCTACCCTCCAGTGATTCTATTGGATTTTCTTTGCCCTATAGAGTTCCTCTATTTCTTTTCATCACCTCCTGAGTGCCTGAGCCATATCCTTCCCATGCAGAGTTTTTGCTTGGCAGCAAGTCTACCGGGTCCATTTCATGTTAATTATGTCATAGTCCTCACGACGCCAAGTGCTTCCATCTGGCCACTGGGTCTGTAAGTCTTTAGTGTCTATTTAAAGCGGTTACGCCTGCTGGATGGGGCCTTCATCACGTCTCCCCTCCATTTGTTCTTAGACAAGGGCATCCTTATTTCATCATCCTCATTTTCCTCAGATGTGCTCTCCACTCTTTCCCTGATCGCTTTATTTGAATCCTGGAGACCTCAAATACTCTGTGTGTATCCATCTTCCTTCCCATTTTCTAATGTAAAATCTTCTGGAACTTGAAAACTACCCTTACCTGTCTGGTGCTGTTTTACCTCAACCTACATTTTTCTATATGGACTCTACTTATCCAAAAAATATCTTGGTTCTTGGTAATCTGTGAATATCTACCTTGTACCGTTATCTTGTCTACCTATTCAGGCTCTGGAAATCCGCTCATCCTTAAAATTATTTATAGAATCTACCTTACTTTGGGAGGTTGTACTGATGTTTCTTGTCTTGTAATTGAAATGTAATCCAGACATAATTCAAATTGAGTCCCTATAATTGTTAACCATTTATCCACCTCAACACCAGCAGCCTAGTTCATGAAGGTCACTATAGGCGTTTTGAAAGGCCATTCAGGACATGGATCATGGCCAACACAGTCTCTTTGTGAGTCAGTTACCCAATCTACCAACAAACCTGATTTCTCTGCCTTCAGTAGCATCCTTCATCTTAGAGAAGTTTGGTTAGGGCAAGTGACTGGGTGTCTCTTAGCAGCTGGATTCCAAATCAAGATCAATTTATTTTCCCATTATTTAAATATTTTTATTTGGTATGATGAAAATAATATTGAAGTAATTGAACTTTTATTCTAGTTATATACCTTAACTGAGTTAAACCAGTCTGGATCTCTTCAACAAAAAGAACAAAAAAAAAAATGCCTTTGATGTAGTTGGCCTCCAGGACTCTTCCTGTCTTTGACTTTCTAATGCCCTGTAGTGGACTGTGTATGGGAACCATGATGTGGCCCAGTAGCGTGATAATTGGCATACAGAGATGCCATTTCCAGGGGCATGAACTTCACGTAAAGTAAAGTTGTAGGTTTAATTGCTTAATTCTTCCGTCTCTTTCTTTCCAGTGATGCTAAAAACGATGATGGACCTGAAGAACTGGGAATGACTGCCTTGACGATGCACAGGAAGGATCCGAGGCCCAGAAAGCCAGACTCTTCCCACATGGAGAAAGTGGTAGGTCCCAGAATTAATCACCGAGTTGTATGTCAAGAAGTGTCAGTTCGAGAATTATATCATCCTTGGTTCCTGGCCACCCTTTCCAATGATGGTTTTATGACAGTCAGTGGATGCTGCTTCAGGTCCTAAGTCCAAAATGATTTTGACTTCTTATTTTCAAATCCATGTTCATCAGAGTAACCACTATCCAAGGAGAGTGATCCCACTTTCTTCTGGGTCTTCAGACCAAGGGTTTGTTGGTGATGTTTTCTTTCTAAAGAGAAATAAAGCCATGCATTTATGTAGAATTCTCATGAGGTTTCACTCAGATTTTGGATTTGATATAGCTGTTGATGGAGATGAGATGGTTGCATTAAGGAATCTGATTTAAATCGCTTATTTTAATATTAAACAGTATGTCGCATATACCAGACCCATTTTGTTGGTGGAGGTCAACATCTGCCACATGTGGCAGTTGCTGGACACCAGTGGTTCTACCGAAAACAAACAGTGGTTCTTCCTTCAGTTTTGACCTTTTTGTCATTAATCCTTTCCCTGGTCTTCCTTGACTGCTTATTTGTTTACTAGAAACCCCACGCACAAAGATTTGTGCTAGAATGGGCTTTCCATTTCCTAGCTGCTGGTACCCCCTTTCCGCTCTGGCCCTGCCTTCCCACACTGCCCAAAGGCCCTGAGAGATGGGGGTGGGGCAGAATGCCTGCATCCACCCCTGTCACTTGGCACCTGTCTATGCAAATTAACTGCCATCTTTGTTGGACTAATTTGCCTATCACTGCTAATTTGCTGGTGGCGTAGTGGAGGTATGGTCAATTTACATGTTTGTCTATTATTAGGTAAGATATTCTTTTGCTTAGGTTATGTTGAGCTGGAAAAACATGGTTAGACAAAACCAAGTATGTTAGTTGTTACTTTCCTTCCCCTTGGTGATGTGGATGTGGAAGCGAGCAGACGAGGGGCTGCAGCCAGAGATGGGAGATGGGGTGCTGCATGGGTGAGCATACAGAGGGCTCAGGAGAGCCAGATGCTCCAGTGCTCACTGTGCCCATTCTCTTTGCTTTCAAGCACAGCCTCCCTTGGGATGTTTGTGTTTGTCCCTTCATGCTTAGCACCATTCCCCTGTTTGATGGTAAGCCCTTTGAGGGCAGGCATGGGCTGTCTCTTCTGCCTTTGAGGGCAGGCATGGGCTGTCTCTTCTGTCTTGATAACAAGACAGAGAGCTCTGCTCTTATTGAACTTCCCATGAATCAGATGTGATAAGAGGTGAAACATTTAGCATTGTTTTAGCACAATCTAGCTAGGACCTGACTATTTTCTCTGACCTCCTCTACACTGTACTCCGTGTTTGGCACTAACAGCCCACACCATGCACTGAGGAGTCAGTTACACCTGGAATCCACAGTGGAACCACTAGGGGCTCATCCACACAGTGGGCAGGATGTGATAACAAATGCTTC